>NC_090284.1:11424328-12692661 GCF_037392515.1 Haliotis asinina
AACAGAACCCCCCAAACGTATATACTGCTGGTCAAATAACTGTCTTATATACGGATTTTTGTTTGTGGAGAGATCTGTGTCGGTAACCTAAATATTTTGAAAGTCCCTCCGATCCCTAAATAGTAGCCGTTGTTTGATCGGTTAAATCTATTTAACCGTCTCGCGTTTGATTGGACGGTCATTGGTCGCTGAAAGGTTAGCTGACGCGACCTTCTACAAAGTTTTGTAAGACTCAGTGGTGGAGAGTAACGAAATACTCTGAGACTAAGTTTACTTTGATTGAAGCTAAATAAAAGTATCCTGTACTTCAAATAATTCACAATGTGCACTTACAGAATACGTCAAAATCTGTGTTTTTTCTTTTGCATCGTTCAGTGGTTGGAAGTGCAAATATTAATGTCCCCCATAAAGTACACAAAAGATATGTTTACGGGTTGCACTTTAATAAAACGTAGACAGATAGACGTTGCTTGGCTGAACAGCCAGAACTAAACCTGACATGAACTGTGGGAAAAATAGGGCGTCTGAGCATTTGAAGGTCACACAGCCTGTTGAACGATGTTCATGAAGTGGTTGTTGACAATCTGCATACAGCGGCTTGTTGGACAGTTAATCTTTGTCATGGTTCAGGGAATATTGTTATGTGATCTCGGTAACCCAGCGGATAAAGGGTTGAAGACCTGGGTTCGATTCCCCATACGGCTACAAGTCACTTACTCACTCTAAGCTACTAACAAGCAACAAAGAGACGGGTCTTAATTAATAGCTGCAAATTAGGCATCCAGAAAGGGCACCACTTGTGCTCCTGTTCATGAATATGAAACGGGATTTCAGCTTTCAGTAACGAAATCGAAAATTTGTTAAACGTAACAGATGATCTGATATGGTTCAACAGTCAATCAAACTTTCAAATAGGCAAGTTCTATCCTGATTTACCCACACGAACTGGTAAAGCCGCTTCTGTCATATTTACATTTATGGCTGAACATTAACAACAAAAAAGAGACAAAAACATTATGGGGTGACTTCAACTTTGAAAAAGTCAACTTTCTCTTTATATCGAGCAATATTCCGGCAGATTCGACTTTGGAGTCTCCATTCCACACTCTTCGACGTAAAATCTTTGAAAAAAGATCTTAAAATTGTAATGGTATGGTGTTTTACTTTATAGCTTGCACACGCGGCACATGTTGTCAAATATTGGGATAGATTATTCTACCTTCCGCGTTATTGACTGCTGTATCAAAGTTTCACTATGCCCAAAGCTCAAGATAGCTGTTGACGCACAGGATAGGTAACACAGGGGGCATGGTGGGCGAGCTGGCTAAGGCGCCAGACTAGTGATCCAGCAAGGTTTCGGTTTCGGGATCGAGCCCACCTGTGACCGGGTGTAAAAACCTTGGAGTCAACTTTGTGTGCAGACCCTTTCAGTGTTGCCTCTACCCCTAGTGTACAGTACACAAACCTGTGCACTTAAAAGAACCCACGAATCCGTTGGTATATGACCAGATGGTGGCCACATGAACACGTGCATACACCTAGTTGCGGGTATAGCAACGTGCAGTAAACTTGGACAAAGTACTGTGACTATGTGTCCCAGTCCACCTAGCTGTCAATTGGGTACCTCGTAAGCATGAGAGAGCCACAATAAACTCGGTGCGCCTAGTGGCAGCAAGAGTTGTATACTCCCCAGGGAGTTGAGAGTGAAATACCATGTGCTGTTGAGATTGACATCCAGTGATCGAGGGAAAAATACCAGAGCCTTAAGTATGCACTAGTGCGTGGATATGTGCGCTATATAAATATCCCACCTAACAAATGGAAACAATATTGTGTTTTCTAATTGGCTTGGGTTTGTCTGGTTAAGTCAAGATGTCGGCCATGTAAATGTTCAACCATCTGTTAAAAGAAAGTTTGTCTGGCATTGTGCGACAGTCACCGTAGTCAACTGTAAATGGAACAGTCACTTTAGTCCCTTGTAAATGGATCTTCGAATGTTCTTCTTATGAGAATTCTACGTCACTTTTTACTCAAAACCCATAGAAAACACGGTATTGTTCATTTTTGTATGTTGAAACGCATCTATCTTAAGATAACCGTCGCCATTTAAAAGAGGTCTTTCATATCTTTATTGTTGTAATTTTAGAATAGCAATTGAAACTGGTCGTTATGAGAATTTTGAATATACACATGATTGTGTATGCATTGCAAGTAGAAGGATTTTGTCCATAGTGAGAATGAAGAGCATGTATGTTTTATGTGTGAATCTTACACAACCTAAAGAGAAAAATGTGTTACTAATTATGCGAGGAAACAAGTACTTTGGTTGCTTTAACATTACGGGCGGTTTGATGGCCTAGTGGTTACAGCGTTTGCTTATCACGCCGAATACCAGGGTTCGATTCCCCTCATGGATACAATGTGTGACGCCCATTTCTGGTGTCCCCCACCTTGATATTGCTTGAATACTATTCAAAGAGCCGTAAAACCAAACTCAGACACCCTGAACAATACACTGATATTATCAGGTGTGTTGATATAAACTTACATATTGTCAGAAATATTTAAACCCGAGAAAATAGATAAATATTTTGCTCAAGGAAATACATCACCATACAATACATTTACTGTGAAATAAATCTGCCTGTCATGCGGAGGCACTTTCTCGGCCGGCGCGCTGTGCCTATACCACATGAATGACGCGTCCAGGTTTGTGAGTGAGTGAGTTAATATTTAACGTCACGTCGGCAATATTGCAGCCATATCATGACGAGAACATACGTGACATAAAAAAGAATACATGTGCATATTATAAAGAACCTGTCGACAAAGTACAGTAAAACCACTAGGTTATCACAGTTAGTATTTAAACCTAGCGTGGAAACCTAAAAAACTAATATATCACTATTTGGACAGTACAATATAAAAAGAGGCCATAGATCGCCAACAACAGAAGGTAGATCACCATACTAGGGACCATGGGGACTTACAGTACCTCTGCTACCTGCATGGTTCCTAGCTGGATTTTGCACCATCCCCTCAGCTGCTGGCAACTGTATGCAAGATTAGCACAAATTAAAATGACATATATTCTACGGCTAAAAAAGTGGAAGATAAAATCTGACTTCAACTGTTTGGAGACTTACGTACCCTCTCAGGAGGACAATAATTTTACGGTACTTCAACCCCCTTCGAGGATACAGCCACTAACAATCTCAGTTGCTAATTCAACTGTCAATCATAAAATATTAATCAATTTACAAGTCATATAACAGGTCTATTTCTTTTAAAAACGCAATGATTAAATGAGCACTAACATTATTAATAAGATCCGTCATAGTTCTTGATTTAAAATAGTTATCCCTTGTGATGGAATATTCAACACAGTCAAGCAAGACATGCTTGACTGTGATTCTTTCATCACAAGGGATACAAAACGGAGGATCTTCACCTTTAAGCAAATATTCATGTGTATATCGTGTGTGGCCAATACGACAGCGTCGCATGATGACCACTTCGAATCTGGACTGACAACCCAAGTAGGTGTAACCAATGTAGGGTTTTATTTCATGCAGTTTGTTGATACCTACTTGAGTGGTCCACCTCTTCTGCATCAGATCACGGATGTAAGACCCAATGGTAGCTTTCTAATCAGAGTATGGAATAAGAAGTGATGTCACAGATTTGTTGAGTGCTGCTTTAGCAGCAAGGTCAGCCAGTGTGTTCCCAGAAATGCCTACGTGGCTGGGTAACCAACAAAAGACGATGTCGTATTGACCAGTAGAAAGATCATTATACAATTCAATAATTTGTATTAAAAGTGGATCTTTATAAGAAATATTTTTACGCGCCTGAAGACAAGAAAGAGAGTCCGAATAGATTACATAGTGTTTACGTTTAGGGTGTCTTTGAATATATTTGAGAGCTGTTAATATGGCGTTTGCTTCTGCAGTAAAAATAGAGCTGTTATCTGGAATTCTAGAAGATATTGTTCTCTATCCAATGACAGTGGCACAAGCCACTGTACCACCGTCATTGGACCCATCTGTAAATAAGGGTTTGTAATTGCTATATTTAGTTTTTAATTGAGTATATTCTTCTTCATATTAGCAATAAATGGCTTTATTCTGGGCCCAAGAGGCGGAACAAGAGACGACTTTTTGTTATACAAATCCTCATAGAGAGGATTGAAAACACAGTTATGTGCGGGGTTAGATTCGTTAGCGTATACTTTTGTGATATATTGTAAAGCTATTTTTATTCGGCGTTGGGTAAGAGATGGTTCATCTGCCTCTACGTACAGGCTGTCAACAGGAGAAGTTCTAAAGGACCCAAGACAAAGTCTTAGACCTTGCTGGTGAACAGAATCTAACAGCTTTAGGTTGCTGTTACAGGGCTTCACCATAGACAATGGAGCCATAATCAAGTTTGGAGCGGACCAGCGATCGATACAGATGGAGGAGGGTAGCTTGATCACCTCCCCATTTAGAATTTGAGACAACCTTTAACAAATCGAGTGCCTTAAGGCATTAAGATTTAAGAGACTTAATATGCGGCAAAAAGGTCAAATGCGAATCGAAGACAAGTCCCAAGAACTTGGCCTCCTTGACAGCTTTGATTGGGTGCCACTTAGAAATAGTTCTGGGTCTTTATGGGATTTGTATTTACGGCAAAAGTGTATACAACTGGTTTTTGATTTAGAAAATTCAAAGCCGTTTTCAAGACACCATTTATCTATCTTGTTTAAACACAACTGTAGCTGACGTTCAATAGTATGCATATTTTCCCACGACAAGAAATATTAAAATCATCCACGAATAATGATCCATCGATTGAATCCGTTAAAACTTTAGACAAACAGTTGATCTTGATGCTAAAAAGTGTAACAGACAAAATACTCCCTTGTGGAACACCCAGATCCTGATTGTAATGATCAGACTGGGTAGAACCCACGCGGAACTGTCTGTTATTTAAGAAGTTGGCCATAAATTCAGGCAAACGACCTCGCAATCCGAAGAAATGTAAATCTCTTAAAATGCCATATTCCCAGGTTGTGTCATATGCTTTTTGTAACTGGCGGGCAAAAGAAAGGATAGGTTTTTAATAATATTACATTTTGTACATTTGCGACAAAATGTGATGACAGTTTGTATAATAATGACTGCCTAAGTTCCCATTTATGGTTTCTATTGCCAAAACGCAACTTATGGTCGTTATTCTGGAAACATTCAAGAAAATGGTAAAACATGTACAGAAGTCCAATTTCATGAAATGCTCGTGCAGGAGTTCAGTATAAATTGACTTCTCCGATGCTGCAATATCACAGCAACTGAAAACACACAAAAAGGATGCCACGTTTGACCCAGGAAGAAAGAGAGCGAGCTATTGGAATGGCACAGATGGGAGCAACACATGTGCAAATTGCGAGGACTTTCCATTGCTCACCCCTGACAGTGTCCAGACTTCTACAACGTCACCGGCAGACTGGTACAACTCGAGACAGGCCCCGTAGTGGCAGACCACGTATAACAACGCCCCAAGAAGATCGCTATATTCGGACAATTCATCTCAGAAACAGATTTGTGACAGCAACAGCAACAGCAGAAACAGCACTTGGTCACCGCATTAGTCGACGCACAGTGTCAAGGAGATTGCGTGCAGCAGGAATTCGTGCTTACCGGCCCTTCCGTGGCATGACATTAACCCCTCAACATCGGCGTAACAGACTTCAGTGGGCACGACGAGTATACAGATGGCAAGTCCGTAACTGGAGAAGGGTTCTGTTCACAGATGAAAGTCGTTTCAGCTTGTATCGCATTGATGGTAGAGAAGGTGCATACAGACGTCGTGGTGAGCGGCTAGCACGTCCATTCATCCGGGAAGTTCATCCTTACGGTGGTGGTGGTGTCATGGTATGGGGTGGCATTTGTGGAGAGATCAAAACACCTTTGGTCATAATAAATGGAAACCTGAATGCTCATCGGTATATTCAAGAAGTTCTTCAGCCCGTTGTACTGCCATTTTTACAAACTCAACCACAGGGCATTATTTTCCAACATGATAATGCGAGACCTCACACTGCAAGAGTAACACACAACTTTCTGCAGCAAAAACTTTCTACCCTGGCCTGCCTGCTCACCGGATATGAATCCTATTGAACACTTATGGGACCACTTGGACAGACAAATTAGACTTCGGAGACCTGTTCCACATGATCGTCAAGAGTTGCAACGCGCACTAACAGAAGAATGGCAACGGATACCTAATGACGTCATCAGACGATTGACTACGTCAATGAGGAGACGTATCCGAGCCTGTATTGACGTGGCAGGAGGTCATACACATTACTGACAGTGACCATGCTTCATTGTACTGTGCTACTGACATTTGGTGTAACGAGAGATTTTAACAAAATGTGCTAATTCAACCCTTGTGTGTTTACTGGGCCATTATGGCATAAATGCAAACATAAAAGTTTTCTGTTTTATGTTGAGAATATCATTAAACATCACTGAATCCGGTAAAATAATATAAACTGAACTATTTTCGTTTGGCTTTGTTTTATGGGTTGTGAAAGTGTACCTATACTTTCTTTTGCCCGCCAGTTTAGATCAAAAAAGATAGACACAGCGTGTTGTTTATTGATTAAAGTGTTTCTAACAAATGCTTCTAAACGCACTAAGTGATCAACAGTACTTCTGTTTTTACGTAAACCACACTGAATATTTGTAATTAGGTCATTGGTTTCCAAGTACCAAACAAGTCGATTATTAATCGTACGCTCCATGGTTTTGCAAACGCAGCTGGTTAACGATACAGGCCGATAGTTCGAAGGATCGGTATGATCACGTCCAGGTTTAGGGATAGGGACAACTATAGCATCATGCCATAAAGAAGGAAACTTTCCAGATATCCAGATATCACCAAATACCTTTTAAAAGGACTCTCTAAACATGATTCCGGTAAATGCTTCAGAAGTTGATAATGGATGTTATCAGCTTCTGTAGCAGTATCGTATGCTGTAAGAGCTGTATGGAGCTCATGAATCGAAAATACCTCGTTGTAATCTTCCCCGTTGTCTGAAGTAAAATTAATAACTTTCTTTTCTTGCTGTTTTTGATACTTTTGGAATTGAGGTACATAATTCGAGGAAGAAGAATGGTGTGCCAGTGTTTCGCCAAGTTTATTGGCTATATCTGCTTTATTAGTTAATACCTGGTTTCCATCTTTGAGATGGTGAACACTTGATCTAGAGCCCTTACGTTTGATTTTCTGGATCATATTCCATACCTTAGATATAGGTGTGCGGGAATTGATATTAGATACGTAGTTTTGCCAAGATTTGCGTTTACTTTGCTTGAAAGTACGCCGAGCTTTAGCATTTTGGATTTTAAATTTGTTCAAATTATGAACAATAGGGTGATGACGGATATAACGTTCTGCTTTTTCCCGTGCCTTCCTAGCTTGTTTGCAATCAGTGTTAAACCATGGCTTCCTTATGTGTGAAATTGTAGAGGATTGTGGGATACATTCATCAGCAATGGTGTTTAGTATGTCAGAGAAATCTTTTATAGCATCGGGAACATTATGAAAACAGTCAGGTCTAAGTTTGTCAACACACAGGGTTTCATATAAAGTCCAGTTGGCCTTGCTAAAATTCCATCTTAATAATGGCGGATCATCAGATGGGCTGACAGGTTTTAATAGTGTTGGGAAGTGATCACTTCCACACAGGTCACCATGGACCGACCACTCAAATTCACTAAATAGGGTGGAATCAGTCATTGATAATCGAGAGCTGAATATGTTCCCGTGCCAGGATGTAAATATGTCTTTGAGCCATCATTATAAATGCATAGATCGTTATTTGAGATGAAATCCTCAAGCAGTTTACCTTTGTTGTTTGTATTAGTACCACCCCAGAGTGGGTTGTGGCCGTTTAAATCACCCATGATCAAAAAGGGTTTAGGTAGCTGATCATAAAGAGCTTGCAAATCACGTAACGGAACTGCAGAAGATGGTGGAAGATACAATGAACATAGAGTAAATGCAACTTGTAAGGTAAGTCGCACTGCCACGGCTTGGAGATTTGTTTTGAGCGTGACTTGACTGTGAATAACATTATTCCTCACCAGGATAGATGATCCACGAGTAGCCCTGTCGCCTGGTGGAGAAAAATATTGGTATGCATTAAAATGACGTAGATCAAAATTATCCGTCTTAGATAGGTTTCTTGAATGGAAAATATTGACGGATTAAGATCTTGGACTAACAGTTGTAAGTCATTAAAATTAGTTCTGAGTCCTCTACAATTCCACTGAATCATAGACGAAGACATTAGTTCTTCCGAGGAGGATGTACAGGAGATCTACCCCTCGCCTTCCGTGATGGTGACAAGCTATGTGTCCTACCAGTGCCATGGTCGGATGCGTCCATGTCCTCAAGGGATCCAAACTTATTGTATAGCTGGATCTCATCATTCGAACCCTTAGCGAGTCTATCGTATTGGTTAAGTCTAGTTACTTGGGGGGTTCCTTTCACAATTTGTTTAACAAGAGGTTCTTGTACAGGTTTTGATGGACATGAATCTGGTCTAGATTTGGGACTGGAGGATCTTCTTTTGTCTGGTTGTGTCTTTGGATATGTTGGACCTTTTGGGGAAGAAGACATATTTTGAGAGGACGTCACTGTAGCTGGTAAGACGTCAGCAGTCTGTGTAGCAGATTCTCTTCGTATTAACAGTTCTTGATTTGGGACAAGTACAGATGAAGTAGACTTTGTCCATGTCAGCTCTGTCTGACATTCGATGGAGACTGTGGTCGTAGATTGTTTTCTGGTAACAGAAGCATAAGATTCACCTGGGAGGACAGATGGCACAAGTTTCTTAGCTTCAGCATAACTGCTGTTTTGAGTAAGCTTCATTTTATCTTTTGACGATGAAGAATGCATGCCTGAGCAGTTGACACATTTTCTAAAGTTGTTTGTACGATCTTCTGTCACGTGTGATTGTTCCCCACAATGACCACAAGTTATTGCGTTTGAGCATGAATTCATTCCATGACCAAATTTTTGGCATTTAAAACACCTCAACGGATTGGGAATATACAGTTCAACTTGAAGCTACAATATCCACCTTTTATTGATCTCGGTAGCGATGGTGATACAAATGAAAACAGATACGTGTTGGTTGGAACCACTTCTGAATTCTGACGTCTCGTAAATCGCTTCACGAACGTGACACCTTGATCTTTAAGTTCTAGAATGATGTCAAGTTCGGTCATGTCCGCTAAAAGATGATCCCTATCTGTGACTATACCATTACTAGAATTGAGGGTCCGATGAACTGACACTGAAACAGGTATTCCAGCCAATGTATCAATTGACAGCAGGTTAGATGCTTGTTGTCGTTTGCTACATTCTATGAGTAAAGACTCAGATCTCAGTCTCTTGATATTTTTTACGTCCCCTGCTATACCATACACTGCTTTAGAAACAGCAAACAGGTTGAGTGTAAGTGGTTTTTTTATCTGGGGATTCTATCACTAAAAATATTGGCCGGTAGTCTACTTGCTTAGATGGTCTACAACTATCAGGTGTACTTTGATCAGTTTCAGGTTGACATTTCTTTTTCAAGGGGGTTTCAGGATCCATGTTAATGTATTTATATTCATCATTCCAGCTCCCCACCCACCACGTAGTATCACAAGGACAATCCTATAAGCAAGTGGATCTCCTACTTGCAGCACCAAGGATACTGGAAAGATATACTCAAGCAGAATAATAGAAAGTAATTATTCTACCAGATTGGCCCATGAACCACCGCCTTCTGGGCATATCACTCTAGGCAAAATACAAAATTGAAGATGTTTTCTCTTTTCTTTTTAAACATATACGCACAAACCAATGCATTTGACAAAACGTGTAAATAGTTTTCTTACAGACGTGCATAAAAATATACATGTCACAGGGCTCGGCATGACCAGCCGATTGATTGAATCGGGTCCATTCAACCACCCGTCTAGGTGAAGTTAGGACCAAAGTGGTGTGTTGGGCAACAGGATCAACTTAGTCCATGTTCCAGTGCCCTCAACCACCAGGATCCCCTCCTCCACCGACACAGGGGCGCAACCCACGGCCAACAGGTTGCCCAATTTGGTCGCCTCTTACGACCAGCAATGGGGTGCTGTGGACACATTCTGCCCCGGGTCCACACGGGAGAAGAGCACTTAGCGTTACCCAGCACCCACCACAAGAAGGTGGCTCTTCATGGGTGCCCGTCTAGGTTTGTGTTGGGCGACCTAAGTGTGAAAACCAGCTATAGGGGTAGACATACCAACATTTGAAAACCTTTTATTAGCAAGAGGGTGTATTTATTTCAGTGGCATAATTTATTTTTCCCGATCCTTAAAGAAAAATAGCCTGTACTTGGGAATCAAACAATTTGAAATATGCAGAGGGACCAACAACCCCCAACTTTCGTGTAACAGACAGCAATTGTTGTAGGGCCCTTTCCTCACTAACTGCCAAATCAGTTATATATTTAATCAGATTTAGTGTATGTGCAACCAGTACCCCTAGATAATTTATATTCTTTAACAACAGTCATGCGTTTACATTTACTTTAGCTGTCGTGAACAACCCTTTACGAAAAAAACCAATTTTTTTTCACGATTAACACCAAGTCGGCAGTTATCTGCATAAGGAGAAAGTTTGTCAACTTGTCGCTGAAGGCCAGTACCAATACTTGACATATTGTTCACATCGTCGGCAAAAAGGAAAATACAAAGTAAAAACAAGATCGGGAAATACCTGGATGCCATGTCTGCCAGAATGTGTAATATCAAAGCATAGTTATAGTTGATAGAGAATGATAAAAGTATGGGGCTTGGGACACTACCTTGTCGTACACCAGTAGGACAATCAAAATAGTCACTAAAAGCATTATCACATCGAACACAAGACTTTACATTTGAATACAATGGCCTGATAATACTATTAACACGGGAAAATTGGACAAAAGTTTACTAAAATGTTATAACGGTATGTATTATTGAAAACTGGAAATTTACAAACCAACTGACCATGTTCCGTAATGTTAAACCTGTCATGAGTCACAATGAAAACGAGTATCAGACTTAATCCGTCCGTCACCAGTATCTCTTAAGCTAACAGAACAAAGGTGCAATGCATGTATCTGTCTCTAAGGCTGTATGTAGTTCACGCTGGCCAAATCACTTTCTACCTTTAAGACGAGATACAACATCAACTATTTCGAATTCTTTAATAGGGGAGTCATATTGGTACATACAGCTCGGTAAAGATGTGCTCGTATGTGTGGTGGTGACGGGTACACACGAATCAAACCAAATGTGGTTTATTTATTCTTTTATATATTTGTTATAGGTACCCAAGATTACAATGTGATATGTGCAAAAGTGTGGAACATACAGACAGATGCAGGTATTATGGCAACATCATGTTAATAAACACATATAAGTCAGCAAAAGAGAAAATATAAGGAAAATATGGATGCATTTTAAGTTCATCATATACTGCTTTTTGCACATAAGGTTCACTAAAAGAATTTTTGTTAAAAAAAGAAGAAGAAAAATGTGGTTTATTGGTGGCGTTTTATTTGATATAGGTATCACAGTTGAGTTTGGGTGTTTCCGCGATTGTTCTGTTATGTTTTCATAATATATAAGCCAAATCCAGTTTCCAAATGTGCCTTTCTGCGATCAAAAGAAATAAAGATGTTCTACAGTTATCTAGGCATGGATTTAGGTTTCAGAAAGTAAAATAGGCTTGAAGTTTAGATTCAGATTTAGATTTAAAACATATATCCCTTGTCCATACAGCATTAAATATGTTTGTTTTATTCTGCCCACGGGGCGCACTTCACTGTTTAATACGCTTGATAACAGTGATAGTGTTCAAGGATATAACCTCAAGTTTGTAATTTGCCTTGAATCCCGTGGTTTGCAGGAGGTGAGTCATCAGACAATTTGTTGGAAAAGAATAATCTCTAAACATGATATCCGAGTATCCGTGCAAATCGGAGGAAAAACTCTAAATAGCACTATAAAACAAGACATGTATATAGCATTAGGAACCGACAGCTTAAAATGGTGATGAACAGCAGTCGTTCAAATTCATCGAATACTCTCCACGTTGGGTTTCAACATGTCGTATTCTCATTGAAATAGACTTGGAAGAAGTTACTCAATCATTGAATCTCTCTCTATGGTGTTGAGTGAAGTAAATTAAACGAGAGAAAACAGAGAAGACAAGAGTTAATATAAACGGATGTGCAAAAAGACTTTTCACTTATGAGTGAACCAAAATGGATTTGTGGGACCAAAATGGATTTAATTCGGTTGTTATACAAAGGACATTATAAAGTAAACAATGAAACAAGTGTTCACACGTATTACCGCACTGATCGCATATTATCTGTACTCTGTATAAATCATAAATTGTGGAAATTAATTATTAATTGATTATGATAAATAATATTCTACTTTCTGTCTCCAAAAGGAAAAATAATGAATGTGCAAGACATTACTTTCTATGTATGTATACCTTGAACTGGGACAAGTAGTTCCTGAGGAGTATCTGAATTTCTTACGTCGTATGATTCTCTTGGAACCAAGAGTTGTTGGTTCAATATCTGTAGACAGGGGGGAGAAATTTGTGTCTCGGAGAACAAACATGCCTGATTGCCCATCCTTCATTTCCCACCAGTTTCATCAGACATTTATTTATGTTGTTTACGTGATACGATCTTGTTTCTCGTTTGAAAACACAGTACAATCATTTTTGACACTCTTACATTCGTCAAAATAAATGATGTCAGATTCATCTTATGATGAAGTCCATCCGCTTCTAAATTCATGGATTCATAAATTTCAACCTTTATA
The DNA here is from genome assembly GCF_037392515.1 of Haliotis asinina. Lineage (NCBI taxonomy): Eukaryota > Metazoa > Mollusca > Gastropoda > Lepetellida > Haliotidae > Haliotis > Haliotis asinina. Next base: position 11,437,249 of record NC_090284.1, read on the forward strand.
TGTATCCCATCATACACATCTCAAAGACCTCATAGGCGCCTCTTTTAGATCACATTTGTGTTTTAATACAATCAAATCGCCGGTCTGAGTTCAAATTTATTTGTCTTGTTTAAAAAGCTGTGTGCTCAGACTTGTTAAGCAATGGAACCCATGGGCAACGTCGCTGACAATTACAGTGAACAATAAGGGACCTAACACCCACCCTTGAGGAACGTTACCTGTCACTGGATAGAGCTTCACTAACACACACTGAGTTGACATAGTCGGAATAACCTCATCTAAAGGGTGAAACATTAATGATGACAAAGAGACTGAGGAATATTGCTTATGTAACTTGGCAGTCGTTGACGTAAATTGCCCTTTATGTAACCTATTTTAAATTTGTACATAAAGACTTTGTCTGTCGTATACAAACACACTATTTTTGAAAGAAAAAGTAACGTTTTGTCTATAATCTGAAGATGTATCCGTTTGGTTATGAGGATGGAGAACGCAGTGGCCTTCTTGAAAGCCTGACTGGTGTTAGTCTAACAATTTATAGGAAGTATTTATACAGACTGAACCATCTTCTTTCTTACACAGAGAACCTTTACAAGTTATTGAAGCTCATGTCTGCCCCAGCTTTGAATTGGCATCCGGTTCTTTGCAGTGCCAGACACATGATCGGTTTTTTGCAGGCGTGATAAAACATTATATATACTGTCTATGAAAACAAAGAGCAAGGTGCTACCTGCGTTAAATAATTCCAAATGGTTTCCCAAACTAAGAAACTGTCCAAACAAATACGTTCATTGTCAATTCTCCAGATGTTCAAAATTGAAAAGAAGGTTGCTTCAATATTAATGTAATTTCTAAGTAACTGAGATACTTCAGATACCACGGTATCCTTGCTACCTGTGCCCATCATGGTGAGAATGCACATGACACAAAAGTGTCATAAGTGCAGAAACAAAGGAAACACATGCCTTACACAAGCATATCATGTTGAATAACCGAGCAGCAACCATTTCGTTGGCAGAAATGATGTGGGTAAGTACAGATTTCACGGGTTTCACCTGAAGAAACCATTACAACAATTACAGAATAGCTGTAACATATAGTGTGTTATATTTGGGACTACACTTTCTCAGTAAAGTAGGGATTCTTTTACTTTTGTCGGGTTGAGTCCCATCAGGGATTCGAACCAACACTAATCACACGCACGCACGCACGCACGCACACACTCGTGTATCCTAACCAAAATCAGAATACAGAAATTACTTCGCATGCCCTTGTCGGGATGTGTGATACTGTTGTATTAGTTGCATTTGATTGCAATATGTGAAAAATGAAACCATCAAAAACATATTGTTATTGAATACAGAAACGTACCTGAGGTATATATCTGTAGTACCTGTGTCGACATTGTCCCCTTTACCATTATTTGAATGAATTATGCTGAATGTTTGGTTCAAGCAAGTGATGTACTCTGTGTGTGATGCACCAAGCCTCGGAGTATTTACCATGTATTGAAAAGAATTATATTTGATTTTAGAGCGTCTAGATACTCCTTGGGACTTCCAAGAATATGCCTCCTTAACATTATCGAAAGTTTACTCTATATATGTCGTGGATATGATCAGAGAGTCTTTACGTTAGCAAATATATTCTTTGGAAACTTAAATGGCTCGGCATTTCTTCAACTTTGCTCTCGCATTTTCAAAGGCGATACGGCACAAGACATGGCTGTGTCTAAAACTTTCTCCTCGATAAATGTCTTCAAATGGGTTGTTAAACGTGACCAAGAGCAACGTGTCCAACGTGTCGTTGGGTAGCTCTCGTGGTGTCAGTTTTTGTCATAGACTAAATCATTTCAATAAGTTTCTTGGAAACTTCATATTTTCAAACGATCTATTTGTTTCAATATATGTAGTTTCCAAGAAACTTATTAAAATGATTTAGTCTATGACAAACAGTTCCCACCCATCAAGGGAAAATCTCAGATATAGGGCATCCATGTTGAACCAACGTGACGTGCATAGGGTTTACATGTATATGTGTATCTGCAACCATGGCGAATGTACACCCGGGAGAGCGAACATGCGAAGCCCCTGTGCGTCAAAAAGGAAGCAGTGTATAATGTTTCATCCATGAAACACACATATCATTAACACAGCATGGCGTGCGCCGATACTGACTGCAAACATACAATGCAACTAGACTGAGATTTTCTCAAATGTGAAACTGACATGAGCTGACAAACATTTAATTTGATGCCTCCCAAATTTAAACACTGTTGTGTGGTTTAGAGACACAACGTCAAAGAAAAACTGCGAGTAAGTGGATTCAAGTCTATTTTGTGGTCATAATGATTGTCACGGAACTCCATACATGGTGAGAATGTTATGAGAATGTTAGAAGCGCAGCTGCAGTATTTAAGTTGTATAATCACTTGCCCTGTTTTCGGTTGATCTCCCTTAGTATTGCAAGGAGGTAACACGGGGTGCACTACCTTGAGTGGATCTGTTATCGTTACAATCTGTGGTTAATACCACATGACTCAAAAACTAACAAAAACTATCGAAAATAAACTTGCATGAAAATGTATTAGAGAAAATGCGGTTTACAACATATGCACGTGCAGCTCTGAGGAATCTTGGGCAGGGACAATGCCTATTCAAGGGCGTTCAGCTTGTACACACCCATGACCATTAGCTTTTCAGCTGAATAAACCGAGACTCATTGCTGTAAATCGAAACGGTGGACGTTTGCAAGCTGGTTGTCTCTGGGTTGTTCAATGTTCACCAGAGTTACATCAGTCGTTTATTAGGCCGATATCAACAAACCTATTCTCGTTAGATCGAAGTGGTAGGCCTCGGACTGCTGCCGCATTTCAAGATAGGGACACCCGGGTACTTCATTTGTGGAATCGAACTGTGACAGCAACAGCAACAGCAACACCAGATGGCGCTGTTCCAGCAAGATGGTGCGGCACAACGCATGCCACTATTCAGTATCTTCAGAATGTTCGCACTATAGTGCTTCCATGGCCTCCCCAATAGATCGACCTCACCCCATTCAATCGTTTGTGGGATGACCTCGGTCGACATGTACGTGAACGCCATCGCAAGTTATGTCAACTGTCGCAGGCAGTTTAAGGGGAATGGGCCAGAATTCCACAATGTCGAATTCAAAGACTCATTCAGTCCGCCGAGACGGTACAGAATAGTTTTGGGGAGTATGGTGGCAACAAGATATTGATGACAACATCCAAATTGGAACGGACGTATTCACATAATGGACGTTTTATTACCCTCTACATGCTGATATTTCATACCGTGAAAACTGACAGCAGCTGACCCATCGAGAATTACATGTGTTATCTAAAGTTAGCTCTGATTTCATAATACTGCAATACTGTAAAAAAATAGCTTAAATATCATACTCTAGGGGGTGCAAATACATAAAATTTAATCACCCATTGGTATCGTTATAAATCAAACCCCGTCTTTAAAACTACTAATTTCATTACCTTAAGCAACCTCTTTTGACAACAGTGCACAATTCTCAGCCGCGAGCGAAATTTCAACCAATCAGAGCGGCGCGTCTCCGTGACGTAATAGTATACAGATATGAGGGCCTATGCAGAATTCATCTACATCTTAGGGGGTAAACTATTTTGTTTACAGGTTTGCACAAACCTGAAATCGCGACAGCTGTAGTGAAAAATGAAAGCTATATGTTCTAACTTCTTCTTCAACTTCTTTTATTCTCATAAAAACACCATTGGTGGTACAAGAGCAAAGACTATACAATATTAACAATATAAATATAAACATGCGTCATGATGGTGAGTCATTTACGTAACAATTCATGCAAGTGAGAAATAGAAAGTGATAAACCTTTGGTCAGTTTAAAGTTGGCAGGCGACATAACCTTGCTAAAAGATGATAAATTGGCCAGCTGTGATATTTTTTTTAGGGGTGGTGGGGGTGGTGGGTGGTGGTGTGTGGTGGTGAATGATTTTCTGTAAGAATTAAGTGACATACATGTAAAAAGATAATGGAATTCGTCACTAACTAAGTTCCAGTTGCATACTCTACATATTTTTTTTCTCTCGGTATGTTCTGCCATCTGCCAGTTTCGATCGGAAGGTTTAGATTTAAGGTTCTAAATTTCAAAATAGCGATGTGTATAGATTTTGGAAAAAGAAGATATTTTCATACAGTACAGTGTTTTTTTCAAGTATTGATAATAGAATCCCTTGGAACTGGAACGTTTATCTTCATGCCATTTTTGAATAAACTGATCTGTTAGGATTTGTTTTGGTTTTAAAACTAAGGACTTTGTAGAATATGCCGAGGGATTTACATATAATTCGGATAAACCGATTCTGTCTAAAAAATGTTTTATGGGGTGTAACCAAGGATATGCTGTAGAGTGTTGTTCATAGTCATGACTAATATATTGGTATAAAACATGAAAAAGTTTGATCGTCTCAGATGACGCGAGTTTATGCCAAAATAACAACATATTGACATTAATTCTCATATTGAAAGGGGTTCTACCTAATTCGCCATAAATCATAAAGTTTGGCGACTGTACAGTCTACTATCATTTAGTTTTAAGCTTTGGTTAGTTTCCGAGTCACAACCATTGTTTTCATAGACGTTTCTGTCAAAAGCACTTGGTGTCACTCGGTTGTAATCCGTGTTACGTGGTATAAACAAACACGTTGTTTGTCATCATTCACTTGATGCTCAGTTAATGAATTTATAACAGATATAATTAGTGGTAACGCCAGTTAAACTACCCGACAAAGGTCATCATTTGGAATTTCTTGTGTCTGGATAGATCGAAGGATTAACTGATAACACGCTGATTGATTAATTAGTTTTATGAGGATTTAAATGGGGGATTTGTCAAAAGGTAGTGTTTATGTATGTACATTTACTCATCTATACTGAATACACTCTGTCGTGTCTGTATAAAATCAATACCCTTCTTTCAAAGGATTAACCGCCAGTACATGATTGATTGTTCATAATTGGCTAACTAAATTACTTTTTTTAAAAAAATTATGGACATTATGCAACTAGTTGCCAGGTGTGCTATCATGGGTGACCAATGAGACGAGTGTCAAAAACCTGAAACCATAAATCACGTTTTCATATATCACACTGTTGAAAGACACACCACTTGGGAAATCTGTAGATGAATGGTATATAAATATATCACTCGTTTTGTGGATATTGATGGATTCATTCCTCGAACAAGGTAATAGCCTGACATTGCTCCTATAACTTTAATTAGTTTTATTTTTAATATTGGCATTTTGATTTTATTGTTGTCGTAGCATTCAACAGAATCATTGTTTTCGTTGTGAAGTGTAGTGATACAGGTAACATTCACTAGGGCGTGCGTGCTATGATTCACATTCCTCTTATACATTCGCCCTAAGTATCAGCAGATCGCCTCAAAATGCATACAAGTATGATTATAAAGTAACTGGGGTTATAAGACCAAATATAAAGACGTACATTGACATGTCTCTACATGCTCTTGAGTGAACGTTACAAACAAAGTGAATTCAGCAAGTGAAGAAATTTATCGCGCAGTATTTTCACTTCGACCTCCACCTCGTTATGTTATGTAAGTCGTTATGTTACAAGTTGTGTCATGCAAAATCCTTTTGGTCATGAATCAAATACATATTTAATTACTAGTTGAAAGTAGTTTTGATTTTTTAACTTGATGAAAACAAACCATAATCTCATTAATTCAAACGGACTTTAGCCCGTGATTTCACGATTTTCAAAAATGACGACGCCATGTCGGAGGATAAATGCTATTTAAGTTTGTTTTCACCGATTTACAAAATCAAAGTTACTTTCTACTGGTAGTAAAATATGTATTTTATTGATGGACAATAGGAGTTTGCATGGGATTGATTATAATATAACAATTTCACTCTTGGAAGCGAGGCGGGTGGGTGGGGTGGGGTGGGGTGTGTGTGTGTGTGTGTCAATATAATATTACTTACAATGATATTGTCACTTCGACCACAACCTTGTTTCCGAGGAAGAAATCGTTATGTTCATGCGAAATCCTTTTGGTCAGCAACCTGTAATATGTAGTTTTCATTTTATAACGCCATGAAAACAAATTTCAATAGCATTGTCTATGCTGAAAGCGAAGTAAGGGGCGAACCATCCTGTTTAGTATATGCCACAGGCTTCCACAGCGCTCGTTTCGCGCACACAAACAACCCATTTAGCACGGGGTCCGGTGGAATTCTGTGCATAGTGACACCATCACCCGACCCCAAGGAGCAACTGACGGCAACGCAACAATTAATTTGGCATGTCTTTGTTGGCGTCGAGAAATCAGCAAAAATGACGAGCTTCCTACCCATTTTCTATACAACTGAAAATCGTTCTTCCTATGACGTCACTGCAGGGCTCTGTCTGTGGTTTCGTTGGCTGGCGAGTGTGAACCACACGGCCTTTTGGCAACTTTCAATCGCTCGGTATGAATTAACCACAAGCTTTTTAAGAATGAGTTTGGTGTTCCGCGTAAGACCAACCACAAGTCTTTCATATATAATGGTTAAAAGAGTGAAAAAAGAGAGTTTATTCGTTCTTTAAAACGCAGAGAGCGAGTAGGGCTTTATGAGAACGGGTGGCGGTGGTTTGACTGGTTATATAATAAACCTTCATGACACGACAAATACGGGAGACAGGAGACGCAGTGTGCATCTCTCTCTGGATGGATCCGCCAATGAAACGATACTTTATATTCTTATTGTGATAACATAGCAACCGGAACTCCAGATCATTTTTCAAGCATTTGGGTATTTAATTCCATGTCTGTTTATGAGTAATGTTTTGAGGAGTAACTAGCATTTTGTATACTCCCACTGGTTAAAAGAATTGAGTACTTTCACACACAGTTTCTTATCCTTATTGAGTAATTAACTAAATGCATAAATATAAATACATCTCAATGGCCTAAAAGTTTTCAGTAATGGTCGTATTACCAAACATTTGGCAGCCATTTCTACATACTGAATAAAGAAGTCATGTGACTATTGGAGTAAACCCCGGACAGTGGCTACGGCTATAATAGTATATGTGTATATAGGCATCGCCTTCCATTACCTAATGCTGTTGTAGAGTTCTGGCGCCACGAGGAATCATTTGCAAGCCTGTTTGACTGAGTAAAGTACGCAAGGTATTATAGAACTGTTGGATTTGGGGTGATTCTTATGCGTTTTTTTGTGCTCCCAGACTTAATTAATTAATTGAGTAAATGTGATTTGTATTGAGTAAAGTACGCAAATACGCGCCTTATCTAGAGCTCTGATCAACATTTCATTGCATCACGTATCTCCTCTTATTATCACTTCAGACTACCAGTAGCTTTTACCATCACTTCAGACTACCAGTAGCTTTTATCATCACTTCAAACTACCAGTAGCTTTTACCATCACTTCAGACTATCAGTAGCTTTTACCACCACTTCAGACTACCAGTAGCTTTTATCATCACTTCAGACTACCAGTAGTTCTTACCATCACTTCAGACTACCAGTAGCTTTTATCATCACTTCAGACTACCAGTAGCTTTTACCATCACTTCAGACTACCAGTAGCTTTTACCATCACTTCAGACTACCAGTAGCTTTTATTATGGTCATATTTTATCATATTGTATTGACATCTTCAGCTATCATTTTCCTTCAGCTGCTCTTTTTATAGTCTCTTTATTTTTCATCTTCTCATACTGTTTGGTCATCTCACTGATTCGTCCTACAGTGACTTCTTTTTCTGAAGTAAAGTTTCAATAAGTGCTATCTTACACATGTGGTGGAAATATCAAAATTGGATGCATCAGTGGCAAAAAAGATATCCGACGCAGTTCCCTGTGTTGACTAACACTATGCGTTCGCGAGTTATTTCAGGTGGAAAAGACCTAGCATATGTTTATTACGGGTGGCAAGATACGCTCACCTTTTCATAGTGACTCGTAAACACATGCTCATCGTATTGCAGGGTGGCAATCCAGGCGCTTAGCAAGCCTGTTTTTCCGTGTAAGCGCGATTGGTTGCAAAGTTTTATATTTACATGGTATTGAGGTCTTGACCAACAGTTTTAGGAACAATCATTATTTCATAATGGTAGTTATGCCCCTGCAATCACCGGATCGTCTGGTCCAGACTCGATTTGTTTACAAACAACATCGTACATCCCACTCCGGTATTAGCAAGGATTTATTACGGGTGTGGAAAGAATTTATTCGTTTCTGGTCTATTTTGTTTCAAACACCGCTGACGACTGAAGTTGGTACAGGTACACTGAGACGTATCTATACAACAGTCTACATAACCAACTCAACACTGATGAATGTTACATTAATGTGTCTGTCACATTGCTTGAAGTAGTAGATTGTTCGACAGTTGGCGATGTTGCGTGACGACAATGTCAGATACTACAGCGTGAATTAAACGCCAGTAGCAGACCGCCACCTCTCCATCAGAGATTAAACACGTTCATAGACGCGGACCTTTAAAGTTTCTATGAAGGTAGGTTAAATAATTCCATCGGGGGCACGTTCATCATCAGGCTCAATGGCTACTATCATTACTATTAATACTAAAATATAGGTGTCGGTATCTGGCATATGTGTCAATATACATGTTACTTCTGGATGTGGTAAGTGGCCGCGTTATGAGTATTCGCCAAGTTTCAAAGTTTTCCCAAAGGTCAGTGATCCCTGCTAATTATTGACTTGTTTAAACGCATGTATCTGCGCCACTGACTAACGTTCTTGTTCATCGGTCTGCTCACTGAACACCAATCACAGACAATACAAAATCTCCGTGAATGGGTCTTAGATACTTGTTTATAAATGTGACAGTTAAAACGTTTTAATTTTAATCAGAGTAGAGGGATTACGTTAGCTAGGGTTGTGACTCGATTATGTCCAGTGTTCAAAAACAACCAACCAGGGGCCCCTTTCACAAAACTCTCGAAAGCCTAAGCTCTCGTAACTTATCTCGTAGTATTCCTACTTCCTATAGTTACAGTATGGGGATACGAATAATACTAGGAAAGTTACGAGATCGTAGACTTACGAGAGTTTTGTGAAACGGGACCCTGTACCATAAGTTTAATCCGAGTAGAGGAGTCATCTGCAATATTAAAACAACCAATGAATGATCACAAGATACCCGATTTACTTGACTTCTAATAATTATAGGGAGACCCCGGAAGTCCCCATTACAGGCTTATTTCACAGAGTAGTCAAACTGGGAATAATCAGCTACCACAGGTACAGTGCTTTATTAAGAGTAGTGGTGGTCCATTATGTTTATGTTCATGAGTAGTCAAACTGGGAGTAGTCATTCTGGGAGTTGTCATAATGGGAAGATACGTTGTTGATGTACATGTATGACATAAGAAACGGTGTCAAGGAAATACGTCACCATTTAATATTTGAGGTACAATTTTCATATTTGTGGCGTCTCTGTGTGTGTATGTGTGCGTGTGCGCTTGTGTGCTTGTGCCTGTAAATGCGAGTGTTTTGGGCATGATTAAATGTATAAATATTTGTGGAGGCTGTGATAATGTTAGTGTTAGAAACTCCCCCGTATTTTCAGAGTGATGGACATTTGCGATTGTGTGTCAGTGTATGGAGCTCTTATCCCAATATTCGGAATGGCTCATTTTATGTTCCCTTAACCTGCACCATAGATTTTTATCCCCCTCCGGCATGTAATGCGGGGGGATATAGTCGACGCCTCGTCCGTCCGTAATCATTTTGTTTCCGGTGTATAACTCAGAAACCGTTCAATATTTTTAGACCAAACTTCACAGATATAGTAATCTCAGCCTATGGTTGTGCCTAGAGAGTTTTGGCATTTATATTTTCTTTGTTTTTCCATGGAACATTTTGGTGGTCTTATGGTAGGGTGGGCTTCGTTTCCGGAGCAGAACTCAAAACCCGTTAAATATTTTTCTGCAAAACTTGGTAGATACATCAGTCAGAAGCTGAAGTGGTGCCTTTTGCCATGTACAGGTTTTTGTGATTTATTATTTTATCGTTTTCCATGGAAACATTTCGGACATAGTCTCAAAATGGAGGGATGGACTTCGTTTCCGGAGCAGAACTAAAAAACCGTTCAATATTTTTCTGCAAAACTTGGTAGATATATCAGTCTGAACCTATAGTGGTGCCTTTCGCTATGTACATGATCTTGAGATGTATTATTTTCTCGGTTTCCATGGAAACGTTTTGGACCTAGTCTCAAAAGTGAGAGGTGTGATTTGTTTCCGGAGCAGAACTCAAAACCTTCTTGATATCTGTCCGTAAAACTTTCTAGATGTGTGTGACAGACCCCAAAGTGGTGCCTTTTGCTATGTACAGGGTTTTGTGATTTATTATTTTCTCGGTTTCCATGGAAACGTTTCGGACATAGCCTCAAAATTGAGAGGTATGTTTCGTTTCCGGAGCAGAACTCAAAAGCCGTTCAATATTTTTCTGCAAAACTTGGTAGATACATCAGTCAGAAACTGATGTGGTGCCTTTTGCTATGTACAGGTTTTTGTGATTTATTATTTTATCGTTTTCCATGGAAACGTTTCGGACATAGTCTCAAAATGGAGGAATGGGCTTCGTTTCCGGAGCAGAACTAAAAAACCGTTCAATATTTTTTCTGCAAAACTTGGTAGATATATCAGTCTGAACCTATAGTGGTGCCTTTTAGTATTTACAGGTTTTTGTGATTTCTTATTTTCTTGGTTTCCATGGAAATGTTTCAGATGGAGTCTGAAAAGTGAGAGGTGTGTTTTGTTTCCGGAGCAGAACTAAAAAACCGTTCAGTAGTTTTCTGCAAAACTTGGTAGATATATCAGTCAGAAGCTGAAGTGGTGCCTTTTGGTATTTACAGGATCTTGTGATGTATTATTTTCTCGGTTTCCATGGAAACGTTTTGGACCTAATCTGAAAAGTGAGAAGGGTGTTTCATTTCCAGAGCACACCTCGAAAACCGTTTCATATCTTTGACCAGATCTTGGCAGATATATGAAATTGTGACTTTGCTGGTTACAGATATGTGGCATTTATAATTTTCATGAATTCCATGGAAACAATTCAAACTTAGTCTAAAAACACAATGAGTAACTCTGAGACTCTTTGTCCTTTCAAACCTGTGGGGGCCGGGGGTATATGTCATCTTCTGATGACTCTTGTTTCTATTCCTGTGCCTACATGTCAGAAATAAACACCCGATGAGGATGTGTTAATACAAGGATATAGAGTACAGCTTTAACACATATGTGTCACTAAGTTTAGAAACAACGTGACCTTGGAACTGACACGGTTCTTGATAAATGTTACGCGTAAACCTTATTTCATTGATATTATGCATTCAAGCACTGTAGCCCATGACTCCAGGTACGAAATGACATACAAACGAAAAAATAAAAGTGCATTAATAAAATATCCAATAAAAATATATTTGTTTTTAAATTAAATAATACATCTTTCAAAACATATCATGTAGACATCCCGCCGAGTTAAAGGTACACAATTTGCAGGTGCTTGCTAATGTACGGACCACAATTAGAATTTTTCGGTTTTGTTGACAGATGTTTTAGTCATGTATGCAGTTTCTCAATGTGAACAGCACAATAACTCTAATTATCAGAACCTCGTGAAAACATTTTTAACTGTAAATAGCACATACACGAAGCAATGGCGCATTAAAAATGAACCTTTACGAGTCGTGGGAATATTGCTAACAGGAAAGACAAATTTTGCAGACATTTTTCTGTTTATCGAAACACAATATGTTCTCTCTTGAGATATCATCTATTCAAGAAATACCGTCATGTATAGTTTGTTACGGTAGACCCCCTGTGAACCAGCAAAACAGAACAAAGACAAGTCTAAAACATTCAAATACTGTACTATTAGATCTAAGCAAGAGATCAAGGTCACAAGTAAATTTCCCAATGCCGATTTCAAATACAATACAAGTGAGACAAAATCTAAGGCAATGGGTGACAAAATATAATATAGCAAACTCACCAAAGTCTTGGTGCGAGAGAGAAACAGTTATGCTGATTGTAACACAGTGAGAGGTCTGACGGCGGCTATGAAGATGAAGCGTTGGCAGCGATTGATGTATCCTCGATATCTCCAGGGTATACGTTTCGATAAGTCTCCACTATACCCTGGATGCATCTACGGCTCGGTCCGAAAATTTTATTACCTCCCTTTACTGGCTCGCATCCTCACAATCAGCCAGTCAGCTAATCCGCCGTTACAACTGAACTTGCCAGTGTCAATAAAGATAGCGGTTGTAACTGCGAAGGTTTACTCGGAGTGCGGCTCAGATTTAGGAGAAATCATACATACACATTCATAGGTCCGAAAATTATATATATATATATATATATAATTTTCGGACCTATCAATGTGTATGTGTGTGTGTGTGCGTATACATCTGATTGGATACAAAGTCAGCCAAGGGAGGTAATAAATTTATCGAGCTTAGCCGTAGATGCGTCCAGGGTATAGTGGAGACTTATCGGAACGTATACCCTGGAGATATCGAGGATGCGATTGATGATGATACTCCAGTGAATGTGAATGTGTCCCATCATAATATTTATTCAAAGCACTAGACGGTGTGACCCAATAATAATAATTACTCAATTAATAGCAAAATATACAGAAAATACTCACTCGTAACAAGTGTAATAAAGTAACCTCTGTCCTGGCCTACTACATGTATAGTTAAAGTACGAGGAAGAGGACTTTTGCCCTGAACTATTATCATTAAAGTACGATGACGGTGGAAGCGGCTTGCATTTTGTTTTCATTAAGTTGTCTTAGCTTTCAACAGAATCATTGGTTTCGTCGTGAAGTGTAATGATACGGACGACATACACAAGGGCGTGCGTGCGAATTATGATTCATATATAGGACCACTATAAAATGTCTAGGTATGACATTCCTGTTATACATTCGCAGATCGCTTCGTTTTATTAAGTTTCAAAATGCGTACAAGTATGATTGTAATGTAATTAGATTTATAAGACCAAAATAAAGACGTATATTGACAAGTGTCTACATACTGGTGTAATAAATTAACCTCTGTCCTGGCCTACTACATGTATAGTTAAAGTACGAGGATGAGGAATCTTGCCCTGAGCTATTATCATTAAAGCACAAGGACAGTGGAAGGGGTGTGCTGCAGAGTACTTTACTGTAGGAGGCTGTACAAGGCGATGACAACTGACATGAATCGTGACGTCAGTTGGCAAGAGTACGTTTGACTAGTGGGGACAAATGCAAATAAGTGGACTTTATCGCCTGATAAAGTATTGTCACAGCCTTTGATATTTCGGCGAAGCATATAGGAATGCATGACAACATTTCCGACTTTCCTAGGGTGAATCGCCATGAGTGACGTCACGTCCATATTCGGAAAGAAAAATGATAAAATTGATAAAATAAAAAATAGAAAAATAAGGAAACAAACATCATCACCACAACACTCCTACCCGCCACCCACGCCATAGCAATAAATTATGAGTGATCCGAAATGGCAGTTTGAAAGGCGTTCGCTACCAGGGCGACGTAGTGTAGAATATGTAGAAATGATGGAACATGAGCTCACGTTGACAACGTCCGCCCCTGTGGTACACGTGTTTCAAGAGACTACTTGACGCATCGTGTCATGGCCGTACTATCATGATACCTTCTGTATATACATTGTACTTTACGCCTTTAATGAATGAATTACGCCAACACTATTCTTAAAAGTTGTAAACGCTTCGTTTTTGTTTGAAATACGCACAACTGAATGTTTCACAAACTTTCTTAACAGTATTGAAAAACACATTAAAAACATTATTATGATCTTCAACGCCTGACACTTCCTGTTACGAATGGCACGTTTTTATTCAATTTGCCAATGTGGAATTTCACCTTCCACTTAATGTGAATGTTTTACACGTACTAGTCGCTCTATCTATCGAAAGTGAAGGATAATACACACGCACTGATGTTTCACTGTCGTTCACTGTTCGGGTATCTGTTTGAAATCGCAGCTTAAAATGAGACGTTTTATGACACTTGCTGATAGGGTGAGGCTATATTGGCCTGATGGAATCTGGTTCAACTCAGCTGCACGCTGCTGTCCGTTTAACGTGAGTGAGCTAGTTCTGTTGGTAGACTGTAGCCATGGTAGAGTCAAGGCAGTGGGTTCCTGGTATATACATGTTGACCAAATCGCCCCACAGTCTCAACAGTTCGAGATGACAGGCATATGATTTACACTGCGTTAAGTTACAGATTCCTTAAAGCATCAGATCTTCAGAGAGAACACTTCACGCCCGTTCTCACTAATGAGGTGCAATTGATGTTGTCAGCCATTTGCTCAAAATCCAACAAATACTGTGCCCAATATTTGTGTGAACGCGGGCTTGTGGTCATCGGCTCGGGTTGAATTACCTCATGATTTCGATGAACATTACGTTGACGAAGACAAATGAATACGTTGATGAAGGCGAGGGCATCGTTTAGTTGTTCAAACTTCTTTCGTTGGTTTCACAAGACATGACAAACAGGTATACATGAATGTGGTGAGCGGACTTCCAGCTCAACCCCAGCGCCTTTCCTGCGAGCGGCATAATCCTGCTCGCGGTCGTCCCTACAAAGACAGTCGGAATGCCGGTCTCCACACTAACATCTCCACACTACAGTATAGATGTGAGCATACATATATATAGTTTTTAACAACATTAGACAAGTAAAGATTCAACAATGGACAGATAGAGAAACTAATAGCGCTTCCTTCTACAGTTGATGTGATGACAGACACAGCCAATAGTCCATTGCATTATGTTCACTTTTAATTTTTCGTTCAAAAAATTTGGAGATTTGTTTCTCTGTGTGTTTTTACACTCTTTAGGGAAACAATGTTTCCAATTTTCCACTTTCTCTTAAAGTGAATAAAACTTCTTTATTATTGACACCACAAAGTCCCTTCCCAGTAGTGGAAGCATAATTAGTTGTAGGAGATTACTGCCATATGAGTTGTCTCCCTTTGTGACCCTGTCCTATGAAGTCAAAATGGCAGAGATGACTTGCAAAACATGACGAATTTGTAGGCAATTTTGTGTCTTAAGGATGGTACCCAGTGGATATCAAGCATGACTTCAAGGTGAGTATAAATATCATTTCAAGTGCTAACATATCTGTCTATATATTTTGATTGAAAATACTTAACAAAATGTGACATCATTTAAATCTATCACATGAGCCCAGTTGTATCCTTAGCATTGTTTGACTTCTTAGATGTATTTAATATTTTCTGAGCCATTTAGTTATTCATTGATTGACATGTTCATAGTATCTGGCATGCTATCATACAGATAGAGTGTTACATATTTGCTGAAATAAGTGAAAAGCAAGTGTATGGTCTTTGTGCTGGTATGCAACAAAGGGGGCCCTTTTGGGGGTAATCTATACTTGTTTTGTACGGTATATGTTCTGAAAGCTATTCTTTCGGTGTTATATATCAAGTGTATTACTAAGTCTACATTTCTGACAATATAGAATATGTTTATTTAAATAAGTAAACATGGTTTGGATCACCACAACATTGCCTTTAAGACATCCTCCCTAAAAGGACCCCTAATATGTTATGATGCAGTCACCAGATGATAATTTCATTACAACAAACAAGAACAATGTTTAATATCGGGTCCTGTGGTGAACAAGTTATACAATATCTAAATTTTGCAAGATAGTTTATACACTTAGGTGTTGTATTTGTATCCTTTAGTGATTACAGTATATCAAGTTTTTATTTTTGTTATTAATTGTGATTTTCTGTTAAAGATTTCTACTATTGTTTCCCTGTAAGATTTTAACTTGCAACTGATCATAATGTAATGATTTGACTATAATTGCTTCATATCTGGTCATGAATTATGAGGTTTTTGTAAAGATGTTTGCAAGATGATTAATTTAGAATAATTAAAACATTTGGGTTGATATGACAAAAATAGATGATTTATTTTTATATTTTCAGATCACAATGACAACAATACCACAGCTAAGTCATTGTTGTGAAACAACAAATGAGAAGGACCTTAACTGGAGTTTGTGCATTTTATGTCAAAATGCCACCAGTGACAAAATCAAATTCCCTCTAGTATTCCAACCAAGATTAGAATCTTATGAAAACCTGTTGGAAATTATACATGAACGTGCTACAATAAAAGATGGACTGTATGTTGATATCTGCCAGAGACTTGAAGGTTGCACAAAGGATTACATAAGGCTGTTTGGCACAGAAGCTGCTATTCCAATGCAACTAATAAAGACTAAATACAACGTACCAGGAATAGAAAACATGAAACTGCAGATTTTGACCAAATTGCATGCAGCAAGAGGGGAAGGAAAAGAAAGGTTTCTCATAATGAAAGTCAGTCAGAGTGTTCAGCAATGCCTTTCACAAGATCATCAACATCTCCATTTGATAACAATCTTTGTTTCTTCTGTCAGCAGGATGATCAACAGCAGCTTTTCAAAGTCAGGACAGAAAAAGCTGGCTCAAACCTCAGAGATGCAGTTGAGGTTTCAAGATATTCTTTCCTGAAAACAAGATTAAACTCTGCCATTTCTCCAACTGACACACATGCGATTGATGTCCGATATCACAAGACTTGTTGGACCAGTCATGTTTTCCATGTCCTATGCCAGGAAACCAGCAAAGAAAACAAAGTGAGCACCCAGTTCAAACTGAATGTATAACTGAATTGATTGATTTGGTGGACCTGCAAACAGCAAACAAAGCTTTCTTATCAATAGAGGAATTTGAGAAGACATATATCTGTATGCTTGGAGGTGTTGAAATGTTGGACAAGCATGTGCCTACCTACACAAGGCAGTGGCTGAAGGAAAAGATTCTTTCCGAGCTTCCCGGTGTGAAATCTGTCCCTCAACAAGACAGACGGAAACCTGCTGTGCTGTATTCCCCAAACGCTTGTGAGGAAGAAATGGTCCATAGTGCTATTGAGAGAGACCACAACATGGAAAATATGAAACACATATACCAATCTGCCAAGCTGGTACGCAAGAGCATTGAGACCTTTCAGAAAGAAGATAACAGCAACTTTTCTATGCAAGTTACAAGTACTGTGGATGATGTTCCTTCTGAACTCTACTCTCTCATTCGTTGGATAATGGCAGGAACAAAACTTGAATTCAGCAGTGAAGAAAAGACAAGCACTGTTGACAAAACTGTACTTACAATCTGCCGAAATATAGTGTATGGTGTCAAATCCAGGTGACAGGTAATATATCAACAACAAAGAGAGTCTGGAGTATTTAGATTACGTGGAAAGGAAAATCCTCAGATGCTTGGATTAGCTCTTGCAGTTCACTACAACACAAGAAACAAGATGATAATGGATCTCCTCAGTGCCCAAAACTACTGCATCCCTTATAGGCGTGCTCTTCTTCTAGAAACTTAACTTGCAAATGCTGTAGTTAACAATACAAGACACTTCCATGGTTTATATGTTCCACCATTTCTTCGGAAAGGTTCATTTGTCTTCTTTGCTGTTGACAACATAGACTTTGCAGAAGACACACCTGATGGGAAGGGAACGACACATGGAACCATGACTGCTGTCTACCAGAAGGCTGATGCCTCAGGAGAACTGATATCACAACCGCTTGACATACAGGAGAGCCAAAATCTTACAGTTGCTCCCTATCATACAAAGCTGATCCCCTGCAGAAAACCAGACTTGAAAGCCACACCTCACTTATCAACAAAGGAGACAAAACTGGACTTCAAAAGAGATGGTATTTCAAAAGACTATTACTTGACACACTTTGGATGGTTAATAGCATCAGTGATGTCCAGAATGGGGGAAGAAAGAGAAACTAACATGATTCCAGGTTGGGCTGCATACAACTCTTTATTGTCTGACTGCAAAACAATGACTCGAGTGAGTGCTTTGCCATTACTCCCTGAAGTCGCACACGAATGGTCAACACTACTGACAGTAATGATACAGGCTCAGAATCTGAAAGAACTGGCAATTGGAAAAGATCACCCAACTGTTATTTCATTCGACATGGCGCTGTACGAGAAAGTTGTTAAACTTTTAGATTCCAGTCCTGACTTGAAAAGACAGTTTGTGCCCCGGCTTGGTGAGTTGCATGTTGTTATAGCTGCTCTGAGAGCTCTTGGTTCGTCTGTTGAAAATTCTGGAATTGATGATGCCTGGATGGAAGCTGATGTTTTTGGTCCAACAACAACTAGACAGATACTAAAATGTATCCACTACAAACGCTGCCTCAGAGCTCATCTGTACTCTTACACTGCGTTGTATGAGTTAGCGCTTGAGGAGTTTTTCAGGAATAAACCCGAGCTGCAAGTAGTCTACTCTGATTTCACCAAGGAAATTGTCAGAGCCTGTAATGTAGACGACAAAAGTGAAAAGTATGAATCTGTGAAGAATGCAAATTCCAAGCTGCTTAGACGAATTGCCATGGATGACCTAATGACCAAATTTCAGTCCTGGGAGCAAGAGATGCCCAAACATGCCATGTTCAAGTCAATGATGAACTACTTGCACCGAGTTGAGGACATTCTTTTTTTCATTGCTGCATCAAGGAATGCAGACTTTAATTTGCCTCTAGAGGCTGGTGAAGAACTGAGCAAACTATTTTTTGCAATGGATCGGATCAAATACTAAAGACTGTGGCCCAGATACTTAGCAGATATGTATGCACTGAGGTCAAAGGATCCATACACATGGAATGAGCTGACTAATGGAAATATATCTGATTCCCAGAAACGTATCCCCTTTGTGTCCATTGGAGCTGATCATGCATGTGAACAACTTGAAAGACAAATGAAGGTACACTCTGGTCTTGATGGCATATCACGGAATGCAAATGCAAGACAACATTTTTTTTCTGGCAGCACCTCAGTTGTCACGATTAGCCAATGAGTTCATCAGTCAGTTTGGTCTTGAAGCAGGTAAAGTCGAGAAGCATCATGATCTTGCACTAGGTGTTATCCAGCGGGACCACATTGCAGTTGACAAAATCATGAATACTATCCTGAGTCACGAGAATCATTTTACTGTTGAAGGGGACAAGCTGCACAATCTGATAACACATGCATATGTTCAAGATCAGTATGTCTCTCAGATACTGAACATAGATGAGACCGGGCAAAAGTTGTATGAAGAATATGTCGCAGAAAGAATCAATGGAACAGTCAGTCTGTGGGCTCCAGTGAAGAAGGAAAACAGCAATCTTTACATGTCTAACAGCAAGAAGCAAACAGTGAAACTTCGAGACAAGGTCGTGGACCTGAAAGAAACAGAGGACGACTAATGATTTTAGCCAGATCAAGTCGCGATATTGACCTGAAACATGCTATAGGAAGCTATGAATTCACGCTGACACCAAGAGCATTCTTTTCTGCGGATGGCATGTTGTTGCAATGTACAGACAAGTGAAAATCAGTTGCCTTGAGGAAATGGGAAAAAGCCATATGATCAGAGATCCAGAAACAGCCCCTAAACTTACCCAGATTGACTCTACAGTGCTTAGGATTGCTGTAGTTGATGGTATGGTTCTTCTTCAGAAGATGACACAGATACCTTCAGCAGTGGAGACGGTAAAGGAATTAAACTGGTGCTTCAATAACCGACTGATGAGTCTTACAAGAAAATTTGACGAAGTTACTCTTGTGTTTGATACCTATAGACCTGATTCATTTAAATGGGCAACAAGAGAAAAAAAGACGTCATGGCAAGGATCCAGTCCAGTACCAAATAACTGATGGAACAAGAATCAAGCACATCACATTCAAGCGATTCTTATCTCATGACCAAACTAAGGATGATCTTGCAGAGTACCTTGCAACAAAGACCATTGAGTACAACAAGGATTCATCAAAGGTCTTCATCACTGTAACACAAGAAGTAACCACAGCATCAACTTTGAGTCAAACAACCATGAAGAGGCTGACACACTCATGATCTACCAAGCCATCTGTTCATCTCAGCGAAACCCTTGTGACTCTGAACTTGTTTTCTTCTCTCCTGATACTGACGTCCTCGTGCTAATCATAGCAAATTATGATCACCTGCCAGTAAAGACATATGTCTGCATGGCATCAGGTGAAGTACAAATAGAGCCTATATGGAAATCACTTGGGGCTGAAAAAGGCAAGGCTCTACCAGCCTTCCATGCTTTTTGTGGAGCTGATAATACAGGTAGATTTTCTTGTGTTGGGAAGACAACTTGGTTCAAGACATTTGTAACAGCCACAAGAGACACTTTTGAAGCTTTACAGCAGCTCTCTTGTAGGGAAGATCTTGCTGAAGAAACATTTTCAACATTAGCTGGATTTGTATGTGCTGTGTATCGTCCAAAATCAATCACCCTGAATGAAATTCCTGAACTCAGGTGGTATCTCATTTGCAAACACATGGCTGAAAGTGATAGGCTCCCTCCTGCAACTGGTGCCTTGAGACAGCACATTCACAGAGTTCAGATGCAGGCATGGGTATGGGCTCAAGATCATGTTGCCAAACAAGTCCTCTTGGACCCAGTGAGATATGGGTATTATAGGGATAAGGATGCTCAGCTTAGACCAGTCACCACAGATGTTCTTCCAGCTCCACAGGCTATTCTCGAGATGGTTCGATGCCAGTGCAAGACAGACTGTTCAACTCAACGGTGTACATGCAAATCAAAGGACTTACCATGTACTGAACTTTGTCAGTGCAGTAATCAGTGTGAGAATGAAGAGTCTCAAGTTGTGGAAACAATTCCTGATGATAACTTTGATGAACTGCTGTAAATATGTATTATGATGAGTGTTTCTGAATGATCTCTCATTTGGGGACATTGTGGATACTAGTATATAATTACATGATTAATGACAACTTTTCAAATGGAGATATGATGACATGTCTGAAATGCAAATCACGATGATATTGATGACTTGCTGTAAACGGTGTTGTGTATTTGGTGCTGACACTGTCTGAAGATTGCAACATCTGAGGATAGACATTAACCTGTCAATACTGTGACACTGTGGACATTCATGTTCTGATCTTCAACCCGTTGCAACGATTGCACCACTGATCAAGTTAGTAATTTAATTGGTTATCATAACATTCATAATATTCTTGTTTCATACAGAGATAAATAAGTATTACAATATACAAGTATATACAAGTATCTGTGAGTTCAGTGTATAGATATATATCATAAATAGTTGATATGAAATATATAACGTTCAAATGTATATAATAACACATTTCCCCTTCATGTATACAAAGTAATAGTAGCCTTGATAGTTGGATGTATACAAGTAACCATTAACAGCATAAAAATTTCAAATATATAGTGAAAATAGATGCACAATAGTAGTTAAAAGTGAAAAAAAGGTGGCACATTACTGAATTTGGCAGCCATTTTGAAATCCAAGATGGCCACCAACGGGATGGTGGGAAAATTTGGAAACATTGATTTTCACATTAAGTGTAGTGAGTGGTTTAAGAATATGTATAATTTTCCTAATCTCCAATTTCTTTGAACGAAAATACATAATACAATGGACTACACGGGGGATGACCAATAAAGGCCATAAATGTCATTTACAGTAATTAATGGAAGTGACAAGGCGGAATAAGGTAGCTGACAAAACAACAATGTACTCTGCGGTAGTGATAAAGATCAAGATTGCAGATTGAATAATAACAACTAAATATCATATAGCCTGACTATATAGTTTTTAGTTTTTAGTTTAGGTAGACACTATAACATTTGCATTAATCACAAACTCATATGTTCTCCTTACCCATTAATCACTGTTTCAGATCTTCTGTACTTATACTGGCAATGCAGGAAAAGTCAATGTTGGCCATGTCGGACGATTCACTTAAGTCAATAGGGTCATTTTGAAATTGCAGTTTGGGTTTCAGATTAAGTGTTTGAAGACCAACATGCTTATTACGCAGTATTAAGGTTAGAATAAGAAGTCAAACCATCAAAATCGGAATAGTGTTAAGAGTATTGAAACGCTGTCGCTAAACTTTGGATACATACGTGGTGTCTTTTTAAATGACAGTGTCACGACGCACCTTTCCTGCTTAAGGTAAGTACAATATCAACCATTTATACTCAACACATTTACCAATTTGATTACGGCAGGTTTTCACTATAACTATAGTTCAATACTGGAAAAAATTGTTTTCAACGCCGTAGATTTGCAATAGTGAAAATGAAAACCAGTGAAAATATGCATACGTAACCGATTATTACGTTACGAGAGAGTACGGAATTAAGTGTTCGAAAAAAATAGAATGAGTTTTTGGCTCTACCTACATTCTGTGGCGACCGTCATCAAGCAGCAGACACATTCTGAGAGAGAAACCACATCAGTTTTATGGGGTAAATTCAGGTGGTAGTATGATAAATTAAGACGCAACATATGTCATATTTGGGATTTCACATTCTTAGTAAAGTACAAATTCTAGAATTCTAAGAAAGAGAAATCCCAAACATGACATATGTTGCATTTGGCCACTTTCTAAATGGCATCATGTAATCATAGCTTTCGGCCGTGGAAGCCTTGACCCGTGAAGGTCCCGGGGTAGAATAGGCCTTTAGCAACCCATGCTTGCCATAAAAGGCGACTCAGCTTGTAAGAGGCGACTAACGGGATCGGGTGGTCAGGATCGCTGACTTGGTTGACACATGTCATCGGTTCCCAATTGCGCAGATCGATGCTCATGTTGTTGATCACTGGATTGTCTGGTCCAGACTCGATTATTTACAGACTGCCGCCATATAGCTGGAATATTGCTGAGTGCGACGTAAAACTAAACTCACTCACTCACTCACTCACTGGAAGCCGTGACAATTCACACTCATCAGAGGGGTACACAAAGTACGCTGTCTAGACTACCAGTTGTCCGACTGCCTTTTTTGTGGAAGTCACGGTGGCTGAGCGGGCTAGGCGGCTGACTTTGTGTGCTGGCGATTAGGTGCCTGACTCTGAGGGTACGGGTTCGAATCCCGGATGGGACTCAACCCTAAAAAGTACTAGAATTTGTACTTTACTAAGAAAGTGAAATCCCAAATATGACATATGTTGCATTTGCCCACTTTCTAAATGGCATTGTGTAATGATAATTAAGACGTCATGTTAAACATGTTACAAAGTGTAATTCTTTCAAAATGCCTTTGTGTGTTTTAACTATCGTAGTTAAAACGATGTTTGGGCATCATTTGGCGGTCCAGTTTTCGATCAAGGCATGCTAAAGTAACTGATACATATGTTAAAGATGGTAACATAGGTAACAAAGTTTGCTAAGGTTTCAAATGTCATATCATTTGAAACTTTGGTATTTCTTATAACATTATTACTTAATTTCTATCAGTATTAGTTACTTAATGATGTTGTATTTTCACATAATGAGCTATGTGTTGGTGAAGAGATGGCCACCTCTTGGGATATTGGCATTGTGAATTGAAATGTAACATCACCCTTATTTGGGCTTCCTGTTCTGTTTCATGTTACTAGCTGTGGTTTTGTACATACACTGTATAAATAACACATAATAATGAACATACTTTACACAAATGACATCTACTGATAAAAATATAGGATCACATGAAAACAAAAGTGCTGTTTATTTTGTCCAAGGTTTCTTCGCAAGCTTTGTATCGCATACAGCTTGTAAAAAATAAAGGAACACTTGTGCTTTCATGTGATTTCTTATTTGTTCTCCTCAGAATGTTTATATAAAATGAGATCTTAGAAAATAAAAACGCGAAACGCATAAACAAGTTTTAGGAGAATTGATTGTTTGTTTAAGAGCAATTATTTCATTTAATTTCAATGGTAGATAGGTAAATATGCAAATGTCCACGGACAAAGGGTTCGCCAACAGCAGCATCCTTTACTGATATGTTTCAGTCTATTTGCGTCCACAAGATGTCAAAGTTCATAGTTTGTATGGTAACCATTGGTAGCAAATACTACTCAGCACTGCTTCGGCCCAGACTTGACTAGGTGACGAAGTCGATCTAAAGGAATTCTTTCCCACTCGCAATGCGATGGCCAGTAGTGGAAATGTCTGATGTGTGCTTTGGGGTTGACGTACACGTCTGTCGAGCTCATGCCATGGGTGTTCTATCGGGTTTCGAGCTGATGATCCGGAAGGTCATGGCAAGACATTAGCGTTAGAACTGACAAGGTAGCGGGCCGTGGCATGTGCTGTATGTGCGTTGTCATGCTGGAACTAGTCCCTCTGTCGGGTCATAATCGGAAGGATGTGACGTGCAAGGACTTTGATGATGTACTGTTAGGTCTCTCAAAACAGGGGCCTTCTTGGTCGAATCCCCACTTCACGCAGTCAGTTCCTGACAGTTTGGTCTCCTGATACCTTGCGCAGTCTCTACGGCTGTGGTAACACGATGACACAACTTTGGGTTGTAACTCTCGGACGATCTTGGGTGGAACTGGTCTAGAAGAAGATCCCAATGGCTAGATACGACGCTTTGATGAACCTTGAAATGTTGGGCAACTGCGGGCTGCGACTGCTCGGCTTCAAGGGGACTTATGGCAATGTTTCGATTAGTCGTGGCAAGACTTCCCATAAACTGCTGAAAGCTTTTCTTCAATGTTCTTCGCCGAATTTCCTTCAAGAACTAAAAACTTAATTACTTCTCTACACTCAATTTTATTCACTTTCACTGCCGTGAGGGGTGGGGGTAGGGGAGTCTCTTTCTGTCAATGTGAGCTGTTCAATAACTTCTGAGAGAAGGATACCAAAACTTACATGTCACATCAGCTACACCCCAAGGTTCAATGTCGTACCATAGGCTGTGACACCTGGGTATGAAAAATTCTCAAGGCTCAAAACTAATTGACATCCCCTCGAACATGCACTTTACTTTGCATGTTTTCTTGGCCACGTTTTACCGAATATTTCCTCCTAAAACAAGAGAACAAGTTAAAATTGTCGCGTTTTGGAGCTGAGGATGTTTACAATTACACAAGGATGGACGAAACAGTATATTTGTATTGTTTTAGCCGCAGCTACACGAGTCCGTTATTCTCAAAATCAACTATATATTTCTCTTCTGAAGGGTGTACAAATTTAAAAAAGTTGCATACAGTGCGCAAATTTGCGTAGTACATGCAGAACGAATGGTATAGGCATTGCAACATCGATATCGGATTCACGGAGTCAACAGTTAGCATGATTTTACGTCGCTTCGTTCAACTGAGTGAGCGCGAGAGATGAATGTAGTTTGCAAGGTCAAGTAGTTTTTTACACTACCAATACAGAGAGAGAGAGAGAGAGAGAGAGAGAGAGAGAGATAGAGAGAGAGAGAGAGAGAGAGAGAGAGAGGTGGGGAGCTACAATTCCTTTCTTTTTCTGTTATAATATACGTTTCCGTGTTACAGTTATCATGCCCTCCGGATCTCCACGGACTTTGAGCATGGAGGACCGGCGGATGTAAGTGTGAAAGCAGATTCTACAACATGAAAGTTCATATATTGCTTTACCCCGTGACACGTCGAAATTCAACACTTCTAGCGTAGAGGGAAGGTGTAATTTCTACATGCTGACAGCCGCCGATGTTATGATGGAAAAGGCCAAATGCCTTAATACTCGTTCACTGACGTGTAATCTTAAAACAGTATGAATTAGTACATGGAAGACAGACAAGATTTCAGGTTGATTTTCTTCAGACATGAACACAGTTGCACTTTCCATCTCGGGGCTGGCCTCACTATCATTTGCGTATGTGGGTATACGAAACAGAAAACGTCTGCATAAACTGTAAACCAGCCTACTATATAGATATGTGAAGAAGTGACACGTTAATTTGTAGTTGTATCTCATTAGAGGCCACATAACCCATGCTCTTCTATATACTCAGGGGCGGTGGGGTAGCCCAGTGGTTAAAGCGTTCGCTCGTCACGCCGAAACCGCGGGTTCGATTCCCAGTATGGGTACAATGTATGAAACCCATTTCTGTTGTCCCCCGTCGTGATATTGCTGGAATCTTTGGGCGTAAAACTGTATTCACCCACTCACTCTATACACAGTGCATAAAGTGCGCTTTTTATAAACACATTTGTCAAAAAGGTATTTATCTCGGTAGGGTCTTGGAGAAAAAGATTTTTTAACCTGACTGCTGGGTTCGCTGATGACAGGAGCTGGTATAATTTATCAATGGAAGCAACAGTCTAAAAATTACAAGAAGAATACAATAATAAACGTGACATTTCTTAACACGACCGAAAGTGGGGACGTTATAAGGGAAACTGAAACGCCGGGTCCCTAATAATCGACGGGTCTCTAATAATCGACGGGTCCCTAATAATCGACGGGTCTCTAATAATCGACGGGTCCCTAATAATCGACGGGTCCCTAATAGGTCCCTAATAATCGCCGGGTCCCTAATAATCGCCGGGTCCCTAATAATCGCCGGGTCCCTAATAATCGACGGGTGTGCAACATACATCATATGTTTACACTGGAGGTTAAAAATAAAATACCAAAGGAAAGTCTCTATATTTATTTCCGTGGAAACTTTAAGCGCCGGTATTCCAATATGCGCGTCCCCTAAGCGCCGGGTCTGAGTTTACTGAACTAATACGAGCCCGGGCACTTATAAGAGGAAATACGGCATTAAAACTGGTACCGTGTTAATACTGATACCATATTTTTTAGATTTTATGCATTGCACTTACTCGTAATTGTGTTTTCAAATGCAGTTGGAATATTAGTTACTCTCGTCAGAAAAGGACAACGGTCTGATTCAAAGAATTATACATGCATACAAATACTTAACAATGTTGTATACAAAACAATAAACGTCGATCACCTTAGCAATATTTGCCCAAGACGTCAGCATCGATTTTCCAACTCAGGCTAGTTCAGTTTTAAAAACACATTACATGTATTCACACATGTAGGTGGTACGGCAGCGCGTCTCGCAACACGTCTTTCCATCAATAACCAGGGTCAACACAACTCAACCGTATCGCAGAGGCCATTTGGATTGCCCTACGTACGTATACAGTGCTTATATTGTTGACGCCAGAACACTGTCGTTCTCGAACATTGCTAAGATAAGAAATTGATTTCTTTTGAAACTTATCAGTTACATATATTATACCATGTATGACGATCCCCTACTACTATTTACTTGTCGTGCAGTATCGATGCCAGGTCAATATCCCTAGATCTATATGGAGGTTTTGTGAGGTTAGGTACTGCTGTCAATATACATCGCCCACGCTATCGGCACAAGCAGACTCGGTCGTGTTGGAAACGCTCACCCATACACGGAGTAGATCCGTGTGGTTTTATTACTATTCCGAGACACAGACAGATTTAAGTTTAACACAAAACATAGTCAACTGGATGTAGCTACATGTGTGACAAAGCGATCAAACTTGAATACGCTGCAAAATCTCCCGCTCCACCGAGATCGAGCGACATCTATTGATTGTGCGAAGAGCTCTGAGCGGAAGCGAGCTTTTATTGCCTCCAACCGTGAGAGTTTCAGAAGTACGGTACTGGGAGTATGGTCTATATATACGCCATTAGACTGACGTTTACACCCAGAAATAAAGTTGTCGTATTTAGATAAATATGTGTATCTACAAAATTACACAACTACTCTCCAGTGGAGTCCAGAACAAGAATTAATCATGGGGATGGGGCACTGACAATCTAGACTTCCCCAAGTATTCTAGACTTGAGTTGGACTCCTCAGGTCATTCATTCTCTTGGGTGTGGGAGACAATTGCTCGCCTCATATGTAAAGCGGAGAATCGGGACCTGTCACCACTGACACTAGTGATATGACTTGAAAAGGTTGGTTATAATCACAGCTTGGATGCAATTTCAAATATATTTATATTTCGTATAACACTTTCTAACGTGATGATATCAACAAGCACACGTCAACTGACCAATGTGACCTGAATCCTTGATCAGTTGTTAAACAGATCGATAAACCGCCTCACATCCCAAGTTAACGTGCACCTTCACCCATGGTCAGCTGTTCTGTGTAAAATGTTATGTAACCTCAACATTTAATAATATGCTGTCATTGTATAGTGCCAGTTTTTTTGTGAATTAACCGTATGCATTGCTACAGCTGAAAGCCTACTAAGGGCAGGGCTCCTGTGACAGTTTCATTGTTGCATAACAACATATATATAATAGAAATCTGTGATCTCGCTTATTGTTGATTGAGAAAATGTGTTGTAATAACAGTCTGGATGCTAATTCATCTTTTCATCAACTGAGATTCTCACAATTAATGGTGTGAAGCACACCTGTCAAAATCGCAGCAGCGTGACTTCAGCATGTGAACAGGTGGAATGCAAATCCCTAAAGTCACTTTTTTCAAGTCATTAGATGGTGACAGTGTTCGTCTGTGTACCAATCGCCTGTTATTCAAGTAAATGTATTTTTAGCACTGTAAGGTCAAGGACAGTGTGTGATCCTCATTGATCTCCTTGAACACATTATATAAAGTGGAAGAGCCATGAACATTTTACAGTCAATGATGGTCTGAGTACAGAGCATGTAAAAGCTCACATTGTATTTTACAAAGTCCAGTCATACATCTTGTCAAAGTGACACCTTGAATTAATGAGAGTGTTGAGCAAGTGTAGTTTATTACAGGAGACTCCGCCATATGATGCATGTGTTTGACAAACCACTGTCGTACAAGCAGACCCTCCAAATGCGGAAGAGTTACATAGGGTAAGTAATCCTGATGACAGCAGTTGCACCAGTAGGCTCATGTATACAGATTATCCATATTGAGGCAGTGTTAACACAGTCAAGTCGACAAGTTATGGCTGTATCCAGGCCAGATTTAACTTCGCATTGCAGCTCAAATCAAAACAGAGGTGGGCCAGTGAGAAACACGTATCTCTCACATGTGTAAGTTGATTAAGTGTTTTTCTCAGTTGATAATGCTTCTTATGTTGAAATTATAATGTCAAAATCATGCCATGCTGGTTTATGGTAGCTTAGTTTGATGTTTAATGTTCAGTAGTGTGTGACCATTAATCCCAGGCTACAAAAACATGTTTGTCCCTCAACTCTCAGTCTGAAGTCTTGTGGGGACCTCACCTGTATTTGTGGGTTTCACCTGGTGCCACTGTCTTTAAGACCCGCATCCTCTCACAGGAAGCTGATATGCAAGATGAATTCATGGTGTTGCTTAATTTGTTTTGCAATGTAAATGTTGGATAGTTAAACTTACCAGTTGATTTCAAAATTTCTAGTGATCTTGAGCAGCTCGGATCTAGCAAATCAAAAGTGAATGTTCTGTAATCATGTCAATAACAATAGAATCATTAACTTTATTTTAGAAAATTAACAAGAAGTGTGTTAGGAAAAATATCTTTTTGCACTGGTTGGTTATTAGACAGTTATCATATAAACATATACTTCACAGTTGGTGGAGGAGTAGACTTCTCAGAATTGCTCATTCATTTTAGCGTCAAATACTCAATTATGTTTCTAATACTCAAACAGACATAAACCAGATGATATGAAGCAAATACGAAACAACTGTGAAAACAAATGCAGTGCTTAGAAAGGACTTATTTGAAATGTAAGATAAAATTCCCATTTCACAATGTGTAACATTTTCTGGTATTTGGAGAAATCTATCAGTTTATACTATACGCTTAGGAGGTGAATGGCAGACAGAAGAGATTTTATGTAAACAGATGATGATGATGATGATGATGATGATGATGATGATGATGACGACGACATTGATGTTTATAATGACTTGGACAGTTTATTTGCACATTCTGATTTTTGCGGGGCCCCACCAGGTCCTTTACTGTTTTTAGATACACACTTGAAAAGATAACAGAGGAAGCCAGGAGTTAATTGGTAGTAGTAATAGTTTGGTAGTACCAATATACAAATGAAGACCAGGAATCAATCAAGGTGCAAATTATCACTGACAGGTATTAGGACTGATAGACTTGGCTTTAGGGTGCAAGGGGGTTAATAAGTATTAATTAATGATAGAACTGATTTTCAATGTGTTAATCAAGATTAACATTACATTTTATCAACACCAAGTTCAGAATTAAATGGTGTCATGTGACTGTCATGTGTTTGTTATTCCAAGTTGTGTAATAGTTATTGATAAGGTTCTGTTGAAGTTTCACTGATGTAAAAGTAAAGTATAGCTGCCAAAATGAATCATAACTGTTAGCAACATGAGTCAGTGAGTTAGGATTTTAGTGAGTGAGCGAGTAGTTTTGTGCCGCACTCAGCAGTATTCCAGCTGTATGGCGGCGATCTGTAAATAATCAAGTCTGGACCAGACAATCCAGTGATCAACAACATGAGCATTGATCTGCGCAATTGGGAACCGATGACATGTGTCAATCAAGTCATCAAGTCTGACCACCCGATCCCATTAGTCGCCTCTTACGACAAGCATGGTCACCTTTTATGGCAAGCTTGGTTGCTGAAGGCCTACTCTACCTTCACGGGTCAGTTAAGATGTTAAGTCACATTGACAGTGTGATACTTTGACTTCTAAGTTATCAACATGACTCAACAACTGGGAAAAGGCCCTGGTGTTGATGAAAGATAACTGGATCAAATGCAACAAAAAGGTGTAGATTTGTAGCAAAATCAGTTGAATCTAAATATGTTTGATAACTCAAAATCTTTACCGTACGTATGTCTCTTCATCTCTGACACCACAGTGTTTTTTGTCCCATGCAATGATTTTGCAAATTGAACCAATATTGTCAAAGCTTTCATCCTGTGGAAAGCTGTGGTAGGTAAAATCATGCAAACTAAGATACTGTTTATCTGTGTTTTGGCAGCAGACCATAAAGTTAATGAACCTTTGATAATCTCCAGTATTTGTGAACATTTTTTACATAACAAATATACTGGGCAAAATATGTTAGGGATATTGGTATTTTTATGACTGATATTTTATCAATATGTCTGCGAATAAATACATCATTATTCATAATTTAAAGATTTACAAATATCCGTAACTATTTTTGTCCATTATACTATGTCCCATTGCCGTTTTTTGGCATGTTTGAAACTCGATTGTAAATGAAACTACGAAATGAAGGTATTATTAATGTAATACTTGAGTTGGTAATTCAAATAAACATGTTATTGATCTGTTATTATCCCAGTCACCCATGTGTAAAATATGTTATTGATCATAGATTTTTAAGGTAGAAATATACAAAAAACTTCTCTTATTTCGTATAACATGTACCTCTTGTTATGTGCAATATGATAAATTGTTTAAAAAATACTTCTGTTGCTTTATTTTAATCGATAATGCCTGAATGTAGTCCATATCTCTTCCGACTGTCTGTCCATAGTCATTTTTTCTGGAGCAGAGCTAAGTCAATTTGCTATTTACAGATTTTTGGCATTTACATTTCCTGATTGTCCATGAAAACAATTTATGCATAGTCCCATGACAGTGGGGGTTTCGCTTCCAAAGCACAACTTAAAAACTGTCCAGTATCTTTCAAGAACTCTTGGTCAATATGTCAAACAGATCCTGAATTGGTATCCTTGGCATTTTTTATCCTCCACAACAAAGATGTTGCGGGGTATATAGAAACAAGTTTCGTCAGTATGTTCATCTTTCTGTGCATCCGTATACTTTGTCCGAAGGATATCTCCTAAAATATTTGTGATAGCATAACCAAACTTGATACACGTGTCAAACATGATCACTAGATGTGCCTTTTAAGAGTTAGACCCAGATATGAATTGAATTCATTGCGTTTTCCATGGAAACATGATTTAGGCTGTGACTATGAAGGCAGTGACTATGAAGGCAGTGACTATGAAGGCAGTGACTATGAAGGCAGTGACTATGAAGGCTGTGACTATGAAGGCTGTGACTATGAAGGCAGTGACTATGAAGGCAGTGACTATGAAGGCAGTGACTATGAAGGCTGTGACTATGAAGGCAGTGACTATGAAGGCAGTGACTATGAAGGCAGTGACTATGAAGGCAGTGACTATGAAGGCTGTGACTATGAAGGCTGTGACTATGAAGGCTGTGACTATGAAGGCAGTGACTATGAAGGCAGTGACTATGAAGGCAGTGACTATGAAGGCTGTGACTATGAAGGCAGTGACTATGAAGGCTGTGACTATGAAGGCTGTGACTATGAAGGCAGTGACTATGAAGGCAGTGACTATGAAGGCAGTGACTATGAAGGCAGTGACTATGAAGGCAGTGACTATGAAGGCAGTGACTATGACAGATGATGAGGATGTCATCTTGTCCAGAGCAGTCTATCATCTTCAAAACTTATGCTTTACCAAACCTGGTACACATGTTCACCATGATCCCAAGATGTGCCTTTTGGGTGTTACACCAAGAGTGTGAATTTTATTTTTGGTGGTTTCCATGACAACAAGTTTGACCTTGACTGAAATTGGTGGATGTGCTCTTTTCCCAGAGCAGAACTTTAAAACCGTTCTCTATTTTTTCACCAAACTTAACGAGCCTTTCGGAGGGTTTGGATTTCTGAATGGAGTATTGTTTGGACTTCCATGGCCAAAAGTTTGATCTCGACTGAACTTGGTGGTAGCGTTCTTTTCCGCAACAGAACTGCAAAATCTCACTCTACCATATGCTTACCAAAACATTGAGTTACTGTATTCATAATTAGTAGACATGTTCATGAAGACTATTTAGCCATTATGGGGGATATTGTGACTTCACCTTCGTATTTGCTTTATGCTTGTTTTTATGGTTACAAGTTTGACTTAGCTGAAACTGAGTTTGGTGTTGTTCCCAATAAAAACAGAAGTGTTCGACAGTTTTCATCCAAACTTGGCACATGTACATATTTACAATAAGCTAAAGTGGTGCAAAAATATCTCTTTCCATGGCAACAAATTGGACTTTGACAGTTTTTTCCATTTGCACGGGACATAGAAATACAAAGCTGTGAATCCCATTTCCATGGTATTGTAGTAACTACTCTTGTGAGAGGATCTGGATGGAACTCATCATAATGCACTGTTAGTTGTCATATTCTAGGGGTGGGTGGGGTAGCTCTCATTTTCTTTTTTCTCTCCCTCTCTCTCTTTCTCAGACTACTATTTGCACTTATATTATCACCATCAAATTAGAAATTTGAGTTGGGTTTTATGTTGCTCTTGTGATCTCAGTTCACAGTGTTCACTTTTCAGATTTCAGATCATAAGGAAATGTGTGTCAGACGAAAGCTTGTCATTTGCATAAAAAAAGATGAAGAACATTATGCGTCTTCAGATTTCTGTAGGAGTGTAACTTTTTCAGGGGTTAGGGTGAAATGACCCACTCTTAGAAGGATGACATTTCATATATTTATCTAATGAGAAATTTCTTGTTTTTAAACAATGGCATACCAATTTTGTTGAGTATTTCATGTAGTACTAATCATATCATACATGAAAAGGTGTGAAAGGTGTCACAGTTTGCAAAGGTGCAGCATTTTGCTGAGTAGAGTTTCATCCCTTGTGCTCACAAGACATTTATCATAAGGGTTCACCCTCTAGTACTCTCCTTTTTGGAGTTTTGTCACCACCTGGGTTTCACAAAAGGGTAAAACTGTATCATTGTTTGCTTTGCTCCCACACTGAGCTTACGTGCCATGGTGTAACTGGAAATAGTGGAAGAATGTTCCAACTGACATTAAAAGCCAAGTCACCTCTTCACCAGCCTGTTGCCAGTTAGGCTTCAAACCGAAACATCTTAGTATCATCTTAATTAGTGAGAATATATTCTTTTGGTGACAGCAGTTTTCAGCTGCTATTAAACTATTTGAACTGCAACTGAACAATGGGCCAGTCTCTTTTACTGAAATATGTTTTTGACATTTACCTTTGTGTTTCTGTTTAATAATCTATATACGAGAATTAAAACCGTGATGAAGGGCATACTGAGAAATGTTTCTTAAATATTTGTTGCAATAAAAATCTTTTTATGACGTGTTTCATAGGGAGACAAAATTGGAATCTGATGGCAAGTGTAGACTGCCTTAGCTTAATGCTCCAAAATTAAGCAATGTTCCAAGCTTCATTTAGTTTTTGTTCAATTTTATCTGGATAAATAATTTTAGATGTGATGATTTTTTTCTGGGACTTGTTGTTAATCTGAGTGATATGATATGATGTGATATTGATAGTTTTCATTCTGTATCAATTCTCTAATAATATGAATCCTGTACATACCCAGTGCTCAATTTATGTAAAGTTAATTTACGCCAGATGTTGAAATGCAAATTTATGCACCAGATGCAGACTCATCCATTCCTCTATTATGGTTAGATGACTAGTCTGAGGCCAACAGGTTTGTTGTAATTGTTGGAACTCGCAAAGATCATTGGTTAATGTGAGATGATTCAGCAATATTTGACCTAAATGACTGCAGTGGGGGTGGGGGCATGGGATGGGGTAGGGTAGTGTTGTGTTGTGTTGTGTGATGTAGCATGGTGTGGCGTGGTGGGGCAGGGGTTGGTGCAGTGCAGTGTGTAGCGATGTGGGGTAGGATGGTGTGGTGTGGTGTGATGTGGTGGGGAAAGATGGTGATGATGTGCTATTTAGTGGTGTTAGGGTGTGGTGGTGTGGGGCGGGGATGCAGTGTAATGTGGTGTTGCATGGTGTTGTGTGGTGTTGCATGGTGTATGTGGTGATATGTGGTGTGGTGTGGTGTGGTGTGGTGTGGTGTGTGGTGTGTGTTTTGTGTTGTGGTTTGTGGTGTGGTGTGGTTTGGTGGCGTGACATGGCAATGGTGTGGTGTGGTGTGGTGTGGTGTGGTGTGGTGTGGTGTGCTCAGCGTGATGCAGCGTGGTAGTTATGTGATGTCATGCAATATCCCAGCCAGTCAACCAGTTAATAATGGCGTATTTGTTGTAGGTAGACTGCATAATGTGTACATGACTATGTGAGTGAAATAGCAAATCTCCAAAGGTCACAAACAGTTAGTCTGTTTTCAGACCCTGAAGTATATATATCCAAGAAAGCCCACGCAATTCTAGAAAATGTGGCAAGTCTAGATTTCCTTAGCTTCGAAAGTCTCAGGGCTCCATTTCATTAAATTATTTTTTTCACTATGAACGTTTTTTCAGTAAAATATGTTCATTTCAGAGACTAGCTGTTAGTCTAACAAACAGTGACATGTCAACTTATTCAACAAGTGAAATCTGGCAAGTGCTGAGGTTTTTTGCTCAGGATAACACCTCATGGCTATATTTCTAAACTTTATCCATATCATCTAGTTATCAACACCATACAAGCCAACTCATCTAGTTTTTGATGCTATTTGAACCATATCATCTAGTTATTGGTGCATTTTGTTTTCCCTAGAATATTAAAGTGAGTTTGGGGGTTACAGATTACACATACAGAATATGGGATACCCATCTGCCAGGTTTCTTAAATGCCTGTGTTACAGCACGACATGGCATGGCTGTTTTAAGATGGACAGGGAAGCTTTGAATACATAGAAAAAGAGACTTCATTTTTTTTTCATTTAGTATGATCCAGTCTCAAGTGTAAATATCAAAGCTGTTTTAATCATGGAAAGGCACACATCAAGGTAGAAGTATCACCAGAAAATAGAAGTCCCATAATGACTTGTCAATGTCCAAGACACCAAGGCCTTGATTCAATGAACAAATTTTCTGTTAACTTCCAAACTGAAAATGACATGTTTTTAACACAGCATTTGGCTTAAATTTTATATTTGCCAAGTTTTAAACAGTAGATCACTAAAATATTCAAGCTTTGTAAAATTTCAGGTTAAGAACTTTGTGTAGTATCAAACATGAAATTTGCTTTTCTTCACAGACGATCGTGTAAACTTCACTTCGAAGTATCTCCCCTGAAGATTGTTCGAGCATCCCGGCAGTATCTCTATGATGAGGCTGGGAATGAGTTCCTCGACTGCATCAACAATGTCTCACACGGTAGGTAGCATTGCAATTACTACGCTAATAGCTTCTTTGTGCCAGGATCTGCTAGTATGTGCGTGAGTGAGTGAGTTCAGTTTTATGCCACACTCTGCAACATTCCTGCTTTATGGTGGCAGTCTGTAAATAATCAAGTTGGTCTCTTTTACCGAAATATGTTCTTGACATTTCGCTCTGTGTTTCTGTTTAATAATCTATATATGGGAATAAAAACCCTGATGAAGGGCATACTGAAAATTGCTCCATTATTTCTTAACAGAATGAAATAAAGTTTATCAGCTATTCATGGACGCTGCTTGTTTACTGTTGCCAATCGTGTTTCTCCGAAACGCGGTCAACAGGAAGGGCGGTAGTGTATATTGTGCTATCCCAACAACTAACAAGACCAAATATCGCCATTTCTGAATTTTTTATGTTGATTTTCAATCTTTGTTCATTTGTTATCGTGCATTTGTTGGCTACCTCGTACAAGACATGGTCGTGTGTCTCCTATTTTCGATGTTGCCTCCGTAATCTTTACCGGATCGGTTTTATTCATTGGCGGATGGTTTTCTGCTGATATTTCTTTTGCCGTATCTAAGCTTTTGTGTCACTTGGCGCTGTATCTAGAGTGTTTTGCTGTCCTTTTCGGAGAATCATCCATTTCACTTGTCAATTGCAAGCAGCTGCTGCACGTGCGAGTGGAGCAGTCTGTTTATATTTTCGTTTTATTACAGTAGTTACTGATACTGACAGGCTTGTCGAGGTCAGACGCCCGAGTGCACCCGGTACAATCGAGTGTTACTTGTACCTACTCCTTCAATGACATCAGGCGCATCTCAGGAGCAGACGACGCCTACAACCAAGGCTCCTCTGTTGGTCCCTTACTTAACAGAATCGACGCTGAGAGAGGAGTGTGGTCGAAGCCCCCGGAGCAGCTTGTCAAGCATGTGTTGGCGTTGCCGATCATCTTCCAGATCTCCGGATCGTCGGACCAGATCTCTTCAGCGTAGAAGAAAGAGTAGGCGGTCACGATCTCGGTCAGCGTTATCTCCTAGAGCCAGGCAGTCGGTGCACATGAATCAGGCGCCGGAGCGCAAGTCTGGCATATCCTGAAACTTGGATGAAGAGCAGTATTTTTCCCCCGATTATGAGGAAGACCCTGCTCATGTAGAGGAGGAAGAAGGCTCGTACCTGCCGCTTTCTGCAATGTACGCTGATAGACTCCCAGATTGCCCTTCTCTGGCATCAGGTTTTGACAGCGCCAGGGCTATCAGAGTGGATCCGGAGCTGATGATTCTGCCACATCCTATGGTGGCTGATGCCATATCCTCCTTGAATGAAGCATCTCATAAGAACTCCCTTTTCGGAAATGCTATCCCGGAGGTTTACAAGGAGCATGTGGAGCTAACTAACACTGAGGTGTTTCGTCAGCATTTGAGACCCTATCTTCTGCCTTTCGTGACAGAGCGGGGACACGCGGCAGGGGGAAGAAATGCTACATTCTGAGGAGGGAGTCTGTTAGATCCGCTTTTCCCAGAGGTCGCGGTCAGGGCAATGTGGCAGCCGATCATCGTAAGTCAGGGACGCCCCTGCCATCCCTAGCAGAGGGAAGGGAAGTGCCTCTATTGAACACATAGAGGATGTTACCTGTCACGACTGGGACCTCCCGTCCCCGCCAGTTTTCCCTACACCAGTAGGCAGGAGACTGGGCATCTTTAGGAGGAACTGGTCCATCCTTGAAGATCCTTACGTTACCAGAATCCTAAAGAAGGGCTACAAACTACCGGTCATACAACCTCCACCGTTGACATCTCAGCTGGCGACGCAGCGTCAATTGCTGGCAGACAACATCGAGGTGTTATTAGGGAAGTATGCCATCGAGGAAGTGGTGAACCCACACCTCTCACCAGGGTTCTTCTCTTCTGCTTGACCACGTCTGTGCAGGACCACGAACTATTTGTTGACGCGTCACTCCAGGGCTGGGGTGCGCACCTCAACAATCAGACAACCTCGGGGCTCTGGTCTGACGTAGAAGCAGGGTGGCACATCAACAATCTCCAGCTGGAAACAGTGATTCTACTACGCTACCCCAATGTACTGGTTGTTTCAGACTGTCGTATGGCTGATTTTGAGACAGGGAACAGCAGGTCCAAGTCCCTGCTGGATCAGATGTTCCGCTTAGCCAGCGTTCTAGATGCAAACGACATCGAGGCCAGAGCTCGTCATATCCCAGGTTGCAGAAACGTCCTAGCCGATGTGCTCTCCCGACCAATGAAACTGTTCCCGACCGAGTGGATGCTTCAGTCTGAGATATTTCGGCACATATGTCGGGATCACGGGCGCCCACTTAGAGACCTATTTGCCACGACGTTCAACGCTCAGCATCCGGTGTACGTGCCTCCGATACCAGACCTGGCAGCTTGGGCGGTCGACACTCTGTCAATGTCTTGGGAAGGTCTGGATGCATATGCCTTCCCTCTGCCAGTGCTAGTACCAGCGGTGGTGGCGAAACTCAAGCTCACAATGAGGATCCGTCTGCTTTTGGTCACGCCCTGGTGGCCGCTGAACATGGCACCGTTTGACAACTTAACGAGGAAGACAGTGTTTCTGTCAGCGCTAGCTAGACCGTCCTGACGGCTCACGATGCACAGAATCTTCCACACCTGTCATCTGACAATCCGCATGAGATTCGAGTGTTAGCATCAACATTGGCCCTGCACAGAAACAGGACAGTTCCCGACATTATGGCTGGATGCTTCTGGCAGTCCTCTTCAGTATGTGTTAGCCATTACTTGCAGGACTTGGTGGTGGAAGATATGGAGGGCCTGCAGTCTTTCGGACCATTGGTGGTTGCACAGCAAGGCACGTGCCCTTCCGCCCTGTAAGGTACGATCTTACTTACCTTGGTCTGTGGGGGTCTTGTACTTACCTGAGATAATGTACTGTACCCCTCTGGTGGTTAGTACGTGATCTGCAACTGAATCAGTAGTGGTCCGGCTGCCCTGAGGCATATGTGGGATGATAGACTCTGACGGCCCTCTGGAGTCCTGTACCACCTTCCTGTCCATTGCATCCATATGCTATAGACCTATGGTAAGGTAAGTTAAAATTTTTGTTAAAATCTAAATATTTTAGATATTTAAATACTTACCTAACCATAGGGCGGTTAGTCCCTCCCAATGCTGGATGCTCCTCCCCACTATGGGCTCTTCGGACCGAGAAGTAAAAGTGAAGTTCTCGTGGAGTCTGCACGCATGCCGTGGTTGGGAGATCCAGATACTTCCGTATCATTACAGTCGTCGAATGCGAGGTAACCATTCAAGACTGAATAGCAATTCAACTCTGTCAGATCTCCTACTAAGTGAAGCTGGAGGTAATATGCTATAGACCTATGGTAAGGTAAGTATTTGAATATCTAAAATATTTAGATTTTAACAAAACTTGACGTATTGAGTAGTAGTTTGCAATTTTGGCAATGGTTGTTTTCTCGGGAAAACATAAAGGTGAAAATTGACAGTTATATTTTGTCTGTATCGTCTGGATGGTATCTGTCGAGTCCATAAAATGGGGATGGAAATATGGGTCAATTTGAAGTTATGTGATTGAATGTTGGCATTATGGGTATGTTCAGACAAATTAAAATCTGCACTTTTGGTGGACCGAATTGTCAAGTCATAGATTCACAACACAGCCTGGATGATTTTCATTCAGTTCGTTTATGAAATAAACACACTAATGGTCACACTTTTCGAGGGATTAATATTAGTAATGTCTACAATGTAAAATACTCACAGTAATTTTAACTCTTGTATCATATCATTTTTTTTATGTGTTAATGTGAGAAATGCTACAGAAGTACAATTAAAGCTGTCTGCGCAAACGCTACTGCCAGGTATTGGCGATAATTGGTATGTGGCGACAACTAGTCGCTAACCAGTACTGTTTTTCATGAAATGTGATTTGATATGATGTGATGTGATGTGATCCTTTTTGTAAATTTCTTTAGGAGTGCCCTGTGGCACACTCGAACAAATGCTGAACCTGTATTTAAAGCCTTCTGTTTTGTCAAGAACATACAGGAAAGTGCTTGTTCTACCTTTCAGTGTTAAGCAGCAATGGTTTGCCCTTAACATAGTTTGGAGTGCCCTGAGCGGCACTCACACAGTCACTGAGCCTGTTTTTCAATTGTGTTATGCTCTGTTTCATCAAGGACATGCTTTTACAAGCAGGTCCTTTTTCTACCGTTCAATGTTGGCTTATTCTAGACAACCTTGAGTGTGTTGCTGTGTATCTGAATTATAAATTCACAGGAAAAAGTTTGCAGTTTTCACAATTGTCGTTAAAATTCAATGAATACCTGTAACCAGAACTGTTTCATCCAACAAGAACATTTAAAAATTTCTGTCAGTTTTTAGGTTGTTTCCATGGTTACGGCATATTTGGATCTGATAAAACTTGTCCTAAGTTGTTGTGGATTATAAGATGAAACACTATTGAGATGATATTTCTCTTTCATCTCACAAGGAAAATCTGTTCCTGTGATGTGAAGAAACTGAAAAACCAGTAGCAGTTGCAGCATTCAGCATGTTTGTCAGTGAATTTTCTCCTGCTGGATGAGAACCTATGAATATTCCTCTTTGAAACTATCTCAGCAGATCAGTCTAATTGTAAACATGTGCCTTTTGATGATTTGGAGTCATTTCTAAATTTTGTTCATGGTGCAGAGGTACAAATAAACTGTTTACCTGTGTAAATTATGCAAATATTTATGTGAAAACACAATTCCTATTAAGTCTTATGGGGAGAAGACGGCTTGATTTTTCTTTCTAAATACTCGATAAATTTGATCTTACATACAAAACAGATGAAACAACTGAGATATTGCGTGGTTCTATTTCAGCTCCTGAACATGACAATTTGTGGTCTTTCAAACATAACTAACAAACATAAACCAACATCTAAACTTTCTTATTTTCTTACAATTAATATAAAATGGAAAAATACCCTACTGAGTTTGAGAGAGGTTGGTACTGTTTTTCTTCGGTTACTCAAAGTAAAATTAGGATACCCAATTCAGATGAACATAAACAAGAACAGGACTCAGTGGCCCCAAAAGTTATGTGTAGCTCTGTGATGACAGGCTTGACTTACATTGAAAATGAGGATTTTTCATGTTTTCAGAGCAAAACCGTGGAATATTAAATATTTTTAGATGAAACTTGTTATACAAATATAGTGCTAACTGGTGCTTTTGGATGATTTTGTTTTTATATTTTTTAATTTTTTATTTTTTGGACTGAAAATGAGACTAATGAGTTTCTGGAACAGTTTGTTGAAATTTCTTGATTAAATGTGTTATACATATCACAGGTCTACTGATAAACTGGTGTTATGATTAAAGATGTTAAAAAATACTGGTAACGTTTATTCTTTTTCATCTTGAAACAGAATGTCAGTGACAGAAAAGTGGGCAGCAACAGGCTCAGTTATTCCTGTTATGGAGTTGACTACAGATGGATCTGTATTAGAACATCAGTAATGGCAGCATGTTGAGTGGGTTTTTGTACATATTTTTATTCATTTCAGTGGAGCATATACACATGTAAGAGAAAGCATAGTCAGACTAAGCCTGTAATTACAGTTCCTTGGGCCATTTCCTCAGTAACTTTGCCATGTTGTTATTTCCTCAGGCTTTGTATAAATTCAGTTGATATGAGATTTTTTAACCCTTCGTTTTCTTATCATTTATACAGGAGAGGTATATGAACCTTTTTCCAGCAAGAATAATTAGATTGGTTAAGTGCTCATAATTATTTTCAAAGATGTGGGCCAAATGTTCAAGGGGATCCCCAAATATTAAACCCGAAACCTGTTTCGGGTGGTTTTCTTGCAAGTCCTTAAATGAGGGCCGTCTTGTTGCCACCATGTCAAGTGATGGATAAGGGTGTTTATGAACAGCTGACAGCTGAACACCAGGGAGTCAGAGAGGTGAGACAAACTGTGACAGAAAAGGTCTTCTTTACAATTGTTATTTTACTGTAACCATGGTTGCAGATAATATAACTCACAAATCACCTGTTTAATGTGTCATCAGTTGACTTTTCTTGTTCACATCATGTATCCAACGTTTTTGGTATCATGGAACAGACCGGAAATAAATGACAAATATTTATGTCGTCTCTCTCATTGATGATTGACTTGAAGTTTTACAGGATCAAGGAGGGATGGAACTTGAACATGATGAATGTGTGGTTAGATATTCTGGGTTTTCTGTCTTCTGCCAATTTTTTTTGTTCATAGTTCATGTTCCTATGATACAACAAGGCTCAAAGTAAACATTAGCTAATATTAACATCAAGAACACTCAGCTATTTTCACAGATGCCTCGGCTAGGATCATTAATACAAAGTTTGAGCTTAGGATAATTAGGGCTTCATTGTTTATGTAGCGTTTACATGTTTATGTTAGTTGTGTTTACTGATTTTCAGTTCTGCTGTTGTTTTTGTCTTGATGATCTTTTCTTGATTAACAAATCTTTGTTGATAACAATGTGGCTTATATTGGTGATATCTTAGACAATTAGTGTTCCCCCTAGGGTTCAGAATGGGCAGGGTAAATTCATGGAAAGGGCACTTCATAACCTAAAAGGGCATGTTGGTGAGGATTATTGAAAAAACAACAAAATGTATATGAAGTCGAACTGTCTTATAATTTCAATTCTAAAGTTTGTTTTTACTCTCCTCAGTTTGTATTTTAAGATTAGCA
This sequence comes from Haliotis asinina, assembly GCF_037392515.1. NCBI lineage: Eukaryota > Metazoa > Mollusca > Gastropoda > Lepetellida > Haliotidae > Haliotis > Haliotis asinina. Next base: position 11,480,083 of record NC_090284.1, read on the forward strand.
TTTGAAAAAAACCCATTTCAAAACATTAATCTGTTGTCACATTTGTTCACAATTTCACAAAACACACAAACAACAATTTACAGTTTTCTTTTCTTCCTTGCCAAGTATATGTTCAGAACATTCTTCAAGTCAGTGTCTGAAGCTGAAGATGCATTCAGGCTAATCATGAGAAGCCTGTTGCAGTTCTGAACACTGAGTCAGTGTTTCTGTGATCTGTCCTTATCAATTTAAATTTTGAGAACACTCTGTCAACTTCAGAAGTGGACAGAATCACTGTTGCATGGATGGACAATGATTGCTTAATGTTTGGATACAAGTTTCCAAGCTGAGGCTTCAGGCTGGTGAGTATCTTCGAAATGAAGGAGGGTGAACTGGTATCAATACTCCTGAAAACAGCTCCTTTACTTGACTCCACTCAATCTGTGTCTGGTCAACATCAAGTCTGAAGTGCTCTGCCAGTTGTGTTATCTGAAAAGAAATAAATGCACAATGTAATTAAAATAAAATCAATTAAATCATTAAAATTAATCTTATTCTAGATACAATTACATTTCAAATAAACTACTGGTTATCACAGGTGAACACTAACACAAATTACTTAAAGGTCACATGCAACCAAAAAATCGAACATAATTAAAACACAATTATCACTTATTCATGACATCTGATATAAAACAAATAAATGAAATTATAAGCATACAATCGCGATTCAAAAGTGCAATATTTTGTACTTGGGCTTACTTTCCTCGAAACGAAGCCCTCGGGAGACCGAACCCAGTCATAGCGGGTGGCTGTGCACTCAAGGGTAGCGACGACTTCCGATTGGCTGGTTCATTTGCTGATACACTGAAAGCTCATTGTGTGTACAGAAAGATTTTAGAAGTATGGCGAGTCACAAGAAAGTAAGATTCTTCATGGATAACAACTTCTTTTATTGTACTTGATGCATCGTTTGAGTATGGATTCATATACCATTGTCAAACAAAATCATATACACTAAAAGAAGTTGTTATCCCTAGAGAATGTATATAGAGATGATGGGTTTTGTAGATACATGTTCTCTGAATTTGAGTTCGATCAAATCAAAAGTCATCTCAGCAGAGATGTTTAAATACTGCATGACTGGAAAGTGTCATTCGTCCAAGTACAAAGCAGGACATGAAAGAGTTTGCACTGGTTTCCGTCAAACCAGTCATCCAAAAAATGGACGTAGTTTCTTTGCAATCCACAGACATAAAAACATGTCATGTGTACAAGTATCACACCTGCCTAATTACATAATGTGGCAGAGACTGGACTTGGGTGCACGAGTCATAAATCAATTTTGTTTATGGCGTATAACCTGATAGGTGTTAAGTTCAAATTGCATGTGGTTAATGATTGAAGCTGTCTATTGTATGTTGTCTTTAGCAGACAGGCAGGCAGACATACAGGTGTCAATAAACCACACATTGTGCTTTCTCTGTGACAGAGGCTGCTTACTACAATCAACAAGCTTGTTTATGTAACGAGTAGATTGTTTACTTGTTTGTGTACACAGCCAAGATTAGACTACTGCTCATGACCTCATACTCCGAGCATGCATACTGTTTCAAGCTCCGTGAACCTATTCACTGTGCATGCGTTGTGGGCGCAGCGCAGCACAGTACAGCACAGCACAGCTGTTGAAAACAGTTTTCCCCCCAGCGCTGGGGGAAATTAAGTGAATCATTTGAACTCCGATTTCGCGGATTGTCAATCTAGGTTTTTTTGATAGTGTAGAGTGCTTATGTTACCAAATGTTTACTGAAGGTATCCCAATAATTGAGGCATTACAATTAGTGTGCTTTGTGTTTAAATTGCTCAAATATGTTTACTGCAGGTATCTAGGTAATCAAGGCTCTGCAATAAGTACAGTATGTTTAAATTACCCAGTGTTTTCTGGAGGTGTCCTGTTAATCAAATATCTACATTGAGCATCTGCGTTTTTAGTACAGTATTTAGTGTTTACTGAAAGTGTCCTGATAATCAAGGATCTACATTGGGCATCTGTGTTTATATTACAGTATTTAGTGTTTACTGAAAGTGTCCTGATAATCAAGGATCTACATTTGGTGTGGTATCTTTATAATATTCAATGTTTGCTGGAGGTGTCTAGATAATCAAGGATATCTACAATTAGTATGGTGTGTTAAACTACTCAGTGTTGTCCAGTTAAGCAAGGTTGTATTATTGTGTAAACAGTAGATATCAAACAATATTTACTGTTTCCTGATAACCAAGGTTGACAATAGAGTGTTCATATTACCATAACAAACACTGGAGTTCAGTTAAGTTCAGTCCAGTTAAGCAAGGTTGTACATTACCCAAGTTAGAGATAAACACGTTAAGGCTGCTTTTATCTGAACATGTACGAAAGATTAATGGCGTGTCCTGTGAAAGAAGTACGTGTCAGTGAAAGGAGATGCAGAGGTTATTGTCCTTGGCCTTAGACGTACGACAAACAGGTCAGAAAGTGGTGAATGTTGGGCTACTTTTGTCTACAAAAACAACTTGCTAAAGTAATTTATAGAAGAATGTGGTGTGGTGTTGTCACCTTGAATATTCAGAATAACAGTTGACTGCAGAGAAGAAAAAACATTTTAAGCCTTTTTTTACCAAAATAAAAAAAAGAAGATTTTTTTGTTGAAAATTAAAATATGTAGAACTATGCATCTTTTTCAGAAATTGTCAACCATGATGTTTGAGTAATTTAAGGGAAAAATAAATATTTCCCGAATGTGCAATACATGGATAATTTTGTCAGTGATATTATAGGAATGTTTTAACAGCAGTTGCTATTTGGTATTCATAAAAAACAAATGTTGTTCACTGTGGGTATATTGGGACTCTTTATAAGTTAGTGAAGCCAGAAGTCGATCTCATGATCCACCCATGAAGATCCAGATCAGGATTGATCTTCAGTGACGCATGCTTGTTGTAAGAGGCGACTAATGGGACTTTGTGATCAGGCTAACTGACTTTCACATCATCATGCCCCATTTGCGTAGATTGATGCTCATGCTGTTGGTCACTGGATTGTCTGGTAAAGACTTGATCGTTTACAGACTGTGTCCACATAGCAGGAATACTGCTGAGTGCAACTATAAACAACAACCAACCAAGGATTGAATCACTTTGAGCTATGATATTGCCAGAATTCTGGTGCCACTACATCCAACTCACTATTGTTGAGGCTATAGACTGATTTCAGGTATAGGGTACAGGTCTCCAATAATCTCTACTTTCAAGAGGCGATTCCATGGCAGTTTTCCCAGTCATTGCTGAGACAATCAGTTTAGGTTTAAATGAGAATGTTGAATGATTAAATTACTCAAAATAGGGCGAAGTGCACAATACATAAATGACAAATGGTCCTGTGCCGACTGTTTCCTGACAAGTAAGGTGATTGTGTTTGCTGGTGTGTGCGCTAGTAGTGTTCCACCAGCCCTTTGTCACCTCTCGGGGTGAAGAGTGACAGTAGAACAATGTTGCATGATAGTCTCTTTAACAAATATTTCCATGATCAGGGCTCAATTTATGAGATTTAAGGTGCTTGCAGCAGGTGCAACATAAGGTAAAGACCTAGTTGCACAAACCAAATTCCAGCTGCAATGTAGTGTGTTAAAACGTCAGAGGTTTTGGTGCACATAACTATGAGTAACTGAGGTAGTACCCATGAAGCCATGGCAACACAATGACACAGCTGGTCCCTGTTTACAAGAGCTGTCATGGCCACAGTTTTTAACTGTTCAAAATTTAGAAGAAATATGAGCTGATATATTTATGCTTATGTTAGATTTATTGTTGATATATTTCTAAAACTTTGTGCAAGTTAAACTCATAACTAGGTTGCACTGTGTAATATTGGGTTGCACCGGTGCAGGAAACAAAGCACAAAACTGACCAATCTGAAAATATCAGGTTTTAGATCCTCTTGGGTACAGAGGTTTCAGGACCATGTGTCTTATGTATGTTTTGTGCACTAATCCCTATTTTGAGTTATTTAATCATTCATTGCTCTCATTTGAACCCAACTGTAGATACAATCATTACTGGAATATTGCTGAGGATGGCATTAACCGACACTATATTTTATCACTGATTTCATTGTTGTTTTTGTTCCAGTTGGTCACTGTCATCCCCATGTGGTCAGTGTGGGGCAGGAACAGATGAGCAAGCTGACCACCAGTGCTGGATTCCTCAATGACCAAATGTCCGAGTACGCCAAACGGCTCATCTCAACATTTCCAGAAAAGCTCTGCGTCTGCTTCTTCTTGAATTCGGGGTAGGTAACTTGAATCAAAGGAAACATCACTCAGAGGGTTTGTTCTAGTGTTCCGATACTATAACAGCAGTATGTCTGTGTAGCCTAATGATGGTGCTACATCAGCGGTATGTCTGTGCCATGCTTGCCACAAAAGGCGACTATGCTTGTCGTAAAAGGCGACTAACGGGATCCGGTTGTCAGGCTGGCTGACTTGGTTGACACAGCAGTATGTCTGTGTAGCCTAATGACGGTTCTATAACAGCAGTACATTTGTGTAGCCTAATGACGGTGCTATAACAGTAGTACATCTGTGTAGCAGGGCTGTGTCAGTCACGCACAGACAACAGAAACTGCTTTTGTTGTTCCTCATTGGCCAACGGTTTATTTGTGATGAATACGGGTGAAAACAATCACCCTGAAACAATCAGGTGTACAATACAATAGATGCAGCAATATAGACATGCTATTTAGACAGATATACACATATTATTCATATATAACGTTATAAAATAGTTTCTTCAGTACAAAATGTCTTCCATTTGAGTTATATCATACTGGTATATAAACAATACGTAAACCTACCAGGTGTGGGGGCCTAGGTTTATTTCACACCTGGGGACGCTGTTGTCTCTATCAAACGATTGTCTGTAGAGAGAATAATAATACTAATATGTACAGACATGCTAATACGAATATATATACAAAGAATACTCAGCAATGATACAGTATTCAAACGTACAAATTTGGTTGTAGCTGAGCAAGATATAAAACAATACAAGAATAAGATCTCATTCATTCATTCATTCATTCATTCATGGTTACAAAACTATACTTGTGTTCATCTGTTTATCACACACCATTGCCTTATATCAATCATGTTATTAATATTATATTATAATGGATTCTGGGTATTTATTGGGCCATTCACACCAATAAGAACATCAAATACACAGTACTATGTATTTGAGAATAGCAAACACTTATGCAACTACTAGATATGTCTAAATATGACATCGCATGAACAGTAAGTGAATAAAATAGCCAAATTACCTCAGAATGCGATCCAAAGACTGTGTCCAAATGTATGTCCCGTCAAATCGATGTCATATCAACAACTGACGGTTGAATGTGGAGTGACCACAAACCTTGTAATGTGTAAAAGGTGTAAAGCTTAGCTGATTGCCCAAGCTGGCTATGAAGACAAAAGGACCTATGTGGGAAAGAGCTTATGTTATTGTGTTGTGTGGTGAACATGTGGTAAGCATGCTCAGTGAACTGGCTGTGTGAGATAGTTAAGGCAGGCTGAGTAACAGGATGAATAATATAACTAAAACTATGTAGTGAATTTTGAAGAATTTATTTACATGAATTGTAATCAATATACAACATGTTAAAATATACAAAATCTGTCACTGCCACAGCCTAACGATGGTGCTATAACAGCAGTACATATGTGTAGCCTAATGATGGTGCTATAACAGCAGTACATCTGTGTAGCCTAACGACGATGATATAACAGCAGTACATCTGTGTAGCCTAACGACGGTGCTATAACAGCGGTATGTCTGTGTAGCCTAACGACGGAGCTATAACAGCAGTACATCTGTGTAGCCTAACGACGAAGCTATAACAGCAGTACATCTGTGTAGCCTAACAACGGTGCTATAACAGCAGTACATCTGTGAAGCCTAATGACGGTACTATAACAGCAGTACATCTGTGTAGCCTAACAATGAAGCTATAAGAGCAGTATGTCTGTGAAGCCTAATGACGGTGCTATAACAGCGGTATGTCTGTGTAGCCTAATGACGGTGCTATAACAGCAGTACATCTGTGAAGCCTAATGATGGTGCTATAACAGCAGTACATCTGTGAAGCCTAATGACGGTGCTATAACAGCAGTACATCTGTGTAGCCTAACGATGGTGCTGTAACAGCAGTACGTCTGTGAAGCCTAATGACGGTGCCATAACAGCAGTACATCTGTGTAGCCTAACGATGGTGCTATAACAGCAGTACATCTGTGTAGCCTAACAACGGTGCTATAACAGTAGTACATCTGCGTGGTGTTCAAATCAGATTTGGAAGGAACATAGAGATGGTTTTTATCACAGCAAGTTTTTTCTCCTGGACACAGTATGTTGTAAATTATCCACCCGATTAGCTGAAAGTGTCATTGCATGTTTCAGGTCAGAGGCCAATGACTTAGCTCTTCGCCTTGCTAGGTGCTATACAAAACATGAGGATGTATTATGTTTAGAGCGGTAAGTCATGTGATTTTCGTTTCTGATGCTAAATGTGCTCCTCTTTCTCATGTCCTTTTTACAACTGCGCAAATTATTAAACCAACTCATTGCAAAATTCCTTCTTTTTTTGTCTATGGATTGTTGATAATTTCTGATGCTACATCTGCTCTAAGTTTTCGTGTCCTTTCCTCTGTAGGCAGGCTAGAACAGACAGGATTATTAAGACGAATAATTGCAAAATTGTTTCTTATTTCCAGGGCTTATCATGGAAACCTTGCTAATCTGCTTGACATAAGTCCATCTCGGTTCAAGAAGACTGGTCACAAGCAAAGAGATTATGTCCATATTGTAAGTTGTATTCATTATGTGTTATATTTAAGGATTGACTGTGTATTTCTTTAACCACAATGCATCACTTCAATATTTCTCCAAAGTTCATTAAGGTACCGTCCCTGTGTAAAGGTATTCCCCGACATTCCTCAGGTCCGAAAGTAGTCCAGTTTGGTGGGCGTGGCCTATTTCTTTAGATTCATTGGGAAATGAAATCAAAAGAAATGTTCCCAGTTAACCAATCAGATTGCCAGAATTTTGATGAACACAATAAAATGTAATTATTGTATTATAAACACTGTATGAGTGTTGTTTCCTTACTTGTGTTATGACTCAGGAGCATTCAGGTTAGAACTGGGTTCAGCAACCCACTTGTCATAAGATGTCAGCTACAGGACCAGGTGGTCTGGCTTACTGACTTGGTTGACACATATCATTCTATCCCATTTGATCAGATCAATGGTCATCAGTGATCCATGGTCTGTCTGGCCCGGACTTGATTATTTACTAACCATTGCATACTGTTTTTTTTCGAGTTGAAATGGTATTAAAATGGATCCAGGGTCAGTTAATCATAATCATGACAATAAAATGGGGGTATGATAGCGTGGACAGTTGGGTTTGTAGTATCTCAAACAGCATTACCAGCTTGTCCTCATGTCAAAGCTTGTGGCTCCCAGAGTATATTATCCATTGTCTTGTACATGCTAAAATGTATCCAGTTGTTGAAGGACACAGTAGGAACTGTTACAGAACTTTCTCAAGAAGATTTTCAGAATGATTACAAGTCATCAGTCATCAGTGCCAGTACAGAAGTTTTCCCTGTGTTTCATTATTCTCAAGCTGTGTGGCATGGTGGTTGAGGGAGGTCTTGTACAGGATTACACAAACAATCTAGAGGTTCAGTCTCATGTTTTACATGCTGCAGCCTTGCCACTCTCCCCTTTGACCAGGTATTGGGTACATGGGTTGAGGTGATGCAGCTCTGACCTGATCATGAACAGATTGGTGATTTCCATGACTATATGACCAGCATATGTGTAGATGATGACGCTAGATTCCCAGGCCACATTTAGAACCAACACGATAACCCCCTTCCCCAGTCCATCTTGAAGGGTTTCACTGTGTTGAAGTGTTCCATTTCTTAAAGAAGATTGAAAAGGCAGACAGATACTCCAGGACACAGACTGATCTTGAATTGAGGAGCGTGCAGATCCTGAGCTTGTGCTTTCAGACAAAGAGACAAGAGAATTGTGTAAGACACAGCTCCTCAGTGATAGAAAAACTGTGATGCAGTTTCTTGACACCATTGGACATGATCAAATACAGTAATATTAAACAAGGCAATGCCACCATTGTAATAATTTGATGTAAATGTCAGCTATTAAACAATGTATAAAGCTTCAAGTTTATCTCGTGTTTTTAACCTTCTTTAGGTCAACTCATCATTTTAGGGGTAACACAGCACTTGACTGATGTGCAGTCAGGTGTAAATTGTGTTTTGATAAGGGTGTAGCCCACATCAGGTGTAGGCAAAATGAGGTCAGGCTATATTACCTACTGACCCTTTGTTCCAGACTGGTACATTTGTATGGGGCTGGTGGTTTAACGTAGTGGAAAAGTAACCACTGGTCATAATGTATGATGCCCATATCTGGTGTCATATGCTGTGATATTGCTGGAATATTGCTAAAAGGATTGTAAAACTAAACTAATAAACTAATAAAGATGGTTTTCAATGTTGGTAATGATACTGGAAATGGTTTATGTCAAATTTCCTGAACTGTGATGAAAATATGCTGGTAACATTGCTGTGCTACTGTTTTTCAAGCTTTTGTGAGTGAGTATGGTTTTACGGTTTTCAGCAATATTCCAGCAACATGATGGCAGGGGACACCAGAAATCGAACCCAGCTCTTTGGTGTGACAAATGACTCCATTAATGTTAGGTTACCACTGCCCCAGTAAAAAAATGGAGCAAATCCAGGTTTATATTGTGAGGCAAAGTGAGGGCAAAGTGGATAATAGCACTGACTGATGAAAATACCTGCTTCCTAGTTTTGCATTCACCTGACAAAGGAGTAGGATACGCTCCGCAACATTGTGTTCCTCATATTGCAAAAGTTGCCATCCATCAATGACAATCAAAGAGTATTTGTGTTAAGTTACCAATAAATGTAGAAATCAGACCTCACATTTGATAACATCAGATCAGAGGATCTAGTTTTGGTCGGATGTCAAACTACATTGTTTGAGACATCATGAATACAAGGTGACTTCTGTTTTATATATTTGCTCATTATTGACATAATATAACTTTGCCATATATCCAAACAAACCTATAAACCTGAAGCAATAACAGTGTATTAAATAGTCAAAAACCCAGCCAGATATCAGGGCTGGTAACTTCATAATGTTACCAGCCTGAAACAGATTTTACTAGACCAGAAACCAAGATTTTGTGAATTTGCTCAGAAAGTCTTATTTTTTTTATCAGACCATCAAACTGGCTAGTTGTAAATTTAGGTCATCCATCAGAAATCTGGCCCATCTTGGGAGATCAGATGGTCTTTATTTCATACTCTGGCAGTAATCCTATTGCAGAGTGAGAATTACAGAAAGTGTTGCCTTTATCCATTACGTCCATGCCTATGTGTGTCCTATGGCTGCTCTCATCAAGCCCCATCGTCATAGTGAATATCAAATGTTTGGTGACCTTTGGATACAAAGCCTAATTATTCCTGCAACACGGTTTGCAGGGTGTATTAAAATGCACCCCGTCCATCTGTGCGCATTTATCTTTTCCGGAGCAGAATTTTAAAACCATGCAATATTTCCTCACCAAACTTGGCACATAGATAGATCTGGTGGTGTAATAGTGCCTTTTGGTACTTTAGGTTTTCTTAATGAACTATTTTTTGTGTTTCCAGGGCAACAAGTATGACTTAGATTGAAATTGGAGGTAATGCAGGGGATATTGATGACTGTGTCTTTGTGTTCTGTTTGTTTTGAATCTGACCATCTCTGAAGACAAGGCCATTCTATCTGGCGTATGACCATCTGTGATGACCAAGTATGTTGTACATGCCTTACTAACATTTTTGAAGGCACTGAATTGTGTGAGATGTCATCATTTTTTAAACGTATTCTAATAAATATACGTCAAAATATGTTTGGAAAATACTGGTAGATTGCATTTTTCAAAATCATACCTGTTCTCATCGGATAGTATATGCCTTACTGACATTTCTGAAGGCACTGAATATGTGTTAACATATGTTTGGAAAATACTGACAACATATGTTTGGAAAATACTGACAGACTGCATTTTATAAAATCATACCTGTTATCATGTTGTTGTAATATCTTACATGAATGACAAATTCATGTATATCCAACACTTTCCTTGAATTGAAAAAAACCCAAACTATTTGCAGCCAGTTGCCTTTATAGAAGATCTCTATTAAGCAACAGTTGTGACCTTGACATCATTGCAAGAAACCATACAGATTAAAAAAAACCCCAAAATTCCCAGGAATGTGCGTGGGAATCGTGTTATCGTGGGGAGAACACATGCTGTATTTTGCTGTATGTAACACAATACTGGAATCATTATTGCAGTAAATTGCAATCTAACATTCAGGTCAAGATACATTTGTCTCTGCACAGCAACCATCCTTGCACCATGGCAACTGAATGGTGAGCAGTTCGTTGAAAAGGTTTCCAGGATATTCTCACACCAAGACTGTCTTCGTTATGTATAGCTTCTGGTATAAATAAATGTCCCTCACTCATTTTCACACGCGTGCACAGTGGGAACAAGTATTGATCCATTTGAACAGGAGACGTTTCTGATATTAGAAAAAATTCCCTTATAAAGCATAAGACAAGAATAACTGAAAACAGATATGTTCTGCCTTTGTGTATTTCAAGAAGTTGCAGACATTTAGAATTGAAAGTTATTTGTGTTGTGATTGTTTGGACCGATATGATCACTTACATAAGAACCTTGTCTGACCTAGTTCTTTCCTTCTTGGTCAATGTCACCATGCTGGGTTTCATTTATTTTTACAAACAAATGAACACTTCTGTTCCGATCCAGAACAGGCTCTTGCAGGAACTATTCAAAGATGGTGCAGATGTTTCATTGACTGTAGTCTTGATGGATTAGATGATTTGTGACATGTTAGAACCTTTGTTAGAGAACATGATTCATTCTTTTAATCATGAAATCTTTTTATAAGAACAATGAAAAAAGAAAAATGAAAAGAAGGGAATAACGTCCAAGAAGCCTGAACAGATCCTGGTTAGAAATGTTTTCTGCAAGAATGATGGGACTTGATTGATGTGTGTTATTTTGATGGTGACAATGGTGCACATGATTTCAATTAGTGGAAAATCTCTGATCAAGACTGGAGTATTTACAAGTCGCCTTCATTACAGCTCATATATTGCTGAGTGTGTCGTTAAAGAACAAGCAAAACAAATGAAAACGCAATCCAAAAGCATCCCAGCCTCATCCATATTTCTTTGAAGATCTCATTACTTCTGAGTATAGCAGAGTTTGTCCTTTTCACAGCTGCTGTCAAGGCCATTGTATCTTGCAGGAATCTTCTAGTTGACTAGTAAATGGGCAGTATCAAATGTCATGTATAATTGAAAGCTTTAAATTCTTTTCAAGTCTATCATTGTCACTTTTCTGGGGCACTTTTCACAGTATGTGAAGCCCATGGTGACCCCAGCATGATGTTGCTGGAATATTGATTGCTAAAAGCAGCATAAACCCCAAATCACTCACTCACTGAAATGGGTAAATATGCATAACTACTTAGACTAGATTAATGTCTAGTTCTGTGGTTGCAGATGTTGGTATTTCAGAAGGAGGCCTTGCCTCTGTTGTACCATATCCCAGAGAAACTTAATTCAAACATTGATAATGCAGTACCTTGTCATTGAAATATACTTTTGTACCATGAATATCAATTCTGCTTGTATTGATCTGATGTTACATATTTGAAGTATAAATGTTATGCAGTACAAGGTTTTTTTGGTAGTAAGGCCAGACCAATTTTTATTTCTATTTTTTCCCTCCTACCTTTAGGTTCTCAGAGGACAACAATTTGTGAAGCAAGAAATAAAATTAGTCTGGCTTAAGTAAATTTTATGGTAATATATGTGCTGTTTGGATGTTTTATCAATAGTAGGAATGTCATTAAACCAGGGTTTGATCGAAACCATGCATGACTTGGAGGCCATGAAACCTTGACCTTCAAAGTAAAGAAATCTGTACAGTTGTTTAAGAGAGCATATGTTAGCCTAAAGGTCATTTGTACTCATGAGGCCTCAGTTTTGCTTAAGGCCGAAGCTTGATGGTTGACAGTGTGAAAGGTAATCAAGTAATACACAACTTGGAAGGCTTCTATTCCTTTTAAGTCACCATCATTTCAGCTGTTGACAGCACTGCTAAGTCAACAACAGATTTCCCTTGTATAAGGTGAACAGGGTAGAGGTCAACAATTGTGGCAAAAATAGGAAAATGTTTTATATGAGGTTTGGGGCTTCTTTGGGCAGCTACATTGACTGTGGCAAAGTTGGTGGCAAAATATCTGATTGTAAACATGTTTCTGTGTGTGTGATACACGTGATGGCGGTTCTTCAGTATCGTACATGCAGTCTTTGAAGTTTGATTCTTTGATTCAGTGTTTAATACATGTAATGCATTACGCCTATTCATGATATCCAGGTAACAGTCCACCTGAAGCTGCCCTTGATGTCACATGAACCCCTGTCTGGTTTCTACGTCATACCTACCCTAGATATCCCATGAGCCTCACTTTGGATATACTGTGTGACCTTGTCAGAGAACCCGTTTCATAACTGTCCCAGATACATTGTCATGCTTAATGAGGTTTCCTCAGTGTAACAAGCATGGCACAACATGCACAATGAGTTGATGTTTGAGTTTGATATTACTGAATGGAAGAAATGCTTTTGGAATACCAGTGCATGTCACTCTGTTACATAAGCAGTAATGAAAATAATAACAATAGTCCATTTATATTGTGCATTTATCCTCGCATGTAGCATGCTCAAAACGATGTCGTATTACCCCAGTTCGCCTACAGAATACTTCCAGTGGAGAATACAACCGGTCGTCTGTGCTCAGGGTTTGAATTCAGACTACCATTGTATCATACTAGGTACCCAATTCACTGCTTGGTGGACAGAGCCAATGTTGAACTAACTCACCTGCCTAAGGTGAGACCACATGTATCACATGTGCTTTGGTAGGTGTCAGACATGTCAGTTGTGTGCAGGAACAGTACTGTTACATACAATGTAGCTTCATTGTCAAACACTACCTTAATGTGGAGATTAGTGGTTGTATTAGTTTTCTTCAGTTCCCAGGTGTACAGTTAATTTAGGTTAAATGTGGGTGTAAGTATTTGACCATTGCAAAAATAAAACATCCAGCCTAAACCCCAGCTCACCTTTATACCTAACCCCCTCTACCAATAATTTACACCCATCCCTGTCTGATGATATCATTTGTAGTAATGGATGGACATTATCCTCTGGAAGGAAGAATCTTAACTGGTTATCAATGAGCATTTGGTTTTACAACCAGAACTGTTGCAAGTCTCACATAAACCCTCGCATTCTCAGGAGGCACCAGCACTTCATCAGAGGCCTCATGATGCAACCTCAAGCCTTCATGCATCAGTCAAGGAGGTAGCAGCCTGCTAATCAGACAGATTTGATAGCTAGTGTGACTAAAGAAGTTTTACTTTGCTATTCAGCATCAGCAACAGTATCAACAACAAGTGTAGGGAAACCATTGATGCTGTCTACACCTGCATCATTAGTGTTTGTCTAATCATTTTGTTGTGGCTTTTCAGTGCTGAATGAAAATATGTCAGTTTTCTATCAAGATGGAAATAACATTAAACTGAGGTTGTTTACAGGATGAAGACAGTCTTACCATTTATAGAAAGGACAATAACTGGATTGCAGATAATCTGCCCATATCTTCCTCCTTAAAGGGAAGACATCTAGATGCTGACAGTACTTTCAATGAAACCAGTGTTTCAGATTTCGAGGAATCCTATGCTTGTTTTGTGAAGACCCAAAGGCTCAGGGAATGCCTACACCTTTCAACCCAAAGAAGTTTCTGCTGCACAACATGGAGGCTTTCTACATCTGGGCATTTTCACATCCCAGCTCTGACTTCTATTTTGGGTTTAGTAGATACAGACTATTTATCTCTCTGCCCACTGAGAGCTATTTATGTTTACTTTCATAGAATTAGTATTAAGAATGAAGTACAAGTACAGTTATTCATACCTTTATCACTCAGCAACTCAACAGAGGTTTCTAGAACAACTAGATCATTTTGAATAAGAGCTAATTCTCAGGGCCTACAAAGCTGTGTGACTTCATCCCCAACAGCATCCAATCCACACAAAGCAGGAGCTCTAGAACCTCGTGGCAAATGCTTCATCACATCCATAAATGGAAGGATTTCTGTTTCTGCAAGTCTGATACTGCATTTGCCAATCATTATCACAGAGATTTCTCTACAGAAGATGTTGCTGGTATTCAGCCATTTGGACCTTTGGTTGTAGTGCAATATTTGACAGATCCTTTAAGAACATCATTCTCACCCAGAATCGTGTAGACTCCCTGTTATGCTATGTGATTAATTCAGAACATGAGGGATACAAATGTGACATAGTCTATGATCCACAAGATCTGTTTGATTTACTTCTTCTTTCTGTGAAAGAAGGTGCTACCCCTATTCATCACGATTCAAGAAGGTTATAAGTTCCCAAAGAGTTACACGAAATTGTTCATGTCTACAAAATTTCACCTACTCACTGATTCAAGTAAATTCGCATCAGTGAGGATAAGGTGAAATATGTATATTTAAGAGAAAAAGTATTACTTTATTTTTATCCTCACTTCAGTGCTAAAGTATCCCTCCAACACCCTCCACTAATTATGTATGTTAAACTATTAGAAATTATTTAGATGGAAAGAGTGATGAGTTGTTGAGTGGTCATATGGAAGATCGGTGCAGCCAATGTCGTTACTGTTCATCTTATCATGAAATCTATTGGTATATACGGCATATGTACCTTTTACTAAATGCACAAAAGTTGAAAAGAAAACATCACTGTGATGAATTACTTTCCTTTGAGATGATGCATAGTGTTCCTTGACAGTACGGGGTCGTCGGTAATAATAATGCTTCCTTGCGTGCATGACAACAAAGGTGTGGTGTGCAGGTGTGTACATGCTCAGTGGCGTGTTTACATGTCATCTGCAATAAGCGAACACAGCCCAAATTGTAATTTGATGGACACAGCCCAAATTTGATGGGATTGAAATTGTACATGTTTGTCATGGAAAGTTTTTTCTAAAATGCAAATAGCCTGCATGTAGCATAACATATGATTACATGAAGTCAAACATGAATGAATAATGTTACGCCCTTTATGTTGAATTCCTATATGGAGAGTTTCCTTTCAGAGGGAGATGTCGGTTATTCATGTGTGATTATTCTACATGATGGTTGAGTGAGTGGCTGTCTGCCATACTGTGTGCCACCTGCATGTTGGAGGAGAGGTTAATGTGAGACAGCTTGTTTGATCTGATGAAAAGCTTTTTATATCCTATTTAGAGTAAGGGAGGCAACTCTGTAGAAACAGATCATGGTGAGTATGGTTTTACACTGATCCTGGTGATATTCCAGCAATATCATGGTGGAAGACACTAGAAATTCACACATTTTACCCATTAAGGGAATTGAACTGGGGTCTTTGGTGAGACACATCATTGCTTTTACTACTAGGCTCACGTAACCCACTCCACCTAGTAAAACAGAGATCACAGTGATTTTCATGATATGTCATGAGTGAACTGAAATACTATTCAAAGTTAGCTATGCCAAACTCAGTCACTGGTATCACCAGTATGTCACTGTATTGGATCCTGTTAGTCTTTATCCTCAATATGGATAAACTCAGATAGTATCTAAAACCATTACTGTATAATATTTCAACAATTTAAGTATGAATATACCATTGTATATAGTGTGAATGAATACTGCAGAGGACTGCCTCCTTGAAACACAGTGACAGCCGTTTTTACTTTCTTGGGCAAATGTGTCTTTTGACATCTCTGACATGATGACAAAATACAGTTTGTTGAAAAGGTATATATGTCATGAAAGTGGAACTTGTTGGCAAGATTTGTCAGGTTTGTCATTTGAAGTGGGTTGAGATCATCCATAGAAATGGTAATGAAGTGATCACACTCAGCAGTACCAGAGTTGTTTCACAAGAACAAGAGATGATGCCGTCGACACAAAGTCTCATTCCCACACTCACTTTGCTGATCTTCAACAGTTTGATGTTTGATGACAGATGTTTAGAATATTTAACAATTATCTCAGTGTGGAGTTGTAGATTGTTGGCCTATTTTAATATCATATATGTTCAATGGCAATAATATCTTTAGCAGCAGGCCTTTTTGTTAGTGCTCCAATTACCTGCCCTTGGCAATCTACTGTTTACTTCCTGTTCTTAAAAGTTCTGACTGAATACAGATAGAACTGCTCTGTACTCTAATGTTCCCGACACTGTGTCAGCATATATATAGGCTGGTTGTTGTGTTGACAATCATACACAGACTCACACTCAGAATTGCTGGAGTTTTGTGCCTCTGTCTGTCAACATCTGTTTGTAAACAACATCATATTCAAGATTGACACTCTATGCCTGACTGCTCACTGTGGAATCAAGCTTCAGTTCATATATCTGATCTCAGTGTTACATGGCATTTCACTGGTGAGTTCATATTAGATATTTGTGACCCATTTCCTTAGACTTGTGACTCAATTGCATTATGCTAGAAGTCTGTATTGTGAGTCATTGTAACTTGCTTATTGTTTGCTCAATATATTATTGAATATTTTAGACTTGTCTTTGATATATTTTACTGGTTCAGAGGGGATTTCTTATGCCTTTTGTAATGGCAGTTTAATAGTATAATAACCATAATAGTCAGTTCTGTCTGCACGTTTTGTTTGCTTAGGGAACGTTCTGTACATACTCAACTCCTGTTTGTGGAGGTCAGCATGTAATTTGTCTTTGCATACCTAGTTGAATACATGTTGTCAGTGCAACACAGTTTAAAATCATCCAAATTGCAGTTGACCCCCCGCCATTGTTGTTGTAAGTAGGACCTGTCTCTTTGCAGGATTTATGTTATGTAATACAGGATCTCTTTCCCAAAATAAAGCTATACTATATTCCTACCAGTACTTGTATTCTATACAAACTGTTGTTAACATCTTAAATATTTTGTAATTGTATAATCTTGTGTATTTTTCAAAAAGGACCACTATTTTGAAAAGTCATAGTTTTATATTTTAATTTTTGTTTTCATATTTTTATTGGATGTTTGCCAAACTACATTTCAGTGTTCACCGTTCAAGTAAACCTTTTCATTCATGAGTTGTTCCAGATTATTTTAACCTCTTTTTGTGTCTGTGTATCTATGAAGCCTTATTTAATTTCAGTAAAATTCAGGTGATAAAGTTTGATCTTTTCTTAACTTCTATATGTTTCGTGATGCGGCAAAATTTCTACAGCATTATGATGACTGTAGTTTGGTCTCTAAACTTTGTATACTTGCCATTGTATAACATAAAAATACGGCTCAGTGGTATTGTAGCCAAACTCACTTCTTCATTTGATGTTTGTTTGGGAAATATTGCTTACAATCATAAGAGGTTAGTGTTACTTCTTTTAGAACTTTTGCATAGGGCTGGACTGTAGGTAAAATAATATGATTCAAAGACTTGGAGACAGACTCAGGATTATAATGTGTTTCTCCATTCAAGTCTTTCATGGACTTAGAATTTTATGGATATAATTCTTTCTTTGTAAACAATTGATTCATAGTTGCTGATTGCATGTTGTTGGCAACTTTCTTGGTTTACCTGTATTGTGGATGTGATGGCAGTTAGCAGATAATCAGTTTTTAAGATGCAGATATAAAGGTGATCTGTCATTCCAACTTCTTGAGTGAGTGAGTGAGTGAGTATGTTTTTTCACTGCTTTAAGCAATATTCTAGCAATATCATGGTAAACCAGAAGTAGGTTTCACACATTGTTCCCATGGGGGATTGGAACCTGGATCTTTGACGTGATATGCAGATGCTTCAACCATTAGGCTACCCGACCCCATCCTCTTCTTAGGGAAAGCCTGTTTGATGATGGTTAGCTGTAGAACCAGTAGGATGGACTAGTACAAGCAGCCACACAAATGCATGCACATTATTACATAAGAAAAATATTCTAACATGATGTGGAACACGATTGTATACATTCCATTAATGGGACTTGGTCTGTTGAAGGCATTTGCGCATCCTACATTTTACCTCAAGCCCAAATCCTTGTGAACTAACCCAAACTCTGCTCCAGTCATCATTTTGAGTAGATTAGAGATTTCTTATTAGCAGTAGTAATAGTTCTACAAAATACATAGCTATGCTATACACAAGGAAATAATCTCTGTCATGCGTGATGCAGAGGATCATCCATGGACCCCCAAGACCCGCATTATGGTGAGGGATGACTTTTTTTAGTAGACTGAGCAGCTTGATGCTAGTCCCTGGATTATGTGTCTCTACTCATTATCAAGTTTTTGTGAACTGATCCCGGACTCTACAGCATGCTCGAAGCTCTGCATTTTTACTCACTCAGCGGATTCGCATGCACTCAGATTTCATTCTCAACTCCCTGGGGTAATTTCTTTGGTTGCATCCTGGAGATTCAGAAGCTGAACCTGAGGAAATCTAGACTTGCTTCATTTAGGGCAATAGCATCACCTAAAAGGGGACATAGATCAAGGACTGAGAGACAGATTTGACCTTCTTTAGACATGGAAAAAATGAAAAACCCAGTGATTTGAATTATTTGACCTCATTTTGCTTGGCTCATAACTGTGAAGCCACATAATTCTTTATATTTATTCTTGCTAAAATGGATAAAACTTGCATTAATAAAAGACCAAACAGTATCTTAAATTGTAAACCAAAAGTTACTGTGTTGTGTAATCTGATTGGTTGAAAAACATGATTAAATGGTATTAGATTCCCGGAAACTGAAAGACTATTCACCGCGTATTGACATGTAAACAATTGTTTTGTTGTGTCATCAACAGTGGTGACGTCATTCAAATCATATTGTGACATAAAGTTAGAATGACGTCACAAATGGGCAGCTCCAGATGCTACCATGGGAACCAGCTGAAACGGCCAGCTGATGACACTTCACTGCTGTATCCGTATTCGATGTAAACGAGTGCAGACACTAAAACCCTTTGGTTTACTTTTGTGTTTACAATGTCGATAAACATCATGTGTTGGCCAATTTCCGGGTGTTATTGAGTATTTGAAGCACGGGAATATTTCATTTGAAACCTCCGGCTGGCGCCGTCGGTTCCAAATGAATTCAAGTGCTTCAAATACTCAATAACACCCGGAAATTGGCCAACACATGATGTTTATCTCCTAATTAAACTGTAAGTTCAAGCAACATACTCACAATGGGCTGTTGACCAACACTGTTAGATCATGGTACAAGATTTATGTTGTCTTGTCATGAAGCTTGATGCCACCCACTGTGACATCATTCGGCAACAATGTTACACTGTTAAATGGCTCATTATTATTTGCAGCAACCCACTCATTTCTGATAACCAAAGGGTGGTTTCATGATAATTCCACCCAATTTAGCTGTAGCACTAAGATATTTCATCATTGTCAGATTTAGTTATTGTGGACATCAGACACAGGTTGGAGTTGGAAAAGTGAACTAATTTTTCTGACATTTCTGTAAGTTCAAGGAGTGATATGATTAACTAGAGGAACTTTAAAACTGACATGGTTTAAATAATGAATTTCTTTCATAAAAAATACAAGTTGAATACAAGTTAAATTTGAATGGGGACAGTTGTGCAGGTGGTTACTTAGCTGCAAATTTAGTTATATTAGCGACGCATAAATTTGCGACTATATAACCACAGATATATGTCCCCAATTTGTCAAACACAGAACAGTTGTCCCCTAAAAGTAGTCCTCATTCTTTTTATGATATAAGATATTAACTTCACACAATGTAAATGTGTTTTGAGTTGATCCTGGTTCATGATTATCTGTAATATCATAATGGACAGTTATACTGTTCAGCAGCACTAGCGAGCAAGAACTAGAGAAGATTTCTGTTAAACTTGTATCTGTAAATTGAGATGAGAACCACATGCAGTGAAACCATTAACATGCTTCCCAAAATGAATCCAATCATGGATGTTTTCACGCTGCTTGATGCAGCCTGATTGTTGTACGACATGCGATGCTGATAAACTTAATGAAATGGTTGTTTTTATAGTGTTCACTGATTAACTGGAGTTACTTTTCTTGTATGGCTATGCTTAAATGCTGGAATTTCTTTGAAGTGTAATCTAAAATATCATGGTTTGAGTAAACTGAATCATGACATTTCAGTGTGAGAGTTTTTAATGTGTTTCATCTTCGAGGCCATTAGCAGTATTCAAAATGTTTTTAAGATTCTTTAACAATTTGTTGATGAAAATGAAGAATGTTCAGTCAAAATGTCTAGAGGAAAGTCGGAGTTGCGCACAAAATATCCACACAACAAATTACCATGTCGAAATATGAACAACAACAACAACAACTACAATGAGGAACGTATCAAAGTATAAACAACAGAGGAACATTACAAAATCTGTTCTGAGGAACATTCAGGCTTATAAACAACACAGGTCCATATCAGTTTATGAACAGATGAACATTTTACAGGGGGATAACATGTTTGTTGCTATTGATGGCAGATGTCAGAGCTGATGGCTTGGTTTATGGATTGTCATGGTACCTAGAGAGACATCGATAACATCGACCCCTGGTGTGTATGGCTGAGACTTAGATTGATCATAGCTTGCTGTATAGAGATGGACTATTGTTGACTGCTGTGTAAACACAATGAGTTTGGTGACTGTTTCCAGGCCCCATGCCCTGACGTGTACAGAGGGAAGTATCGAGACGACACCCCCAACCCCGAGGTGGCCTACGCTGATGAGATTCTTCTACTGCTGCAGAAGGCCAAGGCAAAGGGAAGGAAGGTAAGCTCAACCAGAACACAGACGGAATCAGTAACACACAACTAGACACATCCACAAGTTCAGTGTTCATGTTTTAAGAAGGACACTTTGTGATACAAAAATTAACAGTGGGTGGTGCAATCTAGCACCAGAATTTTGTTGAAAATGCCCTGACAAAACACACAACATGACTTGGAAAGGCTTTAATCAAGTTACACCACAATCATGCTGGTGATTATCAGTAATACAGCATGATATGAGGTATTTTAATTTCTTTTAATTATGTGTGCTGTTGGAAATGAATGTGGTTGCCATTCAGGAAGAGTTACTTCCCTTTATTTTAACTTTTGGCTTTGTGTGTAATGTGTCTTGTTATTCATTTCATTTAAATTTGGCTGAAAGTGTGTTGAAACGACCTTTGAAAGGTCATTGAATTGGTTGAGAACAAATGTGCATCAAACCATAGGTCGTCTGAAAGCATCATCAAATTTGTTATTTTTAAAATCATTAAGTTCGTTTACATGACAAGTTCACAATTCATGTTTACAACGTGGTTTGTGGGGTTGTGAACATGGTGTAAACAGTTTAACAGTTTGCAAACTAGTTTTGTGATGTTTGGCAAATTGTTGTTGCGAAATAGAATCAGACCTTTCTCTCACCAAACTGTTTGCCTACATGCTGGTGTTATCAAACTCAACTGTGATGTGTTAGCCATATGTTCTTTATGTACACACAGTCACGATTACATTTTAAGGCAGGACCCTTTTTATGGCCATAAAAATTGCTAACAAAATTTCATGGATTATTGGTGAAGTGTCATGTGTTTTCTTTGTGTGGTGTACACATGATACATTTGAGTTCACTCCATGAATTATTTAAGTTCAGGGTTTTGAGTTATTTTTCTTCCTTGTGGTTGGGTCTGTGGGGTAGCCTTATGGTTGAAGCATCCTCATCCTGAAGAAGCAGGCTTAATTTCCCACATGGGTACAATGTGTGAAGCACATGTCTGGTCTCCCCCGCAGTAGTATTGCTTGAATAAAGTGAATTTCTTTGACTAAACTGGCCAACCATTGGATTTAACATCATTTCATAATCCAAACTTGAGTCCACCTGAAGAGCACCAGGTGTTAGGTCAGATACAAGTTTCCAAGATTTTGCATGACAAATCTGTAGTCAAATCCCATCTTCACACTGTAAATATCTGTCACATGACTTTTACTTACATCTGCAACAAATATCTCAGACCTGTTCCACATTGGACTTTCATCTCCCACATTGGCCTGATGTTGATGTAACTGGGTAAAGTTCAGCGTGGCACTAAACACAAGTCACTCACTCATTCACCAAGGCTATGTCTCATACATGTTCAATGTAATTCTGAAAGCACAATGTGAGGTGCGAAACATTTATGTCATGTTCTTTAATTCAAACATTTCAGAGTCTCCTTATATTATTGTAGAATTTTATTCCTGTTCTGTGTTAGCTATTGGTTATTTTCTGTTGGTTATTGTTTCTGTTGTTGAGTGACTGTATAACCGTCCTCAGGCTGGGTTGTTCATGGCAAGAACGACTGGTGTGTTTATTTTGCTTATTGGCAAACAGCAGCATAAAACAATATTGGCAAACTCCCTCATTACTGTTCAGTAAACTTGTGTTTCAGATCGGGGCGTTCATCTGTGAACCTTTAATGGGAGCTGCTGGAGTAATTGTTTTCCCTAAGAACTACCTCAAACTTGCCTACAGGTAACTCACAGTGTGAATAACAAATAGTCACTTAATGCCACTGTAAATAGAGTTCCAGTAATCACTGAGGGAAAAAAGGCAGTTTAGTGGTGAACATTGTTGGCAATTGGTTGAAATCTCACAATTTATGATTTGTTCAATACCAATGAGCAGTTATTCAGAAATATTGGTCAGTGTCATTTTTTCAATTTGCTATTCAGGTTTTTATTGCAAATACTTATAATGTGGTTCTCTGGGTTTTTTTGGTTTTATTTAGCAACTGCTCGAATTGCATTTGCAGACTTCCCATCTAGTGTTAAATGCTGCAACTTGCTATTTTTAAGTGATGACATATATCATGAACATAAACGTCCTGTCTTCAAGAAATGTTGACTTATGACTTTTCAGTTAGTAAGTGAGGGAGTTTTCTAAGAATTCAACACATTTTCAGGCCCTGACAGTTTCAAAGATATGTTCCATTGTCAATGTTTCAAACACTAAAACAGTATTTTCAAAATCATTTGTGTTTGATTGTGAGAAAATCTGATGGATTGCTTTGTTATTTGGTCACTGTGACCAATCTGATTTATTTAAGCTGAACACCACTAGTGGAGATAATCCCATGTTGAACCAAGTTCACATTCCAGTATCATTCTAGTAAAGACATTTGATTTGTCAGTATCTTCCCTCATAGGTTACGCATTAGATATGTATAAGGCATCACTTATTGATTTTCTCCAATACTAAGCTGACATGGTGTGCTATACTCGTGTTTAGCGAGGCATTGAACCTCACTCACTCACTCAATCAATCACTTACTCACTCACTCACTCAGTTACATGAAATGAAAGACTATAGGAACGAAATTAAAGCAGTTGCTCTGTCATGTCTAGTTTGATTCCCCACTTGGAACCAAGGTGTGGAGCTCATTTCTAGTGTCCACCTATGTGATAGTGGTGGAATATTGCTGACAGCAGCCAAAAAACAACTCTCTCAGTCTCACTCACTCACTCACAAAGGAGAGAGTCTCTCAGTGAACTGTACTTTTATCATCCTGCTATTTAAAAAGTCATACCACACAAAGGTTAATACTGTATCAGGCTATTCTTGTCTAAAGTTATAAAACTTCAAATCAATATAACTATTTATATGTTATTAATTCTGACTTCATGTGTAAATTTATATATATGCACACTATATATATTATGAGCTGGAGGCTGTACCTTATTAATTCTGTAGGTGTCTTTGCTTGTCACTAATATGACAAAATCACGTCATTTTGCTGTGTTTCCTGGAGCTGGAGCTGATATAATCTCTAAATGCTTGATATGTCATCAGGGTTCCTTATCCGTGTCAGTGGAGATGAATATCAAATGCCAACTAGGCAAATATTAACATCCTACATTTTAGTTATTAGGCCAAGCCAGTTTCGTTTCTTGTTTGGTGGATTTTTCTGCTAAGATGATTAAAGGGGCTGGAGCAAGCACAAAATATTTATGAAATTAGTTTTTGAAGAGATTTGAGTTTCATTTCCTAAAAATACCATTTTGATAAATTATTGAAGAATTTTTAATAATACTGTAAACAATGGTGATAATGAATTAAAACAGACTAAAAATTGTATTTTGTTATAATGTTAGTTGAATATGCATTCATAGAAAGCAGTAGTTATCTGTGACGAAAACCAAAATAGTTCATCAATTTATCTGTTACAAATGTTATCATTTTGAACATAGTTTAATGGATCTGAAAATTGTAAATTTGATGACCTGTGAAGGTCTCGGGGTAGAACAGGCCTTCTGCAATCCATGCTTGCCATAAAAGGGTGACTATGCTTGTTGTAAGAGGCAACTAACGGGTACGGGTGGTCAGGCTTGCTGACTTGGTTGACACATGTCATCGGTTCCCAACTGCGCAGATTGATGCTCATCTTGTTGTTCACTGGATTGTCTGGTCTAGACTTGATTATTTGCAGACCACCTCCATATGGCTAGAATATTGCTCAGTGTGGCGTAAAACTAAACTCACTCTCTCACTGTAAATTTGATATAACATGTTGTTACAAGTGGAGGTGTAGTGAAGGGGTATACCACTAATACACTCGCACAATTATGTGGATTGCAGAACAATTAGACTACAGTTAGTGATTATTAATACTACCCTGTATCAATTTCTTTCCTTATTTCTTCCTTTACTGGGCGGTGGGGTAGCGTAGTGGTTAAAGCGTTAGCTTGTCAGCTGAAGATCCCCTTTTGATTCCCTGCATGGGTATGATGTGTGAAGCTCATTTCTGGTGCCCCCTGCCGTGATATTCCTAGAATATTGCTAAAAGTGGCTTGAACATAGACTTTCTCAGCTGTTGAAAATGAAAAAAGGAGGTTTTTTATGCAAATGAAAAACACATAATTCTTTCTGAATACATTGATGTAAAACATTGATAGTAGCCTTTGTGTTCTGTGATGCTAATCTCTGCTGAAGCTGGATTCAGGATACCCAACTGGCATCAGCAGGATGTTGGAGCTGTAGCAGCTGATGCTGCCGTAAACGCTGCAAGACACCTGTACCAGCTGTAACGGTGACCTCAATCAGTGTAGCATACAACAAGGAATCCCATTACCAACTTCTGTCAACCATTTAAAGAATTATTGTGAAGTAGTAATTTTTTCCTAATGTTCTTTTGTGTGACTGAGTCAAAAGCCACTTTAATGAAATAAATTCAAAATAGGTTATGATCTGTTGTTAGTTCCTATTTCATCTAGCATTGTGAAAGGACTCCCGATACAATGCAATTAGAAATATTAACGTGATTAAGATTATTTTGGTACACTGACAAAGAGGACCATTTTCAAGCATGTGCTATTCCTATGCTCAAACTGATTTCAAACACATGCTTGAAATGGTATAAGTACGTATATCAAAACGTAGTCTTTGTTAATATACAGAAGTTGATCGTCCATGAAGTTGTGTCATTTCTATATGCATAAACATTTTTGAAAAATCCACTTTGCAAGATGACAGTGATTAATCAGTCAATGTATTATTGGTTAATCCTTTTGAGATTTTTAGAACTTCCGCTGCCATTCCTCTTGTTGCTTTCAGTGTAGTGGGGTAGCCTATTGGTTAAGGTCACGCCGTAGTCCCAGGATCAAATCCCCACATGGATATAAAGTGTAAAGCCCGTTTCTGGTGTTCTGGTCCTCGAATATTGCTAAAAGCTGCATAGAACTAAACTCACTCGCTTGTTGCTTTCACATGCATATTACATAACATGTAATATATTCACTACATCAAACCATTTTATAATCCAACCTTAGGTTGAATAATTACACCAGATATGAGATATGCCAGATATGAACCACTTGATTGCTATTTATCCTTGACACCTTCAGATGCAGGGTTCAGGATCATCTGAGTACTGTCACCGCTGGATAATACTTGTATTATAGTCATTGAGTCATTATGTTATTATTTCATTATGTCATTATATGAATGACAATTAATGCCCAATTGTTGGACTTTAACGATGATGGCATAATGACATGGATGACAGTAGTGGAGTACTATATGTTGTATCGCTTGCAATTTGCGTGAAAAAGTAGGGTTGTTACTATTTTTTGTACATTAATTGAACTTAAATGTTGCAATAATAATAAGTCAGGGCCCCAGATAATTTTTCAACATCAGAAGTACATATTCCTTATTTTTTAACATAGTAGTAGTGGAAAACTT
The DNA here is from genome assembly GCF_037392515.1 of Haliotis asinina. Classification (NCBI taxonomy): domain Eukaryota; kingdom Metazoa; phylum Mollusca; class Gastropoda; order Lepetellida; family Haliotidae; genus Haliotis; species Haliotis asinina. The sequence continues at coordinate 11,506,587 of NC_090284.1, forward strand.
AAGAGAACATTTAGAGCTCAGAATGGAATGTAGCGGTGTATCGGTGTATCAGTAATCTTGTGTTTCATTTCATGTGTGTTCCACAACATTGCTTCTCTTGTGCTAACTGGTCAATAAACAATGTAATACATTTTCAGCTAAATACATACATAAATGATTCTAAAACCACACACCATTGCTGTGGTGTGTACCTGCTACTTTTTTTCCTACTGTATTGTACATGATTTCTTATCCATACATACATGGGTTGGTTGCCTTTAAAAATGTATGTGTTCACATCTAAATTCATCATCCGGAGATTTAGCCTGTAGACATAATTGTCAATATGCTGAATACCACAAAGACATTCTTTTCACTGTTTTCTTAAAAATTGTCATTTGTTTAATTATGTAGTATAATAATCCTCCCAGTTCATGATCGGCCAAGAGTCAGGTTAAATTCCGTTTGATGAATTAAGTTCCTTTTGATGAATGTGCTTGGAACTGAATCCTCCCTGTCACCATTTAATACATGGAGATGTCTGAGCCCAAGGCGTGGTACTACTGCTGTCAGATGAAAGAACAGCAAACTAATCAGAAGCCTTGCAACCATGAGAGAGAGTTGTACATCTCATGTGCCTGGGTGTGTGATGATTGTATGAGTGCTTCGTACAGATTCCTCCTCAGCAACCACAAAGTACCATTGTAAAACCCTATGTAATAGTACTTACATAGAAATTACTGTTTTTATGTAAAAGTACATGTATAAGTTGGTACATGAAAATGACACAAGCTTGTCCTTTGTATGTGTATCACATATATTTATCTTTTTGGGGAATACGTGGAGGATATTATATGCGTGCTCATGTCTACTACATTTACAAGACGAGTGCCTAAATGTTGGTATTTGCTGAGCCAGAAAATACCAATATTTAGGCATGAGTGTCATAAACATAGTATGATATGAGCATTAATATAATATTCAATTTATTATCAAAGTTTTCAAGTTGAGGATATTGTATCCATATCTACTTTCAAACATAGACTGGCTACCTGTCATCTCTACATGTACAAAAACAATGAAGAAACATGATGTCATAGCATTATTTATGACATCACATCACCATGACAAAGTGATATTTTGTCCTAGGGCATCATATGAAAAATATGGACTCCAGTATTTTCGCCCTCATTGGTAGTAAAAGCGAATACTCTTATATTCTTATATGCTCTTACTATGGGGTGGTGCGTCCGACTGCATCCAGATTTTCAATTCTTTTAAGAAAGATTAAAATGTTCCGCAGGAATTCCACCAATGGAATGGTCTCTTTTACATTGTTTATGTATTTTACAGCTATAGCTGTTTTATTTTATTTCCCTCTAAGCTTTGTAATGGTTTCTGAAATGTTTTGGGATATCACTGTCGTATTTTCTTCTTTTTGTGAGTTTAACACCAGATTGATGGTGTGTAGTGAATTCATGTAACATAGTAAGACTTGACATCTGTGGTGCTTGTTTGCTATGTCCCACATATATACAGAATAATAAGTCTCTGCCCTATAAACATAGGGGGTGTTGGTTTGGTATATTAGCATTATATTCACTTTGAGGGTCCATATTGTGTGAATATATGGACCTGTTTCTCTGTGTTATAAATGTCACTTGTTCAAGGTCAAGGTCACACAGTTTTTGGACTGGTTTATGCTTAAGATATTCAAGGACATAAGTGTTTATTTGTTGCAACCTTTAATACATTGAATTTATCATGATGTTAGAGGATGATATATGAATGCAGAGGAATTAATATTCGTGAATGTTTATTTCTCTTGTTTGCAACAGTTACGTTCGAGAGGCAGGTGGTGTGTGCATCGCAGATGAAGTCCAGTGTGGGCTGGGGCGGAATGGAGAACATTTGTGGGCATTCCAGTCACATGGTTGGTTTTGTTATGTTGTGTCATAATATGTTGACCTCCTTCATCAGAGACTTAACTCTAGCTGCTCACCAGCTGACAGCCAGCCTGAAGTCAGTAACAAATGCAAGGATGGCAATTTTCTGCGGAAATCCATGGATTTATATGCAAATCAATCTATCCTGGACCCAGATCACAAGCTGATTTTCTGCTAAGATCACTTTTACCTGTTGCACTCCCTCCTGCAAATGTCAGTAAAAAAGACTTGGAAACTGTCAAGATTCAATGGATGTGTGTGATAAAGACACTGAAACAATTTATACAAGAAAGTTCATGCTAGGTCAGATTTCCACACATTCTGAAAATAAAGAAAATCTCTTTTGGTCGTATCTATGATTACATTTTGGGATCTTTTTATACTGTAAAATATGTTCATTTCAGCGATAAGATGCTAGTTTAGACTCAAAGAAACAAGATAATCATTTGTTTATGATAAGATGTAACTTATCTTTAATTTGCTTCAAAGTGCCAACTTCAAAGTGCCTCTCAAAGAAATGATATTTTTCAAAATTTGTCAAGGTTGCTTTGAAATCCTAGATAAGTCCTGGCTGCTAAGCAGTTTGTGTGCGGGGAGTAAGAGGTGAATATTGTAATCTGTAGAGTCAGCTGTAAGCAGACTGTCTAGCAGTATGTGTAAGTTGGTGGTTTCATATCAACAGTTCATACAGTTGAGATCCTTTCATCACACTGCTTCTTGCTTGGTGAACTGTGGTATGATCAATAGCCATCTATCTTACCTAAACTTAGTGTCACGAGTGCAAGGCTGAAACACTATTGCAAAGAGGACGTATCTCTCATCAACGCTGTGAAATAGGTTGAAATCTTAGATATGGAAATAGTTGCTATATTGATTTTGATTCAGTTTTGACGATTTTGTTTTCCCCAGCATTCTACTAGCCAGATAGTTTGTTGGTGTCGGGTTGCTTCCCGACAATAGTTTGAAATATTCCCTTCTTTTCTCTCGTATTAGGTGAAAGGCTCGTCTGTCTTAGGCACAGCAGTTTGTTCTGCAGAGTTCTGTCCCTTGGATCTAGGTGGGCCTAGATTTTTTATGCTCTTTTAGCACTGAGATATATGTAAGTGTATACATTAACATTAACTTTTGGCTATCTCAGTGCTAGGAGAGCTTAAAAAATCTAGACCCCCAAAACTATAATTTCTAGATTTGTCTGCACTATATCTGTGCTCATTGTATTGAGGTAACTGTCATATAATTTGTACTGACATCCTGTGATGAAACAAGTGAAACTCAGCACCCTCACTCACTCACTGACTCACTCACTGACTCACATGTGGACATTGTTTGTGTGTTCGTTAAGCAATCTTCTGGCTGTATGAGTGACTGTGGTTTTAGAACGCTTTTAGCAATGTTCAAGCAATGTTATGGTGGGGCCACCCTACTGCCCCTCATCAACAACAGTCCAAGGGTCCAGTTTATCAAGTCACTTCTGACGCAGTCTAGAGGTTAAAGTGTTTGCTTGTCATGCTGAAGATGTGGATGCAATTCCCCACATGGGCACAGTCTGTGAGGTCCAATTCTGGTGTCACAAGATGTGATGTTGCAGGAATATTGCTATAAGCGGGATAAAACTAAACTCGCTTGCTCAAGTCACTTCTTAAGAGAAGGATAGGCTTAACCCAGTTCTATTCCAGAGTACTGCTGAAAATTTCACAGTTGCTTTTTGTTTTCTTCTCATCCTCAGATGTAGTTCCTGACATTGTAACAATTGGCAAGCCTGTTGGCAACGGCCACCCCATGTCAGTTGTTGTCACGTCTAAAGAAATAGCTGACAGTTTGGGAGAGTTCAGTTCCACTGTAAGTGTTGTCGGAATGGGATGTGTAGACCAGTCATGTGGCACCCTTGCTTTCTTAATGATCCAGGGTGTATTTTGAGCTGAGTGTACATTACTGGGGGGGTGTTTGTGGGGCTAGATAGGACGTCTTGGGAGAATGTACAGGAGAAGCTAGGTGGAAGGGTCTGGCGGGAAAGGCAGAGATTAGCATGTACGTGTGAAAGTTCAACATTGACTTGATTCTGTTTAAGCTATGGTGTAATTTTCAGAACAGGACCTTCAAGTCCATGCTGTTCCCATAGTGCTTATGTTGACATTTCTGGGGTAGCACTGTATGTCTATCTTGACAGTTTGGGGGTAACCTTGTGTGTTTATGTTGACAGTTCGGGGGAAACCCTGTGGCCTGTGCCACCGGAATGGCTGTCCTTGATGTCATACAGAATGAGAAACTCATCTCCAGTGCACAGTCAGTAGGAAAGTGCCTGTTAGAGGGGTTCACCGCCATCTTGCCAAATCATCCCATGATGGGTTGTGTCAGGTAAGTCTCTAGCCTCACTGGCTTGTACATGTCATATTAAATTCTAATTCAAGCTGTAAGATTTCACGTTTTATGACAAACATAGAATTAGTCTTCAGCAGTCAGTACTTGTGACAGGGGACTAATGAGGATCCAGTGGTCACGTGCTCTAACTTGGTTGACACACGTCATCGTTTCCCAGTAGTGATGACTAATGCTCATGATTCAGTGATTCTCTGGTCATTTGTGATTTTTATAGGGTGTTTGTGTTTACTCTAGCAGTTGTTAGTAATTACTGTACAGGGTGTTTGTGTTTACTCTAGCAGTTGTTAGTAATTACTGTACAGGGTGTTTGTGTTTACTCTAGCAGTTGTTAGTAATTACTGTACAGGGTGTTTGTGTTTACTCTAGCAGTTGTTAGTAATTACTGTACAGGGTGTTTGTGTTTACTCTAGCAGTTGTTAGTAATTACTGTACAGGGTGTTTGTGTTTACTCTAGCAGTTGTTAGTAATTACTGTACAGGATGTTACTGATTACTGTACAGGGTGTGGCTGCTTACTGTACAGGATGTTGTGATTACTGTACAGGGTGTTGGTGATTACTGTACAGGATGTTGGTGATTACTGTACAGGGTGTTGGTGATTACTGTATAGGATGTTGGTGATTACTGTACAGGGTGTTACTCATTACTGTACAGGATCTTGCAGATTACTGTACAGGATGTGCTGATTACTGTACTTGATGTTGCTGATTACTGTACAGGATGTTGCTGATTACTGTACAGGGTGTTTATGTTTACTGTACAGGGGTATGGGAATGCTGGTCGGTGTTGAGATCGTTATGGACAAGGAAAGCAGGAAGCCGGCCAAGGAGGCAGCAGAAATTCTTGCATACCAGTAAGTGCGGACAATATCTGAGATTTTCATATACCTGTAAGTGGGATGTGGTATTCAGATCTTCACATACCAGTTATCAAGATCCTCAGCGAATAAGTGAATGAAAATTTATAGTCACATTGGCAGTATTTTAGCCATATCATATCAGTAGGATGGTCCAATTTTAAAGAATGTTGTATACCAACATGTCTGGTTAGTTGTCCCGATTCTCAGATTCTGGAAAGATGAGTTTGAATCCCACAGAGCTACAGTTTCAGAATAACCAAATATTGATGCCTCTGTTTCTCAGGATGAAAGAACAGAGGATACTGATTGCAAACGATGGGGAGGACCAAAATGTGATGGTGTTGATGCCGCCAATGTGTTTCACATGTGACAATGCCAGACAGGTGATACAGGTCTTTGACAAGGCATTACGAGATATAGAGACTGGCGCTGTCAGTGTGGGACTCACTCAAGGTGGAGACATATTCACAGTGGCCCCACCATTGGATGTGCCTTTACAAGTGATATCTGAAACCCCTGAATTATCTGATGAAGATGATGATAGTGATGATCCTGCCTTGAAGCGGCCTCGATATGAAGAGATGGACTGAAGCTGGTGTCAGTGAAAATATGGAATATTATTTACATGATTATTTTTTTAAATATTATGGAGAACGTTTTACCCAAATTGCCTCAAAATGGTGTGTCATTTCTCCAATGTCAGTGGATGAAAACTTCGTTGATTTCACTCCCTAAAAGTCTGGAGGATGAATCGTGTTTGGCACAGCTGTCCATCCATCAATCCATCCATCCATCAGTACATGTGAATGGTTGTTTGGATATGTTTTTTTTGTTTCTCACAAACTGAATACAAAGTCTGTACAGTTTTGACACAAAATCGTGTGCTGATTTGAGTTCATGTTGAGATGAGTTTGCCATTCATTGACATAAGATAAAAAATTAACATTTTCATGGAAACGAGTTGAACCTAAACTCAACTGTTGATTATAAGGTTCCTTGAAATTCAGGAGTGTTTGGTCTCAGTAATGAAATGACATCTGATGACCAGCTGGGATGCTTATCAATGAAGCTGATTTCCGAAACAATCAGAAATCATGTGTAAAACCGGCACAGCTGGCCCAGACGTCTATGGCACTCATAGTGTTGTCAGTTGGTCACACTAGAAAACTGTGACTCCTGGATTGCCCGATGATGTTGGCTCATTTTTGCCAGCACCATACTCTGGCTTGTGGGTTTCACAAAAGTGATCAATGTCAAAGCCATGCTTGAATTCGAGCTTTCCTAAAATGTTAATCTGACAGGCATTGATATTTCTGAAACACTGACCAAAGTGGTGTTCATCCCTGTTACTCGTAACTCACTCTTTAAGATACTTTGCTTATAGTCAGGGTAAAGGCCTAAACTTCGGTAAGGGTTTTTGTCATCAATGAGTGTTATTATCTGTATCTGGTTATTGAATATTATTATTGTCACTTGTTACTTAAATCATTTGTGTACTTTCTGGGAATTCAAACATCATGGTGCCTCTTTTTATCATTTATTGACGACAAGATTCTGCCAACCCAGTGCTTGTCATATTGCCAGTCATTCATGTTGTGTTGAATTATATATGGTTTAGTGAATGATTGAGTACTTAAAAACTAATCTGCTCAATTAATGGCAATAGTGATTATGATCAAAAATGGATGTTCATATTGAACCATTGCTCATTGATCAAGGCTGATTATTGACATTTCTTAATTGTTTATATTAAATGCATGAACGTTTGTGTAGGAGATGCCTAAGTACGAAAGAGCATTTTTGGCCAGAGTTGTATAACTGTGACAGATAGGACAGTGAGAGAGCTGTACTTGTGAGAGAGGTGCAATACATGAATGTTGATTAGATTCCAGGTATTTTTCATTGTAGCCTTAGACTACCCATATGTTACTCTCATCTAGTTTCATGTAATTTGTTGATGTTTTCTTGTGTACATGGAGCACCTATTTCCATTGGCTTACCTTAAACCACAGATTGTCAAAAACAATCAATCTTGTGCGCTGTACAGATGCCATATCTCAGTGTTTTATGCTACACGCTGTTTACTTATAGTGGAATGGAAGAAGGTGAAGGACATGGGGTTCACTTCTTAAATAATGGAAGAAGGTGAAAGACATGGGGTTCACTTCTTAAATAATGGAAGAAGGTGAAGGTTATGGGGTTCACTTCTTGAATAATGGAAGAAGGTGAAGGTCAAGGGGTTCACTTCTTAAATAATGGAAGAAGGTGAAGGTCATGGGGTTCACTTCTTAAATAATGGAATAGGTGAAAGTCATCGGATTCACTCTTAGTCGAGTGGAAGAAGCTGGGGCACATTTCTTAAGTAATGGAGGAAGGTGAAGGTCATGGAGTTCACTCTTAGTGGACTAGAAAAAGGTGAAGGTCATGGGATTCATTTCTCGAGGAATGGAACTAGGGGTTCACTTCTAGAAGTGTGGAAGAAGGTGAAGGTCATGGGGTTCACTCGTGGAAGTGCTGAAGAAGTAAGCAAGAGGATAGGAATTGATCTTGCAGTTCTGCATGAGAGAATACATGTAAGCTTATGTTTCAACTGTGATGTCTTCTCCTAGTTGAACCCGCACCCTCAGACTTTGTGTGCTGGTGATTAGGTTCTCAACCCAAAAAGTACTAGAATTTGTACTTTACTAAGAAAGTGAAATCCCAAATATGACGTGATGCATTTTGACCACTGTCTAAATGGCATTGTGTCATCATAATCATCTAGAGTTCCAGGTGATGTTGGCCATGGATCTAGTCATGTTAAACATAGATGGTAGTTCCAGTTTCCAGTCGAACTCTTTAGTGTAACACTGACTGTATTCAGTGAAAGGATTTCTGAGAGATGTGAGATGCAAGAATGACATTTGTGTAACTCAAAATGTACAGAAGTTTTGTGTAGGTACCAGCATCTGGATAACTGTACTGATAAACCTGGTCATTACTTGAAACATAACTCCCACATCATTCGGCCTGTTGATGTAACTACACTGTGACAATATATCAAACACACTCCCATTGGCATGTGACAGTGGTTGTCATTTAAAATCTAGAAAAAAATCATTAGATCTTCCACCTCGCTCTATATGGCGACCCCCTTTCTTAGCTCCTCATTTGTTATCCAGGCATTTACGTTTCCATTAGCTGAAAAACAATTATACTATCATGCAACAAGTACTAGTGGACTACTGTTTCTTGTTTGTGTATATTATTGTGTATTATTGTCATGTGTTGCTGAGTTAAACAATGTCACTGATTTTGTACTGTTGTCTGTGTTTTTTGTTTACTAGCTATTGTGAAAGCGTGTGAAGTTGTTATTGGCGCCATGTAACCCGACATAATGACTGGAATACTGTTCAAAGTGGTGTTGACCCGCCTCCACTACTCATTCAGTGCTCCCCAAACAAGTGGACATTAATCAGAAATGTACAATCCTCTAAAGACGACAACCAGTTCTTTTGTATAATCACTTCCTCATGGCGACAGATGAACTGTAACTATTTGTTACCCATATGGGCGAGGAGATCGGGTGTAATATATTTTGGATATTTGCACAATGTTCACTTTAGTGATTGGTCAGCAAAGCGGAGAAGAAATATGATTGCTTGACGGAACTACTTTTCATGAATCAAGTTCATTGACAACTTCTTTCCGTTTCATTGATAATTAGAACGCGCTGTATTCACACATTCCGAGATTTAAAGAAGAGAAGGCCTTTCATTATACTTTAGTTTGCTAAAATTGCGTTATAAATAGTTTTTTTTTAAATAAATAATCTTATAGAATAAACCACAATCGTTGGGCCGCGATGAATCAAACCCCAATCCTGAAAACGTCTCTGACAACGGGGTTCCATCACATCAAATCATTCAAATTTACAGACACAAAAACGTTCAATGAATAAACAGTTATTGTTCAATTAATGAGGGAGAACATCAGTCAATGAATAAACTGTTATCAAACCCTTTTAACTATCCCCACTCACCCTCTTCCTCGGACTGACACCATGACGTCACAGTCTTTGTCGCATGCCGTAAATCTTCATTTCTGTACGTTCACTATTCTCAGGTGCAATTTATTGCGGTGTGTTATTCCACTGAAATAGGACTCCTCTGTCAGTCAATCATCTGCTGCAGTGAAGCTTCCCAATGACTCGGATTTCGACTCGAGTTAATATATTAATATTCTTAAAACGGCTGTATTCTGCCGGGGTCAGTGGCGTGACTAACGCGCCTTCCACAGAACGATAGGTTGTTTAATCATCAAACCTGTTCCGTTTCTTGACAGAAAACGTTTTCTAGATGTATCCGTCCGATGGTTGCCATTTAGATTTCCGGACTTCTAACCGCTGACTTTCCACAATAAATTACATGTTGTTACCAACGTTTTAGATGTTCTTACGTTCAGTGATATTGCTTTTACAAGATTATATTAGCTAACAGTAATAAATGGTGCCATAAAAGATATTTTTGTTGTGTTTCCAAGCGTTTTACGAGGTTCTATTTGCCATAGCGTAGTTTTGTTGATACCGCTGGAGACGTTAGCTTTATTGCAGGTATGAATACGAATCTGTAATAGCCTGTCTCTAGGTAGTTTTTATTCCGCGGTCTTTTTTTTGAAATAACATTATGGGTAAAAAAAACAATAACCAACGCGGCACGAGCGATTACGGGAAATATGTCCTCGTTAAAATAATGTTCAGTGCCTCGCCAAGGCTCGGCACTGTGAAAATATTTCAACTCAGGCATACTTCCCGTAATATCTCGTACCTCGTTGGCTATTCTAATTAGAGCATATGCAAGACTGAATGGGAAGGAACTACATGATCTAACTTCTTTGAAGTCATGAAAATCTCAGTGTGCATGTGTTATGTCATGGACTTAATGGGGCAGTGGGGTAGCCTAGTGGTTAGCGTTCGCGTGTCACGCCAAAGACTCGGACCCAGTTCCCCACACATGGCTGGACTTTTGCATAAAGTGGTGTAAAACAGTCAGTGTATCAATCATGCAATTATTGCTTCCACTAGTGTTGTAGTCATCGTTCAATTACTAAAATAAGTGCGTGTAGGCAATCTCACCTAGAGGGAGGTAACTCTTCACGGTCTACATGCTTTTGTGCTGCACCTCGAGTTCAAATTGCTGTGTAGCATGGTTACAGATATCTGGGACAATTGTGAATTCCTCCTGTCTAACTAAGAATCATCTAATACAGTTATTCTAGATTTCTTGAACCAGGTCATCAAATGCATGTGATTTATAGTTGTAAGCTGCAAGTCTGATATCTGTAACTTGGAAACTAAAACAAACAAAAAATACAAAAATAAAACAAAAAGAACAAACCCACTCAAAATACAAAAACAAACAAAAAACCAAACCAAACGAAAACAAAATAACAACTAAACAAATTCAGATAATATTTTGTGCATAGCCGTACATTATTTCATACATCGTGTCGTTGAGCAGCCTTAAAATCCACTCTGGAAACTGTATGCCATCAACTGAATATCTGTGACCTGAGTTTTTGATCATTTCCAAATCTAGGTGGTTTGAAGTGTGATCATTCTGGAAGGCAGACAGTTGATAGATTCACCAACCCAAACAGCGTTTTTTTCAGATCTTAGTACAGAGAGGCATTGCATCAAAGGTTATTCTTTTTGACAGGCATGCCGGAGTGGGAGCTGTCTTTTGGAATTTTCAAAGAGAAGAAGTGATAATTATTGAGTGACGATACTTATGTTTTCACGTCTGCTAACAATTATTCTTGAATGATATGGCGCTTCATTTGTGCAGTGTGGTTAGTCACTGATGTTCTTTTGTGTTGACATTAGGAAGAAGCATGAAACTGCTGTGATCACATATTTGATAGTGATTCTGATGTTTGTTTGGATTTCTTCATGTTGGGTAAGCCAATGTAGTATTGATTCATCAGAGTCTATCATGTTGTTTTCTGTGTACATGGATAGTAACTGTCAAATAAAATACATAATGTTATGAATGTGTGTTGTTGAACTTAAAGTATTCCCATGAATTCTGGTCTTGATATTTTGCTTCTATTTTGAATTTTCTATAACTTTCAATATGGGGTAGCCCAGTAGTTAAAGTGTTCCCTCGTCACGCTGAAGACCCGGGTTCGATTCCCCACATGGATGCAATGTGCGATGCCCCTTTCTGGTGTCCTCGCAGTGATCTTCCTGGAATATTGCCTAAAGCCGCGTAAAACTAAAACCATCCCAATTCCCATTTTATGAAATTGATCTCGCTCTTATTAACGTTTATTTGTCCAGCTTCAAGGCATATTGTGTCAACAAAATTGTGAAAAGTATGAAGTGTGAGTGCAGGTAGGGGGGTGAGTTGTGTAGACAACTGGAGCAGGAAGTAGTGCACTCCCTAAAAGTCTGGAGGATGAATCGTGTTTGGCACAGCTGTCCATCCATCAATCCATCCATCCATCAGTACATGTGAATGGTTGTTTGGATATGTTTTTTTTGTTTCTCACAAACTGAATACAAAGTCTGTACAGTTTTGACACAAAATCGTGTGCTGATTTGAGTTCATGTTGAGATGAGTTTGCCATTCATTGACATAAGATAAAAAATTAACATTTTCATGGAAACGAGTTGAACCTAAACTCAACTGTTGATTATAAGGTTCCTTGAAATTCAGGAGTGTTTGGTCTCAGTAATGAAATGACATCTGATGACCAGCTGGGATGCTTATCAATGAAGCTGATTTCCGAAACAATCAGAAATCATGTGTAAAACCGGCACAGCTGGCCCAGACGTCTATGGCACTCATAGTGTTGTCAGTTGGTCACACTAGAAAACTGTGACTCCTGGATTGCCCGATGATGTTGGCTCATTTTTGCCAGCACCATACTCTGGCTTGTGGGTTTCACAAAAGTGATCAATGTCAAAGCCATGCTTGAATTCGAGCTTTCCTAAAATGTTAATCTGACAGGCATTGATATTTCTGAAACACTGACCAAAGTGGTGTTCATCCCTGTTACTCGTAACTCACTCTTTAAGATACTTTGCTTATAGTCAGGGTAAAGGCCTAAACTTCGGTAAGGGTTTTTGTCATCAATGAGTGTTATTATCTGTATCTGGTTATTGAATATTATTATTGTCACTTGTTACTTAAATCATTTGTGTACTTTCTGGGAATTCAAACATCATGGTGCCTCTTTTTATCATTTATTGACGACAAGATTCTGCCAACCCAGTGCTTGTCATATTGCCAGTCATTCATGTTGTGTTGAATTATATATGGTTTAGTGAATGATTGAGTACTTAAAAACTAATCTGCTCAATTAATGGCAATAGTGATTATGATCAAAAATGGATGTTCATATTGAACCATTGCTCATTGATCAAGGCTGATTATTGACATTTCTTAATTGTTTATATTAAATGCATGAACGTTTGTGTAGGAGATGCCTAAGTACGAAAGAGCATTTTTGGCCAGAGTTGTATAACTGTGACAGATAGGACAGTGAGAGAGCTGTACTTGTGAGAGAGGTGCAATACATGAATGTTGATTAGATTCCAGGTATTTTTCATTGTAGCCTTAGACTACCCATATGTTACTCTCATCTAGTTTCATGTAATTTGTTGATGTTTTCTTGTGTACATGGAGCACCTATTTCCATTGGCTTACCTTAAACCACAGATTGTCAAAAACAATCAATCTTGTGCGCTGTACAGATGCCATATCTCAGTGTTTTATGCTACACGCTGTTTACTTATAGTGGAATGGAAGAAGGTGAAGGACATGGGGTTCACTTCTTAAATAATGGAAGAAGGTGAAAGACATGGGGTTCACTTCTTAAATAATGGAAGAAGGTGAAGGTTATGGGGTTCACTTCTTGAATAATGGAAGAAGGTGAAGGTCAAGGGGTTCACTTCTTAAATAATGGAAGAAGGTGAAGGTCATGGGGTTCACTTCTTAAATAATGGAATAGGTGAAAGTCATCGGATTCACTCTTAGTCGAGTGGAAGAAGCTGGGGCACATTTCTTAAGTAATGGAGGAAGGTGAAGGTCATGGAGTTCACTCTTAGTGGACTAGAAAAAGGTGAAGGTCATGGGATTCATTTCTCGAGGAATGGAACTAGGGGTTCACTTCTAGAAGTGTGGAAGAAGGTGAAGGTCATGGGGTTCACTCGTGGAAGTGCTGAAGAAGTAAGCAAGAGGATAGGAATTGATCTTGCAGTTCTGCATGAGAGAATACATGTAAGCTTATGTTTCAACTGTGATGTCTTCTCCTAGTTGAACCCGCACCCTCAGACTTTGTGTGCTGGTGATTAGGTTCTCAACCCAAAAAGTACTAGAATTTGTACTTTACTAAGAAAGTGAAATCCCAAATATGACGTGATGCATTTTGACCACTGTCTAAATGGCATTGTGTCATCATAATCATCTAGAGTTCCAGGTGATGTTGGCCATGGATCTAGTCATGTTAAACATAGATGGTAGTTCCAGTTTCCAGTCGAACTCTTTAGTGTAACACTGACTGTATTCAGTGAAAGGATTTCTGAGAGATGTGAGATGCAAGAATGACATTTGTGTAACTCAAAATGTACAGAAGTTTTGTGTAGGTACCAGCATCTGGATAACTGTACTGATAAACCTGGTCATTACTTGAAACATAACTCCCACATCATTCGGCCTGTTGATGTAACTACACTGTGACAATATATCAAACACACTCCCATTGGCATGTGACAGTGGTTGTCATTTAAAATCTAGAAAAAAATCATTAGATCTTCCACCTCGCTCTATATGGCGACCCCCTTTCTTAGCTCCTCATTTGTTATCCAGGCATTTACGTTTCCATTAGCTGAAAAACAATTATACTATCATGCAACAAGTACTAGTGGACTACTGTTTCTTGTTTGTGTATATTATTGTGTATTATTGTCATGTGTTGCTGAGTTAAACAATGTCACTGATTTTGTACTGTTGTCTGTGTTTTTTGTTTACTAGCTATTGTGAAAGCGTGTGAAGTTGTTATTGGCGCCATGTAACCCGACATAATGACTGGAATACTGTTCAAAGTGGTGTTGACCCGCCTCCACTACTCATTCAGTGCTCCCCAAACAAGTGGACATTAATCAGAAATGTACAATCCTCTAAAGACGACAACCAGTTCTTTTGTATAATCACTTCCTCATGGCGACAGATGAACTGTAACTATTTGTTACCCATATGGGCGAGGAGATCGGGTGTAATATATTTTGGATATTTGCACAATGTTCACTTTAGTGATTGGTCAGCAAAGCGGAGAAGAAATATGATTGCTTGACGGAACTACTTTTCATGAATCAAGTTCATTGACAACTTCTTTCCGTTTCATTGATAATTAGAACGCGCTGTATTCACACATTCCGAGATTTAAAGAAGAGAAGGCCTTTCATTATACTTTAGTTTGCTAAAATTGCGTTATAAATAGTTTTTTTTTAAATAAATAATCTTATAGAATAAACCACAATCGTTGGGCCGCGATGAATCAAACCCCAATCCTGAAAACGTCTCTGACAACGGGGTTCCATCACATCAAATCATTCAAATTTACAGACACAAAAACGTTCAATGAATAAACAGTTATTGTTCAATTAATGAGGGAGAACATCAGTCAATGAATAAACTGTTATCAAACCCTTTTAACTATCCCCACTCACCCTCTTCCTCGGACTGACACCATGACGTCACAGTCTTTGTCGCATGCCGTAAATCTTCATTTCTGTACGTTCACTATTCTCAGGTGCAATTTATTGCGGTGTGTTATTCCACTGAAATAGGACTCCTCTGTCAGTCAATCATCTGCTGCAGTGAAGCTTCCCAATGACTCGGATTTCGACTCGAGTTAATATATTAATATTCTTAAAACGGCTGTATTCTGCCGGGGTCAGTGGCGTGACTAACGCGCCTTCCACAGAACGATAGGTTGTTTAATCATCAAACCTGTTCCGTTTCTTGACAGAAAACGTTTTCTAGATGTATCCGTCCGATGGTTGCCATTTAGATTTCCGGACTTCTAACCGCTGACTTTCCACAATAAATTACATGTTGTTACCAACGTTTTAGATGTTCTTACGTTCAGTGATATTGCTTTTACAAGATTATATTAGCTAACAGTAATAAATGGTGCCATAAAAGATATTTTTGTTGTGTTTCCAAGCGTTTTACGAGGTTCTATTTGCCATAGCGTAGTTTTGTTGATACCGCTGGAGACGTTAGCTTTATTGCAGGTATGAATACGAATCTGTAATAGCCTGTCTCTAGGTAGTTTTTATTCCGCGGTCTTTTTTTTGAAATAACATTATGGGTAAAAAAAACAATAACCAACGCGGCACGAGCGATTACGGGAAATATGTCCTCGTTAAAATAATGTTCAGTGCCTCGCCAAGGCTCGGCACTGTGAAAATATTTCAACTCAGGCATACTTCCCGTAATATCTCGTACCTCGTTGGCTATTCTAATTAGAGCATATGCAAGACTGAATGGGAAGGAACTACATGATCTAACTTCTTTGAAGTCATGAAAATCTCAGTGTGCATGTGTTATGTCATGGACTTAATGGGGCAGTGGGGTAGCCTAGTGGTTAGCGTTCGCGTGTCACGCCAAAGACTCGGACCCAGTTCCCCACACATGGCTGGACTTTTGCATAAAGTGGTGTAAAACAGTCAGTGTATCAATCATGCAATTATTGCTTCCACTAGTGTTGTAGTCATCGTTCAATTACTAAAATAAGTGCGTGTAGGCAATCTCACCTAGAGGGAGGTAACTCTTCACGGTCTACATGCTTTTGTGCTGCACCTCGAGTTCAAATTGCTGTGTAGCATGGTTACAGATATCTGGGACAATTGTGAATTCCTCCTGTCTAACTAAGAATCATCTAATACAGTTATTCTAGATTTCTTGAACCAGGTCATCAAATGCATGTGATTTATAGTTGTAAGCTGCAAGTCTGATATCTGTAACTTGGAAACTAAAACAAACAAAAAATACAAAAATAAAACAAAAAGAACAAACCCACTCAAAATACAAAAACAAACAAAAAACCAAACCAAACGAAAACAAAATAACAACTAAACAAATTCAGATAATATTTTGTGCATAGCCGTACATTATTTCATACATCGTGTCGTTGAGCAGCCTTAAAATCCACTCTGGAAACTGTATGCCATCAACTGAATATCTGTGACCTGAGTTTTTGATCATTTCCAAATCTAGGTGGTTTGAAGTGTGATCATTCTGGAAGGCAGACAGTTGATAGATTCACCAACCCAAACAGCGTTTTTTTCAGATCTTAGTACAGAGAGGCATTGCATCAAAGGTTATTCTTTTTGACAGGCATGCCGGAGTGGGAGCTGTCTTTTGGAATTTTCAAAGAGAAGAAGTGATAATTATTGAGTGACGATACTTATGTTTTCACGTCTGCTAACAATTATTCTTGAATGATATGGCGCTTCATTTGTGCAGTGTGGTTAGTCACTGATGTTCTTTTGTGTTGACATTAGGAAGAAGCATGAAACTGCTGTGATCACATATTTGATAGTGATTCTGATGTTTGTTTGGATTTCTTCATGTTGGGTAAGCCAATGTAGTATTGATTCATCAGAGTCTATCATGTTGTTTTCTGTGTACATGGATAGTAACTGTCAAATAAAATACATAATGTTATGAATGTGTGTTGTTGAACTTAAAGTATTCCCATGAATTCTGGTCTTGATATTTTGCTTCTATTTTGAATTTTCTATAACTTTCAATATGGGGTAGCCCAGTAGTTAAAGTGTTCCCTCGTCACGCTGGAGACCCGGGTTCGATTCCCCACATGGATGCAATGTGCGATGCCCCTTTCTGGTGTCCTCGCAGTGATCTTCCTGGAATATTGCCTAAAGCCGCGTAAAACTAAAACCATCCCAATTCCCATTTTATGAAATTGATCTCGCTCTTATTAACGTTTATTTGTCCAGCTTCAAGGCATATTGTGTCAACAAAATTGTGAAAAGTATGAAGTGTGAGTGCAGGTAGGGGGGTGAGTTGTGTAGACAACTGGAGCAGGAAGTAGTGCACAGCTAGCATGAAGGCCATAGACGAAAGGGACAGATCGAGCAGTTGGCATGTAAAACTGGATTTTTCTCTGTGTTTGTTTAAACATATCAAATGTCTAAGGAAGTCACTAATTATTGTTTCATTATTTCTAAAGAATTTATGCCAGTTGCTTAAACAGTTTAAAAATAATATTTGGTAAGACTGAGTCATAAATGTACGGAAATTGAATTAATTTTGAATCAGCGATGGCAGTCTAATGTGAAAGATGAGGACGAACCGATGAAAGAACTTTGAATGCAACTGTGTGAGCCTATAATTCACGTAGTAAAATAGTTTGGTAATTTAAAAAAATATTCTTCCCAGTTTCTTGCTGAGGTAAATGAAGTTGAAAAGAGCTTGGAACTGTACCTGTATCCATCTTGCCAAGGTTGATGACTTGTGAACCATAAACAGCAGGTGAAAGATTATATTCTGCAGCCTCAGCAGATCAACAAAGCCCATCGCCTGACAATGAGATCAGGGGTGTCATCGTGTGATACTGGTAAGCACCCTACCTGATGGCTGTTTAGACAGGGTGTTGTCATCAGCAGGGTTAAGCAGATGGGAATTAGAGATTGAGTCTGTTGATGCTTTATACACTCGCTTCTACACAAGATCAAATAGCAGACTGTCGGAACAAACTGGAACCGGATACCGCTTACCATTATCACCTGTAACTGTTTGGAACCAGAAATAGTTTTTGGTTCTCTGAAAACAAACGTTCTAAACTTTAAAACCACATGCGCGTATGGCGTTGGATGCATAGTGTTCTATGGATTTTTTTTTTCAAATGACCCATATTGTTAAATAGTCAACATTTCAGTGGAAAATCACAAGTTTATCATCAACTTCTAAGAACTGAACTAAGGGATTACTTAAGTCTCTGAACAATGTGGAAACTACATTTTTAAGTGTAATGAATGTCCCCACTGCAACACATGCAATGCGTCATGTTCCTTAGGTGGAAGAAAACATTTTGGCACCTGACCATATCTCATTCTCAGAAGGTATTACTCGACAAAATGCTTCATGATCTTAAGAAACCTCAGCTAAAAGCCATGTCCATTTCTGCATTTATCACAAGAATGTGCTCATTAGTCACCTAATACTACACTAACAGTAATGTAAAACGTTATGTCTCGTTTTGTTTAAAACCTTTCGCCTCTGTTCACCAGCAGTGAATGGGTACCCGACAGGATGAGATTGTAATGGGACTCTTGACCTAGCGCTTCGGGCAGCGTGCTTTGTATATTCCTGTGGGATCTGAAACGGAAAATCAAAGACACACTGTTCTACTGACCCTGATAATATAGCGCTATAGGACATGTCACGCTTTGTCAACTGGGCACCATGAAGGTACCCATCATCATCATCATCATCATCATCATCGCTTCTGGTTTTGCTCCCACACCAACCTGAAACGATCAGTTTGACTGATATAACATAATTACTGTTTAAAGGGGCGGGAAACAACACTCACGAACAAATACACTATCGATTCTGGCTGAAAATTGACTTCAACACCCAGTGAACTGAAATCATTTCCTGCTCGCGATTACTGGCTCTCTTGGAGCAAAGTGTGAAATTCTTCGAAAACCACCTGTCGTCCAATGATGTTTCCAAAGACGTGGTCCACGTGTCGCTATCTCTGTATTTCAAGTCCCTACCCAGGCGCTGGGTGAACCATCTCACCAGAACCCCGAGGTGTGAATTCCTTATCGCCACACAGGTAGCAGTGGTATTTCCACGTCGTGTTCTAATTACCCGGATATGTGGAATGCGCATGTCCAACATTTATGAAACCTTTGGCGGAACATGATCACAAAAACGACTGCATGTTTGGGCTGCCCGGAATATTTACGGAAGTGAGACTATTCGTTGGAAACGTTGTTTTCTTTATATGTTTCGGGAAGGATTTTCTTTGATGGGCTCGACCGTTACGAAGCAACACTGATGCGTTGTATTTTGCTAAGATTGGGGCCAAATTTTCAGCATTTGTTGGGTATCTGTTTGCGTTTTGATAGCATTTATTATTGCTTTTTGTATGGATGTCAGCCTTCACTGGGGCTTCAGCGTTGAACAGCGCACCTGTGATATTTGAATAGTGCATCTGCATTTGAAGTTGCAGCTTTCATTACCACACATGGCGTGTCAGACACGGGCGCTGCTGGTATGATGAGATTTGATACCGAGGAACTTGTAGATTGAAGCACAGATGAGGGACATGGGGTTTGTCTCCGCGTTCATGACAAGGCCGGATACAGCTTTTTATGAAAGAGGGGGTGCACACTTCATTTTCATGGGTCACATGATAAACTTTCAAGAAAAAAGGGAGTCGGGGTGCGCACCCCTCCATCCCCCATCCTGGATCCGCTTATGCAATTTGAGAAATTGGGGTTTGAGACCGCGTTCATGATTACTGCATTTATATAGGGGCGACATATAAAGTCGGATTTCAGTGCTAGGCCACTGAGATATGATACCAGCTATGTCGAGACAAATGCCACTTAGTCATTGGTGCAGGGTAACACAGACACCACACTCGGACGTATTTGGGAACTGACCTTGTCCTTGTCCTGTCCCAAAATGTCGAGCGCCAGACACGACTACGCCCTCATTCATGTCACTTGGAACTCTCCCGACATACACTGCATCTATAGGACTACGGAAACGGAGACTCTAGTTAATGTTAGGCGAAATGTAGACTAACGCTTATTGTGTGAATATGTGTATTGTTTTATAGAAACAAATAATTCCATTTGATTGTGAAAAGGAGCCTCAGAGACTTGCTTCATGGACAGCATTCGCATGGCTGAAATCGCAAGGCGGAAGGGAATACTCCGTCAACGCTTAAAAATAAAATCTCCAATGCCGTCTTTAAGTAATGTTGAAAAGGGGGTGGAGAGCAACGACCCGGCCCACCCCTTCTCCAGCCTCTACTGCACAGTAAATGCTGCTAGAATATTGGTTACTGAGGTGTAAAAGAATATTCACACTAGCACATTCCTGTAGTCATCATATAGCCATAACAGAGCTAACACGGTGGTGTTATTGAGATAACTACATTCTTTCTTGTAGTGTGCTTTCCTAACCATAACGTACAATTAATTACAGATTTCGGATTTCGTCCGTATGAACTATACACGCTCTTTCTTTTTAGGACAGCACATGGCTTAAAGCATGTGTGTTTAGGCGCTAATTAACGTGTGCAAGCACCAATATAAAACGAAAAAAAAACATCAATAAAAATCACGATACCTTGAAGACGACAACCAGAGGGAAATCACAAATATTTGGACAACATGAAGAGGATAATAAGGATAATTAATGGTGTGGTTATATTTACACCAAAATATCAGTTCCACCAGCACTATATTTCAACGAACTGTTTCATGGATTCAGATAAGGGCCACAGACAGACAGTTATGCCTTTCAGTGTATATTCCTGGCATTCATCACGGTAGCCTGTATTGCTCATCGCCACGTGAAATATTACCTAGACGTCCAGAGGGGAAGTATGTTCAGATCCTCTCTATCAATGATAAACTATTGGCAAGCGAAAGCATGAATATATATATATAGTATATCATTAATTAGGCTAACAACTAGTCTCTCTCTGGAATGAACATATTTTACAGAAAAAAAGTTCATAGAAAAAAGACAAAATGTAATGAAAAGGAGCCCTGAGACTTTTCTCATTTCTATTTTGAGGCTGTGGAAATCTAGACTTGCCACATATTACAGACTCGAGTGGGCTCTCTTGGATATATTTGTTTCAGGGTGTGTATGACAGAATAACCATTAATGTGCGTATTCCATATGTACAACTTTCTAAATGACAGATATGTCTTCATATTCCCATCATTAGCTTTGCTTCAGGACAAAACATTTGAAGCCATGGAGGTTGAGTATGTCTACCTTGTAGGCAGGTCCAGGTTACCGGACAACACAAAGACGTAAGCCTTTTAAAGGGGAAGCCAACACTATTGACCCCTTCTCTTTTACGCGACTTCTCATATGACTGAAGTCGATCACAAACAATGATGATGGAAATGGATTTCAAATGCCTGATTGTCCTGATGCATCAACGACAAGCAAGGATTCGAACCCACGCATTTGGACTGACGAACGACACTGGAGCATCTACGCTGCCTTTAACACTTATTAAAGACCTGAAATATAGCTTCGTGTTTCCTGTCTTCATCCAAAAATGCTTAACACACTATCATCGCATGGATAGCTGTACCATTGTCAGACAGTTCCCAGGAAATTAAACTGCAATATCATCTAAAGCAAAAGAGAGAAGTCTCAACGAACGAAAGAGCCCTTAAAACAAGCAAAACACGTGATAAACATATCCAAAGAGTCGACGAATATCTTATAGTCTTAAAACGTCTCCTTTCTGGACTTGATCATATTTCCCCCTTTTTCTGTCGCGTAAAGTACATTTGACGATATCAGTGTAATGTGTCGCACTTTACTGAATTCCGGCATGATGTCATCCACAAATCTGCTTTCGGTGACATCTTACACCCGTGAGTGAGTGAGTGAGTGAGTGAGTGAGTGAGTGAGTGAGTGAGTGAGTGAGTGAGTGAGTGAGTGAGTGAGTGAGTGAGTGAGTGAGTGAGTGAGTGAGTGAGTGAGTGAGTGAGTGAGTGAGTGAGTGAGTGAGTTTAGCAATAATCCAGCAACATCATTTCGGGTGATACTAGACACGACCCCCCAACAAATAAATAAATAAATAAATAAATAAATAAATAAATAAATAAATAAATAAATAAATAAGAATAAAACTAAAACCAACTAGCTAACCAACTAACTAACTAACTAACTAACTAGCTAACTAACTAACTAACTAACTAACTAACTAACTAAATAAATAAATAAATAAATAAACTTACAAAATCAAACAAATAAATAAATAAGTGAATATATATAAATACAACCAACTATTTTCAGGAAGACGGAACAACTCGATGAATACTATGCGAGGGCGATCTTCTTAAACATCCAGCCAAACAGGCCAACATCTGTCGGGTGAAGGACATGGACTTAGCCTGGAGTAATTTCAAACGTCTGATTTCTTGCATGGTATGTCTAAATCGTGGAATCGAACCCAAGGGTTTGGTCAGAAGAATGACACTTGAACAACTTCACCAGCACTCTTTAAGGGCCTGACATGAAGCTTTGTGTTTCTTGCCTTCATGCAACCATTTTAACACCCTATCATTACATGCTTAAGTGTAAAACTGACAGTTACGTCCCAAGAAACAAAACTTCTTTATTTTGTTAATGATAAGAGGAAAGTTGAAACGCGGACGTGAAAGCTTCAATGTAAACAAACTGATAAACTTTTCGGATAAGTCAAATGTCGACAAATATCTTCTAATGTGGTTTCACTTTCTGGATTTAATCATATTCTGTTTTTGCTGCTTTGAGAGCGTTGCACGATAGCACTGTAATGCATTCCAGTTTATTTGATTTGTATAACATGAAAAAATAACACCATCCACAAATCCGAAAATATGGGGAAATGTTAGATGGCTGTGCAATAACAGAAAGACTACCGTTTACAAAACTTTGTCAGGGAAGTGTATCGACTAACACAAAATGAGGTTTGTGCGAACATGATTTATGAAAACACCCTTTGTCAAACATTTCGTATTTTATGTTCAGACACTTCCATCACGCGGGTTATAAGGCTGTACGATTACCATGGTTTTATGATATGTTGTGTTAGGCTGGGCGCGGCGATGACGTGGCCAGATAACGTTGTGGTTTTGGCGGTGGAGTTGATGCTCCTGTGCTGTAACGCGCGACGTGGTAGCGAGCCATCTGGTTATAAAAACAAGGAGTCGAGCAAAAGCTCCTGTTCGTGCGTGGATCTGTGTTATGGTCGTTGTTTTTTTAGACATCTATGGTTCCTGTTGACGGGTTTCTGACCCTATGTACCTCTCCTATAAATATTATGTTGCTGATTTATGACGTAGGTATGTTGTGTATCTGAGCTTCTTGTACACTCTATGTGTATTCATATATTGAGCAACCAAAGAAACTATACGCCTATGATTTCACGATATGTTGGATTTCCAGAGTTTAGAAATCTCATGTCTGAAAAAGAATAAATTTGCATTTTCGGCAAAGATGTGAAACGTAAACTTGGTAGAGGTCACGTGGTGACGAAATCATTTCCTAACCAAAGACAGACTAACTATATTGGAACCAATTCCAAAATACAGTTGGAACTACAAACTGTTGCGGAATTATTGATTTTTTTAAGATATTTTCAAATTAATAACTGATCTTTCAATTCCCAACTCTTGTGCCTCGCCTCTGACTTTCCTTACACCCAGCTACAGTGAGTATAGCCTGCCATGTGGACGCGTGCAATAGCTTCACTGTGAGACCTTGTAGGTAATCGCGTCATGATATACTTTATAGTATAAGCGCGAATTTCTTTCAAGGATCATGATACCATTTTATGACTGAGGCAGCATTACGACAGAATGCACGTGTTAGATGTGTATGCAGTGTAATGGTTCATTGTTGATTTGCGTTTTGCAGTGTGTTCTTGATCTCTCTTCAGGGGAAAGGCACTTGTTATTGTATATAAATACAACCACCACTTATGATGTCATAAATAACGCCCCGGGGAGATGAGAGATCGGTCAGAGGTACACTGTACTGCACACTCATACTTCGTTGTAGCACAGACTGCCACATTGCAAGAGATACACTACTCAAAAGAAGTTGAGCACGACGGGACTCTTTCATCTTTCTGTAATTAACCTCAGAGTAGTTTATGTACAGGGTTTACGGCTGTCTGGTTTATTATCCCAGGGATTCTTATCATACGTTATTTGGGATGCTAACTGGTGAGTTTCAATCGATTCCAAGATATCTTCTGATGATGACGCCATTGCAGATGCCCAGAAGCCTTAATCCTGTAACAGATGGGTTTCATATTAGACTTGAGAAAATTAACAATTACGACTCTTAACTTTAAGCGTGTTTCTTATCACAATGGAAATGTCAGTGAAATGTGACTTGCAATCTGCAAGTTTGAAAGAGTCTAAGTTTTCAAACAGGCGTGTATATTTAGCGCCTAACGGTGATTCCAGTGTTATCTGTTTGTGTCCATTCTCAAAGTGTGTTCCTTGTGCATTAGTTGCATTACGTTGTGCTACTAACATTTTAGGGGACCATAAAACATTTATTTATTTATTTATTTATTTATTTATTTATTTATTTATTTATTTATTTATTTATTTATTTAACGGCACAGTTGGCAATCTCAACTCCCTTAGAAGCAAACAGCTCTTGCAGCCACTGGGCGCACCATTCTCACGAGGTACCCAATCACAACTGGGTGGACCGGGACACATAGTCACAGTACTTTGTCCAAGTTTACTGCACGTTGCTGTACCCTCAAGTAGGTGTTTGCACGTATTCATCTGGATATCATCTGATCATATACCAAAAATTCGTGGGTACTTTTAAGTGCACAGGGTTTGTGTACTGTACACCAGGGGTTCTGACCAAATTGAAGTAGTCTGCACACAAAGTTGACTTCAAGGTTTGTACACCCAGTAAAGTATCATGTCTTAGATTAAACCAAGCCTAATGAGGAATAGTTATGTCAGTCTAGACAACTCTATGAAATCAGCTCCAGCAGGACTCATTAGAGGAGAGACATGTATTGTGAGATAAAGGATGTCACGGGCAAAATGTCAGTGAACGGAAACCTACGTGTGGATACACTGATATATAAACGGGCGATACAGCCCCCCACGGTATTGATACAGAGCCGGTACAATGGTAACCTGCGCACTTCCTGTCTGGGTATGGAGGAAACAGTAATATTACAATGGGGAAGATACGCTCTTTGCGCGCACCTGACTAAATATAGCGTTAAATTGTATAGGAAATGTTGAGACCCTTCGGACATAAAATGGAAATATTAAACAGCTAGATTTAATATATTTCCGACACGAGGTGGATGAGTGTATACAAATATCATTTCTAAGAGTGTGAAAATGGATTGTAAGCTATACACATATGTACTGTATAATGTCGGGGAAATCTAAACACAAGACTGACAAATGTATTAAGGGAATGAAATAAGAGTAGATATCAGTTCTGAGGAGGGTAAGCCGTTATCTAGACAGTCCCCCCGATGCTCCTCCTGGGGGATATGGCTGTGTGCAGATGTCCGAAGGGGAGAGGGTAGAGAGAAGTTTAGCGTTAGTCTGTCAGTCGGGACCGCATGGCTCGTGTGAGAGGGAGCGGGGGAAGCGCTTGGCTGTAACGTCTAACGGTTGAGTCTGATCAACCCTGCGGCCAGCGGGCAGGAGTTTGCTGAGCGATGGACTAGGATGGACGGATCATTCACGCTCACCGGGGGATGTCTAGCATCTCAATCTGCACCACGTGTTTTTGGATGAGAAAACGTTGAATATTTGAAAAAGTGTCACAATGGGAGCTGGAGACCGCTTTGGATATTTGAAAAGATGGGCAGGCTTTTTATTAATGTTTGTGCTGTGTGTGTGGATTTGTCAGACTACATCATCACCTGTTTGTGAACCCGTGACGCTGTCCCACTGCGCCACCATCGTGAACGTGACCCAGCTTCCCAACCTCTACGGTGACTATACTCAAGATGACGTTGACGTAAAGACGTCAAGACTCTTCCGGGTTCTAGGATCTCAGTGTCAAACATTTAACCGTTTTCTCTGTGTGTTGTACCTACCCCCATGTCCCGATCCCCACCGACGCACCCCGGGGGTCCTACCCCTCCCCTGCAGACAGGTGTGTGAGGGGGCAAGGAGTGAGTGTAACGGTGTAATGGAAGACAACGGCATGAGGTGGCCCTATGAACTTCAGTGCCAAAACTTCCCCACTGAGAACTGTGTTATTGTTCATGGTAAGTGGTCTTCCCTATCAAACGCTTGGTTCTGTTTCATGTCGTCTTTATTTCAGGAGGATTACACAGCTATATAGTTAGGAAAACATAACAAAGATTTGAGTCGGTTGGAGATCAAGAACACAAAGCGAAACAAAGATCAACAATGAACCATTACACTGCACACACATCTAACATGTGCACTTTATCGTGCTCCTCATAAATGCGGTAGTGATCCATGAAAGAAACTCGCACCCGTACTATGAAGTAAGTCGTAATTCGATTATCGGAGTGCTGAACTGGGGAGACAGGATTCAACACGCATCCCAAATGAGATAAGATAAAATATTTATTGCATAGCATTCCGTCAAGAAACAGTAGCAATATTCTATAAACTACAAATATGAACGCAGTAGTTACAAACGCATAGAAATATAGATTACATTACAACAGTTTATCAAATGATGGCTATAGTTTGTCGTCTGTAAGCAACTGACAGCAGTGATGACTTCCTGATTCTCTTTGTGTGAAAGTGTCAGCTGTTATTATTTATGACTGGTGCCAGTCGACTATACGTGAACGGCCCCAACGGCATTGTCGTATCTGATGAGCAGGCTATATTCCCTTCGGTTTCATAAAGGAGGAAACGCAGTAAGAACTGACGCAAAATGAGTTTGCATGCAATTCGTTTCAAGCCATTGTTTGCAGGCTAACAAATTCAGCTACACATATTTATTGTACTTGTGTCTTCTGAACAATCCAATAACATTTATTTTGAATTTAAGAAATGTAGTATTTGTATTTCGATACTGTCGACATCCTCACCTTTAGGGGTGTTACTGACAGTTGCAGTTGCATCCAGCCGAGCTGATCGGGATGTAAACTAGGTTATAAGTATACGATATGTTTCTATTTTTTATGTTTCGAAATACACCCGTAAATGAATTGGCCAGAGAGCAGTCTAGAGCGGGAGGGGGGTAATCCACGTGTTGGCACCGGTAGTTCTGACTGCTCGCAAGTGCACGTGAGGGTGTTCTGGGCGGAGAGCTAGGACCCCCATATGTTTATTTGCCTTCGGAAGTCTACTAAACGCTGCAGCAATCAAAACCCTTCCTATTTACTGGGGTGAACTCTTACAGACCAGGCCGTCATTACTTTGTCGTCATATATCAAATCCTTCAGAAACTTGACTGATTTCAGTAACTTCCTCTCTCATGTGATGCGTCAGTGTTTAAACAAAGGTCATATATTTCACAAACTCGGCGCGTCTGATATGGTTCCATTTCAACAAAATGCTGGACATTTTTTCTGCGTTGATAACGTTCAGTTTGGAAGTTATGCCATGGGAGTATTTAGCCTTTACTTTGTTGAAAGCGCATAAAAACGAGCCCGGGAAAGGCTTTTAAATATTATTAACTCGATTGGAATTTGCACATAAAACATTTCGTTATAATTGAAAACTGAACCTCGCTAGTTCATCCCTACCGCCTGTTTTAATAAAATGTCGCGGCGTTTGATGTATTGTAGCATTTGTGGAATTAGCATTTTTAAATGTGTTGAATATTCTCCCGTTGTGTAACCGAGGGGACTTCCCAAATGTACCCCCACCCCCTCACAAACAGGCCCGACCCCCTAGTCAATAACATGTTCTTTATGCTGTATTTCTCCCACGGCTCTTCACCCCACCCATCCCCACTCCCGTGAAACCAAGCACCACTGTCTTTTGAAAGTAACTTATCATTAATACTGTGGCATTTGGACCAGGAAAGGCTAGAGGGTAATGGTTATTTTATATGATAAATATCTCGGCCGTTTACCCCGCCCGTGCACAAATATTTACCTTGTGTTGTGCGTCATACGGCTGGAATCTGGCCACATATACATTAAATACTTTCACGGAATCAAATATATACACACGCGGCTGGCTGGGATAGATATTGACGATGTTGCGAGATGCAGTTGCAAAGATGAATCATGTCTTCAAACCCAGACACATTGCTCATTTGAAAACGACATTTATCACTCAATCCCCCACTCACTCTACCGAGTACTATCCCAAAATTGACACCATACTTACAACACGTTGTTTGTTTCTTGCTTAACGCCATAACATTCCAGTTATATGATGGACAAGACAATCCAGTGATTGATGATATGGGCATCAATCTACGCAAAGGGGTTATTACATCAACTAAGTCAGCGAACGACCTGATCCCATTAGTCGGTGTTCAAGAAAATGAGAAACTGCTGAAGTATCTGTCATCCAAGGAAAACAACTTTGAAAAAACCGATGGTTCTTTCATTTTCTGCGTAGTTTCACTAGTTACTCTTCAATGTTCTCTTTAGTCACTTAAACATCGGATATATTTTAAGTGCGAGAAGATAAATGCTGGAATGGTTCGTCTTATTCAGTCCCTGCGATTTAACTGGCGTTTGTTAACTGCGACATTAAGCAACATTCTGTTTCGATGATTACCCAATATCAGACAACAGTGTTTTCTGTGACTATTCTGGTACAAGTCCCGTTAAGAGAGAGAGAATTCTACGATCTGACAGCGCGCACGCAGCGTATCCCCCTAGCGTTATGACTGCACTGCCTGGGTGCCAACCAGTATTGGTACTGACAGGTCGGGGATTTAGCATGCTGCATTGTGGGGAGAAGTGGGGTATGCACTGGCTGAACCATAACACGCCAGTCCGGCCATGCTCCCGAAGAAATCAGCAGTAGATGGACGTACAGTAAGGGGCGTAGGCTGTCTCACAGTTCCTGAACCACATTTTTTACCCTACTGCCTATAGACCTCCCTACAATGCTAAAGTCCCTAATGAAGCCATGTCCAGGGACCCTTTTCAGTTTGAACGAGTTTACTTGTTACTAACGAAATTATATATAAATGTACACTCAGGGAGTAATCGTTCGTCTGTAAGGATCGGTTTGTTTTCCCTTACAAAGAGCAAGACCTCTTAACGGAAAATAACATCTTTTCGCTTTCACATTCAGTTACGCTACACTTAAATTCGGATATCAGGAGTTCATGGGATTGGTACCAGCAATTTTATTTCGTTATATTCAGAGTTCGTTATGCCTACTGAAGGTAAAATGTAGAACAAGGTGACGGAACCAAAATACAGTTCGTTACATCCACCACTTCGTTAAAAACGGAGTTTGATAAACTATTCTACACCGTCATAGTTATTCCAGGGCTAAGTGATCTCAGTCGAATCTGTGGTCCAGGATCACAAAGCGATCATAGTGCTAAGGTGACTTTATTATTTTTTCCATTACGTTAACATTGACTTACGATCATTGTGGAACGTTGCCCTAACATCACAAAGCGATCTTAGCGCTGCGAACGTTTGAAGTCTAACTTAGAATATGGGAGTTACGACCATCTTTGCACTATGATGGCTTTGTGCATACGATCGCAGATTGTTACAGTCTTATACAGTTTTATACTGTACCTAGACTGCCGACATTGTCATTCATGCTAGCAACCAGTTCGAGCCAGTTAGGTACCTGCCGCGCTGAAATAGCCGTGATAAAATAACATTGCTAGCCTTAAGCCGACATTAGACACAACCTGGCACAAAAGTTTGACAAAATGACATAGGGTCAAGATGATACTCGATTATTTGCATACCGCTGCCATATAGCTGGGTTATTGCTGAGTGCGGCGTGAAACTAAACTGAATGACCCACTCACTCACATAGATCTACGGTAGCTGTAATGCGCTGAGACATTTTCGTGTAACGGGACCCATGTTATCACCCACGGCAGATATTTGCTGGCCTGATGGTAATTATATCAACTGAAGTGAAAATAATTGCACGAGTATCCATGGAAAAGTCAGTGAGCGATGATTTACAGTAACGTACACAGATGTAATTAGAGATAGGAAAAGTGCAGCTTATTTCCTGGGCATAGATTTACAAATAAGTGTTGGTGATAATCCGCTTATGTCCCTTTACTGTGATATGGTACTATCTGAAATTACTGGACGTTTCACTAGGCAGTGTGGAGTAATACCTCGACCCTAGTCTGTCTCACAGCCCATGGGCCATATTGTTTACTCTTCACCCCGCCATATAGCTCTGAATGCAGCCAGTCCGAATCTCATAGCTCATTGGTTGATGATGATTTTTGTTGCATGTACAATGTGAATGACACCCCCCTCCCTCCTCCCACACACACTCACCCACCCGAACCCATAAATTAGGAACCGTCCGTAAGCGTTATAGTCTGTGTGGGACGCGTACATCGGTATTGATGTCTATCAGATCCCTCCAAATATATGTAATAAGTGTTCTTCATTCAGGAATATACTATGTTTTATCTTGCTCAAACCTCCTTGACGGATATTTAGTTGACAAACAATATCTGGCCATAGTAAATCACAGGCGGCGACGCGGTAGGTCGCCTTTAGGGGGCGGGGGGAAGTGTAGTTGGTTCTTTCTTACTCTTCCCCACAAAACTATAGGCGGTTGTCGCGCCTGGAAGAGACTAAATATGCCTGACGAAATTTGCCCTGCGGAAAACGGCGCCAATCCTGCTTGTCGTAAAATGGTATTGTGGCATTGTATTCGACATGGCATCAAACTTTCCGCGCCAAACATCAGCTTCATCTGGCGTCAAATGGCACATATACATTTACATACACACTTTGACTTCTGGAACATCAATGCATCGGCATTTCCTGTCTGTTCCTTCTAAGAGCGTCCAAATATTTCAGAAACCAGACACCCGATTTGACCGCCAGACGCTCCTGGTGTCATTAGCGCATGCGCACAATCGTTCATATGAACATCTTTTTGCAGCCGGCGTCCCCCGAAAGTGATCTATCAATTAACGTCTTTACCCCCGCGTTGGGTCTCGCCTGGTGTTGAGCACATCCGACTCCGAGCAGACCCAGATCTTCAAATCCTGGCCGTCCCCCGACATGTTTCCGCCCTAATCCCGTCCCCCACACGTCGGCCCCGAAGTTGATGTGATGGCGGTGATGGCCTTGTCTTCCCCCAGCAGGATCACGAGGAATTAGAGGTGTAGACAACTCGAGACAAATATGTCTCTGTAATAGCTGTCTGGGGAGGGTAATTATAAAGGCATGTTGTAAGGAGACTCTAAACCTGAAACACTTAGGCAGTAATTACATGTAGCTTACATCACCGGCGGGAGATCACCATAAAGAGATTTATACTCGAGTTTGTTTATTGCGATAATTACAAAAACGGTTGCAAATGTATATATTTTGACTTCAAAAGGTAGCTGTTGATTACATCGCTGATTATTCATTTAGAGACCCAACGCCAGCGGGGACGATGTTCTGTATTATTTATGTTGCTGTTCAGGCATCTGTGGCTAATTATTCTGCGGCTCGGGCAATCATAGTTGCTGTCATGTGCCGGAACATCTGATGAATGACGATGCTAAAGTGAAACTGATTTACACCCAGGACATCAACCCAGTTGACCTCATCAATGGTAATGGCACATATGGTTCCTCGTCCGTAAAACCACATCCGTTGTTTGTGGGCAAGACAGACGCTTAGTCTCTGTAAATATACCACAAAAAAGTAGCGGATTCACAAGATTGATAAAATCCAAATGAGGAAGCCAAGGAGGAAACAGATGATGAAGAGAATGGTATACATAACTTTCATAGTAACATATAACTGGAAAGTAGCCCCAGTGAGACCAGAGGTACAGATGAGGGAATCTAGACTTCATATATTTTGGGCTTAAGCATTACAGACAGGGCTAGGCACTAGGGAAAATAACGTGGTTCAAGGACTGTGAGACAGACTGTTTTGGGGTATGCGCTGCTTTTCAGTATGATGAATTCATCAGAGCTGATTTCACACACGTGGGATGATGTCACACTGATCAAAGATTATATCACACTGTAATAAGGCTGTATCAATGTTAAGAACATACTGAACATATTGGTGGGGTGTGTGCTGTTGATACTGCGGATGTTGCGAGTGTTCGAGGGGTTTGATGTGGTGGTGAAGCAGTGCTATGGGCGTTGAGTTCGAGGTGTTATTGTGTTGAGTTCGAGGTGTTATTGTGTCTTGAGCTCGAGGTGTTTTTGGTGATGAGTTCGAGGTGTTATTGTGTGTTGAGTTGTAGGTGTTATGTGTTGAGATCGAGGTGTTATTGTGTGTTGAGTTGTAGGTGTTATTGTGTGTTGAGTTCGATGCATTATTGTGTTGAGTTCGAGGTGTTATTGTGTGTTGAGTTGTAGGTGTTATTGTGTGTTGAGTACGAGGTGTTATTGTGTCTTGAGCTCGAGGTGTTTTTGGTGGTGAGTTCGAGGTGTTATTGTGTGTTGAGTTGTAGGTGTTATTATGTGTTGAGTTCGAGGCATTATTGTGTTGAGTTCGAGGTGTTACTGTGAGTTGAGTTCGAGGTGTTATTGTGCTCTGTGTTAGAGGTAAGATTAAGCTTTATGTTTAAGGTGTTACTGTGCGTCACATTCAACGTGTTACTGTGCGTGAGCTTGAGGCGTTTTAGACTAAAACTAGTCACTGAAATGAACATATTGTACTGAAAAAGTTCAGTCTAAGTAAACTTATTCTCAGTGCTTTTCGTTACACTCCACTACTGAGTCTAACGAAACCTAATAGGACCTCGCGTCAGGTAACCTTTGAGATTGACCAATGAGAACACAGCTTACCAAATCGCGAAAGTGCACATTCGCACATACCTTTTGAACTTTTTACGCTCGCTTCGGGGTGATGCACACGGCGCACGTTACAACCATGAAAACGGTGAGTAAACAGTCGTTGAAAATAGTGTTTTTGGCAATATTCAAGGGTGTCATCTTGCGGAAATATTGGTTAATGGTAACCATGTCAACAGAACCCCAAAAGCGTATGTACTGCTGGTCATATAACTGTGTTATATATGGATTTATGTTTGTGGCGAGATCTGTGTCGGTAACCTGAATATTTTGAACGTCCCTCCGATCCCTAAATAGTAGCCGTTGTTTGATTGGTTAAATCTGTTTACCCGTCTCGCGTTTGGTTATAAGTCGCTCAAAGGTTACCTGACGCGACCTTCTACTAGTGTTATACATGTTAGACTCAGTGGTGGAGTGCAACGAAATACTCTGAGACTAAGTTTACTTAGACTGGAAAAAAGTTCATAGTGAAATATACTAAAATGAAATGAAAAGGAGCCCTGAGACTTTCTTCATTTTCAGAGCTGTTGAAGTCTTTAGATTTGCAACATTTTCTAGACTTGCGTGGGCTTTCTTGGTTATATTTGCTTCAGAGTCTGTACTAGAGACTAGAGGTGTTTGTGTGTTTTTGGGGTATCTGTATTTGGAACTGTTACGCGTGGTTGGAAGGACAGATGCTAGAGGTGTTCTAAGATTTGTGTTTCAGATATTCGAGTAGTGTGTGGCCGTGTTGGATGTAAGTCAGCATTAATGGGGAGAGGTATGTGTTACTGAGCGCGTTCCACCACAATCTAAAGGAATTTCCAGTAATTCAGACTATATGACTATGAATTTTAGTCCCTCAGTACACTGACGGGCTTGCGAACCGAAACGACAGGTAATAGTTACGCATGACATCATGACATATTGGCAAAATGTCTCCCCCATCCCCATCCCTCCCCATAACACCGTGTGACTGACCCGGTGTCTCCGTGTGTAATTGTGTGTACACACTGGACGCCATGTTGTACCTAGTGCCACGAGGGACACACACAAAGGTCATGTGTTTCTCAAACTCTTGGACAGACGCAGGAAATGGTTCATTATCTCTGTGCTTAATTGCCGTGGATATAACCTGTACATGATTAAGTGTATTTCGCCTCATGATGCCCTTTAACACCCTTCCCTAAAAACCTCGTCTTTCAGATTTCGTTTCTGGGGTACAAACGTATTCATGTACACATTTATGTTTTTAATATTTTCTGTTGATCATAAGGTCAATTAAGACCACATCCGGAGGGCCATGATGCTGATATCTGATGTGAATGCCTGCATTGGGCGTTAGATGTTCGGGTATAATTACACCGTGCACGCATATGGAAAACAAACATAGGAGATATTAACACGATACAACATAATCAGACAAGCATGGGCCATGAAACATGTCCCAACCAGTAACCGTGTGAATATGAAAAATGTTGTCAAATGATGTTTCGTTTACTGTTTATAGTTTTTTGGTTTTTTTTGTTGTTTAACGTCACACCCAGCAATATTCCAACTACATATGTATAGCAATGGTATGTAAATATTCAAATCTGGTCTAAACAATCCTGTGATTAACATCATGAGCATCGAACTAAGCAGTTTGAATACGATGACACGTGAGCCTGACCGTTCGTTCATGGTCATAAACTTGACCATAGTGCGTCAGGAGTGGAATAGTCCAAACATGAGATAATCATATTGTTAATACGCGGGACTCGAACCAGATTTTCGAACCAGAGCGAACGATATAACCATAAGGTTACTTGCACCCGCTGTAAAACGTGTGGCTAACATAGCTGATTGTACGGAATTCAAATCAAACATAAATTTTCTCTAAACTATTACATAGATGTCGATAATAATATTTTCCTATGCATAGTATGTTAATACCCGTGAATACTGACGGTAGCGTTCCGACTTAAACCGGGTAACTAATGTAAACGGTAATATGTAAACGCTCCCAACAAGTATTGTCCAAAAGTCGTCTGATATTAGGGGGTCCGGTGTAACGAGGTTTTACTTTGCTGAACATGAATATGAAACCCAACATGGAAATATGTATATTATTGATGCATGTTCGTCTTTACATCACGTATATATCCTCAAGATTTTAGGGGGTCGCATGGCTGCAGGCGTGGAGATCATGACCAACACATTTGGGCCCCGTTCCTCAATCAATGTCCCTGATTACGGCCAGAGTAACAACAAGCATCTTCTTTTAACAGTTCTTGGTATGTGTCTGTGTATCGAACTAGAAACCGCTTGATCCATTTCCCGACGGAGGCTAGTCTGTCTCAAAGTCCCTGAACAACATTATTGTCCCTTTCATCTACCACTCCCTGCAATGCTTAAGCCCCAAATCAGGCAGGTCTAAATTCCAAATGTCTTGAATCTCCCAATCTGGGGCTCAGTTTAAATGCGTTTATTGGTCAATATTTGTCAATATTATATATAATTAAGAGATGTTAGTGTAGACGGAGGCGATCCCAGGTACGTGTAGTTTTCATTGCATGTAGTGCACAAATGTGCGGGATTTGGATGTATTATGAACAATCTTCTCTCCCCGTTTCAATGAGCACATATCGAATTTGTAATTCAGCAATATGCCATTTTTAAGAAAACGTTTTTGAAATTGTAGGCAGTCCGTTAGCTGTTATTCACACACGCACGCACCACGCACACACACATGCACAAACACACACACACACACACACACACACACACACACAAGGAGAACAAACATGACAAGAAAAAGGACAATCTGATTGGATCACCAAAAAGTGGTAAAACAGTATTTCATGCTATCACACGGTAACAGACAGTCTCTGAAATGACTATATTTTTCAGAAAAATAACAGTCCATTATTAAAATAATAAAATATAATGAAAAGGAGGCAAGAGACTTTTTGTTCATTTTCAGAAACTCTGGGAATCTAGACTTGCATGTGCATTCTTGGGTCTATTTGTTTCAGGATCTCTATGACAGATGACTGGAAGCCTGAACATTTGGTTCAGTGTATACGTTAATGTCTCTGAATAGGCATATAATTGTGATTAAAACAAATAATTACAATTACATTGGAACGTAGCCACGGCGAGATGGGAGGTTCTGAGATAAGTCTAGACTGGCTTCACTTAAGGCTTTAACATTACAGGGAGGGATCGGCGGTAAAGAAAATATGTGCTTAAAGGACAGTGAGACATACCACTTCAGTTCATAACGATATGAATAAAGTTAGAATCCCGCCCCCCTCACTTCAAATATATGTGTCCTCGATCAGACAACCCTTGATCTTTGCACCTTGACCTCAGTCACACATACGGGTTCTATTCTGATCTGTACTAATGAGGTCACTTTAAATATGAAACACGCTTCATAGATGTTGTTCAAATGTAGCCATATTGGCATTAATTTGGCCAAACGACATGGCGTCTTAGAGGTAATGTAGCTGTCAGTATGTTTCCAGTTTGAACAATTTACCCTGCTCTGATCACTGGCAGCCGGTTTCTGTTTAACGCTCGCGAAAATAAAATTCATGAAAACAAAGCAGTTTTTCAAAGACTTGTGAAAACTCAGACCAGTCACGAACATTAATGTGCAAACGTATCAAAACCACGTCTGTCGGGAGAACGCCTGTCGTCCTGCTCTGGGGGAGAAGAAGCAATTAGCAGCCAATCTACATTTAACATAACATCCGTTCAATGATAAATACACGAGTTACTGCTTATAAACGAATGTCAGGTATGTTTGCCAAGCTGAAGGATGTCAACGATAAGACGTGGTAAGTTTCAGTAAGCAATTCAACTCATTTTGTATTGACCATTGATAAGCATAACGGTCAACGGTGTTGGGAAATGTTCGGGTTGAAGCCGGCGATTTGTATGTAATCGAACCTGGACCAGATAATCCAGTGCCTGAAATCAAGACCATCGACTTGAGTAACTGGGATACGATGAAAAGCGTCAACTAAGTCAGAGAGCCTAGCCAATCTATCCTACACATATTGCCTCTTACGACAAGCAATGGACAATCATGTGGTAGAGAACACTAAGATAATACAGTAACGAGCCCAAAATATCCCAAATCCCCATATCCAATAATAAAATAAAACAAAACAAAACAAAACAAAATAAAATAAATCATAACAGCAGCACAATTACTTCACGCTTCGCGCGTGCCTGTAACACGTGGTGATATTGACATGTGTGTGCATAACCGCCAATCAGCAGGTCAAAGCCGCAGGCTCATCTGGCCTTCACATTGCTGAACACCCCAACCCCGCATCAAACAGCTGATGCACGTGCTAAATATGAAGGTTCATGCTTGGAATGTTTGGACAGTGTCCACTTGCAACTATCTGGGCGGGCCGGCAGTTATAACACAGGTGTTCACGTGCGTTCTGTGGTGCACACTCATATCACTCTTTACGCTCCTGTAGGCCTCTTGTGTACACAGACTTTTATGAAGCTAGTCTGTGTCGTCTTCTGTGCATAGATGTAGGACGGCCCAGTTTCTTGTGGGTTCATCAGTGAAGAAGGCCGTGAGAATGATCTAACGCAAGTACAAATAAGGTCATCGGCATTGAGATTTGTAATCAAAAGTTCACAGTCAGGCCCAAACGGTGGGTATGGGGAAGGGCGTCGGTCCGACAAAAGACTGAGTAACAGACAGTATGTCAGCTTGTATGATAACGTGCGATGTGAATTCCTCCCACAGATTCTGGTGAACTGGAGCTGGTGGATGTGTCTCTGCGCGTGACCGGAAGTATACGCCGGCCAAACACACAGCCGGTCAGTGTTGCACCGCTGGAGGCCGAAATCGGGGACAACGATGAATACTCTGTGGAAGTGGTATCCATGACAACCAGTCAGATCCCTCAGAGACGATATGACGTCATAGAGCTCGGTGATGATGAGTTATACCACGGTTGGGCGGATGTACAGGGCACGGGCGCAGCAAACGACTACTGCAGGTGACTAGCGATTCCATAAACTGGTACCATATCTATGCTGCGCAGCCTGTGTGTCCACTACACAAACTTGTAGGGTACCTTATGCTGCGCCATGGTACCAATCAGAGGATTAGTTTGGTTCAATCCATTTCAGTGAGCTTTTGTGCGGACCTAGGTATATTTGTATCAGCTATACAGACATGGTTATATTTGCAAATCTGCTTTAATCTTGGCTATGGAAAGGTCATGGCTGAAGCATTTTTCACTGTCACCATTGCACCCTGCGGTGACTCAATCCGTCCAATACGCGTCAAAGGGAATTACAAAGAACATCCTTTATTATAATTATGTTTAATATGTCATGTGATATCTAGACCGATTATTTTCTATTTGTGGTCTTAAGCTTGTTTCACTGATTCATATGAGACAGTTACAGGTAGGACTTCTGTGATATTTTCCAAATCCTTGCAACATGTCTGACATATATTGCCGACACGAGGCTGCGCTTGAACTCGGTTAGTATGTGAGCTTTTTCTCACCAGAATTTTGGGACGTGGAAAGAGAAGGTTCTTGTCATGCGCACTGGCAGGAAGCTCTGGCCAAGGTCACCATTACGTCTCCAAGTTAGGTTTTGACAGCGGTCACAGAAACACGTGGTTCATGCGCGACGTCGACAACGACGGCCGTGACGACTATTGTAGGCAAGTCACATTGTTTTTACGAGCATATCAGTTTAAATCCTTTGTTTAACTTATCGGGATACATATTCTTCTTCTGATAATGCTTTACATAAAGTCTGAGTAATATGTCGATACATAGATTAATGCCTCCCCAACATGGACTGTCTATTATAGATTTCTTTGAGGTGGTCAAACAACATGAAAATGCCATTACCAAATCCATAATAAAATGCCAAAACATTCTTAAATCATTTTCACGGCAGTAAGTTTAACTGAGCACACGATTCTGTACTCTAGGGACTTGGACACGTGTTATTGATTGTCTGACATATGTATTGGGTTACCTTCCAGATGTGTAGGGAAGCCCGGGGGCTCTAAGATCTGGTGTATGAAGGCTGGTGATAAAGGCTTCTATGGCAGTACTGTGCAAGGCGGAAGTCAGTACACGTTCGAGCTTCCGGGATCCACCGGATGTCATGATAAAAAACTTAATCCTCAGTTTGGAGCTTGATATCACTGTTATTCCATATGTGTAAATAGGGCTGAAAGTATTCGATAAAGAAGAAAAATAAACATTACTCATTTTCTTAGTATATCTGTGTTTGTTTTGTCTTTAAATATTCGACAAAGAGGTTGGTGTGGGTGAATGTAGTTTTAGGCCGTTTTTAGCAATAGTCCAGCAATATCACGACGGGGAACTACACACGTTGTACCCATGCATGTTGGGAATCGAACCGGGGTGTTCGACGTGAAGAGCGAACGCTTTAACTACACGGCATCTTTGGCATCAAGAGAGTAAGTGTGGTTTTACGTTGCCTTAAGCAATATTCAATCAAAATTACGAATGCAGAAATGGGGTTTACACATTATACCAATGTGGGGAATCGAACCCCACCCGGACCGTTGGGTTGAGGAGTACACACTATAACCAGTAGAAAGCGCACCTAGTGACACAATATGCCATGAAGCTGGAAAAATAAACGTTAATAAGAGTGACATCAATTTCATGAAATGGGAAATGGGGTGACGTTAGTTTTAAGCTGTTTTTTAGCAATATTCCAGCAAGCGGGGGTTTTGATTGAGCCACTGGGCTACCTCATGAACACACAGCGCACCTAGTAACACTTCACATGGGTAAGACATAAACGTATGACTGGTAGGCATCATGGTCAGGTGACTTCCTTAACGACCCAAATTATTAACTCGTTAATTCAGTCATGAGAAAACAAGCAGTATATGTTTTGGGTAATGTTAAAGGTACTGTGAGTTGTCAGACGGTGTATATGGCCAGTGGCTGTCGAAACTTTTTTCAGAATCCACTGAAGGTGTCGTATGGTGGACGAGCTGTCTAAGGCGCCAGGCTACTAATCCAGCGAGCTTGGAGGTGCTGGGATCGAGCCCACCTGTGACCGGGTGTCAAGAACCTTGGAGTCAGCTTTGTGTGCAGACTCTTTCAGTGTTGTCACAGCCCCTAGTGTTCAGTACACAACCCCCTGCACGTAAAGGAACCATGACCAGATGGTGGCCACACGAATACATGCAAACACCTATTTGCGCGTACAGCAAGGTGCAGTAAACATCTGTCCCAGTCCACCCAGCTGTGAATGGGTACCTCGTAAGGATGGGAAAGGCACATTAACTCGGTGCACCTGGCAGGCTGCAAGAGCTGTATGGTCCCCAGGGAGTTGAGATTGTAAATACTATGTGCCGTTGTGATGGACATCAAATGCTCGAGGGAAAAACAAAGCGCCCTTGAGCAGTTGAACTAACTGGATATCTAGTTGTTGTGGTTGTTGTACGTTTCAAACAGATTTTTCCGAGGACATGGCTAATAGTACTCTGATAAGAAGACAAGATTGTTCAATGGTACCGCTTGCTGCTATTCAGTGTTGGTCAAGTCAAACTATTGATTACATAACAGTCTAGTTTTCTGCTGACTGGGTTCCGTCATACCTATTGCGCAACTAAGTGCAATAACAAGTCCAGAATTTTGTTTTTGGACTCTTCTATTTTCGCATGTAAAGTAGGTTGTGTTTTAAAAAAAACAACAAGAAATCAAATAATTTCAAACACGTATCTCTTAAAGGGGCACTGATGCGGAGCTATTTCCGTGGACTGGTGTAAACTTTTGTTATTGTTTTTTTCCCGTGAGTACCCGGATGATATCCCAGAATTCGTGACTGGTTCGTGACCTCTGCTGCGCAGTCCGTAAGCGCAATTGATAGTTTAATTATAGACAGATCAACTGAGGTGAAGTCATTTGTACTTCATTACAAATGTATTATGAAAACAAATTAAACACTTTGAAGGTTAATCATCTGCCAGTGGTAGAAATGGTAAAAAACTATTAGGATGGAAAAATAACGAAGCCAATGTACGTCTCTATATTTTGTCTCATAACCCTAATTAGTTTATTGTCATATTTGTATGATTCTGAAAATTAATAAAAGAACACAAGATTTGCTTATACTCATAGTAAATTTCTAACATAACAGCAACATTTATACATTGTATAGATTGCCAATGTGGATCCTATTTCACACACATACGCGATCTAGTGTGTGTTTTCTGTCATACAGATTCTGCTGAATGCTACAACAAATAAATTAAAACAAAATGCAAATAATGAATGTAAAACAGACTAATTTTATAGCAACAGTGTCAGGCTACTACCTTGTTCATGAATGTATCCATCAATATCCACGTAAAAGAAATCGTATTCCATTCATCTGCAGCTGGTAAATAATCCTGCTCTGTGTCGCGTGTCTTACAACTGTCTCATTTGCGAAAAAGTAACACATCGTTTCACGTCTTTCGTTGGTGAAAACTAGATAAACCTCTCATTGGTCTCCCAAGATAGCACACCTGGCAACTAATTGTATGATGTCCACTATTCTAAGTAATTTAATTGACCAATATTGAGCAATCAATCAATCAACGCAAGGGTGATTAATTCTTTGAAGGGAGGATGTTGTTTTTGCACTCACACTTTACGACAGGGTGTAGTCATCTACACACACTGCCTTTTGACAAATCCGCTAGAAGATAAAAGTAATTAATCAATCAGTGTGTTATCGGTTAATCCTTTGATCGATGTTTGTTTTTGTAACTCAGCTGATAAACCCTCTTGCATCACTTACATGCACATATTACATAACATACAATACATTTGCCATTACAGACCTTAATTTATAATGTTGAGTATTTACTCCAGACAGGAGATGTGCCAAATGGGAACCTTTGTTGAGTAACCGAAGTGGTGTTACTACTAATTATACCTGATAAAAAATCATTAATTGACCATCCAGGGAATGATGACAAATAACACGTGTATTTACACCATCAAGCGCGAGTTACAGCAAGGAAGGTGTAATCTCTGTGTCGCATGCAGCCTGAAAACACTTATGGGCCGAAACTGTTTTGAGGATACCGACGGAATTTCGTTACATAAGGAATACACACAGGCATTTGCTGTGTACTTTGGTAAATAAGTGAAATAAGGTGTTTTTTACGCAAGACAATTTTCAGATTTCTCTACCAAAGCCAAGGTCATCGTTTTTTTTGTTTACGAATTCAAATAAATCAACTGTGTGTTTTATTATCATAAATAATAAACCATTGTAGCTACCATAGCTACCAAAATTTACGTATGCTATTTGCTATCACAGCTGAACCAACACTCAAAACTACCTAAATATAAAGCTTTGCAATCTTCCGTACTGAAACAAATGGCTTGCTACG
Source organism: Haliotis asinina (assembly GCF_037392515.1). Taxonomy (NCBI): domain Eukaryota; kingdom Metazoa; phylum Mollusca; class Gastropoda; order Lepetellida; family Haliotidae; genus Haliotis; species Haliotis asinina. Next base: position 11,548,856 of record NC_090284.1, read on the forward strand.
TGCCTGTAGACATCATATTTTCATGTAACATGATTAAATATCGAGGTTAAAAACACAGAAATAGGATCAAATTGGATCAGTAAGTATACCATCCAAGCATCCGAAAAGAACTACACTGCTGGGATATATGGTTACGATCAGACAAGGAATTAATACCATGGATATTTTTAAACAAATGGCATGTGATGGGCATCCGGCCTCCTGACTGTTTAAGTGAAGAAATTTTGCTAATATGGACAGGAGCCCAGTTCCTTTGTCCGTCACGGTCGAAGGAGTGGGCGCTGACCAATTTGCGGTCTGCTTTCGTAATTAGACCGTTGGCGAGAAGCATTATTCGCTCCGCATCAGTGCCCCTTTAATCCTTGCAAGCACGTCGAGCTGCTTTCTCTGTCGTACAACGTGCAGTGAAATATCAAAAGGAGGCTCGGTCGTAAAAAATGTTTAGTGGTTTTGACTGACCTTAGTAATAGATCGAATCACATTGTACGTTACAAATTACATTTAATCAGTATAACAGGTATAACCGGTCATCCAGATGACTGGTGACCATTGTGATCATTTTGCGACCTCTTCAAACAGGAATAGACTGGGACGTCTTTGTTGAAATCATGCGTCATAAAATATAGAAATACAATTTGTTAAAACTTGCATTTAAAATCTGTTTGTAAATACCATTTTCTTATGAAACAAGGAATTGGAATTTCGTGTAACCATAGTTGTTTGCATTGTTCGCTTTTCACTTTCACACGAGAAAATTCGGATCGGCTAAAAGGTAGATCATTGACTGAATTGGTAAATGAGACTCATGTTTCGGTTTGAATGGAATCGAATGTTCCTATTTCATGTTCGTGAAGATAACATTGTTCAATGGTATCGAATGTTCCTATTTCATGTTCGTGAAGATAACATTGTTCAATGGTATCGAATTTTCCTATTTCATGTTCGTGAAGATAACATTGTTCAATGGTATCGAATGTTCCTATTTCATGTTCGTGAAGATAACATTGTTCAATGGTATTAAATGTTCCTATTCATTGTTCCTGAAGGTAAGATTGTTCAATGGTATCCTATGCTACTATTAACTGTTCGTGAAGATGTGATTGTTCAATGGTACCGTATGATGCAGCCTGGTTCCCTGGGTCTGTAGGGCATGCTGCCGTATGATGCTATTCAATGTCGTGAAGATAACACTGTTAGATGGTACCGCATTTTATCTTTCAATGTTCGTGATGACAAGACTGCTAGATAAATCGACAATAATAACGGCGGTAGTTTTCGAAAGTAACATATGTTGGTGAGGACAGGACTTCATAGTAAATGGCAGACAAGTGTTCGTGAAAATGTTCTGGGTTCTCTCATTGATATATATCTGCTGATTCAGCCTCTTCTCCCTGACCTGTTTTGTGTACACGTACAGAATGCTGAAGATGGTGTTATTATATTTCTAGCACTGAACCGTATGTCATGGAACAGGTGACTTCCGCTGTGCTATGTTGGAACATCCCCTAAATACCGCAAGGTCGGTGACCTAGTGGCGGGAATGTCAAGTGGTTCAAGTTGTCTGAGAGTTCGGCATATCTCACCCGACGCCCCACACAGACAAACACTGGAATACCCTAGATCTGCATCTCACACAACTGTACATATATATATGTATATATAATGCATCGTCTCTATAGGCTCACTAAATGTCAGCCATGACACGTCGTAAGTTCGAGTCACAACGATTTGTTGTGTTGAGTTCAATGGCGTGACTGCCTCCGCATTAGCGACGGCGCCATGGACGGCTGGTATGTCGAACCCGACGTCGGTCTGAAGGAGAAACGGAGTGAGATGTTTTATGACATCAGAATCCTTACTCCGGTATCGCCAAGAATCTTGGTCATGTTGGATCGTCTGCGCATGCGCGTAGCACCTGACTGCCACCTGTTAAAAGGAAGTGGCAGGTTTTGATGTACGCGATCTCGACTAGTTAAAAGTCATATAAAGAGAGCATAAATGTGATTGTATGTTCCTGAATATTTCTCCTCAGGGATGGTCCACTTGACCCATTTTCTGACTGACCCGTGCAACGTAGGCCAGGCTAGGGCAGAGTGTTGACATTAAACACTCTCAACTGAAGGAACCAACAAGATCGGATCACTAAAGGACACTGAAAGTGCGAATCGAAAGATGACACTGAGCCAATACTTGCAAGACAATGCTAAACAGACAATTCCTTCAACGTAGTGAGTAAGTGAATTAACTGAGTTTAACGCCGGTATTCCAGTCACGGCATGCCAGTTTAAAGTAGGGGGAAAACTCGAAGTAATGCAGGTGTGTGTGGAGTTCATGGCCATGGTTGAACCACTAGCACTAACAGGGTCCTGACAAGCCCTGAAACAAGAGTTGTCGAACAGGGATTCGAAACCACGACCCAAGGTAGGCAACTCTACACAACTAATTGCGACTGCTTAATTGGCCTCCCCAAACATTCAAATACACGACCGTAAGTAAACAACAAACATATTTTCACGTCCAAGCATAGAATTGTTCCCAGCCATTTAACCTTTGCATCCAAATGGAATTTGAGGATAGTCAAGACTAGGCATTCCTTTGCAAACTGTAGGGATAGTATTGTGGTTCAGGGACTGTGATACAGATCATATAGCTATGGCGGAACAGTTACGGCAGCGCGCCTTCAGTATCAAGGGGGGCGATACTGATATGACCACTTCATCAAGGGTGTGAGCGTGAGTGTGTATGGATGTGTGCATGCGGCCGTGTAGGGGAGGGAGTGTGTGAAGATGTGAATGATTGTGGGAGCTTGAGTGTTCGTTTATGTGATGTGTGTAACTACATGTATATCTTTGTGTGTGTGAGCATGTGTGTTTGTGTGTAGCGTGTGACTGCGTTTTAAAAAAAGCTAAACAAACAGTTTTGAGACGTCTTTGTTGAAATCACGCTGGCTAAACGCCGTCATAAAACCTGAAGACAATTTCTCCGAGAATGTTCAGGAACAGTCCCACCCTCTCTATGAACATTAAGAACCAAACAACAGGCTGATGCAGGGGGTACCACCCCCACCCCCCACCCCTTTTGTCCTAAAATTTTGTTAATTTACTAATGAAACTAGGGTGGAAATGAAGTGTGCACCCCCACCTTTTCTCACTAAGTTTCAGATCAACACCATGTCTTCTCGTACGTATTCATAAAACGTATTCATAATTCAATAAAAAATCCGGAGATCTCACTTCATTGTTATGCGGATAGACGGCTTACACGTTTCCAGTCTTACCTCTAACAGACAATGATAACAGTAATGTTTAAATAAATAACTTTTCATTTCAAAAACATTTAAAAATACATTGAGCAACAAAACAGGAATTCTTGCTGCACAAGTAAATATTTGAAACACGACTGACACAAGACGTTATATTAGCGGGACATGTTATGTTTATTATCACAAATCAGCCAGGAACTTGAGCCAGCCTCCCACACCGCCATCATCAAACAGTCATTGTTTCAAGACGACGGTGGAATCTACAATAATATACAGGGTGGTGTGCCGTCCCAGATCGTCGTGCCGTTCCCGGAGCTTTGTACCAGGCTTAGCCAAATAAACAGAGTCACAGTCGGAACCTGTTGTTGCTGAAATAAGAACCTCGGTGCTTGTTTAACAAGGCGGCTGCGCACGTGAAAAAGTGGTGTATTTCCGGAGCCTTTGTTTTTGAATTGCCAGATTGATACCCAAATCATCTTCGTCGTTTTCGCGCAGTCTGCCAAGTTTGAGAAAAACCCCGTAATTTGCTTATTTTCTATATGATATGAAGTTGCAAAATTGGCAGTTTTCGAGGCACGTAGAGAGTAACAGCTGCCGTATTGAAGGGAAGCTCAGTTTCAGGGGATGGAACCCTAATTGCTTTGTTGATAAGGTGACTTTATGTCATTCTTCTGAGCTCTGCCGCAGCCTGGGCAAAAACATAATTCAGCTTATTAATAGTTCATGAAAGGCCCGGTGTCTTGGCGTCTCGTGTATTTTGCATGGAAACTAATATTATCTTTTTAGCAAAATAAACACGTTCCAATACCTGACATCACGGGAAAAGAGAACCGTAAATAATACCATAAACGCCTGACTTGTATAAACATCATCGGCACACTAAAACTATGCATATCTGCTTTGAACAAAAGGCAGTTCAAACGTTATATACTCTTTTGAAAAAGTAGGAGAACCTGAACTTTCAATTTAGTCACAGCTCACGAGATACACGTGCACTGGGTGTCATTCATGATTTGGGTTTTTTTCGAGAAGGTCGCTATATCACCACCATTAATTTTAACAATCACATTACTTTTCACAGTCGTTAGTGTTTGTTTCTAGTCGTTTTTGTTGTTTGAAAATGAAAATCGTACACACGCAAATTTCATGCCATACTCCAATACTCTTTGAGCGATTAAGGTACAAACAACTGTTGTCATATGAAAGTGCAAGCGGTGGTGCATTCCCAAAACATTCATTATCATCATATCAACATTGATTGACTCCTATATTTTTCAATCGTAACTTAAACATGATGTTCTCCTAGAAGCGTGCAAAAGGTCCTGTATCAACGAAAGGCGGTATTCAACATTTCTATTATCAGGTTTCAAAGGAGGACGATGGGTAATTAAACGGAATTCAGTTTTGATTGCTAACTTCAGCTTTTCATCTGCGTCATAAATACTCGTCAAACATCGTGAAGAGAGATTCGAAACATATGTTTATGCTGCAAACACCTTGTTGAAACAAATGACACAAATGGAAATCTGGCACACACATACTCCGAGTCTCAGAGCCTTCCGAAAACTAGGAACAGTTGGCGCTTGAGAAATGAGTTGTATACTGATGTGTTTTAACAGCGGCGTCTTAGGTGAAACATCAGGCACTTGTTACGCGCATGGGGCTTTGTAGACATACATATAACTTAGGCTTACGAATGTTAAGTTTGTGGCCGGCATTGTACTCAGGACTCGAACATCGATTTACGATAATCACCGGTGTCTTACTCATATCTTGTAATTTTAATATAGTGATCAGCGTCGTACTTAAGACTCGTGCGTAGCGTTAAGAAGGACTTAAGATAATGACCGCACGTCAAGAGATATTGATATTGATGGAAAATTGCTAAAAGGGACGTGAAAACTTCCCAACTCCCTAACCGGAACCACAACATCGTTTTCCTTGTTTTCGCCACATTCAGCCGCGGTGATATGTGAAGATATCTCGGTTCATCAGTGAAAAGAAGCAGAACTTTGATCATGTAGCGTTTACCTGTCTGTTGTGTAGCGTCAATAGTGTCAATGGGATGGCGTTCCACAATTTATTTCTGAGCCTACGTGGTGACTGTCACCAATATTTTGACGCCTTGCTGCAGTCTTCCCGCCGTGCGTGTTGCGGAATGGTACCAACAACCTGAATGTCACCCCGTATGTGATCCACACGCTTGGGAGACGTGAAGGTCCCGGGGTAGAATAGGCCTTCAGCAACCCATGCTTGCCATAAAAACGCGACTGTGCTTGTCGTAAGAGGCGACTAACGGGATCGGGTGGTCAGGCTCGCTGACTTGGTTGACACATGTCATCGGTTCCCAATTGCGCAGATCGATGCTCATGTTGTTGATCACTGGATTGTCTGATCCAGACTCGATTATTTACAGACCACCGCCATGTAGCTGGAATATTGCTGAGTGGGGCGTAAAACTAAACTCACTCACTCCACACGCTTGGTGTCCATTCTATGCCCGGTTGACGACAGTTTGGCTGATATCAAAGACGTCATGGTGTATTGGTCTCACTCATGCCCGTACATCTAGCTTATTCCTCGGTCGTCAGACGGCGACTCTGACGCTGGAAGGGCATTAATGGATTCATTTATGTAGCAATGCTCTGTAGCAAATTTTGTGCTCTCCAATAATGATGAGAAACGATTCTGCAAACATACATACAGGCACATCATGACACCAAAGCCCTAAGGTATTACCCAGTTATCTTGTACTAGAATAAATCTCGAATATCCCCCCAAGAAGAAAGCAGCATGTACGTGAATTTCTGAGCGGGAAATGAAGACCATTTCTGGTGTTCCCTGTCGTGCTAGCATAGCGGTAAAACCATTACTCATTCAGTATGGGCGGGAAAACACGCGACTTTCAAGTGAGAGAGAGAGGCATCGTAAGCTGAAAGTACACGATCGAAAAAGGGGATTATAAACACTTTCTGATAAAATGCGTTTTCTGGGATCGGCCCTAGTGTCATTACCCGTCTTCGCTGTGCACCCAACATTACAACGTGATTTTACCCCTCTTCCAGCAATATTCCAACAGTATGACGGCGTGGGACACCATAATGGTCTCACTGTGTCAATGTGTGGAATCGAAACCGGGTCCTAGGCGAGACGTGAAAACGCTTCAACCATAAATTTCTTTTGTAAAATGTTCATGCATCTTCTTCATATACCTTATAATAGCAATAGTTTTTACCATTATGCATATATTGTTCATTTTGCAAAGTGTATAACTGTCTTGGATAATCATTGTCATGATTTGTACCATGTTCACATGGACATTTGCAAAATATTGTTTCATCAATAATAAATACCTTATCATGTATACATGATGTAAATGCTATCATAAAAAAGTTTGGAAACGAGACATGAACAAGATTTCTAATCGAATTCCACATTTGTTTGTACTACTTTTGTAATTAATATATCTGTTATTCAGTAATTTAAGGCAGATTTTTCAACTCGAATAAATGTTTGTATTCAAGGTTCTCCGCCAAGCAGGTAAACGTATATCCCTATCCACGTTTGAATTGAATGAAAAGTCATTTCTTAACTGAACAAAGCGCACGTGAACTGTTTACATCGGCGAAGCCCTAAACGTCTGTAAAGCAGGATGTTTATTTTTCTGTTCCCTGTCGACAGTGGAATTTTTTATGCGCCGATATGATAAAAATATGCTTACTACTAAATAAACAAACATCATGATGCAAGATCTGCTTTGTACAGCTATATATTGAGTATAATATCGGGGAAGTGCCAAGAAGTTTATCTTTGGATCTAGGTATATCGATGATCTGTTAGCGTTCAAAAACAAAAAAAATCGATTTCTTTCCACTCTTTCCCCTCTGAACTTCCCCCTGACCAGTGTATCTGCTTCATTCTAAGCATAAAGATTCAGGACGATAGCACTCTCACAAACCCTCATAAAAAATTAAATGAATGGCTTCAAACTTTCGTATATCTTCTACCAGGACCATCCTTTGGTGTCTAGGCTTCTACAGCTTCTGAGGTGCAGTCGTGCATAATGTTTTTACGAGGGCTTCAGTCAGTGTTTTCAAAGAGGTTTTTTGATTAGTGTTGCAAATTCAAGACATTTATAAAGCGTGTTAATAAAAAGAGGTGTTAAAGTTGACGTGAGGAGGGAATTGCCAGATTTGACCCACCAATGACAAAAATGATAGAACGAACAATTGTTTCGCCTTTGCATGTGTCTATGATCGGGGTCACCATTGGCCCAGTATATCCTCAGCACGAGTCCACTCCACAGGACGTCCAAAGCACTGAGCTGATAATAGTATTATTCCGTACACGTAAACACATATATACGTATTTACTGTGTCAAAGAGCTGCGGTCGCTTTGTGGAATAGAATTGTTAGTGTAAACTAGATCCGACAGCAGATATTCGATATTCAAGATACACATTCAGGCCTGATTCCCACTGAATCAGTTTTTTGACAATCAATCCACACCAAAATGATACCAAAGTGAATCTAAATTATTAAAACAAACTGATGTGGACCTCCTTTCATTTGACACACCATCAGGTAACGTGAAAAGATGGTCCTCATCCATCTCCTTGAAAACCTCTTCGGGTTGAGTCTATGAAGCGGGTTTTCTATACATACATGTATTTGGTCTAGGAGAAACAACACATGTCTGACAGCATTGCTAAAAATAATACATTCGCCTGATTATCCCTGTTACTTTACATCATTTGTTTTTTATCGTCAGCAAAGCTGTTATAACAAATATGATGGGTATATGTGTACTTAAAATGTTTTAATTTAAAGTAAGATGAATATTTCTTATTCATGTTACTCTTTGAATGTAAAATATATAGCCTATTGTGGTAAAAAAATATAATTTAAAATATTTCGTATTGATTCGAAAATTTCAATCAGTTTTGAATAATTTTGAATAATTTAAAAAATATTTTACTTTTCAACGGCGATTTAAAGAAGAAGATAGGAAAGGCAGCATTTGGCTATCAAGCTGACCGTATTATCAAACTGTAAATGTCATAAATTAGTGTAATATTCCACATAATATGTAAAACATCAATTTATACAAAAGCCGAACATAACAGCAGTGACATTGTTTGGATAAAGCTGAAACATAGTATTACCCTTCAGGTGTTTTGTCAAGTGTATTTTCTTCTTAACTGATCAATATCTGTATTTAGAATATTGTTTTAAACTTATTAGCAACGCTTATGGTTTCCCCCCTTCATCTCCTTTGTTGAATACGTTTAAAAAATTAAAAACTAAGGCGTTCGTGCAATATTAATAACAAGAACAGCGGAACTGTGGTCTAGACAACAGTGTTATATCTGTAAGCAAGGTTTTGGAAAAGGGCATGTACCAAGAAAAAGGGAAGCCACTCTCAACTTGGTATGAACTAACTATATTATGGTTAGCTGCCCCTGACTTTGAAAAGGTCACGGACGTTATTTTAAACTGCCGGTACCTACTCTATTTATCCGTCCAAAATTATCGAAAAGGTATGTTGTTTCACACTAGATTCCATTATGAAAGTGTCCGGGGGCCCGTATCCGGTTGTGATAAACATTTCAAACGTGAATTAGTATTTTTCCTTCTTGAAGATTAATCGTACATTTGAACAAAATGGAAATATTCTATGCCCCATCGTGAATGATTAGTAGCTGTCACAGTGTTAAGGCTGTGATAGTTTCGAAAATACTCTACTACAGAGATACAAATGTCTACGATTTCCGTACGATAGCTGTACTGCCATACTTTTGGGGCCCAAAATGGGTTCGTCTGTTTTTAACGCCGCGCTCACTGATATTCCAGCTAAATGGGAGCGGTCTGTGAATAATCGAGTTTGGGCAAAACAACATGAGCACCGATCTACGCAAGTGGGATACGAATGTGTTAACCAAATCAGCGAACCTGACTACCCGATCCCGTTAGACGCCTCTTACGGCAAGCATGGGTAATTCTAACAGGGATCTTAATGGTTATATTTAGGTCTTAGACCGTTTCGCACATTCCTCGGGGAAAATAAAGGATGACACACATTCGGCATTTTAAGTCACTTTAACATGTCAGATCACCTAATAAATAAAAATGACTTCGGTCGTCATGGTATTCTGCTGATCGCGAGTGTTACATGTTTTTTCGGCCACCTGGTTGCGGCTTGTTATTTTGCAAAGACGAACCTAAATAAAATAACAACAAAATACGAGAAACAGTTCAAACTTTTATAACTGTAACAATAGTAAATTATCTTGAAGGTTTTACAACCCTCCATAATAACACATTTTTTTCAGTATATCACAATAAAATTTGGCGTAAAGTGTCCATGATTTTTGAGTTTCATAAACAAGTTTATAGTTTGTTCCATCCTTTACGTTCACGGCGGCTCGAGCGTTGAAACAGTCCGCGCACACCCCTGAAGAATCTGCTAATTCTTGAAACCTTCTTTGGTTTAGGGCATATTCTTGCCACTTGGATGTCCAGAGAGATGTCGCTGTAGACTGATGTGGAAGAGGCGGTGGAGAGGGGGCTGCCGCTGCCTCCGGTCCAGGTTGGGGTGACAGGGGGAAGGATGTCCCCTTTCTGAGCCACATTGATTGGAGCCCATGGTGATGGTGGTCTAGAGTCGTAGTCATGGAAGTGTTCATCATCATCATCATCATCATCATCATCATCATCATCATCCAAGACTTCAACATCGTCATGAGCAGGCTGGAGCATGGACTCCTGGAAGAGAAATAGGAAAACATTAGTATTACTCGGCACTTACAACAAACATGTACAATTCGAAGGAATTTAACATTTCTTGATTTATAAAGATACGTTTATGTCAAGTCTTTAGCATGAATTAACTACAACATACCTTATATGCCTTGGTGGCGAGTTCGGGATCAAGACTGCTCTCAAGGAGATGGTCCCATAAGTCGATCAGGGTTTGCCAGTCTGAAGACTCTGCTATGAACATGGCTGGGGATTTCTGTCCAGGACAATCGAGTGACGTTTGAAGATTATGACGTCGTGTTTCGTGCAGATGACGAGAAACAATGACTTGACGCCTGAATGCAGCTGCTTTTATGCTCGCGACGAGGACGTTCAAGAAGACACCTAGAAACTGTTGCTAAGTCGTTTGTCTCCTGTACCCGAACATTCCATGGTGTCCGTTTTTTCCTTGGAAATTAGCCCACAACGTGGACTCGTCCGAAAATACGGTTGCTGATGGTTAGTCGCCACTGATAATTATTTAAAACAACAGGAACGTTGATCATCCCTCCCTAAACCGTTAACACCAAAACTAAATACAAGACGTAGAATAAATTAAAAAAATAATTATATGATTAAAACCCAAAACGAAAGAAAGGAAAATAGTCCCACCCTCGCCACAAACACATGCTAAAAATCGACTTGTGTTCAAATGTTATGAAGGAAACAACTCAATATTTTAATTTGATATGAGCTTACTGAAATGTTGTCTATGAGTCATGTGTAGTCGTAGTTATCGCCCTTTTCATTGTTTTGACGTCACTGGCTCGTGAGGTAGATATCACAAAAACTCCAGCTGGAACCCTTTGATTTGACGACACCTATTTACCCATTCTGTACTACAAAACAGTTCGGTCATCTTAAAACGAGCTAGCATATTTTTTAATGAAAGTGAAAACTGATTACATCTACTGGAACAAACATAACTCGCATGATACACGGCCAGGACTATTTCTAACATATATTTACAACATCTTTTTCAATTAAAATCGGATGCTTGATATGACATTAATACAGTACACAATATTTATTGCTGTCAGAAGATCGTCGAAAACAATCACACTAACACAAGAATGAATTGATATGTAACCGATAAAATGTGTATGTAAAGTCGACCTAAACCAATGTTTCCATTTTATCATAAGGGATTGTTACTGGTGATTAGTAATGGATGGTGAGATAAGGTCTTTACGAATCCGTTACGAGATAAACCGCACATTTGATAACCATGATTAAATATAATTAGAAAATTTAGGCATTTGCTGACTGATTTCAGCTCTCATAGTAACTGCTCCAGCCGACAGGGTTTCATGACAAAATTGCGTCTCAGAGAATTCGCATATGTAATGTTGAAGTACCAAGTTTAGAGACAAAAAAAAAAAAAAAAAAAAAAAAATCAGAAAAACAAAGAGCAAAAATATTTTATTTCGAACAACCATAATGACAAACATTATTCTAATTTGTTCTATTAATATTTGATATCATTCCGATATATATTTTGTTGGGTCAATTTATTGTAGTGTATAACGAGTGAGTGAGTGAGTTTTGTTTTACGCCGCACTCAGCAATATTCCAGCCATATGGCGGCGGTCTGTAAATAATCGAGTCTGGACCAAACAATCCAGTGATCAACAACATGAGCATCGATCTGCGCAATTGGGAACCGATGACATGGGTCAACCAAGTCAGCGAGCCTGACCACCCGATCCCGTTAATCATACACAGTCGCCTATTACAGCAAGCATGGGTTGCTGAAGGCCTATTCTACCCGGGACCTTCATGGGTCGAGCGTATAACGAGTATATGTCTGAAGTATAAGAATAGTGCCGGTTGTACCTACCTTGTGATTATCGGCGTCCAACTGTAGAAAAAAGTTTAGAGTTCATATACAACTGTACAACAAACATGAAATATTTTCAGACCATGGCTTGTATATGTGTATCTTTCTAGAGGACATCCATAGTTAGTCGTTTTTATCGCTTGGCATTAAAATCAAAGGGAGCTAACTGCTATTTTCAATGGAATACAAATAAGGAAACATGAGTTTTGCCCCTTCGATTGGATACACGCAGACATGTATTCAGTCATGCTTTATTTTTAAACAGGGAAGGTAAAAAAAACAAGAATTTAAATTCGCAAGACACTAAACCTGTCTCTGTATGACTGCATGTTACAATCTACAAAATAGTCCAATAACTGCCGTGGTAAACGCGTGTCATAGTATTTATATATTAATGCGCTGTATTGAGCTTCAATGACAGCATATGGATAGTTTCCATGATTGCAGTCGGGCGTGAAGTCACTCTCCATCTCTTCTCAAGCCCTGTACATGTGTATCACATGAGTACACCCAATGGCCGTTAACTTGCTGCACTAAAATGACAACACACCCGTCAGACTGTCATGACAAAATATAAGTAAAGTTCAAAACATCATTACACTTGTCAAACGCAGTTCAGTGTATAGCAAAATCAATAGCATTGTTTCGGGGATGATTTACAAAACATAAATAATCTTTGTGTTGACAAAACGCTAGTTCCTTTTGTAATATAATATTGCTAACTAAACGTTTGTGTTACATTTATGCTTGGATGCTGAGTAGGGATCAACATTAATCCGAAGAAGATGGTCATTTCTGTCATGGGACCCCTTTCGGGACATGTACATAGACAATCGTGTGACGTAATGTTACCGTTGCAAGTGACGTCGCTAAATGAGCTTCCGTCGGACCGATTGTTGCTTTATACTGGCGACGCGGACGTTAGAGGGGACACCTAGTAACAGTTGCTAGGTCCTTTGTCTAACACCTGTGGCTCCTCTTGTCTTATTTCCGCGGCGATTCACCCAGAGCCACAGAGCTGATGGAAACATGCCAAGCTTGCATTGTTTGTTAATACGCCAAATTGCATGTTTAGGTTTGCGAGAAAACATAAGAATTTGGGTGGGCTCGAATCCTGAATTACAGTGATTATCATAGGATATTTATATAGCGCACATATCAACCCAGCTAACATATGCTGAAGGCGCTGGTATTTACCCTCTCGATCATTGGATGTCAATTTCAATGGCACAGCGTATTATCGTATTATCAATATCAACTCCCCGGGAGTATACTTCTCTTACAGCCACTGAACGCAGCGCGTTATGGTGGGGTTTCCCCATCCTTATAAGGTAACCATTCACAGCTAGGTGGGCTGGGACACATGGTCACATGTTTACTGCACGTTGCTGTACCCGTGACTAGGTACTTGCACGTATTCATATGGCCACCATCTGGTCATGTACCAACGGATTCGTGGTTCTTTTAAGTGCACGGTGTTGTGCACTTATACGCTAGGGGTTGTGACAGCAGGAAGGAGTCTGCAGGCAAAGTTGACGCCATGGTTTTTACACCCGGTCACAGGTGGGTTCGATACCTCATGGTCACCTCTCTAGCCTGGCCAGTTACACAGCTCGCCTTCCACGCCCCCATCCATTATGTTTCCATGAGGCTGTAATGGTGTAGACCACTGCAGGCTTTCCTCTAAACTCAAGCTGACACACCTTGTTTCAAAGCGGCGTTAAACACAGTTCACTCATTCATGCACGATAATCAGCTGTATGTTTTTGAAAAGCTCAACACGGCAAACAGTGTCTGCTTAGTGTGTAGTGAAATTTATTCGGCGGTCAACAGATATCTCTTCGTAAAAACATTATATTTAGTGAAAAAAGTAATTTACACCAATAACCCCCAAGCCCAAAGGCTATTAGGTTATTAAATCATGTTTAATATACATTATCGTAAATACGTTTCTTGTAGGCATTACGAGTGAAACCAGTGAAGGTCCAGATTAGAATATTAGTCTTCAGCAACCAATGCATGTCATATGAGGCGACTAACGGGATCGGGTGGTCATGCTCGCTGACTTTGTTGACACGTCATCGGTTACCAATTGTGCAGATCGAAGCTCCTGATGTTGATCAGTGGTTTGTCTGGCTACACTCGAAAATATACAGACCGCCGTCATATAGCTGGAATAATGCTGAGTGCGGCGTAAAACTAAACTCGCTCACGATTGAAGCATCCACACATATAGTCAAGTAAAGGATCCATACTCGTGTTGCCTCATCTAATTGTCGCGGTATACCCGACTTACCTCCATTTTTGTTCTGATGTTGTTAAATACAACTTCACATAATTACAGTGACATTACTACCTACCAATGACTCGTGGCTTGAAGAAACATTGAGGAACGTCCATACACACATGTTGTAATATTGCATGAAGTATGAACAGAAGATTGGTTAGCATAATGCTATTGATAAATGTACCATTTTAGTAGTAGTACTCGCGTCTCACGTCGACCAGCATCTTCAATTATATCCAGGGTATACGTTACGATAAATCTCCATCCTGGAGATGTTCGAGGATGGTAGGGCCTGCACGATGAATCAGCATCCCGGGTATGTTCGAGGATGGTAGGGTCTGTACGATAAACCTCCATTCTGGAGATGTTCAAGGATGGTAGGGCCTGTACGATAAATCTCCATCCTGGAGATGTTCAATGATGGTAGTCGGGACTAGGTAAATCAGTTGTAGGCAATATCAGTAATACGATGCTTGAATCATTCACACTGAACCAAATGTATCCTCAAAGGAGTCCGTTCATATAAGTGTATCAATATATACCACCTCCCCTGGGGTATTTAAGGCAAAGTTAGACGTGTGATAGTAATCGCCAGCAGCTCAAGCTCAGCATTAATAGTGAAGGAAGCGTCTCAAAAATGTAACTATTTGTTCCCTCAGTATCGGACGTTTGAGTTGAGTTCTAAGTCATGCCGTTGCCACGGTTACATATACGAGTCTTGACCATCTATTCACATCACGGACGCTTGTGATAAAATAATTCCACACTCTGCCTCATGCCTGAAAGCAGGTAAACTCAACAAATATCACCTGATAACATAGCTGCATTAACGATCGTGAAAGAGTAATCGTTCCAACCACCGAGGGCGCAACACTTGACAACTCTCGGCTACCGGCACACATTTCCAGTAGGTTCGTCTCGTTTCCTCTGTAGGTGTATATTCATCTCTGATATATGGCGGCACACATATGGGTTAGTGTCATGGCAAGTCTAGATGCTTAGGCAGTCTTCCGTAGTAGCTGTACTAAATATGAGACGTCTTTTGGTTGAATAACATTTAAACAATGATTTTCGTATTACCGTCACCATGCTCAGCCTACAAAGCGTTATTTTGTGAGGATGGAGGAACGATTGATCTCTCTGTCCTTGAGGACGTTTTGACAGGCATCCTATTCCGGCCACACAATAGTGACGGTAAGCTTCGTGACAGTATTATGCTACTACAGCACAAGGCATACTAGAAATTGCTAATATAATTAAAAAGATGAGAGAAATTGGCGAAAAATGTGTGGTTTATAAAAAAGTACTATGTGGATTTAATATGTGGCTTGCGAACACCTGACGGCCATACCTGTTCATCGTGTCTGTATAGGTTATCTCAAGCAGTTATCACTAGTCCAGATTCAAATACACGCGTAGCAAGTACATTTTTTTCGTGTACGCCCAATTTAGGCTGCAAAGCTTTACATTTAGTGTATTGAGGGCTTGTTCAGCCTTTTTAGCAACAATCACGTGTAAGCAAAGGCTTTTTTCTATAACGGTAGCCACGCCCCTGTTGAATATTTACAGTACGCCGTCATACAGCTGGGATATTTCTGAGTGCGTCGTAACAGTAAACTCACTCACTAGTTGAAATATTACTGATCTGATGGTACTCCATTTCGCCTGTGTTGTCAGAGCTGCAAAGGACACACTGAGAGCTTGAGCAAGATATTAAATCTCTATCACACTGCAACGAGAATCATGTTCACGACCACATCTAGTGGATACAGTGTCTGTCCTCAGTAGGAGGTCGGTGGTTCGAACCCTTGGTCGTGTCATACCACAAAACGTTCGAGTGAGTTTAGTTTTACACCGCACTCAGCAATATTCCAGCCATATGGTGACGGTCTGTAAATACTCGAGTCTGGACCAGACAATCCAGTGATCAACAACATGAGCATCGATCTGCGCAATTTGTTAAGCGGTGACATGTGTCAACCTAGTCAGTGAGCCTGACCACCCTATCCCGTTAGTCGCCTCTTACGACATGCATAGTCACTTTTAATGGCAAGCATGGGTTGCTGAAGGCCTATTCTACCCCGGGACCTTCACGGGTCCAAAACTTTCGAGGGTTCATAATTGTCGTTACCATGCCTGACACTCGGTGTCGAGGTGATAGAACAAGGACTGGTGGGCTCAGAATCGGCATTAACATTGAAGTATTCATGCCCGTCTTGCAGGTCTATGAAACCGGCACTAGTTCACATTGGTACAAGCTCCTGCCCTCTGAACAGGGGCGGTCACACTATCGGGGTGTGGTAGATTGTTAGATTAGGGCACAGAGTCTGACCCTTGAATCCCCTTTGTCCAGTCCAAGTGAGACATGATGGAAACATTCCTCCCTTGGACCCCCCACAGTGCCGGTCAGCCGTGTGCCCTTGTACTATAGAATTCGGACAGTCTAACGCCTGTCTCTCTTTGTTACCACCCCGACATTCGTTAATCGAACATTACAACAAAACATTTATCTATGTAAAATATGACTTTATTTAAAAAGATGAAACGTATATTCAATATTTAAGTATATATAAAAGACGATATCTATATGACAAACGTACAAATGACAAAGAACAATAACATCTTGTGCAATATGGATACTCTGATCTCTACGCTGTATGTACATGGAACATTTGGGAATTTCAGTCTGGGCCGCATATAGTACATAGCATCAGTCATACAATATACACCTCATACGGTAAATACAGTGAGTAGAATGTGAATATATGTATTGTTTTTCGGTCTTCAAAAACTTGATGTTGCAAGTATGCATGTGGTGGTGTGTCATCTTCAGGCATTGGACGGTATCCCATGAAACCTCGGGTTGAGAGGCATTCAGTGGGTACCCGTTCAGTCACTATTTCACAATAAAATGAAGTTACAACTTCAAATCTCCTTGTTACATATAGGCTACGACACATCTATCTACACTGAAAAAACACAGTCGGGATCAAACGCATTTAAGGAGATTCTCTTGAAGTGAGGACTGAGCACATAATTTCATATTACATCAACCGAAATATTCAGGATCGCTCTATTTGTTTTCTGTATTTATGAAACACTGGATGGGGAGATGCAAATGTTATGTGGAATTTCACGCAGTTACGAAAATCCTTTTTCGTAGATAGAATTTAGTTTGTGCGCCACTTGTTCGTATATTTTCGGTCTGGAACAGATACAGTAGAGAACAACCGAAAGGGAGACGATGTACATCCGGACGATTTTCGAGTGAAACCAAAACGTCCGGGTAAACGGGGTTCGACTGTACTTCCATTCATGACCATGGCGGTTACACTGACTCATAACAAAGATGATGTAATGATTGAATCTGAAAACTACCTGCCCAACTGGAGGTTACATGTTTATGATACTGACGAGTAAAATATATTCACTTCCTGTTTATATACCCCATCCACTACGAACAAAGATTACAAAGTCTGGGTTCGATTCAAGGAGACGCTATAACGCCCATTCAACTGAAGGCCAGTATGAAAATTAACTAAGTACTGACCAGAAACACTCTACGAAAAAACTACCTCGGATGTGTGTCTAGATAACATGAACATGTGCACTACAGGATTTCATCTCGGAAGCGCTAACATACAACATTTCTTAATCCCGTAATTACTCTGTGTAAAAATTTGACAATGAAAAGAACACCTTTCGTACAACCTTACCCTCTCTAAAGCTCACATATCTTCGCGAAGACTCCTGTTCTTTGGAGTTTCGGTGAGCCTGTTAATCACAAAGACGTTACCAAAAATACTGGTCCGAGATGAGTCCGGTTTCGTCTTAATGAGGTTTAACTGTTACAGTATATGTCTACCCTTTTAACTGATGTCTCAGGAGAGTGTGTCAACATCAGCGTCCTCCTTCCTATGAAGCGTCTTTCAACCTCTCCGTCACGTTCTCTTGCCTAGTATCTTGCTTAGTATCTTAAATGTCTTCAAGACACGATACACTGCCATTCGTTCACTGTTAGCGGTATGTTACTAGTACTGGTGGGGTCTATACACGTATTGGTTGGCACTGGGCGGTAGGACTCGACTTCCGCCAGTCGGTGGCCGGAAGCGTCTTGAAGACTCGTAGTAGTCGTCGTAGGCGCGTTGGCTGTAGTCAGTGAGCGCCATCGGGCGGCCGTATCGGGAATCATCACGATCACCCCTGCTTATCTCCCCTTTCAAATACGAAAATCCATTTCCGGTGTAGATCGTGTGTCCCATTTCTCTGTCTCGGTTGTCCTTGAATTGACTGGAAGTTGGCTTATGGTAAGCGACTGCTGGCTCTGGTTCCGGCTGGTATCCCCTGTTCTCGTACTGCCCGTTTGGTCTACCTTCGTACGGGCTCCGTGTTTCCGTGTAATAGTGGCTGTTGTTTCTCCTCTCATCGAAGTCATCATAGCCTCTGATCATACCCCCAGAGTGCACGGACCGATGATCTTCGTTGTACCTCGACCTATCGTCCATATAGGGGGTTTGGTTGTAATAGCGGTTGCCACCGTGGCCATTCTGCACATGGGGGTGAAGGTTCATCTTAGACACATCACGTGACACAGGGAGAGATGCCCCGTCGACGTGTTCCGGTCGACACTTCAATCTGATGAAAAGACAGATGACGATGAGAATCAGGCAGGCGAGCAAACTCATCAACGACGACCAAGGAATACTAGTTGAGTCGAAGCTTTTAACGAACAGGAAGAAATTGTAGTATTTGACGCCGAACAGTATTGCGCTGGCTAAGAGATCCAAAACTGCAACAGAAAGAATGCATATTAAAATGACACATGGACATCAAACATTCTAAATGCAGTCAGTTAAAAAAGCGCATGTGAATATCGTTTTGTCCATCACGAGTCTTATATTGTAATGATCATCATTCCGATCAGATCCGTGAAGATCTGGGTTCGTATTTGCCATTAGCAATTCACGTCTGTCTACAGCAACCCAAATAACTGGATCAGGTGATTTTGGGACACGTGTCATCGCATCCCAATTCTGTAGATCGATACTCGTCGTGTTGATCACTCAAATATTTACAGACCGCCGTCATCTTGCTGGAAGACTGCTGAGTGTAACTAACACCAACTAACCAATTTCCGATCAGAGCTGTTGTCGCTATGGTTCGCCAATAGTTAGACCTTCTGACTAAACACACTTAAAGCAGTGTTTTCTTTTGATTGTTTGATTTTGTGTTTGTTTAACACAACACTCATCGACATATCACCTACATGTGTCCCTCTGCAAGTAAATATGAAATGAGACAGATTGGATACCATTACTTTGCATTAACCAAATACCACCCGACCCCGTAAGTCGCTTATTAAGGCAAACGTAGAGTGCTGAAGATCAATTCTAGCCCTGATTTTCACGGGAGCCAACATGATGATACAGATGGTAAACGAGTACTCACTTGTAAAGATACACAAGACGAAGGCAGCAAGGTTGACGGTGTGCATGTTGCTCCACCTGCCGCTGTAGCCGACCTTGTAGACGATGAGGAAGACGGTGAGAGCCAGGATGCCGGCCAGGCCGACCGACTGCAGCACTCGCAGCGCCAGGAACTCCATATCATTGTCAAAGATTCCATCTGCAATAATATCACAACACGTTACATGCCAAACATTATAACGTTACGCATACAATGCACCATGAAACGGCAACATGTTATGCTACAATGTGAAACTGCACGGGTCTGTTGTTTAACGCCGTATACAGCAGTATCACAAATATAGGATGGTGGTCTGTAAATGATCAGAACCAGACAATCCAGTGATTGACATCATGAGCATTGATGTAAGCAATTGGGTTAGATGGCATTCGTCAACAACGAACAATATGAATAATCACAATCATAATAAAATGACGATGTACACGGTTTGTCTAGACTGAAAATATATTCACACTTTATCTTTATTCCATATTCTTTTCTTTATCCATATTCTTACACTAATTTAGCTATCTACGGATAATTTGCATAGGAATCGAAAGTCTAATAGCTTATAATGGTAATTTCTAAAACATATACATAAAAAGAACTCATTGTCCCTCAAACAGGCGTCCTGAGACTGCCTGTTTATGAAGACTTGCCTCTAGAAATACTGTACAGGTATTGACCTTGCATTCAGTACTGTCTTGGAGTTAGGCTAGGGATTCCTGAAGGTTTTACTGTTGTGTTGTGAAGTGTATTCACAGCTTTGCAATACGAAAATACGTCTTCGCTGCATTGTACACACTGCCTAATTGTGTTACAATACGTGGAATGAATACCATGCTGTGAGAAGTACAAACATCAACTCCCTAGTTATTGCTAACAACATGTATCTGTTCTTTGGGAGGCATTTTAGAAGTTGTAAAGATAAAGTAAAAGGGACAGGCAACATCTTCATTGCAACGAGTGCGACGTGTGGGCGTTGGTACTACGACCGTTATCAGGCAAGCACGCATCTGCTTGAGTACCGATAGTTTCCCAAGCTAATTTATGACCGATTCTCGAATACGTTTGAGATGAAGATATGAGTACGACCTATCGTTTTTTTCATAGTCATATGCTATGTGTAACAAAATGGCATGTGTTACTGAAACCCAAACTCCGGCCATACCTGTATCTGGTGACCAGTTCCAGCTGGCTACAGTTACCGATATGGTGCGGTGCAAGCACACACAAAGCCCGACAAGTAGATATTTTCAAAAGGTCAGATTTGTGTATTATTTAAGAGATATCTCTGGAACGCCAAGAGTCTGTCATGGCTATGAATTACTATTCATCGAGCCTTTGTTCAAGAGTTCGGGATGTCTACTAAGAATCTGCTCATAAATGTATCATAGCTTAAAATATGTTGCACAAATATGTTACACACTTCGAAGGGATTACAGAGAGACATTTAGTTTCTCTTTGTCAAAACCCTGTAACATCGAGCATGTCCTCCCAAGCTTTCATTGTTTCGTATCAGAGTGTGTGTTTTTTTCGCCGCTTTTAACAATATTCCAACGACGTCACAGGGAATATCTCAAATGTATGGATTACCTCTATTACACAAACACACTTGAACGTCATACATGAACCGATTCATAATTTGCGAAACCTACTTACTTGAAAGCGAGTATTTAATAATACAATGTATCCTGTTTACCTGGTCCAAGAGAATATATATCACAAAGATTTTGAGCGTACGTCTAGGCGGACTGGGTACACATACGTATGAATTTTTTCCGGGCCTATTTTGGTTTATATTACGTGTTTTCGTTAGAATACTTTCAAACGAAAAAAAAAACGCTATTTCTTTAACAAAGTGTCAGCCCAACCCACTGCTACGATTCCCACAGGTTTAACGGGCGTTGTGGTAGTTTAGTGGATAAGAATTATTCAACGAATTTTGTCTTGTCTTTACACGAGTAAATGTGCGACGCGTATCAGGTGCTTTCCGCTGATGTAATCACATCGGGTCTCACCTTCTTCATGAATTGTCTTTGTTCACCCAGGAGTGAATGGGTACCCGATGGGATAAGTCATATGACTTAACCTTCTAGCGACTCACAGGCAACTTGGGTTATCCGGTGTAATAATGCGTTATAGCTTTGAGCTTACGCAAGTGCGTGTATTCAAGTGCTTCATAAATAGCCACTATTATTTGCTGGAATATCCCTAAAAACGATGTAAAACCTAACTCACTCATACTCGTAAATGCATAAAGGTTTAGATACGGTTACTTTTACTGACGTCATAGTTGCATTATGTGTCTGTAGATATAAAGTTCGATCGTGCAGGGGTGGAGGGTAGGGGCAGGAGAGATGCTAGAGTCACCTGGAGACCTGAGGGTGATGAGCGCGGCACACAGTGGTACGGGACGCTGCCCCACAACGTGACGGCTGGAGCATTGCGCAAGAGATATTACCTCCTTTCACCGTTACCATATTACTTCAGATCTCCTTTGTAGTATTATGCCTACAAGGGATTTCAGATGCAATTTTCCACATTAAAATCCGATTTCTTGTTACAGTGACTGGTATTTCACAAAACATACTCGTGTTGGTTTGAATCAGGGAACATTCCTTGACGAAATTATTACTGTCTGTTTGATAATACAACTATTTTCACGCAGTGTTGCCCTGTGAAGCTATGAAGTTGTTCTACTCGCACACAGCCAATATCACTGTGGCCATGAGGTGATGTGGCTCGTTACAACACTAAGGGACTCGACCAATATGTGGCTTGAGGGACTTCATATAGTGAGTCGGTTTGGTTTTACGCCGCTATGAGCAATATTCCAACTATGTCACGGCGGGGGACACCAGAAAATGGGCTACATACATTGTTTCCATGCGGGGAAAGGTGCCCGAGCCTTCAGCGTGACGAAAGAACCTAACGACCAAATTTAGATCTTCTGTGGCTGACATGACATCATGTTGTTCATTCTTCATGTAGGACACACTCAATAATATAACTATAGCTACTTCCAGTGTAAACAACTGACCACGCACTGCTGGATACAAAGGCAGGGTATCATCACCAGATGGTGCACAGTTGTGTTCTTAAATAACTAATAAGAACACTGAGTACGGAGGTGAGTTATGTCGAGTCTGTCATATTGCACTTTTCACCTTTACAGATCCTATCGGAAACCAATGAATAATTTAACATGACTCAAAAGATTAAGAGTAAAATGTTTCCCAGAAACGTTTTTTCACTGTACTGAGTGAATTGGTTTTTACGTTGTTTTAGACATATTATTTCGCACGTGGGTAACTTTTCTGAGTGGCCTTTTGAAGTTGATGTGAAGAACAGTCAACCAGGAGAGTTCAATGGATATACAACTTCTATAATATTTATTACTAAATTTTATATACTATCAACACTTGCTTAATAACGGTGTCAGTCTTTACACCGAAACATTGCTCGCAATAAGATTTATATTTATATTATAGAAGTCGTAAATTCACAGAACCCTCCTCCATGTTGTCGCGGCGGCCACATAATGATGCTATGCATGAGCAGAAGTTACGTCCCAGGCGTGAATAGCAATCCATTTAAGCACTTGTCTATCTTGACGCCCCCTTACAGTTTTGGAGATGTAATAATCCAGCATTTACCTACATCACAGATGTAATTCGAGGGATTTTGTGTTTGCAACGAATAATCCTTATTTCAACAAAACGTGAACAGCATCAGTTAGGGAGGATGAACATACAAATTGGTAGGTGTTTTCCAGTCCATGAGATGGTATTTACGCAATTTTTATGGTCGCCATTATAAACAAACTTTACATCTTTATAGTATTTCTTCTCAAGCCGATACAGTCAAAACAGAACACTTGACAGGATGACCGCGGTGTTTGACCGGAAGCAGCAACGACCAGACACGTAAGATATGTTGCAACACCTGTAGGCCTGACGACAACAAGTGGGGGTGATTTCAAGAACGCAGGGCAGGTGTGCAAGACAAATGGTCAAACAGATGGACACAATGCGATCAATGACGAAGCCATATTGTCAACAATGGGAGCCACCAATAGGACAATTGTTAATTGTTCTGGGGCATTTCTGTTGACGCTTGTCGCAACAAGTCAATCTTGTTTCAGTGGCGACACGTCCTCATATTCTTGATTTATTTGGAATTCGACAATGTTGGAATATTTCCTTAGTTCTTATTAAATCAGTTGTTTGCCCGGAAACGTCTATCAAGTGGGACCGACTTGATTAGGGGATGGGGTCATTTATGACGACCTCTTTTAGCCATACGATTGCTGAAACGTCGGTCAGGCTTAGACAGGCAAAACATCTCCTGACTCAAATTGCTTGGATCAATGTTATTGAATAATATTTGAAGCACGTTGCAAAATTACCACGAGTATTGTTGAAGCCCTAACATCACCCTACAAATTAGAATTCCTCGCATGATTCAAAATGGCACTTTTCAGCACGCCCAATGTGTTCTATGTCGAGTTGATTGTACTGGTTGTTAGGGAGTGATTATTTCTTATAACACCTTACCATGCGTGATGTGAATGGACTGGCATGTGTAATACAACTGGATTACGATGGATGTCAGTAAATGATCCTACTCAGTAGTTCACTCGTTGCATCTGTTTCTACATATCTAGCAGTAGGAAGTATCGACTGTCTGCTGCCTTCTACTTTGTCATAGATAGCTTAGTGTTATCAAACAACGACCAATTACATGGAATTCATAGTTAGGATCATCATACATGTCAGTAGAGTCTTGACGCGAGAGCGCCACGTGTCTCCAGGTATACCATCACAACTGGGATTTTAGCACTGATGCGAGAGCTCTCCTCCTGTTAGTTTTTTGTAAAACCGCATTCAGCATAATTCCCGCCACATGACGGTGGTCTGTAAATAATCCAGTCTGGACTCGACAATCCAGTGATTAACATCATGAGCATTGTTCCAAGCAAATGGGATAGGATGGCATGTGTCAATCAAGTAAGCGAGCTTGAAAACCTGACTGCGTTAGTCGCCTCTTACTGGACTTCAGTCCAGTGCGAGGAATTATCTTAGAATACTAATACAAATGGTAAATAAAATAATAATCTATCTGTAAAAAAAATAGACATATCAAACTCCTAGACTGATTTGTGGTAATCTGGACTTGCAAAACCAGTTTCAGTTTGGTTAATTTCTTGATCTTCTTTGATGAGACAGCTCACAATGGACGTCTCCATGTAGATCAGTATGACTGGAAGTATAGTACTGCTGCGGGTGATCTAATGTGGGTCGTCTCCAAGACCTTTATTTTAACCGACTATATCAGTGATGCGCGAACTGGGTCGTCGCCAACAATATCAGTAACTGGGGCTACACGGGCCTCAAAGAAAACGGGTTGAATTGATCAAAACATTCATAGGTAGTACAGGCCAATATAGAATTGTGTGTGGGTAAGCATAACATGGTGTGTTTATTATGCAGCGTGAGTGTACATACAGCATTGGGTGTGTAGCTTTGTGGGGTTTGTCTGTGTGTGTGTGTGACGTGAATGTGGAAACTATAGAGACGGACCCTCACCTGGCACATACCTGAACGTTTATTACACAAAGGCATATATATAGCGCACAAGGACAGCGACCATACTGAAAACCGACTCTGCGTTCAAAGCTATTTTCAGAAGGTTACATTTCGGCACCGATTCCAATGGCAGAATATTGTTTTAGGCCGCTTTTAGCAATATTCCAGAAATATCACGGGGGCCGATTCAGATGAGATTCATGTTGTGACAATAATGATTTAAAGGGAAGATGTGGAGAAATTTTTATGGGCGACCAGGTGTCTTGGTGATTTAGTTCGTTGCATAAACAGAGACAACTAGGATGTCCGTGACTTATTTCTGAACCCCACCTACTGTAAAAAGGCGTGTGCTTCATCTTCAACGTGGGGTCGAGCTATAGCATGACATCCATCCATCATAACAAAACCAGTGACACGACAGGGGGAGACCACAGACTGTAGCGTTGAGGCTGTGTACGTCTAACCCAGAGCTAACCCATTGTTCTAGGATTTGAAAGGGTAATCTTTATTGTGCCAGGTAAAAAGGGTTACATAAAATATAACAACAAACATAAAAAATAATTTCCAACCATTGTTGGTTGCTTGGAGAACGATGTCATTGAAAGAAATACATGATGCCCAATACCGTCAGCACACAAGCCCTTCACCGTGGGGTGAATGTAGGATTCCGAAAGTTGATTTTGTTTGCCACACAAACCGCACCGTTGCAAAATGACATTAAATAAAATCCCCCAGGCTCATAACTTCAAGTGAAAAGTTGTCGTTACGGCGCTGTACCTGGAAATATTCAGTCTCCCAACATCTTCCGAGTCTTGTTGGCTAGAGGAAGGTTTGCCCTATTTGTTGCAATCTAAAGAATCTGACATTCCATTGTCAACGTACCTGCAAAACGTGAATATATATCCGTATTCACGGCCTTTATGTTTGATCGAACTGATCTGAATCATTGTGAATGCAGTAGGCACACAAAGCCAGAAAAGTATGCAACACACGTAATGAGGATTCGACTGATTCCACGCCTCTCTCAGACAAATACTAGTATACACCGTCCTATCTAACAGCAACCCTGCCCTAAATTCCTGATCAATCTCACAGTTCTTAGTATACGTTCCGTATTCAGTATAGTGTTATGTTTGGGAGGGGCGGCGGATTTAACTCTGTACTTCTCTTATTAGAGGCAGTTGTGTCTGTTTCCGCTAATCTGTGGCATTACTGCCTGTGGGTGGCGATACCGACATTAGACCCTGATTATTCATCTTCAGCTCCCGACTGGTTTCAGAATCCGTGAGTGAGTGGGTGAGTGAGTGGATGAGAGAGAGAGAGAGAGAGAGAGAGAGAGAGAGAGAGAGAGAGAGAGGGAGAGAGAGGGAGAGAGAGTGAGAGTGAGAGAGTGAGTAGGTGAGTGAGTGGATGAGAGAGAGAGAGAGAGAGTGAGTGAGTAGGTGAGTGAGTGAGTGAGTGAGAGTGTATTATTAGGCTCCAGTCAGCACATTTCCAGCAGTATAACGTTTCCCTACCCTGAGTCCAGTCAGCATCGTGTTTTGGATGACATCATGAACAGCGATGCATCCAGTCCGGTCTTCAACCCAGGCTGATAAGCAGTGTGTCCATGGTTGTATTGTAATACTATCTTTGTGAACGTAAGTCAATACAAACAGACAGTACGTCAGTCCTTATAGAAACGCCTTGTTTTAATACTTATAAAACTACTACCAATAATCATTTCCTCAGAGACTTGTGCAAGACTATGATCCTGAACCTCGTGGGTTAACAGGGTGTGGATCTGGAATGTTGACCCGTCCGGGAATCCCGCCAGGGTTCCACGCAGGGGGTAGGTTTACACGTGACGTCTCAAAATATTCTTAACAGCGTATTCACTCTTGCGTTAAATGTGTTTGTTCCCAAAACAGATTTTACAAGTCAGACTGTTTCTATTTTCCCCCTTTATGTCCTGTTTGTTCATGTATTTACTTTAATGAGCTTTATCAGAGTGAGTATCGGCTGCATGAACGCTGCATCCTTGACTGGAGTAGCAGTATTGCAGGATTAAAATGCCTCTCTACAGGAGTGACCGTACCATCGACATTATGACGACATTACCATCCAAAGACATTGTCACTCTCTACTATGATACTATCTCGCTAACATGACTTTCCAGATTGAATAAATACTTCCCCTGAAGCAAATTATACATATTCATATTCATATAAAATGATATCTGAACAATCTAGGAATGTTTCTTTCGCTTTAGCGACTGTGACATACATTCATCCATCAACTACCGATGTTCTCCGGGCCAATGCTTGGATTCTCATAGCCGACCATGCGAGTTATGGCTCACCGTTACAGGGCTCTTAACAATGACTTTATACAGATTTTTTCCGGCTTTGTTTCTTTCTAAAGGTCGAACAATCTATTCATTTTCGGACTAAAGATGTTGAGCTCAATTTCTTCATTTCAGAGGAAAGAATTTTTATTGCGCGCCGGGACGTTTCAAAACCATAACGGTCTTCTAATGGAGATGGCGTGCATTGAAGCAGGGCGTGGTTCTTCCTAATGTTTGTGGAGTATGTCGCCTGGTGACATTCATAGTTTAATCTTATTAGATATGTACAAATATGTAGCGCCATTAAAGATCTGTCGAAAGTTAAACACGCCCTGTCCTGTTTAGGGACTGTTTTAAGGTAAAGTTTTAGG
Organism: Haliotis asinina; assembly: GCF_037392515.1. Lineage (NCBI taxonomy): Eukaryota > Metazoa > Mollusca > Gastropoda > Lepetellida > Haliotidae > Haliotis > Haliotis asinina. The sequence goes on from NC_090284.1 coordinate 11,576,797, forward strand.
CTATATGTGGCACTCCCATGTACCAAGGCATGCATTCACGTGGGAAATGTCACCCGTACCTGCGTTTACAAACATAGGACCGATATAGTAATGTGTGGTCAAAGGTGTGGTCCTCAGGAAAAGTTGAGCAGAATATATTACATCTGTCGATTTTGAACTCAAGGGACTTCATCAGTTGTGGTATGTAAACCACACAAAGAGTGAGTGAGTGAGTTTAGTTCTACGCCGCAAAGATCAAAGAGAAACACGGTAAGTGAGTTTAATTTTATGTCGCACTCAGTAACATCCCAGCTATGAGGCTGCGGTGTGTAAACATTCGAGTCTGGACCCGACAATCTAATGATCAGCAGGAGGAACATCGATCTGCGCAACTGGGAACCGAAGGCATGGGTCAGCCAAGTCAGCGAAACTGACCACCTGATCTCGTTAATCGCCTCTTACGACAAACATTGTCGTCTTTTATGGCAAGCATGGGTTGCTGAAGGCCTATTCTACCTTCTATTAGACCTTCACGGGTCTACCCCACACAAAGTCAAGTATATTTCATTCAAACCTAATTTTCACTGTAAAATAGCGTTCACCTGGAAACAAGACACCCATGGTTTGATGGCAGGGCGACTTTGTAATCACACCCTACCAAGTGCCACTTTACCCTCCCTATACCCCCGCCCCTAAAAATGTCCTAGAGCATTATCATGGGTGTGAATGTACCTGTATATGCCTACATGAGCATTGTCTGTCCGTGGTGTGGAAGAATTGGAAGACAACAGTAAATAAATGAAATCAGCATTAGCGTGCATGACTGTGTTGTTAACATTTGAACCAATGAGTCATATAGGGTTAAACGTTCCTTCAGTGTTTCAGCCATGGCTATTGCGATCGAGGCCTAGTAAAGAGACAGAGAGGTTGGGCGTTAAACTACCTGATAAATCGACAACTAAGGACCATAATCAGAATTCGAAACACGGACAGAGAATCCTGACAGCAAAGGCACGCCACTCTACAGGTTACCTAAATATCATTTTAACACAAAGCCGCCCATCTGCTGGGTCACATTCAAATTCCTTTGTCGTCTAAAAGTATACCCAGTATGTTTTGTGTAAAATGATTCATCTGTGTAAAATAATTTCAGATTACTTTACACTCTCGCAAGGTACTTTACATCTTGAACCAAACGTGTATTCACAAAATAATTGTTCTACATGTTGTCATGTTGACACGGGTATATTGCACCCTACATGTACCGGACTTCCTGGTTGTCTCAAGCTGGCTAAAAAACCTTCAACTGTTCACGATAAAACACTATGGCCAATGTAATATGTTATTCCAGAGCCACAAAGATAAGTACATTTTCTAATGCGGCCTTACCATTTTTCTGATCCACATTACCTGCAAGACTTTACAATCATGTAACAGGCATTTTGTGATAAACCTCCTGTTATCTGGAAACGTGGTAATAGATCACCACTTGAAGACGTATAGGTCCAGAGTGAGACATCATGGGTTAAATTAACTGCAAAGAACCAGATTAAACCAAAGTTATATGGGCCGAATGGTTAATCACCTTGGCAAAGAGACGAGGAAAGAATACATTGGAAAACCTGTGTCATCTGTGATGTAAAGTTACCGGACATTCCGTCATGATGACCGGATCTGCAAGCTCTTGGACACGGCCCGACCAAAGGTTAACTGACCAAGTGTGGGGACTGTAGGACTAAAGCCACAGTTTCTTACACAACGCAGTTCAGTTTCTCCATTGATAGTGGTGATTTAGACAACTGGACAAACGAATGGGAGGGTGTGGCATTTAAGGAGTGACACCTTCTCCTTTACGGGCACTTGCGATTTAATCCTCCCAAAACACGACTGTTTGGGTGAGTGAGTGGTGCAAGCTGAGTTTTGTGAATGTTGTGATGCTGTAAGGATACACCTTTCCCATCAATGTCAGCTTGATGAACGATGTAAAAGTTGCTCCAAAACGACACAAACATCAACCACATCACACGCCATGACATCCTGCCCTGTCAGTTTTTTGGTACGTCAATAAAGTGTTGTGTTCACTCGTGCTATAACTATCAGTGTGACCCTGGTGGCTCGGAAGAGCAGTCGCTCCTCCCATGACCCCCCTCACGTACAACAGTCAACAATCACTACAGCGACCACAGTATCATTAAGAGGACCTAACCGGTGACCCCTACATGTCAGCCGACGTGAATAGGGTAGCTCGATGTGAGTACCTGCCCTAACCCTATCTCTGACCCGCACAGCTTGCGCCCAACGTCTATTGTTCTCGCGTGTCAAATTCGACACTTGGAAGCTTCTGCTAACCCTACCTGGATGTTAGATACTGTAGTCAATGCTTGTGTGTCGTACCATCACAGAACATATTAATTACACAACACATAGTCTAGAAAACACTCGCTGCACAACAGATGATCGGTTGAATGAGGTTTACGGGACGTGTATAACATTTACACCATATACACACGCACATACGCACGCACACACGCAAGGGAGATGGAAAGGTACACCATGGCTACATGTTGACACTGTTTCCTTATCTCGATAATCTTAACCGTTAGATTCTAAATACAACTGATCTCAAAACAATCCTCGATCTCTAACACCAAAGTTCAAGAACGTCTTACCTTAACCCTCCACGCATATCATTATTCACGGGCACATACGGCATTCAGCACACCTTTAATCAGATATACCTAAATACCGATACAATACCTCGCTCAGCTCAAAATGCGTAGCACGAATTAAAACATAGACTTGCACAAGTCTCTATAGTAAAAATTAACAGTTTATTTATGATAATTTCTAAAAATAAACATCAGACCTGCCTCTTCGAAGTTCGTAGGGATGAATTTTTTATATACATGCAAGTTTAGCATTCAGTACAGTCTTTGATCAAGCCTAATCGAAACGTTACAGAATACGATAGTATACCTCATGCAAATATATAAACCGTTCTAAAGTGTTTTAAAGTGTGTTAAACCTTCGCATATGTCTACTACTGTCGTGGAAACCCGACCCCAACAGATAACGAGTATTGCTCCCATGTTCCCATGTAGCCGCTGTATCAGGTAGACTGACCCTGGTCACCGCGTCCGGTGAGATGAAACACCGCTGATGTTTGTCCCTGCAAGCCAAACCAGCCTGACAGGTTGATATCACAAAGCGTTAAGCCGACATAAATTAGAAAAGTGTGGGATTTGCTTGAACTTTTACCTCCCAAGATAACAGCAGCATCTGTCAAAGAAATAGTGGTGATGAAACTAGGTTTCTATATTGACCATTTGACCGTTAAATTAAGAGGGTGACTTTGGTGGTCAGCATGTCAACATTAACACAGGTGCTTGGGCTAACTGTCCACATCAATGCAGGTTAAAATTTACTCTCTCACTCTGACATTTGTAAACGAGAACGTCAACAGATTTCCAGCAGGTGTTAATTGTGCTTCAAAGATTTGTACTTACTTTTATAACAGCCATTGACTTAGAAAATAGAGACACCCGACCATCGCTAAGATTGAAACAAGTGAACGAGTTCAGTTTTACGCCGCACTCAGCAAATATTCCAGCTACTTTGCGGTGGTCTGTAAATATTCGAGTCTGGACCAAACAATCCTGTGATCAACAGCAGCAACATCGATCTGCGCAAATGGGAACCGATGACATGTGTCAACCAAGTCAGCAAACCTGACCACCCGATCCCGCTAGTCGGCTCTTACGACAAGCACGGTCGCCCGTAATGGCAAGCATGTGTAGCTGAAGACCTGTTCTACCCAGGACCTTCGCCGGTCGACAGAAATTAAGTTATTGTTGTTTTGTGGTGTAGTCAAATGTCAGCTGTGACTGAAAACAACGTTCGTGAGTTAGTGTGCCAGATGTCAGAATTAGCAATATCCCAACATCTTCAAGGCAGGGAAATCGAAGCCCTGTGTTGCACATTGTATTAACTGGGGGATCAAACCCGGTCTATTTAGATGCACAGCCTAATTATCTGCTCATAATGACATATTTAAGGAGGGCTCTCCAAGGAATGACTACACCAGTTCATCACAGCGCTGAAGAATTTCAGTAATATCACGGCGAGTCAGTTTTGTGTTGGAGAAAGAGCAATATGTTGGTCGTTTACACAGGTTAACCAGCAGACATGGGATCGGTTCCTATAATCAAACACATCATCATGGCGGATGCGGGATTCGAACACACGGTCACAGCAAATTGAGATGACTCCGAATTTACTATATTTGAGAAGTATCGCTTTTCAGGCTAATCGATGGCTATCCCTTGCCGCCGTGCAAGGGACAGGTATATCCGTTGTCTGATGTGGGTGTGTAAGGTCAGCGTTAATACACTTGGTTGTTATTAATGGATGTTGGCTTATGTCTGGTATGCGTAATACTAATACACAGAAATGAAAAGTGCACCTTTCATAGGCAGACATAGAATGTTCATTCCAAAATGTGAAAAGAAATTGTTTACAAGTTTTCAGTCTAAACTCCTAACCACGCGTATTTCAACCAGTGCATCACGTACAAACACAATATGATCCCCGTCGAAGTCGTCACCTGATCAAGTCGTGCGAAACAACCCTAAAACAACATTCCTCAGCTATGTAAGTGGTGTCGTTCCGCAGATCCTCTCCAACAATAGTGGACCTGAACAATTACCCACTGTTACACAGTGTAGTGGCAGGAGGTTGACATTTCCGTTTAACAAACATGTTTCAAATGTTGTTTTCCATGTATATGTAAATATTAGTCATGTCAAGCACTGGGGGACGTGCCATGTACCGCTGTAACTATAATCAAGGTAGTCACCGGCACGACAGGTGAGGTGACAGTCTGATGTTCTTCAGAATGTTCCAAATTCGGTCAAGACTGCAAGGCTACCATGACTCGTCTTAAGCAGCACCTCCATACACATAGTCCTGCAGGTGTCTGTAAACAGGCTATAGAAGCCGTGGTTCCCCCAACACGTATTGGTTCATGGAACAAGCACTATTTCCCTGGGGTGTGATACAATCAATCAGTGCATTCGTTTCACTGACTTTGATGTAAACATATTTTATTCACCATTTTTTAACAAATGGATAGAAATTCACAGCGGGAAATACCGTTTCGCGGCTGTTTGGAGCTGTTCTACTGTCGGGGGCTGTAACGAATAGTACTGAGTCTAAGTTTACTTAGACTGGGTACATGCATGATGTATGACATATATTTCAATTATGACAAGACAATCACGACATATATATCACTAGCATGCGTTCTGTGTCACCCCAACATCCGGGGTTGACATCACGTGATGAAATGCTATATATGTATATGATGGCGTGTAGAAGTAAACGTTCTTGACCTCTGACGACCAGTGGAGCATGTTGTGAGAGTAAGGCAAGCAGCAACTAAATCGTACCGAGGCGAGATAACGTACATTCTCTCTTCCGCGTTCCAGGTAAACAAACCCATGCATTATGTCAAGATAAACATGCTCAAGGGGCGTGGAGGTAGTCTAAAGATTACATGAGACACAAAGCAAGCTTCATATTTCACTAAATATTTATGAACATGTTTGTGTCTAGGACAGTAAGTCACAATGCGATATATCGCTTACTCTCTCTCTTTCTCTCTTTCTCTCTCTCTCTCTCTCTCTGTGTGTGTGTGTGTGTATTTACGTCTGTACTTTTGATGGAAACGAATAATTCTTTTTAAAATGAAAATGAACCCCAGTGAGACAGGGGATATGGAATCTTGGGAAATGTAGACTTTGTACTTGTCAGGATGTCAAGCGTTGTGTACACTTTCAATGAGTGAATTTTACGCAGTTTTTAGCAATACGTCAGCAATATCACGGCGAAGGACACCAGAAATGGACTTCACACATTGTACGAATGTGGAGCATCGAACCCGGGTTGTCCGTGTGACGGGCGAACGCTTGAACCACTAGGCTATCCCACCGCCCCGTGTACACCTACATGTAGTACACGCCATTGCTCTGCAAATCGGAATGCAGATGTCGTATTTGCTACGACAGTGATCAACACATGCACATGAATTGACCATAATCTGGAATAAACAGTATCAAAATTATCCCATGAAACAGGTTGTATTACGTTGTAATAGTATTCCAGCAGCAATCGAACAGGTTATGACGTGATATGTTTAGTTCTATATTCATCTCCACTTGAAGTAAGAGGCAAAGGTCGAATGTGCCGTGATAAGAAAGGTGAGACTTAAGGTTATCAAAGCAGTGTTAATATTCCGTCCCCTACAAGAACATTTCTCTTCAGCTTAAAAAAAACCCACGTCCGGCGATAAAACTTCTTGTTATCTGGACTCGGCAATGAAAGGTGGACAGAGACACCCTCATACGTCTGTACACTTACAGTGTGGTGGTTTAGCCCAGTGACTTAGGCGTTCGCTCACTACGCCGAATACAAGGGTTCGATTCCCCACATGGGTACAATCTGTGAAGCTTGTGTGTCCATGTGTAAGGTTATTCAATAACCTGTAATCTTCAGCCGTGGAGGAAAAAAGACAATCTTTCTGGGCTAACGTTGTATGGTCAATAGGACAGGTATTGAGCGCGTTAATAAGGTCTGTTTGAACAAACATACTTAAACAAGAATCTGTTTCGAAAGATTTTAGCTGCAGAATTGTCAGAGTGAGTGAACTGGACCTGAGTTGCTTTGAACAGTAGTATAGTTACACCACAGGTTCAGTACGTTACATGATAGTCCGACATAACGCGGGTCATAGACGTCTATTACTTTTGATAAATACGCGAGGACAGGTGTAGTACTGCCCAAACTGGAACTATATCTATGACGTATTTGGGATTCGAACCAACAATGTCCCGTGTCCGGACTGGTGAGGGGTGTAATTGACTATTGACAACACCTGGTCGTTGAAATGAACATATTTTCCAGAAAAACTCATTTCTTCATTCCTGAAACTGTGGAAATCTAGACTTGCCACTCATTTATAGTGAGTGAGCGAGTTAGTTTAGTCCTACGTCGCACTCAGCAATGTTCCAGCTTTATGGCGGAGGTCTGTAAATAAACGAGTCTGGACCATACAATCCAGTGATCAACAACAGGAGCTTCGATATGCGCAATTGGGAACCGATGACGTGTCAACCAAGTCAGCGAGTCTGACCACCCGATCCCGTTAGACGCCTCTTACGACAAACATTGTCGCTGTTTCTGGCAAGCATGGGTTGCTGAAGACCTATTCTACCGCTGATCTGCACGGGTCCTTCTGTCCAGATTAACCGAACTTCATGCCTACATACCACTTATCCACCTGTCCCAATAGACACCTATACTACAGAATCGTTGGACCAGGCTTCCCGGTGGCATGAAGCGGTATGTCGCGGTGCTAATGTACTCTGTTACTGACTGGACGTGCCTGGACAACACTCATCTTAAGACCGTGGATATTGTTGACGGGGAGGCAAAACGTGCATGAAACGCTCATACATAGTTTCATCTAGATATGCATCCATACCTTGAGTGAGATTAGCTCCCATAACACTATGCACGAACTGATTGCGGAGTCACGAACTCTTTCTCAGCGTGTTGCCATTGTTGAACTTAACTGTCTGTTGTGTCTCAGAGATTTACCTAATGTACTATACGTCTGACAACCAATATTAAGTGTTTGGTTCGCATAAAAACTGCCCTAATCAAAACACCCCCCCAAAGACGTTTAGAAAGAGACCAAAGATTCAATTTTGGGAAGTTACTTTATCAGTTATTTTTATAACAGATATAACACGAAATGAATCACACAGTGTAAATCAATAATCATCACTTTGTTAATATCGATGACCTTAACTGTTTAAAGAGTTACCCACGACTGTCAAATGTAATCTCGCTCTGTCAAAAGATTATTTACCAATCAATATTCACTCTGCATGGGTTAATACAAAGACAGCGCTATGGCAATGTTTTGACAATTACGAGGCAGTAGAAAGTAATTACATTACGACTAAGCAAGTCTGATATCGCTGCATTTATCTTTTCAGTACACGTATTAGCCGTCGACCAGTACACCTGTAATATGACAGTTTATGTGTGGTTCAGTCCATTATAGAGAAAGGGGTGCAAGTTGAAGAACTGAAAACGATTTTCTTATGAATATTGTGGTTTCTGCCATTTGAAAGCTACATGAATTACGAACTTTTTTGGTGAAGCTATCATACCGTCTAACATGTAAAATAGAACATAAGTTCTAAACCTAACAACAGCAAATAATGACAACACTTTAAGAAACCTGTCGACAACATCGAAGCACACCCTGAAAGTTAAAAGTAAGTGAAAAGAAATACCAAGAACAAAAACAAGCACCCCTAATAGACTCCCACTAAACGTGACATGGGTAGCAGCGTAATCGTGGCATTCCTTTGTCCAATCAATGCGTTGTTCTTGTGTCACCTGGGATAATCTGGGATATTGCTTCTATGTCTAAACATTTATACAGGCATCAGCGATCGTTTAATTCCGTCATTCATAATAGACCTAATTTGTCCAGTGTAGCTACTGGGGTGAGACAAGGATCGCCTCTGGGTCCTACACAATTTCGCCACGTCAAGCCTGGAGCTAGGGCGTGTCTGTAACGTGTAGACAATTGTGTAAACACCGGTTAGCTCACATACAAAGTTGACTTGTAGCCCATTGTAGTTTCCCTGTGTGTAATTCACACGTCAGGTGGAGTCGAAACGGAACCGGTTAGACATTATCTTGATCCTCTAGTTCACAAACGGAATGTTCCTAATCAGTCAAATATTTGAATGTAAGCTGCTGGATTAACTGACGCCATTTATGGCACTTAGGTATTCAGATGGATGGATGCCATTGTGTGGCTACAAGAATGTAATATATTTTGAAGTCAGGGTATGGGTGCTTACATTTTTTACGAAAAGTACTCAAACTTGAACAAAAGGCACAATAATACGGGTGCTGGGATTATGCAACTGCTTTAACCAGAGTGAGACGTGAAACCCCACAAAATAAGGTAATTCTGTAAACAAGTTAAGGGAAATAACATGCGTTTGAAGGCGTTACTTACCGCGTTAGATCATTAGCGTTTACGAGTCAGTGTTCACTTTAAATGTCAATATTGAATAAAAAAAACCCGTTAACGATCGGTATAGGAAAGGATCGATCGGGTGAGTGAGTGAGTATTCATCAGTTTTCAGAACTGCTTCACTAGGTGTGTCTGAAGTCAGTGAAGACGTGGCTCGGGTTATTGTACAGAGCAACAATGTTACCGAGATGACTAGTGATAAATGCAATGACAACCTCATTCACCCGGAGGTGTTCAGCTGTGATTACCAAGAGGGTGCTAGCTGAACAGTGAACGCTGTGATAGGTTGATGTCTTTGTGTAAGTCAGAGGTACTCCGCCAGAGTAACGGCATCCTCCCGAAACAGTGCCCTCTATTCATCTTAACATCATCATAAGCACTTATTCAGTGGTGTTACTGTCGTCGGTGACCTGCAGCGCTTTGAGCATCACAGCCCGACGAAGTTATAGACTTCCATCCATAGCTGTCTGTGCACAGTTATGGTTCTTCTAAAGACAGATACACAAGAAGTGGTGTTCGCAGACAAGTTAGTATTTGTGACCATCAGGGATTGTTATTTCGGCCGTGAGTCAGCCTTTGAGAGCAGTCTTATTTCATTCAGCCTGGAAACAGAAAGCAAGTTTGTCCATGTGGGTGTCCAAGTTCAGGGCATTATGTCATCCAATATCACTCTGGTCTGCTTCGCTACAAGCTAGTATTATCTCCTACCCTTTACCGATTGTTATCGATTATCGTCGTTTTCCTGTACCGATCTTAACAATAGCATACAAGTCGATAAACCTAAAGGTGTGTTGACATTAGGATAACGGCGAATAAATCAATAATCACTCATAACGAGGGGGTGATTTTCCCAGAGGAGCGAATTTAAGATGAAGCCAGTGTCCCAGAGGATTTGATGGAAGAAAGAGAAGCTTATTCGGGGAAATCAATATGAATATTTTATGTGCAGGAACTTACAATCGGACAGGTTTCTAAGATTAATATCTTTACAAATGGTCTCGAACAATATAGATGATATCAATATTCCTCACTGTAACGTGCCTCTGAGGATATCCGTTACTGACTATATATTAACACGTAATTATATCCGCTTTTTTCTGGAAAAAGTTCATGCAGATTGCGCTAAAACCTGTTGACTAAATATATAACTGAAATGAGTACATTGTTTGATAGTCGGTAGTGACCAATGTAAGAGATTTGATTTGAATATAACCTGCGTCATGTAGTGTCTCATACAACTAATACAAGATTGTAATGGTCCGATACAATCAGGGACGATAAGAAACAAACACGTGTGTTTGCCGTAAGTACACAACGTACTTACAGTTTACTGGAGCTAGTCTCCTTTTCCATACAAATGGCATACATGTGGTTCCTTGCACAAACATCTTTATGGACGTTCTTTCACGAACACCGGTAGGACCTGCATCCCTGACATGTGTGATCGCATTTGTATGAAATTCAAACAAATGGGAAACATCAAATTAAAGAAACCTATACAAATTAATCTGATTTTAGAATATTGAGGGTTGACATGGCCTGCAAGCGGTAGGCGACAGTAGCCGCCGAGCGTGAAGATCGGTCACCATTGAGGTATAAGAAACATGTTTCTCAAATGTTACTTGAACAACTTCTTTACAGATACGTGACACTGCCCGAGTCCTACGGTGTGCTTTAAATCAACGACAACAGAAGCCACTATGAATATGTATTTGTTTGCTATTCAGTCATCTGAATGGGTACACTGCAACGTAATCACTTTGAAAAGGGGCATATGTCCAGCGGTCTTTCCACCATTCCGCCCAAATAGGATTACCTTCATCTATATATAACTTAAACAGGTTTGAATGTGGGGGAAGGGGGATAGAACGTTTATAACAACCCGGTGTTTCATCGCAATTCGGTTTTCTGGGGAGAACCTGGAATACCCAAGACCCGATTTATAGGTGTGTGGAGGGGTAACGATTAAGGGCACCCTTGCACGCATTCGTAATCTGAGTTTCTGTTCTAAGATGTTCTCGGATATTATGTCCACACCATGGTATCCACATATCAGTAAATTGTGCAGCTTATCATATACTGAACTGCAAATGAAACGCAAATATCTTCTATTAACGAGTTGGCGTTTCTTTTGCTGTTCAGCATATCACTGAGTTCATGAATTAGAAGTAGCTTAATGGATCTGTCACAGCGAGGAAAGAACGCCAAACGGTGTAGATCTTCCTTTTAAAGAGTCCGGTTCGGTGACATTCTCATGCATATCGAGCAGTAATACACAGACACCTGAATGTTAACGTAATTAATCACTGCAATTTCTGATACAACCTTAAAATCCATAATGTTGCCAATTTAGTCCGCGGTGTCTTTAATAGTTACTCTTACTTCAGATGAGAAGTACATGCTCTGTTGTTCTTGACCCCTACAAGGACCCACTTCTCCAGTGACCTACCCCATGCTTCTCTGCCTATGGGCCATTGACATGTGTCAGTCCGGAAGGCCGACGCTTGAAACGATTCGGCAAGTCAAAGGAGATAACATAATCCGTACGTATGGTGCAGAATCCTTACGAAAAAAAAAACCCCAAACAAAACAAAACAACACAGGGTCCAGGTTGGTATCCCATGCCGACAGTCCAGCTCACACTATACGCATCTGCTGAACAGTGAATGAATTTAGTTTTAGGCCGTTTTAGCTATATACTAGCAGCATCGCGACTGGGACACCAGAAATTGGTTTCACATATTTGTACTAATATGAATGAGTGAGTTTAGATTTACGCCGCACTCAGCAAAAGTCCAGCTATATGGCGGCGGTCTATAAATAATCGAGTCTGGACCAGACAATCCAGTGACGAACAATATGAGCATTGATCTGCGCAATTGGGAACCGGTAACATGTGTCCCGATCCCGTTAGTCGCCTCTCACGACAAGCATAGTCGCCTTTTATGGCTGAAGGCCTATTCTACCCCGGGACCTTCACGGGTCTGTACCAATATGAAGAATCGAAACCAGTCTTTGGCGTGACGAGCGAACGCTATAGCCACTAGGCTACCACCCGCCTGTGCTGAACAGATAGAAGTCTTTAATATGAATTCAGTCTTCTGGGAATCTACGTGACGAACATTTTACCTCATCTATCCCCAGGATAAATTCCTACTGTGATACGATCCGATGCTTTGGGGCACTGATTAATGTCAATATATTCACTTGTAGTGTCTTATTTCTGAGACGGGATGGAATATTCACCAGCATGTCGCGGCTGAGAAAACAGAATGGTTTGGTTTCCATATACGGACGGTTTATGTGAGATGGGGACAAACACGTAGGGTTTAGGGAACTGGTATAGGGGCTGTAGACATGAGAAGGATCATGAATTTACTGAGGCGAGGGCAGTAAATCTGTCATTGGAGAGGTTTTCCTCCACAAATGCTGTATCTGGTTTCTGTGGGGCTGGCGGGATTTCAGAACTAAAACTCGCACTCTAAAAATTGCTAACCGTCAACAAAAAGGAATAACGAGTACACCCCATATGTATCTTAAGTCACAGAATATTAATTCCTCATTCTTAAATCGTTAACTGTAGCAATATTTCCCCTTTCCGGGCCGACTGGAAAAAAAATCACTCTTACTAATAGGTGGACCCGTGAGAGGAAACTACGACTTACTGTTACATGTTTTAAGGGGGGTTGCCGTCAGCAACAGGACAACGTTTGTCAAGTTTACATCAAAGTGTTAGTTGATGGTTTTCGTTAAGTTTCAAGAGTCCGTACATCTATACCCAGTCAAGTGCCGTTGGTTTTGAGGACCTCCTTAACAGAGGCCTACTTCATGCTCCTCTACATGCTGATATTGCTGGGTGGTATTCGACAGCTGTACCTCGACGAACAGTTTTACAAACCAGTCAAACCAGACAGTTTTACAACGTACGTGCGTTTGTGAACAATGTCTATAAACAGTTTTCAGATATTTAAGATCAAAAGGAAAAAATGGTGAGTGAGTTTAATTTGACGTCACACTCAGCAATATCCCAGCTATAGGGCGGCGGTCTCGAAATGTTCTATCCCGGAGCTTCAGGTCAGAAAGAAAAAATAATCAGCGTTTGCAATCGTGGTGTAACAACAGCGTTATCAGTAACTATTAATAGTCAGTAACCGAAGTAATGGCGAACGCACAAATCACTCCACCATACTACAATTCATCCTGTGACAACATGATCTCAACATACTGATTTCGTCCCTGGCAACTGTATAATGACGTCTGTGTATGCAATAATTATTTTGGGAGCATACAAATTGGTCTTCAAGGTTAGATGGTGGTGAATCCATTACTCCAAATCGTCGACGTGTGTGTGTGTGCCTATGCGGGGGTGGGGTGGGGATGGTGGTGTGGTGGAGGCAGCCTAGTGGTTAAAGCGCCGCGACGAAGACCTGGGTTCAATTCCCCATATGGCTACAATGTGTGAAGCCCATTTCCTGTTAGCCCCCACCGTGATATTGTTGGAACATTGCTGAAAGCGCCGTAAGCTCACTCACTCATTCACTCAGATCGTCTAGACATAATGGAGACGACTTTCAGAATTTTCCCAAACGACTAGAAGTACACGACTGAAAGGCGCATCAGTTACTCCCTGTGTATGCGGTACTTTGGCTTACCAAGGTTTGCTCAAATACAACTGGCCCAAATCCTTTCACCTCCAGCGCTCATATACTGGAACACATTACGTGGACAAAAGTATACCGCTATAGCAAACTACATGTATATTTAACAGGTCACTTTTCATTCATCAAGTCCCCCACTCCTCTGCGTGTCGTCTTATAACATAACAGCATTCAAGGGGCATAAAGCAATGGTATGTGAATATTAGCTGTGTATGTATACACCCACAGTGGAGGCCGTGGGTGGACCATAGACATTCGAGGGGTTATTGCCACGACAGAATACCGAACACACGTCTTACCTGAATCGGATCTTGCAGTATTTCTGCAAATACAACCTGCAACTTATTTTTGCGAACGAGTTTTGTCTGCAATGATGAATATTGAACGATGAAATTGTAGCAGAGTGGGTGTGTGCGTGAGTGCTAGTATTCCAGAGCAGTCGCCAGGGACCTGAAAAACCAGTTTCTCCAAGCGCGAATACCCGATCTAAGTGAGTAACCCATTTACGTTGGTAACCAACATGCGTGACGTCAGGCCATCTGTCATCTGTACTTTCACCTGACCACTCGACATCCTTCAGTCGGTTCTGGTGATAAGCTTTGGATACGTACATAAATGGTGATGTTCTTCTGATCAGTGAAGATAACGGGGCAGTTCAGTACTTCACTATACCCGACAGCGATGCAAGCGACACTCACATTTACGAAACATACGGTCTTCCGTGTTGTTGTGCAGTGTCTAAACGAAGAGGCAGCTTGTCGAGACTCATGAAATTCATAAAGACTTCTTACTTAAGCTGCATCGTACACACATCCCAAGTCACCGCGAAGACGCTTGAGCAACTAACACTGTCTCCTCAGTATAACTCGCATGACTGATTATATACAGGTTATTATATACATTTAGGAGAGGAGAACGAAGTGCACACAAATCAACACACCGGGAAATAATAATTATGAAAAATCGTACATTGCGGTTTGGGTATTAACTTGAACTACCCAGAAACCTGTCATCATATTCAAATTGGGTATTTGGAGGCTCAGGGTGTTGATCACCGGATTGTCTGATTGAGGCTCGATTATTTCCAGACTGCCACATAGGAACTGAAATATTTATGGTTGTTTGTTGGTTAACGCCGAAGTCAGCAATACTCCAGCTATATGATGGAGGAATATTGTCAAGAACGGCGTGAAAAAAAACATACAAAGTAACCTGTAAATAAATCGACTATCGCTCTCTAGCTCATATTAATAAGGTTGTTACAGAATCATGTTAAAGATAAGCTGTCCTATACAGGATTTCGAACTTGAAACACTTCCTTGTCGGCAGTGCGATCTTTATACGTTCTATGTCATGGTATGTGCATCTTGCCACTGCATGTCAGCTTATAGTATTTAAAGTAAAAAGACTCAAACAAATTCTAAGACCCAGAACCCACCTACCCAACTCCAAAAAGAAAGGGAACATCCATGCTGAATGTTCATTTCAAAAAAGCTACACTGATTTGACCAACTTTTTCATATGACAGCGTTCTTCGACTCAAAATTATGATTGTCGAAGATATGATTATGTTCAACGAGAATGAAACAGTGTGTTGCATTCGAAAAGTTTTGAGCTTGCATACTGATCCAATAGATTCGATGTAATGTTTAGGGTGCCCCGCGGGCATACTGAATCTCGAGCCTTGGTGTGATGTCCTGAATTTCGAGTTCTGTATGATATCACAAGAATTGGACAGTCAGTACCCACGGACATTTGTACTATAATGGCGGGCTCGTATCAGCTCATATATAAACAACTAGAGGACCCGTTCTCTGAAAAGCTAATCCATCCTCAATGAAAAGTTATAACTCATGCTCGGTTTCAAGTTGAATTGATTGGTTTATTGAATTTTACTCTACACACGCTCACGCGAACCTTTTACATTTCATTACCACATTATCTAAAACCAAAGCCCAGACGTGTGTAAACTTTCTATAAAGATGCTGACTTTCCATAGAACTTGGTTTTCCTTCATCTTTACAACTTCTAAAATGCCTTTCAAAGAAGATGTGTCACTGTAAGGTATGAGAACGCAATGACCGTAGATTAAAAGACAAAACGTCAGTGGCAGAGGTCCACGAGGGTCACAACAATATGCGAGGAAGCCTACGCATAAACAAGATCATAAACAAATGTTTATGGGTGATCAATCAGATCATTTATGGGTCAGTATAACCCAGCATAGTTATGAAGAATATCAGACGAGGCACGTTCATATTGACCTACACCGATCAGCTGAATATCACAACAAGAGAATCACTCGTATATATGTCTACACAAACATAGCAGCTACAATACATATCCTTTAAAACATGTACAATACAATACGTAAACGTGTATTTACATAACAATCGGTCTTCATGCTCCAATGGTTTCAGATCAAAGTAGTTTTACTTTAAAGTACATTGGCTGTCTCCCATAACGTGAGAATTCGCATTTGGGAGGCGAATCACCATTCCCGAATCAGTGTGTATGATAACTGTATCTGTATACAATACATGGAATATATGAATAGACCTTAATCAATATTGGACAGCTGTTGCGTGAAGCGAGATTTCTGCCGTTTCCATTACGGAATCATTAATGCAGTGAATTGTTTGGGATGGAGGCAGCGAACGCCGCTTATCGTGGTTTGTGTCTGGTGAAAATGTGAATGGTTACGAAGCATGGTTTTAAATATTGAAAATCCGTATCTAAGGGCTATACGCCTTTAACAGTGTCGGTCTGCACAATGTATCAAAATTACGTCCGAAGGTACACGCACGCAATAATCTGAGCCAGCATGGGCGTATTGCCTCCTTCACTGAAAGCGATTGAGCGGTCACCTGTATAACGCCATCAAACAAGCTGTTCGACCGTTTCAACATAATAACAGATATTGATCTATGTTATGTGCTGCTGTTGTTTCCCTGGAATATGTTTTTTTCAGACACAAAGCACGTTCACCTTGGCCCTTCAAAACACACTGAGACATGTTGATAATGAACTGAGATGAGACAGGCATTAGTGACAGTGGTGGTTGACTTACCTAGTGTCGCGTTGAGTTCGGTGTCCTTTATTGGAACGCATGGTGCTCCACAGCCAACGGTGTACCACAGACCAACCCCTCTGTATCTGGTGTCTTTCATAGCCCAGGCCCACATGGGGGAGGCATATGCCCCGATTTGGAACACGAGGGCTATTAAATCCACTAAAATTGTCACTGTAATCCATGAATCTACATCCATTTTGTTGGTTGAGCTTGTGTAGCGAAAGGGGATTTTTTCACGAAAATGGCCACTTCAGTTCATCTTGTGATGTGAAGTTACGGAATGGAACTTGAGAAAGAAACAGCGAGCGAAGTAGCCTATGAAACAGTCCGGCCTGCTCGGCTGCCCGGTGTCGTCTGCGCTTGTCGTCAGGTCGTGTGGTAACTCAAGCAGAACCCGAGCTCTGAGCAGACGACACTACTCGTGCATTGTGAGCCTCGTCCTACCCGCTACACTCCTAGGGCGGGGCTAGTCAGGAACGCAGCTCAGTGTTTTCGTGGAGCTTTCGTCACCTTCCAAACAACACTTTTCACTCTGTATTATCTTGGACACAACAATAACCCGGCTTGAGCCAGACCCCTAACTGATTAATGTAGTAACTGAACTGGGCGCCGCTGTCTGTAGGATACTGCTGTCAATGTCGATTAACAATAGGCGATTGCGTAACAACCATAGCAATTTGTGACGCCGCTGCAAGCACTGAAAACGCCGATCAGTCTAATTACAGACAGATGTAAAAAACAGCACTTTATTGTTTTGTTGGCCATGGAATATCGGAGTTAACCGCGGCAGTTTGTTGTTGACATGTTTGTTTCAACTGGGGCAGGCCGCTTCAAACACTAACAGAAACATTGGGTTTGCCCATGGGCGTGTTGTCCTGTCATTAAATCAGCCTTTGTGTGCGTTGTTTGTTCGACCACTTACCCAGCCTTCGTTCAAGTTGATCGGGGTTGCAGTACCAATATTATTCCAAGACCTTTGCGACCAGAACTGAATGTGTTCTTATAATTAGGCGTGTACAGGTAATCTGTACTCATGAACATAATGAATGTTGTGTAACCTTACGTAGACAAAGCGAAGTAAGTGTATGGCATAAAGCAAATAATTGAGAATGTTTAGACTCGAAACAGGATGGGTCAGATATATATAAGATTTACCTGGTACGTGCATGAGGTACATTAACACGAATGAGTCAAATCTCACGTGACACAATCACTTGTCGAGGACAAAATTGACGGTGTACATAACAGTTCATTGGATGTGTTATTTAAGAATAGTGTCAATAAAAACTGAGTCATTGCTGCGGTACAGCCATTTGATACCCTACTTGAAATCTATGGAGCACCTCACAGCCTGTACATTTACGTCATTTATGAATATTTGATAACATTCTGGGTTTGTAGGGTGAGCAAACTGACCCGTCTGCACGTTAAACACCGTGTAATAAGTGACTTAATATGAATGTAAAGTAGGAGTGGATAGCGGATTGTCTGGGTAGACTTCAGTGTGGTGGAGATGGGCGTTATTCACAAACACAACACGATCGTTCTTTAGTAGTCCTCTCGCAGTCACTGAACTACACCACTTACCCTTCTGCACAGCATTTCTTCAAAGGCCCTTAATGATGCAAGCCTAGATTTCCACAAGTTATGGAAATCCAATCTCACTTGGGTTCCTTTTCAGTTTAAAGGGAATTGTTTGTTTCTATGAAATTTATATACATTAGGAGACTAAGCTTTAGTGTAGTTGTCTAGATGCGACAGGATGAGATCAGTCATGATGACGCGCGCTTTAAGAAATATATGTCTGCTTTAACCCCTTTATTCTGACTATCACGATCTCTTGATCTTGCAACGTCCCGCCCTTCCCTGTAGCATGTACACCAGCCAAGCCTAAATTACTCATAGAAAAATCGAAAATCTCAAGCAAGCATTTATATGAGTTTTCTATAAGTTGGCTTACGAGTTTTGAAGATATTAATTTTAGTTTATGACTTGATCACCCCTTATTAAAACATTCATGGATACTTATGGTGGGAATTCATAGGCGGATCCCAATGGGGATCCACGGGTGCGCACCCTCTTTTGTCCCGAAAGTTCATTAAATGGTCTTTGAAACTCCGTGACCATGGGTCGCCACCCCCACTTCTGGAAAAAAAATGTATCCGCCCTCGTGATTGTTCTAGTGTACACTCGTCACGATATGGCTGAAATATTGCCGATGTGACGTTAAATATTAACTCACTCACTCACTCTAGTGTACACACTGTTCATACAACGTTACGTTAAATAAACAATTACAACCTTGTTAAATTTAATAACAAAACGTGATTCGGAAAGAAAGAGAATTCCATGGGCGTGGGTTCGAATCCCAGATGAGATTCAGCCCAACAAAAGTACTAGAATATGTACTTTACTAGAATATGTCATCCCGAATGTAACATATGTTACAGTTAACCATTTTCTATATGTCATTGTGTATTCAGAGAATTAAAGTTTTGTTCTGATCCTACAAGTCCTATATTTTCTGTAATATAACATATTCAATAACTGAAGAGCATTTATTCATTTCGTCAGTGAAAGGTATGAGAGACGAAGTCAGTTAGCAACGTTATGAGAAGAGAAATGTCGTCTAGACTGATGGTCAAAAAGGAAGCATACGCCCAGTTTTAATAGATTCTAAAAATAAAACAAACAAGACATAGCAACACAGTGGTGGTACATTTGACATGGATATCATCTTGTGTTTGGGGTTTTAAGCTTGCAGTGTGACTGTTTTCAGCCAAGTAACACTTTACTGGGTTTGTACATTTTTTGGTCAAAGCTACTTTTTGAGTGTATGCTTTTGCCTGCCTGTTTTGATGTACCTACTCAGTTGATATTCTCACTGAATCCAACGGCGGTACACTCTTAATGTGTCAATCACTTTGGAATTTTTGGGAGACTATCAATCTACTGGTATTCTCGAACCCTCTTTATAGAATATTTGCATAATCATTAAGTTAATATTTTAAGTAGCGTGTGTTTCAAAAATGAAATCATACGATTTCACGCATGTATCTGGAAAACGTGACATATTATGATGGAAAAAATATCGATTTTTTTAAAAACCCATACAAGGAATGATCAGTTTCTGAGAAAAATGGCAAAGCAACCATAAAATAAATGTTCCCTCGGGTTTAATTTTATACAGTTAGATGCACATATTTATGAATTTATCACTTTTTCAGCGAAAATGTTCATGATAGATGATATTTTCTATGAGTCTGACACACAGGAATTGAGTTCGCATTTTTTAATCCACGATGCCAGTGCACAGCGGCGGAGTAGGAGAGCGTCGCGTCCTCTGGTGAAGTTTTAAGTTAAACGAGGAAGTGGTTTAGCGCACACCGTAAACTAGATCTAATGTACATGTTATCCATATCAGTTTTCCTCGGCGTCCAGGACGCTGAATCAGGAAGATATGCTAAAATTTAAACGAAAAAAAAGAGAATAATTTAAAAATATATTTTACTCAATAGAAAGTTCTGCGGTGTTAATTCATGCTAAATGAATTCAAAGGT
The DNA here is from genome assembly GCF_037392515.1 of Haliotis asinina. Taxonomy (NCBI): domain Eukaryota; kingdom Metazoa; phylum Mollusca; class Gastropoda; order Lepetellida; family Haliotidae; genus Haliotis; species Haliotis asinina. Next base: position 11,597,188 of record NC_090284.1, read on the forward strand.
GTAACGTGTAAAATGGGAAAGTGTGTTTTCCTAAAGTTTCGTGATGATATTGTTCAAAATATTTACACAGACCTATTTTATAAGTACGAACATGTATACCGGATGTCCCATGTCCTCCCATGGACGTTCGTTGCACATATCCTTGTCATGGGTAAACCATGTACTTTCATGACTTCCTAACAACATCTCGGGGTTTTAAGTCTTCATCGTAATTATAGAAACATTTCGGTACTATTCCATGAAGAGTTGCGTCCCTTTACGGACATTAATTCCCAAATGAAACAGCTTGCCAGATTATGATTCCAGGTCTGTCAGCATCGAGTCAGCCCTTGTCGGTTTCAACATAACTTAAAGGTATCATCGAATTTTTTTTGGTGCGTTTGTGAAACATTATACTAGGCCTTAAGACATGTAGAATCTGTCTGTTGGAAGAGTTCGTAAAATCTCAAAATCTCCGCTAACAACCCATCACCGCTCACTGTTCCTTACAAACCGCATGTTGCATTCTCAAACTGAAACATGAACCTTACATTGGAGGTGCTTTCTTTCCACCCGAACCTACCCTGATAAACGCACAAATTAACGAAAAACACGTGTGGCCAAAGACAAAAATGTGATGTCAACGACTGCAATCTTCTTCTCCACATGTGCAACAGAGACTAGCAAGTTTACCAACATGAGGATCATTAGTTACTTTATGAACAGGTATATTTGTCATCTAATCAGTATTTTCTTTTGTACATTAAGCGCTTTCGTGATTTGGTAGCTTTTATTAAATTTACTGTTTATCCGTTCCGGGTTATGATTGCTCAAAACAGGCCCATATATATTGACGTGCTCCAAATAGTCTAACAATCGCTAATCACCAAAGAACAAGATTCCCTTGCTGTGACACAAGGGGCATGGTTCACTTGCATCACGCCATGCAGGCAAATATATGCAAACAGAGTTCTTGAATATCTGTGTAAATACGGTAATCACATTTTAATTCTTAAGATTCTTTGGATTAAATTTTATTCGATCACCTCAATCCTCGCTTCCTACTCTTTACTCGGATTTGATATCAGGCCCCGCTTGCGTAAAGCCATCTTATCTCAACGACTAAGATCATTTGGTGCAAGTGCACGCATTCCTTACACCACTTACACCCTTGCTTGTTTGTCGTTTACGCCACGCTGACCGATGCCCAGCTATATAACGGCGTTCTGTAAATAATCGAGTCTGGAAAAGGTTATCCAGTGATCAACAACAGGAGCATCGATCTACGCGGTTGGGATAGGATAACCCGATCCAGTCAGTCGCCTCTTACGACAGGCATGGGTAACTGAAGATCAGATCTTCAGGAGTCCTAAGCTCAAACCGACACATGGACACACAATAAACGTTTCATTATGTGATCATGAGTCACACCCAGAGTCAGATCCTGGCTGAGCAGGCTTGGTTTACGTAGGTAATGTACACGTTTTGCACGTTTATCATAAGGCACCACGGTAAATGTCGCTGTTGATTCGTTTACTTGGTTGACACATCATCGTATACCAGTTGCGCAGATCGATGCTCATGCTGTTAACCACTTGATTGTCTGGTTCAGACTCGACTATTTGCAAACCGTCGCTGGAATATTGCTGAGTGCGGCGTAAAACTAAAATCGCTCACTCAACAGTAAACAAGGTGTGTAAACATCTTAAACTGCGGTTTGGAAGTGAACGAAGCGGTGATAAAATACATTAACCTCGGCAACATCTTGCCGAGACAACCGCTCCTTAAGGAGAGATAAGAGCACACCAAATGTCGTCCGTGAAGGATGTTGGATCGAACAGGATCCCAATTATATGTAAACGCCCTATAGTGGTTGTAAAGGCGACCACGTGGACCAGGGTGTGTGGATCCACCACTTAGGTTGTACCAATGTCATCTTACCACAACGGTGTGGATCCTTCTTCCAGATGCGATCATTTCTATACCGCAGTCAAACAGATGGGTTACTGTAATGAGTGGGTATACAAGGTAAGTTGACCTTAACAAATACTACCCATCACCCTGTACGAAAGGTTACTAATTTCTATCCCAACAGTCGTAAAACGGAGAAGCCCTGTCAGATTCAAGGATCTAAGATTTACAAAATCTCCAGTGACAAAGAATTTTACAGACTGATTTTAATAATCTTGTAGCAAAAGCACATCATGCAATACTACCTGTAAGATACTACACATCTATGAATATAGTAAATCCCACATTACGAAACCAGGCACAGAAGCATCACGGAGAAGCAGGGTTAAACTGCCTTTGTGAAACTGCACTGAAATAACTCAGTGGGAGGTATAGAGTTACTGAGTGTTATTTCAGCCTGTTTAGCAATGTTCAGTGATACTGCCTTGAACGTAGAAGATATTAGCATCTCTCAGATGATAATTTCTTCAACTTTCATCTACGTAGTGGAAAACATTCATATCTCCATATAAACCGATCGAAATGCTGGTAACCATTGATATAAATGATACAGATGTTGGTATAAACAGTACCCAACACGATCCGCGGCTTCACATCGCGAAACGGCAACGAAGGGTACCATTATAATGAATTATATATGGAGATGTGAATGTTTCTACGACGTAGATGAATGTTGAACATATGCATAAGCACAATGTACGTACATGTAAGCACAATGTATGTACATATAAGCACAATGTACGTACACATAGGCACCATTTACGTAAACAATAGCACCAAGTGTGTGAATACAGCACAGTATACATAAACATAAGCACCACATAAGTAAACATAAGCACCACATAAGTAAACATAAGCACCATGCATGCAAACATAAGCAACATGTAGGCAAATATATGCATCATGTCCGTAAATATATGCATCATGTCCGTAAAACTAAGCATCATGTACGCAAATATAAACACTATGTACGTAACTTTTAGCATCATATACGTGAACAGAGACACCATTCACGTAAACATAAGCACCATATCTGTGAATATTAGCAGCATGTACGTAAATCTATGCACCGTGTACGTAAAATTACGTTTCTCCTACGTAGCTTATACAAGTAATGTTTTTGACTGTGACAGTAATATTCTTCCATGAAACAATTATGTTCAAATCAAAATGACATCACGGCGTTTGAAGTTAAAATTCAAAGGTCAAACAACGAAATTGTGATTTAAATATCAAAGTGGATATTGGAACAGAAAGAGAGAAATGCCGCTAACATTCTGGATCAGTCGAACTCAATCATTCAGCCCCGCCAGTTGTTGCCAGGACACCCTGTCTCTTCAAGGAGTACAATTATTCTTCGTCCAACTGTTTACTTTATCAGGTACCTGGTGCTCGAGTATCGGTAGGCAATTAATCTCGACATACAGATACTAGGGAGGCAGTGTCGTCACTGCAAGCACTGATCACTCGGCTCCATGCCATGTGTAACACACATGGTGTAATGAATGTTGACTCTAAGTATTCATAATCATTGTAAATACATCGAGTTATTCAAAGTTCGAGAGTGTGAGTGCAAGTGTATCATGGTTTTACACCGCTATAATGGGTTATCCTACAGGAGGGCTTCAAACAAGTCCCGTTGAACGCTTGAACCACTAGGCTACGCTACCGTCTCCAGAAGATCCAAACAAGTAGCTGGATTTCGATGTAATACTACAGTGAGGATGGAGATTGAGGAGACCCATACAGGTACACTGTACATAGACGACCCACAGGGCTTGTGAGTTACAGTTGGAGTTTCGCCGAAGGCTACTTTACCCAGCCAGGATATTTCCAATTTGAAGGATCAGTAATAACACATTTACGTTTCTACTGAGTGAGGGGCAGTCGGGTAGCCTAATGCTTAAAGTGTTCGTTCGTCTCGCCCAAGACCCAGGTTCGATTCCCCACACGTGTAAAATGTATGAGACCCATTTCTGGTGTCCCTCGAAGTGATGGTGCTGGAATATTGTTAAAAGCGGCGATTTAGAAAATAAATACTCACTCAACTCTTAAGCTTGGGGGTGAGCTAAACACCGATGTGAACATTTTATAAGTTGGATTACGGCGTGTCAGTTTTGAAGATACAAGTATGTGAATGCGATACTGGCCGTAGACGCTCAAACATTTGTTGAATATCCATGAACACGGTGGTGCCCAGAAACATATTTCATGATTAGGAATTCGTACCCAAGACCACTGGTACTGGCTCGCGCCTATTACCAAAAATCTTCCCTCCTTCCCCAGTCGAAACCCTCAACTCCCTTGAAATGTTTAATCGTTGGTCCCTTAAGACTGAAGGCGTTGTTAAACTAGCCGACATATGGCATCTTGATAGTAGAGTACTTCAGATAACTGCTCTCTTAGACAGCTTGGCCACTAACATGTGTTTTCTCCATGTTCCAGGCATATCTATCAATGTAACATTTTAAAGAGCGATGTTGATGGTAAACGGTGTTATCGTGCATTCTATTATACACTAAGGTAATAACACTATATGTGGGTGCGCTACTTTTGGTCTTAGAACTGTTAGGAAGGTTTGGTGTATCAGGGGAATGTTGCAGCAGGATTCGATCATTCTTCAACACTGGATTACGCATGGCCACCTGGCAATCAGAACCAAGCCAAGGCTGTTTACGGTGTGATGACGGAAAATGTAACACAGGCACTGACGTCCTTGTAGCAGAACACCCTCACGTGTCATAATTGCAGATGTCTAAAGGTACTTCGTCAGTGATATTATGTAGATACCTGTTTTGTTTTGTAGCTTTGCTTGTATTGTTCTGTTCGTTTGGGTAGAGTTGAATGCAATAGATGGTTGGACTGCTTTATTATCTAGTTTTGGTGATGGCCGTGGATCATTTGTTTGGGTGATTGGAATGAATGTATGTGTGGGTGATTGGCGTGGATAATTTATTTGGGTGATTGGAATGAATGTATGTTTGGGTGATTGGCGTGGATCATTTGTTTGGGCGACTGGAGTGTTTCGATGCTTTGAAAAGGAGAGGTTGGTGGTGGTTGAAGTAAATAACTCTTGGCACTTATACATGACAGGCACTGAAGAAGTGGAGAAGGAATACATTGACGTACATACTGTACATAGTGTAGCAAATAATAAATTCAGCAAATTCACACATCATCATTAATGTAAACAAACTGACCCGACAATTATTGAGAAAATAAATTTTATACATACACACAAGCCCCCGTTTTCATTTGCCCGCCATAATACAGTGAGAGACAGATATTAGCCAATGTTGAGCAGAGGTTAAGTTGGACCTTTGTGTGTTCCGCGTTATGTTGGTGAACGCTGTGGAGATGGCTATGTGTAATCCATGGGGACACACCAGGACATATAATCGTCATATTGGTTGCTTGTCGGGTTTCCATGGTAACCTTTCATATCAAAACGTGGATCATACCCCCAAATATCCACCAACACCGACATTCTGGTAACACGTCACCAAAGGTAGATTTTGAATAGAGAACCCACATACACTCTTTTATCCCCCCATAGGAGAGTACATCGAAAATTGAGATGATAAGAGAAACAGATATATGTCAATTTAAAGATGTACACAGTAGTTCATAGTTTTGCTTCATGTTCAGTTGATGGAGTCACAGAACTCGTATAGTCCTTTGACTATGTGACTGGCATGTTCCAGGAGTTCATCCTCATCTAGGCCAGTAGGAGATGTGCATGACAGCAGACTACAAACGAGGCCATTGCCATCCTTTTCCAGGAGAGTTACTGTTGTTTCAATGGGACCATGACTTAACATGTCACACCACAGTTTGTCTCTCTGCACCGTTGCCCGTGGGCACACACACACTTTGTAGATGCGTTGGTCCAGATAGTCCTGCCCACACGTATTACACAACCCCTGAACTGTATACAGACGCCACAGAGCAGCGAGCTGCATTGTTTCTTCAGGTGTGGGTAGTGCTCAGCTACAATCCATGCTCTATGACGACTGTTCTGGATGTTCTGAAGTTTCTTGTATTGCTTCCGCCACAATGTTCTTCCAGCGTTGTTTACCCACAAGACCAGTGAAGGTCCGGATAGAATAGGCCTTCAGCAAACCATGTTTGCCATAAAAGGCGACTATGCTTGTCGTAAGAGGCGACTAACGGGATCCGGGGGTGAGGGTCGTTGACTTGGTTGACACATGTCATCGGTTCCCAATTGCGCAGATCGATGCTCATGTTGAATCACTGGATTGTCTGTTCCAGACTCGTTTATTTACAGACCGATAGCTGGTATATTGCTGGTTGCGGCGTAAAACTAAAGTCACTCACTCACCTGTTTGCCCACAAATGTACCCTGTCTGTGAACCGTGTGAGATGATGGACGAGGTTGTATTTCGTCAGAGTCTAAGTACCATTATAAGAACCTATACCGAAACGTCGCCATTGTGAAAATAAAGAAGCTGATCATCTATTAAGTTGTGCCATCTCTATACCAGCAACTTCTAATATGCCACTAAAGTAAGATTTCGACAGACTGACTGTGATCAAATGAAAAATATAATGGAGTAATTTCGGGTGTTGTTTAACTTGATTCTTAGTAATACACAGGTATGTAAAAAATGGTTCTATTTTGTCCTCCAGCGATTATCAGTTGAAAAGCGAGGCCTTAGTATAGTGAGACCATCCATATATGCATTCCAGTGATTACAGGGTAGGTGTCGCTGGTTAAGACGCGAAGTGAACCGATAAGAAGGCTTCAGACGTTGTTGTAAGACATTGTTGCTTAAAGAGTAAACTGTCAATATTTATTCCTGCCAATGTTTAATCGTGGAATATTGGTTTATTTTATGTTCGACTTCGGTTACAAATAATCGTCGGCACCTGTAAGAGTGTAAATATTGCTTGGGTGCCGGGCGAAGTTCTCATCTTCAGCTTGCTTTTTGTGTTATGTCGTTGTTAATATTCTTTTGAGTTTCGAGTTACATTACTGTCTCCTGGTGAGAGGTTTTAACAGATTATGCATGTCATTGTCAGATCACATTATGGCCAAATACTGCAGGTCACGATATAGCTGAAACATATGTGACATTAAATGATAACTCACTCAAAAATTGCCGAGTTGCCTTACATGTTACCCACTCGTTCGGTAACAGAAGGCGGGACTAATCGTAATGTTAGTGTGCAATACTTTGTTTTTATGGTCATGTGGTTATTTGATGTGCATATTACTAATGAAGCTGTTTATTTCCATGTGGCGCCGTATGGACACATTGTAATGAATCAGAGAAATTGATTTCCGTTTTCATGAGGGCAGTTCTTGTTTTGTTAGCGGATTTATGATTCATTGCTAGATTTAAAGAGTTCCAACAGAAAGCAGCCATTTATATCTTTTGATAAATGTTTGCCCACCTCTGACAAGGATAGCAAGCTTCTGTAGCAGAATCAATGGTAGAGCCACACGTTGCCGTACAACGTGGTTTCAAAATAGGCACTGGGGTATCTTAAAGCCGCAAATGCTTTCGACTTATCAGACGAATTCATGGTAACGTTATATAAGTTTTCATTTGCAGGTTAAAGGGGATTTAAGGGTTAATGGTCAGTGCGAGTGGACGTGTCGGGGTTAATGCCGCTTAAATCTGATTTCGGTTTTTGCTGCTGGATGTCAAGTAACCACTATACCGCTATTCCGAGACGCTGACGACTGATCAAACACCAGATATTCACTACAGTATCGGCACATCCGTAATCAGGCCGATTTGGGCTTCTCACCAACGGCGGATCCTTGGGCGTCTAAGTGACGTAACACTACACTGAATGCGTTCCCGATGCTTTGGCAGCATGTGAAACGCATTGAAAGTCCTACTTGTCCTTTTTTTATACAAAACATAGCACACAGACTTTGTCTGTACGCGACTAATCTGTTACGAAGTGTTCATTGGTCCAAATAGAGCCCTCTTATCTCTGCAACGTGCACACCCTGTGGTTCCCAGGCTTGGAAAGTTTCACGTGACACAATGAATGACATTAGGTATAGATACTAACTTACATTAAATCATTTAAAGAGAAACTAATATATTTAGCACCGTGGTAATTTTTTTATTCTGCTTTGATATATGTTACATGACATGAGACATTATTAGAACACACGCCTATTTCTGCATGCCCTTCGTTAATGGCGTATCGCTGTTTTCTGGTAACGAAGACATAGAAGTACGGAAAGAATGTAGCAAGCTACTACAAATATGAGCGTTACGTACCAGCTTTGTTTGAAATTAGTGTTGATTTTCAATTCATTGCAGGTTGGATCCCTCATTTCGTCATCTGGAGAATGAGGAGGGGACCTTTAGTCTGTGAACGTGTGAAACGAAACATCAGCTGCTATATCCAGGTAAATAATACGTATACTGATTTGGAACTCTAGGGTTAGAATTACCTGTTTCTTGTCGCACGAGGCTACTAGCTCGAACTGGGAGGTCAGGCTCAATGTGACCCGTGAAGGTCCGGGATAGAATAGACCTTCAACAACCCATGCTTGCCATAAAAGGGGGCTATGCTTGTCGTAGAGGCGACTAACGGGATCGGGTGGTCAGGCTCGCTGACTTGGTTGACACATGTTATCAGTTCCCAGTTGTGCAGATCGATGCTCCTGCTGTTGATCACTGGATTGTCTGCTCCAGGAACGATTATATACAGACTATATAGCTGGAATATTGCTGAGTGCGGCGTAAAAGTAAACTCACTCAGGCTTATTATGTGTTCTGATTTTATGCTCTTCTAAAACTCTGTCCATGTCTGGGTTGATTACGTGCGAACGTATCCCAGTATTAACCACTGTCCATGTCGAGGTTTACTGCGTGTTGTGGTATCGAACCACTGAAGACTGTCCATGCAGACCTGGTTGATTATCTCCACACCTGATTATCATTTGTAATACTCATGTTGTCAAAGAGAAGTAGTTTATGAATCCGATTCCGCTCCATGATACCACTTTCATAATCCTCCCAGTAACTGTAAGTCAATTACTTTCCACCCTTGAATCCGACTTTTGTATCTGATGCCATGTGAGCTGTATAACGTGATTTTGTGTGTGTGTGTGTGTGTGTGTGTGTGTGTGTGTGTGTGTGTGTGTGTGTGTGTGTGTGTGTGTGTGTGTGTGTGTGTGTGTGTGTGTGTGTGTGTGTGTGTGTGTGTGTGTGTGTGTGTGTGTGTGTGTGTGTGTGTGTGTGTGTGTGTGTGTGTGACACCTTGATTAATTAAGCCAGAACCATCGCTTACTATTTTCCCATATTTAGTCATTTATATTCATGCGAGTTGATGACGGGGAAGGTCATGGATGTTACTGGAGTTGGCGGACTCACACACGAGATATGGACATTGTGTTTGGTTACTGATACTAATGTGATTTCATGACCACTGTATTCCTGAATCTTCTGAATGATCTCACTTGTTAACGTCATACGGCCATATTTGTGGGCACGAAACTAACAATGTTTGCGTCTACAGTTTTTCGTACCTTTGGCGTTAGATTTGACATTTAATCATTCGCTGAATGTCACTTTGCCCAGATAGACAGTTTAACTGAGTGCCTTTGTACGAAAGCCTAATGCTTTCGTACCTTTGCAATAGTTAACAGAGATATTTTTCAGTACGTTTTCCCATGTGTAGGCCTGTGGGGTAATTTAATAATACTGGAATATTGCTAAAAGCGGCGTAAAAGCAAACTCAGTCAATCAGTCAGTTTTCAGAGGTGTAGTATAGTTCGTCTGAACTCGTTGATGGACAGTGAGGAAGTGGTGTATGACCCCTGACAACAACAACACCCCACCCCCCCCCCCCGCCCCCCCCCGGAAGAGGTGCACAAGTTGACCAGGGTGTTCTGTCCCACCACCACCAGACTTGTCGGACCACCCCCAGACGTCAGCAATACAGTGAAATAACTCCCAGATACAACAGCAAGACAATGAAATAACTCCCAGATACAACAGAAAGACAGTGAAGAAAAATAGTGAAATAGCTCCCAGGTACAACAACAAGACTGTGAAATTACCCCTAGACACAACAGAAAGACAGTAATAATAACTCCCATATAAAATAGCAAGCCAGTGAAATAACTTCCAGATAAAACAAGACAGTGAAATAACTCCCAGATACAATAACAAAACAGTGAATTAACAGAAAAACACACAGTAAAGAAAGATAGTGAATAAGCTCCTAGGTACAACAACAAACAAGTGAAGTAACACCCATATACAACAGAAAGACAGTGAAATAACTCCCAGATACAATAGCAAGTCAGTGACACAACTCCCAGATACAATGGCAAGTCAGTGACCTCACTCCCAGATACAACAGAAAGACAGTGAAGAAACTCTCAGATACAAAAGCAAGGCAGTGAAATAAATCTCAGATACAACAGAAAGACAGTGAGGTAACTCCCAGATACAACAGAAAGACAGTGAAGTAGCTCTCAGATACAAGAACAAGACAACGAAATAGCTGCCAGATGCAACAGCAAGACATTGAAATATCTCTCAGATACAAGAAGACAGTGAAATAACTCTCAGACACAACAGAAAGACAGTGAAATTACTCTCAGATACAACAACAAGACGGTGAACGAGCTTCCAGATAAACAACTCATCATAATTATAGGCCTTGTCAACGCCGTTGACAGACAGGTGACCTTCTCATACACAAGGTCGAGCATCAGCATGATCTCATGTTATCAACTAAAGAAGTAACTGAATGATGCTGATACAAACATGATGGCGACAGGTGTTGTAAATTTACTTTGTAATGCTTTGTAATAACTACACAAAAAATAAACAAACACCACCAACAAAAACAAACAAACAAAAAAATATTAAAAAATAATAAAAAAACAAACCCAAAACAAACAAAACAAACAAAAACAAACAAAAAACCCCCTGTAGTCTGTATGGAAGACAATCTATGCCTATCCCTAAAGTGTTCGTAACTTTACGACCCGTCGTAAGTCTATAGTTTATAACAGGGTTACGATTGTCGTAGCGCTACGAACGTATTGTGGATAGTTATAGAATGTATTGTGTTCGTTAACAAGCGATTCGAGATATGTTGGACAATATGTGCGGGGACGAATCTTTTTAGTTAATCTTTCAGGGCAAACCAGCTCAGAATTACTATTCATAAACCCATGCTTGTTTTAAGAGGCGACTAACGGGATAGTATGATCAGATTTGCTGACTTGGTTGACACATGTCATCCTATCCCAATCGCATACGACGGGAGCCTATTAACACAGGTAGATTCTGTGGCTTAGTTGAAAAGGTTGTCTGATCGCGTGGACCTGACAAGCCAGTGATCGATACTGTCAGCAGCTATCAAAGTCGTTGGGGTACGATGAAATCGTCAGCGACGTCATCGAGCATATCACCTGATCAATTACGGAGGCGCTTATCACCAGCGTAGGTAGCTGGCGATTCACTCTGAACCAGGTTCATCACAGGTTGCACCGACAAGTCTTCCAACACAACATAAATTAAATCTAATACCATAAAGCTAATACATGGAGCATTGTGCAATGTATTAAGTCATGAGTATTAACAGTGTCACCAAACCAGTACTCACCGTCATAACCTGAACTCATTGAGTTCGACCTTCTATATCAATTCGTTTAATTTACAACTCGGAAAAGGGAAAATATTGCTATCCAAATTAATTTACTCAACTAAACAAATACTTGTTTCGTGTGCATTACGCATTGCCCGTCTGTTCAATCTGTCATTTGGAGAGTACTAAGCCCCCGGGGAGCACTCGGACACTAGGATAGGTCGTCAGTGAAGCTGTCCCACCTTAATTGTTCCAGGTACTCACTCGGATGATCGAGATACCAGTGCTGAAGTCAACACAACACGCCTAGAGGGGACAGCCAACGATTGATGATCAAAGATAGAACTGTCCTGGCGACCCTGTCATATAGTGCATTGCGATAGAGGTAATGCAGTGGACGGTGCTGCGGTTGACGATCCCGAAGCTGCTTTGGTAGATGCCCTTCGTGAAATAATACTAGTTTGGGTCATTGTAATTTCTTCACATTCTACCAGTGTTTGTTACATGCAAGACTTGCACTGTGAACAAATCATTCTGATTTTGGACCTGTGCATGTTGTGGAGACATTTGAGTGTACAGGCAGAGTGACCTTATGAGCTTCTGTGACGTTGGTTCTCTTGACTGAATGCAGAGACCAGAAGCTATATATTGTTGTGTTTCCCGGTGGACTGGATACGACTCTTTGGTCAATGAATTCTACATGTGTTCCACTGACGATAGACTTGTATGATGTAGTGTATGGCAGTGTAAGTAGTCGCCTTTAAGAGATATATACCATAGAAACTGATAAGACGCCAGGACAAAACATGGAGTACCTCACTGACCTCACACCTTGCTGGCGATCACTCTTGTCTTTTATCAGGTGCATTGACGTCATTCACAGAGACACCAGAACTGCTTCCGTAGCTCGATAAAATTCCTGGTTTCAGGGTAATTTATATGTTTCATAAACCACATACAGATTGTATAAATTCAATGCATTTGATCACCTCTTACCAAAGAGGGATTATACCAGCGTTTACTTTGCAGTGTATGATTGTCGCAAATCCCGTGTAAGTTGTAACCCTGTATTTACACTTGCCTACATTTGTATTGTTACGGAATTAAGCTCTGTTCAAATTTATGTTGATGACGACAGCGTTCTCCTAATAGTACACAGTTTCAAAATTGCGCTGGAGAACGTATATGCTTAATATACTAACACATATACTTCCATGGACGTCACTGGTCTGATAGGGAACCAACGGAGCCACTGTTATCTTGACATTGTTCTACACCAAGTTGTTCAGAAAATCTCGTGATAGTGCATCGGACTCTGGGGTCCGGGGAACTCCGGAATCCAGCCTTAACGTTTCAAAGGGCAGCTGATGATGTAGCACAGCCGTACTGCAGCAATGAGCAACTATTCCTTCCTTGCGAAGTCCTGTGTCCCCGGGAATGAAATCAAGGATGATTTTGACCCTAGCATCTTCATCCACTACAACGCTCCCAGCCCTCCCCCCACTTTCCCCACCTGGGAGATTGCTATCAAAATTCTTTTCTACGTGTTGGCGATGTTGCTGGACGTTGTGGGTAACAGCATCGTCATTCTCATCATCGTCCTGAACAGGAAGATGCGGACGACGACCAATGTGTTGATCTTGAACCTAGCTGTGTCTGATCTGATGGTGGCTGCCTTCTGCATGTGGGTACATGTAGGGTATCAGATCGCCCCTGAGTGGCCCTTTGGGGATTTTGTGTGTAAGGTGAACACCTTCTTTCAAGGTAGGTGATGCATTATAGGGGATACGGTAGCTTAGCGTGTTAGTGTTAGCCTGCGAAGCAAGTAAATCGTGTGTGACTCCCGTCAGAATTTGTCGTTCCTTTGGTGTCGAAATGCAGCATCATTGCGAGACTTTTGGGGTTTGGTATTTCTTTTCCAAGAGTCCAACTAGAAAGAAATCACAATTCGGTGTAACGTGAATGATCCCAAATTAGTTTATCCTAAACATGCTTTTATGTAGACGTATGGTTGTTCGAAACACACCCAGAAGGTGACATCACCTTAGCTATTGCATTAAAACTAAGAAAATAGTTTCAAGTCCTTAAAATGACATTACCCAGCTGTTTTAACATCGTAGTCCAGGTGCTAAGCATATAACGGCCGTCTAGTGGTTGCTGGCACACTGCTAAAATAGAGGCAAGGGAAAATCTTTTACAACGTATTGTGTCTGGAGCAGACTTGTAATGTATACGGGCTGAGATTAGTCAGCCGCACTGTGCCGAGGTCTGTAAGGCTCATTAAAGTCAAAGCCAAATGTAGCCGTGTGGAGCTCTGATCTGATGTAATTTTTCGGATGTCTGTGTTTTGTTGGTGCACCAACGACCCAACCACAATATCGTTCATATGGGATTAAGGCATACATGAATCACCATCATTGTGATGCATGGTTTCTTAAGACAACTTAAGTACTGAAATCTGGCACCAAATCACAAGCATACAAAGTCAGTGATCTGGTAGCCGAGATTAGTGCGTTGTGTGTCTCTCCTACAAGTGTAAATACTGGAGTACTTTACAGAGAAGCTATAATCCCAAATATCAATGTCAGTGTTGGTTTATCATGTTGCCATGCCAGTCTCCACGTCTCATGTTGACATGCCAATGTTCACGTCTCATGTTGGCATGCTAATCTCCACGTGTCATGTTGATATGCAAATGTCTATGTCTCGTTTTGGCATGCCAATGTCAGTGTCTCATGTTGGTAATGCAATGTCCATTTCTCATGTTGGCATGCCAATGTCCATGTCTCATGTTGATATGCCAATGTCCATGTCTCATGTTGGCATGCTAATCTCCACGTGTCATGTTGGCATGCAAATGTCCATGTCTCGTGTTGGCATGCTAATCTCCATGTCTCATGTTGGTATGCCAATGTCCATGTCTCATACTGGTATGCCAATGTCCATGTCTCATGTTGCCATGCCAATGTCAGTGTCTCATGTTGGTAATGCAATGTCCATGTCTCATGTTGATATGCCAATGTCAATGTCTCATGTTGGTAATGCAATGTCCATTTCTCATGTTGGTATGCCAATGTCAATGTCTCATGTTGGTAATGCAATGTCCATGTCTCGTGTTGGCATGCTAATCTCCATGTCTCATGTTGGTATGCCAATGTCCATGTCTCATGCTGGTATGCCAATGTCCATGTCTCATGTTGCCATGCCAATGTTCACGTCTCATGTTGGTAATGCAATGTCCATGTCTCATGTTGATATGCCAATGTCAATGTCTCATGTTGACATGCCAATGTTCACGTCTCATGTTGGCATGCTAATCTCCACGTGTCATGTTGGTATGCCAATGTCCATGTCTCATGCTGGTATGCCAATGTCCATGTCTCATGTTGACATGCCAATGTTCACGTCTCATGTTGGCACGCTAATCTCCACGTGTCATGTTGGTATGCCAATGTCCATGTCTCATGTTGGTAATGCAATGTCCATGTCTCATGTTGGTAATGCAATGTCCATGTCTCATGTTGGTAATGCAATGTCCATGTCTCATGTTGGTAATGCAATGTCCATGTCTCATGTTGGTATGCCAATGTCCATGTCTCATGTTGGTAATGCAATGTCCATGTCTCATGTTGGTAATGCAATGTCCATGTCTCATGTTGGTATGCCAATGTCAATGTCTCATGTTGGTAATGCAATGTCCATGTCTCATGTTGGTAATGCAATGTCCATGTCTCATGTTGATATGCCAATGTCAATGTCTCATGTTGACATGCCAATGTTCACGTCTCATGTTGGCATGCTAATCTCCACGTGTCATGTTGGTATGCCAATGTCCATGTCTCATGTTGGTAATGCAATGTCCATGTCTCATGTTGGTAATGCAATGTCCATGTCTCATGTTGATATGCCAATGTCAATGTCTCATGTTGACATGCCAATGTTCACGTCTCATGTTGGCATGCTAATCTCCACGTGTCATGTTGGTAATGCAATGTCCATGTCTCATGTTGGTAATGCAATGTCCATGTCTCATGTTGGTAATGCAATGTCCACGTGTCATGTTGGTATGGCAATGTCCATGTCTCATGTTGGTTTGCAAATGTCCGTGTCTCGTGTTCGTATGCCAATGTCCATGCACAGTTGTTCTCATCTAAGGTTCATCTTCTGGTGTTCATATACCGATAGCCTCTTCACGTATCAGGTAAGAAAAAGGTTCCAGTTGTTACACACACTTCATTCACTCTTTTGTGTTCCACTTTGTCAAGTGTTGTCAGTGACGTCCAGCGTCCTCACCCTGACGGTCATTTCGGTGGAACGCTTCATGGCGATCGTGTTCCCCTTCCGGGCCAAATGGTCATCTGTGGTCACTGGGCTGGTCATCGTCCTGACGTGGTGTGTATCCACCATGATAGCCTCGCCTCATCTCTGGATCAGACAGCAGTTTAAGTTGCAGTGGAAGGACAGGCTCGAAATTTGGTGTGAAGAGGTGTGGCCAAAAATCTACAAGAACGCAGACTGTGAGACATACCAGCCCGGCAAGATGATATACTACATTGTAGAGGGCGTCGTCATGTACTTCGTCCCCATCGCCGTCATGATCGGGGCCTACTCCGTCATCACCATCAAGCTCTGCCTCCGTAGGGCTCCTGGGACGCTGATAGGCTCCACGGCATCAGCTCAAGAGAAATCCAAGAGGAAGGTCGGTACAGTGGCTGCATATTGATGAGTGAGTGAGTGAGTGAGTGAGTGAGTGAGTGAGTGAGTGAGTGAGTGAGTGAGTGAGTTAAAGCCGGCTGATCGTACTCGACAGAATTTAAGAATAGTTGTGTGTGACAAAGATGCAGCCAAACCGGTATGGGTTTGGGATGGAATATAACCCGTAAACATTATTTTCAGTAACGAATAGCAATTGCTTGATATTTACTTTCCAAAACACACAAATGTTCGCTCAGTAGAATCACTGCTACAACACTACATATATCATCACAACATGCAGTAACCTCTTATCATCTTCAATCACACTGTTGTGTTTATACTAAGGTCATGTCACAGCCTGACATATACATAATGCATGACGTACAGCATGTTGCTTTCAACGATGATTATACTGAGAACACACATTGTCCACTTGTCAATAGAACTGACCCGTGGGGCCTATTGCCCGGTGCTTTCATACGACCGCGAACATTAGCACCATTACCATACCAGCCAAGCACTAGCCATTAGAACACTCTCGTTTTGGACGGTCATTAACTCAGCTGTTGGACAATGTGATCGGAATGGTCATCATCATTTACGCAGGTTAAAGAGCAAAGTATGAAGGTCAATGAAAAGACTATCATTGTACTGTATGCAGTTCTTCAAAACGCGGTATAAAGCACATGTAATTAGACTAGCACTATGAATGTCAAACTATAGCGACATCATTGTTTAAAGTAGTACTGTATCATGTGAAAACACTGTCATTGGGTATTCAGCGGAAGATGGCTTGCTTAAGAACGTGTACATCCATGTATGATGGTGGTAAAGAACATGTTCGACTTTTGATAGGGAACGTGACGTATTTCTTACTACTTTACACCCGCACCTACAAATACGGATATTTGTCTCCAAGCCAACTACTGACCATGAGTAGTTAATGAAGAATTGATCGTACTGGTGTTTTCGACCAAGTCTTTGCATAGTCGGAAGGCAGACTCACTATTCGAATATTTAAGATAATTTTGAATCCAGCTGTACTACATAAAGTATACTGAAACCTTACGAATGGGTTCATGTTTCCACATCTCCTGGGATATGTTTTTTATCATCATAGTCTGTAGATATGTTACACGAATTGTCTGCAGGTGGTCAAAATGTTGGTGGCGGTACTGGTGGTTTTTGTGCTGTGTTGGACGCCGCAACAGTTCATGCTGCTTTGGGATGTGTTCAGACCCAAGGGGAAGGTATGCGATGAGTGGAGTGCGCCTTTAACTGTCTCACAGTGAGTAGGGTCTAAAAGTCGCTTTCAACAGTTTTTCAGCTGTATCATGGCGTGTCTGTTTCACGTAGGAGGGAAGCCCGAAGTTATGCTGGTAGTCGTAGGTCACGACTACCACTTTAATGAATGGTATGGCACTGGTATGGTGCTGATAAACCTATACTCATAATCCGGATTCGAACCACATTTCTGGTCCACAGATGGATAGTGTTATATTTATCCCAGGCACGACGTTTTCCGTGATGCAATGTTGACATGTGGTCGTTCTGTTTGTTACCTGAGTGAGTGTAGTTTTACGCCGTACTAAGGAATATTCCAGCAATATGGCGTCGGTCTGTAAATAATCGAGTCTGGACCAGACAATCCAGTGATCAACAGCATAAGCATCAATCTGCGCAGTTGGAACCAAGTCAGCAAGCCTGACCACCCGATCCCGTCCGTCGCCTCTTATATAAGACAAAACAGTCGCCTTTTATGCAAGCATAGGTTGCTGAAGGCCTGTTCTACCTCGGTCCTTCACGGGTCGTTTGTTACCTGAGTTAAGAGTATGGCCAAATGACAGTTCCAAAATGACTCTCCAGATAGGTGCCGAGCTTAACATTAGAAACGTTATCAGTCAGTGAAAAATGGGTATTATTGTCAAGTGTGAAAATCTTCACAATGCAGTGATTGTCATCATCTATCTATGTATACAATGACATGCATCAACGATGTTTGACCACCCAATCTTGACTATCCAATCTTGTTTGTTGCAGTGTAGACAAAAAATTTACAAAACATTGCCCATGTCAAGTAATAAGTCTTTGAATGCTTTCCAGATCGAGGCTTACTTGGACGACATCAAGTATGCCGCTCTGTACGTGGCCTACCTCAACAGCTCCCTCAACCCCGTCCTGTATGGCGGCTTCAACGAGAACTTCAGAAAGGGCTTCATCGAGGCGTTCCGTTGCCTCCTCATTAAGAAGCGGAATAAAGTGGGACCACGTCAGTTTTCAACATACCAATTATTGCATGTGTCCGCGGAAAAAGGGCGAATCGTTGATCATGACAATATACGTACAGTAACACGATATTCTTCCGCGGGTCATTAACATGGTGTTCATTTTGGCGGTACTCTCTAAATTAGCTTAGTGACAACACACTTTAAATTATCAGTTATCCTCTCCAGGAATGCTCTCCAAGTAGGCATTGAGGCTGCACGTGCACTTTCCTGAATGCTCACTTTCCTGAAGGGCGGTACTATAATACAAAATATATCATGGTCAAAATGAGAAGATCTTCACGTCGTTTCCCATCTTAATTTTGTTATATTGATTCCAAAGTTTCAGTGATGTCTACGTCGTGAAAACGAATTTTCAACTGAGTGAGTGAGTTCAGTTTTACGCCGCACTCAGCAATATTCCAGCTATATGGCGACGGTCAGTAAATAATCGAGTCTGGACAGGACAATCCAGTGATCAACAACATGAGCATCGATCTGCGCAACTGGGAACCGATGACATGTGCCAACCGAGTCAGCAAGCCTGACCACCCGATCCCGTTAGTCGCCTCTTACGACAAGCACAGTCGCCTTTTATGGCAAGCATGGGTTGCTGAAGGCCTGTTCTACCCTGGGACCTTCACGGGTATTTTCAACTGAAAAATATCCCACTTTGAATTATGTTTTATCTACACAAAGAACGGTGTGTCGTAAGTGTACCTTGTTGATCGTGAGTCCTAATCCGACACAAAGTTAATATACTGTGAGAACACTGGCCAAAGCGCCATAAAACCCTCCTCACTCACCCACCTTATTCATGTTCACCTCCGCAGTAACCCAGAGCAGCCGGAACCCAGTCGGACCCGGAAGTGGTGCTGAGAACATACCCATTGAAGGTAAATCCACCATATTAGTAGTGAACCCGTAGCAAACCATCAGCACACCAAAGCTTAGGTATAAGAACCTGATGGAAAGAAGTTCAGGATCAAACGGTTCTTTCACATTATTATTATCATGCCATATTATTTAAAGCAGTATTAAAAACTCCGATGATAATTTTTTATTAGTATCCATTAGTGTTAGATAAAGGTCAATGACATGTGTGAGTCTGTGACTCTAGCCAGGCGCTGTGTGTTGATATTTTTAATAAGGGATAATGAAAGAGTCTGTTGTTTAACGCCGCAGTTGGCAATATTCTAACTAATCGAATCTGGACCAAACAATCCCATGATCAACAGTATGGTCAACCAATTGTGGTACTATGACACGAGTCAACCAAGTCAGCGAGCCTGACCACCCGATCCCGTTAGTCGCCTCTTACGACAAGCACAGTCCCCTTTACTGGCAATCATAGCTTGCTGAAGGCCTTATTCTACCCCGGACCTTAACGGGTCATAAACGAGGCAAATGGTTCCTGTGTGGCAGGCACCCAGTAAGCTTGTATGTCCACCGTTGTTGCAGCGACTAGGTCGTCAATCTACCACCTGTCTGTACCTCGAGCTGTCTAAGACAGTCGTGGACGAGGCACCAGGTAAGATGACGTTGTCTGTTGCCGTCGTCTCAAGATGCATGCGTTGTTAGATGTTGTGGGCATCGATGTTTCACTTTGCACACTGCACACTCATATTCCAGTAGGTGCTGCACTACATTTCAATAGTTCATGTTTTGGCAGATCGTGTAATGGTTCGCCTAAAGTAACTATGGCTGTATCTAACGTATGTCCTCGAATCAAACGTGTCCGGATTCCAGCATTAAAAATGCTATCATGTTTTCGCAACTTCTGAATAGTCAAACCGAAGAGTCACAATCTAAAGTTTGCAAAAGTGTCATACTTATATCGCATTTTGTCAAAATTGAACAAATCCATGTTTAAGACATCTATAATGAGCATCTGGTTACTTACAAACAATCCTTTCTCCCTTTCGGTGGACATACAATGTTCTTCTTTAACGTTTTATTGTCGTATTTGGTATTCTGACCGGTTCTTCTCATGAACTATTTCAGAACATACCCTGGCAGGAGCTCCAGTGAGGAATGTACGTTCAGCCCATATGTTCACTATATATGAACCACTCGAAACGTGAGATGTGGCTGAAGCCTACAGTGTAGATCATGAACTTGTCAATTCCCATGTGAAAAGAGTCCTGGCGGAGCTGTATAGTGTAGATCCTGAAATTGTCAACACCCACATGACAAGTGACCTGGCGTAGCTGTACTGTCACTGTGTATGTAGATCCTGAACTTATCAATAACCACGTGACGGGGGACCTGGCTTAGCGGTACAGTCATTATGAAGATCATGAACTTGTCACCATCAATGTGACAGCTGCAGGTGATCTGGCTTCGCTGCACAGTCACTATGTAGATCCTGAACTTATCAACACCCATGTGACTTGAGACCTGGTGGAGCAGTACAGTCACTGTGTACATCATGAACTTGTCACCACCCACGTGACGGGTGACCTGGTGGAGCTGTACAGTCACTATGTAGATCATGAACTTGTCAACACCCATGTGACTGGCGACCTGGCGGAGCTGTATAGTCACTGTGTAGATCCTGAAGTTGTCAACACCCATGTGATGGGTGACCTAGCGTAGCTGTACAGTCATTACGTAGATCCTGAACTTGTCAACACCCACGTGACGGGTGATCTGGCAGAGTTGTACAGTCATTATGTAGATCATGAACTTGTCAACACCGACGTGACGGGTGACCTGGTGGAGCTGTACAGTCACTATGTAGATCATGAACTTGTCAATTCCCACGTGACTGGATACCTGGCGAAGTTGTACAGTCACTATGTAGATCATGAACTTGTCAACACCCATGTGACTGGATACCTTGCGAAGCTGTACAGTCACCGTGTACATCCTGAACTTGTCAACACCCATGTGACTGGAGACCTGATGGAGCTGTACACTCACTGTGTAGATCCTGGACTTGTCAACACCCATGTGATGGGTGATCTGGCAGAGCTGTACAGTCACTATGTAGATCATGAACTTGTCAACACCCACGTGACTGGAGACCTGACGGAGCTCTACAGTCACTGTGTAGATCCTGGACTTTTCAACACTCATGTGACGTGAGACCTCGCTTGGGTGTATGTCAGCTCATTCCTAAGTCCACTGAAACAGGATGTTGACTGTGCTATGTCAAATGACCAAATGTGCACAACGACTTGTTCTATAACAAAGAACTAGCTAAGAGAAAAATATAATGTACTCTATACTGAGCACCAACACATATGGAACCAGCATGGAGCAAAACTTTCAAGGCTCTGTCAGGCTTACAGGAAGTAGGCACAATGATATCATTGCTATTATAGGGAATAAATGATTCAAAAAAGGTCGTCTAGATATAGCTGGTACATGGGAGGCTTGCCAGTTTCACTTACTGATTTTGTGGGGAAGAAATGCACCGAATGTTCAATAAATGTATCATGAATGTATGTTTTTGAAAAGTTGTCACAACAAACAGGGATGTGCGCCACATTTGAAAAGAATAAGAATTTATGAATGGTATTTTAAACATTACTGAATTATTGAATGTGTCTCAGTCATATAATGCAGGGATCCTCGGATGGGGGGACATATTACAAATCTGAAAAAATGCATTTAGGGAAAAAAAAAGTTTGGTGTGCACTATATGCAAGACCTGCTGGTGCATTTTAAGTTGTTCAGCACATATCTTAAAAGATATGCAAGTCCAATCGAGGCATGGTGCCTGTACCAGGTTTTGAACATCTAAATATTGCATTATTTTTAACGCTACTGTAACAGAGATGCATCTCATAGCTGTAAATGTACTACAGTATGAAGACGTTCTTTCTTTTGTTTTAGGCTGCACAACTTACTTATTGGTATGTAGGTATGTCAAGACATTAAAACATTTTTCAAAAACAGCTGTAATGACGAACTATGTGCGAACTCAGTGTTATATGATTTAATTTCTGTCAGTGCAAATGTCCAGAGTTTAATAAACTGACAGATGTGTGTCCAGACAAAGTACAAGAACTGTGTATGAACTCATTCATACAATTCATACTATGAGAATATGAAAGACAAGAGATACCACTGACCAGACCTATCAATAGGACATCTGAAAAAGTTATCATAGGTCGTGTCATGTCCAAGGGCATCCTCGATATCTCCGGGGCATATGCACTGATGAATATCCACTATACCCTGGATGCATCCACGGCTCAGCTCGATTATTTTATTACCTCCCTTTCCTGGCTCCGCATTCTCACAGTAGCCAGTCAGCTCAGCCACAGTTACAAATGAGCTTACCAACAAAGATAGCAGTTGCAGCTGCAAAGGTTTTTCGCAGTGCGACTCAGATTTGGGGGAAATCTTACAGACAAACTGACTGCAAGTACCCCTTCTATCTCTTTCAGAGAACCTCTGCATGGCTTTTGTTGATTAGTTTAATCAGTTAGATAATTTAAAAAGCGATATTGAGTTGTGATTGCTATGCTCAACTTGCCAGCGTAGACACCTGACAGGCTAAAAAGCCGCCCAAAATGGGTAATGAATTCACCGGGCTGAGCCATACGAGCATCTCAGACATGTCAGAACATATGCCCTGGAGATATTGAGAATGGTCCAAGCAATGCAACTGTGATAACTGCAGTGTCTTTGACTTCAGAGAGACCTGTGTGCCCCAAATACTTTAAGACAAACAATGTGTTTTGTTGGAAGTTTTCACTTTTATTGATCTAAAAAATATAATCAACAAGAATATAATATATATATGAAACATTACATATATAATTTAAAGGTGCTGATGCTGCTGCCAAACATGGCTGTACATTATATCATTACAAAGATATATTTTGTCATTAAGACTACTGATTAGACATAGTGGTCTGGGATGAGACACTGTGGTCTGTGATGAGACACGGTCTGCGATGAGACACAATGGTCTGTGATGAGACACGCTCTGCGATGAGACACAGTGGTCTGTGATGAGACACGGTCTGTGAGACACGGTCTGCGATGAGACACAATGGTCTGCGATGAGACACAGTGGTCTGTGGTACTTTCGAGCAGTACAATCAATTCTAGGCCTCTCTGTAAATAATGTAAATAGTGAGTCAACTTGAAAGCATTTAAATTTTATCTTAAAAAAATGAAAAACATAAGGTTGAAATACATACAAGTTAATTTAATCTGTTGTGTCATTTTTGGATGTCTCTGTTACATAATGGGACTGATGAATGCAAAAGAAATACTAGGAATCCAATTAGAGCTTAAAACAACTCAAATGCATGGCCTCCAACAGACACGAGTTTCAAACGTCATCAGTAAACTAATACTGATGTCATAAGTTTAATCTGATACAGCTCTGTTCTGGTCAGTTTGGGACAGTCGGTTTAGCTGTGCCTGAAAGTTATTAGTTCCCCCCTAAAATCCACTAGCCAAAATTTGTATGTAAAAACTAAGCAAATGAATGCCAAAAGGTAATACACCATTAAAAACAAATGAAAAACATGTTTGAAATATTTTGTTTATGCTCCAATGTGTCCTCATAAAGCTGCTAATATGATGAACATTTTTATCAAACCATATTTTCGCATGATTTAAAGTGTATAATAACTTAAGATGTCAGGGTTTGAAATGTTTATAAAATGATCTGGAAATTCACTAGCTAGTCAGGCCAATGACAGTTGAGATTTACTGGCCCGACTGGATTTTTACTAGCTATCGGCTAGCAGGGCAGTAGCTATTTTGCACAATGGTTCTGGTTAAGAAAAACATTCTTGATATGTCTTCAGGCTGATCCTGTCTGTCAAGGCTTAATGACTAGAACTATTTTAGAGCACAACAAGAGTCAATTTATCTAATGTGATGGACATCTTGAAAGCTCATAGAATTTCAACGTTTTTTTGACTGATTTACATACCTTATAACGTTTTTTGAGACAGAATGGTGAAATGTGTGATTTCTTCTTGATGTTATTTTGTAATTTTAAAACTCAGCAGAAAATCATGAAATCTTCTGATATTAAGTCTGTGTAAGCCCTGTTGAAATATTATTAACATATATACAGAAACATAACAAATTAATATGCATCATCATTGCTTATGCTTATACATAAATATTTGGCAAAGTTTGATCGTGTAACATTTCAGTTTGGACTTCAAACATTGCTGTTTCATCAACAATAACTAGACAGCATGTTCATTCACACAAGTTCTCAGTATGCTGCCACTTGTCCATCTGCTCTAGGATCTGATCCAGACCATAATGCATTGTTGCTCTGTTCACTTCCTGTCTGCCACCAGTTGCCACGAGAGATAATCTGACCTCTTCCAAACTTTGACCTGGCATGACCTTGAACTGGTCCTGCTATTGGATGACCCATGTTCCTTAGTTTCTCCAGGGTTTCCTCGGATATTCCATCTTCCAAGTCTATCACTGGGGACAGTCTGAAAAGGATAGATAGACAGAGAGATAACACTCCGCAGTCTGTAAAGGTGACATATAAGGAGGTGGTGGCAGTCTGAATAGGAGAGAGAGAGAGAGACAGAGAGAGAGAGAGAGAGAGAGAGAGGGGCAGTCTTTGCAGATTCAAGAGAATGCTAGGGAAGGGAGGTAAATCTGGTCACAGCAAGTCATCTACAATTGATGCCCACATGCCCCAGGGATAAACCTTCAGTGTTCACCTACCCGTATCCTCCTCCAATGACAAAGCGGGGTTGGTCCAGGGCCTCCTGTGGGTCCATGTGGAACTCCAGCATGTTGAGAAGGACCTGCACATGTCCCTGAGGCTGCATGTAACCGCCCATCACACCCAGCGTGCACAGCAGCTCACCTACACCACAAGTAGGTGAAATAGCTACGGTATGTCCATTAAGTGAGTGAGTGAGTTTAGTTTCACGCCGCACTCAGCAATATTACAGCTATGTGGCAGTAAGTCCATTAATATAATCCAATACAGTGGAAGCTGTCAAAACTGGAAGCTGACAAAATCGGCATCTGTCCAATCTGGCCAGTTGTCAACACTGGCATAAAATCTCAGTCCTATCTGTGGCTTGAACATATATCATCAGTTCTGCAATCTGGCACATTGTCTAAATCAGATGATTTCTTCAGTCCCTGTAAGTGCCGGTTTAGACAGCTTACACTGTATATGATACAAGTACAAAATATATAATAAGTGGAAAATATTGACACAGGGTTGGAAGTTGTCAATAACTGCACTTACAGCTGATTCAGATTAATGTTTGAGTCTGAGCAGATTGTACGTTTACTTTCCTGGTGAGAATTAGCATTTGCATGCCAACTAAGGCATACATATTTTAGGTCCTTGGATAGCGTATAATTTTGGTGCCTCACAACATGTGGTCAGTTTGATGCAAGTTGTCCCATAGATGGTAAGACAACCTGATATTTAAGATGCCAAAAGTGTTCAATAATTGCACTTGTAAGAATCTCATTATGTAACTGATCCATTAATTTTGTGATGTCCATTTATTTTGAGTTCTTCTTAAATGTTCAGTGGTAGTAGAGCAATTGTTAGCTGAACAATGCACAATGACTCGAATCTGACAAAAAAGGTAAATTTGATGGAGATTAATATATTCATATACATTGTTTCAGATTTGTATTATACGGTCAACTACAGTAATAAATCCGAACTAGAGTCTCAACGGAACTTGGTTTTGTGTTGTCAAGCCCGTTACGTATAGTTGCCAGGGTGGTCATGTTGAAAGAAAGATTCAGGGTTTCATGTGACACACAAATACTACAAGTATGTAAAACATATAGCAAAGATGCAGGGAACCGAAACTACTGTGTCTGCAGACACATCGATATGCACAAAAATACCAAGAACACACCTACAGCCAATCAACACTAGTTGGTTCATCATGATCACTGATATATTCAAGACTCTGAAGTCATTATCTGAATGTTCAGTAAACTACACCACTTCAGTACTTTTCAAGACCCTCATATTACCAGCATGGACCCGTAAACTGTACTAATGGATGTCCCCTGGATCTCCACTTTTGTAAGTCAAGGTCAAACTCTGCAGACCTTCACTTATCATAAGAGAGGACAATGGCAATACCTACATTGCATCATCAAGACACAGTAGTGACTGTATCAGAGAGGAAGTGGTTCTGCATTTTCCTGCCCACTTGTTTTGTTCAGTGAACTTATATCCAAATTTGCTTGTCCAACAGACAAAAACACTTGGTTATTTCCACCCCTGGTATCATATGGTATGAACACAATCATACCATAATACACAATTTACTGCCGATACTTGTTAGCGTTGTTCTGCACACTTGTACAATAGTACACACCTGCCTGTATTTACTAACTTTTATTGTTATTCACACCTGAGTGGCTCATTGCATTAAGCGTTCTGCTCAGGTGTAGTTGTACCTGCATGTACCTCAGGGAAAGAATTCACAATTTCCCACACAATAATTAGTGGTCCTGTCTGTACTTACTGGTACAAAATATCATTCACAGATTAATGCCAAATTCCACCTGGACCACTGGAAACTTATCGTGAAGTGAATGTTTATCCTGGTGAATTTTTTCTAGCCAGGGACCACAGGACCAGCATAAATTTAGCATACTGCTATCCTGGTGTCAGGGCTTTTTAATGATCTAAGGCCAAAACATGTTTTTTATCTTTAATATCGTTCAAAGTTTCTATTTTCCTAACCTTGAGTGATAACGGATATGTTCATCTATTTCACACACAAGTATCAAGTGTTTCATACTAAAATTGGAAATTTTAACTATAAATTGTATATTTATATACTTATCCTATCTCACGTTTGACCCAGTGTGGAAACATGCTGTCAGCTAAGTTGAATAAAATCTTCTTGGCCTCTGTCAGTTGGCTGGAGGGCCGTAGATTACCCTCTGACACACTGCACAGACAAGGATGCATTCCACAAGGGGGCCAAGAGTAGCACCAACTCCCGATATGCTACTACGTACTTGTGATGGGTTGCCTCGGAAACCCCTTGGCTTACACAGCACAAAAACTCTAGGGAGTGGGTTAATGTGGCTATAGCCGCAAATTTTGCTAAGCAACAAGACATGGTTTCTCAAGGAATTAACGCCGCTGCTCCACGAATTATCAGGAGACCCCAGTGATCTAGCACATCCCTGCTTCGAAACTACCCCCTACAGACACACACTGGATGGCGGTGAAAGGAGGAGTAGCCTGGATGCTCAACTAGTTTAACGTTCGGTACCGATCTCCCTACTTACCAAGGTGTGAAAGGACCTATGAGCGAACGCTTTGAAAACGTTTAGGTAATCGGAATTCAACACTTCACTGACATGATTGCTCAGAGAGTAGAGGTCAATAAGCGGAGCGTCGATCATATCTGCATGTGCACAAGACTGCCCGCACAGTCTATCCAGCCATGGGTATGACAGTACACCATGCCCTAGTTCCCTAGGTGAGAATGATCTAGCCCATTTGAACAAAGTACATAAGATATGGATAACATCGATATCGCTTATTATGTACACAGCAAGACCGAGAACCTGGAGATGCTTATCTGCGTGCATGGGTCGGCAACACCTGCTGCACCAGGACCAATGGACCGAATTGATGAAAGCCTTCGATGTCCGTGACTGATACATCCCCTAGGTAATGAGTGGCAAACACAGTATCTAACTTTCAAAGGCAACCTTCCATAATGGCTTGCAGTGAACACTTCCCATGGAGCGCCATGGTGGAAATGAGCGCACATGTTTCATGAGGCTTTGCTGACGAAGGTGGTGGCAAGTTTGGAAAGCAGTATGCTTGCAGAATCATGGATTTCAACCATAAAGCCAAGCTTCTGCTGTAGCCAAGGCCAGAAGGAAGAAGGTCTTGAAAGTGACATGTTCAAAATCTTTCCCAGTCAGTGGTTCATATTCATTCGATGTAAGATGATCCAAGACAACGGACAAATCCCAAGCCGGGGCTTAAAACTTCTGTGATTGATCTTCCAATTTATACGACCTCAGCAGAGACTGGAGTTTAGGGACAGTAGACAACTTTACTCCCACCGCGGCTGCAATAACTGTGTTAAGTGCGGCCAAGTAGGTAGATAGCGTAGCACCCTTCAACATCCTAGAAGACTGTATGTTTTGAAAATACACTGCAACCATCTGTGGCGATGCTGTCGTGGGAGACATAATGCCCTGCCCTCTGCAATATGACTCAAAATTCTTCCACTTGTTATCATAAAGTGACCTTGTACTAAAGTGACCATCGTACTGTAGTGATGGCAGTAGCGACACGTTTAGAATAACCTGTGGCCGTTAATGATCAACGCAAATGCGCCAAGTGTGCAGATTGATTGTTAATGGAGACCAGTGTAGTTGATCTGAGTGCGGATGCACCAATAGATCTAACTGAACAGGAAGTGGCACTGGATCTGGATTGGCTAGCTGTCGAAAAATCTATGAACCAACTCCTTGTCGGCCAAAAGGGCGCGACAAAAAGCAGTGTCATCTGCCAAGTTGAACGTAACTTGAGAAGTACATGTGGAAGAAGAATGTAACTTGAGAAGTACATGTGGAAGAAGGGCAAGTGGTGGAACGCGTCAGCGTTGAGACCGTCCCATGGTATTATGTACGCATCTAGTCCCCAGGCTAATGGATCCGGAATTGGAGACACAAACAGTGGTAGTTGATGAATGAATCTGGTGGGGAACAGGTCTATAGTCGGCTTCGTCAGTGGGAAGCAAACAGCCCTGGATGCAGCTTTCATTCTGTTGGGGACAGAGAGTCCGTGATGACATTCTTTACCCCTGGAATGTGATTGGCTCAAACCGCTACGCTTAATGAATCTAAAAGGTTGAAAAACTGTTGAGCCCACCTCAGAAGTTGGGTCGACCCCATCCGATTGATGTACCAAACGACCGCTGCATTGTCCAACCTTAAAAGGCAAACCTCTTAGTAGCGCTCGCCAATGAGTGATCACCAAAATTACTGCCCTGAGTTCCAAGACATTGATGTGGCATGCGAGATCTGTGGGAGACCACTGCCCTGCCACTTGCTGATCGAGAAGGTGAGCTCCCCACCCATGTAGTGACGCATCTACATACAGGTGGTGAAACAGCAGCAACGGCTCTAAACAAACTCCGACACAAACATTCGATTCTTTGCAAGGGTCGAAGCTGAAGTTGACCCCTGAAAGTGAGGGCCTGAGCAGATGACATTAACCCCAAAAGCTCCTGCCATTGCTGCAGCGTCCTGGGCTGAGACAAACCAATGGGAATCAGACGTAACATCTTGTCGAACCTCTCCCTCGGCACAAGAAGTTTGCTGACCTCAGTGTCGAATACCGCCCCAATGAACTGCAGATGGCGTGTACGGATCAGTTTCGACTTCTTTAGATTCACCAAAAAGCCTAATTAGCAAAGAAGCCACATCACAAACTCCATGTGAAGAAGCAGAATGCCAGCGTCGATTCCAGCCAGGATGCAATCGTCTATGTAAGCCTCGAACACAATCCCCCGATGCAGAAATTTGGTGATCAGCCTCGTGACCTGTGTGAATAGCCACGGGGCTGAAGAAATTGCAAACGTTAGCACATGCCATTGGTAGTGAATGCCCTGGTACACGAATCGCAGAAGCTTCCGATGGGTAAATCAGAATGTGCAAGTGGGCGTCCTGCAAATCCAGAATGACCATAAAATCTCCCGGTTTGATAGTAGTCTTGAGCAACGCTACAGACACCATTCGAAAGTGAGGAGGGGTCTGTAGGTACTTCTTGTTGAACACCTTCATGTCGAATATTAGTTGGACAGAATGGATCTTCTAAAATATCTTCGCTGCATAAATCCCCAATCTTCCTCTTGCAGGAGAAGGCTGGATGGGTACAACTGGAGGCGGAAGAACCCAGTCTGGCTCTGATGTCCTTGAGTCACTGATTGGATGTCTTCGTGGGGTCAGCCTGGCCAGATCCCCCATTGGGTCTAGGTGCATTACCTGATCACCTCTGTCGATTTGTATGGTCCCTGTTATCTCTGCCTCGAAAGGACAAATTGACACTTGCACGCAAATCCGGATTGGAGGGCTCATACCAGGCGGATCGACGCTGTTTTGCAGACTCCTCCATCTGCAATCTCTGGTACTTCAAGAGCTCCGTAGACACCTGCAGGTGCGCATCTTGGCTCACCTTGCTAGCCACTTCCCTAATAGTGCCATTGAAGAGCATCCTGCCCAACCATGGTTGAGGGAACAGGTCCGTACAAAATCTGTCCTCCCACAATGACAACTGCAATGGACCCCTCATGCACATGGCTGTCAAGTACGAAAGGAAATGTGCAATCAACTCCAAAATGCAGTTGAATTGTTCCTGTATCAAACCCATCGCTGCCCTGATATAAGCTTGTTGGTATGTAGAAGCATGTTGCAGTGCCATGGCTATTCCCTCAGAAGTCATGAGTACCGTGTTCAAGGGTCCTCAAATCTTCCTAATCGTCTCATCCACTGACTCAGCTCTTGGTCTTCTACCAAAAAGAAAGAATAGAACCTCTGCTTCGAACCCAGAAGTGAAATATTATCATCAACTGGCGGGGATGTGATCAACGACGAGAACCCATGGACATGCGCCGCAGACAGGTTGAAACGAGGCAAGGTAAAACCATCCTTACTGTTCCTCAAATTGGTGAATGCTGCATCCAACGAAGTAACCAACTGACAAATGCATGGCCTAGGAGGGAACGTAATCGAACCAAAATCGCCAGACTTCATAATAAATGTAGATAATGTATCATCTGAAGACATACTATGCTGTAATTGTAGTTTGTCAGCGTTCCACACAAGCAGTGAGGACCTAACAACCACATCAAATCTTCCATCAGAACTCAAAGAACCATCTGACGCCGGAGACGGTTTAGCCGATCGCCGAAGTCTAGCCAACTCATGAGATGCTGTAGTCTGTGACGTTGTTACAGGCAACGAGATGGGAGTCACCGGATCCTGACGCCGATGCGCCGCAGCAACTCACAATACAAAATCATCACAGTCCATGGGCTATGACATAACTGCTTCCAATCCCGGAACCCATGAAACTGGTAAGCTAGGCGCAGCAGTCGAATGCAGTACACCGTACGTTGCTCCGGTAACACTTGAATACCCCGTTGAACAGGTAACTAAAGGTGTCCTAACTGCTGAAGTAAGCACACGTAGAACTGACATAGAAGAGGTGCACTCCCGCACCCCCCACTCCCGAAAACGCTTCCACTCAACCCAGCATGTTGAGTCACTACCCTGTGAATCGGCACGGAACTGAAACCACTCTGAGGAAATCAAGTGGTGATTACACTCGGCACACCCATGAACATGGTACTACATGCCATCAGTGAATCGAAACATGCCGATGCCCTGGAACTTATCGGTTGGAGAATCACTCGAGTACGATCGACACAAGAAAGTGCTGAACCATGCTGGTGAATTAACATTGTTGATTCACCCACCGGAGGTAAGGTGAATGCTGTCACATTGCGAATCGCCGCATCAAATCCAAGAGGTTGAGCGAACGCCACATCATGTTGTTGAAACGCTTCCCTGTGAATTGAATCGCTACCATGCAGAGGATGGGATAACACTTTGGCTGACTCACTCAAATGGTCTGGGATGTCACGATCTCTTGTACACGATCGAAGTACTTTCAAGGTGGCAAAAGTGATCTGGAATCGTAGCGTAGTGGGAGGGAAATGACTGGTGGTTGAGAAAGCACTATCATACATGGTGGTGTTGAAACTACGCTAGCGTCCCTTAAACTCCCTGAAGTCGACGGGCAAAATAACTGTCTGAGATCCTCACTAAGATAAGATCCGATGCCTCCTGTAAAAAGTCTTCATCTGTCGACCTAGATGTAGAACGCCATGCCACCAACTTAGGGAGGTCCTTTTTTGCCTTCTTAGGCGCTGAAGAACCATCTTCTGCCCTGCACCTATCTCTATCTGACGTCCTCCTCTTATTCACCCGCTGGTACAGATCAAATTGATCGTCATCTAATCCCATACACAAACTACATCAAGATGACCTCTCACACAAGCCAATACAATCGACACAAGAATTGTGCGGATCTGCCAACGAAAAGTTGCAGTTACATTCACAACACTTGCGTTTTTTAGAAGTATTCTTCTCTTTAGAAACACCCATCGTCAATCACTAAATCAAGCTATCAATTCTCTCACAAAACATGTCCAGCCTGTGGTGCGACAAGAAAGAGAATGACTAGTAGAGGACGCCACATGATCGGCTGCACGTACAGGCGTCTATTACAGGGGCAGACGTCGGGTGGTCAGAGGCCAGGAAGATTTGATTCAACTTAGCTAACGTTTCCCCACTGGGTCTAAGACAGGAAGAGAGATGCATAACGTGAGATAGGATAAGTTTAAAAATATAATGTTGATGACATCATATCTACGAAACTGTTGCCACTTTCCATATCCAGGAATTTTTCATGCGTTTTTTATACTGCACTGTGATCACATGACTTCCTATTAATATATTGCCTGTCACAAACAGACGACTGATCTTACTGATATTTCGCTCACTATTCTTCGTTATATAGGTAACTGATTTTGCACCTAAAGTGGTATTAATGATCTCAGGTATATAATATTGATGTTTGTTTGCTTTTTACATAACTTAACTTCTGGATTCCCATTCTCAGTAAAACTTCTCACAACAGAGACTGGGCATCCACCCACCCTACCGATGAATTTGTGAATTCTGATCACACACATATTTCCCCAACATAGCGCGAGCAATGCAATCATCAAAATCACCACAACATTGAATTCAGTTTGCAATGGTAGAATGCAGCCAGATCTGACATCATAGATCATGCCTGTATTGTTCTGACTGTGTGTTTGTACGTACCAGTGTCTGCTGACGTCACCATGGATGGGATGATAGTGTGGTATGGCCTTTTCCCACCAGCTAGACAGTTGGGGTGGGAGGGGTCCAGGGAAAAACCTGCTCCACGGTTCTACAAAACATAACACTCCAGCTAGACTCTATTCATCTCCAGTTAGTCTGGGGTACATCTACTCAACTGTCTTCCTTGCTGGCTAACAATTGAGAACTGGGCAGTCTGGTTCCGGGATTTGGATAACTGGACGTGATTTGTTTGTGTTTTATTTAATGTCACTTAGAAATTTTCAAACTATATCATGTTGACTTAGTAATAATCAAGTGTGTACCTGACAAAGCAATGATTGATAAAATGAGCAGCAATTCAAGCTCACTGGGTACAAGGTCAAGCTTTCAAACAAGTCATTGAGTCTAATAACCAGATGATCTTAACAGCTCTTATGTCTAAGTTATGGTTTCAGGGAGAAATTCTAAACTCGAATCCAGATTAATAGAATGCACTTTATGTCATGCCTAAAACGTAAAGCCAGTGAGTTAATATATACATAATAATGCTACAATCCCTCATCTGAACTGACCTCTGAATAAAGCATAGTTAAGATGTAACACTTTCATAAATATATGTTAAAGATTCCAGGTCCTGCTTCAAGAGAACACGTGAAGTGCCGTTGCAACACCTACCTGTAGTGTGAAGCCACATCCTTCAGGGACTAATCCAGTCCCAAAGCCCATGAAGTTGCTGTTGATGAAGGAGCAAGCATTGCCATCACAGTCGACGGTGGTGAAGTAAACAGTGTCACTGCCGGAGGTTGGGCTACCCCTCTCTACATCAGCCATAGCCCTGCCGACAAAAAGACAAAGTCATCAATATCCCCCCACAATGGTAAAATATTCTTTATGAATATGTCATTTAGTTATGACTATGTCAAATGTTGGTGAGGATATAGCAGTGAGTGAGTGAGTGAGTGAGTGAGTGAGTGAGTGAGTGAGTGAGTGAGTGAGCTTAGTTTTATGTCACACTCAGCAATATTCCAGCTCTCTGTAAAAAATAAAGTCTGGACCAGATAATCCAGTGATCAAGAGTATGAGCATCAATTTAAACATATGGGATACAATGTTATGTGTCAACAAAGACTGTGACTATACTACAAAGTGGTAGGAGAATATTGAAAATTTTAAAGTTTTGCTGTGGAAAAGAGCACTAACATTAATTTGAGTTAAAGTCAAACTTTTTGACATGGAAATGCAAAAAATATTTTCTTCAGAAACCCAAAACTGCCAAAAGGTAACAGTACACCACAAGACCTACCTTTGTGCCAAGTTTGGTTAAAAAATATTTAATGGTATCAAAGTTCTGCGCTGGAGAAGAGCAGTACCACAAATTTCAGTCATAGTCGAAAGGCCAAAAGGCACTCTAGGGATCCCTGTTGACATATTTACCAAGTTTGGTCAACCTATCACTGATAGTTTAGCAGAAGTGCTTGGGACAAGTGTGACAGAGGCACAGACAGACAGATGAAACTCGTTTCTTTATCCCTGGATTGTACTGGTGAAAAAGCAATAGTAATTGGCAATGAACAATGCAAACATGTTTCAAAACCTCAAATATTATCTTAATTTTGGATAGAAAAGGCTAAAAAATTGAAAGTAGTAGGCTTAAAACAAGATAAGCATGATGTAGAAACAGTGACATTACCATATTTTACAGAAAGCAATGTCCTGACCTTGACCTATGAACACAAAACCGAAAGGTCCCATACAAGAAGAAGAACATGCCATTTCAGAGACAAATGCATAAATATAATTCACAAAAGTCTAACCACATATCTCCTTTGCTCTGCCTTTGCCTTGACCTTGACCTTTTTGTTTCATGCATCACTGTACCATCACCAAACAAAACGTACAGGCAACCACATATTACAGGACAGATAATTCTGCACACTGATTTCTGACATCTCTGGGAGTGAGTGAGTGTAGTTTTACGCCTCACTCAGCAATATTCCAGCTATATGGTGGCGGACTGTAATTAATTGAGTCTGGACCAGACAATCCAGTGATCAACAACTTGATCATCGATCTGCGCAACTGGGACCCAATGACGTGTCAACTAAGTAGCGAGTCTGACCATCCGATGCCGTTAGTTGCATCTTACAACAAGCAAAGTCACCTTTAATGGCAAGCAGGGGTTGCTGAAGGCCTATTCTACCCTGGGACCTTCACGGGTCTCTGACACCTCTGATCATCTAATACTGCAGCATAGGTGACTGAACATGTCAATGACGTTTATAACAGTATGATGAATTCCAACCCTTTGCGAGACTTGAACACTTGCCATACCTAGTTTCACTGATGAGTTGTCTCCTCTTGCTGGCATACTGCTTGCTGATCATTTCTTGTATGGGGACACTGACCTTGGAGGGATCGGCACAGTACCACTGGGTATCGGCAAAACTCAGGTGCAAGGCCTCGATAAGGAGGTGCAGGTACTCAGCAGAGTTATGTCCCTTGCCTATTAAAATGGGCCAAAAAAAATTCAAACCCCAAGAATACAAAACAATTATTATTCCAGTGTCTGATGTTTAGCATCACCCTCATATATCATCACACACTCCCATGATCCTATCTTGGTACATTTTTGTGTTTTGAGAACCTCCAATTGGTTTATTTGCCGGGATAATCAGTTTGAGTGGCTTAATTATGATTAATTACTTATTCCAGCTGGAGGGGTTGCTGAGCATAAACCAACATCTGCCTGCTGACTTACTTCTAAGATCAAAGCCCTCCAGTATATTGAGGGCCATGAGAGCCACAATTCCCTGACCACTGGGAGGTATCTCCCACACCCGACACCCTCGATAGTCAACACTGATTGGCTCCTCGAAGGTGGTCACATGACTCTTCAGGTCATCTAGGGTCATAGCTCCCCCATGTTGTTGGACGACATCAACCAAAGCCTGAGCCACACGTCCTTCATAGTAGCCTTTCTTTCCATCAGCAGCCACAGCCTGAGAAGAAGTGTACACAAGATTTAGAAAGTTTCTAGTATTACAGGCCCTACAGCCTCACGTCAGTATTCATGGAGAAGAAAGATACCTTGTACACAGTAGAAAGAACAAATATGTGATGATGAGCTATCTGCAGTATGTAATGTGTCTTAGTCTGTACATGTATAGCGTGCATATTCTTCACTCAATGCATGCTGTATCTATTCATGAGGAATTACATCGCACCCAGAGAAATCATGTCAGTGCACTGATGGAGACCACAAAACTTCAAGGACATTCTGCATAATGTCAAGGGAGAAAAAGATATATGCTGCCACCAGTAAGCTCCTGTTCAGACAGAACAAGAAACTGTTACCATCCTCTGCTTCTGGGTCTGTACTGTGCACTGTGTTCTCTGATTACTTCAAAGACATTATCATCAATATACGATCAACTTTGTCGAATGAGCATGCATCTTGCAGCGTTTGTAGTAAATCAAAAAATGAACATGACAATATAAGCAGTTTGAATTCTTTTCATCCCACCACAGAACAAGAGGTGCAAAGATTGTCTCAAATCAAATCCTGCCAACTTGACGTGATGTGTCTCTCAAAAAGGCAGTTGTCACCCCACTGCCCAAGAAATCCAACTAGCACACAGACTGAAAGCACACATCACAGCCCACCTTTGCAGGTTGCATACCGTACACACCACAGTACGGAAACAGCCATGGTGAGCGTCCTAAACCACCTCCTTCAAGGAGTTGACAAGAATGGTGCTACAATTCTAATTCTTTCAGATTTGTTGGCAGCGTTAGACACAATTGACCATGACATCTTCATGAGGACCCTGAAGGAAAGAATAGGTATCAATGGCACAGAACCTCAGCGGATTCGTTCATACCTTTCAGAAAG
The DNA here is from genome assembly GCF_037392515.1 of Haliotis asinina. Lineage (NCBI taxonomy): Eukaryota > Metazoa > Mollusca > Gastropoda > Lepetellida > Haliotidae > Haliotis > Haliotis asinina. Next base: position 11,634,466 of record NC_090284.1, read on the forward strand.
ATACCAATGTGTCGTAATCGGTGACCGGAAATCAGACTCCAAGGAACCTACAGGGATCTGCCTCAGGTCCCTTGTTATTCACAATGTACACTTGTCCCTTAAGACACATAGCTTGGTGTTACAGCCTTTCCTTCCACCTTTATGCTGATGACACACAGGTGTATCTTTCCTTCAAGCCAACCTGTCGCCCGTCATCCATTTGTGCAAATCGAGAGCTGCATACAGGCAATCAAACTTTTAATGACAACGCACTGGCAGAAGCTAAGTGGAGAGAAAACAGAAGATATCATCAAAGAAGTCCTCAAGCAAATTGCTGAACATTTTCCTCTGCCAGACCTTCATATTGATGGTCATATCACTGCCCCAAGTCCTGAAGCTAAAAACCTTGGTGTCATCTTTAACCAACACTTTATCTCTGGATGCTCATATTAAGTCAGTTAAGTCATTCTACCACCTATGAAACATCTCCCAAATCCAGCTCTACCTTGATGAAAGGACAAACTGTTCATTGATCCATGCATATATTTCATCTCAGCTGGATTACAGCAACTGTCTACTCTATGGCCTGCCTCAATATCAATAGGAAAGCTCCAAAGCGTACAAACTTTTGCTGCTAGGCTTGTCTCCAGATCACAGAAATACTCTCACATAACTGCTGTTCTGCAGAGATTATACTGGCTTCCTAATATCAGACAGAATCCAATACAAACTCAATCTTCTTGTTTTCGAGTGTCGCAAGAACCTAGCTCCAAAGTATCTACCTGGCCTGATCAACAGATATCAGCCCCACTGAAATCTCCAATCTGAAAATCTTGGTCTTATTCTTGCCCCATGTTGTGAGTCCAGCACCAGGTTTGGTGATCGATCATTTCAGGTGGCCTTTCTCTAGAATCAACTCTCACTGGTGATATGGAAAATAGACAACCTGAAGATTTGAAATACAAACTGAAGACCTACCTTTTTAGGAAAACATATAGTGCCTACCTTTTCTTTCTTCATTTGTTCGGAGAGCGCTACTGAGCAGCACCTTTGGACTGGAACTGGTGCTATCTGAATGTTTTCATGATGATGATGATGCATTACCACCCATTGCTTACCCTTTACACAATGAAGTCTAGGCACAACGCTGTCCCACCACCCATTGCTTACCCTTTACACAATGAAGTCTAGGCACAACGCTGTCCCACCACCCATTGCTTACCCTTTACACAATGAAGTCTAGGCACAACGCTGTCCCACCACCCATTGCTTACCCTTTACACAATGAAGTCTAGGCACAACGCTGTCCCACCACCCACTGCTTACCCTTTACACAATGAAGTCTAGGCACAACGCTGTCCCACCACCCATTGCTTACCCTTTACACAATGAAGTCTAGGCACAACGCTGTCCCACCACCCACTGCTTACCCTTTACACAATGAAGTCTAGGCACAACGCTGTCCCACCACCCACTGCTTACCCTTTACACAAAGCTGTCCCACCACTCAGTGTTTCCCCTTTACACAAAGCTGTCCCACCACTCATTGTTTCCCCTTTACACAAACATGTCCCACCACTCATTGTTTCCCCTTTACACAAACATGTCCCACCACTCATTGTTTCCCCTTTACACAAAGCTGTCCCACCACTCATTCTTTCCCCTTTACACAAAGCTGTCCCACCACTCATTCTTTACCCTTTACACAAAGCTGTCCCACCACTCATTCTTTACCCTTTACACAAAGCTGTCCCACCACTCATTCTTTACCCTTTACACAAAGCTGTCCCACCACTCATTCTTTACCCTTTACACAAAGCTGTCCCACCACTCATTCTTTACCCTTTACACAAAGCTGTCCCACCACTCATTCTTTACCCTTTACACAAAGCTGTCCCACCACTCCTTCTTCACCCTTTACACAGAGCTGTCCCACCACTCAATGTTTACCCTTCATACAAAGCTGTACCACTACCCATTGCTTAGCCTTTACACAATGCTGTACCACTACCCATTGCTTACTTTTTACACAATGATGAGGGATAGCAATTAACAACAAATGAAACCATGCTTGTTAATGAGGATAAAGTGTTTGGAATTTGTGATTGTTCAGGTTTGGCTAGTCCAGACTTGTTTGTCTACAACTTGTTTGTGATACAGCTTTAGTATTGCTGATGGCAGCATAAAACAACATTTTTTCACTCAGTTATACCCTGAATGTCTTGGCTAGGTTCGGCATTTTCATGATGTCACCATGTTTTGGAGCTTCTCCATTCAAAAGCAGATCACAACCATGTTTGTTAGAGGCATCAGTTAGGAGATGAGAACCTGAAAAATGATTAAATCGTTTCGATCAAGTCACAGAACTTACCTACAGGTATGTTTGCTCATATCAACATTTACTGCTGAAACAGACCTGTGAAGATCCCAGTTATAACTGATCTTTGTAAGAGGTGACTAATGATATTTGGTTGTCAGAATTATTGACTTTTTTGACACCCGACACCGTATTCCATTTGCATAGAATAATGCTCATTTTGCTGATCACTGGATTGTCTGATCCAGAATTGATTATTTACAGACCATAGACCTATGCCTGGAAAATGCTGAGTGTGGTGTCCAACTGCACCAGCATGGCACTTGTTACACTACCTGGTGAGTGAGTGAGTGAGTGAGTGAGTGAGTGAGTGAGTGAGTGAGTGAGTGAGTGAGTGGGTGGGTGGGTGGGTGTGTGGGTGGGTGGGTGAGTGATTGAGTGACCCAGATAGCATTCAGACAATGGCCCAATGTTTGGCAATGTTGGGCCAATGTCTGCCAATCTTGGCCCAAGTCTAAATGCTATCTTGGGAGTGAGTGAGAGAGTTTAATGCTACACTCAGCAATATTCAAGTTATATGGCAGTGATCTGTAAATAACCCGTATCTTCTATGGTTCCCCCTAAAGATTTATATTTCTGGATCAGACTGACTCTCCCAATTTGGTGGGGGAGTCAAAATAAAAATTTGGGGGTCAAACAATTTACTAAGATAATCAATTTTCAACAAACAATTTCTTTTTCTTTCAGGTATATGCCTCTAAGTCTGACTTCTCAAGAATTATCATGTGTACTTTCGAATCAGTTTGAAATCAGAAATCAATTTAGTTACACTTATCACCTATAGCACTGTATACTTCTGATTAGTGATTGTATTGCATCAGAAGTGACACAGTATTAGTTGCTTACCCAGGTTTTCCTCAGGCACTTAATTAACATTGATCAGACAAAACATGGACTGGTCAACTGGGTCTGTCCACTGTGTCCAAGTGGGTTTTTAATGATTTTGGTCATTCATAATGATTACCCAGAATGTAACAATTCAATAAAGCCATTCTGTACAGATTGTAAGCTGTTTGGAAAACTCACCCACAATTTGCAACTCGCCTATTGAACAACATAAGAGCTGCTCCATAATCAATAATACATGCCACGTTTCAGTAGTTTATTTGTTTTCCATTGAAATTACCCACTGCTATCATATATGATTCACAGAATACAAACACAAAATATACACTATTGTCAAGAATAATGACTCGTATCGTTACCTTGATTCCAGAAGTATGCTGTACATTTCTGTACCGGGAATCCATTCTCTGCCAGGTCAATGGCGGGCGCCAGGATTTCTGACATTGTCAGCTTGAAGCAGACGTCAAAACATTCAAGGTCAAATATGTTTACATGTACTTTGATACACAGTTAACAATGATAATAAGGGACTTAGAGGCACCACACATCTTAAGTGTAGTTTGTTATGTGCAATTCAGCTAATGTACAGCAAGTGACTGTACAGCCGTTAAGAACAACTAATTATCTGTCAGTTCACTACAGTGGACTCTGTCTAATTTGGACTGGCTTAGGACAACTAAAACATCCAAACTGGAGTGTAGTCAGGGTTTCATAGAAATTTCCTAGAAACATTATTTCGGGACCGTAAGTTCAGTCCTGTATATACAGCAGTTTGAGAAAGACGGAGACCGAGTTGCACTGACCGTGAGAGAACTGTATAAGCGTGTTCAGAATAGTGTTGTGAATTGGAAACAAAGTCCACTCTTCATTATTGGAGGACTTGTGGTGAATGATTTTCAATTATATTCAATATAAACACATTTTTTATGTAATCACCAATCTTAAGGGGCTTCATCCAGGTTTTGTTTCATAACATAGCTTTTTGCTGTAGAGCACCTGTTTGATTATGAATATTCCTCAAATTTAATGGTTAGTTTACTTCATCCAAGTCAGTGATACTAAAACAACAAAATTCTCATTAATCAAAAATGTGTTTTTCACAACTGATAATCATTATTAATCCTTCTTTTGATTGATTTTCGATTTTTTTTAGCATCGGGACATCACTGGTTCAGAATAAACATAATTTAAAGCACTTGGACTCACAACAAATAAAAAGCAGTTTACTCAACCCAAGTATGTCAAGTCTTTTGTTTCATAATGACACAAAACATATCAGACATCATCAGCAACACTGATCACAGGATACTAGAATGATTTGTGAACATTTTCCTGAAAACTTTTGATAAACAAGGTCGACCTTGTTTTGCTCTCATTGGAAAACAGGCTAAGCTGTTCTACATATTTTATCACCGAAAGTCTAAGAAATCTGTAAAACCTCCCAATATTAAACATACTGAGAGTTTATTGGTAGGTATCAATAGGGTTTTTTTTGTGACAATTTCTGCAATCAATCAATATTCAGGTTCAATTACAGGCGACCAAAACATTTTCACGTATGTCATACTGTCAAAAATGTACAAAATATTGTACTTGTGTAGACAGTTCCTGAAAGGAAGACTGCATGAGAGTATCTACCTTGCCACTTCCAAATTTCTCAACGGTGTCAACCCACGCTGCTGCAGCTCCGGGGACAGTAACAGCATGAGCGTGAGTAACTGGAAAACGATGATCTTTGCTGTATCCTTCACCTTTCAAACGGTCCAAGGTCAAGGCTGATGGTGCACGCCCGCTACAGATATAATCAGTAAGGGTGAAGGTAGAGATTTGTTGTTTAATGTCACACTCAGTAATATTCCAGCTACATGGCGGTGATGTGTAAATAGTCAAGTCTGGACCATACAATCAAGTGATCAACAGCATCAATTTATGCAGTTGGGACACAATAACATGAGTCAGCCAAGTCATTGAGTCAGACCGCCTGATCCCGTTAGTCGCCTTTTAAGACAAGCATGAGTTGCTGAAGACCGATTCCAGCATGGATCTTCACTCTGGTTGTAAGGGTGAAAACAAATCCTGTCAAAATCTATGGTAATATGGGATGGGCTGAACTACAACATGCAGCTGCAAAATAGGTTTAGCTTCTGAACTGATGTCATGATTACTTTTCTGAGAAACATGTCTTTCAGAATCTTTCACTCTGAGCAGGTAGCTAACAAAGATATGATAAACGTACTGTGTTTTGACATCTGAAATTTTTTGTCTTGTCTCACAAAGCTGTTAACATACCTGCCATTCAAACCTTTCACTGTTTTTGATTTTGCATCATAGAAGAGGCAAAATGCATCTCCACCAATTCCAGTTGAGCATGGCTCTGTCACATTCAGGGCTGCTGCCATGGCAACGGCAGCATCAGCAGCATTTCCACCTGACTTAAGTACATCTGAAAAGCAAGTCTTCAACTACAGCAACAGCAAAGTCATTATTTTCTGGTCATACCTGGGTAAACATACAAATATTCATATGTAGGAGTCTATGGTCTGTCTGATAAAGACTGCTGTCTCCAGGCAAATCAACATTGCCTTTAAGATATTTGTAATTCACTGATAATGTGTCCAAAATACATGAAGAAGAAGCTTTAATGCCTAGTTTTGCATAATTGTACTGGGCCCACTTGCACAACGTGATCTAAGTGCTACAATGACTGTAACTCCCATTCTCCAACATAGGCTTAAGACAGTCGTAGCTCTAAGATTGCTTTGTGCAAGTGGACCAAGAATTTTTTGCCAGTGACATTTAGTCTGGCCATAAACCTAGGAAGTAGGTATACTTTGTTGCTACAAAACAAACTCAGTAAATGAAAATACTTTATGATCGATATCAATGATGGATATGATAATGAAAGATCTCTATATGTTAACAGACAAACACTGTAAAATGTGTAAGTAACAAAATGACTGAATGAAAAGAATGAAGCTTTGAATGATGTAAACATAAAGTAATTCTTCAAAGAACCCTCAAATCTCTTAATTTCTGAGTTGAAGCAGGGTATGAACACGAGTGTAGCCTTTTATAGCTGAGAATGCTATAGCAGTGAATTCATAGACCAGACTGGTTCGTAGATGTGAAAATTTGGTGGATTCATAGACAGATTGAGTGGTGAACTTGTAGACACTAGCAGGGAGATACTAACAAGAGATGGTGTAGATTATCCCTGACACTAGTAAAATGGGAACACCTTAATATCATTGGTAAAGAAGGTTGAAATTATGACATTAGTGTAAACTAAAAGTGTTTGAGTTTTGTGAAATAAAACAATATGTTAGGTAATCATGATGAAAGCTGAAAAAAAAACACGTTTCGCAGCGGGCCAGACCTGACAAATTCTTCTGCCTATGGGATGACTTCCACACCGCTATTGTACTAAACTGGGTTTTGTGAAATAAAAAAATATAGCAGGTAAGTATGATCAGCATTAATGTACGGAGACAAAGCATACCTGAGTATCACTGAAAACAAAGAAAAACAACTTTTTTTTATACACAAGCGATTTAGCAAAATTAATATGCTTGCAAAATAATATTATTCCTTAATTTATACACGTCTACGAAATCACCGTCTCGCTCACAGAAGCCCGGCCACTGTTTTATGGCATACATGAATTCTGCACAGGAGACAGATACAAATTGTCAAATGTATTTGATACACTGGTTACGTTAGGATTTTACTTTCTCTTCAATCACCAGTAGATCATCCTGCCAGTGACCTCGGATAGCAGGAGGAGTAGAACCTTACCTTAAACCACATGAAAACTAACGGCACTGTTTCTGAGGACTGTTTACATATCTAGTACCGTTACCTCGTCCGATCTGTGATGCTAACGGCTGACTGCTCGACGCGCTTCCATGTTTGCTGACAACACATGATCTCCGGGACTGGAACTTCAGCTCGCTGTCACCCATCTTGCGATAGCGTCCTCAATGTCGGTCAGGGACGAATGGTCGAGTTCTGCAGGTGGAAGGCACGTCAGTGTGCCCTGTCATATTCACATGGTACACCTTGCCAAGGGAGGTCACTCTCAAGAGTGGTGTTATGTTACGCTCGCTTATCGTAAGATGCTGTTAGCCCACTGGTTAACAGTGAATAATGGGTTGTTGGTATATGGCCTCATTATATGGTAACCATATTTATAGAGATAGATCTATGGTATACTTGATAAACGAGGGCGCGTATACTAAATCAGGTGAGAGTATAACGGGATGCAACATTACTTTTCAGGAGCGGATACAGCTTTTTGAGAAGTGCACATTATTCAGAAACGGGTGGGTGCACACTTTATTTTTACCCTAGTTTCAATGGCCATTTAACAAAATTTCATGAAAAAGGGGATGGCTGGGTTCGGTTCCACCTGTAGTTCTTCAGCTTGGTGAACAATGGCTTGTGGGTATATGACCTCATTTTATAACGATGATATTTATAGGGGATACTAAACGGCGTTAGCGGTGATACAATGTTCACTGAACGAGTCAAGGACTTAGTATCAAACAAGCAAAAGACGTTTAGATACTAAATATTTCACGAGTTTTATATTAGTGGTATTATATGGGATCAAGTGATATGTTATTACATATTGGTGTACTGGCATTGTAGACTTTTTAAACAGTGAAATAAACGGATGATAAACGAAGGCACGTACTGAATCATCTGAGAGTACAGCTAGGGAAATCCCTTACGTGGGTGCAATTTTCTCATGCCCCCCTCCATGCCCCCCCACCCACGTGGTAATCCTGGAACATTGCTGTGAACAGCGTAGAACCACACTCACTCAGTTACTCCTTTAAAGGTCAAAAGCCACACAGCAACAAAAAAGGTGGCATCGTTCTCGTTAAATATGTTTTTCTTTCCCATGTTTCAGTTCATTTGACAAATTGATGTTCACAATTTCAGTTGAAAGAGTAATATAGTTTAACTTCAAAGTGAATTTACATACATTCTGTATAAGGAGTACTGAAAGGTCGAAATCCAAAGGAACGGCTATAACAAGTACCTCACAATATTGCTAAGTATTCATTTTCTCCTGTGACGTTAACATTACGTCATTACCGTCACTTGCTATGACGTCACCATAATAACTCAGATTAATAACATATCAACAAGTATAATACATCTTGTATTTTATCAACCAAATCAAAGACGCAATACGTACTTGACCGAATGCAGTAGGGCGCATGTGTCCTTTGATCTTTAGGATCTCAAAGAATTTGAACTGAATTATGATAAATGTGAACAGTATTTTTGATTCGTTATGTGATACAAATTACAAAAGAAAAATGATTAATGCACTAAATGAATTTCTGACGACGTCATTTATAATTCAAACCATATACACTGACCACGTTCGTAACTATCGCACATGTGACAATGTAATCAGAGGCCCATGCATAACGATATTTTACAACCGCTTCTTTGACTAGTTTGTTTCTGTTTGACGGTTATTTCATCTTGCAAAAGTACATTGCGAGACACTCGAGCGCATATAATCAGTGGCACGGATGATATACAGTAGCAGACAATCCAAACTATAAATATTCTTGTCGGGTTTCTGGTTTAAAAGAAACGGAAGTCTATGACGAAAACTGAAGTCGTTTGCAGAGTTGCTTCCCTTCCACCACTGTGCATTATTTTCTTGCCCTTATTGTGTGACTTTAGGTCCTTGAAATATGACCTAGTTATAACTACGAGTCCTAGTTATTTTACTGTCATTCGTTTTTCACCAACAATGCGCATTATTATTGACAATATTTTAAAATATTCTGGCAACACAGACGCGCGGCACACCAGAAACACATGGGCGTGCAGCGCCAAAAAAATAGATCAAGGTTAAATACTGTCAGTGATTGAGACTTAACATAGTATGAAAAATCTTTTTATTTAGTGTTTAGAGGCCGCCAGTGACAGTATATACCATGATGCCATTTGTTTCCGTTGCAAACCATTATAACCAGAAAGAGGCTTCGCGTATCGTACACACAAAAAAGAATCGAACGTCGTTTGACAAACGAAACCTTTTACCGCCCAACTACCCTGATGTCCTCTGTCCGCAGAAATGAAAGATTATCATTAATGTTTGAGAGTGCGAACAAAGAACTCATCGTCGCACGAACGGGTTTGTTTACATGAGGAATACCAAACAAGTAAAATCCATAAATATAAATGCGTGCTGAAAAAAGATATTTTGAATGTACCGCTTAAAAAACAAAACATGTACATTAAAGTTTAAATATGGGCCGAACATATCTTAGCTTTTTTAATTTGTAATTTTGGACGCGTCTCAATATGTGGCATACAGATGGTTTGGGGAAAAGTGTTTATGACTGATGCTTGTGAAAGGTTATGTGTATTTGTACACGTGTGTGGCTTCTCGCTGCAAGTGCATGACTTCAGCATGGGAATCGTGCCGTTCAAAGCTTGATTGTCCGTTAATGGCAAAGTACTGGCAGCAAGGGCGCCAAACCTTTTCCGTTGTTTTAACAAATCCCGACATCATTTAGTTTTAACATTGGTGCAAATACCCTCAACACTTGGCATCCTTTCCTTCAGGATATATGCGGTCTTTATATCGAAACGTTTCTCGATTTGTATGTTCTGTGTCAGGTGTGACAAATATGCTTGACGTACTATCTTACTGCTTTACACAGGCTCTCTAAAGTGAATCGGCTCAGGACGTGTTCAGTGCATATGCATGTTTGTTATGTTTAGAGAATAAAACGAAGGTGCAAATTTTCACATTAACCTCCACCCTCCGAACTGAATCCCGAAAGCTATCTAATTTTGAGTCTATTTGCTGGAACGCGGAAATTGCTCAGTCAAATCTCAAATGGATGTGTGTGTGTGAATTACGTCTTGAAAAACAATGCTATCAACCAGCCAGAGACGAAAAACAATCCGTTGAACACATTCCTTGGCAAACAAGGATCAGATTGAAGTTTAATTACTGAAGAAATATGAAAGAAATATACAGTACTATATAAAGGAAAGTTGCACAAACACTGTTATGTTCACTTAATATGTTGCGTCTGCCTGAGACAAAACAATTATCTGCATTCCGTTAACATACTTCTAAGGACCGCATACCCTCATGATATATCCCTAAATATAAACTTCAAATGGGAGTTGGCGGCCTCTTCCATGTACAACTTTATGCTCTGAACAAAACAAACAAAACCCCACAAAAACCTAAGATAGGAACCTCGAATCTTTGTAACTATGGTCATTGTGTCCGCACAGCGCAGTGCTTGCTGATAATATTGCTGACTGCACTGTCTAGCCGAGACTCGACAATTTGAAGGTCATATAGCTGTATAGTTAAGCTAGGACATTCACAATTTCCAGAGGTCTGTGTGAAACATACATCATCTCCATAGAAAACAAAACAAGACATAACCAAAAACAAAAAAAAATGAAAAATACCCAATTAATCCTCCAATCCCTCAAAACAATAAAGCAAAATACATGAGATCAAACCGAGGGACGCACCAAAGTACTTTGAAATTGACACTCATGGTCACCGAGAAACGCATAGAAACAACTATCTTCAATGACCGAAAAAAAACCCCTTCAGCATAATGCGTTAATTTTCTCTTAGAATGTTAAATGTCCTGATTTTTTAATGCTGTGTCTCGACATCTAAAGCAAACACCCAACGTTTGATCGGTAACACCGTACGTAGGGTGTCATCCCTGCTTGTGCCAATTCAAAGAAAGGCAAACCTGTTTCTCTGGACCATTGTTTCTGTCGGTACTGATTCTGCTGATCATACGTACAGTTGTGGTTCACCTGACTGCATCCATAATTTGTCTGAGAACAAGCGAGGCCTCGTCTGCACGCACAAGCTAGCGAGCACTGGCCTCTAGTTAATTTCTTCACGGACTGTGATTAAAGACCACTGGTATTAATACCAACGAACTCAAAATTTGACGCTCGAGTCCGTAGGTGAACGCCAAAATCACGGGAACGGTCGACTGATCCAAAATCTGGCTGTACAAAATCGTACTCAAATTAGGAGGACCTTTCATCTCCATATCTAACTGCCACGTGTTGTGTCGCCTCAAACACTAGCATCCAGCGTCAACGCTATACACAGCTTGGGCAATCGTCCTTGGTCACGTGTTGTTTTTTCGGATGAGATCCGATTCAACGATGTGGAAACGAAGGTCAAGCCAATATTAGCTTCATGGCAGATTTGGCGGTGGATAGGTTCTGGTATTTTGATATCACCGTGTCTGAGATGAGTCCACTCAATATTGTACAGTGAAGGGTCACTCTACAACGTGAACCATGTCCCGTGGACCAACGTCTTGTCTTCAGTAGGGCGACGCCCAAGCAATTCGGGCGCGAATCATCAGTATTCCCCTGTAGCGGCGACATCCATTGGCTGCCATGCCAGCATTGAGCCCAGATCGTTACCACGTGGAACAAGCCCGGGAACTTACAAGGACAGGTGTGTGTCCACGTCATACACAGTCGTCCATGATGACTGAACTTGGTCCTGCTTTGCTAGAGGAGTGGGACGTACGTCCTAAAACCTCCACACGGAGACATACGCAAACTGCCACATCGAGTGAACGACTGTTTGACAAACGTGGGGGTTTACGCACATACCAGGTGAACTAAGAAATTTCCCATCTTACCCATGACGTTGTTCGTTGAGTGTCGACCCGTGTAGATCCTGGTTAGAACTGTTCTTCAGTAACGCGTGCAAGATGCGACTATAAATGGATCGGGTGGTCAGGCTTGCTGACTTGTTTGACACATGACATCGTATCCCATTTATGTAGCTCGATGCTCATGTTGTTGATCACCAGATTGTCTGGTCCACACTCGATGATTTATAGACCGCAGCCATATAGCTGGAAGATTGCCGAGTGCGACGTAAAGGTAAACTCACTCACTCACTCGTTGACTGTCATAACGCCTACTGTCCCTAGCGGCTGTCACGTGTTCTCATTTTGTTCTTTATTGTTACACAACTATCACCAAAAACTAGTACCTCTTGCAATTCGAGAACTTTTTAGGTATTTCTGAATATTGACTACTTTAATGTGCAATATAATTTAGGTGATACGCACAACTGTACTTCACTTTAAAGCAAACTACCCCCACCCTCAATACACATGGTGTCACGAGCACTGACCAGAAACTTAAATGTCGATATGCAGCAGAGGCAGAAGCGACCACACTGCACTTAGTACCACATTCTCCTTACCATGGACACGGATGGCCGTCACTGAATATTTGTTTGATCAACATTTACTTGCTGTTTGACGGTAGCCTCTACATAATCGAGTCTTGACCAAATAATCTAGTGATTGATATCATAAACATTGATCTCCGCATTTGGGACACAATTCTAAGCGTGAGCCGAGTCCGACACCCTGATTCCGTCGAACTGCACCACAAGCATAGGTTACTGAATACGAAGTCCTATCCAGTACCACCCCGACAGGGATATGCATCCCACTCAGAACCCGCAGATGATGGTTGAACTGTAGATCCCACCACCGGATCCTTGCACCGCTAAGGGAAGTAACCCATACAGGCACTATCAGTATCATATCATTGTGTCGTCGTTCATAATATTTCAGTTGGAGTTGTTTGCTTTCCTCAGTGCTCGTATGACCTTTTGTTTTCAGTGCAGACAACGCTACATCCACACAGGCGGTCGGTAATGACATTTTGTCATCAACACCAAGCAGTCTCATTTAACGATAATGTTATATTTCAAGCGATGCTCCATGTTGTTCACTTCACTACCCTGTATCATAAACTGATTGGTTGTTGGCCGATGGGTGGAATTGCCGTTGTGACGGCACAAACTAAAAATGAAGCAGGGTTACACTATAAAGCCTGGCTTGAAGCCTGTAATCGACCAGCCTTATGATTTACAAACTAATTGTTGAATATTAATAACAGAAACAGCTTTGAAGCAGACTTAGAAAGACTCTTGGAGTTAGGGCAGGCCGGGAGGCAAAGCCTCGGGGCTAGCTTCAGACAGATTTTTAAATCTTCTATCGTATTCCGTCCTAATTTTACAGTTTAATCAAATTTGAAGAAATAAAGCTAATTTGGCTTAAAGCAGGCAGACGACAATTAGAAGTCAGAAACAAGGCTGGTGGAGATATAATTGTGTAACACCTCGCAGCGGGTGTCCAAGTATCGTTCTGGAAGCACGTGACCGATACAAAGCGAGACTTGAGCAAAAACTCGAGACGAAGTGAGGCGGAAACGCGTCCACCAGTAACTCCAGTGTTTAGGGATAATTAGTGTTAATTAGGAAAAAGAATAATTTGGTCACGTGAATCAGACTGGCTTGGGTTGAAGATGAAAGACATTGTCTGCTTGGGCTGCCTGTAGGGGTTGATAATGGCGAGCGAGGGATGCGTTGTATTATTCATTTTCTTCCGGAAATTTCAGCAGAACGTTGTATGGATGGGTAGTTGTGTCATCGGTGACCTTGACCCCTTTGCTTCTAAAAAGTAAGGACAATAATTCTTTGGAAGCACCCTGGACAAATTGCATGTCACAAGTTGCCAAAATCTGACCTCAAGATTCGACTTTCAAGGAATGTTTTCAATTTCAACAATTTGCTTTGCACGCAATCAATGTGAAAATTTAACTGATCATCACTGTGATATGTCAATCAAATTTTAAACCTGAAGTGTCATTTTAAAAGCATTACCACATCGTGATGAAGATGACTAATGTTTGAAAGAAAGTCCCTTGGCTTGGAACGTGATCTGGAACGTTTGGAGGCTGACCACGACCACACGAGTGGGTGCACCGTGACCTAGATGCACGCTGACAGATAGTCGGGTAAAGGGTAAAAAAATTTCTCTCCTGTCCGTCCATTTCTTTTAATTCCAACTGTTGTCGAATTTTACATTAAAGAAAATTTCTACAAGAAATCAGATAATAGTATTTGAAGGTTGTTAGGATGGTTAAAGATTTATTGCTATATCTTTTGCCTTTGCTCCCACGTTGTTTGAAAACTTTGCTTGATAACGATGTTTGTAGCTACACCGAAACGTCGCTCAGTTGATATTAAGGATGTTGTATATCCATAGATTGTCTGGTGATTGCGGTATTGATTGGTGATGGTGGTATTATGTGGTGATCGCCGTATTGTCTTGTGATGGAGATATTGTCTTGTGATCGTGGTATTGTCTTGTGATCTAGGTATTGTCTGGTGATCGTAGTACTGTCTGTTGATCATGGTATTATGTGGTGATCGTGGGGTTGTCTGTTGATCGTGGTGTTGTGCGTTGATCGTGGTATTGTCTGTTGATCATTGGATTGTCTGGCCCAGACTCGATTATCTACAGACCGCTACCATACAGCCGAAATATTGCTGTGTGCGGCGTTATACACCAAACTAACCAACCAAGCCTACAGGAAGAATGCGATTCCGGTATAGTTGTGAAAAGGTGAAGTGTACTGCAATTTACGAGTAAATCATTACTTCAATTACAGGAACGTAATGTTTGTTGTTAAGAAACGGTACCCTGAATACTATTGTGTATCTCACATGACGTAATATATATATACAATATATATATATATATATCACTTCCAGTCCATACATTTGTATACTCTGGACGTACATGAGAGAAAAAAGCGGCCGTGTAGAGGAATTTATCAAAAACTCACATGCATTAATTTATTGTCGAGCTGTTAAGTACTGCAGCTGCAACAGTTTGAACTTATTGTATTGCTGTTTTATGTAAATTTAAATCTTTGTGATTGAAAACTATTAATTTCACTCATTAATGTGACATCATTCATAAATCATGTGTTATACATTTTACTGATTTTACCGTTTATTTCACTCTTCTATTGTTTCTGGATTAAATTTTGCGTTTCTGTTGGAAAACACATCAAAACACAGATCGAAGAATAAAATAGTTTATCATGTCTATGTTATTCACATAGCGAATATCGAGTTAAAACTCATTACGAGATATTTATGCCTTGTGTAAATATGGACTTTTGATAAATAATATGAAACCATTTGTGAGTGAAGCCATCAATATAACAGGCTATAAAATTCTTTACCGATTTAAACATACCACCTCTGTTAAGTGCAAATTTGCCCGTCGTTTCTCATTTGCTACGATTAGCTTTTAAAGGGTTAACCGACTCCTATTAATCTGGCTTAAGGGAAACGAAACATTAAAGAAGCAGATATTTTCAATTATGTGCCCTAAGAATTCCTAGTTCACCTAGGATGGTTGTGGCTCCGTAATTAAAAGGAGTTTTGTGATTCACCTGCACGGTGCTCCAGGCTGAAGGATGTGCAGATTCCAAACTACTTTGAACGCTTCGTTTCAGGTAGAATTCACTTTGACAGCCCATCAAAGAATCCTCTCTGCAGTGCCTGGTTGCATCAAGTAATACGCTATGATACAAGTCCGCATCTTTCAAGACGCTCTTTCGAAACAATGAAGGCATGCCACCACTGTCAAGATTACATCACGGGCAGAGATTCCCATCAGAGAAAGCAAGGTGCGTTACTGAAATGGAGAACACGCCCAAAGAACACGTGATTCTTCGATAGGATAACTCTCCTATTGTGAGAGCGAGGCTTTATTCATTCTGTACTGCAGAGAGTAATTTGCCGTGCGTTTGTAGTTCGTGTTTGATATTTCTGTATGATCTTTGATATTTAATAGGAATTCAGTGGGGTACAAATGGGCTTTTATCAGAACAAGCATGCGTTAAGACTCTAAATGACAGCGGTTTGGGGCTTGTGACGATATATAATGAACGATCTGTTGGTGTACCACACCCCGATCGCACTTGTTAGTGGAACGTGCATGTGTTGTTAAGATGTATACTTTTGGTATATAGTGTTTTTCAGAAAGGGTAAAAAGGTGTCGGCGTTGATATGGGTGTTACGGGAATATTGAGATGTGACTTTGTGGAAGTGAGCTGAAGAATGGGGTGGAAGTAAGGTGAGTCTGGCTTAAGAAGCTGATTTGTGCTGTATGACCCCAGCATCCTGTTACACTGTCAAACATCTTTCACCGGCATCGCTAAACACAGCCATGTAGCCTCATTCGATGTGTTCATTGTGTTTTATTATTCTCTTATGGAGTGAGTGAGTGAGTGTAGCAATTAGCCTTTAGCGATGTTCCAGCAATATCACGGCGGGGGACACCAGAAATGGGCCTCGCATAATGTACCCAATTATCTGATGGAAACCGGGTAGCCTAGTTTATAATTATCCTACAACGTCAGGCTAAGTAAACTTAGTCTTAGTATTATTCGTTACACTCCTGTACTGAGTCCAACATACCCTAGTAGGATGTCGGGTCGGGTAACCTTGGAACGACCTATGACCATCAGACGTCCCAATGTATTTAACCAATCAGACAACTGCTACTGTTTAGGGTTTGGCGGGACTTACAAAAGTCCCCGGTCACTAACACTGATCCCTCAACAAACGAAAATCCGCATAACATACAGATACGTGACCTGCAGTATATAAGCTTGGGGGTTTCTTTTTGCATGGTTACCATGAGCCATTATTTCTGCAAGCTGACATCCTTGAATATTGACAAAAACGCTATTTTCAGCGATTGTTTACTCACTCTTCACATGACTGTAGCGTGCTCCATGTACACCATCCGGAAAATCCCTTTCGGAATCGTTCGGGTTCAAACCTTATCGAGGTAAAAGATCAAAAGGTATGTGCTAATGTCCACTTTCGTGATATTGTAAACTGTGTTCTGATTTGTCAGTCTCACAGGTTACCTGACACGATCTCTTGCTAGGGTTTGTTAGCCTCAGTAGAGCTCGAGGAGTGTAACGAATAATACTGAGATTAAGTTTACTAAGAGGCATTTAAAGGCCATTTAATGTTTTAGGCAGTCAGCACCAACAACCAAACAAATATATACATTTTTTACCTTTATACCAATAAAAATATGTTTAATTCAGTTATTCATCCTGATCCTCATATGTAACTGAATAATGGGTCAAACACATGCGGTTTCTTATATCACCAAATATTCTTATGCTAAGTCAACTTACCAGCACCCCCAGCCGCGTTTCATGAGGTCGAAACAATTTCGAATTCCATTTATTGTTCAAAAGAGGCTTCCCATGGAGGAGGCATTTAATTTTGTGTTTTAAATAGATTACAACGGTACCACGTGACCCATCTTGGTTACGCGACTTGCGACTCAGTGTATGAATAAAGTTTATTGAAGAGGCGGAAGCTGTGGTGACAGTTGGTCTCCTCAAGGAATCGGCCAAGTTATGAATTGTATGGAGTGTGTAAAAAGGCGGAATCAGGCACAAAATCCAAATTTGAGTTGAAAAAGTCATTTATGAACAGTATTTATAACAAAAACAACTATGAATGGAGAGGGCGCTAACAATGAGAGCATATGAATAAGTATTAGTTTTATAAATAAGCTTCAAGATGCACAAGTTGTTGTAAGCCAAAAAGGACCTTTGAAAATACCGCCTTCACCCTCTTCATATACAATTGTACTCGTGTGACATAGGCATAGAATCACTCGTTTTGAGTGAGTGAGTGAGTCCGTCGGGCTTTTAGTAACATTCCAGCAATACCATGGCGGTTAACACCAGAAATATGCAGAAATGGACTCCACTCATTGTATCCATGTGGAGAATCTAACCCGTGCCCGCGACCCTTGCCGACCCGATCGTTTAAGACATGAGACTGTCCTTCACGCTGTTTTAGCGGTTTTGCACCCTGCTGATAATAGGTTGCGTCTTGTAGAGGCTTCATTGGATACATGACATGCCCACTGGGCTACCCACAGACCGTATGGCAGTGAGACTCGGGCCTGTGTTTGTTGTTTAACGCCAGGGTACTTTTTCCAGCTATATGACCGCCGACTGTAAATAATCGAGTCTGAGCCAAACAATCCATGGCCAGTGATTGACTTCTTGAGCAACGATCTACGGAAGAGGGATAGCATGATATGCATCAACATAGTCAGGGACCCTGACCTAATGATTGTATTTGCTGCCTCTTAATGGAAACATATGTAGATGACTGAAGATCTAATCGGATCTTCACAAGTCCTCTGGCTTACAAGTGACGCAGTGTTCTGTGTTGACCTCATCATTTAGAACTGTATACTTTCCTTGTTAGTTGAGAGAATACAACCCCGCTACTAACCCATTCCCAATGAGGACATAGCCATAACTACATTGTACATCTAAGGCCGCCTCATTTACCATGAGGAATATTTGGGACACATAAAATTCATGTTCACACCACATCATATTAACTGCGATTCCACTTCGCTTGTCCATGGAGCACTTTAACATATATTTATAATTTATTAGTTAATACGTTGAGAAATGTTCTATTAGCTATGTTTACGCCTTGCACGTCGATGCAGGGGACGTTAAGTGTGCGATCTGAAAGATCAGATAATATCAACGGATTGTTCATCATTCTAAAACATTTCTTGATCCAAACTGAAAATTTAACCCAAGGTTGATGTGATAATATTTCTGGTTCAAACATATCCCGCGTACGTCAATAATAAAATGAATTGCTAGAAAACATGAGGGATATTGTTTTCAGATTTTCATTTGTCTCACACTCTACACCGAATCACCCAGAAATCGGCGTCGCGATAACAGTGTCAGTTTTCTTTGAAAAGGAATTACAGTTGATAAAAATGGCTTGACTTGTATTAATCAGCAAGTGATTGAGAGTAGGGTGTTGTATTGTTGTGGCCTTCTCGTCTACAACTGCGCTGGTGTGAACGTGTCAACGCTACATCATCGACAACCCGTCTTTGATCAGCAACGTGGGCCTAGAGACTATTTGATTAAGAGGGCGGATGCAGGGTTTTACAAAACTTCTCTGCAAAGAGCTTCCGTGTCTCCGCCCGTCGTCCTCGATGTCGCCAAGAAGACCTGACGTCATCTGTTGTCGCAGAGTAGGTTGTATACTGTCTATACCGGAACACAGAGCAATGCATCTACACAATTAGTTTTGACGTAGCAATTTCCAGATCATTAATTATTGAAGCAATGATCCTTCGACCCGTCTGTTCGCCGCGCCCAAGCTCCACATCTCTCGTGCTGCTGTCATTTTGCCCGATTGTAACCCCCAATGATTTCCTCCCAGACTCCGGTGGACGAAAGAGAGATATGAAATGAAAATTAATATTTCGGATAAAATGTGTCAGTATTGTTGAAGACAAATAAAGTCGTTGCAGTTGCTGCATCACGCTGACATTTTGATCCTCACCGGCAACATGACACCATGTATGTGACAGCTCCCAGTCTCTTGGTCAGAGGTCATGGATGTGAGATTACCGCTCAGGCCATATGACGAACCCGGATTTTGCTCTGATTTAATTGAACTCCGGGACTTTAGATTAGAGTCGAGATGACAACATGTTATGGCTGTGACAAATCCAAGTGATGCGCGGTCGCTGGATATCTTGGCTTGGATAGGGTTTAGTATCCCTCGATCTCGGGTGGGACATAGCGTCGCTTCCATTCCCACGTTCTTTCTTTATGGTATATGTTCGTTTTGTCAGTGGTGATCTCCCTTTAGGGAACATTTTCGCAACGTGTCGAAAGATAATTTTTTTATAACTTGATCCGGCCTTTTAAACAAAATCAATATTGAAACGAGGTTTAAGCTTCAATATGAAATTGCAGTGAATGCCATATGCACGTCACGCTTTTGACAATCATTGCATTTGATTTTTTAAACAAATTAGACTGCGCAATTTAAATTCTGGCAAAGGGAATCGGGTGTCTGTTCAGCACGACTCTTGTACTGAGAGGTTGTTGCAAATGAGCTGTCGTTGTTTCACCAAGGGATATGCCGCGCTAACTCTAGACATTGACAGGACCCTGAATCTGCAGGAAATATGTTTTTTGTGTGATAGAAAGAGCATTGGAGCTATCTGTACATGATACCTGGATATGGAGGATAGAAATTGCGTTATGGTTGAATGCACCCGGTTACCGAGGATAGAAATCACCTTTGGAGCTAGAGGCGACCTGACGGGTACAAATAACTGTTTTGTAGGTGACATGCTTATTGTGGGTAGAATCATTGTGTGTGAACTGAACCTGATCTACATTTACGGGTAGAAATTGCATGTGAATTAAACCTGTTCTATATTTACAGGTAGAAATTGCGTGTGAGCTGAGTCTAATCTGCACGTACTGGTAGATATGGCGTGTGAGTTGGACCTGATGAACATATGCGGGCAGAAATCATGTATGAGGTGATCCTGATCTGCATTTATGGGTAGACATCACGTCACGTGCCGAACCTTATCTACATTTACGGGTAGAAATGGCGTGTGAGGTAAATCTGATACACATTTAGGGATGGAAATCACGTATGAGCTGAACCTAATCTACATTTACGGGTAGAAATGGCGTGTGAGGTGAATCTGATACACATTTACGGATAGAAATCACATGTGACCTGAACCTAATCTACATTTAGGAATAAAAGTCGATGGTAAGTTGAAACTCACATTTCAGCGATAGGCACTCCCATTATTTCGGATGGAAATCACATTTGAGCTAAAGGCGACCCGAGTTTTATTGGTCAGAACAACGTTTAAAGAAACCCCGATTAAACCAAAGTTTGCTTGAAGAAGTCAAATTTCAGCTGAAGAGGGTAGGACATTCGAGATTTCGAGAGGGATAGAAGTCATCGTTTCTGAACATTGTCGAAACACCAACGCCAGTCAATCTATTGATCACGTGTATAATCTAGGCAAAGTTTCCATTATCGAATATTACTCAGATACACAATTAAAACATTGGAATAATCGCCATGAGTTAGCCCCAACATATAATAGTCATACTACTATCAATGCATCGATAGTTTTCCGTTTCTACCACTGAGTAATTGCTATTCGAGACACAACAGTTGCAATTCATCGATAGTCCGATGCATCGTAACAGTCCTACACATCACCAGCCAGTATCTTCAAAGGCTTACTGAAGCGTTCGTGTACACGCACTGGGCAGAACTTACAGGTAAACTTGACGTCATTCTATCAGATATTTCTAAATGAATAAATAATGTTTTCGATGGGCGAAAATGCAAAAATATTCATTTTTCAAATACTGGAAGAGAAAATACGTAATTCAATATATATATTTATGGATTAACCCTGGAGGAGACCCGGTTGCTAGAGACAATACATGCCTGAATCTATGTGGGTTCGACCCTCGGTTCGCTCCGATTACCGACATGTTCCTGGGTTTCCCTGTCCCAACGTTACACAGAAATTGACAGGTTCTGAGATCTGCATCGTTTCTGAGTTTCATCCGACATAGGCTGACACGCCTGGATATAACCGATTACTATTTTAAACGATGTTCACCACAACTCACTCACTCATTCATCGTGATACGAACCATGGTTGGAATAGTCGTACATGCATTTCTGGACATTGGACTTTATATTTTTAAATTCTTCTGTCAGTTTAGTTATAAATGGCTTGTATTGGTGTCATTAGTATTGTTCTTTGATATTGTATTTTGAGAAGATGTGAGGCCATCATCAGTGGCTAGTGCTGAGTAGTCGTACTACAATGAAAACGTCTCTGAGGACGCTGACAACTGATGCCTCAGTGTGTCAGATTGTGGACTAATGACCTTAGTCATCTAAAGACTCACAACAACAAGAATGACAAGACAATAACGCTATGACTGGCCCGTCTCTTTGTCTTTCGTACTTTTTGATAATAGTCCAAATTTCCGCAAACCCGGCTATTCCTTTTTCTGAAAATGGGACAACTTCCGGTGCCAAAGACCCCTGGGAAGTCGTATCCTGAACAGCCAGCAGAAATCATTTAGTTACTAACACAAATGCCCTGGTGTTTGTGTACCTGTCACGTCTCGTTTAAGAGGCTGGATGTCTCCACTAGCATTTTATTAAGAGCCGTGGGTTACCGAGGATCAGTCACTGAGAAGTAGCCTGCGATGACTACGTGATGGCTGGCGGCACAAGAAGCTGTGAAGTTTGTTCTATGTATGCATCAAACTGCTGCACAAATACTATATAAATAAATGCTTTCCTGATATTGTGAGTAACATAGAACGCCTCCGAAATATACTGAAAAGCACAAGAAACCCAACTCAGTTCTTTTTTGGTCAAGTTTTTTAAACGAAGCCATAAACATGAACGCTTAGTTTTCTGTGATTTCATTTTTTCGAAATTTCCGTTTCTTTTGCTTGTCAGTTTACTTCTCAGCATATAAGCATAGTGTCCAAGGTTTGTCCTTGTGGTTGAGTGCCTCCGAGTTACTCACGTAGCAGTAAGAAAAGATATCATCAGCAACAATAGGTGAATGATTCCATTGGACAGCTTTTAGACTAGCTGTTGACTGATGTTCTCAGCTACATGGTCTATCTTTGTTTGCAAATTAGTTGGGGCAGATGTGGATATTAAAACCAATGAAACGAACGTCGTAAAATGTGAGAACCCGTATACTGCAACAATACAATACAAGTTTGCGACGTCGGAGACTTGCGACGTGGCGTATTGATGAAAACAGATTTATATATCATAACTGATTACGTATGGATTTAAGTTTTGATCACAGTTCCGTTTTCCTTCAGCTTCCGTTCTCCTTTATGGCAGCATGGCTTTTCGGTATAATGACAATTCTGGTCACGAAACCAAAGCTCGTGTCGTAGCACGTGTGTTTTGTCTGCACATTCCAAAGAGACACACTTAAATGCTAGAGTATAATCTGCGATTTTCATATTTCATCTCAAAAGCGAGACCGTTTGACATCGCGGTGTGAATCTTCAACGGTTTACGTGCTTGTGAAAGCGTACTCTGAGTTTTAATGAATTGGAACTGCTGAAGCGGGAACTCTTTTAACCCGACACGACCCATTACTGTGACAGATGTATCCCGTCTTGCTTAGTTGAGACCATAATATACATGGGACTTGTCTGTGCTGGACAGGTGAAATGCATACAGGGGCCTCGTCTAAGTTGAACAGGTGAGATGCACATGTATGCATACAGGACTCTCGTCTGAACTGAACAGGTGAGATGTATACAGGGGCCTCGTGGACGCTGAACAAATGATATTGTAAAGGACCTCGTGAAGGCTGAACAAATGATATGTGTACGGGGCCTCGTTGAATCTGAACAGGTGAGATGTATACAGGGGCCTCGTTGAAGCTGAACAGATATGTATACAGGGCCTCGTTGAAGCTGATCAGGTGATATGTACACAGCGAACTCGTTGAAACTGAACAGGGAAGATGTATACAGGGCCTCGTCTAATCTGAACAGGTGAGGTGCATACACGGGCCTCGTCTTAGTTGGACAGGTGAGGTCTACATGTATACATACAGGGCTCTCGTCTAAACTGAACAGGTGAGATGAATACAGGGGCCTTGTCTAAGCTGAACAGGTGAGATGTATATAGCCACCTTGTCTAAGCTGAACAGGTGAGATGTATACAGGGGCCTCGTCTGGGTTGAACAGGTAAAGAAAGTTAGTAATAAGTTAGTGGATGCACCTTACCTGCCAAATATATACGAGACGCCAGTATTCACTTTGCCTGCCAGAAATAGCTGGGCACTCTGTATACATTTCATCTGTACAGTATGGACGAGATCTCTGTGTAATTTCATTTCACGAGAGTAGACGAGCGCTTTACGAGTGCCATTTGTTCAGTTTAGAAGGATGTCCTGTATACATCTCACCTTTTCAGCAACTCCCCAAACTGTCGGGTACCGCTGATATATAACCAGTCACAACAGAGATCTCCTGATCGAGTTTACGCGACTGTTGTTCGTAGCTTAGGGCTTGTGATCTACCATGAGCGTATATAGTTCCCCCGAGTTGTAGAAATGTCAATACAACTTTATGGATCAAGACATTTCGGAAAACAGCATGTGCTCTGTGATGCGGCACGACAAAACACACCTGTGGTTGCGGAAGAGGCTTTCCTGCATCTTCTTAACCGCGAAACAGGAAAAGCACGTCAATTCATGATAGTGTGAAATTTTAAGAATGTGAAATGTTAAACACTGACCTAGAATTCAAACAGCGAAGGAAAATAGTTCCACTATCCTGTCGGCCTTGTATACAACTACTGATGCTATCAGCAAGTACTTTAGACAGAATGGAGAATGTAACTGGTATCCACCTGCACACAAACATACACCTGTACATGCATGCACATGCGTGAAGCTGAATTGGAAATTTACCCACTCTTTTCGCAATGTACAATATATTCATGTCTTCACTGATGGTAATGCCATAAAACATGACTGAACGCTATCAGAAAACTGTTCGCCCATCTGAGATAAAACGTTTGCGTATGTTGCATTTTTTTCAGAAATATCAGTAAACATGCTAAACTATTTGAAAAAAATGAAATCCTCGATAATTCCTTGCTTCCTATTCCCTGTGAAACTGCCATCTTCAGCCTTAACAAAATAAGTGAGATTTCGACTATCAGCGTCGAAACATCCCTTACAGTGTGTTGCTTGTAGTCTGTTGCCAAGAAATATGGATAACAGTCTGTGATGTAAAAGGTGTTATTAATCACACTGCTCAGACAGTCGCAGGTGCGTGTCAGAATGACAGCTGGTGTGAGCTTCACGAGGTTTGCACGCTTTTTTGTTGCACCGCGTGCAGTGTTTAGGAATGATCGCATTTCCTTTACATAAGAATGCTTTTAGTTTCGCTCATAAAACATTGAAATTAAAAGGTGTTACTTATTCATAAAATCACATATATGTGTAATATATGCAGTTTTGCGCTGGGCTGATCATTTGGAAAGTTGTCTTATATCTAACAGTATCTAATATCCATATATTGCCGTACGTGGCCGTAAACGTTAGTGACAGTACTCTGCCGACTGATTAGCTATTAATTTGTATTGATGGTTGTTTTTTCTCTGTCGTTCTTTACATTGGAGAATAACGACTGATTGCACAACTGACCCTTTGTAAGATAGCTCAAACATTCATTGTTTCATTACGTTTCGATGAATGCTCATATAACACGTACACCTGTGAACAACAGCCTTCAGAATACTGTGGGGTAGCCCAGTGGATAAAGCGCCCGCTCGTCACGCCGAAGGCTCCGGTTCGATTCCCCACATGGGTACAATGAGTGAAGCGCATTTTTGGTGTCCCCCGCCGTGATATTGGTGGAATATTTACCTTTCTTCACGATGTGACTGAAATATTGCAGGTTTGGCTTTAACTATTTTAACTCCTTCACTGTCTTTATTTTACATCGACCACAATCATCTTGACTTTATAGCAAGGAACCCGCTTCAAGTCCGAGGTCTGTACGGAGCTTCAATGAGGAGTATCGGTTTAGTAATCACGCTCATTAAAAGAATGTTGCAAGATTCATTCTAGAAGAGCGCATCAATTACTACATGCTTTGGTCTCAAAGTCCGCCGTGAACTCGGATCCGCTTTAATAGGTGACAATTGTAAAGCATCTGTCATCAGACATGGGTGTCAAATGGGGGGAGGGAAGAGGGGAGGGACTGAGGATTAATCCTGGGGGGAGGGGCACCCCGCTCCACTGAGTCATGACCCTAAGGGCTACAGGGCTTGCCCCTGTTTTTCATCACTTGAGAGCTCCTTGCATAGGAATATTCACACTTCAATTAAATATCTTCATGATCGGCCAATTAGTTCGCCAGACGCTGGGGCCCGGTTTCGATACAAGGTGTGTCCAGCCTGCTACGAAATTGATCTTGAGTGGACAGTTTGAGAGTAATTTCCACCTAAGTCGACCGGATTACTGAAAATGAGATTTAGGCAAAGGCTTTGGATCAAGTCAGAGGAAAAGCCTTCCTGCCTGACTGTCGGTATTCCAGGGTAATTAGTAGTAATTAGGAAAGTAGCAGCAGTTTGCACGTGAGTCATCCAATAGCACAGGAAACAAAGGGACCCATAATGCATCAGCCCGTGGGGTCGGGCGGATAGGAAAGCCAGACTTTGGGGGTAATCTTAATAATAAGGTTAGTGCACGTGGCCCGGTGTGGTTTAGAACTCGGACAAAAATGCGCAATCGGTTGAAATTAGCCTTCAGAGGAATCCATCTGCCATTCCTCTAGGCAGTTGGGGAATGGTAGAAGGCAATAATCGGAATCCACGCCTCTTAACTGACACACTTCAAGACATCATCACTACACTGGAATAGTTTGTTAACTTAGGCAAACCCTTTTCGTTTCAGTCAGGTTTCCTTCAATGTGATCTTCAACAACACAAAATGATCATGTTTAATGATACAGTTTCTGAAAAAATGTTTGGAATCTGTCAATTTTAAATGAATGATTTGTCAGTTTAGTGAGCATGATGTTACGCCGCTTTAGCAATAATCACAATGTCGCAATGAACCCAATGGAGAATCAAACCCATGTGGTTGGCATGTGGACCGGCTTTCCCCACTGGGCTACTAAACTGGCCCTTATACTGTTGAACGTAATGTTATTCCTATCAGGGTGTTTGGGCACAACACCTGCATCATGTCTTCTCAGGGATATCCCAGTACGACACAGCGTACGTAACGTAATCCCATTGTACATATTATAGTCATCGGGTTGCGAAACAATCCTAATGTATTAATAATTATGGTGTACTTTCTTCTTTCTCGTGTTTTAACTTAATTTACTTCCACATACATACATACATACATACATACATACATACATACATACATACATACATACATACATACATACATACATACATACATACATACATACATAAGTGTATCAAAAGTTGATAGTAGTTGTTCTCGTTGCGTTTAGCGTCAGCTAGATAAAAGAAGGAAGTGTATTGACAGAGCATCCATGATAAACTACAGCTTCGTGACCATGAATGCTAGCGCTTTAAGTCCGTGGTAGACCAGGCAGGCGCACACAGGTGCATGCACTTCACTGCATGTGCGCAATAATCTTGAATGCCGCAATAAAACACTGCACTTCACTTAAACCGAAGTGGGTAATGTCAGCGATCAACGTCAGAATAGTCTTTCTGCTTCATCACTGATCGTTGTTGTGCCTGACGTATTGCGGTTAAAGTCACTTACCCTCTGTATTGTAGGAACACTTGGCGTTAATAAGCAAACGTTTCTTACCACATATACATGAGCCCTGTGCGTTGATACTGAGTAAATTTCAGCAATATTCCATCAGACTACTGCACGACTGGATAATCAATATAACCCTGCGGTTGATAGCATGACTATCGAATCTTTCCATCGAGGAACTAGGACACTAGTGTATGAGTGAATGAGTTTAGTTTTACACCGCAGTTAACAATATTCCAGCACTATCGCTGCTGTGGCCACCAGAAATGGGCTTCACGCATTGTATCTGTGTGGGGTTCGATCCCGGATCTTCGGCGTGTAGACCGAATGCTTTAATCATTAGGCTATCCCACCCTAGCGGACAAACTGATACAAGCTATGAAACACAAAGCGTTTTAGTGACACCTTGTGTGTGTGTGTGTGTGTGTGTGTGTGTGTGTGTGTGTGTGTGAGAGAGAGAGAGTTTAGTTTTACGCCGCATTCAGCAATATTCCAGGAACATGGCGGTGGTCTGTAAACAATCGAGTCTGGGCCAGACAATCCAGTGATCAACAACATGAGCATCGATCTGCGCAATTGGGAACCGATGACATGTGTCAACCAAGTCATCGAGCCTGACCACCCGATCCCGTTAGTCGCCTCTCACGAAAAGCGTAGTCGCCTTTTATGGCAAGCATGGTTTGCTGAAGGTCTATTCTACCTCGGGACCTTCACGGGTCAATTACCGTTTTAAGATACTAGCTTTAATATGCTAAATAAATCTAATACAATATTTTTGATACCCTTTTAATAGTCTCTTCCATCTGGGGCGTTCTTTGAGTACAGGTTCTGTCCGTGTAAATTTGGTGTAATATCACCACGCGATGTATTTTGACTTGAAAGGCAATCTTAGGAGAATAAAAAGTTTTCATCGGATCTGTTGTATAGTTTAAAAGTTTCTTTGCTATTGCGACGTTACCGTTCGTGAGGCTCAAAGTGTTATAATAGTGTGTATTCTACATTCAGAATTTGGCAGAAGGTTGTAACTCTGTCAACCTGAAATTTTATTTATCCGATTGTTACGCTAGACTGGAAACAGGACGGGTTCTAATCAGAACAAAGTATCGACATTCTATCCCAGCATACCAGGAAATGTACGTCATTATTGTATATCTAATTTCATCAAGCATCAAATAATACCGAGTGCCCTCGCTCATCAAAAGGTCTGTATTTATCAATAATAATCAGTCTGTGGCTAATTAACGAGGACTATCGGAACAACTATAATCTCGTTAATCACATGGGGACAAAACCCGTGTTCCCCAAGCCTATTTCGGACAGTGCAATGCATTACACTGGCTTAGGCATATTCAATGTTGTTTTCACCACTAATACTGACGCACTAATTCATGATCCTATCGAGTGATGATTTTATCTGTTTAGGTTGATTTTATAAAGCCTTTTTCATTATCGCCTACCCTATCTAACTGTCTGGCTAAAACGCCACCTAATTAATCCAAAGGGATTCCATCATTGATCCCAACGCTGGGAATTTTTATCTTGAAATCATACACTGTCAGTAGCATGATCGTGATGAAGACGGATGGCGGGCGGAACAATGTCGAGCATTAGTCTCCAAAGGGGGGTAACTCTTCCTCAAATCAAAGGTCAAGACCAGTATTACGGAAACTTCGATGCAGTAACTGTTAGATCTTGATAATGAATTACAAGTTGGCAGAACGAGTGATTTTCGGGCTTAATTCACGCTAGTCTTTCCTCCAAGGGCTCACGCAAGGTCAGAGATGAACGATCGCCATCTTGTATTCCATCGACACTGTCCTCAGTCGCTAATGATCTTGCCCAGATCACATAGCAAACGACACACAATGCAAAATAAGGCATGTGCTCATCTATCAGATTCCAGATCCATGTAATTTTACGCTATTTATTCAAGAAGAATTGTCTTTAGGGCGATTCCATTGGGCATGGTAAAGGTTGGGTAAATTACTTTACTTTCTCATGCAAGTCAGTGGTTTTTTTTATTTTAAAACATCAAAACGAAAAATCCACGATCTCCTTGGACATTCACGCGAAGGAACGCATTATGGGTTGCAGAAAATGGTTTTTAAGAGTTTCTTTGAAGTGCGACCAGACCCCTCCATTCCGTCAGAGGCACAGCTTGATTACATGGCCTCCTAGTGTATTTTGTACCCGAGTTATTATGCGTCTGATGGTGCGCAAACAGATGGGACGGCGATTAACACACTTAGACAGGACAAAGAGAGACAACTGTCTCCAAATTCAATCACTGTCCTGGAAATAGCACCTTTTATAATGAGCTGTTTTACATTATCAATATTTCAAATTTACATTGTTTAATAAAGTGATACCGCATTCCGCATTATTTAATTTAGATGAGAAATCAAGATCATTCTGCATACAAAATCAGCGGTGTTACAAGCTTCCTGCGTGGGCTAACTAAAAAATGCTTTTAGATATTCTTGTGCCCGTTTAAAGCGATTAACTGAACATTAAACTAATCGATATCTGCATAATGACTTAAAAACTAACATCAAAGCCTTTAAAAACATGTCTTCTTGCCACACAACAAAAATCACATAAAATATTTATACTGTAGTTGTATTCATACATCCAAACACCAGTAAAATCCGTTTTCGTGTTAATTTTAAAACATGAATGTTTACTGAGTTGTAATTTTCCCCCGTTGTAATTACATTACTCACGACGCAAAAAATAAATTGTTTAAGCAACTGAGAGTATTCCGAACACTTTATCAGCAAGTCCCACGAAAATGATCTCTAACGATATTCTACCATTGGCATTAATCTCCTGGGGTGACTTATCCGGACCAGTATCAGCTATATATCAAAATGGTAAACGGATTTGTCAGAGGCCAGGTGGTGACGAAGCCATTTTGACTGTGATCACGTGATCAGATTATCGCTATCCGGGCGAGTGCACGTGCACAGTAACCATAGACACGGACAGCGATAAAACGTGGAACATTGTCACAAAAGCAGTGATCGACAACTAAATTGATTTACGAGCTTTTTCGTGTGTTGAGCACGTTATGCACGTGTAAATGACAAACGTTTAATGAAGTAACGAGGGGTGGTATAGAGCGGATGAGAACTTAATATCAATCACTGTCTCTCGTACTTTGGGTTAACAAGATGTTTATGACGAATTGGCGCAACATCAAATAGAAAAGTGCGACCGGATTGTTTGCCATATCCTTTACGGGACGATATTATTTAAATTATTTCCTTTCATGCATATTAATTTGCATATCTGCAATCAACCAGGATGTGAATGACAGTCAAGTAATTAATGTCAATTGTTTTACA
Source organism: Haliotis asinina (assembly GCF_037392515.1). Lineage (NCBI taxonomy): Eukaryota > Metazoa > Mollusca > Gastropoda > Lepetellida > Haliotidae > Haliotis > Haliotis asinina. The sequence continues at coordinate 11,665,140 of NC_090284.1, forward strand.
TTGACCAGTTTCGACCCCCTTGACTTCTCATTTCAACGAGTATTTTTTTAAGAACACAAAAATTGGGCCGCGAGGACGATCTCAACAAGGCAGACAACCCGACAGACATATTTATTGGCGATACCCAAATAAAATCTTACCGATAAAGAAGAAGTCAAATTCGGTAAACCAATTAAAATAACGGAATTGAAACGTGTGTATATGTTATTGGTTTTCATATTCATCACAATTGTAGTTACTACAGAGAGACGTTAAATACATTTTTATTTCTTTGAACCCAACCCGGTCATCTGTCGTTTTCAAATTTAAGACTCTCAAATCTCGTTGAATTCATTCACCTAACACGCTCGCGTGACCCTAAATGATTCCTTTGTCTTTTTGCTTCATTACGAGGCCAATTTCCCACACTAGAATTGCAATCCCGAAATCAAATCGGTCTGAATCAAACCAATTACATGTTTAACCGTAACCATAGAAATAAGGTATTGCGCGTTACGCCACACTGATGGAAAGGTAATCTAACCGTCGACCAGCCTGTACCCTACAGAAAATGAAAACCATTTTCTCTCAGATAAGACGACTTAATGGTCGTTTAGTCATTGACCTCTACATTGACTTGAAGTCATATAAAGCTCATCAAAAGAGATCTTTGGCTCCAAGGAGACCAGAACTCTTAGGACATATATCTATTTTCTACTTACATGTTGGGTCGAACGATGCATTTGAAAGATTTTGGCGGGGAAGCGATAACGTCACAATCAAATGATCAGAATGGCATGTCATATAACGGGAACACTTTCATTGATTTTCGTTCCGTCTAGCTTTACTCGTCTTGGTCTAAGTATCGGCTCTGAGGTTCTACATAACTACATATATTGGAAGAGAATCCTCACTTTGTAACGTTATTAATCTGATGACACATCCTAGATAGCTTGTCAGCAAAATTGAGTGAGTGAGTTGATTTTTACGTCACCTTTGGAAATGTTTCAAATAAAGCCAGCAATACTGTGAATTGACTTTGTCAGCATCAGAAACTAGATCGATATCGTTTGACCAATGTGATTAAGGAGTCCAAAAGTAGGAATGATTCAAATCGTGAAGATTTTCCTGAATACATTTTGAGGACAAATGACCACAGGGGGTTAGTTTCTATCAATATCTGTCTTTGGGGGTTCGAATCCCATAGTCAAATCCGATCATCGTGTTTGGATTTTCTGGTCGTGTGTTTCACGGAGCGGTAAATTGGTGCGACTCATATCACTTTGGGCTTCCCTGCATCGACACGCCGTGACATACAAGTAACCACCATGGTGACACACTACCAAATGTTTTCCCACAGACTTCCATAGTAACGTCACTTGTTCTGAGAAATAACCAGGGTGTTTCCAGCCATTACAATTGGAAATATGCATAGTATGGCCCTAGAACTGCAGTAAAACTTATATTTGACCAATTCCCTCTCCCACATGCAGGAAGCTGAAACCTGATCCCAGTTCCGCACCAAATGTCACCAGTTTGAAAATATGCTGAAAGAAATAAATAAAGGATCACACGAAATTCAAGCGTTCCTTTAATATTTTGCAATTTTCATGGTCAGTTTTGAGTAGAGCTGTGGTGATGAAACCTGGAAAATGATAAAGGAATTGTTCTGAATTGTTCTTGAATTGTTCTGTGATCCTTTATTTCTTTCTCTCAGTATATCTGTGCACACATTCAGCATAAGTCATCGTGTCACAAGGGCAGCACTATAGATACCTAAACTGTGGTCAGTTTTACAGGATGGGGGTAGATCGTGTCACAAGGGCAGCACTATAGATACCTAAACTGTGGTCAGTTTTACAGGATGGGGGTAGATCGTGTCACAAGGGCAGCACTATAGATACCTAAACTGTGGTCAGTTTTACAGGATGGGGGTAGATCGTGTCACAAGGGCAGCACCATAGATACCTAAACTGTGGTCAGTTTTACAGGATGAGGGTAGATCGTGTCACAAGGGCAGCACTATAGATACCTAAACTGTGGTCAGTTTTACAGGATGGGGGTAGATCGTGTCACAAGGGCAGCACTATAGATACCTAAAATGTGGTCAGTTTTACAGGATGGGGGTAGATCGTGTCACAAGGGCAGCACTATAGATACCTAAACTGTGGTCAGTTTTACAGGATGGGGGTAGATCGTGTCACAAGGGCAGCACTATAGATACCTAAACTGTGGTCAGTTTTACAGGATGGGGGTAGATCGTGTCACAAGGGCAGCACTATAGATACCTAAACTGTGGTCAGTTTTACAGGATGAGGGTAGATCGTGTCACAAGGGCAGCACTATAGATACCTAAACTGTGGTCAGTTTTACAGGATGGGGGTAGATCGTGTCACAAGGGCAGCACTATAGATACCTAAACTGTGGTCAGTTTTACAGGATGGCGGTAGATTTAAAAAAACCAGAGATATCTTAAACAATACCACCCAATCACAGTTGTCACATGCCTTCATCAGAAATGAACATAAGATACTCGCTCATGGAGCAAGTGACTTATTGGAATAATCGGTCTGACAACAGTACGAAAAGGCGCATCTTAGTGATTATTCAACACTGGCAAATGATGAAATCCATGTCACATGACCAGCCAACAGAAACATCTCCATGTTATCAGCAAACACAGCTCTATTTGGCTGTATCTTCCCTATATGCTTGACGAAAACCATCAACAAAGTACATGACTAACGATAGCACAAACGATAAAGTGATCACACCATGGATTGAAGCATGTGCATCGACCGATTCCATTAAAGTCTCAGCCAGTAGTTACCCACATGAGAGTTCACTCGGTATTTTGAATGTTCGAATTACAATACAAACAGAATTAATTACTGGAAATATTGACAACAGTAAAAGTGAGGCTTTCATTCAAATTCCCCAATCATTAAAGCTGTACAAAACCCCAGGATAATTAAAGACGTTTGCTTTATGCTGACAAAGACATCTGCGTTAAATCGTGTCAATTGAAATCAATATTCATCGATCTGTTCTGCAGTGTTTCTGCAGATAATGTTATTCGCATGATTACAGTTTGTCAAACATGATATTGTTAGGAAGCGGAAATTGTAATAAAATGATACTTCTCCATCCTTTGACTCATGTTTTCAATAATGTTTTTTTAATGATACACACCACTATTCTAACACGAACCCCCTCCGTACCGACGTGACGTTGTCGTGAAGGAACAGAAAGACGACTTCCTCAGCCCTTGGCCATGAACAAGCGACATATCAAGAAAATCACATTGGTATCCTCTACTCTTATTTTAGTATGATTAGAAGATAATAATTTGGACATAAAAGTTATAGCAATATGTCATGTGATGTGTTTAAAGGCAAAACCCGATAACACGATCTTGCAAAGAAGCTGAGCAAATGATGAGCTCACAGACATTCATTCAAAAGACGAAACTAAGGTAATCGGATCCTGTCATACACAAGGGATGAAACTCCAAACGATATGCAACTTTAAGGAGAGAAAGGTTACATGTGGCGAAATAGTAGCTTATCATAACAAATGAGGAAAAGTTTTGAGGTGAATGTAGCTTGGAAGCAGAGAGCTTGTACATGTGTATGTAATAGGACAACACAGATGGACAGATAACATGGGAAGCCAGGAATACAGTGGCTCTGATTGGTAATAGGAATGGATAAATGGAATCCGGGTTTACTTCCAGGAACCACAATTTATATGGAACATTGCAAAGCGATAACCGACAAACAAACAAAATTATGATTTAAACACATATTATTGGGTCAGTGGGCAGCTTCTCACCTTTGGGACGATATATAACAACTTTACTCCGCTTTTCAAAAGCATTTGCTCCAGCAGGTGGTGTGGTAGCTTTGTGGTTATAGCGTTCGCTCGTCACGCCGTGGATCCGGGTTCGATTCATTCCCAATGTGGGTTAGATGTCTGAAGTCCACATCCGGTGTCTCCTGCCATGATATTGCCGGGATACCCCTAAAAGCGTCATAAAACGATGATCGTTCACCTTTCTCGGTGAATCAGGCTGATAGTTCACAGCAATCTGCCCTTTGTATAATAGACGAATGGGAAGAAATTAAGATATGCCGAATAACGCCTAATCGTAACCTGGCAACGTGATTCCTTGCTTACAATATCAACTACTGGTTTGCCTTTCCCAGACATGATTAATGGGAAGCTCTCGTCCTGCAGCTGGGATAGTGTGTGGAGTTAAAAACAAATACACTTAACATGTATTTAAAGTGGTTTTGTTTCTTAGCGTTAATTTTCTCTGCTTCGGTATTAAAGAGTGAACCATCTACATACATCAGATTCCGTAGATCTAAATCCAATACGTTGTACCACGTGCACGTTAATTGCATTGACGAATGTATCTATACCGACAACCAAATTGGACATAAATCTAAAAATATCTACATACGTGCGTCTCTGCAAAGCTAATAAGAGGAAAGTAACGTCGTTTGGAGTTTAAAACGCAACAAAATAGAAATTAATGAATAACTACTGTCTGAGTAGATAGTACGTCCCTCGTTATGCTGGTTTAGGGCCGTGTTTGTGGTAAGTGTAGCTATACAGTGACGTCACAGAGGATACTTAAACACATTCAAGACGTTAATCACTCTCTCCAGTCGCTGTACATATCCTTCAGGCTAAAAGGGCATTGTGTCGAGCTGGTGTAATTCAATAAACATAGGCGTGAAAAAGACTGTCGGTAAATACATTTGACATACATTTCGTTTCTTATGTGTGTACCAGGTTTATTCTGATCGACGTGACTCGATCAGTGAGTGAGTGAGTTTAGTTTTAGCAGTATTAAGGCGGTTGACACCAGAAATGGCTTCACACATTGTGCCCATTTGGGGAATCGAACTCGGGTCTTCGGTGTGACGAGCGAATGCTTTAACCACTAGGCTACCCAACAACGTTAACCCCTTTAGTGATGTTTACGCACAATTAAAGGGATCCTATCTCCTTAATTATGTCTTACAACTGAAAGAAAACGGACAAACGACGAAGGTGTGGATATTTATCAACAATGATAGTGTCTTTTTGTGTGTTGATTAAGCGAAGGTACTAATTGCCCTGGACTAACACAAAGTCTATGAAATAGTTCATTACACAATTTCTGTATTGCTTCATTTGATAGATAGACGTGCTTTTGATCAAACTCACTGCAGATACTCCAGACCTATGATAGAACATTTTTCGCCGAAATGTTCCGAAGCAAGATGTTTACAATGAACAAGATACTACAGTTACATGTATTTATGTTATCCTATGTGCTATCTCATGTATGTGTACGTTTAAATGCTTCTTGAAAAATATGATATGACATTTGATAATAGATGTAGCGGACGAGTGCATTTGATAGAAGAATAAACAAGTGCAACCCATCCGGTTATTACATAGTTACATATTTTATGTAAATATATAGACAAGTTAATCAGCCATGCTATGTGTTAACCAATATCGGAAAACATTCTTTCACGTGACGATGGTGACTTATCGTTCCTGATGAACTATAGTAATATGAAATGATCCTTAACTTCTTTTGAGTAGTTTATAAGGGCTCTAGCAAAGAACTTTCACATTGGTATCTCACGACTTTTGACCTTTCTATGTTTCCGTAATGACTTGGTTCTGAACGAAAAGGAAAAGGAAATGAGTGAATATGCACTAATGTGGACGCATTATCAAGAGATAGTACTGCAAGACTAATGACAGTTTCAGCTGGAAGCAAAGGACTTTTTAAATTGTTTGTTGAAGAAGCAATGCTAATTGCCTTTCGTTTTATACAATGTCAACAGCTTTTTATGTGGAATGTTTCTGACAACGTATTTGATACGTTTCTTTTGTCATTTTAAAAGGAGACTGTTTAAAAATAACACCGCACATTTCCTCCGGCACATTTTTCAATCATAAATGGGGTTTGATTCATATGCCCTTTGTGACTTAAGCCAGTACAAACTGTCGCGCCTCGAGGACAGCATCTTGGTCACTAAGGAGATTAATGCCAAACCGACTGGACGTGCACGATTTCGCACGGCCTGAGACAACACAATTGACCATGCGAACCTTAAACACCAGTTCCAGATCACAGAGGGAGAAATTGATGGAAATACGCCCGCCTCAACCGCCTCTGAGTCATTAGCCTGTGAAATAATGAACTCATTTCGAACTGCATTGCATTAATTCAAAGTCTGGGCCGCATATCTCTATTGTTTTTGCGAGGGTATTTTCGTTGTCACGGACTTTGACAGATGTCTGGTGCTGTGGCAGAGGTAGCTGTCACGTGGGAGGCTGATCCTGCACGTGCAGTGGGAGGTCATATGACACTGTTCAAATCTCGCGGTGGATTGAAGTTGTCACGTTCCGAAAACCACACCAAACAGCGACTTCAAGCTGGTATGGTCAACCGTATCATGCCCGACCAAACAACAACATTCCTTCCACCGCCACCTTGCAATACCAGTGTGTGTTTGCCCAGTGTCGTGATCCGCGCGTGCCGCACGAGCGCCACAGGAACCTATTCCACATGCGCGTGCCGACAGTGGGATCCGGTTTGGCGCCAATTCTTTGTTTATTTACATCTCGCCAGGACCAAGGCGGATCACGAGATCTTAAACGTGATGGGCGAGGAGAGAAGATAAAATCACAATTTATATTTTAAATAGAATAAACCCACTAGCAATGCATGGGCTGATTGTAAACATGTCAATGCCGATCTCTGCCGGCGGAATGATTTCATCTGTGGGATCTCGCCATAAACCTCGCGAGATGTTCATGCCCGCGGCCATCTTGAGACCCATGTGGAGGGCATAGTAATCTTTCATGCTAAGTTCCGTCTCCGAACATTTACAATAAGCGTCGGTATCAATGTAAACACATACTCATACAGTAGTAAAAGTGTCATGTTCACTGTTCACTGTATGCCAGAATCGGCGTGTTTGGAACATGTGGAGTCACATCTGATTCCAAGTAGTGATTCCACAGATACTGGGATCTAAACGTTTTCTCGGCATAGTTCTCCTGTTCTCCACATAAAATACATATGAATACATATGAACAATCAGTGAAATTAATTATGTACACCTTTGATTGCGGTTGAATTTCAGTCTCATATTCGCTGAATGATCGAAGGAAATTTCGCTGCAAAAATTCTCTTATTTCACATCTGATACTAAATTAGGAACGCTCACATTACAAACGGCAAAAGGAAAACCAATACAAGTCACGCTTTGAATTAACGAGAAGTCAGCGTGACTGACGGACAAACCAACCGACCACACACCTTCAAAGGCATCTGATATAATGTGAACTTGTGTGTAACGAGTGTCATGACAATTAATTTAGGTCACCTAACTTGGTGTGTTTTACAGTCAGGTCTTGTGTGATAAGGACAACTGTAATTGTTGGGTGGTTTTCATCTCTAACGTCAACAAACTAGTGGGAAAGCCCCAAATCCCTACCTAAAAAAGGGGAAAAAACACAAAAAGAACAAACAAAACCTAACACAAACATAACGAAGCAAAACCCAAATAAACCAACAAATCAAAACAACACAAAACAATAAAAAAAGATAAACTAATGAGAAATAAATGACAGCCTATTTTTTCACTAAATTTAGTTTTGAAATCTTAAGATTCATAGTCTTTATATGAACTTATGCAGATCGAATTACTTTGCATCGGAAGCATTTTTTTTCAATGTTTGGGATGAAGCAAGATCAAGCTGGTCTGGCTTTAATGGGTGTACAACTGTAATGATCCTATATGGCAGGACCTTTCCAGACTGTAATTGAAGGAGCAAAACATGAACTGGCATTTGGGGTACCCCAGGGATCAGTGCTTGGACCAATCCTTTTCATAATGCATACGTCCCCTCTTGGTACAAATGCTAGGCAACACAAGCTAAGTTTCCACCTATATGCTGATGCCACCATCGACTGCATCACTGAAATTCAACGATGATAAGACAGAGCTACTCATCATCAGACCCAAATCCAGAAACCCTTCCATCACAGTACCAGGGCAGGTGATTACTTGATTGTGCCGAGTGCGTGTGAAATCTCGGAGTCCTCTTTGATTCAGAACTGGCCCATGAGAAGCACGTCAACATGGTGTGTAAAACAGCTTACTGCCACGCCAGGAACACTGGTCAAATATTTTGATATGTGAACCAGAGATGTTAAATTCCTTCTTCATGCCTTTGCGCAATCCAGGATATATTATTGCAACATTTTGTTTGAATGCGGAAGCAACATTTTAGCCAATCTTCAGCGAACACAAAACTCAATAGCCAGAGTGATAACCCACAACGAAGTACAAGCATGTAACACCTGTACTGAAGGAACTACAATGGCTACCTATCAGGGATAGGATTAAATTCAAACTCAATTTGTTTGTCCTCAAGGTGCTAAATGACCTTGTTACAGATTACACCTAAGAGCTCATCAGCCAATGAGAACATTACGATCTATGTCCAAACTCTTCATTACTGTCCCTGTCAAACGTGGAGATAGATCATTCTGCAAAGCAGGAGCTGTGTTGTGGAACAAACTTCCAGCTTACTTCCCTGACAATTCCGATATCACAAGCTTTTAATCTGAACTAAACCTTTCTTCTTCAAGAGGCCATATGACAAAGCACCTTTGGACAGTTCTCTGGATGAAGGCGCTATAACATGTCTAACTTATTGTTATAAGAATATACTTTTTTATCCCATCTATGCATCCAGTTTTCCCATCTATGTATCCAGTTTTCCCATCTATGCATGCAGTTCAACAGCGGCAGGAAAAATGAGATGAAAGTGTTCTTTTATTTATTTCCCGAATTTCACCCACACTGCAATACATACCTGGTCAAGAAACCTGGAAAAGAAAAAAGGACCTAATTGCATGTGTTCCTTTATTCGTTTCCATGACAGTCTAATTCTGAGGGAGTGTGCGTGTGTGTAAGTGTGGTTTCTTGATGTAATCCTGAGCCATGACGCCGTCATAGTGCTTGACAGCTGACATATCATTCCAAAGAGGACTTTGACACAGTATACTGACTCTAAGCCAGCCATTTTGTTTTATCCATCAAATGACGAGTACCAGACCTACAACAACTACAACCTCAACGTCTCTTGCTACGGCGCGATCGGAGATAATGTGACCCAAAGTCTCCCCCTCATCTTAATTCCCTGCTTATCATGGTATTCTATGAGTGCTGTTTGGGTTGAAGTGGGTTCTGACGATTCCTGCTCGATGAACAAGCGCGTTGTCGTCTTGAAAAACAAAACATCGACTTACACGCCTTTCAGAGAGCACAATAAACAGTGTCAGTATGTTACGACAGTGCTGTCCGCTAACTTCTTCTTACACAACATGGAGTGTGGTTCTCTCAGTAATTGCGACACCATATAGCAGATCAACATCTGTCATGAGGTCTCAGCCTGACAGTTATTATTGGCGTCGCCCGAGACGGACACGCCTATCTGGGAAAAGCAAAGTGAACCGTTAATCTGAAGATATATCGCGTGGCCAGCAACGATTACCCCCTCGAATCTAGGTTCACCACTGACATTTGATGGCAACATGGCGGTTTTGGAAGGGGTGGCAGAACATATGGCCGTCGAGCATGGTGATGACTTGTATGTAGATGAATATAAGAGAGATAAATCGAGTTTGAAAGTTTCAAAACCAGGAATTTCGACAGGCGACACATGTTGATGATGGAGGGGTTTGGGGATAAAGCGTTACAGACATAAACGTTCCTGCACAGGTGATTTGCAGTCAAAACCTATCTTAGTTCTAATACTTGGAATAAACATTCAGGTTTCTTGATCCCTTACTAATTATTGAGAGTATGTTTGGGGAATCTAAGGTTTGGAAAACGAATGCATTTGAATTTGTGAGGTGGCCATATGCCACCGCTGAGCTCCAGGTAATTTCCTATTAGTAAAGATTCCTGACTTCCAGACTGACCCCAGTCAGACTCTCAGTCCCTTACGGCAAGGGAAATGCCCAAAATGATGCAAGTCTAGATTTCCTCAGCTTCTAAATCATCCAGCTCATTTGGATTCCTCTTCAATTTCAATACAATAATTGGTTTGCTTCTACCAAAATGATATGTATTAAGAGAGTAAGATTTGGTGTAGACTGTTCGTTTCTCTGAAGTTTTTCTGTCACACTGGATAGTTCGACTAGGTGACCTGCTTGACGTCGTGGTGATTCTGATTATACGTATTGGCGGACTGTTCGAGATGATCCATAGTGTGACACACGACTGTAACAGACCTCTGCCCTGCAAGACCGATCGACACCATCTGTACTAAGTCTATCTGATAGTGGTAGAAGACTTAAATTTGATCATTGGCTGTTTGGTTTGTTGTTTTATGGCAATATTCCAGCTATATGGCAGCGATCCAAACCTGATGACTGACAGAACATCCAAAGTCCCAGATTGTCAGAATACCAAAAGCCACTAACTGTGACAGAAATCCTATGCGGTGTGACTGTGGTAGCCTCCTCCTCAAACCTCTTCCTCATTTGCTCCCAAAGTGACCATGAGTGTGCTGTTGAGATGACCCACACCCCTTTTAGATCTACAAAGAGTACATTCCTTCAAAGGGTGTCCCCTCTACCCAGTCTATTCCTTTCTTTGGTAGCGAAGTGATTACAGCGTTCGCTCGTCACGCCGCAAACCCGAGTTCTATTCCACATGTGGGTGCAATGTCATGCTCATTTCTGGTGTCCTCAGATCTGAATATTATTGGAATGTTACCTTAGGGGGCGCAAAACTGTACTCATTCTCTTATATCCCTTCCAAATCCTCCCTAAAGATTTCAAGATCCCAACCCACCGTCTCCATCCCACCCTACCCTATCCGTACTGATCTCAGACAGCAGTCAATATTGCAGCTATAAAGAGGTCATTAGAAAGGCCCCAGTTGGCATCTGCTATCAAAGGCCATACTAAATCGTGCCAGTAATTAATGTCCAAAAAAAGAAATACATCTTTCTCTGTGCGAGTGGAAACACATTCATTAGCTTTACTGATAATGAAATAATGAAATCTGTGGGTAATGAGTCCGACTCGACTGAACGCGCCAGTCTGCACGTGCAGAGGGTAAGACTACCGACACATTTAGCAAGCTTCCGTGAACTCTGAATTGGCCAATCAGCAGGCATCAAATTCTGTTTTGCCGCAGGGGGTCTCTTGGGACAGAATGCTGGAATTTGATACGTAATCGAGTCGTGTCGACTTCACAGTAGTCGAAGAAGTATATGTAGCCGTTATTGTCTGATTGAAGTCATTCACAACCATATTGACCTGGTTTTAGTTATTGAGCTTTGTCCGAAAGATGCAGATGGTTGTGGAGTTTGCTCGAAGGTACGGAATAATGCCATCACGACTGCCGTGGCCCATGGGATGGTTGTCCCATCATGATCGGAGTCGGGTTGGCGTTGGGGTGTGACAGCTCGGATAAGGTGGGGTGCTTCTGGGAGAGGGGCGGAGAAAATTGGTATCTTTGGGGATAGGGGGTGACGGCGTTACGGTGGTTATCAGTAGTGGGGGTGACAGGATGGGGTGAGAGACAACTACGGTGATGTTGAGACAATCACCTCTCGGATCCCTGGGATGGCGGTTCGTTGTCGATGTTGTCATTGAGGGTAAAAGGTTAGATGAGGTGGGTCGGTGTCTTTTAGATCAATAAAGTGGGATAGCTGGTCACATTTGGGTCACGTTTTGGAACGAGGGTTTGAATCTGGGTCATTTTTTCCCTCAAGGAACTGAATCGAACGCAGGTGGTCACTAATTGCATGTGGGTCACGTTTAGCCAGTAGTATTTGAATCCAGGTCATTTAATTTGGACTACAGATTACCGCGAGTTTATTGTTATCACAATACTTTGTTATTCCCCAATATATTCTTGATACGTACCCTTTACCTACGAACCCTCAATAACAGACGTTTGGTTCAGCCATTGATAAAATGTCCTGTAAGGCAGACAGTGGTGACTACTATGCGTTCTGGTAATGAGGGCGGCGGATAGCCTAGTGCTTAATGCGTTCGCTCGTCACGCCTAATACCCGGGTTCGATTCCCTATATGGGCAAAATGTGCGAATACCATTTCCGGTGTTCCCTACCGTGATATTGCTGGAATATTGCTAAAAGCGGCATAAATTCAAACTGATTCACTCATTCATTGTGTTAATGTTGGTTCAGTAGTTCTGACCGAATGGTTTTTAACGGCACTTTTAGTGGACCAGTGGATCCATGTCGCCTTACATATACGTTACATATATGTCCATGTTACACGAGTTTGGAATCCACGATGAAGGCTTACAATCAGACAGGAGGGGGATTCGAACCAGTCTACTGCGGGGTGTTCAGTCACGTCCAGAGATGTTCACCAAGATGCGACCCGTGAAGATCCGGGCTAGAATTATCTTCTGCAGCCCATGCTTGTCGTAAGAGGCGCCTGGCGAGATCGGGTGGTCAGGCTCGCTAACTTCGTTGAACATGTCATCGATTCCCAAATGCGCACATGGATGCTCATGCTGTTGATCACTGAATTGTGTGGTCCAAACTCGACATTTACGCACCGCCGCCATATATATTTGGAATATAGCTGAGTGCGGCGTAAACCTAAACTCACTCACTCACTAACCAAGTGGTCACAAGATGTTGATGATGTCTAACCAGGCCAAATCATGTCTTTAACGATAACTTGGAACCTATCATCTGACCGTTTAACAAGTTCGTGGAGTGTTCTCAATGCTAACTATCAACGGTCTCAGTAGATGCATGTATACGTAGGCTGGGAATTTTGAAAAGATCCCACTATGCACTTACCCCGGCCCCAACAGTAAAACGGCGAAGTATCTGAGCCCCGCTTTTCTCCCACGTTTGTCTCGCCACATTCTAAGATAATTCATGTGTTAATTGAACGGAAATTTCTGGCAAAACTTTGGCGTTTGCCGAATTTTTGTCTCATCAGTCACGTCAAGTTCTCATAATTATGAAAGTATGAATCTCTGGCGTTTAAAAAGCAGCCGCAGTTGGAGAAACATTTCAAGTACTCCCGATAGTGTGTCTGGGGTAACGGTCTTGAACAACGAACTGTCGATGGGCACTCTACCGCACCACAAAATTGTCTTCTTTCAGCATGCTCCGCATAGACAAAGAGCCGTAATGATGGAATTACCTCCCTTTGACTGCCCGTGTAAAGAGACTCTCTCGCGCATTGTCTAACGGCCTAATAGACTCGGAGATAGCCTACGAGATTTCCTTAAAGAATTGATCGTCCAATCTCGCGAGCGATATTCAGGTAATCATTGGGTTGCGTACATAGCCTAATTGCATTTGGCCCGACCATGAAACATTATTAACTTTATATGATCACGAAATCCCAACACTCTTACTATCGTCTTTTATTGTTGTCATGGCAACTTAATATTTTCAGGTTTTACAGGCTCCTGGATACTAACCCACGGAAATGAGTTTTCTGTTTGTAAATGTCAACGGTAATCTTAAATTGTATGTTGTAATGGGAACACCGAAGAACGTTTAAAACATTTAAATTAAAAGTCTGACAATCGATACAATCTCGGCCTGGGGATTTCTTAAAGAAAACTAGCGGTCGAAATCTACAGCCTTCTATTTAATGAAATGAAAAGAAAATACATAGCATGACAATGGCATACTCATGCAGTAAATTCATCTCTATTAGTATTAAATTTATTTAACATCAATACTTTGTCCTCACTTTCAAGAACATGCGCACGGCCAATGATGTTTTGAAACATACAACACTAACTAGTGTTATCTGATGTCACGCTTTTTCCGAATCTTCGGGCGTTTTCCTTGACGGTTGTGAGACATCATTTAGCGAGTGCCTCCGTTAAGGAAGGTTTGTAGCTTCAGGATAGGTGGTAGCCGGAGCATGTCGTTCAAATCACTGAGGTTCACATGTAGTGTGGCTCACTGCCTTCCATTCACATCCCAGCTCGGGACTACCTCCGGAACATTTCGACCAATCAATGCGCAGCGCAAAGTCACATGGCCGCAGCTTACTCGCGCGACGATAACATTTAACAGTGTAGGGAACCGACTGGCCTTGCAAGAGGTGGGGAGTTCGTAGTTATGTTAAAATGTGAGATTACGGACTACAAGTGTTCAAACAGTGACAGACCACCGTGATACAACTTGTAGACACCCCGAGTGCCCACTTGTAATGAGGTATGGAATGACAGCAACGCAAGAAGCAGGCGGGACAGGACCATGGGTTGTGTTCAGCCCAACGACAGTCGCCTATTCACTTGGTGCCTTTGGATATGCTAAAATATTGTCTCCGATGTAGGCCTCGAGTGATTTTGGCAGGCATAATGCTGTGTGTTTTATTGATGTTAAGTGTGTACAATCTGGCAGTGATAGGATCCGTGCCTCTAACTGGCAACGATTACGTCATAGCGGTCAGGAATTCTCTGTCGACTGTCCATGCGCCGGAAAATGTCATTCGTCATAACAGAATGCTTCAAGATGCGAATTATAAAGATTTTAGTGTATCGCCCGACTCTGGACATTTCGCTGGGGGCCAAGTGGATAATAAGCATCAGCCGGGGGAATTAAGAGACAGCAACATCTACGTGGATGATGATGATGGTGGTGGGGCTGTTGGGGGTGTCCCCCCCGGAGTTACCCCCCTGAGTTCAAGTTTCAAGGAGGGTTACAGGACTAGCTCCACCCTGGTATCTAACGCTACAAGGAAGCTCCCCGATGCCATTATTATTGGAGTAAAGAAAGGAGGGACGCGGGCGTTACTGGAGTTCCTCAGGATTCACCCCCGAGTTCGAGCAACTGGGCCGGAGCCACACTTTTTTGATAGGAACTACCATGAGGGCTTGGCCTGGTACAGGTGAGTCTGGCAGATCCGCCTGCAGGGGGATACTGTCACAGATAGCGACATGTTTGCGTATCATATCATGGGTATAGGCAGTGTAGACTGGGTGGTGCATGTTTCAAACCCCTTGAAATAAAACCGCAGCGATACATCATTCTTTGATTTATGTACACAGACTCAGATATACAGACACAAAACAGGCACAATACAGATCCACAGACAAATCTGCACTTGGTGTCTTATCCAAGTGTACCTGACTATACGTTTTGTAATAAACACTTCAACGAGATAGTGATCTGTCGAAAGTAGCAGTGCACCCGTGGAGTATCTTCATGATAGCTCACTGCTGATAACACAGGTAGGTGGATATGATAGATGGATATGACAGGTATGTCGACTCAAGTACGCAGAGGGATAAAGTTTGATGTTAGGTCATCAAATAACTTCCCTGTATAACCCCATGTTTAACCTCAGTACAGTACCGCGTGGCTGGTGACTTACCGTTACTGGGCCGTAGTAGAATACCTCAGATTTAAAACATGAGAACTCGTTGATGACAAGAAGTTTATTCACGAAACTGTTGCTTATGTGGTAATACTGCTCCACTAGTTGGACTTAAAAGTTGCCAGTGATGGGCAAGACCAATGTCAGATGTTATAAAAAATATGGTTATATAGTTGTAAATATATTTCAGAACCATTCGTGTCCAGACAGAAAGTTGCTATAAATAATTAGTTTATTGTGCTAAATTCGCAAGTATTATTTAATAATAATGATGATAATTTGACATGTTAAAGGTGTTTCAACTCTGAAATTTAGAGAGCCGATTTGAGTGAGTGCCACACAAACGACAGTTGCCTTGGTGTATCGAAATATGTTTTGGTGCCTACAATCAACGTCCATGCACAATCATTGTGTCCTCGTGATATGCCCCTGAGAAAAAGCCATTTTGAAAGGCTGTTAGTCGTGAACAGGTGTATGAGAGATCTACCACAACAGCACAAACACGTAAATATAACCAGCTTTGAACTACACGAAATATCACATCACATTTCGTCTGTCTTTCCTGACACTAGAACGATCGTGACATTTTGTGCTACTGCATAACGATCTCCGGTACTTTTAATGCCTGATCAGCTAATGGTCCGCTGAGAATTTAAATTTTATCGCCAAGTGAAATGAAGCTGATAAAAGCAATTGAACAGTATTCCTGAGACCATACAAGTTATAGGTCACTTCTGACAGCGTCAACATGCCAGTCTTCATGGAGATGTTACGATATGTAGTGTAAATTATTTATCCGTTTCAGTTGTAAGTAGGAAAGAAACTTTATCTTTACGAAGTGTGTCTTCCACAGGGTGGCGTATTGAGACGTTGGCTTTTACTGATCGACATTTGTCTGAAATATGAAAAGGTCTGTTGATCAAATCGTTTGCATGTATTATGCATAGACGTGATTATTAGACATGTTTACAGACTACTGCAGAGGCGGTGGGATGAGGGACTAGTTTGGTTTAGCAGGCTGTATGTTACCTGTGTTCATTTATTCCATTTGGGGTACAGGTGTGAATCCGCGCTATGTTGAGTTCCTTTAAACATGGATTGTGTTACATTCAAAGTGACACTACTGTTACACGCGAGACAACACTCGCGCGCATCTTCCCTCAAATGTAATGGCGGATAGATGAGGCAAGAAACCTTCTTTTGTAAGTGAGTTAACAAAAGGCGTCTGTTGAAATTGTTAGGAAGAGTTGTGGGCTGTGCGTTCATGTTGACACGCACAAATTACAGGTAAGATAATAGCGGGAAACACCTGCGACATGAGACACGCAAGAGACAAATGTTTTTTAATGGGCTTAAAAAGACCAAAGGGAAGTGCGATGTGACTGAAGTTAGAATAATGGGCAGTGTTTCCATGTTAGCCGAATGGACTAGTTAGTATTGAGTGGTTGCCTGTCTAATGTGACCGGGCTTGATTAACACGTTTACTAATCACAAACATTAAGTACAAAGTATAAGAAACAGTGTTTCATCTCCAGCAGTTATAGCCTGTTGCTAGGAGAAGGCCGGCACCTATTGTAACAGGAACTGTTATTGACGAACAGGAAACAACACAGCTAAAGTGAAACCTGTTCATACAATCTTGTGTACCCTGAGGCTTCTGGGCTTAGATTTCCCGGACAAGTTCATATATCAAGTAAAGTGATGGATTCCTACGATATTTACGTTCTTTAATAAATATATTAATTTATGACGAATAGCTGTTACACTAACTGGCGTGTCGTTACGGATGTTTATTTATCATCTGTTAAGTTCCATGATCATACTCAATCAACATGTGTTAGTAATACTGTAATTATCTCTTTTGATGTTATTGTCAATGTCAAAGTACATATTGTTAAGCATCCAAGCTACAGGCACAGGGAACACAATGAATGTGATCGCTCCACGTGGCTGAAAAATGGGAGATCGTGATTAGAAGAGATATCGCCATTAGCGATCACTTTGTTGATCAAGCCGGTAACTTCAGTGGACAGGCCGGCACTGGACGAGGGAGCAGCGGTCATTTAGATGTAAATTAAAAACGGTCCTTTGTCACTAGTAATATTACACACTGATAATTGTGTGATCTGACCAGCACATACGCTACGGTTGTCAAAGGGTGATATTAGACTAGCAGGGCAATAAACCACCAACCACGGTTCGTAACATCCCTGTAATTGATGTTAAATACGCCGAGATTGGTGGACCTTATTGTTCTCCTGGAAGGGTATTGTGCTTATATTTAGAAAATTATTACCACACTCTTCAGTTCGATGGAATTCAATGCGTTGTATATTTGAACAATACATTCTGTGAAAGTTGCGTGTGGCTTATCGGTATAGACGAATAATGATACGTATGTAACGTTCAAGGATGCAGAATTGGTGATGTGTGAGAGAGTCTATACCGTTCAGGTACACACCCTCTTTATATTGGTATGAACGATCTGTGAGCTGTAATTGCTCTCTTTATGCTCTATGCTCTGATAATGTCTGCGCTTATAAAATATGCCTTGTTAGGGAGACTGCTGCCACGGGATCGACAAAGAGGATCATATGAGTGTGTATCTGACGACATAAGCATTCTTTTGTCGTCTCTCTATAACGCAGTTTGGGGCCACGCGGTACAAGGTAACTGCAGCGAGAACTCCGAGAAAAATGAAATTTAATCATAACCAACACTGCCGGCCAACCTTGACTAAACACCAAGTACAACCTCAAGGAAACCATGCTTTAATATCCTGCACACGAACCTATCAATCATATACAATATACATGTTCATAAGGAATATGTTTACTCTTTAGGCCAGGCAACGTGGATGGTATTATCTTCTGCCTTTGTATAGCGGAGGAATTCTGAATTATTCAGCTGTTCATCACTGGTAATTTAATTCCGGTCACTGCACACATATAGAAGTGTATGGTTGTTGATTCAGAGGAGGGAGGGGCGGAGGGGAGGGGTTGCAGTAGATGAGGGAGGAGGTGGAGGCAGGGATCTGCAGCTTCCCAGCGTAGTAATGAGATACACATGATGGGGGTGAAAACAGGTTAAACCTCGTTAAGGGATATTCAGACATAGGTGCAACACACCGACTAAACCCCCTTGTGTTAAATCCCAGTACGAAACACATTGTAGTCGTTGACAATGACAAAAACGGTGACGCCGAGTTTCTAGATGAAACTGTCGCTGTGGTCCTATTGATGTTTAGTGATGATATTTTGTTGAGACTCTCATATATCAACCAAAAGGTTATGCAGGTGAAATTAACGTACTGATGATATTATAATTTTCAGTCGTCTATTCACGTAATATCACCTTTTAAAATTACCTTTCACCCAAAGGTAATGTGCTTCGATGGATAAATAAGACTGGCCATTCTCAGTCGTTGACGTGTAATACTGATATGGTGTATTCATAGAAAACTTTCAATTCAGTAAAAGCACACACTTCTGACGGTGTGTGTTTTGGATGTTTTGTGTTTAAAAACATATAAATGATCAAAGAAAATAGGACAAAATCATATATATCTCTCTTCGCCTGCTCCTAGTCAGTGTTTTATATGTATGATAACGTTGTCAAGGGTGGTAGATACAAGGCATACATATTACGTTCGTCACTAGATATGTGAATTATAAAATAATGTGTTTTTCAAACCAACTATTACCAATACAGCAATAAGGCTGTATGTCAGCTTAACGTCGTCAGGTTGCAAAACAGTTGCATTAATAGGGATTCATATTTTTTTTAAAAAGGTACTTTAAAAAGGTACTTCCACCTGCCCTGATTTTATGACATAATTCCTCATGATGATGTACATATGAAAGAGTAAATCAACATGACATTTGATATTAACGTTTACTGGACTATTTATCGAAAAGTAATAAATAGGAAAGAAAGTAACTCTACTTTATTATCATTGCGAAATTGAATGGCTACGTTTTCAGCAGACACGAAATGAAATCCAGGTGTAATTGCAGTTTGAAACCATAAGTGGGCATTATGTAGTTGCCCACGGACAAGTAAGATACCATTATTTGATTGTCCGAAATGAAAACTGTCTTGTCCCGGGCACCGAGCGGTTGTTACTTACCTTTCAGCCCCCAGTACTTACTTTTAGCCAGGAATTGGAGAGTTAAAGCTACAGGATAATGTAGAATAGAATAGCGTCATCGAAAGTCGGTTTGACCTCAAGAAGATCGTGTCGAGTTGCAGTTTGACTTTATGTAAATGTTTAGGAAAATGAAGGAACCAAGGACCGGGAATGGCTGCTTGACTGAACGACAGTAGGTTCGGTTTGTGAAATCACATCATTTGTCTCGTCGTACAGCTTTCTTGATTAATGATCCAGTTTCAACGTTGAAATCAGTTTTTGTCAACAGTTACAGATGTTAGAAGCTTGAACAAAGTTGAAAGGAAATGGTTAGTTATAACATTAATTAACAATAGCCATTCACGGTATCAATGTGTTATTTGTCAGAGTATGGAGCTAAAGTGAAGGAGAGACGTGAGTATCGGGTTAGGAGTTAATGACCAGTTGTCAAGAACCATGTCTCCGGATGTGAAGCCATCTTGTGACAATCTACCAGCATTCAAATATCAGTAATACGAAGACTGTGCTCAGATTAGTCATTAACACAGCGATGCCTTATTTAGCCTTGTCTACAGTGTCCCTGCACAGTGGTTCTATTGTCCAGTAATGGAGGACGTCAACACTCTTGAAAAGTCTCATCAGTGACCCCGCAGTAGTGCATGGTGTGGTGGGTAGGATGTTGAGGATGAACTGCACGTGTTCCAGGATGATTTTGATGACCAGTGGACACTCGACTGACAGATGGACATGATAATGTCAATTGGACAACATCTCCGCGCTAAGGTTACTGGGCAATGGGGAATCTATTCAGCATGATACTGGGGCAAGCTCCTTACATCGACCTTGTATATTACGTGGAAGTTGTGAGGTCGCAAGCTATGGAGAGTTTAGTTCCAGGCTATTTGACTCACCGTGAACATTACAGTGACATGCAGATTACAGACCCGAGGCTATTAGCTTCTGCAGGTGGTTATTGTTCAATGTGATGTGGCTTTGTTGGTCTCGATTTGAGGAGAAATATTTCAGAGTAAGAACTAATTTGAATTCCCTGTTTCAGAGGTATCAGTTTACCCCAAAATGCTACATTTATGTAAAACCCAACTTCCTAATTTACCGACTTGGGTAACGTCTTCCTACATTAAAAAAGAAGTGTAGTACTCGTTTTTATACCGACCCCACTTTGGATAGAGCATTCCGCGCCCCACCCCTACGCACCGCCTCACAAGATAAACACAACTCATCACACGTGGGTCATGAACGGGGTTATCTCCCCCTTCATCTCGGCCAGTGTCGGGGCAACGCCACCGTCATAGTAGGAGACCTTCGTTCAAGTATTAGACGGATATGTTTACCAGAAAAAACATTTTTTTTATTGTGGACAGGTGTGTTGAAGGCTATTTTGCTTGCTAGGGGTATTGTTAACGCGCGTGTAGAGAAACTCACGTTTATTTTGAAACACTACTGTGTGTGCCTGCAGTGCTATCAAACTAGCATCTCTTCATGCACGTGTTATTTTGTTGAAATGTTTAATTCTAGATTACACACGGTTATTGACATAGGTATCTGATCGGTGACGCTATCGCACGCTTCGGGCGCCGAATGAAGAATTCACGCCTGTCCACACATACCAGCTCCGCACTCCACTCCATTTGACGGGAATCAGGTGGTGTGAGGAGCTTGAGCGACAACTGCAACTGGCTGAAATCGTCGCTCGGCGACTCCAACTGACTGCAATCTCCCCGACACAAGCGTTCATCTGATACGTTAAAGGTTACTGCGACAACTGTTTGAGATGTTTCACATCAATGCTGTTTAGATTTTCCGGCTTTGCTATATAATCATAATCAATATAATCATCCAGCATATGAAAAAGCATTGTCAGTGTCTATTAATTCCTTTCGGAGTAACCGCCGTTTCATAGACTTGCAAGGATATATTTATTGCCGATTCCAGGAACTGATAACCTCTTCTGATAAGGTCGTTCCTCCATTAATGATTTTTTCTTGATTTTATCATGTTTGAGAACACGATGTTCTGTCCTTGGGTTAAAGAGTTCCTTCGCCAGGTCGGGGGATTGTAAAGAGCAGGTGTCACACAAACAGGAGCTTGACATTATACCCTGTGACCCTGGAGCAAATTACGTCAGGACTAGTGTATATTAGGATCAGATTTTCTAACAATGTTGTGAAAGAGTTGCGTGATTCTGGGGTGTATGAGAGAATGCGAACTATGAATATTACAAGTTTAAGGGGTTCGTCAAGAGTTATGTTTGCACCAGCTCCTCAGCGTCTGTCACCGAGTGCCTGTGTCAATAACCAACATAATTTACTGGTCATTGATAATGGTGTTTGAGATCCAGGCTAGACTTGCTCCAGTATCTGTTAAGCTGTGGTTCACAGTATGGTGATGTTCCACATGCTCGGCTGATACAGATTGGACAGAGATCCGTCCTGAAACCCAGAGTCGTAATCTGTATCACAGTCCCCGAACCACATAATTTTGCCTTCTGCCTAGCCCTCCCTGCAGTGCTGAAGCCCTTAATGCAGCAAGTCTAGATTTGTCAAGTTCTGAATCTCGGGACTCGCTTGAACTCCTTTTCAATTTATATGGGTTAGTTTAGTTACCAACAAAATTATATATATTTAGAAACTAAGCATTCGTCTACCAGATTCGTCACTTTATGCTTTTAATGAACAAAGATCTCCGCAAAATGGCTCTACCAGTTTTTCAGTCATTCTCTTTTTGTGACAGTCATACCCGAGTTCCGAGTTCGATTCCCCAAATCGGCATGAGGTGTGAAGCCCAATTCTTATGTCCTCCGCCATGACACTTCTTGAATGTTGCTGAAGGCGGCGTAAAACAACACTCACTCGCTCTTGTGTTAGATACAGGAATGCAAACGTTTTCATTCAAAAGCATAATCGACACATCATCTTACTGAATCATCACCGGGTTAAGGGTGGTTGAGCCCAGTGGTTAAATCATTCGCTCATCACTCCAAAGGCCGGGTTCGAACCCCCTCGTGGTTTCAGTGTATGAAGCCAATGTCTGGTGTTCTCTGTCGTGAATACTGCTTACAAGTACGTTTAACCAACTCACTCGCCTGTACTTCATCATCATGTCATGCTGTATTATCTTGTAGCCGCTAAGTAAGGCAGTTCTCACACCATGTCTTCACATTACAACAAACCTTCGTCAGTATCCTCGTACTGTGAAGCGGCTCAGCTAGCCTACCAGCATGGGTTTGGGTTATCACCAACCCCGAGAGTCGTGTCGAGAGCTTTGCAACTTTGACAACAAAGTGATGACGGCGATGTTGTAATGATGTCAAAGCCAGCGGGCCACTGGGAGATAGTATGGAAGAGGATAACTGACGGAATGGGAGATAACTCGAGTGTTCTGTGCGAAGGCAGGAGATCATCAGACTCCATGTCATCAGGAAGGATTACGCTCCTCTCGTCACCAGATTAGTTAAGAGTAGTGTAGGGAGAACCAGAGGCTGTGCGAGGTTTGCGCTGATCTTGGTCACTTTGGGAGTGTATCTTTGGCATACTCAGCATCGACGACAGGTGCTGATGGTATTGATAGCACTGATAGCATGTCGGGATAGCATCTTGAACTGAAGATGTTTGGGGTCATTCGGTAGGAAATTATTTCATACATGATTTTTGATGCATGGATGTTTGCAATGCACGTTGATTGTGTTGTCCTGGGTATATACCGAGCACGGGTATTCTAGAATACGTTTCAGTACACTTCTTCTGTATTATAAGCATCTACCTTCACTTACTCCATCGTTCATTTAAAATAGGTAGACTGTGTATATAAATGCCATTCTAGTTCCCCAGTAATTCATTTTAGAAGGTTTATGGTACATATGTGAAGAGCATTTCCAAATTTACCAGCAGCCAAATAGTAACCGGTGGCTTTAACCATATAGTTTCCGGGTCTTTTCAGAAGCGCCATTACATTTTCTGTGCGTGTGTTTGTAATAAGTGGCACGGATAAGTTACCATGCGCTAACCGTTTCGTGAAGACCTGGTATCGCCAGTTGATAGTAGTTACTCCCGGACATAATATTGTCGGAAACGGAAATGACTCCCGCTCTAAGGTAGACATTGTTTGTTCGTGTGTATGTGTGTGTGTGTGTGTGTGTGTGTGTGTGTGTGTGTGTGTGTTAGACAAAAATCCGTAACCCAGACCCTACAGACCCATCTGTGCTATTACAATCCATTCCCTCAGCTGTTCCAGTACGTCCCTTCTCGATACTGTTACTACAGTCCTTGAAAGGCTCTCTATAGATACCCAGTACGGCGTTACGTGTTACAAAACACAACGCAACGTTCCATTTAGGTTTGGATTTAAATCTCAACCGACTGTGTAGCGTCTCCGTTCGGTTACACGGAATGTGGTAATTGATAAAACATATTCTAGTCGGAAAATATGGATGTGTTGACACCAGACGATCGCAGACGACGTATAGCAGACGACACACCAGACGACCAACTGTGCTCGTTCAGAAAATTGGCCCACTGATTTGAGTCCAGGCTATTAAATGGATGAATTGTCAAGGTAATTTACAGATAAATCAGTTAACTGGATTGATTTTTCCTGTTTGTTATTTCCCAGAGAAAGAAGTTCCATTTATCTGATGTATAAACGTTTCATTGATTCTCTGCCGTCACTTGTAGTAACTTGTGTTGGTCGAGGCCTTTTGAGAACCTGATCAAGTTAATGACTTGCATCCAATCTTTTAGAGCAAGCCTTTTGGAGTTGTTCTCCTCAATAGTGCCGATAATTTGATCATTTATCGAATCTGTTTGTGGACGGGGATTTAGCTTTGTTATAAAGTGATTACCTGTCGACTGTGATTACATGATTTCTGAACAGAAATTTGACGCGCTGCGCTGGGTATGTATTCTATCTGGTCATTGCAAGCGGTGTTTCCCCCATAAAATAATCACTTCCTATTGAAACAGGACGAACAGTTTCCAGGCAAAATAAACACAGCTTCCAAAGCATGCTGTCGGTGTAGTCCGTGGGGACCTATTAGCGTTTACAGGATTCACGTTTGCATGTAATTCTTGGGAGTGTTAAGTCATTAAGGCATTTCGCACTAGGAAATTACATTATTCGAAGGAAAAAGGTTAATAGCATGAAGTTGTTTTTGTATATTGTAATTGCAATGTACATGTCAGCAATTTTATTTTTGTCCGGTAATTTCATTTGCTTTGTAAAACAGACGTAATAATCGTCTGGTTGCTGCTGTTGTTCTGGAGACGTGGCACAGTGCTGTAGTCCCCAATACAAGGACGGTGGACATAAGTCTTTGTATATATTTGTTTGAAAATATTAAAACTCGTACCTGTTACCCTGACGTTTTCACAGAGTAAGAGATTAGATTCATTTGTATTCTGTTTAAAGGGGTTCTCGAACGAGGTTCCACTTGGACGGAACGTTCTTACCAAACCAATATCATTCGTGAGTACTCGACCCTTTCTGTTACGGAAGAAAATTCTTCCGGAATGATACGATGGGTGTGGTCCGGAATTTGAATTTGGCCTTAACTGTGTCTCAGATAAACAAATCTAGTGACTGATATCACGAGCATTGATTTACGCTACTGGAATGCGATGATATGTTTCAGCCAAGTCAGTCAATGACCTTGATCATCAGATGAGATCTATTCTACCCGTTTTTTTCTATCTGAGTTAATTAGCAATTAATTTGATCTGTCGTATATGTGCTACATCAAATAATTCCTGGCAGAACTAACTGAACAAATGTTACCAAATCATGTGCAACAGAGGAACTGTCTGTCGGGGTGTGGGTATGTTTGGCTAGTTATTCCAGTGTTGACACGGCTCCATGTGTGAGTGTTGTGGACATTTCACATGTCATAAATGTCAAAATTAAGTGACACGTGTTATCTACCTTGTCCATCCAGGGGCGTACATTGAAAAGTCCATCTGGCTTACAATAGCTACACTTATTCACGAAACACATCCTTTCTCACATTAAGCAATACCAACAGAGTGAAGCACAAACCTCATTATGTTTGCATTTGTGCCAGCCAAATAATAGCATGTTTAACACACGTGCTATATTTACTCTCTCGGTATACCAAACATTGACGATTTGCCAGTTGTGGCTGGCATAAAAAACGTTGTGATAGAGGAATGCTCTCGCTCCTTGTTCGTATTGAGAACTGACAAACATGGGGTAATAATCGCTTAGCGTCTCTGCAGTGTGTTTTCCGTTCTTTTCCCCCCGTCTTACAAATTGAAGTGTTTGCACTGTGGCTGTTGTGGGTAGGGAGCAAACCCACGGCACGAGTCGTGAGGAGCTGTGTGGAACACATGCTGGCTATAGGCTTAATACGGCTTCTTGGTGATGCGCATTTCTGAATCGCTTGCTTCATTAAATATGTGGAATTTGGGAGTAATTGGAATCATCTCTTTGGCGTGAGATGTCGCATATCTTGAGAAGGGGGTAATTGTCGGGGGAAAGGGTTCAGCAAACATCTGGTGACGTTTGCCCATTTGGTGATGAGGACGACAATATGGCTGACCCGGGGAAATGGTTTCGTTCCACAAACCTGTTGTTAGTGTTTTTGTTAATTTCCCTTTCGGTCTGGTAATGATATTTTTATTTGCATACTCATGTATGTTTGTAATGAATGTCACTTTACGCAAATGTTGATCACCCCGTTCATCCTACTTTCTACACTGTCAACACATCACGCCTACTATCTGCACTGTCAACCCGTCTGCAGGGTCACCCATTTTGACTCACATTTACATTTCCACCACTACCCAAATTCCCCGTACTCAGCCATTCTGAGCACCCCCATCTCACCCACCGTTTACACTTTTATCACTACCACCATTTACTCTGCCATCCCGCCCCATCACACTCAAATCCACTCTTGACTCGCCCGTCCCTCCATCATTCCTTTCCTGTAAGTCCCGTCTGAACCCTAAACCCTTGTCATTTCTCTACCACCTCACCCTCGTACCATCTTCAGCATGTACTTCCATCTCTCGAGGTCTGAACCCTATACCCTTGTCATTTCTCTACCACCTCACCCTCGTACCATCTTCAGTATGTACTTCCATCTCTCGAGGTCTGAACCCTATACCCTTGTCATTTCTCTACCACCTCACCCTCGTAACATCTTCAGTATGTACTTCCATCTCTCGAGGTCTGAACCCCAGCCCTTGTCATTTCCCTACCACTTCACCCTCGTAACATCTTCAGTATAAGCTTCCTTGACTCGAGGTGTTTCCGCCGGACCCTACATCTCGTGTTGACCTTCTTGACTAGAACCAGACAACTTGATGAAAACAAATGTGATATTCCACATTTGCAACATTATAATTATCATAATTTGCTATTTATTGTTCAAATCTCTGAAATCCTAACATTTGAATTACATGGCAATTAGTTGCCATTCAGTACCTTCTGACAGTTAAGTTTAATGTCCAATGTTCCGAATTCAGTAATCAAAAATATTCTAAATATAGAACTGACCTCGTAATCCAAGATATTCTCTCATATTTCAGAGTAATGTACAACGTGCACAGCTATTGATTTCGACATCAGTCCATTTAGAGTTGTACGTGAAACGCGAAGGAATCATTTCAATCTGGCCATTTAGCCAGAACACGCCAGTCTCTGTATTACTATTCTTATGTATTGCTTCACAGAAGTGTTCAAGTCCAAGTTCGCCCACATTTTTGATTTCAGACGAAATCAGTTTGTTCCCGAATGCAATTATTTTACCTTTTAAAACACATATTTACAAGGATATAAAATGTTGATGAATTTGCATTTACAGTATGAAAATATGCATTTTAAAGATGAATAAAGTGTTTGATTCCAAATGTTATGAAAATAATCTTTGTCGATTTTCCCTGGGTTCGCAGCGAGAAGCTAGAGCTAATACAGTCAGCACTGAGTCTTCCCTGTGATGTGATGTAATCACGATATCATATAGTATTTGTTTCCTTTGATATGACACATTTACAACAAAGGAGTAGTCCCGGGCGCCATCTTAGTGTGAAGTCTAGCGGTTCTATTACGTTAAAGGCCAATGAATAGGGAAACAAAGGGAGATATATTCAGATCGGTTTGAACTCGAGGCGGTATTTCGTCTTAGAAACCGGGCCGTGAATCCAAGGGGAGATAATAAAACAACCCCGGAAGGAATGCCAAAGTTGATTGTTTCTTCAGGGTTTGTGATTGAGAGAAATTGCTAGGAAGATTATCATCAGAAAATAACTGGATTTTTTTTCAAACGCCAGGAGAAAAATCATTCCCTTCGTAGCGGAAGTTGTATGACCAGGGGTGAAAGTAATACTCCATCCATCATCGGTCTACGCTGGTCTTCACGTGAACCTTAGGGAAGGGGAACAGGTTCAGGACTCGGCGCGTTCCTTCAGTCAATAGCTACTCGCTGGTGTGATCTATCATCGCTGTCAAACGTCCGACCGGACACAGCACTGATGAGGATCTGGGCAATCATCACCTGGCTTGTCTCACTGATGTCAATACCCTTTGTTGTCTTGGACAGTGTTAATTTCTACCAGTGTAGATGATCTGCAGGAGCTGCTATTAACGCCCCAAGTCTTAGCATGACAAATAGGGATATAATATTTCTGTGTCTCCTTTTTTCGTCCACGGTGATGAGGAATAATGTCGTTAAAAGGTGAGTGTTTGTTAAAAGCTGCTCTAGCTATGCTCAATCTGTATGACGGCAGCTTGGTAATATCTGGCTGAACAAGACAAATCAGTGGTTGATATTGTGAACACTAGACGCCATTAAATAACGAATGCCCCATACTGACCATCCTATACACATAGTCGCATCCTTGGATCAGCATGTTGTTGTGGTTATCGTTCTTACCTGAACTCCACACAGGAACTGATACATCGATCGGGAATTCTTTATTTAATGGTAGGACCCGTGAAGGTCCGGGGCAGAATAGGCCTTCAGCAACCCATGCTTGCTATGAAAGGCGACTATGCTTGTCGTAAGAAGCGACTAACGGTATCGGGTGGTCAGGCTTGCTGACTTGGCTGACACATGTCATCGGTTCCCAATTGCGCAGATCGATGCTCATGTTGTTGATCACTGGATTGTCTGGTCCAGACTCGATTATTTACAGACCGCCACCATATAGCTGGAATATTGCCGAACGCGGCGTAAAACTAAACTCACTTACTAGTTAATAGGAGAAACAGGTAAACTAAGGACATGTACCTTACATGTGTTTGACGGCTGAAAAAGCTCTGAAAGATCCTCTTGTTTAAATGTTTCTGAATGTCGTTTTCTCAAATTGTTAGAAACTCATCATCTCTGATAGTAACGGCCATCTTCTTCAAAGTTGATGTTAAATATTGACATCATTTATTGCGGATGTTCTCTCTCCCTCTGCTTATCTAAATGGAGCGAGGTGAGGTTTGAAAGGTAGAGTTCTGATTGTTGAGTCGTAGCCTCGAAACCTCCTCTTCCATCTACCTTGTGTGGTTACTGCGTCATGTTCCTGTCAGCACGTCTCCCCACCCCACTTCATGTTTGAACGCTGTCACCCCCTCTCCCACCCATCGACACCACCATCTCCCGACTTGAACGTTGTCATCTCCCCACCCTATCTCTTTTGAACACAGTCGTCGCACTACCCTGGGGCGAAATGTGTTAACCCCGCTCTGGTTTCGGGTTATCTTTTCCGGATGGGCGCGTCAGAATTTCTGAATTCTGAAATGACAGGCTTTTAGTGTCAGGGCTTGGTGAAAAGCCGTAATGAAGCATGAAAACAAGAGTAGATTGTTTGCTTCGCCGGCTAGACAGAAAACACTGTAGCTGGGCCTCAAAGACTCACAATAACTTTGAAAGAAAGTGCAAAGCCCGCCATTTGCCACCCTAGTTCTCCTCTACCTGCATCGACCTGATCTGCTAACACAACACCTCGGGCGTCTCCGGATCATTTCGTAATTAATAGTCCCCTCTAGTAAAATGACAAAGAACGTTAAATTAGTGTTACAAGGGACCGAAGGAGGCTCTTGACACCATGATATCCCCTTAGCCTCCCCAAAACAGCCACTCCAACACGGACATTATATGTATAGAAGTTCTTGTGATGGCGGAGTGGACAGGTACGCACATATAGGCTCCGGAATGACACAGTGTTACGAGTTTGGAGAGGGACGCTGCATTGAGCTCGTGCCGTCTGTATGCTTGGTTAGGCTTCAAGTGCCGTTTGATCTTTGGGGGAGTAATTGATCTCGTGATGAGAGTAATGAAATAGAATGTTGACATGCGTTAATGCAGGGGTCTGGTTCAGGTTTAGATGCTTTTATCTTTGTCTCCATGTTTGTCTGCGCGTCTTTGTCTATCCGTCTCACGGTCTACCTCTCTTTCGATCTCTCTCTGTCTTTAAATCAGACTTGCACACAAGCCTTTAGATAAGTGATAATTTATTTAATTATCATTTCAAGAGAAGAGTTACAATGAGACTGAGTTTTCACCATAACAACACTGGCTTTATGACTGCCTCCTCCCCCCCCCCCCCCCCCCCCCCCTCTCTCTCTCTCTCTTTCACACACACACACTTTTATTATTTTACATAGCACTCTTTTCAAGCTTTTGCACAACCTTTAGAAATTTACAAACATTATTCTAGGTCTTCAGCTTTCGTCTCTAAGTAGCAAACTGTACTTCCCCCAGACGTTTAATTAGTACTTGGCTACACCATACAGCCCCAGGTGATAGTATTCCTGACTAGCCTGACGGTTGAAGCTTAGCGAGCCCCGACGCCGGAGTGGCTTGTCCCACGTTCATTACAAGCGCGGTGCCAACCAATAAGTCCAGAGTTGTTCTAAGACCTTTGAATGCCAAAGCCAACACCCTCACCTTGTTATAGACCCCTTTGTGTGACTCTCTGTGAAACCTTGCCGTCTCCACGTAGTCTTTTTCCTGTGTTCAGGATCGGGGTGCGCCATGTTTACTTCCAGGGCGTTGGTTTAATGTTACATCATTACCAACTGAATGATTCAATAATGTTGTGAACTGCTACCCAGGGCGACTCCATCAGACTCTATGAAAGCCTCCTGATGTGAATACTTGACTTCGGGGAACATTCTCTGAAGAAGGTCATTAAGAGAAGAAAAGCATACAAATCCTCTGAAACTCCACTGCTTGTTTTCCTGTTAAGCAATATAAGATATAGTGAGATGTTGTGAATATGGAGTTGTTTTTGTGTGCAAACAACCGCTTTGTTGTGGTTGTTTTGTAAACAACAGCTGCTAGTTAGGTTGGCGTGGCTGCAATGGATCGGATACCAACATGGCGTTAAGAGCTACTCGGGTGTTATTTCCTGTTTTGTGAGAGGCAGTATGTTAATACTTGTGTTCTTTGCTTCTGGCGAGCATTTAGAACCTCGTCACATGCAGTCAGAACTACGCGGATATCCATTTTCATACATTACAATGTTTAATTCCTGGGAACTGGAATGTCATTATGTCCCTATGTACAACCCCCCAAAAGCGTGACAGGTTAATGGTGAAGCATCGAGTGTGCTTTAACGGCTCTGGAGTATTACTGTCCTTTCGACAACGTAACATAATGATTCCGACCTCATGTTTTCCAGAAAAGGGTTTCAGCTCTAGAATTGTCATTACTCCCACACGTAAACAGACACTTAAAGTACTAATGCAAGTCGACACTGATTCCCTTTGCTTAAAGCTATCCTAGCGTTAAGACGGTCGTATCTACGTCTCTATATGGAACGGAATCTTGACAGAGTTCGAGACACTTCGCTTGTATCGAATTCAGGACTCCTTGACAGACATCGGTTGGTTGTAAGCAACTATTGGTGTATCGTTACCCTTTGAACAGTATTGCGACTCTATCAACTACATGTAGCTACATCAGAACAATTAATTTCATTGCCACAACATATCTATATGATAACTATATATACTAAACAAAAATAATTAGGGATATATGCAATTTTGAAATTTTGGATCATGATCTGTTTATTCATTGACAAGCTGATAAAATATCAGTCATAAAAGTGCAAATATCCCTAACATATTTTATCCAGTATAGTTGTACATTGATACATACTACGCTTAGCTCGACCAGCTGATAACTCGATGTTTTGCAGTTGATTTGGATATAATTAGTTATTCCGTTATAACGCGTTTGTGATGGCCCATGGTCCATAATTGGTACACTTTAGGTTTAGCTTGACACTTTGTCAGTGAAATGAGTCGATGGAATCATGGTAGATATATCAAACTACGATTATTCCCGAAACTAGAGCCGCATTAACTATTCACCGGTACTGCATACAGCGTACAGCGCGTTGCCCGAGACGTAATATAGGTGCATTATCGGACCCCGATTTAGGTGATTAACTTTTATGAAGCCAGACTGGCGTGTAGGAAAGTACAACATCATTTCAGCGCATATCCATCATCGACCAACACCTATCTGAGACAGCCTTATACAATTACAGTGCCAAAACCCACACATGTTCCTCCCTGTTAATTATATCTGTTCGGGTGCAATCAGGGATCACCCGCAACCTATTACAGACAGGGTAATTTATATGATCACAAGATGGCGTGAATGAAATGGATGGTTTCACTGTGTGTATTGATTGTCAGCTAAAACAACGGAGTGTCTTCACATTCCCACACGACTGTGGCATTATTCGGGGCAATATTTCACGTTCGGGACAGTAACGTTCTAAGGGTGTAATGAAACCCAAGCTAAACCATATTGTCCCTTGCGCTGAAGCAGGCCTTAATGAGAGTCTGATGTTCGCGGTGACTTATAACAGTCGTATGTAACAATATTGATGACTTTTACAGAAACCAGGGTTGGTTTTGTCAAAGTTGATGGATGTTGGTCTTTAGTTTTACTAAACCGTGGCATTCAGATACAATCGGACGACCTTGAAGGTTCGTATGGTGGAACAGTCGTGTTATTTCGATCTCACCGACCGTGTTGCCATTGTGTCTCATTTTTATCTTAATGAGACAACGTCAGAGGGTGGTATTTGGGCAATGACTAGAGTGTCCGGAGAGTTCGACACTCCGAGGACCGACGTTCGATTTCTAACATGTCTATTTTATGGCACCTTTTCCGCATCCCATGATTTAATGTGAGTGTTCATATTTCCAGTGTGAAGACCACGTTTAACATTCCCTGAACCCACTAAAATACTGCTGCAGTTAAAAAAACTTTCTTGCCCAAAAGCACAACTCTGTTTCGACATGATACAGTTTCATCGGAAATTATACGACAGAGCAGGATATCACACAGCGGTGTTGATATCACACACGTGCTACCAACAGTTACGTCATTACGTTCCCCAGCGTTCCAACAGTGTACCTGGTTTTATCCGAGGCGTGCTTCCACAATGTTGCTCCCGAAGTGCTCCGATTGAAACACGACGATACGTAGCCATATGGAGTCGTTTTGTAAAGGCAATATGTACCGTTCTTACATCTGTTTACTGATTAGTTGATGTGTTATGTATAAATCTGAGTTACATCCTGCCGGCGTGAGAGCGTTCCGAATGAGAGAGGATGAAAACAACGGACCGGAGATTATTGTGAGGAAAAGGCAGCGACATGGCTGGAACTCTTCAGGAAAAATACTGAGCTCATTGTTGGTCTCAGGTTGCCCGTGAAGGCTGGGTAAAACACCTTCAAAGACTTGAAACCCTAGCAATGAGAGAAACACGCTACTTGGGAACAAAACGTAATGAAAAAATCACAATGTCGACTCCAGCTGTCTTTGAAGAACCATAGTGTAACCGTGTAGCACCATCGAGAACTTCCGCAATTCAGACGTTCATGTGAACGAGAAAGCATCCAGTTGAAGAGCCCTTTAGTTAACTATGTCTTTGAATTGTTTAGGTAAAACATGTAGGATGTTCTTTACAACCCGGGTTCTGAAACAGCATTGGCTTTCTCTGAAAAAATGCGATAGCTGGATTCTGCAGGAAATACACAACATTCTATATCTGTTTTGAAATCAGTGTGGCACCTTGGAAAAATTTCCTCGACACGTTACGCACATTTGATTTTTCGAATATCAAGTTCTCACATCTGTCAAAATTTGCATAACTTAACTTTTTTCTTGATTGTTATGTCTTCTCGTTATTTTTTTTATGGTTATTTTTTCCCCTGAAAATACACATCGCTTAACTTAGTCTTACATTATTGGGTTATTGAATTTCAAATCTGTTTCTGTGTTCCCAGTATGCTAACGTGCGTGCTACATATCGCATGTATTGCGCAACGACATGATCCTGAACTAACATCATTACCTCCATTAAGGGTAACGAATGTTTCAGGAACGGCAGTCGCAACCTGCTAATGTCCGGCGTAGAACGGGGCAGTATTGGAGTATTGATTGAAGTGTTGTCCTGTCTCTGGGCCGGGGACCAGTTTAATACTCTCTCATCAAATATGTATGTTCAGACTCCTGGAGAATTTAGTTCTGTGTCTCCCCCGTGACTTGACCTGGGGATGGGGTGACGGAAGAGAGGTTACATCTCGACATTGTCAGCATTACTGTGAACAATTAGAAGCTCTCCATTATAGAACAACACTCAATCTCTTGGACCCGTCACAACTGAAATTGAAAAATTGAAACATTAGGCATTGAAAGTATGCACAAAGAACACAATAAAATAGGATGTTTGTAGGATTCTGTCAAAGAATTGAAAGCAATTAGAACTTTGTTTTAGTTTGGATTAACAATAACAGTCATTACAAATTCACACTGCTCTTGAACTTGACATCATTGTAACAAAGACAATGGAGGTTTTCAACTGGAGATGTGTCACTGTTTGTAAAGGGTTGTTTAGTGGAGTTCTGTAAAAGCTTGTTTTCACGTTTTTTATGCTTTTATCTGCATATTTTCATTTCCACTTTATATTTTATCAAAAACAATGTGTACACGGCCGTGGGTAGGAACGATACACTATGACAGACGTGTCATCGGAAACGACGCGTTGGCCTTGTATTGTGTTGCGGAACAAGTAGTGTCAAAATCACCAAGCTCCCAGCGGCTCTCCGGCGTATAGTCGACGTTGAGGAGGCTGGAAATTGACTTCCACCGCCCGGTTTTCTCTGCCTAAGTAGGGGGCTGGATATATTTGTGTTGGAGATGAAGGCTTCCTTTGTTTTGATCGATTCTGATCTTTTCTCCTCCGGTGTCCGTTTGTCACTTGTCGGGTTAGCATGTGTTTCGAGGATCCGCCATTGCACTCAGGGGAGAAGGGTTGCTGGTCATGTAGACAAGTAGACATGAAGATCGTAAATTGATTTGATATATTTTCATCTCTACTCGCCACTACCAGTCATGTAGAACTAACGTGACGGCTACTAGAGAATATTTATAAAAGTTAACGAGTCTGGCTACCCGACTGCGTTTTGTTTTCTGCCCTCCCAATACAGGCTTACAATGCGTTTGTCTATGCAGGTCTCTTCTCGACACCTCCTTAGTCTTCCTGCTAAATGGCCATTGTGATATTTATGTGCGAGTTCCAAATATGAATTTATGGTTGTGAACATTATATTTATTATCAGAATTATCATAGGTGCATTAATATGCAGTATGTTCATCGGGGGAAGAGTGTATTGTAGATCTGAATATTATTCTAAACAGTCCCATAATAAACGGATATTAATGTCTATGGTAAGGACGGGAAAATGACACGTCCAGCCGCTTAATGGGGTATTGAAGACCATATGGACCAATCGTTGACCCATGAAGTAATCGAGCTAATATCAACCACGGCCCGGACCAGCCTGTCAACAGCATATACGCTGTCGGCGTATGGTAACCTGCTATGTTTATGATCAGTTACTGGTCATTTCCTTCGATAATATTTTGACTGCCGTGACCATTTCACAACAAAAACACCATCACAAGAACAAGGGAAATATACACGGAAGCAATTGAGCGGAATTCACTGACGTATTTACTTCCATTTAACGCTAGGGAAGTGCGTGGTACCTCATGAATGTAAATTTATACATGTATTGCAGTATTTTGTCAAACACAACTGATTTCTATTACAATAATGTGTATTATTCCGATTAGTATGAATAAAGAGAGCTGTGAAATGAACAAACCTTGAACGAAATTTGAATTTCTGTGGGATTTGTGAGTTAGAAATTATTAATGGAGGGAGGTGGGTGGTCCACTGCGTAAGAAAGACCCGGGTTCCATTCACCACATTTATAATGTGAGAACCCCATATCTGGTGCTCCCTGCTGTGATATTGCCGGAATTTGCTAAAACCGGTGTATACCCACATTCCATCAAGGATGAGGTAATGGGATGGGAGTTATACATTAACATCTAAACAATATTGCTGACATCTGTGTATTCGTTGTTGCAGGGAACAGATGCCGTTGACGACTCCTGGGCAGCTCACCGTCGAGAAGACCCCGAGCTACTTCGTCACTCGCGATGTCCCCAAGAAGGTCTACAATATGTCCAGAAACGTGAAACTCATCGTCGTGGTCAGAGATCCGGTGGTCAGGGCAATCTCGGACTACACCCAAGCAGCCAGTAAAAGACCGGGCATGAAACCCTTTGAACAAATGGCTCTTCTGGACAACAGAACCGGCCTTGTGAACTCGTCTTGGGGTGCAGTGAGGATTGGTGTGTACCCCAAACACCTTGACAGGTGGCTCAAACATTTCCCACTCCGTCAGTTCCACTTCGTGAGCGGGGAGAGACTAATAGTGGACCCAGCTGGAGAAATGGCCAAAGTACAGGACTTTCTTGGTCTAGAACGGGTTATAACAGACAAACACTTTTACCTGAATCAGACTCGTGGATTTCCCTGTCTTAAAAAACCAGGAGGTAGTGGCAAGCCTCATTGCTTGGGAAAAACAAAGGGGCGTCAGCACCCTTCAGTGGACCCTCACGTGTTACAAAGACTACGAGACTTTTATAAACCTTTCAACTTAAAGTTTTACCAAATGGTTGGTCAGAACTTCAGGTGGCCTACATGATATCGGTGCTCAAAGTCACGTTTTGATAAAAATGAGATTGAAATAATTTATTATATGTGTGTTACAAGATTCTTGCCTTTCTTCTGGGTCCCACTGTTCTACCTCATGGCGCTAACTCACAGATTGCTGGCCCAAGCCCGGGACGGAAGAAGAACCTTCGTCGTCGATGATACGACATCCTTGCACTGAAGACACCTGTTCATCAGATCCATGTAAAAGCAAGTATAGTTCCCATGGTAACCAACCATGGCTCAAGTGTGTTTCAAAAGGGCTGGTCTTCGGACTGGATAACCGGGCTTCAGGACCTTAATATTAATTTAATTGGTAACGTTTATTTAAACCCTTTGTATTGTTATAGAAGGTGCCTGGCGTCCTCAACAGCTACACTCATTGAAACCTCTTTTGTCCAGAAAACTGTTAATCCCGCAAACCCAGTTAATCCAGACGTTCAGCATTCACTAAGTGCTGTTGGTCATCTAAACAGATTCAAAGGAACAAACAAATGCAGATTTTTATGGATATCAACTTCTTCTTTGTGTTCTCACATAAAGAAGTTGATATCCATAAAAATCTTCATTCTTATGTATTTTCACTTCTAAATGACATTCAAAGAATTGAAACAAACAAATGATTCATTATTCCGGACATTTGTTAATCTGGACGATTTAAGTGGGGATCTGGATTAACGGGTTTTGTAAAGTATTTGTTGATTTCAAGCGCTTTTATACACCCAGTTAATATTATGTTGAAAACAAAGCTATAAAAAGGTTTTGCAAATTTTACGAACCTGACACAAAGTTTACAGAGGTATTGTAGTATGTTGCACACGATCTCTGTGTATAGTTTGTATAGCCATTGTGATGTCCCCTTGCTGTCGTTGGTCAAACAATGTCTGCAGGAATATGTCTGCCATGGTTTCTTGCCAGACGAGAAGTCTTATTTTTATAAATCTCGTCCTGTATTATTTTCGAGCCTGACAGGTTTTTCAATTGCCAGTACCAGAATGTGCTTATTTTTGTACACGAGTCTGTCCGCCACTGTGTAGTTGTTTGTGGGACACTCTAATGTGATAGGATTTGAATGAGTTACAAACCACCCCTGGCATATACTCTTGACAGAGCGGCTACAGATGATGGGACCCGTTGCCACTGCGCATGCGTCTGTTCTTACTGTCGGCCTGTTACAGGTTCCAGTTGGAAGTTAACCTTAACCTTTACTCGGCATTAGCCATGTTGAATCCTTACGCTTTGGAAGCTAAGGATGAAATGGCGGGAAACGGAAACACTTTGCCACGAGAATAAGAATTCAGATTTGATTGACTGGGCATGACTGTCGGTCGGAACTGCCAGACTACCCTCATGCTCCCATGTGTTAGGGATGATTCGTCGTTACCTGAAATCTTTGTCTTTTAATGGTCTTAATCAAAATTTCAATCTTATTCAGGGCATGGGCATCTGCAATAAATATGATTGGCTGCCACAGGTTTGGACGTATGCAAAGGCAAGATGATATTGATAAATGCACATAGATATGTACACTGACACGCGTGTGATAATGTCTTGTATGAATGAGTGCGTGTATAGATTGTATTCTATAGATTGGCATTACTATGTAATGTCACGTGACTATTATCATAAAAAATATCAGTATACGCCTTTTAGTTACAGATTGTGGGATTTCTTCACTCTTTCTTAAAATGAAATTGATCCATATTTGAATTGCATTAAATCTCTATGATATTAAAAAAAAAGTATTAAGCGATCAAATCAAATTATTGTTAAATGAAATTACCGTTTACAATATTGCTGTTTGTCGTTGCGAAAAAAATAATGGATTTTAGTCGTGAGATTGTTCTAAGGTATTGTTATGTTCATTGCAACGAGGACTGTTGTTAGTTATGTGAACGCTTTGAGCAATTCGCATATTTGTTGTACATTTCTTACAATGCATTAAGTGCTACTGTGTCCTCGGACACTGTATATCGTAAATTATTCCTGTTTAAAACAGTGTCGGGGTCAAGGTCAGGAATGTGTATGTCCTTGACCACAGGTAGAACTCCGGACTCAATTCAGCAATGCATCTCAAATATTGCGCTTGTAATGTGATACGTTATTAGACTTCTGTATTATTTTGTAAACAGTGCGGTTTCATTTCTACTTTTTGTTGGCTACAACGATCGATTGCTTTCTGATATATAACATAATACCACTAATGATGAATCATCGTCTCTTGAAACGCCATCGACAGTATGTATCAATGTGTCCGGAAACGTTGTTCAATGGACACTGATGTCAACAAGGCCGCCCTCGGTTGCGCAAGTATACCTCACGTTACCAATTATGTTCAAGTACTTATGGAATCCATTTCCTCTTTGTCCATGAAAACAGGGTCAATATTCTATTCACGCGCTATTCGTATCTATTCACCCCAATAACTAATGCTAACCGTTATACTCAGGCGATGTTGCCAGAGGGGCTACGTTGTTTTGCCAAATATGAATCTAAGGATCTGATACGCATGTAGTATATGAAATCCATGTAAAACTGTGAATATTAGATTTTTTAAACCGCAGGAAAGTCCACTTATAGTACTGTTATCATCCTGTACATATCACAGTCTCTCGCGAGATCACGTAGAACCGGAAGTCGAATGCAGATTCTCTCGGAGAAAGGGCAATAAGCTGGTTAATAAAAGTGTAAGTCGATAGTTACAAACACTGTCTGGAAATTTTATACAGTGTTAGAACCGGGAGAGAAAACTGTACTGATATTTTACAGTAAATCGAACATCGACTATACCAAACCCAATGTAAATCTTGTGGCTTGGGTAACTCACCTTTATGGTCAAGTGAATCACATATGATATTGGGATGTAATGTTACAGATACTGTTATCCCGAAGTTATACCCGGACATGTGCCCAGATCCGAGTGATGTCTACATTGACTTCTGAATGTATGAATGATGTATGATCCTCTATGGATCCTTGGACCATTTGCATGGAGATGTTGTTGTTGAAACAGTGCAAATAAACATATTTTAAGATAAACCTTGTCTTTTTATATCGTACAAAATATCAGCCTGACATGGAATGCCCCGGAGTATGTAGTCTTTGTCAGTTAAATTACCTGAAACATTTACCTGACATTTCGACTGATCGTTTGGCAGCAAAATAATATATTTATTATGGTGACAGAACAACAAAACATGATATATAGCAGGGAAATATTACATGACAGTTGACATTCAGATACCTCTTATTAGTCATGAGAGATGTTTAGTTTTAATACACAGATAATGTAGATAACAAGAAGTCCAAAGCAGTTTGATCCAGAACTAAACGTACACCATCATTAAGTCCACTTGAGATTTAGTGAATATCATTACACATCAGACACTGACTCGCAGAACGGTTGCTGAGCGGTCGTGTTTCTGGTTATAAACAGACATATGCATTCTAAATGGCACGTTTAAAAAATGGCGGTGTACATTTCCAGCTCAGAAATAATGTGACACCATATATGCGCATTGGCGTGAGAACGTATACATAGTATATCATATAGACGGATCCTCGAGTAGACGTGGTTACCTTGGCGCTCTGGAAACAGCCAATCAGAACAATCACGGGTCCTACGAATAGCTTTAGTGACGTCATGTAATTGCTCACAAGCGGAACGGTGCTTCAGTGATAGGACACGAACGACGACGTAGACGGACGTCTTCCACTAACTGCAGGCGTCGCAAGCACCAAACTGGATATCGATCTTTCTAAAGGTTAAAAATCAAATTGATAAATGAGGATTACTGAACAGCGACATGTAACCAACAGCAACGTGTCCCGCGAGATCGCGTTTTACACCCTGACCACTAAAGAAATTACCAATATGATTGGTAAACGTGTAAACTTTCAGAGTTATATACTTCCTCATCTGTCTTAAGGTATAACCTTATACTGCCAAGAAAGACGTGGTGCCAAGTTTTACGGCGATTTAAAACCACGCTCTTAAATAGCTCGCGTCAAGACTTTCAGCAGCATGGGCAAAGAAAAAATGAAATACATACATTCCTCCATCTTTTAGCTGATTGGTATCATTAAGGAGAGTGTCGGCACATCGTTCCGGCTGACAGGATACTTCAATCCGGACCCTTCAACACATCAACAAAATACGGCAATACTATCACGACATACCAGAAATGGCTTGGTTATCACCCTAGACGGTTTACGGCAGTTGACCTTTTAGCATTCATT
This sequence comes from Haliotis asinina, assembly GCF_037392515.1. Lineage (NCBI taxonomy): Eukaryota > Metazoa > Mollusca > Gastropoda > Lepetellida > Haliotidae > Haliotis > Haliotis asinina. The sequence goes on from NC_090284.1 coordinate 11,705,991, forward strand.
GTACTCCGCAAACAAATTCTGTGCAAATACCACTGGAATCAACTAAATTGCTTTTAGGGTTATTTTGTTCTATATAAGCCATCTCTGCTGACATGCATGTAGATTACGGCTGGGCTGTATTTGTCCAGGTGATGACTCTGTCACTATAGGCTGATCAGAGTTAGGCTCCTGGAACCCGTACTGACATCGAGGGTCATCAAAATCTCATTAATAACGTCGCCGTCGATGACACAAGTGTACCAACTCTCTTCAGTGTGGGGCTGTCTGTCGATATCTCCCCACTTGCAAATTGTGGATTATTACGCAATGGCAATACAAGGACCTGGAGTGTTTTGCTTCGCGTCCCCCCACAAAAGTCTTCGTGCGATACAATACTCTTAATGACGGCGTCGAGTTTGAACCGGGGGAGTACTTCCTTTCCTGATCCAAACAAACCTTTCTGAGTGCAGGGAGTGGTGCTTCTCCGCGAGTGTCGGTCTAATTGGGGAACACAGGGGCCTCTATAATCTCCCACAAATGAAAATATTGACGAGATGGAAATGAGGAATTTGGTTATGTCATCGTTAGAAAATGAGGAGTTTGGTTATGTCATCGTTAGAAAAGTCAAGTCTTAATTAAGTAATGAAAGTCTGCATCACTACAACAGTACATATAAAGGCTGTCTAGCGGTCTATACGTTCTCCTGGGGCGCTGTGTACTGTTGTTGTAAAGAATTGACTGTTCGTGTTCAAGACCGGGTTTGATTCTCATGATGATTTTAAGGTTTATATCCTTGATTGGTGACGCCAGCCATTATGGCTACTAGGTTGGAACTCGTTTGTCACAGTTACCAACATCCCAGCTCTATCTATCACTGCTATAATAATCAGCTAAAATAACGCTAAAATTCGATTTTTCACATTTTGTTTTTATAACTACGTGTGTTTAACAGCGGGCTGTGCAAAATCGTATTGAGAAGATAATCAGAAAGAACCATGGTTGGCGGACATGCAATCAACAAAGCCGCCAAGCCTGTTCACCCAATTCACCGATTCGCCCAGTGCAACGAGCTCCCACCACACATGGTGATCAACTCTGACCCATCACTCCCTTGCAGTGCCCAGGGAACGAAGATGACAGCTCTACTTACACGTGACGTGGAGTAGTTCATGAAGTGGGAAGGTCCAACACCTTAGTCACATGTCTGCAATGGACCGCACAAACCTTACAGTCAGTCACAACAGTTTTGTGCATATTTTTATGGTAGATCATAAAATAATTCTTTTACCAGAGCTGAACCATCCTGTTACATATAGAACTGAAGGAAGCTGGGAGTTATGACAACATATCGCGTTAAACAGACAAGTTTAATGTGTCTCCTGCGAAAACTATACTCTAACTTCAAACCGTCAATGTCAGAATAAGCAGTATCGCTTCCCTTCTCAAACTCATTCCAAGGGATTTTAGAGACAAAGCAGTGATGATAAGTAAGAAAATGGCTCCCTAAAATCAGTGACGACACCAGTTGTTAGAGAAGAGGTTACGCATGTCACGATACTCTTGTCGTACTTGTGAGTGAGTGAGTTTAGTTTTACCCCGCACTCAGCAATATTCTAGCTATTTCAGACCAGACACTCAAGTGATCAACAGCATCAGCTTCAATCAACGCAACTGGGGTACAATGACGTGTCTACCAAGTCAGTGAGTCTGACCGTCCGATCCCGTTAGTCACCTTTTACGGCAAGCATGAGTTCCTGAAGACAAATATTCATATTAATCGTCCAGGGTGGAGACAAGCATGAGCTACTCAAGACCACTTCTGACCCGGGTCCTCACGAATGCCGAAAGTGATATGTGCAATAAAAGTGTCCTGGCAGTGTTGATCGTCATATCAACCACGTGTTTGTTAAGATTCAATTTTCCACTGGCCGCTGTCCTAAAGTTGGAATATAGCAGATTGTGGTGTTAAACACCAAAACACTTCAATTACACAGATGCGTGTTAACGGACCAATTTACCAACTTAAAAAAAAAACACACAAAGAGAACAAATAAGCGTTGTTCTTACGATCTATATACAACGTGAACCTTAAGGGGGATTCCAACACGTGCATACAGACATGTGTTTAGTAAGACCCTCAATCAGGCAGCATCTTAATTAGATAATGGCAACACCAGGAAGCTAGGCTAGCTTGCAGGTACGGTGATGACGTTTGAAGTGCGATACGTCTGTGTGCGGAGCTCTAAACTTAATCCAAGGATCAAAAGCATGGATGCAGTGTTTCACATTTTCAGCAACCGTATTACAGCATCAACGGTGGACGAGCGATACTACATCTAAGTATGCGCATCTGCTACATGTATCTACAGTTACAGCAGCCTGATTAACGCTAATACCTCGATGTTCGTAACAAAGTCAACATCGGACCTTCAGGCCCCTGGAACTGACCAAAATAGCTCTATCAGTTACATATTACATCACTCAAGGCGAGATCGCCTGCAGCGAGGAAGCGTTACACGCAGTGCATCAGAGCTTCAAAGAGCCGCGCGGTCAAGAGTCTTGTTCTCAGAGGATCTCAAAATACACTCGCCAATGATGAAGATAACTAGTAACATCCGCCTCAGGTAGAATTTGTCTCACGTTAACGCACCTAATATACTTTTGCACATAGTTATGACACCTCATGTTTGACCTAGGGTCACAGTTGTTCCAAAGTGTCGACATATGGCTTAAGGGAATGTTGCCCAATCAAACGTAATACTGCACCCACTACTGTTGATTAAATAACGTCCAGATGGAGATTGTTACGATAAGCTGTGAAGCTGTGGTTTGGTAAGTTCTGTATCTATGTTCCACGATATTGAATTAAGAGCTGTTACGACATAATTCAATGGAAGTATTTGGACGCTCACTCGCAAGCCAGGTGGTTCCCGTGCAAGCGTTAAACTCCCGCTGTTAGTTTACATTGCTAATATTTACCCAAGACAATTACAGCGATTACCTTTTTCGAAACGACTTGATCGTGTGTAACATGACAATGTCTCTTTGTACTGTCAAAATGTATTTGTTTTTAATTGCGTGTATCAAAACTAAAACTGACTTAATAGTCTTTCGGGAATTGAGCGCTTAACTCCACCCGGCTTAAATAACAGAAACCGGCCTATCACTTACATTGTGTTTGTAGCAGTCTTCATTGTCACATCGTGTGTTTTTCTTTAAGTTTCTATTTGGACATCATTTCGCCATTACACAGTTCGTCATGCAGACATTGAAGCAAATCTATTCAGTATTATCTAATCTGTAATGTAGCCGGAGTAGAGACCATGGCAGGAATACACAATGTCATTGAGAAAGTGATTCAATGTAACGTATGTTATATTTGGGATTACACTTTCAAAGTAAAGTACAGATTCTAGTGCTTTTGTTGAACTGAGTGGGGGGGCGGGATTCGAACACACACACTGAGAGTCAGGCATCTAATCCCCAGCATACAAAGTCACCCGCTCAGCCACCGCAACTTTCCTAAGAATGTGTAGTTCCAAATATAGCATATATTACATTAGACCATAGCAGTTGGTAATTTAAAGTAATCTGCAGGCTTCTTTTAAAAGACAGTAATTTTTTTTACATTTTTTTATAAATAGTTTCCTTTCAGAGACTAGATACTAGACTATTGCTATCACACATTTATCATTTGTTACATCTTTAACACTCGAGTTACGTTCTCTTAAACGTTTAGAGTACGTGGGTGTATGTATACCATAGTTCGAGAACGCCACAATCAATTTCTAAACGAAATTAACATACCAATTCCGTTATACACGCATAACAAGCATGGCCCAATTGGAGATCATGGCTATCAAACAACCCATCGACGGGCACGTAATCAAACTCGTATGAAGTCGCAGGAACTAAAGCAATTGAAACGACACTCATTTTAAAATTGGATTGAAATTTAATTTACAGGTTTCATTGAATTCAACCTTCCGACGGTGGAAAGAAGTCAGTCTCCAAACTGGTGGAATATCGTCTCTCCGGATCCGTTACTTTGTGCAGAGCCCTCGTAGAGCGAGCAGTCTGTTTCGTAAACTTCCACTCAGGACTTGTGATAGACTGCAACAAAGACTGGTGAATTCAATACTAGACGCCTAGCGATTTCATTTACGTCAGTCTGTGAATCTATGTACATCTGACATGCGTACCAGTTGCTGACACGTGTTGTCGTGTCGAGACAATTAACATCCCTTTTCTCCGTTTCCTTGTGTCCCTTGAATTCGTTAGTAACTGAAGCAGAATTAACTGGCGTTAAATGTCGTCCCTTCGACTTCATCAGATAAAAGTTGACTGCGATGTAAGAACGTTTTTCTGGGGACGCCTACGTTGAGCATGCGTATATTGCTGCAAGAGATGTGATGCATAAAAGCTTTGCACAACGCAAAGTCGTCATTTCGGGAAATAACGTAAACCAGATTGGCTTGCAAGTTGCCTCTCGTCCACTTTCTAACAAAGATTAGCACCGGAACCCTGACTTTGACACTTATGTCGGTGCAAAAACCCATCATGCTTGATATGTGAGGATGAATATTGTATGAGGTGGGACCAAGATCATTATATATATGTCATTGGACTTGTGTGTGTGATGGGCTTGTCACATGAGGATCGATAATAGGTTAAGTAGACAGGCTGATATACAGACGGACTTTATCAATAAAGAACGCAGCAGGTGCGTTTACAATACTGGCGACATGTTCCAGGTGGCACAGTGGGCATAGTACAGCTGGCCCTGTAAAGGTGCTGAGATCAATTCCCCCGACAGCGTTAATTAGCTGGCACGTTCCAGACCTGTATATTCTTCATGGGGTTGCAGGGAAAATTGTGTAATATGTACGTGGTTTGCTGTTAAATGGTATACTCTGCAACATTGCTGTATGTGCCCAATGTCTGTAAATAATCGTGTCATGGCAACACAAACACAAACAAATGTTTGATATTACGAGCAAAGGTACACGATATCGTTGACTGAATTTTTTTAATAAGCTTATAACATGATTGAGATGAAACTGACATTGAGACTTACATTCTGGATATATTTGTAGCTTGAATATTTAAAAGCATGGGATATCGGAAACTATTTCATTTGTAATTGCCATTTGACCCATGAAGATCCAGGTTAGAATTGGTCCTCAGCAGTTCATGACTGTATTGGGTGGTCAGGCTCGCTGATTTGGTTGACACGCACCATCGTATCTCAAACTGCATAGATCGATGTTCATGATATTGATCACAGGATTCTGTGGTGTAGACTTGATTATTTACAGTCCGCAGTGTTTCCATATAGTTGGAATACTACTGAGTCTGACGTTAAACAACAGCCAAACAGAGGGATGTGCATGTCATTTGCAGCATATGAATGATTTTGATACTTGCAGATACGGTGTCCTCACATAACAACTACATCCCATTACAGCTTGAAACAACACATGTGCAAATACCAGCCTTGACTTCTACAATATTGGCTTTTCTAATTTCTTTTGTGAGAGGTTGTCAAGGATGTCCACGTCGGCGAGTTCGTTTTACCTATAATTATGACGTAACTCGTTGTTGAAGAACGTCTATTGAAAACAAGTCAGCTTCAAATGACACAGTTGACCGAACCGAATAACCTGTTAGACAATGCCGAATATACCGTTACATACGTAAATATGTATAAATATACAGGAGAGACAGGTAGGTATTGACTGTCGTGTGTATGTATTGACTATGCCCACACTACACTCGGTGACCCTTGTACATGTAGAGACTGACTAATTACTGCCTTTGTCAATACCAGACAGGTCTTGTTAATATACAAAATATGAATATATGAATATTTTCATAATCAAGGGGATAATCTCGGCTGAAACAAATCTCAAGGTTCTAATTCTGTTGGTATTGACGCTCCCTGTTCTCGCTGTAACGCAGGGCGTATTTCAGCATTTATATACCACACTTACTGACTCGTCGGTTGTGAAACAAAGATGGTGCGTGTTGCTAACGAGGCTAGATTAGAAGATTAGAAGCGCGATGTATGTAACATGGCCCCCATGTCGTTACACGCGAGTAGCACCGGGAATTTTAGCTATACGCGGAAAACAGGTAACAGGTTAACAATATGTTGGAGGTGAATAGGGTCATTAGTTGAACGATAAATATCTGCGGGAAAAGAAAGTCTTCCGAACTGATGTGTTGATGCGTTTTTCTGAAGTAGATTGTGGCTAATGGCTCGGAATCAAATAGCAATATACGCCCCAGCCTGATATGTAATCAGGGCCGGTGGGGTAGCCCAATGGTTAGAGCGTTCGATCGACATGGGTACAATGTGCGAAGCCATTTTCCGGAATCTCCACCGTGATATTGCTGGAATATTGCTAAAAGCTGCAGGACATGTTTAACCTTTTCTCGAACACTTGGTGTTATCACTGATGTTCAGGGACCTCTTAATTATTATCAGTGACACTATTTCTATCTTAAAATCCCGTGGAGTTTGTGCAGATAATCAAGACTAGTTGATGGTTTGAATTTAGGCGTTTCCTTGTGACACGTGGTCCCTGGCTGAAGACGTCATCTGACACAGTGAATCTAGTCCTTCCTTAAGTTATATGTGGCATTATGGATCAACAACATCAGCACCCGTATATACCAAGGGCAAGTTTAGAATTCTTTTGAGATCTGTTGGTAACATGTGCATATGGCATGACTTATTGTTAGGTTTTGTGGCCAACTGGAGACAAACTTGGCCACTATGGTGCTAGGCGACATTCACAAATCATGAACTACCGCATACAATACATGGACGCTGCTATCGTCTTCATCTCCTGGATCAGGACCGGGAGACTGAAATGTCCCATTGCATCTGCTGCCTCAGGCTCTCCATCACCTAATACCCAGCAACGCTCCCCTTACATACACTGTATACGTTTCTGTTGTTCAAGAACAAAGAGTGAGATTAAACCCTCCGTGTGATGCATGGAAAAGACGTCCTTTCTTTCCTCAAACTTTCTCTCAATAGACAGTGGGTGTTCATGTGACCCTGTGCACGGTCGGGGAGACTGAGATTAGAATGAAGGTTATCCTGTGACCCGTCTATCATCCGTCATCCAAGTGATGGCAAAAGGACAGTATGTATAATATGGACGCACACTAATGGAGCACCAGTTGACGTCAGTGCCTACTAGACTGGAATAGACCAGGTGTTCGGCTAAATATGAGTATTCCTATCATTTATATCATTAAAAGAATAAATGAAAAAGGGTTGTTAATATTGTATGTTCGGGTTCACTGATCACTTGATTGTCTGGTCTGTGTATTGGCCGCAGCATGGCTTTACTATACTGGTTTGCTGTGTCAGGCAACATACTTACTGTTTCATGCAGATCGTATGAGTGGTAGTAAGGGAAGACATGTTGATGTTTTTGGCGAAAGCATTGTATCATCATCGGTAATAGAGATCCATGCAAACAATTTCCTACACAGCCTTGCCTTTTTAGGCTCACTGGAGGCTCTGGGACAACACCGACTGGTGATGTTTTTAGGGTAAACGCTTATTAACGCTACATTATATTCCGGCTGTGTCACACTAGCCGAATATAATGGCATGAATCAAACCGATTTCGTGTGTCCTGTCATGTTTCAGGACTGTCCCTGGTATCCGATTCAGTCAGCTCTTAATACAAACATAGGTTCTACATGAAGAAACCTTTGCTAATCTCTAAAACATGTAGGTCTGATTCCGAACATGTGTACATTAGAAGTCTTCTTTACGTTTTGTTGCATTGCTTGAAACCTGCTATAATGACAAAATAACTTCAGCTCATCAAATTTAACGACTGAATACACAGACAGGGGTCTACTCCGCCCATTGCCAGTGAAGAATATGTAATGTAAAGGCGAATACACGTTACAGAAACCATGCAGGGAGATGTGGAGCGGTGATGCTGCACATCTTCCACCGCCACAAGTGCTGTATTCTGTATGCGAGAAGCCAGTTGTGTTATGGTGTAAAGACGATCGTCTCCAAGTAGTCCACCAGCGGGGGGCTAAGTAGAACACGCTAGGTTATTGATAAGAAATAAGCAAGGTTTTAGATGAGGTTGGAGTACGATGTCTTTGATTCTGGAGTTATTAGTTCCGCAGCTGTGACTTAACGTATTCTGATGACACATTCCTCGTGCAGAACTGGCGGGGCACCGTGTGAGGGAGTCTTGAGAATATGCAGGATCTGTGAAAAAATTGAAAAGGACTGTAAATAAAAGTTATTCATCATCAGAAGTAATGGAACGAATTTAAATGGCTTGTTTTACTGAGAGTTGCCTTGACGTAAGCCGAAATGGCGTAGAACAAGTGAAAAAGTGGATTATTTCACTACCACATCCTGTAGAGGCGTGCACTAACTGTACATGTGTTGGTGAGTGGCGCGAACGGGGAGCGGCAGTGGGGTGAGGGGGTATGGGAGGGGAGGGGAGGGAGACAGCTGATTTCACGGTTCAGGATATGCATGGCGTCTTATGATTACTTTACCAGCGTGCTGTAGGAGACTGGAAGGGAGGGTCACTTACAGGACGGAACAACATCTCCGCGCAGGCGTGCGACATCAGCGTCAGGCTTTCAGAGGATGTCCTATACATGCAACTGTCGTTTACATTCCCGGACTGAGAATAGTTACACCTCCAATAAGCTGGGGAACGTTACTACACCCTTCAGATTTGTACCACTAATAAGCTGGGGAACGTTACTACACCCTTTAGATTTGCACCTCTAATAAGCTGGGGAACGTTACTACACCCTTTAGATTTGCACCTCTAATAAGCTGGGGAACGTTACTACACCCTTTAGATCTGTACCTCCAATAAGCTGGGGAACGTTACTACACCCTTTACAGTTGTACCTCCAATAAGCTGGGGAACGCTACTACACCCTTTAGATTTGTACCTCTAATAAGCTGGGGAACGTTACTACACCCTTTTGATCTGTACCTCCAATAAGCTGGGGAACGTTACTACACCCTTTACAGTTGTACCTCCAATAAGCTCGGCAATGTTAACACGTGATTTACCTCTGTACCCTAAATCGTTTTACGCCCTTTACTGTTGGCCCCCAATACAGTTATAACAGTCTATATACACCATTTACTGTTGTGTTCCAACAGAATGGGGACAGTCCATACATCCTCTACCATTACTATTGTTAAGTCTGCACAAGACTGGCGTGCGTGCGTACATGCGTGGTTATATTTGTGTCTGTGCGTATATGTACAAATGTATGTATAAATTTATGTAAGTGTTTCGTAATAGGCCTGGTACGGATCCAAATTTTCTACACTGGTACCCCACCCCTATTGCCCTACCCGGATACTCCACATGCTAATTCCTGATATCAAATTTGTACGAAATGGCAATATATCCTTCACTCCAGAGGATAAAAATGTTCGATTTTTTAAATATCTTATTCTGATTCATGTAATATATTCAAAACTGGTGACTGTATATAATATCCAGATCTTCAAAGACAAAATAACCTTTTAATCGTGAAAGAATAACATATTACATAGTTTAATCTATTATATTTTAAATTATATATCATTCACATGATCATAACGGGTCCGGATATAGAGACGGGTACCTGGGTCTAACTCATTATTCACCCGTTTCGGGTGTCCGGGCTAACCTTCCCAGCCCTAGTTCGCCTCTGTGTGTGAGAGAGTACGTGCGTGCGTGCGCGTGGGTAGATGGATGGGTGGATGATGGACGGATGAACGGATGGATGGATACTTGTCCGTTGCAGTGTAGTGATCTTAGCTGAGTACAGTTTATACTACTTTTACGCTCTATACATGTTATAATTATACGAGCAGCCCACGTGAATTTGTTCACACTGTTGCATCGCTGCCTGCATCAGGATACCTCCCACACGTACATGTGACGTCATCACTGATGACTTACGACTTAACACGTCCGTGCGGTTACGTGACTCGAGTTTTCAAAATCGAAATTACTTTCGAATGTCACTGATATCATCAGCTTGGTCTGTGTAAACTTAGAAATTATTGAAAAATAATGGAGATTTTAAATTTGACGATAGTATCTAGAATCCGATTCAGAGACTGAAGTCAAGAAGGGAAGTGTGACGAAAGAATGACAAATGTGTCTCCGTGAATGTCCCTTGTTCCCGTGGCGTCTCGCAGAACGGTGTCGGTGACAAATTTTAAAGTGACAAGTGGCACATTACAATGAAGACAGATCTGTGTGAAGATGTATTAGCCCTCCAAGAGGTATTCACCTCTGATGTACAGTCTGGTGCATAACAGTCGCCTGACGGAATGACGTTGACAACGCCACCAAGTGATGGAGCGTGTATGTAAGCGTGACCAACCTATGTTATGTTATGTCTTATACCAATGTCCTACATGAGTTTATGGAGTGAGTGAGTGAGTGAGTGAGTGAGTAGGTGTTCCGGCAGTTATATCACAGCACAACAGATGATTTCTAACAGAAAAGACACAATTCTACCATCAATAAGGTATATACTCTGCTGGACAATCGGAAATTTCAAACAAAAGTACCACCTATGCTCGAAACAGTTACTAAATCACATCAAAAGTGACGATTTGTGGAAAGGTAAATCTTCCTTAATCATTGCTGCTTTGAAATTATGACATTAGAAGCTTGGAAAAACAATTTAATCGCATTGTTAATGTGTGGTTCGATTTAATTCAAAGTAGTATACAATTGCTTTTATATCTACACGATTCCAGAAAATTTGTATGTGTATGGGGAATCCTCGATATACCGCTACTCGGGATGTATCACTCTGTACGCCTTTGTTACTAACCTTTCCTCAAGGAATTCCATAAAAAAGCGCAATAATTCTGTAAAAAGTGCGGAAACAGTGACATTTTATTTCTAATTTCAGTATTAAAAAATAACCAAAAACCTCAGTTACGTTCGTGGAACACAGCTACGGGTCTGTGTAGTCGTTCGGGAATATAAAAAAGGTAAGTATTTTAGTCACACAAAACAAAGTTGTAGCCACCAGACAATTAAACTGCATTGAACGATTTAATTACCATCCCATCTTGTCGTGATTGGTAACTGGGCTCGTGGAATGTCTTCGAACTTCGAATTGACCGCGTCTAATGCAGTTTACAGCAAAAACAATGACTGTCGGTGTCGAATCTAAACTTGAGTGATCGTGATCGACCTAAGCATTGAAGCTTCATTGTTTGAACAGCTTGATAACAAAAGGTTTTAAACAACTCTTGGTTGGTTAGTTTTTACCATATCAATCATGGCAGCCTCTGTGATTCAATAAAAGCGACATGCGTATACAATCAAGACAAGATGGAGTTAGTAAAGCAGGTCAAAGAAGGCGGATTGCAAGCGAGTGTTGGCAGATAGGATGCCTGGCGGGACCTTGTGTGGGTGGATTGTTGGGGAAAAGAAATTTCTTTGCAGTTGAGATCCAGAAGATTGGAGGAGTACTCAAGGGACTTGACATAGGGCAACTGACACGGTTTCGGGCGCAGCACGTTCTACGTGGTTCACACAAACCAGACGCGAAGGCGTACCACTGGAGAATCTGTCAGAGCGCATGCTGAAAACTACCCCGAGAAATCCATGGCGCCGACGACAAGTTCAAGGTCAGGTTGATCATGGAGTTTTAAACATGGAGGTTTGACATTAAGTGATTTACGGTGGCCGAGATCAGCCGAATCCGAGGACATTCAGATTACATCAAGGAACCCAGCATCGATGTCTCCACAGAGACTGACTCCTACGACGACAATCAGCCAGTTGCCGAAGTTAGAGCTTACAAAAGTTGATGGCTGTTGCTATATCCGAAGATGAGCTAGTCCATCGACGATGACCTCATGATAACGACAGCAGTGATGACACAGTTCAATCGGTGACAACATTCATTAGACAGACAATCACCGCTGCTGAATATTAGAATATTAGTGCATGAAGCAGAATGTGCAATACAAAAGCTCTCCGTGAAACAAGCTTGCGGTTCATTATCGCAACTGAAAGCAGCTGCAGAGGACAGTCAACACAAACGAATATTAGCAACGTTTGTAAGGAAATAAGTGCATTGATACACATACTTTACAGCTGAGTGCCGCTTTGAACGGTGTTGCAGTACACTTTCTATTTATCTAATTATTACTAATAATATGATAGAACTATACTTGCAGACTCTCAAGCATTTGGCTTGAGACTCATTCTTTCATTACTCATGTCACGCTCTCATGCCAATTGCGTTCACATGGAGAATATGCAACTTTGAATGCGCTTCTCGAATCCTGTTTCGGTAACAGTCAAAACTTTGACTATTTAATTCACACAAATTGGTCCTAATATACTGTTTACAGTGACGTTTTGGAGGAGGGAACTTGCAGTTAAGCGTTTGCTTCATGCATCAGGCCGGTGTATGCAGCCCTTGGACCCCAACATCTCAACACTGCATATATAGGTTTAATTCTCACAAATCTTTACTTCATTTTTAATCGATGAATAATTATGTCCGGTATTTTTCTTGATGCCTGTTACTGTTACAAATATTAAGCAGATCAGAATTGTTTCCGTTTTGTTGCAGGGGTTTGTTTTGTTTTCTTTGTTTAGCTCTCTCATGAGTAGTTCGTACCATGTTTCATCTGAGAAAGCAGTAAAAAACAGTATTTAGTTTCCATATCGCATTCAGTCTGAAATGAATCCGGATTCGATACTGGACAAAACAATCCAGTGACTGATATCGTGAACATCAATCTTCGCATGTGGGACTTGATGACATGCATTAACCGTTGGAGAGACCACCCGACACATTTAGCCGGCATTTACAAGAATAGGGTGATGAAGATAAAACGAAGACAGAGATATCTGTGGGGAGGTAGGGGGGAGGGAGGGGGGAGAGGGCGCATTTCATCTGTGGGGGCACTTCAGACACTTGAGTGAACAGTCAGTTGTGGATATGGGAGTGAAGAATAATTCCGATTTCCGGAACAGAGTGGTATCTGTATATAGATAATACTTTCACCCAACCTTTGTGAAACTCTGAAGTATTGAACCAGGTGAATGTATTCTCATCTTACACACAACACAACAGAGTTCTCCAACACTTACAAGCCTAATAATCTCGACATCAGTGTCTCACGCAGTAGTGTAACGAAGCCAGAGATATTTAGTCATCTATTTTCAGTCTAGATACCAAGAGAGTCGTAATTAAGTCTATTTCATTACAGGGACGTATGTGTACAATCAGGAAGCACCAGTAATCATCGGAGTAATGGGGCGTTTCACTTCAAAGCTAAATTCGCTCGTCTTAGCTTTGCCTTTTGGCATCAATTTCATAGTTGATTGACAGAACGCATTTGAAATATACATGCCTAAGACTCTAACCCTTCTACACCGTACCGGGGCAATTCCCGATTTCCTGTGATGGCTGTAGCGAGTGTCCAACCCTGATCCCTTCGAGCAAAGAAAGTCAAATTTTCACCGGATGTTTATTCTCCTCATTTTCACGCGCAACCAATATTTTTTGCTAATTAACATTTTTTATGTAATTAGCTGCACTTGACATGTCATAAATCATGAAAATGGCGAGTTAATTACGTGCGTTCTTTATCCAGAGTTATCACTAAGTGAATAAAAAATCAAGCGAGTGCTGAAAATCGTTCTATTTTACAGTTATTCTCGCAGTTTACAAGTAATAATTCTCCATGAGTCGGAACATATCAAGGATGGTATTGCATTCATTATGTCCCATATCCCTAAACGTGTTTGATGTTACGACATAGTTTTAATGGTTAGAGTATCGGTTTACGGCAGATCTTCCGTTAGGTTCCCAGGAAGTACACACAGACAGCGGTATATAGCTCGACCTGTCGACAGATCAGCTGTACATTTTCAAGTGTAATTCAGTGCTGCCATAAATATGTACAGATTTAAAATAGAAAGACGCTTTTTAATATCATATGGAACGTGTATTCTCCGCGCAAATATTCCTTATATATAGTTAAAACTCAAAGCGACAAACTAATTTTACTATGTTTTAAGCGTTGTTTGTTACATGCATTTCGCCAAAATGTACAAATTTGTCATCAGCGTGTTCATTATGAACGTTTACTGTATTATATTTATTGCCCATTAATGCCGACTTCAAAACATCACGATAAGAAATTTGAAATGATTTAACGTCGTGTCATGCTTATTGTTTGTGCTTACATGCCCTAAAAGACACGTCTGTAGGTAGTCAAATACAGAACATCCGTTTCCATGAATTGCCAGTCTCAAGACTAATCATGCTTTGCTTCTGAAAGGATGTAATTAGATAAGAGATATTATACTTTTATTGCACCAAATAACTTCTTTTAAATTGACCAAGAGTCCCAGTGAGCTCAGAGATTGAGAACCAGGGGAAATCTAAATTTGCTTCAAGTGAGCTTGGGCACAACAGAAAGGGTTGGTCGGAAAGAAGAGTGTTGTTAATCCAGGACTGTTGACAAACTAAACCAGATTCAGGACACCAGGTTCTATGTATAGTCAGGGATGATATACAACCTGTATCTGCATCAGCCTGTGTATGGTCTCCAAAGTATAGTCAACATGTGTATTGCAGTGAGTGCGAAGTTTCGGTGTGGATTCTAACAACGTTTTCAAGCAAGTGATGAAATTTTTCATTTTTATAACTTCTAAAATGCCTCTCAAGGACGTTAAACCAGATTCGATTCCGTACAGTGTATGCAATACTTAAAAATGAAACATACAACTTCATGGATGAGAACGTCTTATTCATTGCATGGAGCGACGTTTCAATGCAGGTTCCTACATTGTTATCAGCCTAAAAGTGAATACAACGAGATGATGAAAGGTATATATGCATAGTATGGTTTGACAAATAGCAGATTAACATTAACAACAATATTAATCGAGTAACAACTAATACACTGGGAAACTAGGAACAACAAATGAAACTGGTATTGAAGGCAGTAAACAAGGGTATTAAGTTGTAATAACAAGTTGATTGGATGCTTTCATTGAGTCTATTGTTTGATTAATTCTTCATAGGCTGATGATATGTAGTATCCTTGGTCTGTTGATCAAAGGTTTGTGGCGGCGGATTTCGATGGCTTCCAATAGTTTTCTTTTTTGAAGTCTTGATTCTTGGTTGATAGAATTTCGTACGCTGATTCCATACCGAAACACATTCCACTGGCTGTAATGGTTTGAAGTTGTGTATAAAATGATATGGATGGATCCGACGAGGAGAAAAAAAAAAGGATTTTAGGGATTGCAGTATCCTAAACAAACACCCACACACGTGGAGTTTCGGGGTGAACGCAGAATCTACCCGAGATTAACAGTGTTAGTCATCACAAACAGTCGCTTCAAACAGGGAGAATAGAAGATGCATCTCAGTTGATAATTCAAAGTCGTGAGTTTACAGGTCCCTCCTAAGTCAGTAGTCAATAGATTTAACCATGTCCGCAGATAATCTACGTAAAACCCCTTAACCGTGCGGACATGCTTCAAGAATATTTCTACTCTGTTCGTTGTAGTAGTATACTGGACCGATGCCTTGAAATAATTGGCTTTCCTTTCACTATTTTTACCCGCTAAACCTAACTAGTAGGCATTTCAGTGGACGTACTGCTTCTGAAGTTTGTCCTTACTTGCTTGTGTTATCATTTTTTTTTTAAAAAAAGGCAATACCCTGTGCATAACGCCTTGCATATTCATTAACACGTTTCTAAGATGGCAGCCTAATAACCCTCACTGAAAATGTACGTATGACTAAACACTGTCCCTGCACATCTACAAGCTATCTGTACAACATTTTTATCTGCCTATACTTTAGTGTCCTGTAAATAGATCTTGTTAACAGATAGCTACTCATATATTTATGTACTGGTAATTTGTTTAACAAGTTAGGAATGAAGTTCATTTAAATATATTGTTGTTTAGTAGTCAATGATCACCTTCATGTATTGAAGCTGTAATATCTAATTTCTGTCAATATCGATGTACAGACACTGTCTCTGATTCATTTGTCTACATATTGATCTATTACCTATAAATCATTGTGACAGCTATCTGTAAATAACAGAATGAGACAATCAAGCGACACAATAGCCAGTTTGCTGATCAAATAAACCCAGGTCTGAAACGATATGTTAAATTTGAAATGTTTCAAAACATATGTCCAGAAATGAGTCAGAAGTTGAGGAACGATAACTGAATTTGGAAAAAATTTTCCTTAAAAGCCAGGGTGTACAAAGGGGCGGTATTAGCGCTGAGGTGCTCCCATACTTCAACTTTCAACAGTCTTAGTGAATACACGGCTCCCAACGCTTATGTCATCGTCATATATACGTCCGATTTTAGCATAAACCGGGGCATTACTCCCGTTAGGGCAATAACTGGGATTCTAGGAGATGGGTTTTGGGGGATTAAGTGATATACTTTAGAACTGAGGATTACACACGAAAGAGTTTCACTCTGGGTCGGCTTAATGGTTTGGAATATATTTACTCCTTTGTCACTTGAAAACCTTAGGGACTGTTGAT
Source organism: Haliotis asinina (assembly GCF_037392515.1). Taxonomy (NCBI): domain Eukaryota; kingdom Metazoa; phylum Mollusca; class Gastropoda; order Lepetellida; family Haliotidae; genus Haliotis; species Haliotis asinina. Next base: position 11,722,567 of record NC_090284.1, read on the forward strand.
TAAAATTGGTTCTAAACACCGATGGTCGTCTTTAAATCTGGTTTAAGTAGGAATTGCAGGGTCATTTTGTATGAAATAGCTGAGGATGTTCTTATCAGAAATTGGAAAAATATTTCCTTGTGTCCTGACGGGTATTATTAGTGGGGGATACTGGACTGAGAGCCGTTGTACTAAGCGATCTTAGCGTTAAGGCGATCGTATCTCACACACAAGTCTCTCATGCAGACCCTGAAGCAAATATATCCAAGGAAACCCACACAAGTCTAGAAAATGTGGCAGTCTAGATTCTGTAAATCAAGATAGTCTAGGGGACCCTTTTCATTGTAGTATATCTTTTTACTATGTTTTTTTCTGTAAAATATGTTCAGTTCAGAGAATAATTGTTAGACTACTCCCATATCTTAACACAGACTCAAGATAGTCTTATCGCTAAGCTTCTTTGGTACCGCAGCACCCGGTGATCTTTTGTTTTAGTTGGTCTCAGATATATTTCTGTAACCCATTAATACAGATATATTTCTGTAACCTATTAATATTACTACTGGTGACTGTGTCAAACAAGAGACCATATATAGTCTCTTGTCACACCCACAACGCTGAGGCGGGTACATGTATTCTTCTTACGGTAACACAACTGTATTTTCCTCCAGCATATGATGAAGTTCTCATCAGATGAGTTTATGGTTGTCTTCTCCCCAACCAGAGATAACACCTGTGTACTCATATGCATAACAATGACGTGAATGACACCGAACTGACCTCCGATCGACCACTGCCTCCACGGTGACCTCTAGTCGATCAGAGATCGAACAGTCCATCATGTGTGTGTTATTGTGTTATTAATTATTCACTTGGATAGTGTCTCTAATGAGAGAATTTCCCGGCCCTGGATGGGCCCATGCGAATTAAGACCCTGGCAAGAACAATAGACAATAATTAGCTTTTATTATTTATCTTGGTGGGGAACATCGTGTCGTTACCTGACTTCCGGTTTAGCCACCGGGCGCCATCTTGAGTAGGCCGAAATTGACATGAAACAAAGCTGTAATTTTCTCTGCAGGTGACAAGACGAGGGAGGAAACGATTTCAGTGTTTGTAATTACTCGTTATACGTTCCATTATAATGCGAATGCTAAAAGGGGTAAGACAGTATGTAACGCACAACAGAGGACATGAAACAGCAAACCTTATTATATCCATAGTACATGAATACATGCCCTAAATCCGTTTCCATATCCACAAGTAAGCTATGCTAAAATAGAGGTCGTGATTTGGTTCCGAAATTACCATAATCGCCCACAGACTTTGGTACTGCCAGGTGTTCGTGACCTTTTATTTGATGTAAACAACGTACGTCTTGACTTGTGATGAAAGTCTTGGAGAGGAATTTGCCGTTAATACCAGTATATATTGCATCCACATAAAATGGTTGATGGTTTTTATCTGATTTCAGAGTTCGTAAGACTTGGTGATTAAGTCTTTGAAGGGCATTTAGAAGTGAAATACATAAGAATGAAGATTTTTATGGATATCAACTTCTTTATTATGAGAACACAGCGTTTCGGAGTTAATATCCATAAAAATCTTCATTCTTTTATCTGTATTAACAACACGATAAATAGATGAAAATGAATGAACTAACTGGCGTAACCTCCGAGAGAAATTGAAGACAAATAATTCTGCCACGGCAGTGAAACAGAAAAACGTGTTATCTTTGCTGCTTGCTTTGTATATTACCAAACCCGCGTGACAAGTGAGTGAGTGAATGACGTTTGAAGCAACGTCAGGAATATTGCAGTATTTCCGCGGCTACTTGTCACAGATAAAGTCTCGTTGTTCTCATTCGTTCCACTCTGTGTTTCCACTAATGAAAGTTGTTTTGGCGAAGTTAGTCTCAATGTTTCAACTTATGTAAGCTGTCCTCAGTGTTCCCACTAATACAAGCTATCCTCAATGTTTCCACCAAAAATGTAAGCCGTCCTCAGTGTTTCCACTAATGCAAGTTGTCCTCAGTGTTTCCACTAATGTAAGTTGTCCTCAGTGTTTCCACTAATGTAAGTTGTCCTCAGTGTTTCCACTAATGTAAGTTGTCCTCAGTGTTTCCACTAATGTAAGTTGTCCTCAGTGTTTCCACTAATGTAAGTTGTCCTCAATGTTTCCACCAAAAATGTAAGCCGTCCTCAGTGTTTCCACTAATGTAAGTTGTCCTCTGTGTTTCCACTAATGCAAGTTGTCCTCAGTGTTTCCACTAATGTAAGTTGTCCTCAGTGTTTCCACTAATGCAAGCTATCCTCAGTGTTTCCACTAATGCAAGCTATCCTCAATGTTTCCACCAAACATGTAAGCCGTCCTCAGTGTTTCCACTAATGTAAGTTGTCCTCAGTGTTTCCACTAATGTAAGTTGTCCTCAGTGTTTCCACTAATGTAAGTTGTCCTCAGTGTTTCCACTAATGTAAGTTGTCCTCAATGTTTCCACCAAAAATGTAAGCCGTCCTCAGTGTTTCCACTAATGTAAGTTGTCCTCAGTGTTTCCACTAATGCAAGTTGTCCTCAGTGTTTCCACTGATGTGAGTTGTCCTCAGTGTTTCCACTGATGTAAGTTGTCCTCAGTGTTTCCACTGATGTAAGTTGTCCTGAGTGTTTCCACTGATGTAAGTTGTCCTCAATGTTTCCACCAAAAATGTAAGCCGTCCTCAGTGTTTCCACTAATGTAAGTTGTCCTCAGTGTTTCCACTAATGTAAGTTGTCCTCAGTGTTTCCACTAATGCAAGTTGTCCTCAGTGTTTCCACCTATGTAAGTTGTCCTCAGTGTTTCCACTAAAATGCGTTGTCCTCAATGTTTCCACTAAAGTTATTTGTCCTCAGTGTTTCCACTGACTTGATCTCAGTAGATCCAATCTTGTTCAGCTGGTCTCAGTGTTTCCGCTACGGATATAGAGTGCAACTATATGTCTCCTCAGCGCTGCTGTATATGTTAAATGCACTAGACGTTCATGGTTCATCTCAGGTACCCAGTTCATAAATGCCACAAGGATAAATTTTATCGCGAGTCTGTTTGCATTCGTTTGACTTAACGGAGAAATTCGAGTTATTTACGATTGACTGATCGACAAGGACTGCCTTATATACTGAAGTTAATTCTAGCAAAGGCAAACACGAATCACTATAAAATGAATAGCATGAACAGTGACCTCAAGATCGTCGTGAAGGCGGCTCACCCCCTCCACTGTTAGCCCTCCTCCTCAATCTCCTCCCCTCCAACAAATCACGTGTTGTAGCCGACTTACAAAATAATGTATAATTATTGTTATAATCACTATATTTATGAAATTCGAAATGAGGCTTTTCATTTTTGGTTAATTCAAAAGATGCATTTCATAGTACATTTAAAAGATAACAGAATTCTCAGGCTTGTGGACATGACTATACATAGTTTGTCCATGTAAATCTCTTTCCAAAGATTCACTGTGTTGTATCTGAGAACGCACCGACTGTTCGCCCAGTGATCCCTTACGTGTTTACTGGTTTGTTTGTCAGCAATAATAGCCCGGTCCGACCATCCTTAGACATGATTATACTATTATTTTTAATGTATTCATTGTCCATTTACTGTACAAACTAGATAAGCCATAAATAGTCTGTAAACTACATGTTTTATTCCATCAATTCATTAATCAGACATACAGGCAAACATCCAAATTCAATGGAGTAAAATCTACAATAGTATTTAACCGACACGGTAGGCAAACAAATAGTCTCTTCTGACATTTATGATGATGGCGCTCCACCTATAATTGGCCTCAATGTCGGTTAACAGCTTTGATCGTCCGACTGGGGACCGGGTAACAACGGAGGCTGGGGGGAGTGAGGGGGTATCTGCTAGGGGTCAGTGGAAAACTCGGAGGGGAGCGTTCTGCCTCGTTGCCAAACACAGCAGATGGGGTGTTTGGGGAACGAATCCCGCCATGGAAGCTGGTCCACTGTAGTGTTGACCATTGTGCTGTGTTAGCGCTTCAAGGCCTGGTATTGTGTTGGGTTAAAGAATTGTGTTCTTTTATATCCACTTTTCAAAACCGCATTTGAAGCGTTTTTATCAAAGTTGTTTTTGTTGGATCTAAACATTACTTTATGTGACGACTTTTTGACGTTTGTAAACGCAGATTTCATGAGGATATGGAATTTCAAATAGCGATACTGCTGTGAAACCGCAGCATTAAACCAAAAAGCCATAGATTTATGGTGCCTGATTAAACGCAAGAATTGTGGGACTGAAAGACTGATTGCATATCAATTACGCCATTGAAATGTCTGTGTTGAATCTCAACACATTGACATTACTGGTGGAATATACCAGGGAAAACAAATTGCCGTGCACACATTAACTTATAAATGTCGGACGAAATGCGATCAGGGAACACTATCAAACTAGAATCTACCCTGCGTCAGTGAGAGTTAGACGGATCATTACTCGTCGAATAACTCGACGTTGAGAAGTAGCGTTTCAAGTGGAGCAAAATATGTTGTGAGCACGCCCCTGTCAAAATAGTTCTCGACGTGTTTACCGTCTCCACGTCCCCGATCAGTCATTAAAACAATATGAAAATTGCCTGCAATTAAGCTGTCGCTTCAACGGCACTTCACGCCATCTTCATCGTAATCAGCGCCACCTATACGTCACGTCTGACGTTGGAGATGAACTTCACGCTTCCATGTGTAAATCAGACGCGATGATGGGACTTCAGCTGCATTATGTAACACAGTATCATCACGTCGGGCTCATGAATCTGGTATTGTTGTGCAACATGGGGCGTGATCTGTGTTCCATTGAGGAAAGGCCGACTCCCCTCTGAGTGCTAACCTCATCTATACGAAGCTGTAATGAAGGTACTTAACATGCACAAACAAACGATCACGCTCACATGTGTCCACCATTTGCGGACAATGACAATTTATTAACACCATGAGATGTCTACAAAATTGTATCACCCCAGGCTGACCGTTGTCCAAGGCCGCTGGACCATGCTTAACCGCCAGCTCCCGTTCTTAACAAAATATTTTCCTTTTCTTAGATTGTGATAAATGGATTCGACTGTTTTTCTTATAAAAGGGATGGTTGAAGAAGCCTCTTGCTGTCAAGTAGAATCAGCCGCGCTGAACTGAGATTTGGAGGGTTTGTGACTGAGTGTTGAACAACTGTGAGAAACTGCCTCGAAAAGGCTGAAGTAGTTGTATTACTGAAATGTAGAAGGGGTGGGGAGAGGGACTGAGGGTTGACTGTGAGGGTGGGGGAGATGAGTGCTGGATGACGTATACTGATGCAGCTCTGTCTCCACTGGAACATCCTGCTGCAAGACACTTGATATAAAAACACATTCTGTGGTGTTGTACTTATGGCTGCATGCTCGCTCCGAACAACTCCAGTTCTGTGTTGCTTTAGTTTCTGTGGGCGGTGGAACAGCTAGTGGTTAAAGTGTTGGCTCGTCACGCTGAAGACTCGGGTTCGATTCCCCACATAAGTACAATGTGTGAAGCCCATTTCTGTTCTCCCCCAACGTGATATTGCTGGAATAGTGCTAAAAGCGGCGAGAAAGTGACTCTTGAGTTTCTGCCCATTTGACCACAACACACAGCTACCGATCCACAAAAGAAGCGTAGAAAAACTCATTCATTTAGATGGAATACCTTCTTAATCGCCGAAATGAAGCAAACTGAAGAATGAACACATTTCTGGTTTTTTAAAAATGGTACGGAAAGAAATTTTTGTTCGTTTTAGCCGAGGGACATAATTATGTAATAAAACACACGTTACATTTCGATTATACTTTCTCAGTAAATATTAAGATGTTACAACTAACCGTTTTCTAAATGGAATTGCATAATTATTCATAACATATATATGATTTTGGTCAAATCCTATTTTCAAGTGTATACAAGTCTTTTATGAAGAAGAAGAAGAATGGAGAGACGGTATTGTTTCCATATAGAACTGAGAGGGAGTGCGATGAGATTTGCCTAAACGGTACCAACCAAGTATGACGATCAGAGAAAGCGGAGATTCGTAACTTGAACTGTGTTGGGCCTCACGTCATATCGACTGTATTCCAACCATATAGGGACGAGTATGCGTAAGTATGACGACTGATCCCGTAGCACATAAGGCAGGCAACTTCGGAAGAATATATCACCACCCACCAGAAACTGTGACACAGACTACCACGACGCATGCGCACCCGCGCACGCACGTCCTCGCCTCACGTCAACGATTCCGCTACACTAAAGAGTTTACATTCTCAAGACTTCTAAGTTGATGTGATCCCAAAAGATCTATCTATACAGAAAACGGGAATTGATACCAAGTTAATTATCTAAGAGACCATGAGTGTGGCAGTTGGACAAGCGACACAATAGGCGCGGATACACTAGTGAAACCATTCGCGTCAGATGTACCACATACCACCCGCATTCATCACCATCATGATATATCCATCAAGTGATATCTAACAAGACGCAATCAAGTACTAAATATCGCGGACGATACATCACCGGTATCCAAAATGGCGGCTGGTTGATTTCTCGGGCACTCTAGTGACGCAAAGAAGCAGTAAGCCGGCTAGTTTCATCAATCTGAGCGGATCGCTGCTATTTCAGGGGCGGATAATTGAGAGAAAATGTGAGATAGATTAAGGTGAGACAAGATAAAGTCGAGATTGATCCCCTGGTTTCACCTGAAAGTGATAAAAGGCTGCAATTACTACTGGTCTCGCTTTCAGGCTAAAGAAAGTCTTAGCCAGCCATTACTCCAAATATCTTTATCAAAACATGATACTTCTAGTAATGTTTACTCTGGGACGTGTTAACAACCTGGGTTTGAAGGTGGTATTAGAAGTAGTGGTTATTTTCAGTTGTCAGTAATTAGATTTACAGCTTCGAGAAGGTATGATGGGCCTGACGATCGCGCTTCTATTGAGATCAATCATCTGCAGCAGTTAGACTTGCCGGCGGACACGACCAGAAGATGTAGTAGACACACAATGCCATTTCTGATCCATCCAAGACAAACACTGTAACAGCAACAAACAGAATATAACATTTTATCTTTCAAACGAAAAAGCACTTGCTCCATCGCACACACACGTGCGCGCGCGAACAAATCCGCCTTTTTAAAATACAAATGATCACACAAGTTCTGGAGCTACTGATGCAGGGTTGAAAGGTGTGGTGCCGAAAACATCGCTTTGTGTTCACTCAATCAACAACACTTTTACACACGTTTCCAGATGAAATAGAAAAACCTCTTCATGCCTGCTAAAATATAAAATATTTATTTTCCCTTCAAACGTGGGCCCTTTGTGCCGTTTGCTTTTGTTCCACACAGCGATATATGTGTCAGAAAACGGTATAATGATCGTATTTTCCAGAACGATGTTAAGACAAGCTTTGACGTCCAGAAAGGGCATTTACACGTAAAGACAGCTTTTTATTAAACAATCGAAAGCTGGCGGTCAGAGACTGTATACCGGTATATGTTGGTAAAACAGTTGAACTCCGTTACCTACATCGTAAACGACCTAACCCTCGTTTATCACTGTAAAGCAATGCGTGTCTAATGGACTTTGTTTCCACTCCCAATCTCATCAAAGCATATTAACCTGAAAGTCAAAAGAGTAATTTTCTTAATTTGTCATTATAAAAAGAAAGTCTTCCTGATCAAAGTGACTTCATTTAGTCCAATCTGCTTATATTAGCGTGCACCGGGCTGCACCGTCTAAGCCGTCGCGTGACAGCTGTATTGCAGTGGCCGCCACTTTCACCGGAAGTTCTGCAATCCGGGAGAGACTGATCCAGGAAGAGGCTAAAACGTTCCTTCCCAGGAGTCCCTTGGTACCGGAAGTGAGAGCTGGTGGCGCTACACCTCTACATGGCTGTCTGACAGATCGCAATAGGGTGTCCAATTAGACGGGGCAGTATGCAGGATTTGTAAAGACTTGTTCCACAGGAATCTGGTTTCAGTGAGACATCAGGTGCAAGATTTCTAAATATGAAAGAAGGACTTGATTTTAGTTGTCGCAATTAGCATCCATTGTATGCTCGCGGCGCCAATACGTCAGCAATATAGACTACTACAGTAATGTGACATATATCGAATATCACACATCAAATGTCATGCGTTTGAAGCATGACACTCTACCTGGCCATGACATTAATAATGGTGTATTATATGGAAACACGATCTTTGGAATGCCTACAGAGAACAAGAGATGGATAGATGTTCTCAAAGTTAGCACATGGAACTGCGTATCAACAACTGGTCACACCCGCTCATGTTTCATCTGTTCTGTAAACAGTTCAATTAATTTTGTCAAACATGTTTCTCAAAACTAAACATATATTATTTACGAGTAATCGGAGGATAACGGTCGAGAAATCTGCCGGTTTTGAAGACTGGTAGTTGAGGCTCGGTGGTTCTGGGACACAGGTTTCTGTGTTAGAATATTAGGTTCCCAGGAACCGATGCTTAGAGGCGACCAAATGGCCGTAGGAAGTTGGTCAGTATAGCAGGCTTGGTTATTATTGTTATTGTCTAGGATATTACTTTGTACTCCAGTGTCCAGTTTGTTTCAGTCCCTTGCCATCTTCTGAACTTAGTCCTCTCTGCAATCACCCTGATTGAAACAAGTGTAGATCTCCCCAGGTTCAATAATCTCTGGACTCCCCGGGGCTCCTTTTCAGTTTAAATGGGTATATTTGTTACAATCAGAATTACATATATTCACAGACTAACCGTTAGTCTTAACAGTGTCTGGTTGGTCTGTTTTTTCCAGTACCGAAAGGAGAAAAATGTACAAAAGAAGGGTGTAACTCACGTCTAGCATAGCAAACCTAAACTGCATCCATGCACTGTTCAAGCTCCATGTTGAACTGAATTTATTTTACATTTTAGTGATGTATTTTTATAAATAACATCGCATTATTTATTATTCTGGGGACTTTTTTAAAAGACAAATCTGGTCAAAGAGTCGACTGCATGCTAACGGATGTGACCGAGTAGAAAGTTGCGGGTGTGCCTTTAAAGGGGCTAAACGGTAAAAGTATGAAGCGAATGAAAGTAGTATGACAGGATTTATGAAACATGTATTCCCCCCTGCGACTCCGGTCTAATTAACAAACATCTCAAGCTGAACAATATTATTTGATCTCTTGTAAACGGAACTTCAAATCAAACTGGTTTGCTGTAATAATGTGAAAATAATGTTCCAATACTTTGTGTATATATGTACATGATTTTTTTGTGTTAATTTTACTTGCATTTTACACGATGCTATAGTTTTGGTTCAAATATTTAATACTGCACTAAGTCTCGGAATAATCTAAGGATATTGTATTTCCACCATTTACTGTATTTCGGCTAATAATTTCCCTTACTTGAACTAATTATCATCAGTCCATTTTAATCTCATTTACCTCTGTCAGTTATAGAATCAGACACCTATGGTGAGCGCGTGTATGTTAATTAAAGCTGCAAGATGAGACTGACCCCTAGCGGTCAGATGTCCGTGTGAATGACAGTCGTGGACATCACGCGGACATCTGGACACAAGATGCACGTGGAGGTTTCCGATGTCATGCGTGACACGTGACGCCTCTGATTGGCTGTCCACCTCCGGTCAAATCCAAGATTGGATGTCACGTCCAGTCTGGACAAAAGTATTTGAGATTAATTTAAATGGGACATGCTTTGACAAGTGAATATTATCTTATGGCTCTGTAGTTACCACCAATGGCAGTTCATGGTTTTGATACAACAAATACTGACAATGGGTAAATATATATAACACGTCACAATTTAATTCTGGACTCACAATAGTCCAGAAACTCTCCGCACTGTGGCCACTCTCTCACAAGAGATTTGGCAAAAATAAACATGCAGCTATTATGAATATGTGCTAAGGATGAAAAATTGAAAAAAAAATTTTTCGAAAACTGAAAATTTAAACTCGCTCGCCCATGGGCACGCCCATGGGTGAACAGCGACCCATAGACAGGCCCATGGGCAGGCCCATGGGCGGGAGTGTTTAATTTCGTCCAGAATAAATGTTTTGGAGGTTGTAAATGAATGAAAAAATGTTAATAAGTATCATGACTCACATTTCAGCTCGATTTGACTTGACTCCGCTAACTGACAGCGATTTTTTAAAATCTTGCCCATGGGTGAAAAACATATTGGCCCATGGACGAGAATATTTACTTTCACTGAATATACATATTTTTTCCCATGTTTTGCAGTTTGTACATAAATGTAAGTATGTTTATTAGTGTCGTGACACGAAAATTAGCTTATTGTGACTTAATTCTGATAATTTAGAGCGATTTAAAAATATCATTTGGCCCATGGGTGAGAATATTCACTTTTACTCAAATTACATTTTTTGCATATTTTGGGTGTTGTAAATGAGTGAAAGTATGTTCATAAGTATCATAATACAAATTTCAAATTATTTTGACTTAATTCCGTTAATTTAGAGCGATGTTTAAAAATCTCGCCCATGGGTGAAAAACATTTTGGCCCATGGGCGAGAACATTGCCTTTTACCCCAAATATATGTTTTCACGTGTTTTGGAGGATGTAAATGAATGAAAGTACATTTATGAGCATCATGACAGAAATTTCAACTCATATGACTTAATTCCGCTAATTGAGAGCGATTTTAAAAACTCTCGCCCATGGGCGAAAAACATTTTGGCCCATGGGCGAGAAAATATTTTTTCACTCAAAATAGATCTTTTTACATGTTTTGCAGTTTGTAAATGAATGCAAGCATATTTATAAGTATCATGGCACGACATCCAACTCATTTTGACTTCATTCTGCTAATTTAGAGCGATTTAAAAACAATCTCGCCCATGGGCGAGAATATTTCCTTTTACTCCAAATACATCATTCTTTTCCAATGTTTTGAAGGATGTAAATGAATGAAAGTGGCTTTACGAGTATCGTGACACAAAATCCAACTGATCTGATTTAATTTTGCGAATTCAGGGGGATTTTAAAAATATACGAGAATAATTACTTTTACTCAAAATACATCTTTTCCTGTGATTTGGAGGTTGTAAATGAATGAGACCTGCACAATCGGGAACCGATGACATGTGGCAATCAAGTTAGCGAGTCTGACCACCCGATCCCGTTAGTCGCCTCTTACGACAAGCATACTCACCTTTTATGGCAAGCATTGCTTGCTGAAGCCCTGTTCTACTCCAGATCTTCATAGGTCCGGAACGCAGAGCTATGAAATTGAAGTTATTAGTGAAAGTCCTTACTGCAGTGACACAAAGACTATGCTGGGACACATAAATAAACAGCGTTGTGAGATCTTTAAGCTGTTTTGAAATATGTCTTGTCAATCCCACTGACATTCGCCAATAACCACTTAAATATAGAATATATAGTCCGTGCTCCTTCAGAACAAATAAGTAATTAAGAATCCCCAACTGGGTAATTAAGTAAACAACTCAAAATACTGTCACTTTCTGCCCAGGACATCACGCGTCACCAATCGTGAGGTAATGACCTTGTAAAACCCCTCACAAAGAAAACACAAAGCATCAAAAATGTATTTCTTTCTAGGTGACACACGGTATGCTGTCAAAATTTTCGTTGTGGAATACATTCTATAGTGGGCAAAACCTTACGCTTGGAAAGTGTACCTACCCAGTAGTTTTAAGTGTACCTACCCAGTTTAGTATGTTTCGTTTTAATATTGTGGGATCCACTTTTAGTAATTCCCGTTTGCCCGTCCCAGGTTTTCTTCGACCGAGGTTTTATGGGGTATTCTCGTATTTGTCAGACCAGGAGTAATCTACAACAGTGATAGGTCACTCGCTTGCTTTCTTTACCATTTGTACCAATTAACATGTTCCTCGTCATGCTCCAGCTCACACAGTCACGTGGTTCGTTTCCAGTGCAACTTCGGCTGCGTTTAACAGTACTTCAGCCAGTTTACTGTATCAGTCGAAATGAATGAATGAATGAATGAATGAATGAATGAATTAAGAGCAAGATGTATATGTGAATGAATGAAAGAAATAATAAAAGAAAGAAGTACATATGTGAATGAATGAAAGAATAAATGATACACCACGACCATCCCTTCCTAAACATGCTAAATAATGCAAAACTATCGTTAGATCACATGTGTTAACATCAGTTAATTATAGTCTGCCTTGTCAGACATAACAATTTTCAGACAGGTTTAAACAACAAACTATCTGCTTGACTGCACAGCTGCCTGTTGACGTAGTATACCCACCTTACCTAATTTTCCTGCGTAATCTTCATCTACATCACCGTAAGCAGAGAGCACAGAAGGCCGAATATCTGTAACCACTGAACCGTGGCGTCTCACTGGAACAAGCTAAGTTCCCAAGTGCGGGTGTCCTTCTCTACCTTTTCCATTAATCTTTAAAACATCTAACAAGCTCAACGCATGCAACGTTTAACTAAAATGTGATGTTATACATATAATAAAGGTAATTTTTAGGTATTATTCAGTGGATAAATTATCGTTTTATGATGCATATATGTATGACATGCTGGACGGGTATTGGGCATTTTGTGATAATTTACCATTACCATTTTCATGATGCATAAAAAAGACACTCATTAATCTATCACTGAGTTTTGTCATTCTTTCACTCCAATACGGCCGCTAAATCCCCTCTGATCAAAGTATATGGACTCTCCCATACCAAATTCACCTGATCCTGAGAAATCAACCAGGCATGACATACCCACATCACCTAATTAATTTTCTGTACCTATCGATCAAAAAATACATAAAACGAGAGGACACCCTGTTCACTAATGGGAGTGAGCCTTGTAGGGAGTACCCTCACTCTCACAAACCAACCGACTGGGGAGAAGCTGCCGTGTTTGTCGGGGATTCTTCTGGCTTTGCTAAATAAATCGTACATAAACATGTAAAATATATTGCTTTGATTGTGTAACTACCCACATTAGGACATTGAGACCATTCTGATTTATCGAGTAAAATACGATTGTATGGTTTAGAGTTTAAATCTTGGCATATCTTACCGGTTTTGCTACTTTTGCACTCTACCCTTCTACCTGGGGCGAGCATGTTTTGGTTGTTTTTAGTATTTCATCTATTTGTTTAGATTTATTGATTTTATTTTTTTTATAACTGTAAATTTATTCTGACGTTTGACGAGGTTTGTGTAGTTATCATGTATGTTATGTAATTATATTATTGGTATGGAGTGGCTTTGATATGCATGATTGTGCTTGCCAATACAGTCACGATTACTTGAAGAGATTAGTTTAAACTATAGATTAACGTATCCATACTGTTAATGTGTAATCTTTATATTGGGCTATGGGGAATACGTAAAATATTCAAGATTGATTTTGCGTTTACTTTTCTATCTTTTTATAAATTTTCGCTATTTTTGCTACTGTCGAAAAGATTTACCGTGGCTTCGTTGTGTACAGGTCCATGGTTGTGGTCTCTAAGTATGTTAGAAATTATGTTGTTGAGACTGTTGGAACTGTTGATCTGCAGTCTTTCAAAATTCATTTTTGACGAGATACATTCTCCCTTTTTACTACAAAAATATTCTCACAATGAACATATAACCGTTTACAAAAAGGTGTTTTCCCGTAAAATACGTAGGAGGAAACGCAAAGTATAGCAGCGCATTTGCCGTAACTGAAGTTGTTAAAATGATAAAGAAAACAAAATTCACATTGCAAGCAATTTTATTAAGAAACTGAATAACTCATTACTAACGGAAGGGGTGAACGGAAAGTTCATTTTATTAACTAAAGTCACTGGGTGAACTCGCTAATATCGGTTCAATTACATTGGCACACGTATCGTATTTTGTTTCCTAAAGAAACACATTTTCTTTTGTGTTGTTTTAGAAAACCAGTGTCTAATCCCTTAAAACAGCACCGTTGTCACTACACCAAACGATTTTGACCTTGACCCAAAACAAAGGTTTAACTTACATAACTACCCCGTAGACATCATTTGCTTGAAAACGAGTTTAACACCCACGCCGAAATGCTGCTTACATTAGAAGAACTTCTATATCCATATAACTTTCTCTGTTTTTCAAATTATCATAACCTGAACAGATATTACTTTGTCAACGACTTCATCATTCTGACTTTTATCTTAATTTGTTGAGTATTTCAGCCTAACTCGCAAAGGCAAGACCACTGAGCGGAACGATGACGTTTTCTGTTTCCGCGTTCAGTTACGTAATTTCCGCAAAGCGCCTGCTACAGTTTGCGCGTCGTGTCTCGTCCGCTGGTCTTGTGTATTGGAATAAACCAGCTGCCGCTTTCAAGTGTATTTTACTTGTCATATAGACATCTCATCCATGGACTACTCTAGGTCATTAGGTGACACCAGCTTTGAAATGAACAGGTGTTCGTGAGTGTATATGGATGAAAAAGACTGACTGCGCATGACGCGCAGCCAAATATCTCACATTCAAGGGAAATCTCGAATTAATTGTTTTATAAGGCGTCGAGCTGACCAATTGGTTTCGGTTTTGTGTATAAACCTCCATGTGAACTTAGAGTCTAAATACATTGTTGTTTATACTGGGAATGCATGCAGACCTTATATATACACATGAATAATCTCGAATTTCGACCTTTTGTAAAATTCTATGTGCATTAAATTTTACTGTAAATATATATTGAAATCAGTATATATACATGCATGAACAATCCTATTTACTAAAACAGGGATGGGGACTTTGTCCTTCTTCAAGACCTGCACATATTAGTCTGTGAAAGACAATGGCATTTATGTGCATGTACTCTGGAAAACCTTCTCCTGCACGATATTCTTTTCAATTTAGTTATTGTGTGTATGCTGTATTTCAATTTTGAAAATGTAATTAAAACATCTTTTGATTCTCAAAGAATCTCGTTCGTTTAACAAGCAAAATATTGCTTTGATTAATACTTCACTAGTACTATACAATATTACAGAATGCACAAAACCGGATACGCCAAGCCGACAAATTATAGCATTGTGATGAAGGGTATACGGGGTTATAGGAGTCCCTGTTTATCCACCGAGCCAAATTGTCGCTGACACGGCCCCACAATCCTATACGCCCTTGTGGGGTGTGGATTCGGGGGAGGGGGTAACGGTGGAGATGACCAAGCCAAGGAAGACACAAGTACTCCATGCTCTATCGTGGTCTTCCTTAATGCTTGAAGATGGACCTTTTCTCACGGTGGTCTGTGATGACTTCGGTGAACGGAAACAAAGAACTTATACACTGTGAAAACCAGAAAATAGTTGAATCCGTCAATGATTTTATCATGAAAACACAAAGCTTGTTTTTTTTTACAGAAAATTAATTAACTTATCAATAACCTTCTCACAATTGTTCAGGGTTTCTACAAAGAGCTAGTCAGACACAACAAACCGAAACTCTTTTTTATGTTTACTTATATGATAGATGTGTATTTGATGTAATGATATGTATGCATATGTTATTATGTGATAGTTCATATGGATGACGACACATACTGCATTTATATTTTGTATTATATGTTGTATGGTTGAAGTACTGATATAAACTGTAAAGCTTGTTCACCAGTCCCAATCAGTGTTTACGAAACACACAAAAAACACAACATCTTGGAGATGTGTTGAGAAAATAGAAACATATGGAGAACAGCAATGTCATAACTGAACAGAAATCATTCCCTCTATTGGTAAAGGCCGTGTGGGATTAGTTAAACAAAGAAACCTAGTCGACCAAGTCTTTGAATGTCATTTAGAAGTGAAAATACATAAGAATGAAGATTTTTATGGATATCAACTTCTTTATGAGAGAACACAACGTTTCGGAGTTAATGCTTACTCCTTCATCAGGTGATTGAGAAAGGGATACAGAGGTGTATTTATATGTACAGGTAAAACAATAACAAAGTAACAAGTGGAATGAGTTAACGAAAGCTAGTATAAACAAGCACTGATAGGAAGCCGATAGTTAAGATAACAATGATGGAAGCCAATGGTAATGCATTACAGTTGATTGGATATGTTTACATAACATGATTGGGGGTAAGGATGGAAGCCAATGGTGATACATTACGCATGATAGGATGATGTACATAACACACGATAGGGGGTGAGCATGTTTACATGAGGGTTGGTGATGTACAAACACAAGTATGTACTCGGGTAGATAGGCTATACATGAATTACATAGATAGAATGTACACAGGTAGATGAGATTAATTTATCAATAAGTCCCAGGCAGAAACCAGCCACCAAGGAGTGTACCTACCAAGTGCCTGGGACTTATTGATAAATTAATCTCATCTACCTGTGTACATTCTATCTATGTAATTCATGTATAGCCTATCTACCCGAGTACATACTTGTGTTTGTACATCACCAACCCTCATGTAAACATGCTCACCCCCTATCGTGTGTTATGTACATCATCCTATCATGCGTAATGTATCACCATTGGCTTCCATCCTTACCCCCAATCATGTTATGTAAACATATCCAATCAACTGTAATGCATTACCATTGGCTTCCATCATTGTTATCTTAACTATCGGCTTCCTATCAGTGCTTGTTTATACTAGCTTTCGTTAACTCATTCCACTTGTTACTTTGTTATTGTTTTACCTGTACATATAAATACACCTCTGTATCCCTTTCTCAATCACCTGATGAAGGAGTAAGCATTAACTCCGAAACGTTGTGTTCTCTCATAAAGAAGTTGATATCCATAAAAATCTTCATTCCTAGTCGACCATGCCTCAAAATCCTCTTACTCCGTAAATAAACAACGCACCTGGGCTGTCGAAAATTGAAATTTTGTAAATTCGATGTTTCGGCCAATATGTAAGGAGGTAACCCGACGTTAACACTATGGCGTTAACACACCGGACAAGAAGGTAAACAAAATACGTTAACAGTACATGTTTTCATGTGGCCACTATGAACGAGGTAGACTGTCTGATCAGCACAGCTTATTATGGAAATCTCTTGTCTCTGAAGCTGGTCCTTGACACGCTGAAACTTTCTGTCTTCTTTACTGTGGCCACTTTGTTACAATATGCAGTTTATAATGCTCGCAGATTCTTGATTCACGATGATGCCAGCTTTTTCGATTACTGTTCGTGCGACGACTATCAATCAGGAATTGGTTCCACAGCTAATTCTTTCACCGATGTCTTTGTGTATGTGTTCTCCCTCGTTAATTACAGCCGAGTAGAGCCGAGTCTTCTCCTATTCTTAGGTGCAAGTTCTCCAAGGCAGTCGACACTCACACTCCGCTGCTTCTCGACAGCCCAGTTGTGTATTCGATCAAACAGTTGGCACTCCGGATGTGAACCAAAAGAGGATACTAACATTCGGATCGGTGGATCACAATGCTACACCGCATTTACCATAACGAATGTTTAAATCTCACTTTATGTAAATATAGCATCAAAACAAACTGAAATAATGTATTTTATTAACATGGTACTGACTATAGTCGATTCGAATCACTGCTTCACGGTTCACTGACTGCCATGGATGCTTGCTTTTCCCACGTGGCGGGGTAAAACTGATACATTCTCCCTCGAAAGGTCACGTGAAGCAATCAGAAATGGACATTCTTAAATGGAGTAGGATAAATGTGCCCTCTACGTGCTTATGAACCTTGAACGCGCAGTTTCATTTCACCAGTTATGTACAAATATTGGTCTAGAATAATTTTATTTTTCAAAACCTTTAGTCTTAAATATGTATTGATGCAAGGGCTCCATATATGTTCTTGTTCATGTCCCTCTCGTCAAGCGTCAGAATAAACTTACAGTTATCAAAGCAGACTCACTCGCTTGGTCACTAGCAGTAAAAAAACACAACAAAAACAAATAAATCAATAAATCTAAACAAATAGATGAAACACTAAACCACCAAAATATGCTCGCCCCAGGTAAAAAGGTAGAGTGCAAAAGTAGCAAAACCGGTAAGATGTGCCAAGATTCAAACTCTAAACCATACAATCGTATTTTACTCGATAAATCAGAATGGTCTCAATGTCCTAATGTGGGTAGTTACACAATCAAAGC
Organism: Haliotis asinina; assembly: GCF_037392515.1. Lineage (NCBI taxonomy): Eukaryota > Metazoa > Mollusca > Gastropoda > Lepetellida > Haliotidae > Haliotis > Haliotis asinina. The sequence continues at coordinate 11,740,700 of NC_090284.1, forward strand.
AATATATTTTACATGTTTATGTACGATTTATTTAGCAAAGCCAGAAGAATCCCCGACAAACACGGCAGCTTCTCCCCAGTCGGTTGGTTTGTGAGAGTGAGGGTACTCCCTACAAAGCTCACTCCCATTAGTGAACAGGGTGTCCTCCCGTTTTATGTATTTTTTGATCGATAGGTACAGAAAATTAATTAGGTGATGTGGGTATGTCATGCCTGGTTGATTTCTCAGGATCAGGTGAATTTGGTATGGGAGAGTCCATATACTATGATCAGAGGGGATTTAGCGGCCGTATTGGAGTGAAAGAATGACAAAACTCAGTGATAGATTAATGAGTGTCTTTTTTATGCATCATGAAAATGGTAATGGTAAATTATCACAAAATGCCCAATACCCGTCCAGCATGTCATACATATATGCATCATAAAACGATAATTTATCCACTGAATAATACCTAAAAATTACCTTTATTATATGTATAACATCACATTTTAGTTAAACGTTGCATGCGTTGAGCTTGTTAGATGTTTTAAAGATTAATGGAAAAGGTAGAGAAGGACACCCGCACTTGGGAACTTAGCTTGTTCCAGTGAGACGCCACGGTTCAGTGGTTACAGATATTCGGCCTTCTGTGCTCTCTGCTTACGGTGATGTAGATGAAGATTACGCAGGAAAATTAGGTAAGGTGGGTATACTACGTCAACAGGCAGCTGTGCAGTCAAGCAGATAGTTTGTTGTTTAAACCTGTCTGAAAATTGTTATGTCTGACAAGGGAGACTATAATTAACTGATGTTAACACATGTGATCTAACGATAGTTTTGCATTATTTAGCATGTTTAGGAAGGGATGGTCGTGGCGTATCATTTATTCTTTCATTCATTCACATATGTACTTCTTTTATTATTTCTTTCATTCATTCACATATACATCTTGCTCTTAATTAATTAATTAGGTAAGGTGTATTGTAAGATTTCGACTGATACAGTAAACTGGCTGAAGTACTGTTAAACGCAGCCGAAGTTGCGCTGGAAACGAACCAAGTGACTGTGTGCGCTGGAGCATGGCGAGGAACATGTTAATTGGTACAAATGGTAAAGAAAGCAAGAGAGTGACCTATCATTCCTGGTCTGACAAATAGGAGAATACCCCATAAAACCTCGGTCGAAGAACTGACAAACGAGAATTACTAAAAGTGGATCCCACAATATTAAAACGAAACATGCTAAACTGGGTAGGTACACTTAAAACTACTGGGTAGGTACACTTTCCAAGCGTAAGGTTTTGCCCACTATAGAATGTATTCCACAACGAAAATTTTGACAGCATACCGTGTGTCACCTAGAAAGAAATACAGTTTTGGTGCTTTGTGTTTCCTTCTGAGGGGTTTTACAAGGTCATTACCTCACGATTGGTGACGCGTGATGTCCTGGGCAGAAAGTGACAGTATTTTGAGTTGTTTACTTAATTACCCAGTTGGGGATCCTTAATTACTTATTTGTTCTGAAGGAGCACGGACTATATATTCTATATTTAAGTGGTTATTGGCGAATGTCAGTGGGATTGACAAGACATATTTCAAAACAGCTTAAAGATCTCACAACGCTGTTTATTGTGTCCCAGCATAGTCTTTGTGTCACTGGAGTAAGGACTTTCACAAATAACTTCTCTGCGTTCCGGACCTATGAAGATCTGGAGTAGAACAGGGCTTCAACAAGCAATGCTTGCCATAAAAGGTGAGTATGCTTGTCGTAAGAGGCGACTAACGGGATCGGGTGGCCAGACTCGCTAACTTGATTGCCACATCGGTTCCCGATTGTGCAGGTCGATGGTCATGCTGTTGATCACTGGACTGTCTGGTCGAAAATTGATTATCTACAAACCGCCGCCATGTTGCTGGAATATTGCTGAGTGTGACATAGAACTAAACTCACTAAATTAAACTGAAATTATTTGTCATTATATTTTCATTTGAATTTTAACCATATGCTTGCAAAATAAAGAAAACAAGCAAATGAAAATATTTTCGTCCACGAGCGAGGTTAGTCGAATTAAGACAGGAGTGATACTTATAAACACACTTTCATTCATTTACAACCTCTAAAACAATAAAAAAATCTATGTATTTGGAGTGGAAGTGCAGATTCTTGTAGTTAGCGGAATTACGTCAAAATGAGTTGAATTTTGTGCCATATCCTCACTCAGTTACAACCTCCAAACTACAGGAAAAGATGTATTTTGAGTAAAAGTAATTATTCTCGTATATTTTTTAAAATCCCCCTGAATTCGCAAAATTAAATCAGATCAGTTGGATTTTGTGTCACGATACTCGTAAAGCCACTTTCATTCATTTACATCCTTCAAAACATTGGAAAAGAATGATGTATTTGGAGTAAAAGGAAATATTCTCGCCCATGGGCGAGATTGTTTTTAAATCGCTCTAAATTAGCAGAATGAAGTCAAAATGAGTTGGATGTCGTGTCATGATACTTATAAATATGCTTGCATTCATTTACAAACTGCAAAACATGTAAAAAGATCTATTTTGAGTGAAAAAATATTTTCTCGCCCATGGGCCAAAATGTTTTTCGCCCATGGGCGAGAGTTTTTAAAATCGCTCTCAATTAGCGGAATTAAGTCATATGAGTTGAAATTTCTGTCATGATGCTCATAAATGTACTTTCATTCATTTACATCCTCCAAAACACGTGAAAACATATATTTGGGGTAAAAGGCAATGTTCTCGCCCATGGGCCAAAATGTTTTTCACCCATGGGCGAGATTTTTAAACATCGCTCTAAATTAACGGAATTAAGTCAAAATAATTTGAAATTTGTATTATGATACTTATGAACATACTTTCACTCATTTACAACACCCAAAATATGCAAAAAAATGTAATTTGAGTAAAAGTGAATATTCTCACCCATGGGCCAAATGATATTTTTAAATCGCTCTAAATTATCAGAATTAAGTCACAATAAGCTAATTTTCGTGTCACGACACTAAGAAATATACTTACATTTATTTACAAACTGCAAAACATGGGAAAAAATATGTATATTCAGTGAAAGTAAATATTCTCGTCCATGGGCCAATATGTTTTTCACCCATGGGCGAGATTTTTTAAAATCGCTGTCAGTTAGCGGAGTCAAGTCAAATCGAGCTGAAATGTGAGTCATAATACTTATTAACATTTTTTCATTCATTTACAACCTCCAAAACATTTATTCTGGACGAAATTAAACACTCTCGCCCGTGGGCCTGCCCATGGGCCTGTCTATGGGTCGCTGTTCGCCCATGGGCGTGCCCATGGGCGAGCGAGTTTAAATTTTCAGTTTTCGAAAAAATATTTTTCAATTTTTCATCCTTAGCACATATTCATAATAGCTGCATGTTTATTTTTGCCAAATCTCTTGTGAGAGAGCGGTCACAGTGCGGAGAGTTTCTGGACTATTGTGAGTCCAGAATTAAATTGTGACGTGTTATATATAAATATATAAATATCTTTATGTTAGAATATTGAAACATAAGATGCGATGACTTGGGAAAATATTCATGTCGAAATATGCCAGAACATTTTTAACACTTTCTAAAATTATTAAACTTTCATAGCTGAATTTCAGTAAAGACATTGCAATATATGTTGAAATAAAATCCTATTTATTCAAAGCGCAGACATCTATACGTTTGATTCATAAAACAGTGCAGTACAATTTCTTTCAGTATATTACAAATATTGCACTGAAATATTTGTTTCATTACAATTTTTCAGCCTAATGGAATGATCGTAAATTGATACTTCAATGAGTTAAATTTCCTTCATTTAGAAAGGTTTAGCAGATTGTGCAGACGCGGGGACAACGTTGACATCGATATCGTCATATCAACGTGGCGCACACAACAGACAGATAGATTACCGTAACATAGGGTAGGCAGATTGTATAACATTTACTCAACACCGTATATTGCAAACATGCAAAACATGAATGAATAACACGTTATCTTCATATAGTGACAAATGCGATATGTCACGCTGGGAATGTCTTCTTACAACGCTGGTACGTTCCAGCCCAACAGCGACGTGGGTCGTTCAACTTCACCCAGAGAAGCACAACGTAGATAATAACCCGTGGACACATAACAGTATAAATGGACCATCTGTATATTGAGTATATTGAGAATGCTTAGCAGTGTTGACTATACAGGCCGAGGGGTGGGGACAGTCGTAGGCGGGTGCACGAAGATCAAGATGATCACGAGGAGATGTTAGAGCTGCTGAAGATGTGGGAGATGTTTGGAAGGGGCAGAGAGGAGAAGGCTTGCAAACCGGAGGTAGACATCATGGGTAGGGGTCGCTACCTGACCTGAAGGCGTGTCATTTCTATACACGAGTGTGGTTGAAAGCCTACTCGATGGTGGAGCATTACTGTATGTAACACGAGTGGTACGCTGTTGATGAATGACTTTATGAAACTGGCTTATGCTTTTGTTGCTGGTTGCCGTTGTTGATGTGTTTCGTCAGAATGTGACGTATGGAGGTTTGGGTTTCAACGCGTATTGGCCTGCTGCAAGGCACAGAGACTCAGAACAAAGGAAGGGAGATTTACCCGAACATTATATGTGTTGCCTGGAACGTAGAAAATGTAGTTAACAGTGGTCATGGATTTATTCTGTCATCAACCACAAGATGATAATGTCATGGCCTGTATCACGAGTAACGGTCGTGAACTTGTCAACATCACGACGTGTACTCGTTACATTTATAAAATCCAACACTGTTAAGCACAACAAAACATGATACATGACGCTGTGAACGTGTAACATTCAACACAATCACGACATCTGCATGTTACATATACACGTATGACGACGTCAAAGTGTTACAGTTGGGGATATCTTCTCGGTTACAGAAACCTCATCTCAACGTCCCCACATTACATAAAACCCATCTCAAAGTCTACATGTTACAGAAACCTCATCTCAACGTTTCCACATTACATGAAACCCATCTCAACGTCTACATGTTACAGAAACCTCATCTCAACGTTTCCACATTACATGAAACCCATCTCAACGTCTACATGTGACAGAAACCTCATCTCAACTTCCCCACATTACATGAAACCCATCTCAACGTCTACATGTTACAGAAACCTCATCTCAACGTCCCCACATTACATGAAACCCATCTCAACGTCTACATGTGACAGAAACCTCATCTCAACGTCTACATGTTACAGAAACCTCATCTCAACGTTTCCATATTACATGAAACCTATCTCAACGTCTACATATTACGTGAAATCCATCTTGACCAACATTTACGTGCTACACGAACGGCCACCCAATGTATCGCCGGGAACTTCATGTGATGTGAACCAGTATTGAAAGTACAGAATCTATCATGTAATCGTGTTTATTTCGTGAATACTTTTAAAAGTCAAAGGTGGAGAATAACCTTTCTCCATTTTCCACGAAACATATTCCATTTGACGAAGAAGACAAAATGGCGGTGACAATGTTGAGAATGGATAACTGAAAATCAGTAATGACAAAATACTCGGAAATTACTTTTAAAGAGGATTTACTTATCACTAACACGACACGCTGCACGCGGATACAAATCGTCAACATTGTACCTACAAACACATGATCGTGCGCAGTAGGAATCGATTACATTTAACTGTTAGCACGTGCATATAAGACGCCATCTTTAATCCGGGCTATTCACGGAGCGTCGACCATACAATGTTTACGATCTTAGTTACGAGTGTTTGACATTTCTTATTTTCTGCTTGCTTGAGTTGGTTAATGTGACTCAGCTAGCAGACAGCTAGGTGTCCATATCACACGGTGTATTGTGTTGTTTTTAACAGCTAAATACCTTCTAATCCCCAACGTAAGGCTTGCCAGACTGCTGTCGTGTGTTGTCTATTGCATGTAGATATCTGTCCTTCAATCGCATGCCACTTACATAGTGTGGCTTTCACAGTGAACACGATGTATGTGTAACATGTGTAATGTATATAGCTTATCTAAGTCAGGGGTGATTTCATCTGATATTAATACGGATGGAAATTGTGATTTAATGTACGCTGGCCAATTACAAATGTTACGAACGTTGGTGCTGAAATTGTAGGTATGCGTGAATCGTGTTATGCGATTTGATGGTGAAATGTGTCTGCAGTGAAATGCCTTGCACATTTTTCACTGCATATGGACCCGGAAGTCCCCATACATTACGAACTGTACATCTGACTCTCTCTATATGCACCTGCTTGTGTGATGTGTGCACTGTGCATCTGTCTCTCAGTATCACGTGCACGTTCTTGCGTGTCATATACAGCCATATACCACGTATCTGTGTCAGTATATCCACTTGTCAATGAGATGTACACACTGCCCACATATTTCTATAAATACAAGTGTCTCTACGCACGTAGTCTGCCGTACAGACCCTGAAGTATAATATATATATATACTTCAGGGTCTGTACGGCAGACTACGTGCGTATATATACAAGAAAGCCCACGCAAGTCTAGGAAATGTGGCAAGTCTAGATTTCCATAGCTTCTGAAAATGAAGAAAGTCTCAGGGCTCCATTTCATTATATTATTTTTTTCCACTATGAACGTTTTTTAGTAAAATATGTTCGTTTCAGAGACAAGCTGTTAGTCTACTACGCACGTTCGTATCTGAGTTAGTGAGCGAGTATAGTTTTACGCTGTTCTTAGCAAGACCACCATACACCTCCCACCCCCACCCCGCCCCCTCCCGTAAAGTGATGTATGCAATAAAAGCGGGCGGTGAGGTAGCCGAGGGATTAAAGCATTCGTTCATAATGCCTTCGATTCTCCACTTGGGTACATTTTGTGAAGCCCATTTCTGGCGTCCCTAGACGTGATATTGCTCAAATGACGCTAAAATGGGCGTAAAACTACACTCACTCACCCACTCAATAAAAGTATGTGACTGCAAATTGATGCATGTAATTTGTGTCCGTTGCTACACATACATGTTTCTGAATGACGTGGTCCAGGTGACTTGTATCCGTCGGAATACACCTGAACACGTACATTACACACCTGTAAACTCCACTACAGACATCAGCACTGTTACAGTGGATGTGAAGTTTGTGGGATACACCGGACAAGGATGACGTGTATCCATTGCAAATCGATAATTTAAACTGATAAGAGAACGTTTATGTCCACCATCTTGTACGCCAAATACAAAGGACCGATCAAAGCAATGTATTCTCTTTCATTAAACATGACAAGATGTATATCTTTATCTGGGAGAAACGCGGTTTAATGTCAAGTTTATTATCTGCGCTCATCCGATTCGAGGCGTATACTAATGCGTTGTGGCTGCACTGAATGCTTCTATTGTTATACTGCGCTTTGCCGAGAAGTAAGGGAGATAATGAATATTGAGGACGTAATATAAAATGTATCATAATACGTGTATGTGTGCGTACGTGTATGTATGTATGTATGTATGTATGTATGTATGTATGTATGTATGTATGTATGTATGTATGTATGTATGTATGTATGTATGTATGTATGTATGTATGTATGTATGTATGTATGTATGTATGTATGTATGTATGTATGTATGTATGTATGTCCGTGTCAAGCATCCGTGCGTGCGTATGTCCGAGCCTGTGTGAGCATGTATGTAAGCTTTCGAATTCACTTCCATGCCATTAAAACACTGTTGCATTGTACTGTAGTACAATATGTAGCAAGTACGCCCAGAGTTCAGCCTACCACTTGAACAAACATAACCAACATTTAGTCATTGTAAAATGGCGGTTCACAGGCCACTATAAACATGTCCTGTTACTGTTTACTATAGTTTCCAATTTTACTTAAGTTTAGAGTTTTGATAAATATTAAATTTTCTTCTTGTAAAGTCCACTTTTCAAGAACATGGATGCCAGAGAAGATGTAAGAGATATAGAATCATTCCAGTTTTGAATACCACATGTGTGTTCTGCAAGGCCTTCGTACGCCAGGAAGTACTTCATGCACCAATAAGCCTCTCTTGTGGTGCCCTACGGGAATTTATCCAGAGTTACCGAACGTTTTTCCGAGGTCACCAAAGGGGGCGTGTAACCCCTGTTGTTAGAGGTAATCATTATCACTTGGGCCTCGTCCCCGCGTTTCTTCCCACCGGTCAGTTTGTTTACATAGTCCACGCCCCCAGCTATGACCGGTGCTTAACATGTAATTACCTTTTTCTGTTTTGTTGATTCTGAGCGAGCTTCAATGATCAGCCAAATTAACTCACAAATGCTCCTGTGCACCAGTAATGATTGATCAACTTTTCACAGTATACTTTAGCATGCGCATGGCAGGATATGACGTAACTTTTTTAACGGGCCTATGAACAATAAAGCCTCGTTGATGACACGTTGAGCTTTGTTGACTCGGTGATCCGAAAATAGGATCGCTTACTCTCCCCAAGGGATTTCGTCCTGTGTTATGTAATCGATGTGTTTAGTTTTGAAGGGGTGAAAGTTTCGGATGTGTTGGGGAGGTGAATCTCCCCCTCCCCGTCATGTTGAGGCGGCCACACAGACACCGGTCAACAATGACGTGGGTGTAAGTCCCTGTGGACAGTCTGATGGACGTGTTAATGATTTGGTAGTTCCATTTGAATGAAATGCCCGCCACTTTTGTAAAAACTAGCGGTCAAGGTAGATTAATCGCAATCAAGGCGGTGCTGACATTTGAAATGGAGGTCATCTACTGTATCTGTATTGCACGTACATGGCTGTACTCTGTAATTACCTTTTAATGAAAAAATGGCAAACGGGTAAATAATAGCATCAGTATTTTCCTTGACTCGGTTCACGTTTGTGTATTTAAGATACGTTATCTTTTTAATTGTGTGTACATAGATTACAACGTAAAGATCGTGTTCGCTGATAAAGATCAAATTTAACTGTCGGCTTCTTTTCAACATTATTGATACTATCATTAAGAGATAATATCCACAATGACCAAACACATCTCATGTTGATGCCGATGATGATTGCTTTATGATTATACTTACACTTACAGAGGCGTTATTAAGGTTATTTTAAGCAAAATATAAATCTGCATTTTGAAATGTTAACATATGTCGGTTACCATGACAACACCCCCACGAGAACCATGTAACCCACGTGTGCCAATCAAGATTGCAAATGTCAATGCATATCAGAGAATCTGCTGTCGAGGAATCTATTTTAATAACTCCGTTACATCCTGATCGTTAAGAACATGAACTGTGACTTTCACGGTGGTTCAACGCAGTGCTCATCAGTATTGGAGCAATGTGACGAGGACCTATGGTTATCGCGGACGTGGGATTGATGTTATGAGCACGGATTATGATGACTCAAAGTCACCATAGGTGCCAAATCCATGACCACCAATGCATTTTCTTTTTCTTGGGCTTATGAGCAAATGTTGAGTCAGAACCCTCGGAGAGGACCCAATACCCATGTACTTAAGGGAAGACAGTAGACATTGGCAGTGAAGTCGTAACGGTGACGTAAGTAATAGAGACGTCTTAAGGTAACTGTGGAGTTGCGTAAGTCAACATCTGAGCCGTAACGCTGTCATGTATAAATGTAACCTATAAACTGAACTTCATATTTTAATGTACAAATTGTATTATTATATTTATCAAGGGAAAATAATCGTGCACGTGAAGATCCGGGTTAGAATAATCCATGCTTGTCGTAAGAGGCGACTAACGATATCGGGTGGTCAGTCTTGCTGACTTGGTTCACACGTGTCATGGTGTCCCCATTGCGTACACCGATGATCATGCTGTGATCAGATCACTGGATTGTCTGGTATAACCTCGATTGCTTACAGACTGCCACCATATGGCCGGAATATTGCTGAGAGTAGCGTTAAACTAAAGTCATTCACTCAGTATCGGGGGAAAAGTATGTAGTTGAGACGAGGAAAGGTAACGATGTAGTTGTATACGTTATTAAGGAAAAGTAATACTGTCGTATTTAACTTTTTATGTTATTATGTTTTTTGTATTGTTTCTGTATCATGTTTAAGAAAACACATTTCCAGATGTGTCTTTGTGTGACTGGTTGGCAGGACATGGTTATTAGGTGTGATAACTGATTTTCAGCATCCTATCAACTTTACCCTTACATCCCACTGGAATCGTCAGATAATCGAGAATATCCTCTGGTGTTGACCTTATGTATTTATGTTCGGTAACATCTGAGGCCTGCCTTACTTCGGGTCTTCCTCCCACGATAAGCAGTCACGTCATGATATAGCTCCCATACCTGAAAGAATGTGCTTGGAATGTGATGGAATGTTATACTCTCTTACCCACTCGATCTCTCATTCACGTAAAGCGAACTCAACTGAGTTACTATAAGCTGGCTAACAAAAACTGCCCTGACCTTGAAGTAACGTTAATGGAACGCTTTAATCTAAACTCTACAACTCACGTCAGTTTGATGTGAGAAAACCAGGTCGTCTAAAATATCAGTTGTTTCTTCAGGTAGTCTATCAAATGTTTCATTCACGTTTCAAACATTTCTCTGCGCTAAGAAGCCTAGGATTCCACAGTCGTTCTCGACCTTGCTGTCTTGAACTGATTCCATACCCTCGTGCAAGTATTGACAAATGACGCTAATAGGTATGCTCTTGTTATTACTTGTCAAATTTGGTTACTTCAATTACGGAACGGTCAGGGAAGCTCGCTGTTCAGTTGGCATAAATGGCCGGACACGGCTTCAGACCACAAAACCTGTCCCTAGTTTCATCTATCTATCCTCTCGGTACTAACATCCACGGGAGAATTGGGGACTTTGCCTGTATATGCTTACGGGTAAATGGGGACAAGGGCTGTATGTAATGATAGAAAATAACAGAGAACAAGATCCCCCCTGATGAAAGCTCCTCGAAACCTCGCCATCCCCTACTCTGCAAATAAACATCTCATAATGACCCGGCTTCTGAAGGCATCCCATGCCTCGTCGTTATTGAATTAAGTGTAATTTACGTGGGATGTTTTCATTGTAGTGGCCGTAGAACCGTGGTCGATGGAAGCGCAACAAGTCCCCTGACTGGCCATTAGTTGATCATTACTCCTGTTTGTTCATTCACAATCAATTAGCACTTCACACAGTGATAAAAAATATGTGTGTTATTTATTTCACGAAGGCAGTGGATGAATGGGAGTGAAAAGCAGCTTGTTTGGTTTTGTCATAAGGAGCTACGCGTTGACGAGCATGAATAGAGCTAATGTTTTCTGTTGTTGAGAAGATGGTTTTGAATGTCAAGAACATGCACACAGTATTCTTCAGACATTAACAAAATCAGACATGCTGGCTATTCCTGACAAAATCTTCCCGTAATTATGTAAACATGGAACAATTACCAATATGTTCACGCGTAAACGGTCAATATTTGTCAGTAAATCTGAAAGATCTTTAATTTCAACATGGAGACATGGAAGACATTTTAAGTGGCAGAAGATGCATGTCGATTGAACTGGATGATGCACTTTACTGAAAAACCCAACACAATTACATATTTTTAATTTGCAAACTCCCAAACTGTTTGGATTTCGTTTACTGAGTCACCCAGAAGACCAAAACCCACACCGTTTGTTCCTTATCTTCAGGCGTGTTCACTTATGCAACATTTTTACCTCACAGCTGGTGGTCTTTTCTTGAGGGTGGCAATTGACCCATGACATTTCTCCGAGACTTACATTGTAAGAAAATAGTTTCAATATTGTCTGAGCGAGACTATGTAATATCAGCACAGCCAGAGAACGCTACAGTTAACACCAGCGTGTTACAAAAAGCATTTCTGGAGAGCAGCCATCGTAAACAATCTACTTATTCCCTCCCCTCAGCTGTCCAACACAGGATGACTATTGGGTAGTTTGGGATAATATTTTCACAGCAACTGTTTTGGAACGCTTAACGTTTTTAACGATATGCTATCATGAGCAATGACGTGATACTCTCCGGGGCTGTTAGTATGTTAGTTTATTTTTAGAAATGTTCTATGACGTCATGGTCGCTTTCATCAGTGTGTCTTCTGTTGAAAAACGTGAAAAATGAAAGTGTTATTGGTTTGCATAGAGTGTGTTGGTAAAACAGAGTTTGCCTTGGGTTAGGTCAGTTTTATCATCCTAACTTATCGGAGGCTGGAACACTTTTACGACATCTATCTTACCTCAGGTTGGGTCAGTTTTACGACATCAAGCACATACACTCTTTTACGACATCTCGTCTGTCACTTGTGACGTACATTTCATATCAGCCTTAATCTTCTGCGGCACGGAAGCTACTATTTGAAGATGTTAGCTGGGAGTCTAATGTTGCTGGCAGAATGTGTTCCACTATTCCCACTTATGTAACCCAGCAATGGTTTACTTGCTCCAGACCATTAGTTGAACTGTTCCATGTCCCTCTCCCGATCAGCCACCTGTTGTCAAGAACATTACACATTGATATTAAATAAACTGTACCCTCTCCAAGTGGAAGACGGGTATGTAGGTGTCCAGTGTCTCATGCAGTAAGTGATACCTATTGGTCTGCCTCGGCCTTACTCCCGATAACTGGCAATGGCTGCTCATGCTTTTAATCACATGGTCCTTACTGGACTATGTTCAGGCATATGCTCTGTGACTGGAAAATTGCTGGTTGGGGTGTTTAATGACATCCACTCTTCCCCCGTGCACCAGATCTTTTGTCCAGTTATCACCATCTTAATTATAATTAGTCTTTGGATTCTGGTTCAGTTCCTAGTGATTTTGTATCCTCTTCAGTGTTTTATTGTTTTATTTTGTACTAGGTTTTCTTTTCCCCTTGTCCGTATCCTGTTCCAAGATTGCAAGTGTATTGTTTGGTATTGTCTCCCAGACTGGGATCAACATTCACACGGCGAATATCGCCCAGAACATGACGTTACCTAAATAAATGGCCACACAGATTAATCTTACCCTTCTGACATTCAATCTCAGAGTGGGTTGCGGACGTGCAAAAAATGATCTCCTAAAGACTACAACGGAACGCGTTTCCGTTGGAATCTCAGTTTCTACTTCATCACGAGAGTCGGCCGGCTGACATCAAAGCCCCGACATATTTGTCCATGACGTTCAGACTGTCAAAGTTGTCTGTCCGATATACACACAATTGTAGGAACAGAATTATTTTAATCAATAAATCAGCATGTCTCCTTTGATCCCACAGGGCAATCTTTCCAGAACAACGGTCTGAACTTATGATACTGCAAATAGTTGTTCAGAAACCTGTTCTCCTTGGACTAAACCACTGGTTTGCTGGTCTCAAACTAGTCGTGTGTTTGTTGAGTGTTTGGTTATCAAATACGTTGTATCGCAATAAGACAAACAGCTTTACTGTATTACTGCTGTGTAATCGTAAATTAAAACATGCGAACACCTGGTGCCATCACTAATTTTCAGTGATCTGTTAATTTTCACAATTTTTAATTTTGCGCCCAGTGTGATCTCTTGCGGCGGGAGCGGTGGGGTAACCTTGTGGTTAAAGCGTTCCCTCGGCACACCGATGACCCGGGTTCTATTCCCCACATGGGTACAATACGTCAAGCCCATTTCTTGATATTGCTGGAATAATGAGTGACATTAAAAATTGTCCGGTTTCAATAAAAGTATGAATCACGAATTTCTTAGCAACCTAGTCTTCTGTCAGTATCAATGTGTAAACACTCCAAGTCAAAGACGAACTTGTGGAGGACGGCTGTGTTTATTACCCAGCTGTAGAGTCCGTTGCCTTTATATACGATATTTACACATACATTGGAGTGATCACCAATACAAACGTTTAATATGTTTGATAAACACTGTGGAGAATCACTCGGTCTGTTTGATGTTGTAAACAGTTGTGCAGAAAGCCGTTTTCTATTCAGATACGATACAAGTAGTCAATTAACGGCCTTTAAGATGACCTTATTTGCTGGTCATCCCCTACTCCATTTAGATCGTCTCAGGTCAACATAAATGTGGCAGTTAATACGAACACACAGCGCCTGCACTCTCTCGGGGCCACTGTGACCCCTTTATCATAATTATATCGATCTGACAGATAAACTAGGGGTAATAATTGGGTTAACGTTGAGTAAACATGCTATATGCACATTACCGAACTTCTGTATCTCAGTAGGCAGAACAAACGGTCGAAAACAAATCTCCTATATTGACTATAACATACTTCAATACCTCAAGGATAAATGTGTTACATTTTATAGGGATTAAACCTTGTTAAGATTTTTTTACTGAGGCAGACGTTAATCACTTTGTTTCCATCTCTGCAGCTGTCGTTCACTTGATAAAATGTTTGTGAATGCAGACTTGATCTTGTCTGTATAGGCCTGGAATAATGCCGATGTGACGTAAAACCCAACTCGACTCACTCTTAATGTATTCACTGATGGAGTGCATGACACCCCTCGCAACAAATAACCACTCATTCACAAACGTCCAGCAGCCAGCCGTATGGTATGGTCTGTATTGTCCATTACGGATGAGACTGAATAATTAGATTACTGTAATTACAGTTCAGACACCGGGTGTCCCAGGACTGGATGTGTATTTTCTACTCTACCGACAGTTCCCATGTAGTGTGAGTCATAGCTTCTGACCAGTTACATACATTGACCGTGGAACAAGCAGTAGGGCTGAACGCGGCTTTGATAAGCATTTCAGTTAGTTATAGCACGGTATATCAACTTGACATGGAAACGACGCACGTTTCAGATAGTAGCCTATGATGGGTTTTCACGTGATACAGGTAAGAATACAATAAATGGTATTTTAATGTTCAGGCTACGTATGTTGGGTTTAAAACAGTTTTACCTAGAACGCCACCGTTACCCCTTACGACACTACACTACGCTGGGACCACAAGGACCACACTCATTTGCTACCGCACGCTACATTACTACCTTAAGACCTTAAGACTCTTAAGACTACAGCTATATTAAGACGGCAGTCGCCCCCCTCCCCTCCCGACCCCCTAAATCTCAGGGACTCTGACATAGAAAGAGAATAGGTATCCGGTGATGACCCTGGGTACCAAGAAATGGTGCAGACTGACCCTCTTTGCCACTTTGATGAAAGCCACGAGCTCGATATATTGAGCCGAAAGACGAAGTATGTCTCTCTAAGATTCGATCCAAGAATCAACGTGACGCTCCACTGTCACCCAGAACGGCAACCTCGACCATTACTGACCATAATAGTCTGGCTCTCTGTCCCCGAACCATATTATTTTCGCTACTGCTAAACCCTCTCTGCAATGCTAAATCCTTAAATGAAGCAAATCTAGATTTCCTCAGGTTCTGAATCTCAGGTCTCTCTGGGGCTGTGTGTGTCACTGTCAAAATTATATAAATTCAGAGACTAAGCGCTAGTCTATGGCCATTACTACAAGTGTGTTTATTGGTTCCATTAACTGAAGGCTATACAGCTTTATGTACGTACAGTTTCACTGCCAAATAGTAAGCTTTGTAACTGTCCCGTATCAAGTAGCAACGATTGCGTATCGTTTCCAGGGCCGAGGAGCTTTCTCCTTTTTATCAGTGGGTGGTGATATAATTGATATCAAAAGACTCGAAGGTGACTCAGAGATTCTCCACATCCTCCACTCACAGTTTTGTGAAGATGCAAATTGACTGACCAGAATATCTCTTTTGTCACAAACCCTCATTAATTTAATTGAATGTGCACCTTAAGATAAGAACGTGGCTTCATTATTACACTTGCATTATATTCAAACAAGGGGATCCCAGCGTTTAAACTGGTTATAGTTACGAGGCAGGCTCGGGTTCTTTTCTCCCGCATGAAGCATAGATGCAACGCATGAAGTCTGTTTCCTGTGTCCCCTGCTGTGTTATTGCTGAACGTGAAATAAAGTCGTACTTACTTACCTACTCCATATGTTCAGACACAATCAACAATCTAACAACAAGTCATAACAATAAGAAAACGACATTTGGTTGTTGTCGTTTCCTGGGATTAACTGTGATTGTAGAAACTGAATACACTTTGAGGCAATAACAAGTTCTGTTTAAAGGATATGTTATGGCGTTTATTTTAGTTTAGAAATTCTCTTTTATGAATGAATGTCTTTATTTCTCCACAATGTTATGAATGAATGAATGAATGAATGAATTAAATTCCCCGAGATAGGTCAGAAGGTGCTCAAAACATTTTGGCAGAAGGATAATTATGTTACCTTGTTCTGTTTTTGTAGAATTCGGGCTTTGAGATTCTGTTATATGGCGCTATAGTTTTGGATTCCATATATAGGTTTTGTTTGAGTTCAAGTCATCCTGTTAAAGATTATGGTACATGGTGTAAGGTTCTGTTTAAAGACTGTTATTGGATACTAGTTTAGGATTCTATTGGATAGTTCTCTTTAAAAGCTTGTCTTAGATGTATATTTTGGTAAATTAGTTGTCAGTATTCTGCATGCGTTGCTTTCGGTTCCTGGGTGTAGTTAGGGGAGTCTGTCTCGTTTACTAGATTGCAAAACTGTAAGTTTGCTTTGCTGTAGTCGTGCTGTAACAACGGGTTTTCATTCTGACGGAGATGTTATCATATATTTAGCGCCCTACCCCGGTCCAGAGAAACGCTTCTCGAGTCTGACGCGGTATTAACCTCAATCACAATGACAATGTCGACCATTTCACACTATATCAACCTGCCTAGGACAGCTGAAATCACCAATGTCGCCAACACGACAATCCTCTTACAGAACCCGTTGTCCGACCAAAACCATAGTGCTTACGCTGGCAGATCCAACGAGAATTCGTGAGATGTCGGCGAGGTAAGAGGCCTATTACCTGTTGTGTCAACACCGGGTGGCAGCGAGGGTACAGACATACTTATATCACTGCAAGTGATAGACACGGCGATAGCAGTTAGACAGAGAAAGTTGACTTTAGACTAGTTTATGTGTATTTGTGGATTCGGAAATCTAAGCATGTTGATAGATTAAACAGCTTTGTAAGCGGGCATAAACGGCCTGTGGTTATTGAACGAATCACGAAGGAGACACAAAGGTCTTCAGGCCTATCTAATGACTCTACTCAAAGGTTGTGGATATTACAGTGATCCCGGCCAAGAGTGACGAGCCGACTGAGTAAGCACTTATAGTGAAAGGCTCAATCAAGACTTGTGTACGAAATACTGTTTTTAGACAATTCGTATTAGATACGTTTGACTTTGACTCCGAGGCGGTTTCAGGGCTTCATCAAACCTATCTGCTTCTCATGCTCCAGGGCAGGACCTATTGTTTGATAGGGTGTCTAGATGTAGGCAGTATAGGTCACCACCCAGCTGTTGGGTGTTGCGTCTGTTTGTGTGGTCCTCCTGGGATCTTACTTGTAGACTTTAAAAGTCAACGCTACGCTATGACACGACACCATTTTTCTTAATTAACACAGTCGGGTCTGTAAGTTGAATAATTAATTTTAAAAGTTGGGGAGGGGTGAATGAGTCGGGGGGGGGGGGGGGGTGTGTGCAAAGAAACGACCACTAATTTCTCGGCTGGATTCTTCTTTCATGCAATAGATTCTTGAATTTAGACTTTTTGAAATACCCTGTTTCTGTTTCTTCTGAACATTTAGCGTGCACCTGTCAACAGAATGGATGACCCTCAGTTTATTTATCTTAACTGAAAACGACAGTAATTGTTTGTGTTTTTTCTCACGTTGTTTCTGGTGTGCGGAGTACAGAAATACCGTTTTTCGATTCATTCATTTGTTAGTTTTTCGCATTCCATTTTTAGAGGCGGTGGCTTCATATACTATCGTTTAAAAAATGTGTTTGGCCTAAGGATTACCTTAGTGGCATTTTCAGTAAGACCCAGGTTCGATTCTATGGCTCATCGCCTGAAAATTTAACACTGATGCTGAATATGTCTTACTCTGAGTGCTAAGTACTAGTATTATACATTGACACTTAGGTAAACGAAAGAAGAGGTGGCAGCGGTATACATGTTACACTGAATATGTCTTACACTGAGTGCTAAGTACTAGTATTATACATTGACACTTAGGTAAACGAAAGTAGAGGTTGCAGCGGTATACATGTTACACTGAATATGTCTTACACTGAGTGCTAAGTACTAGTATTATACATTAACACTTAGGTAAACGAAAGCAGAGGTGGTATATATGTTACATTGAATATGTCAAAACAATTTCAAGGCGTATATAAAATTCCTGATTCAGTGGGTGGTTTCACAAGCTCCCCGGAATTCCTGAAAGTCACTGTTTATCATTTTTCTTAACACATTCCCTGAAATGATTATATCGCATTCTCAGTGTTTGTATTACCGATATTGCTTGCAAATACTGAATTTGTAATAAGTAAATACAAAAACGTTTAACATATCAAAATATTATTTTATGCTTTGACACGAAAGTAACCTTCACAGATTTATAATAGTTGCATAAATATGTTATAACAATATTAAACAATTTGACATGTAAATGAAAAAAAAACAATATCTGTCACTATCAGCTTGAGCATCAATGTTCAGATGCCAAAATCATGCAATGTATGAGGGTACCTTCTGTGATATATTTTTAGTCACGTCAGTCAAACAACATGTATGAGAATTTGTTTTTCCTTGGATCGGCTCTCCCTCTGTCAACACCAGGAACTTGTATCATCACACTGTTACCCACTGCAACCCCAGGAAGAGAGAAACATCATGCTCCGTTTCACCATTCTTTTATTTGAAAAATCTGCGACTCTGCAGTCCTCTTCCTGTGTTCACTGATGTCTGTATGTCTCTCAGCAACACAATCTGTTGATGGAGTGAGTGAGTGAGTTTAGTTTTACGCCGCACCCAGCATTATTCCCGCTATGTGGCGATGGTCTGTAAATAATCGAGTCTGGAGCAGACAATCCTGTGATCAGCAGCATGAGCATCGATCTGCGCAGTTCGAAACCAATGACATGTGTTAACCAAGTCAGCGAGCCTGACCACCCGATCCCGTTAGTCGCCTCTTACGACTAGCACAGTCGCCTTTTATGGCAGTTGGGTTGTTGAAGGTCTATTCTACCTCGGAGAGAGTTCTGGTTGCTCTTATTCTGGTTGCGATTCTGGTGATGTTGAAACTTGTCTTTACGTATAACTAATTCAATATTTACGAACAGTACTGTCAAAACTAACACTGAATGCAAAGAATACGATATATTCATTGTCTGTGTGTGTGCGTGCGTGAGTGCGTGAGTGCGTGTGTGTATCTGTGTGTGAGAGAGTGTGTGAGAGAGAATATTCGTAAGTGCAATTAGATCAAGGTCCACGTCGCCCAAACGTAACACTCTCTCTCTCTCTCTCACACACACACACATACACACGCGAACACTGTGTTGTAACACTGCGTTAATGTCATAAATATGCATTGAAATGCATTTCCACTATCTAACGTCCTACATAACCAAACATTTCTCAATTTAATAACCACACTTCATAATCCGGACCTTTAAAAGGATATATAAAGTACTACTTGGCAGATAGTATGACCTACATAGGAGACCGTAAGTCTACGCAGGAGACACGTCTGTTTAACCATACACAACAACATGTACTGTGAGGATATGGCCTTCATCAGAAGACAAGGGTGTATTGTGGAACACGGTGCAGCTCCATGGCCCAGACGAGACACGGATTTCTCCACTGATGATAGCGAACCGTACACTTGAATGACGGGGAGCATGATAACCGTTGAGCAAGCAATTAGCGTGACTCCACTCAGCTATAAACAGAGAACTATCAGGGTTATTACGAAATGACGAGCGATCGAGTCATCCATTACAGCAGATGATTACAAGACTGCTTGTTGCATTACCTGGAACAGATCCTGATGACAGTAATCTCTACCACAGCCAAGAGGCGAACGACGACACCTGACACCATTGTGGCCTTCCTCATCTTCCATCACAGACCGTTACCCGAGTATGCAATGAGGATGCAACCATATGGCATTAGTTTGTACCCACTCCAGGTGCAACCTGATATGTATAATTGACCTGTCTGCTCATCGGCCGTAGATGCGGGTAGCCACCCCGCTCAGGAGATGACATCCAGGAGTATCGGGTATCAGATTCAGATGATGAGGCTATAATTTGCATCACCATAAATCAAAGATGACATCAATGAGATGCCCATTCTTCGGCACCCGTGTAGTCGAAGGGGACTTAATATATTTTGCTGCTATCTTAATGGGATTTACAAATTATACAGAGATGAACACATCTGATAATGAACGGCTAAGATTTATTGTTCGAGGAAACGAAAATTACAGGGATGGTACTTCATGTGTCCGGGGGAATCCTGGCAAAGGCAGGTCGACGGTGAACACAATACGATCTCCTCTTGAGACTGAGACACTAGCTTGCGTCACGAGGCTTGGCCATTATGTGATTGCCTGTAATTACCTGGCTCGCTGAGCTTCTTTTTCTGTCTCCTGATGAAAGAATAGACTATGAGACACGTAATTTGTCCAAGCTGGGTTTAAATTTCTGTGTCATTGGAAAACAGCTGATAGAAGAAAGGATGTAACTATACACCTCTTCTTTTCGGTAAAAACAGAACCGATCATTGCCTTTATTTTCACACGGACAGCAGCTGACAAAGACACATTAGTAGTATAAGAGATATTTTTTTCGATGTCACCAAATTAAAAAAAAACCATAACATATTGCATCTTTAGTGAATACTACAATGATACTTTAACTAAGGTCTATCCCGGAACTGCAATGCCACAATAGTTTCAGTATACAGTGAGTGAGTGAATTTAGTTTTACTCTGCCCTTAGCAATATTCCAGCAATATCACGACGGGGGACACAAGACATAAGCTTTACACATTGTACCCATGCGGGGAATGGAAACCGGGTTTTCGACGTGACGAGCGAACGCTTTAACCACTAGGCTACCCCACTACTTGTTTTCAGTACACAAGACCACTGTGACTTCGTAATGATACTTTCGGAGATGCTGCATATACAGTGATGTAGTGATATATATAATAAGTATTTTTGTTATTATTATATTTTTAATGATTGTTCTTTCATTGACAATCGTTAATGTGGCCAGTAGCGTTTTCGGGACATTCGTAATGTACCAGGTACATTGTATGCTGAAAGACGTTCTCAGAAATGATCGTAAAGATGTGTTCTGTTGTACAGTGTCCCGATACACTAGGATCAAGACTATGTGAGACTAATGCTTAGTCTCTGAATATATACGATTTCGATAGTAACACGCTAACCCTTATAAATTGAAATGGGGCCCCAGGGAGACCATCCAGACTTGCTTCATTTAGGTCTTTAACATTGCAGAGAGAGCTTGGCAGTAGGGACAAAATGTTCAGGGACTGTGAGACAGATTAAGACTATATCTATGAGGATGGTGCTTGCGATTATCATGATGGTGTTGATGTCAACCTTGATGATGACAATGGGGGTTGGATAAGAGTTGTCGTTGGCATTAATAACGGAACCTAGCCTTTATCATCATGATAATCACGGTCACAAGCCGACGACAGCGATGCTAATGCATCATGATGAACTGTTGGACAATACCAGTTAATCAAGAAAGAAATACTGGTTAATGTCCACTTTCCCACTTGTCATTCACCCGACCCTACTACCTAAACCCATTTCATATATCCTGTCGAACGATATTTAACTCAAACTGCTCGATATAGTGGGAAAATTGGTATCTTAGTTCGTCTGATTGAATTCATAACGAAATTACTATATAAGCAATATTCGCATTACTGGGGCATTCAGTGAGCGGAAGACTTTCAAGAAGACCGTCAGATCACTACTAATGCCCTGTAGTGTGGGCCGAATTGAGTCTAGACGTGCTGTGATACTAACGTAACGACAGTATTTTGCCGCATGCAGTCTATATACCAGATCTGAACACTTTGCGCAGTGGTCGGGTTTCTGTAGGACTGGAATGGAAATAAATGGCATGCGACTTAAATGAGAACATATCGGGGAAGCCAGAAATCAGCCATATTTTCGCGAATTGTCTAGACTGGGAAACCTGCCCCGGCAGCTCACAGTAAATGGGGGTAGGCGGGAGGGAAACGAACGCATCTGGCAGGACTCCTGATTGCAGGCTTGTCGCTGCCGTTCATCACGAGAGAACCGCGAGATCTTCAAACGCTCGGGATTGAAACCAAAAAACTGCGGCAGGCGCTTGTGGAATTCCCGCCGCCACTTCCCACAACCTAGCAGAGCCGTCATGGATGACTTCCTTACAAAGACGATCTTTTATCTCCACTCATCAAAGGTATTTTTCCGCGGAATGGTATCTTGATGAGGCTTCGGATAAAAAGGGTGGGCCTTTTCGGCCTCTCACTGCTACAAAAATGAGGCTCCTAATTTCTCCTTGTTTCTGACGTGGTAACGCGCCAGGGAAGGTTGTATGGTTACTCTTGCTTGAAGCGTGCACGGTTTAAATTATACATACTGACAATAACCCCCACTGACTGGGAGGTAGGTCATGGCGATAGATGGTTCCAGAGTTTGGTGTGCCCCCCTTACTGGTACAAAAACGCGGCTGTTCACAACAGCCCCTCTAGAGTTCCACTTGTAAAGTCTGGGCGTTGCTTGAAGGTTGGGTTGGGGTTTGTTTACATGTTCAGAGTATGAACTACTTTCAGATGGTTTGTTAATAAATGTTACTTGTACCCAATAATTGTTTTAACACATCTTTAGTCTTCATCAGAGTTTTGTTTGTTTGTTATTTAACGCCTCATCCAACAATATTCCAGCTATATGGCGGCAGTTAGTAAACACTCACGTCAGTCCAGACGATCTAGTGATCAACAGCATGAGGAGCGATTTACGGAATTGGGATACGATGTGTCAACCAAGTCAACGAGCCGGACAACCTGATCCCGCTAGTCACCTCTTACGAAAGCCACGGGTTTTCAAGAGTAATTTTAATCCGGATCATGTGTCATTATCATAGCTACTGTTACACAACATTCTTCGCAACCTGCATGTCTTTAACGGTACAGACGCTACTTTTGCAGAATCTGTGAAACTGAATTCATCTTATTCAGTGCTGCTTTTAGACTACGATAGATACTGTCTTCATCTGCCAGATTCAGACTACTTCAGTGCCAAAGGTCCGCCATCTATCTTAAACATGCTTCTTTCGCTCGGCTTTGATTTATTATTTCATTGTTTAGGGGTGTCAAAAGAACTACTATCAAACTGGATGTATTAACAGCTTTTTACATGTTATCTATATCTCGAGATGGGCCATACACAAATACTTTCAACATTTTAAGAAAATAGACTTCCACAGATTTCCACTCTCAAGAAAATCTCATCTCAGTTATTCATATAATGAATACAATGAAGAAATATCGTTCATGCATGCCACAATGCCAAACCTATACTTAACAACGAAAGAAACGCAACTGTTTTAATTCAGGTTTTTTCAATATAAGACATGAATATGAACGCTTAACTTTATGAGGTTTATTTTTTTTCTAAAATTGCTCTTGCTGTTCTGTGTATATCAACAGCTTGTCACATCTCTACTTTTCAAACATTACCCGTTATTGAAAGTGATTAAGCCCATAATGAAGATACGAAAACTGGGCATCTAAGAAATATACAAGACGAAATTTAATCTAAATGTCAAATGTAAAATGTACTGCTCATCAACAAGCCCCTAATAATTACGACTTGCGAGTTATGCGAGTCCTGAAACAGACAGTGGCCGGTATCCAATGACACAAGCAGGTTTGATGTTATGCAGGTTTAATATATAAACAAATCAGGACGTGAAGCCTAGTTTCTCATACACTGTACCACACCCGGCTGATAGAAATATTCCTTTCAATTTCATGTATTTAGAAAATAGGAATGTGTAATTAGATTCATGGAGGATGGCCAATATTCTCAACCTAGAATCAGATTGTGGCAAAAGCATTGCAAAAATCATACATGCCATATTTAATAAAGCGCATTCCAGTGCCGAAAACCTGCTCCAACCATTCTGTTTTGTCTGCTGAATTATCCGCCTCCATCACTTGTATATTTGTTATTATATAATTAGTGCCTGCCATCATTTGTTACTTGAAGTATCTATCATCCTCAATGTGTTTATACTCTCCTTGTATATATACACTGTATATACGCGTGTTCAATGGATCTGTGTAAATGCTACTATGCAGAAACTGAGACGCTGACTGGTATTGTACTCTGTTGCAAGAGAGGGTTTCTCTAAGATGTGTACTTGTTCCTTGAATCCCGACGTGCACAATAGGGAAACCTGGTTATTACAGCCCTGGGTCTTCACACTGAAGACGCAAATTCAAAGGCCGACATTATTCTAAGTAGTGATGTTTCTGTATTGCCACTCACTCACACTTACACTCACTCACTCACCCACTCACTACTGATGCTAGAGTTAATGATTCTGATGCTACACCGTACAGCTGATACCCTTGTATGCCGACTGAGCTGCTGAAATTCTGTACAGAGAGCTACAGCTACAGCTGCAAACCCAGGTTTTGACAATCAATCATAGCTTATTTATATCAAAATAGAACTATATCCACACATAATGCACATACAGTCATATTGTTTCCTCCTTAGTTTGTTTCCTAATTATTAGAACATTAAGAAAGGCCTAAAACACAAGTTGAGAAGAGGGGACGTTTAGATTGCCGGAGCTGTCGTTACTATTGACAAAGGGTCTGGGCTCCTGCGGGTTTATATTTTCATTTTAGATACACATTTCAGTAAAGATGCTGGAGACAAAATTCCAACCAGAAATGTGCCGTTAATTTCTAAATCGGTCATAATGTTGTTTCTACACTGAACTACCCTAATGGATGGTGTCCTATATGCGGGCTGGGAACCTTGCTGCGATGTCAGTAGCAGGAAGGTAATTAGCAGTATTGTCTGCAAATGTTGAATTTCAATTCCTGGAGTGGTAATGACAGTCCTGGTCACGTCAAAATACCCCCACCCCCCAACCCCACGCTCCCCTCCCCACCCTCCAGCCCGTGCATGGTCCCGCCCCAGCGGTAGGCCGTTAACAGTCCCCATGTTACTAACGTCATCTACAATGACTCATCGACACCAGTGTATAAATGAACACAATATGACACTAGAACTCACCATTTCACTATCGAATGTCATACAGTTCTTACACCACCACCGTTATCAAATGATAATAACTGCCTCTGCCCATACTATAAAACTATTTGAAATTAACATATGTCAGTCACAATGTTGTTGGGGACCTATCACACAGGCTACTGCCACCCCCCGCGACGGATGATTGACAGCGAAAGGGGGGTAAACATGATTCTGAGAGGGACTCCAGGGAACCAAGGGAGATAATTGTCTAATCGCTGATGACCCGAGGGCACGTAATGGCGATCTAGGTCAAAGAGGTACAGCTACTTCACGGTAATCTCTCTAGGTTCCCAGTTTCACGGTGTTTCAATGTCACTTGACAGACATCGACTACCATGTCAAATGTTGATCATGCTGTGAGACAAGCGTCAGGATTGTTCCTAGGGCTACTCATCACCAAGATGATCAAAGCCCTGAAAACAATATTTATTTCGGAAAACGTGGCTGTAAAAAGGACATGCGGTTGGTTGTTCCCGTTGCCCTGGAGCCTGGCAAACATTTCCTACATATAACGTTTAACATGTAAATGTTAGGACCAAAGTAAAAGGATGGTGTTTTACGCAGGAATCTGCTGACAAATAAATTTATTGAACAGAACAAGCTGTCCCACAAACACCCTATTTGAAGAAAAAAGTAAATCAGTTCAACAGTGTACCAGCACCAGTAAATATTGAATGGGTGTTGCGAGCTGGCTTATAAACTGAGTGAGTGGTTCGGGATTTCAGCTGCTCTTTGCAATATCATTGAGAATCGAACTCGGCTCTTTGGTGTGACGAAATCAAACACGGCAACCACTGAGTCATGGGTGAAGGAGAGGGTTACTAACTGTGCCCATGCGCGGTAGGGAAATATTGGTCAACCATTTTACGTTGTCTTGTCAAGCTACAGGATACAGAACGTACAGTAAGCGTGTAAGTCACTTTCTAAATATGTAAATTTTAACCTTTAAACATTGTCGAGGACGGGATCAGAGATTTACCCAGGAGTGTGCAGTGATTATCTAGTTACAATTGGCAGGTGCGTGTTGAATCTCAGCACTGTTATCATCTCAGCACTGTTATCATCCGGGGTTATTGAGGACTACGTGTGTTATTGTTCTCTGGTCCTCGAAACCTGGATAATGAGAGGATAATGTTCATTGTAGTTACTCCTGCAGAAACACATATTGAAGCTATGTCTTCGTTGAGCTTCCCATGGTAGCTGGCATATCCTCGGATTAAAGTTACATAATTATCATGGATATATAAAAACAGTAAAATTGATTCTTTCTCTAAAGCCTCAATAACCTGGTGCAGGAAGCGTGGGTACAGGTCGCTGTACGTACTTGTGACACAGGTGCGAATATATTACGACTGATCGCTTTAGAAGAAAGCACATGCTTTAGGGTATAATAGAAGGTAAATAAAACCAATGTGTCATAGATCTGAATGTTAGAGATACTAGACAATATGCCTTGAAGCTCAAGTAAAAATCTGTCACCGCCACCGCCAACACAACCACCAACATCAACACCATCACCAAAACCAACACACTAACATACGCATGAACATTAACACCGTCACCGACACCACCAACACCAACAACTCTACCACCGCAATGTCATCACCAACAGCTACATACGTCCACACACACGAATTATGCATCTCTATTCTCCTCCAGTCAAATTTGGCTCAGTGTTAATCATTACACCGGTATAGCTCTGCACATTGTACCCACTGATGTAGCAATAATACTGGGAATAAGCTTACTAAGACTGCACGCTTAGATATATCTGTTTATAACTGTCAACTGCCCTGACCGCTGTTGGGCCAGTGTTCTCACTATGCATGTATATAACTGCCAACCATGTATGATGGAACCAGTGTTCTCAGTATGTATGTTTATAACTGTCAACGGCCCTGACCGCTTTTGGACCAGTGTTCTCACTGTGCATGCTTGTAATCGTCACCTGTGCATGTTGGAACCAGTGTTCTCTCACTACGCATGTTTATAATTGTCAACCATGTATGATGGAACCAGTGTTCTCACTGTTTATGTTTATAATTGTCAACTGCGCTGACAGCTGTTTGAACCAGTGTTCTCGAGCTCACTATGCTTATTTGTAATTGTCAACTGCTCAGACCGATGTTATCACTATGCACAGTTAACGAACTAAAAGAAACAACAACGAATAATTATCTTCACAACTGCAACGAGATAGCGAATATATAGAGACATCCGCATTTTGACCGCCATTTATCAGCTTTCGACATAATCATTACACGTTTAGAATAACCCCCTACTGAACTGTGTGCCCCCAAAATGAAATCTTGGAGTCCGAACTAACCGAAACTGCTGTGTTCCCAATCTATGTACATCAGTGCAACGTTTTACTTAAGTTATATCCGTTAATATCGCTTTTAAGTCTGTCTTGAAAGGAAATCGACATCTAAGCAAGTCATTACAGGTACTTGAAAACCCGTTCAGTACCTAAGTCAGTGCCTTAGACTGATGTCTACAACCGGACTATAGGTTGTCGGTGTACTGAAGTGTGGTAGGGGTTATGAGGCGAGGAACTCGGTCGATCGGGCTTAGCATACAGCCCCAGCTCACTCCTCAACCATGACAAAGCGAGCATACAGATATATCGTCTTCAACTCGTCTGTGATATATTATGACATGCCGGTGGGCAACTGTTCGGTATAGCATCTTAATCTATGCACGATTTGCAAAGTGATAAGTCTGTTTAAAATACAAGATTAGGGTTGATTAGGAAGAAGCTAACGCAGTGATACTTAACGTGGTTTGGACGTCTGTATACGGAGAACTGTAACATTTATGCATCACAGTTTTAAATTCTCGTTTTGACGCCCTCATCCATCAAACACCGAGAAGTGCCCGAGCAGATACCAGCCTCTTGTGCTGGCGATATTACGTGTCAAATCTCGCCGTTTCACGCGTGGAGCAGGTGCGTCGCGAGAAGGTCACCAGGGGTCATTTGAGGAGTTTTCTCTCGATTTATCATTATGTCAAAACCAGCTGGTTGAGAATTTAACAAACAAAATTATGTAAAGGAATCCCAACCCGGTCCTACAGGAAAGTCTGATAACGAGAATGCAGGTCATCGCGACGCTCTTCCGATCGTCCCCAATTGCTCGATGTTCAGATATGCCATTATCAGATGCCGAGATTTTACGATTGTACCCGAGAGAATACGAGGCTAATTACTTTACCTGACAACGTTCAGCTATTGATGGATGTGCATACTCACATCCATGTCAAAGTTGTTCTCACAACTGCTTGTCGGTCTTGATGCTCCGCAATGTCAAAGAAGCTCAAAGCTGTTCACCAACGAGTCTATTCCTACACAGTATGATTTTAAGACATTTCCATGAATTTTCAAAATAATATTAATTAGTTAATAATAACACGTTATAATAATATACTAAACAGCAGAAGAAAAGCAGGTGCTCAAAGAATGAAATCACATTTCTATTGAATAGCTTGACAAAACAGAGTTGCGTTTCTTTTGCTGTTCAGTATACATGTGTATATATATGTGTGTGTGTATATATATATATATATATATATATATATATATATAGACACACACACACATACATATATATGTATACACACACACACAATGTGTGTGTGTACCGTTCGATGACTGTGCAGCCAAAACACCGTCATTTAAGCAGTCAAAACACATTGTGCAAAAATGAGGCCATAATATCTGGCAAGCCTATATTACTCTGTGCCTATTGTTTCTCTGTGTACCATGCATATGCCAGATGGTAGTCTAACAATCGTTATAAGCGTGGACTAGGCATCAGTCACTCGTAATTCGTATAAAATGTGTACAATGAATGCATAAATTGTGTATATGACCCTTCTTTGATATTTCATAAATACGTGTTTGGTGTTCACACTTCACATTCCTAGGAAATACGACTAACGTCTGTAGAGAATCGACAGTCCAGTGATTGTTATCATGAACATCGGTCTCCGCAGTTTAGATACGATAATCATTTCACTGACCGTTAGTCACCTTCTATTACAGGCGGCCCGTGAAGGGTAGGATAGGTCTTCAGCAACCTATGCTTGCCACAAAAAGCGACTATGCTTGTCGTAAGAGGTGACTCATCGAGTGGTCATACTCGCTGACTGGGTTGACACATGTCATCGGTTTGCAATTGCGCAGATCGATGATCATGCTGTTGATCACCGCCATATAGCTGGAATATTTCTGAGTGTGGTTTAAAACTAAACTCACTCGCTCTTGTTACAGGAATTGGTTGCTGAAGATCCATTCTGACGGGTTAGTTATTAGTGACATAACACACAATGTAAACACGGTAGCATGACAAGTCTCAGATAACTGTCGTGGTGGTGGGGTAGCCTAATAGTTAAAGCGTCCGCTCTTCACGCTGAAGACAGGAGTTCGATTCCCCACATGGTTACACTGTGTCAAGCCCATTTCTGGTGTCTCCTACCGTGATTTTGCTGGAATATTGCTAAAAGCGGCCTAAAACCATACTCAGTCACTCCAAAACAGATTCCATCGGTCGCACAAGGTGAGTTGAAATGTAGTGTCCATTTGTTACAGTCAGGTTATAAAATCAGTCACATCGTGAAATGACTAAATGTTTCAGTATTTTCGTGAAATGGCGAAGAGCGTCAGCCATTACACGTCATTTTGTCTAAAAACTTACTCATTTCATGAAATTTCACTTAACAACGTAATCTACAAAAGTGGATCACAAATTCAACATCACTTATTGTCACTAATTGTTAAAACTATTTTGGCGGCGACTGTTGCACTTCAGCTTGGCTTTGATGCCTTTAAACCTGTTTTTTTTTACGCTTACTGTGTCCAGAGCAGCAACACCTCACAAACCCCTGTCCACCAAATATAGATGAAATGAAATTTCATGAAATGACTATATTGAATGTTGTTACACAAGATGACGAGAAATGACATATATAGACAAACCGTATCATTTTATTCGATATTAGATAACTACTGCCAGTCTCTCTGAGTCCCTGACCCATACGCTTTAATTTGATTGCCCCTTCCGTCACGCCCCTTCTGTCAAAGCAGAAGCAAAAATGAAGCAAGTCTATATTTTCTGCATCTTCTACATCACTTAGGCGCCTTTCCAATTTAATTTGAAAATCAGAGACTGAGTATTTGTTTACGAGACACTTTTCATCTTTACGAATGCATCAGCGACGTGAACATCACGGCTTCTTGGCTGAATTCTTTACGTCTTCTTTAACCTGACGAACAACATTAATGTTTAACTGTGGCAATTCTATACAACGTGTGAAGAAGCCTATACAACATCATTGTACTGGCATTTAAGGACGTCACTTGTTTTTACAAGAAACATCTGCGACTTCAGTTGTTTGGTTAGAATACGAGAAGCAGAGAATCGCTCGTGTTAGGTTAGAAGTAAGACGTATTTATCCACGTCTTATACACTGTAATCATCATCTTATGAGATCGTCATGGAGATATACCAAGTTGAAAATAACTAACTAAAGTTTCAGCTTAATGTCGCTGATCTTCTTACAGATATACTGCGTTCACCTTGCCAGGTTTATATGCGAACTTTTGTTTCATATTTCAGATGAATATATATGGACATATATCATGCTAGTATTTTACATCTACATTTTATTTTGCGAGTATAGCAAGCCCGTGTTCACAAAACTACCTGGCGGTGGGGTAGCCGTGTGGTAAAAGCGTCGTTCACTTGTCACTCCGAAAGCCTGGGTTCGATTCCCCACATGGGGAACAATGTGCGAAGCCCTTTTCTGGTGCCCCCTGGTATTGCTGGAATATTGCTAAAATCGGCGTAAATCTAAACTCACTTACTCTGTCGTACGCTCTTTGATCTTTCCCCTCTTGTTTCGCTCACGCTCTCTCTCTCTCTCTCTCTCTCTCTCTCTCGTTCGAGACCACCATACAGCCTTTCTTATATAATAATTACTGACTGTATTCTATTCCCTCATTGTGAATGCTTATTAAAGACTATATTGTTTATACTTTTAAAAAACAGTTCATTGTGCCTGCCAACAGGGCCGGTTTAACAAATGAGAAACGCCATGTGCAAGAATATTGAATAGCTAATGGCATAACTAATAAATGTATTTTAGCAGGTGCTTGTCGAGACCCGGCCAAAGACACAGTTTCGACGTGGCTCGTGTCTCGGAGCTGACAGATAGAGCCCACCAGGCACCAACAGCCTGAGTAAATTTGTTTTTAATATTCCCTTCATTGTGGACAAGAAAAGACGCCATATTCTATTGAATGCGTGTGTATACACAACATGGCAACATGGCGACGACGGGGCTAATGACAACCCTGTTGGCCGTCGTTATAAAGTCGTTAAACAACCGCAGTCCTAATCATGGTTGTTGGCAAATAACATATTAGTTCCATCAATAGACAGGAATTCTATGACTGAGTGTATGAAGTTTATTTATGAATGCAGATGGTCACAAGGGCACGGTATGGTCAAACACAATCGTCCACACCCGCGTCTCCACACCTGACCGGAAAACCGACTCGAGGATTTGCTGTCAGCCTCGATAGAAGAAAGGGACGATCCTCAATCACGCCCCCCAAAAATCAGCGGTCGTCAGACGTCACAAGCACATGTTGTTCGAGAATTTGCAAATTTATTAATAATTAATAATCTGTCTCCACTTCGCGCCAGATGGCTGTTGTACAGACATACAGTCACAGACGTTAGAGCTCAGATCAGGAGTATTGGATGACCGCGGTCATATCGGGTTAGCGTCACCAAACACTTGGTCGTATTTCCGAGAGCTATGTCCTGATGGGACAAAGATATCAGGGATTTAGAACAATTATCTTGTTGACCGGACACTTACACTGGTCAGGACCTACCAACTCAGTATGGTTTAGTCAAACATAGAGTCGCCAGTACAATCAGATGTACACAGATTACCATGGCTGTTCTTCTCTTAGTCAATGATGGCTGCTTTGTTCGTGAGTTGTCCACTTGTCGTTCATTTAATTACGAGACAGGCGGCATACCTGGTACACAGAACTATCTTAATCTCTATCGTATTAGCAAAGTTGTTAGGGTCAACCTGAGTGAAACAGGGCAACTATTATCGCTAAATAATGGTTTATTATAGGTCCCTAATCTCATTTCGGTCATAAACGAAAAGTCATTATGTATATTTACTCATCAAGGGATATTACCTGTTCATTAAACACACAAGAATTCGATATTTTGGATGAGTGACGGTTCAGTTCAGTGACGGTGTGGTAGCGAGTGATGGGTGAAAGTGTGAGTCAATACTCTTGCTGAATTAGTTATATACGGCATGTAAAACGCGGGAAGAAAACCCGAAGTAATGCAGTTCTGACGTACACAATTAGTGAAAACTTAGTGGCGGTGACTAGTGGTGCCTTTGCGTGAGGACCCCGTTTCCAAAAACAAAACAAAAAAAACAAACAAAAACCCCCTGAACCCCCCCCCCAAAAAAACAAAAAACAAAACAAAAAAAAAACAAAAAAAAAAACAACAACAACAGCAAAACAACAACAACAACAACAAAAAAACCAAACCAAAACAAACAAACAAACAAAAAACAACAACACAGATCTAATCCTTCGACAGTCGGAGGGTTACGTCATGCTCTTAATAATATGTTAGCACTAAAATTCAATTTGAGGGATGCGTCCTGGGCCACCCTTGTCGCCGTTGCGTGTAGAAACTAGTACTATTACGTAAGAAAAATATGTTTCTATAATAAAGGTGCGTGCACGGTAACATCGCTAAAATATATTTTTTGGTGTTCGAGTTAGTTGATAAGCAATATTCTGAATCTGTGGGTATTTCTAATTATTCGAGAAAGAAGGACATCATTTACAGGCTCAAAGCGAACCGAAACAAGAACCTGCGCAGTTGTATTACTAGTACAGAGACAAACCTTTGTAGGAGATTAAATACTTAAAGAAATAACGAAGTACTGTAACGGTCAAAGCAACGATGACAGGTTAGGATGTCAACACTTAACATCAATTGCTGCTGGACTGTAGAAAATAGTCTGATAAACATGCTTCAGGGGACATCGTTTCTCATGTAAACTGCACTTTCTACAGAATATGTCCTGTTAGTTAGATCAAGCAGTAACTACACAAGCTCTATCAACGTCTTCACAACATCTAATGAGATTAGAATATTGCAGACGCTTTGAACATTTTGTAATTACAAACTTAGGAAATTAACCTCTTGCAGGAAAATTTGGAATACACGCTGTTGAAATGAATATTGTAATGTACTTTTCTGACGAATGTGGGAGAGGGTACACCCCACTGAAGGAAATGTTGAATACTCCCTGCTGATACTGGATACTGGAATATAGAGTTTGGACGGATGGGTTGGAGTACACCCAAGTAAAGGAATCTTGAATACACCTCGTTGAAGTAAATATTGGAATATACCCTTTGGACGGATGGGTGAAATATACCCCAGTGAAGGACATCTTGAATACACCTCGTTGAAGTGAATATATTCATCTACCCTTTGGACGGCTAGGTTGGAATATACCCCATTGAGGGAAATCTTGAATGCACCCCCCTTGGAAGAAATGTCGGAAGAAATGGGTGTCGGGGGGCCTGTGTGGCAGACGGACAACCCCACCTATGATGATAGATTACCCTACACAATCTCAGACGGAGTTTTCATGCTTATGAAATACATACAGACCATGACTCCCAGGATCCCTCAAGAGTCACCACAGAGAGGAGCCATCTGACCATGCGTTGTGACCATTAATAAGATCTTCTATTAACTCCAAGTATCTGCCACATTAGGTTTGTGCGGCGGTAACTAGGCCAAGGGGGAAGGCACCTGATGTTTGTTGTGTGTCTATCAAAGGCCCTGTTGGAGATCGTGATAAAGATCAGCTCTCCTGGGAGTCAAAAGGGAGGAGACAAAACGCTCCAACCCTCCAGAGGGTCAGTAGGCCTATGGAGAGTCGTTACCTGGATTACAACTCCGCGGGTGTGGTCGCTTCAATAGACGGGCTACAGCACGATGGCGCGGTTGGATGGCGATAGACAAAAGACAGAGGGTTAAAGGATTATTCTTAAATATCATAAAAGGTTTGCTTGAAGACCAATTTTGATCCCGACTGAAGCTAATACTTCAGGTAAATATATATCTATTGATATGTACAAGGGAAGGGTTGCATGGGAATTACTGTGTTCCATTGTTGCCGGAGGAGAATTTCGTGAATTAAACACGAGAATCATGTAGTTCTTGGGGACTATTGTCAACCGTAGCCAAACATATCAGAAAAAAGAACGTGTTAACACATACATATACGTGGACACACACACACACACACACACGCGCGCGCGCGCGCACGCACGCACGCACGCACGCACGCACATATGCGGACCTGCACTCACACATACTTACACACAGTCGGGGCGATGGTACAGCCCAGCAGATAAAGTGTTGGCTGTCTTACAATGTGTTGACCGGTGTTCCCGTCTGTGATACAGCTGGCCAGCTCCCGCAAAAGACCTCTCAGATTGACTGTGGTATGTCCGATCTCCATAAAAATACAGATGGCCCAAACGAGTTACTACAACGCGTACTGGTAATGTTATATATTATACAACACTGCCAAAAGTGTTTACAGCCTGAATAGTGTCAGAGGATCTGAAACACCACCCGGGCGCATGTCTTCTCCAATTCCCCCATTCCGAGTTAACCAGGACCCCCAAACTTCCCTTAACCTCATCACATTATACATCATATTCCGCTTCGCTTCACAGAGAGGCATCATGTCAACATCATATAATGGAGGCTAGCAAATCCAGAAGCACACATGCCTTTAAGAATATCTAAGACCCCATATCTCACATCGGATCCCTTATAACATAAAGAGCTGCTTATCACCCTATTCGGACCCTCCCTCAACATCCCTAGGGGGTAGGACAAGAGTGAAAGGTCAAAGTCAACGCGCACCTGTAGCAACGTTGCCTCCGACGGAATCGTTCCATGAAGCAGGGGATGGACTCTTTGATCAACAATACACAACAACTGGCTTTTCACAGCTATAGTTTTTCAGTAATATGATATTAACCGAAGTGGAAGTCTTGAATACTAAGTCGAACGTATTGTGGGTGTGTGCTCAAGCATGTAAAATGCAATAAGCCAGGTAGAGACCACCCGATGCTAAATTCTCATTGGCCCAGAGAAGATGATCGCGACATGTTGCTAATCCAGGCTTACGGTCCCATGGGCTCAGTAGTGGAACCGGGTGTTAGAGGATCAGGGATGAAGTGTCCCCTTATTCAGCATCATTTGCTTCAGCATTTTATTCCCGACACCGTCAGGGGAGGGCATAAATCACGCTTAATCACACTTGTGAACAGACAAGGATCATTGCCACTTACGTATTCTCAATACCAACTCTGTTTAACACCCCGATTTAATATCAAATCAGAGAGTCGAATGAGCATTTCATTGTCAAGCGTTTAATGTCGCAACGTTAACCATTAACAATATCTTTGCGCATCTCGCTTGAATTATGAATGACGTGTGGTGGGGGATTGTGCAGTTGCAACGGGCGGCAGGTGAATGTCGCACCTGGACAGACCAGCGTTACTGTTCCCAGGTGAGAGATGCATCAGGCAATTAGCACTACAGGCACTCTCATCAACAATGCATACGCTTCCGCCAGCATCACAGATGATTAATCTGGCAAGATGATCACGTGATCAGTGCACTTGAGATTGCTATTGTGGTGGAATGGGTTCTCCAGGAACCTGGCTACCAGTACACAGCTCAGGAATTTGTAGAAGGATATTGTGTGGTTAAGGCGGCAGAAATATTAAAGTTATAGCTATCACCATCTGATACCATGCATG
This sequence comes from Haliotis asinina, assembly GCF_037392515.1. Lineage (NCBI taxonomy): Eukaryota > Metazoa > Mollusca > Gastropoda > Lepetellida > Haliotidae > Haliotis > Haliotis asinina. Next base: position 11,776,845 of record NC_090284.1, read on the forward strand.
CGTCACTATAAGCTGCACCTTTGAATTAAAGGCGTTTAGGTAGGAAAGTGGTTTAAACGTTCGCTCATCAAGAACAAGACAAAGTTCTGCTCGTACATGGTTGGAGAAACCTTGGAAGGTGAAGTGAAGGACTTCCGTGAAACCAGGACAAAAACAATTCAACAACTGTGGCGAAAGTAGTTTGATAAAACAGACGGATATCGATATGTTGGTATATATGTTACAGTCAGATTGTGAAATCAGTCATTTCGTGAAACGACTAAGCATTTCAGTCATTTCGTGAAACGCCTAAGCATTTAAGTCATTTAGTGAAATGAATCAGAGCTGGCTGACCCTCTTAGTCATTGCATGAAACGGCTGAATTTTTAAGTCATTTCATTTCAGGTGATTTCACAAGCTGACTGTAACATTTACACGTCTTTCTGGGCGCTTCTCGTAGTTTGCTTCACATTCCATCCATATATGCTATAGTATATTCGTCTAGAAATAAACAGAAAGTTTATTTCATTATTATTGTAAGTATTTTCAAATTAAAATGCAGAACAAAAGGCTAGGATGATCCTGGTACAGGCAGACTGGTTAGGCTCATCATCAGGTCAGTGTTTTTGATCCCGCAGTTCAAGCACTGAACTGGACGTCCGCCAAGACGTCCAGTGGAACACCCCCAAAGAACGTTTGTCCTCAACACTGCAGCCTTCTGCAATGCCACATGTAAACAAAGTTGTGTTCTTTGTCCGTATCGCACTTGAACCACATTGTTTTCCCTTCCACCAACTCATTCCACACAGCGAAACCTACAAATGAAGCAAGTCCGGATTTTGTCACATTCTCAGTTCTGAGCAAACGAAGAACACCAAGAGCAACTTAATAGTGTTCCCAATCAATATCATTCACGGGTTCAGAATTTAATGATAAAACTAATTTTAAGAGTATATGAAAAAAGACATGATCAGGTAGCTATTTTGGACAGGATATGTCGGAGGATGTAAACGAAACAAAGCAGTACATAATTATCATTTTCCACGCCCCCTCTACATATTATGGGTCGTACAATGGATGGACCTTCCAGTCAAAACCACAAGCATGACGAAGATGGTAATAAAAGTCATCATGTCTCTTTAGATACTGTATTTGTGCCAGCAGTTCAAAAGGTGTTGGACAGTCATTTTACATTAATGAATGTACTTTCAATATCTACCTTTCCGTGACAGTTTCGAGTGGGAGGGGCCTCTTGTTTCACTTTTCAGGCCAACTGACTGCATCCAAGCGATGACCTTAGTAAAGTTGCCGTTCTTCTCAAATCGCTGCACATCGCTCGAGACAAACAGCCTTCCTTTCAGAAACCGAACCGGTGCCGATTTGATATAACACTCGACTGACACTAATTTCTGTATCGTGTAACTGTACGGGACCATTATCATTGACATACAGTTTAAGCCCTCCATCCATGGTTCGTTGAAGAACACTTAGGAATGCAATGTTTTCATCATGGACTGGCTTACCAAACTGACCACCAGGCTATGAAACGTGTGCATAAATGTGTGGTAACAAAGGACAATACAATTCTTCTTCTTGTAACTCCCATGGACCTTCTTCTACATCATCTGGCACCCATTCCTGTACTATTCAAGTGAATCGTTCCTGGTTTCAGCTGTAAACTGGCTCTATGCTATTAGAAACACCAGACAAAGGGAATTACAGTCGTAGACCCCGCTGATATAGCGTGTACACTATTAACAGACGCAGACAAGAAGCGGACGCTGACTCAGACCACCTTTCAGTGATACATCAGCCCACAGAAATCTACAGTAATTTGCTGCATCTATATATAATTAACGAAAACATGCATTATTAGGGAAAATTGTTTCATTGATATTATACAGCGGCCTAAACATACACATAGAAGTACGAATACATACCACTTACCTTTAGTTTCACAAACATTCATTTCCAGAATTAAAGGCACAATCTCACACCACACTTCTCCATAATGCATTTCTCCCAATAATACTTAATATCGGCCCTCAGGAAGCTAAGATGTAATTTATTCTCCCACAAATTACGTATTTTGGCTACAATATCAAACTAAAAAGTTCAAATGAATATATGCAACGTTGCATTAAATCGACTCTCGTGCCTTCTACTGGCCGAACATTATTTCAAGCGAACCCCATAGAGTTATGTCCCTTAGAGCGCTCTTTACGAACATCCTATGCACAACTCTGTGATTGAAACTAGTACAGCATACACCGACAACAACGCATGCGAAAAGTTTTCAATGTACGGAGTAATTGTTTGCATTCCATATATGACCAGTGCACCCTGTTCGGAAGCTGTTCAATTATCGATTTCAGGAAAGTCGTAAGGGGTAATGAGTCTTTTCTTTCACCGATAGGAAGCTAAGTGAGTGCAGGTTTGGTGGCGGGCTTACTCCTAGCCTTAACAATTGGACGCCTTCCAAATGTTCTCTTCCAAAAGAGGTCTTTGAATGACTTCTCTATGGTTTTTTTGTGAAAGCGGCATAAAAGCCTCCTCACTCACGAGGTTTTGTGTGACAGATGTTAAGGAGAGGACAGATTACTTGTATAATTACATGAAGAACCCTTTCACATTAGCTAGGAAGCATCTCATGGGAGCGACAATCTCGACAAGACGCTGGACGAGGAGGGAACATGGCTCTTTATCGCTAAGTTGCTGGTTTATGTTTGAACAAATGAAGTCATCGGGAAGCTATTAGCAATTATGATCGTGATTACCTGGGGACTTATTCAAATTTCGCTTTGATGTGTTATGTTTCCATGGTAACGCATCTTTCCCTTTTACCGATTTTCCAGAAGGCATCATGAGATGCTCCCTCAACTTTCTATAAGCCGATACCATAACCGCTTCAAGGGACATCCGACTGAAATATCACCAGAAAATTAGAAAATGTCTGTAGTCTTTAACATAATAGGAAGAAAGTTTGGACTCCTTTGAAGATCCGTTGGAGTGAGCAAATCTGTTTTTAAGAGTGGAATGTTTGCCCTACGGCGTGAATTGTACCCTATTACAGTCTCTATGATGCTATCTGCTTGTTATTACGGTATTCGGAATGTCTGGTCCTCGTAAACAGAAGTGATTAGGATCAGACGCTATTTTTCCAGATTTAAAACAAAACAATATCGACCATATTTTACTAAAGTGCCCTTTGTGGTCCTTTAGCACTGACTCTTCAAATCTCCAGCACCAAATTCGTCGTGCATGTTGCAGGGCATCTGGACGGTCACTCGACAGTTTGTGTGTCAAGGTATGATACCTGTACACACTTCGGTTGCATGTTGCAGGGTACTCTTCAAATTTCCAGCACCAAAGTCGTCGTGAATGTTGCAGGGTATCTGGACGGTCACTCGACAGTTTGTGTGTCAAGGTGTGATACCTGTTCACACTGCAGTTGCATGTTGCAGGGTATCTGGACGGTCACTCGACAGTTTGTGTGTCAAGGTGTGATACCTGTTCACACTGCAGTTGCATGTTGCAGGGTATCTGGACGGTCACTCGACAGTTTGTGTGTCAAGGTGTGACACCTGTTCATATTGAGTTTGTGCGTTGCAAGGTATCTGGACGGTCTTTCGACAGTTTGTGTGTCGACGTTCAACCGGCAGTTTTGTGTGTCAAGGCGTGATACTTATTCATACTGCAGTTGCACGTCGCAGGGTATCTGGTCGGTCACTCGACAGCATGTGTGTTAAAGTGAGATGTCTGCTCCTGCTGCCATTGGATACAGTTTCGCCGATGGAAATTGTTTTGATGACACAATAAGTATCGTTTCATGTTAATCAATATAGTGATGATGATATACACACCAGGCATTACCCTTTAATTCATCGGGGCGGTGGGGTAGCCTAGTGGTTAAAGTGTTCGCTCGTCGCGTCGAAAACCCGGGTTCGATTCCCCACATGGGTACAATGTGTGAAGCCCATTTTCTGGTGTCCCCCGCCGTGATATTGCTGGAATATTGCTAAAAAACTTAACTCACTCACATTAATTCATCACAGTAAATACCCGCTGAAGACAGAAGCATGTGTTATATCCCATGGCCAGGTCTTTGGCAAGGTAAGCTTAAACAGCACCAGTAGTGGTAAGATTATAAACCTATGCAAATGCAAGTCAAATACCTGTCTGAACACCGCAACCACCAGCACCACAAAGGGTAACAAACGAAAAGGGGAAACATAAGTATACTTGAAAATAGTAAATAGCGTCGGACATCAATGTAGATTTGTTCTGGCTTGGTAAAGGTACGTGGTTCTGTGGGCTCAGATGAAACCGTCACAGCAGTGTTTGTGTTGTCCGACGATTTGTCAGGGAACTGTGGCTATTTTCTACTAGATACAAAACACCCTACGCATCTACAGCTTAAAAACAATAACACAATAACCATTCTCCAGCATTACCCAAAACAGATTCACTTTACCTAATAGGCAAAAGTGAATAGAAATGACACCGGGTTTTCACGACATAGGGTATGCATGTTCCGCTTCACCACACAAAATACCTCCAAACATGTAATAAGTTATACTACTGAGACTCGATGTGCATACGGAAAATCGTCACAACCGGCATTTCCTGCACAACTGATACTAGTAGTTTTCGTGTTATTTCATCATGTCTTGTCACCATAAATTAACTGCGAAATTTTGACCGATTCTTGTCCTGTCAGTTCACGACAGGTGCCACTAGGTGGCACGACAGGGTTACAGAGAATTATACAGACTACAGTGGCCTAACTCGGTATGAAATTGGAGGAAATGCCGTGTTTTGTCTCCAAATATTCCTCGTTGACCAGCTGACACTCGGAAACAATCGGGACCTTATCAAATGCCGAGCTTGCTGTCTAAGCGATGGAACGAATGATTAGCGGATCGTAATAGCGTCATACAAATTCAATTTCCTTTTGGATCAAAACCTTAGGGACCTGGAAATTTGTCCCTGACTTAGGTTACGGGGAAAAAGACCTTTAAATGTCTTTTAAGGTTTGGGGGACAGTCATTTAAGATGATGTGAAATCAATCACAATATGCATCTGAGTCATGTAATGGCGGGGAAAAACCACCGAGGTTCACTAGAGGCATTCCTGTTCGTCTCCTGTTAAAAGCGCAGTCACAAATAAACCAGGGTAAAGGTAACGCGATATTCCCCCGATCCCTCCTCGGGGATTTGGTGTTCGTCTTCCGTACCGTCGAATCTTCTCATAACATTTGTGCAGCGGCGACATGGCAGTATAACGACGACTTCCGAGCTCCCCACAAAGGATCTTGACTTCCGGCGACAGACAACTTTGACCTTTCCGCTTCTCCCGTGTGAGAATGTAGAGGTCACCTTGAAGATGTTTAGGCAAGAACTTGGAGCACAGGAATTCCAGCCACTTTCAAATTAAATTTCCATTTTGCAGTTTTACATCGGGATGTGTCTATAGTTTATTTTTGAATAATTTACTTAATACATTTGAAACAGAAAACAACTCACCTCAGCCACATATAAGGTATAAGAGGTATAGGACTCTACGCCGAAACGTCTCTCTAAGCAATAACAAGCGATTGTTATCCTTAAAGTTGTACGCTTCGTTCTTTTCTCAAAATAGAACTGTACTATTTTTTAAAAACACCGACGTGCTGAAATAACTGACTGAACTAAGATAGAGATGACTGGACTATGTTGTGTGAGCGTTCGCCTAACACATGTGAATGATTGTAATAGTGTAATGTAATACTGTAATGCTTACATCCTTCTGATGATATAATGGTGATGACAGTATCTGTGTTTCTCTATTCTTAGTAAAGGTCATTAGGTTTAACTTGAACAAGATCCCAATACATTTAGAGTGAGTGAGTGAGTTACAGCATAGGGTCACATCGGCACTATTTAAGCCATATCATGACTAGAAATGAATACATACAGTTAGATACTATTCAGTGCTGTCAAAGGTCAATAAAAGGCAGAAAAATAATTTCACATTTACAGAAACAGAATTTTTTCTAATGACGTGTCATAGTACACACATGCAGAAAGAAAGGATTCGTTAATATATATTATCCTCCCTTAAGATAAGATTTGGGAACTCGTGGTCAGTCGAAAGGGCAATTTATCATTTAATTCATTATCATCTCAACAACAACAAACACAACAGCAGCAGCAGCAACAACAACAACATCAAAATCTCCAGTTTGGTGTCTTGGTGTATATCAGTCAACAAATTGTGGCATGGTGGCAGTAGGAACGGACACCAAGCTAAACATGAACAGGTGTTCGTTCCATAATAACAATGTTGGTTTTTAATTTACCAATACTCTACTGATCAAAGCAAACGTCCCCTCGGGACGCGAACATTGCAGGCCATGATCGTTTTCGGTACTACGATTCTTTTGCATTGATCACTACTGCAATATTTTCGCACTCTCAGGGGAACCTATGCTTTAGACAGATCTGTACCATTACATCCGCCCACCCCCCTTCAACCCCTATCCCCCTTCAAAACAACCGACGTACAGATACAGCGAAATGGGACTTGATTTTAATCTTAGACGTTGAGAAATGATTAAGAATAATGAAAATATTATGCTGTTACAAAAGAAAATATCTCTTCGGGAGCAGACGTATTAGTTTCAAATTGCCCAATCTTTGATGGTACGATCAGCACGCAATCTCTCCATCGACAGCAAATCTCTGCAATGTGTTGGATTGCGTCGCTGCAACCGGACACCTCTCATTGTCGAACATGGCTAGTAAATCATAATGAGAGTTGTGAAATATTAACATTACATTCTAAGCATTACTAGCAAAAAATGTCTGGCGTCAGGAAATCGTGGTACGTTAATATTTCATACCGTCATTAATGTGACAAACAGGACAGTGTTAGCGGCGACTGTGAAATAGAAAACGAGTGGGCCGCTTTGCCTGTCGTTGTTGAGTGTATCCCGGGTGTGTTGTATCGTTGATAATTGATATCTAAAAAACGTCTGTGTATGTCATTTTTTTATTGTCCGGCTGTAAAGGTCTCGAATCAGTCGTCAGTTTTCATTGTGACGTAGTTGTAGGCCATGATATGACCACTATTCACATTTGGGATTCAGTCGATGGGCTTCACGGTGTGACCAGTGTCCTAACTAACGCGCGGCTTAATGAATAATGCTTTATAGGGTTGGATATAGGTACAGGTATTGTTCGGGTGAGTGGGTGAGTGGGCGAGTGGGTGTGTGGGTGCATGTGTTGGGGAGGGGGGACGGGGTGAGTAGACGTGTGATTGAGTGAGTGTTGTTTTAAGCCACACCATTCCTGCTTACAATGGTGACGTAACTAAACCGGTCCGGATCAGACAAACCGGTGACTGATATTGTGAGCAACATGTAAGTAACCATGTCGACCATTACGAAGGACGCTGGCAGCTGGGAACCTGTTCCTTATATACGCCGGATTCACTCCCTCCATAAAAAGGTGCAGCTAATATTGACATGGAATACGTTACGTTTCCTCAAAGCATGTAGCTGAAATAAAACAGGTTTTTATGTGTTTGTCAGTTTCTTATTAACCTTATTCCAGCCAACTGACAGAGCCATGTTAACACAAGATGTAGAAGCATTCAAACCGTGTGTCATCAGTTTTCAATGGACAATAGAAATGTGTTTTGTCCATGTGATAATACTGTTTCATTGTGAACGTCTGTCATAGACTGATATTCTGGCAACAGTATTATGGGGCTCCTCTGTTGAATAATACTGTTATCAGCAATATGACAGCTATTTATCGACAGTCCAGTGATTGATACAATGAACACCTATTCAAACAATAGTGAAACAATTCGGTCTACCGAATCACCGAGTCTGATCAGTTATTGATTTATTGATTGACTGATTAACGCCACACTTAGCGATATATAGGGTCAGTCTTTAAATAATCGTGCCTGGACCATACAATCCAATGATGAACGCCCTAAACATCGATCCACGCAATTGGAATGCAATGAGATGTGTCAACCAAGCGAGCGAGCTTGTCCTCTCGATCCCGTTAGTCACGTTTTACGGCAAACATGGCTTGTAACGGGTATTACGAAAAGGAGAGATTGCTGGTTAATTATAGTTTCAACCGGAATCCGATCCCGATTTATTCACCGGGGAAGTTTAAAAAGGCAATAATAATACATTTGGTCATCTGATAAATGTGTAGAATATGTCATAAAGTCTTTTAATGATGTCTTTGATTTCGAAAAGTTAGAATCTCGTGTACGCTACAGGGTCATTCTTCGGTAATAAACGCCCAATTCCTCAAAATATACGTCGACATTTGGTAAACAAAAGCAAAGTTTGATTATGATAACGTCATAATATTCGTTATTGGTGCAAATCAAAACGAATCAACGATGCTCACAAGATCAATCGTTGCATAAAAATCAAGTTAATCAAACTTGCACTAGCCATTCTAATAAATAAGTAAATAATATTCTATCCCAGTTCCAAAGTTTTCTCAATTGTGGATATAAATGAGTCATTTAGTGAGTGAGCACTTAATATAAAACCTACATAGCAAGTTGAAAGCAATATTCGTCGAATCAATGCTCCACGGACTGGTCGTCCGATCTCTAGGAGGTTCCTTCTCAGGAGTGTCCATGTTGAAGACGGGAAGCTGGTACACCTATCTATAGGACATCATGGCCATGCGGCAAGCTAATCATGCTTTCGTCCACATCCTCTTCTAGCTCTTCATCAATACAACCCATGCATAATTGATCGAATATGCCAATCGGGTGTTTGTGTCCGTCTCAAGCGTGGCAGGGGGTTGTACCAGGCAACTGCTGTTGGGATGAACCAACGATACTCTCCGGTGGAACTTGGCTAATCTATTTATATAGAGATTTGTCATGAAATATTCAGACAATTTCCGACACAAGTTGCCAGCCCAGCTCATCCGCACGCAAACATTATGCGTGAGACGCGCAATGTTGTAGCATTATTCGAACTGCATCAAAGTTTCACATTTCGATAAAACCGAGGAGTTATTTAAAAATGTCAATTTTGATGAATGATGGATGTATTTCCAGCAACGTCATGCCAAGACATCGTTTGTAACCTCCTCATCCATACTAGAAATGTACATGCTTGCACGGTTATAAGAACCTCCGGTACATAAATTGTAATGTGCCTGCAAAGACTTTTCTTCAACGTTTGGCATAACTGTGGGTGAAATTTGTGTAAAACGTCTGATCCATATTCATATGAAGAATAATGCGTTAACGCTTGAGGCGAATTAGAAACAGTTAGATGAAATTAAAATACGACTATAGATCTGAACATATTCAACATTCTTGCAGGACAACTTGAACATGCTTATTGACGTGTATACTGTTGATGTCAGTTGTTCAAGATTTATCGGTTGTCGATATCTAACCATGCTCGGGAGTTTCATCTAGTGGCTATGCTGGGTGATATGCTTGATGAATGTCGGTATTTTCGCATTTGCGTAGATTAAAGCTCATGATATTAACCACTGGATTGTAAGAACATGGCGTCATCATGTACATACAGTTGGAAGACGCCTGAGTGCCGTGTTATAAACAAAGAGAGAAATAAGAGTTGTTTCGCCAAACACTACCTGTTTGATCCATCCACTACTGAACAGTCAGTGCTTTCACAAAATAATAAAATATATTACCTACTCGATTATATTTTTAAACAATTCCCCTAGTTGTCAGTTTGAACGACACCACATACACCAACACGCAAATGTACGGGAGATGTACATCGAACGTCTAGTTGTCTACCTGTCAACCTTTTTATATCGAATGTCAATCCAGCTGTCACATCTAGGGCCATCCTTTTTGACCAAATCATATTTGCTACGGTCATTGTGAAGGCAGTCTGCCCAAAACATGTTTCACATATACAATCTTTTCAGCCCATGTATCGGATTTATATAGATGTCATTAAACATGTTTCCCATTCCGAAATCTACGGCCCTATTCACTCCGGTATGTAGTCTATAACAAACCCATCAGGTGGAACTGTTTTCATTCCCAGTCTACAGAGCAGCTTGACTTGTTCCTTGTAAGATCACATGTCAAAACTGATCCGTGATCGACAATAGGGGACATACAATTTGAGTCTGACCTCGGGTCAGCTGGCGAGAGGACAATCCGAGGTGTCCACTCTGGTCACTATACCAGAAGGACGTGCCAATCATAGGACGGGGTCTCTCATGTGGGTATGGGCGCAGTTTCTGCCTCGTTTCACTCTCGCGGGATACGAGAGTTGGGATAAGTTGTCAGGGTAATAACGTCGTACCTCCTATCGTCGCGTCACGTCCTCTTGTGGTTATGATATGTACTATGGTCAGTCTATTTCATAGGTCATAGGTCACAGGTCACAGATCACGGGACAGTGTCCTAGTATGAGTGAGAGTATTTTACGACATCGCAAAGCGTTCCGCTTGACTACACTTACTCCCGAACTCTGACCATCGAGAGAGTTACATGAACTGTTTTCTCAGCCGAAACTTTGTAAGATGGATGTATAACACTTACAGTATTTACAGTACTGATTCAGTACGAACTGGTTTTTAAAGTGACTTTCCGCTCAGTCCTTGACAATTGTTCAACTGCAAACTTGAAACAGTTTTGTGGATCTTAGTATCTATTCAATAAACAAATATCGATTAAATGTGAATTGGACGTAAGTGTTAGTCACATTGAACCTGTCGCCTGAGATAAGTATACTGACGAACATAAAATAATATCGTCACTGTAGTCTTCATTCCTTATCAAGCAAACAAACTGAGTGAGCGAGCTGGGTTTTACACTTAGCAATAGCAATATCAAGCAATAACATGTCAGGGAACACCAGAAGTGGTTTTCAAACTTTGTGCCCATGTGGGGAATCGACCTCGAACCTTCGACATGACAAGTGAATGATTTAACCACTTGGCTCAATTAAAGCAATTACGACTACATCTTGAGCATGTGTTTATGAATCATTATTAAATAGTGGCGACATCATACGTTCATTATCCGTTGAGCGAATCTTGCTCTCGGGTGGCTCCCGAAACAAACACAACCAAATGTTCAGCTAAAGAAAATCGGGGACTTATCTTGCAAAACAGGACATCAATTTGTTCTCCTTTCAGATCTTTATTGAAACCTTCTATGATAAAGGCGAGAGCGTATGGATATCAATTTATCCTTGTTTTGAGTGAGTATATTCTTAATCTTTCATCATCGCCTTTAAATGTATCACTCCATTCGATGTTGTCACCTTCATCAATAAATGTTCAAGCATGAGTCGTATAAAGCGTTTAGAAATCTCCTTTAGAAGAACATGTTCGATTGTTTTACCTCACTCATAAATGTCGCTGTCTGACTGGCTTAACGCCCTTCTATTATTTTCAATGCACCCCGTTTATCAGCGAAGTGCATTGCAGCACACCCCGCTGCCAATAGCAACTCGTTCAGTACTTCGCGGTAGTTACCTTTTTCATCTCGAATAACATTAAATGACGCCTAATGCATGGAAATTACCGATGTTTTGCGAATGGAAATCGGTAGAAGGGAGATGACTCTAAATCTGTTTTGCTTGTGTCGTCCGCAAAATCTACGAAAACATTTGACTCACTTTCCTTTACATAAATTTTGACAAAAACGTTCAAATGTAGTCCCTGTGGATATTATGAAGGGGAATTACATCGTGGCGACCTTACTAAGACAATACCTAAGGGAGAAAATAGCAAGGTGCAAGATTCGAATCTTGATTCACACAGTTTGGCTGAAGTGTACGATCCGATACCAATGCGTCAAACAGTTCAAAATTAACATTGATGTGTTCGGTAAAATAGATACTGGTCACTCACTGGTAAAGGGGGGTCCATGGGTTGAGGTACCCTCGATGGTTGTTTATGCTCCCTGAACCTGAAGTATAAACAGTATAAGCAGTATAAGCAGTATAAGTAGTATAAGCAGAAGCAGTATAAGCAGTATAAGCAGTATAAACAGAAGCAGTATAAGCCGTATAAGCAGTGTAAGCAGAAGCAGTATAAGCAGTATAAGCAGAAGCAGTATAAGCAGAAGCAGTATAAGCAGTATAAGCAGTGTAAGCAGAAGCAGTATAAGCAGTATAAGCAGAAGCAGTATAAGCAGAAGCAGTATAAGCAGTATAAGCAGAAGCAGTATAAGCAGTGTAAGCAGTGTAAGCAGAAGCAGTATAAGCAGTATAAGCAGAAGCAGTATAAGCAGAAGCAGTATAAGCAGTGTAAGCAGAAGCAGTATAAGCAGAAGCAGTATAAGCAGTGTAAGCAGAAGCAGTATAAGCAGTATAAGCAGAAGCAGTATAAGCAGAAGCAGTATAAGCAGTATAAGCAGTGTAAGCAGAAGCAGTATAAGCAGTATAAGCAGAAGCAGTATAAGCAGAAGCAGTATAAGCAGTATAAGCAGAAGCAGTATAAGCAGTATAAGCCGTATAAGCAGAAGCAGTATAAGCAGTATAAGCAGCTTGATCTGAAGCCAACTTCCCTCAGCATTTCTATTCTTCTGTAGACATAAGAACAGCAGTATTAGCCATCCCAGCATATCATTCATTCCAGACTGTTCACATGTCCAATTGGACCATTTGCAGTTAGGCGGTTTCCATGGTGATTCATTGTTCTGTCCTACTAGAATATGCATAGGTTTTCTGCTGCAGTGACAAGCGAAGCGTGTGTTACGTCTGTGCATCCAAGCAAACATTAACCTTTCCACAGATCCCTGGGGTGTCGACCTTCAGCGTCCAGCAAAGGTATCCCAGGATGCGACCAGCAGGGGATCTACTCCCGGGAATGCGGTTTACTGCTGACGGTGTGACAGTGCGTTGCTCCAGGTAATTATCCTGAAGAGCTTCCGTATCAAACCCTCTGGTGTTTGACTTTCCTAACAAGTCCATATGTCACCCTTCACGATATACCAGATCAAAACGGAGGCAGTATGTAGAACATGGCGACATTGTTTTCACCTTATTTCTTTTCACGAAAAAAATGAAACAAATACAACCGATATTTGGTAAGTGTCTGAAACTGCTCATCAATAATTGCTAATGTCACGCGCAGATATTACCTACCAATCATTAAAGGCTCTGAGGAAGACTTTCCCGACATATTTTTTGACAATTCTGCAAGGAAATGTAGATGACGTATCTAGTCAACCGTTGTCATTGTGCATTCAAAAGAAAACATATATAGAAAATATTTTGAAGGTTCCTACAAATCAAGGTGGCTCCTTTGCTAAAGCAAATCAACTGATCTGATATTCAGCAGTTGGAGGCTATATGCGAGCAGAGCAGAGCTTAGATTGATGGTGCCTTGACTGCAAGATCCATCACCCGCCGAGAGTATATCTAATAACCTTACACCATTCCAAATGTTGCTCACTGGTCCAGACGCCCGATCAGTGGCTGTGTATAAATAGTGTATCCCCCAACTAAACGTCTCATAATGTACTCTACAAGTTTGTTTAGAGGTAGCGTGTGGGAGATACGAGTGTTTTTCTCCTGATTTCCCCCAAAGGTGAGTATTTACCTACACCGCTGATGAGTGGGATGTTTTGACAAAGAACGCCACTATGTTGATGTACAGATAATCACTGACACCTGATGCACAGGTGAGGTGTAGGTTTTTTCACATCGGTATAACACACCTGATAATGACAAGCGTGTACTTCACAGTATGTGGCCTCAGGTAGGACGACCGAAAAATAATAAACACTAGAGAAATGCAGCTGTAATCACTCACGACTAACAGAAATGATATTATCTTTACAACTGAATACATACACAGGTCAGGACCCCTAGAAATATAGTTATCTTATAATATGCTTTGGCCTCCTCTAGGTTAAAGGATAAAAACAAATTCCAGCATCTGTGTAATTCGTTCTGGTTTCGTAACTATTTGTTTGGTATTTTTGTTAATTTCATAATATTTAATTTTTGCGATAAATCGATATATTGCTTAGTCTGTAACCATCTGTTAGGACAATTAGATAAGGTTAATACTCTGTGCCTGTGTACAAATTGCACGCTGCAATAAAACATATTTTAACTCGCCTGTTAAATCTCGACTGTTAGTAATATGCAAACAACAACCACTGCATCTAATTCAAGGATGAGTGTCCTGTATCACAATAGCCCTGTACACGTCATCCACGATCCGTAATTGAATGACCAGCGGAACCCCAGTAATTTTCATCATTACAAAGATTATCCCAGTCGGGGTCGTGTGCAGCAATCAGCTTCCGGCACGTGACTAAGATTATGTGCCCAGTTGTCTCCCCTGGCGGTCTCTACTTAAGCAGCATAAAAGTGGACGATTCACTAGCTTAATCCGTCAATGTTCTTTCATTGGATATAATCACACCCCATGGACACGGGGGCTGTGGTTCTAGATGTTTTATCCTCCTTGACAAGATGCGCTGCCTGATTCCCCCTTTCAGCATTATGGCGGCTCTGACTGTTTGCTGTCGTAAGATTGCTGATGACGGCAGACGCTGAGATTCTTTAAGTCTTCATTATTTACAACTTCGACCGGCGTTAATGTCCATCGCTGAATCAGCGTCGAGCAGGACAACTGAGTTTAATCACTTGGTCATTAGACTGCTCGAGCTCTGTCACCAACAGCAATATCCTTTCAACAGAAAATGGAAAAATTCGTTCCAATCTTCGCCGCGTTGACAACCTGACTCGGTTCTGAAGTCCTATTTCACGGTCGTTGTCGAAGACAAAGGACAATCGAAAAGTCGTTGGACTTTATTACACGAGACCATGTTTGACACAAAAAACATTACTTGGGAACCAAACAAAAACAATCAAAGTTCCCTCGGATGGATTTTAAGATAACCTTTTCTGTTCAAAATGTTTTGTTGTGAAAAGGTTGCGTTCACGAAATCACGTATATTGTATTTATATGGACAAGTGAAATGGACATTGTAATTATTTTCAGAGGTATTTTGCCGCCATGACATTTTTGCTGAATGCTGCGTTAAGCAAAGTTAACGAACGGACAATCCAATTGTGAGCATATTGATTTAGGTATTGTTTTAGCGTTTCTCGTCGGTCGATCCACAAATCCCTTTTGCCAGTGACATCTGAAAATAAAATAACATTTTATTTCCCCAGATTTTAGCTCGAAATCTATCCCATTTCCGAAAAGTTGACAGTTGATAAAGAACTCCAGTCGATTTCGGAAAAATATGACAATTGATGACGCCAACGTACATGACAACGTGGACATCGACATTATTTCCACCTTGCCCACATCAAAAACGATAATCTATCAGCGGAAAACCGTTTGATCATATTGAAGCATTATTTTGGACATAATTATACATACCTGTGTAAATACTAAATATGACGTTCTCATTTTTCGTTTCTTTCAACTTTTCATGAACGCGGGTAGTCGGGTATTCGTAGGCGCGCAATACACACTCAGAAACCTAATATTATGATAGTGATTGTTGTAGGTTGACATAGGACATCGTACATTGACATGAGTTCTGATCCTGTGCTCGTGGTTTTCATGAAAGTGAGACCTGCATCTGAGACCAGCATCACTTCGGGTTTTTCTCCCACATGAAACTGACACGCCGTGATGTGACTGAAATACTATGAAAGGGGATTAGTGAGTGAGTGAGATTAGTTTTACGCCACTCTGCAACATTCCAGCTGCATGGCGACGGTCTGTTAATTATCGTGTGTGAAACAAACAACACGTTAAATTGTGAAGACCATGCTGCATCTGTGTAAGTGAGAGAATGTTTTAATAATCGTTTATGCTTTCATGTACTCTGCAAAACTCCATCCGCGTACCTAGGTCCTGTATACAACAAAGTCTTGCAACTGTCTGAAACCACGAGGAACTGCTTACAATGTAGGATGACAGGAAATTAAAGTCGACCAGTCTGATCACGTGATCAAGTGACCAGCCTGGGGCATTAAACATCGTCTGACCAGGAATAGCCAGGACATCGTTTCAAAGAAAAACACCACAGCTGATATATTCACTTTTCATGCAACATGTCACAAGTTGGAGTTTATATGTCTTGCGTATGGACATGCTTCTGAAACCAGCAAGCGGCACCTGTCAGAGATTGGTTCTGTCAACATTCCAGAAATATCACGGCGAGGGACATCAGAGATCGTCTTCACGCTGTCTACCCATGTTGGAAACGAACCCACGCCCGATGGGTGAACACTGTAACCTCTAGGCTACTCTACCCTTGGAGATCTAAAGAGTCGTTATGTTGATAGATACATCATGCAAATTCGTTACAGCTGATTCAGCTGTTTCCGTCCATTTACACGGCAGATCAGACAGATGTCTCAGTTCTCTCACGTGTGATATAACATCGTAACATGCGAAACAAACCATTGTGAGCCTGGCATTGAAACACGTGTAAGGGCATGGCAGTGTCAGCATACAGCACGCAACACTTGGCATCTTACAATGCTTTTAGCACCTCGTTAATGTTAGTCTAACGGTGCAGACTGTCAGTATTTGGTCCAGAGGGAGTAGTCGATATAGCAACAAAACACAACGTGACGTCATTTTACGCAATCGGCGGAGATATAAAGAAACGATAGCTTTGTTTCATTGCGTGCTGTCATTCACAATAACACCTCTTTATGATAAGTGTTTTGATATTAACAAATTTGGTTTTATCCCTCGCAAACAATTAACAAACATTACTGAATCCAATGACTGTAGGTGGCAAGGAATTCGCTGACATGTTTCCCATGGTTATCTCCCCTGATACGTAGTCCTCAGGGGGATGTAAATTGAAATTAAACCGTGTTGTCTTCAAAGTTTTCGAATAACGCCAGTACGCAATGCTACCTTACACACGAGATATATTTCATGTCCCCTGCTGTTTGCTTGAATATTGCTAAAACAGCGTAAATCCATATTCAGTAGTAGAAATGGAAATTAATGATTTGCCAAAACAGGTTTCTGGCATTATACACAGGAGTTCCAGTGCAGGTAAATTCAACCTCCATCAGTCTAATAGATCTCAACGTGACCACCATCCAGTAATTCCTTTGTTAAATATGCGCACACGTTTATGACCAAATATTATGTTTGAAACACATCTGAGCTGATAGATTGCATAATACAAAATACACCATCACTTTAATTCCAAAACACGACAGCATTTTACATCGAAGTATTGTTCAAACACATTAACCTCAAAACACTCTAATCCGACATTCAACTGATAATCATTGAACTGTGACCTGCTTCGTGAATGCTGTAATCCCATCGAACAACATCGACACAGACACAGCCATGCTGCAAGTATTCCACAACTCATAATCTGGCGTCTTTGCCCAGTAGGCTGTTTAGAACTGCTCAATAAAACACGGTAAGAAACTAAGCTGTCCAGCCATGATAGCAAATGACAAGAGGTAGCGATCAGTTTTAAGTCTCAACGTTGCTTCGTTTACGAAACTGTGACAGCGAAATAGCAACAATTGCCCTTTAGGAGAGTTCTCTTAAAACTTATGTTTGTTTTTTATGACCTTCGCTGAAATGTTTGACTTGAATGTGTTGATGTAAAGATTGAGTTGTGTTTGGTATTACGCAATTTTAACGACTGAATCAGAGAGAATGGCATTGATTTATAAAGAAGACATGATATTCCTTTCAGCCCAAGGAGCAATCATCACGTCAAAGAAAGAACCATCTATCCTCGCTTCAAAGAGACGCTTCATGTTATATAGCCACAGCACGAGGGACTCTATAACTGTCGCTATTGGAATCTCCTTTGGCTGCAACTGTGTAATAGACGCGCACGTTAACGCAAGTGAACTTCAACGACTGTAGATAGGAATATCTGAACCGATTAAGCACTTATCAGATCGCTTGATGAAGACTTGGCATTGATTGGGTTCAGTTCATCAATACCTAATCATTCCGAGTGAAAAACTGATTGATACAATTTCATGCAGTGATTAACTAAAGGACAAGATAGAGTGGGTCTCAAGCGAGTGGCTCAATTGCACCAGGGGCAGATTCACTTGGAACCTAATGGTTCACGGGAACGGATCAAGTGTTGATGTTCAGACACATTGCAAACTCGTTTGTATCTGACTTTCTGAACATTCCATCATCTTGAGTATTTCCGCATGAGTTCTTCTGGCTTCATAAATTATACCAGCCATCATCCATGGGCACCTGTAGCTTACCAAGGATCCGGCTATTTCCAACCATGTACCCAGAACTATGTGTTAGTGACGATGACTGTAATTAACTTCCGCTGAAACTCAGGGGAGCATGACACACTTGGAAAGTGTCATCGACCATAAATCACACCAGGCTGACCTATTTCAGAGTATTTTAATTAGTGTTATTCACCGTGACCTTGACCTTCTCGTAAGGCGATTGCAACCAGTAGGGAGACGATATGTCACAATACCTGGTGTCATGAAAATTAAAAATGAGAGAAACAGATTGTTCGTTCTTGAGGGGCCTCGGGGGTATTTTACTCGATTGGTAGCATCCAATTGTATGCACCAACAGAATCGTAGGTTCACATTATACAATACAATTATCTTATCTCAAAATATATATTCACATAATTTTGAAAAAAAAACCCAAAACATTGTTCACGTTCAAGACGCGACACGGTAGACTTGCTAAATCATACCTGTTTTCAGTCGAATTCTTAAAGTGTCAGAAAGCCAAACTAGTTCCACAGCTATAGTCTTCTGTTGAAAGCTTATCGTCATGCATTTCCCCATGCTTCTATTCCATATCATGATCTGCTTGATCATTTGGTCTCACAGTCCCTAAACCACGTCATGTTCCCTTCCCTGATAATCACCCCCTGTAATGCTGAAATCCTACATTTCACCAGGCTCAGAACCTCCCATCTCACTGGGGATCCTTTTCAATTCAAATGGGCTCAATTGTTAAAATCGAAATATTATATATTTAGTGTCCAAGCGTTTGTCTCTATACGTGCATGAAGCACCAATATCCGTATGTATGTATGTATGTATGTATGTATGTATGTATGTATGTATGTATGTATGTATGTATGTATGTATGTATGTATGTATGTATGTATGTATGTATGTATGCATGCATGCATACATGTATGTGCGTGTGTGTGTTTGTGTGTGTGTGTGTATTGTAAGTAACTTTTGAACGGTAACATTAAGCAACATCTCCGCCATTCCTATCTCTTGCAGTGGACACGTGTAGTAGATGGTAGAGTGCCAGCTGAAAATGCCAACGTTTACCCTGCCGTGTCTGAATCTTTGGTAGTCATCGTCTTCTCTAGCACCCCATGATGGAGCACCGGGCAATGTGAGGCAATTATATGTCCAAACATAGATAGGATGGATGACTTGGAGGTAACACAAACATGTATAGATGGAAGCATCGATGCAACCTTCCTGACATATAACGATGCCACACGCAAAACGACTCTCCATATACGGGCTATAATTAATCACGATTTATACATATTGAATATAAGGTCGACTTCATTTACGGGCAGGTCTTCACGGCGTAGTTACTTTAGTTAATGTATGGTCATATCGCCTGAATGATATCTGAATCAAACTGGCAGCTGACGTGAAATCTAAAATGGCCTGGTATCCATATTGCCACAGAAACTTCACCTCCCGGTCAGTGATGTTGAGGGCCGATGGGAGGGAACTGTAGTATGCCACGATGTTACTTGTCATACAAACCCGTGTTACGATGTATAGCGTCAACAGATAAGCAGTGGGAATGATTCTCCAGCTCCTGGCCTAGATCTTCGAAGCTCTCTTAGTGCTAAGATCGTCGTAAGTTAATATTAATGTACGACACTTAAGACTATTGCTAAGAGAACTTCGAAAATATAGGCCCTGAGCCCCATTCGTCAAAACGATCGTAGCGCTAAGACGATCGTAACGCCGATACATTAACACAGACGTACGACTATTGTAGTGTTACGATCGCTTTAAGAATGGGGCCCTACGTCAATCAGATACTTTAGTGACGGTGAAGACAGATTCCAGATTAAAGAATGTCCGGTGTATGTAAGTTGACGGCTACCATTCATCGGGGGTTGGTGCCAGGCGAGGTCACTATAATCAAGAAAGATATGCCAGTCGATAGTTGTATGAGTGATCAAAATGGGTTTAGCTCCGATGCTCAATAGCAACTTACTCACATTACATTTAACGTCATAATGCATGTCTAAATGCTTCTGGTATCCGTTTAGAAATATCAAAACTGTATGCCCTCCTGATTTCAGACTGTGCTTTAGTACAAACTTGACGGGGAACTTGGCTATCAAAACATCACCTGCCGAAACCTTGGTCAAAAGGCCAAGAGAAACGTTGTCACTAAACTTGCAAATATTACATCTATCCTGGATCGCCATAACTACGTAAAATAAGTGTGGCTGTAAATTAGCATTGAAATGTTTTAGCAAATGCATTTGTATGGTGATGTGTCAGTGGAGATAGTTATTCGATATGGGCACCATAAAAAAATATCTCTTTAAGTCTTGGAATATTGTCTTAATTTCTATTCATAAGGATATATAAAATCATATTTCCGGGGTTAACCAATAAGGATAATGAAGTTATGTTCTTGTGTAAGGAAATCTGTTCTGCACAATACCTCTTCCCCTGACGATCGGTTTGCTGGGACATAATTCAGCTACAGTACAACACATTCTGTGGCAATCATCGTGAGATCTCAGCCAAGGCGTCGCTTTGGTTATATACTTTGTACGACCATACAGAAAAAAACCCATATCATAATCTGTTCATATTTGATTTCCAAAAGTGCATGGGAATCACAATATAGGGGAAATAAAACCACAAATCGTAATGAAAATTCAAATTTTACCATCATGATTTGGTAGTGCGTCATGGTTAAAATTGAATCGGACCTCAAATCGATGTTCCCCATCCGGATTCCAGATCGGTCAGGGCAGAAACCGATGAAGTCGCCGGTAGTCGCCATGACTGGCCAAAGTTGGATGGGAGAAGCCAAAAACTCGTTATCCGTTTTTTCCTGGCGCGCGGGACATTAAACCCACTTTTATTAGACTCCTACGGAAGGCGTCTCTCCCCGCCTCAACCCAAGCAGAAAAGTACGTCAATAAAACAGATTCAAAATTAGGAACATCCATGGAAATAATTCAAATTGTCCCATAAAACTGGTCTTAACCCCTATGAGACGCTGACATGGCTGGACACATGACCAACGGATTCCGCTCCATGACAAAATGTTTTTTAATTACTGGTGGAGGTCGCCGACATTGTCAGTGTGTGTTAATTAGTTTCAGGAAGATGGGATACAAAGAGTGTCATGTTTTTGCACGGTTAAATCAAACAGTAAACGGAACTGTGGAGTTGATACTGAACTTAAACTATGACAAATGCTTTCCTGAAAATGTAAGGAAATCTTTTGGAGAGCTAGAATTTCCTTTCCTGCATTCTTCATGCAAACAGGCCACGTGCGCACGTCACCGGGGCGTTTTATGCCCCTATGTGAGATAGTGCTAAGATTTATGTAACTGTGTCTTCAGTATATTTCTGGAGGAATTTATTCAACTGCTGGCTTATCAATTATTTTTTGTGTGAAAAGAATTCAGGATATTTAATAACATTAAGAGATTTTAACTTTGATGTTGTAGTCATGTTGTAGGATGTCTCTAGTTTCCTCACAACTTGAAGAAACTGTTTCAGTACCTCGCTGTATGAAATCTGAGAGACTTCTCTTTTAATTTCTCGTATATCTCCTTGCAGTACCAAAGAAATCTGCAGTGTGTTAATTATTGAATAGCAAGAGATTTATGATATGTTTTATTGGATTTAGGATTCACAATACGACATAACTGCATAAATCTTTCATCCGGTCGTAAAACGCGTTTCCAGGATGAAGCCGCATTTAAATCGACCACAAACCTCAATCAAAGACACTTGTACATCTATCACAGGGCACGCAGGTGTGTTTGTCAGGGAGCGAGTACTTAAGCTAAATTACCACATTACGACATTACCACGTGACTAGACTTGTTTAAATATTTAAGGAAATCATATTTTCATTTTATCATAAATCCTAGAGTATAATATGTTGCCTCGTTGAAAGACTACAGTCTATCGCCGTGATTGGGCTTAGAAATTTTATGGATAACAACTTCTTGTTTATTGCATAGCACGACGTTTTGAATAGATTCCATTTTCAATCTTGAATCAAGGGGCGTAACTCTGCAGACAATTTGTTCAGCCATGATTCACATTGATTATTGACATGGATAAATCAGTTGTGTGTAACAGTTTTCCTTTTAAACATATGTATGTCAGTCTTATTTAAATGGAAATTCCAATTGTGACGTTGGAACATCACTATTATTTCACATATGAGTGGGAATCATGGTAGCAGTCGAATGAGGCTAATCTGGAATAATTTGAACCTACAATCAGCGGATCCGCCACTAAGTAAAGGATGTAGTACACACACAGACACAAACACACACACAGACATACACAGACACACAGACAGACACACACACACATCACAATATATGATTCCAGCAACATTGAAGGCAATATAGGAATCGAACAAACGATCATGAGTGTCTGATTCAACTAAGGGAGTCAATTCTGCACAACGTATTGCAACGTCATCGATGACAGACCCACCTGTACGGTTACACTCTTGGACGAGTGGGTGGCTGAGTGGGTTAGACGGCTGGCTTAGGTTCCTAACTCTGAGAGGTTGTTCGAATCCCTGACGAGATCCACCCAACTAAAACACCAGAATCTGTACTTTACAGGGAAAGCGTAATCCCAAATATAACATATGTTACATTTAACCACTTTCTAAATGACATTGTGTTTTCACCACTCTTACATCACAACACGACACAACACGGTCACATCATGCTAACGACGTGTCCTCGGGAGGTTTGTGAACAATGGTTCTTTTGATTTCCCAATGTAATGAGGCTAAATGAAGAATCTCAGACGTTTGAAAGACATTCCATTGCAAAGATAATGAAAGTTTAAATTCACAAGGTATCTTTCCTCAGTAGATAATACGTTATATGTTGGCGTCGGTCGTCAGTAATGACTCTAGGCCAGGCCGAGTTTTGTGGAACGGACACATTGACAGAACACACAGCTCAAGCTATTATGTACAACCAGACAAAAAAAAAACCTTCATCGAACAGAATGGAATTCATCAGTATACTTGTTTATTCTGAACAGAATTGGAATTCACGACCTGGAAACAAGGTCCTTAAGACATGGCAACAGTTGTCTGATTACTTCATCAATAATTCAAACGAAAGTAAGAAAGAGCTGACTGTTACCCTTTCTAATTCACTTGTTTACACTCTACTTGCTTTCATGAGACCCAGGCCAATCGGACTGACGCATGGCGGCAGTTTAATAGCATTACAGGCAAAAACATCGTCCCGATTATGATAAGTTGTGAATGATTTATCAAGGCCGGATGTGCATCAAAGTTGGAGGTCCTCGCCATAGAGAATACAATTGTATTTTAATCCCGAAGGTGTCTGTCATTACCTCTTCTTCGTGACTGATATTGGAATACTGCTGTAGATGTTTCAATTGGAAATCCTCAACCCATTTCCAAGAGACAATGATGGGCGGGGTGCGATTGAGCCGTAGTTTGAAGATCCGCTGTGCGATACCTATCCTATAAGTGTAATTGCAGACCAAAGGCTGGGGAAATGAGTGACCATATCATTATGTAATTTATTTCCTGAGTTCAAAGGAAATACTCAGTCATATGTTCCTAGTAGGCAAAACACGAAAGAAAATTCTTCTGCTGCGTACAGTGGGGATTGGTTGGTTACAGAGGAAGGCCTGGGTTCCCGTCGTACCTTGTCCCTGCTCTATGTTGTCCTCTGGTTTGTCTGTTTTAGACATTCCCCTCCTTTACAATAGCCCCTAACGTTCTACAAATTCAAGAAAAATGTAATCCATCTTGATTTTTACATTTTGTTGTGTTACGTTGGTGTATAACTTGCCTTCATAGCGTCAGTGCTGCAAGGACCGCAAGGATGTGAAATACTATAACTTTGATAGTCCCAAGAAAAGTGATCAAGCATTTATAGACTAAGTCTTAGTCCCTGGAAATATATTACTTTGATAGATAGATTCAAATTGAAAAGAAGTCACCGTGAGCTGATAGATTCCTGAAACTGAGCTTAATGTGCACGATCTTTACGGCTTTTGCATTGCGTTCAAAGACTAAGTCATGTCCTATAACTTGGATTGCTGTATCTATAGTCAGTATTATTAAAAGCATTAAGTGAAACACTGGTAGGCTGATCTCAATGTTTTAGTGTGTTTTGTTAATTTAATGAGGTGGACCTTTAGTCAACGGGTTGCGATACTGTGTCACCTGTGACTGCCCTTCGTGGTATGATGCCTAGATTCTGTATGTGGATCTGTTCTCGTTAATACATGATTGAAATACCCCCGTTGTGAAGTTAAACTGTATTTCACTCTGTTGTTGTGTCAAACAATACTAGAGTCTATAAAACTCACTGACAATGCTGATACTTCATTCCGGAACTGGCTAAAGACACGTGGAAATTACATTACACAAAACATACACACATTACAGCATAGCATTGAGGAAACAATGTGGTAAACAAACAGATCTATTCAAGTTATACACTGAATAGAGAAAACAAAGCTGGGCCCTAAATTGGTACGTACGCATAAAAAACAAATACGTCCAAATAAGTTCCATTTGTTATGAACACAAAGACGGATATCGTCTTACCCCCTGCAATGCACTTCTGAGAACAACTGCAATAAAAGTGCAAACATGAATACCCCCTGCTGTCTCTGTTCCCCATCTGTCCAACGCCTCGCCCTGTCGCTCTCTGTTTCACAGACAATAAGCTAGAGCCCCGCGGGATCTCTGATTTATGTTTTAGGTGATGGTTTGGGAACCCAGGACATTTAACGAGTGACCAGTGAAAGAGGTCAAGGATTGTGTACCACTGACGTCGTGCTGAGGGATTCATTGGGAGTCACTGCCATATTTAATGCCGATGAGTAGAGCAATTCACTGAACAATAACATATACTGATTTACTTATATTTAATGGTGGACCGTTTACCGTTATTTTAGCGGTATGACAGGTCGGTGGGTGTTAGAGCATGGAAGTAACAATAGGTTGAAGCTAACAACCTTATTACAGCTGTTACCAGAAGCACAACATGGGCCGTGATTCCTGGTAGGGGTGGGGGAGATGAACGATTTACCAAGTAAATGAATAGCTTCAGGATCAGAAGATGGGTTTGAATCTTGGGCTTTTTACAATGTGTTTCTGAGTTTGTACAATGTTCTCTCTCTCTCTTTCTCTCTGTATGTGTGTGTGTGTGTGTGTGTGTGTGTGTATATATATATATATATAATTATATATATATATGCTTTGAAACCTGTTTAAAATCTGTCTTGTACTACGATTCAGCAACAGTTTTGTTCCAGACCGGTTTCTCTGTCTCTCTCTCTGTCTCTCTCTCTCTCTCTCTCTCTCTCTCTCACACACACACACACACACACACACACACACACACACACTACTTTGAAACCTGTTTAAACTCTGTCTTGTACTACGATTCAGCAACATTTTTGTCTCAGACCAGTTTCTCTCTCTGTCTGTCTCTCTCTGTCTCTGTCTCTGTCTCTCTTTCTCTCTACTTTGAAACCTGTTTAAACTCTGTCTTGTACTATGATTCAGCAATATTTTAGTCTCAGACCGGTTTCACTTGAACTTTTCATCATATTATTAAACTGATCCAAAACGGTATACACCAAAAACTCTTTTGTATACTGGTTTAACAAATTAAAAATATATACACAATAATGTCCGTTTTAAAATAGCCAACACGCATTCATTTTTTATATCTTCTTTGCAAGTCAGAACACTATTTTACCTTTAACTGCGTGAAGAGTATATCATGTTTGAGAAACGTGTCTCCAAGGTAATGAGTATCAAATGAGACGTCATTTCTTGTGGGAGTGCAAAATGAACATAAAGAATTTTTTCACTGAAGTAAAAAACATTTCATGTATAGCCTGAATGTAAGCTCTGTTGTCAGTGTCACCCTTGATTATCTTATAACAGAGAAATACGGCACAAAAACTATTCATTGGGCTTTGTTATTTGAATTAACAACATAATGTTTATCAGTTTGTACACTTTTTGTGAAATCAAACAGCGCGTTTTGCTTTCTTATGTTCGCCAAGTACAGGTTTCTTCATTGCCTCAATTTGTTCAAGTCTTTAGTTCTATTTGAACCCTTTAAAAGGTATTCAGTGTTCCAAGCATTTCGTGGTTTCGAGTATCCTTGTAATTGTTTCATCTCTTGCCTTTGCATTGTGTATTCACGAGCATGATATAGAGGGTGTCGCTATACCGCTGTGAAGAGTCTGTGATACCAATCACAACTGGCGAAGCCCCGGTTTCAATGAGCCGAGGGATGGGGAACGAAGTGAACCAGGTTTTGAAGAGAAGGTGCCTCTAGGGGGCGCTGTGCGGAGTGGTAAACTACTTATCTAAAACAGCTTCAGGTTTAGAAAACAAGAAGAAAACATCGAATAAATTTGAAATTACCTCTCTGGACCAGCAATAAACAAGGGTCGTGATGACAAACTCAGCGGCGACGTAAACGGTCTACCACAAGGTTGCATGCTGTTGTCGTGCCTTTTAAGCTTGTAGTTTTCTCATCGCTGTAGGAGTGGGTTCATTTTTAACTTTACACCTCGACAATGAACTAGGTCTCGCGGTTTTATCAGAGGTCTGACACGTTGATAAAGTGTTAACGAAGTGGTCTGTTTTTATTACCGTTTCATAAAGATGCTGGCACCACAGACATACAAACATCTAAAGAAAGGCCAGCGGAAAGATACAAAAAATAGACTTATGTGAAAAAATATTCGGTATTTGAAGATTGTTGCTCAAAATACGGTGTAATGGCTATATACATTACTTAGCAAGTGTGTCGATACTAAAACAGTATCACGTTCCGTTTTTATCACGAAGGTTAGGAGGTTTGGATGAATAATTTATTTGTGTGAATGTGCTAAAAACCAAATCTTTGGCAATCTCAGTCACACTACATATGTTTCATAACTTGCAAACTGTGAAGATCCGAGGTAACCGTTTTAAGAGGAGATGTTGTAGATAAGTTGATTAGACTCGACGACATGGTTGACGAAGGAAAAATGAAGCTACTTACACAGCAAAAAGAAATATATAAGCTTAGAAGACAGGACAACAGCATACAACCTTGTGCTATCCCTGCCGGGTAAATAGATGCCCTTACCATCAATCATCGGATTATGTGCGTGATTCTGCCCAGTAGCGAGAAGCACGTGCTTAAGTGACGACAAAGTATTCATGAACCTTTGCTGTGCCCTCTCTCTCTCCTTTCTCGCACACCTGGCTGTCCCTTTCTCTGCACTTTTCCATCGTAACAAACACTGAACTGTGTTAATATTTTAATGATAGTTTTGTTAAATAGGTTTATATTTTTAGGACAAAAAACTACAAAATCCCTACAGAGTTGGTATCATTTTTTTTATTCTGATCAGCGTTTCATTGAGTATTTTTTGTGCATTAGTTTTTTAGTTAGATGGCAATTCATCGGTCCGTTTTTGAGGCAGACGGACTAGGGTTGCAGATAAGGTTTATCAACAACAAACTAAACAGTGTCTTTATGTATGACCATTAAAACAATTCATGTATCATTTAATAATTTGTTTATGTAAGCTTTCTGACATTTATTGTATTCGGATATTACGAAATAAACATTGGGGGACTTATTTGGTAGTACTCAATATAGTTTCAAGATACACAAAATATGCCTCGAAATCTTGGCTCTAATATTACAGTTTTGTATTACATGGAGTGTGCGTGTGCACCATGTTGCATAACGATCTGTGCTAGCAGGTCACGCCAAGCTCACAATCTTTTCTCAAACGTGTGAAGAACTAATCTTCCGGAAGTCCCAAGGCAGCCACAATTTCCGCCTGGCTGACTTCCTGTCAATGGCGCTTATTCGGAATCTAGTAGTTCGGGTCTCTCGTGTACGTAGGCACAACGCCATCTGTCGTCAGAATCATGAGGGAAGGGCCATCATCCAATGTGTTTGAAGTTTACGTGAAACGAAGATTGTTAGCAGTGGTGTAAGTCTGCTGTCTCTGTCACCGGATGCCTCGTGGGAACACTAGTTTAAAGGAAGTCGTGGGAAAGAACTGATTTGAAGCAACATCACTTAAAAGAATTAGTACATCCCGATAGGCCACCTCCCCAACAAAAAATAATTACACAAAAATCGGTAATCCAAGTTCTTTTGGTATTTCACACATCAGTGACAGCAAACACACTAAAACATCTGACAAATTCCGAATGAAAAGACTCCATGATGTGCTGAATCATTTTGTGGGGTAGAAGCCAAAATAATTAACGAAATCATGTGACTAGATGGTCGAAAATGGTTAAAAATAGGTGAGCATGTCCTTTCCTAGCCAGGTTTTGAACCTGCCATTTATGATTTCCTTATGGAGTCAGGAGGAGAAGATCCGTGGCTACATCCTACTGTCTGAAAGGATGTGGTTACAAATGTGATACTGTGGATACTACAACACTATGCACTTAGATTCTGGCAGGAAATATGTGGGAGTTAATTGCTATAGTGGTGGTGAAATTATGGACACTGTCCTAAAACTCGTGATCACAACAGCGAATACAGTGTACCAATGTATGATAACATCAACATTGATTACCCTCAACACTGTGCTCATAGCAATACATACACTATCCTAACGGTCTGATCACATCAATAAGTACAGTGTGCCAACGATGTGATCACATGAATACGTATACTGTCCCAACGCGCTGATCACATCAACAAATACAGTGCCCCAACGCTGTGACCATAGCAATGCATACACTGTTCCAACATCGCGACCTCATCAATACATACCCTATCCATTCACTTTGATTTCATCAATAAATACAGTGTCCCTACGTCGTGATCACAGCCATAGATGCATTACAATACATTACCCCAATATTGTGATCAGATCAATACATACAGTGCCCCAGTGCATGATCACATCAATACGCATACTGTGTCCCAACAACATAAAACCATACACTGTCCTACCTCTGTCATCGCAGAAATGCAAATGCTGCGTCAGTGCATTAGCATGTGATCACACCAATACATACATTGTCCCGATATTGTGATTACACCAGTGCATACAGCGTTCCAATGCATGGTCAGATTGTAACGGCATCGTGACCACATCCGTACGTACACATTATTGATACATGCATTGACCAACATCATTGACCACACTGAAGCATGCTCTGTCTCCACAATATGATCACATCAACACATGCACTCTCCCGACATTGCCAGGACATCGCTACATACACTGTTACCCCATTGTGATCACATCAATTCACTGTCAGCAGCTCGTGATAACTTCTTAATTCGGGACTTATGTCCTTCTAAATCCTGACAAATATCAATGTAAAGAAAAATGGCATTCAAGTTTGTCCAGACACTTTATCATCGCTCCCGTCAGTGACGACCTCTGTTGCCCTGCCCCTTTGTGCTACCGAGGCCCTATTTATCTGGATCCGTAAAAAAAGGATGGCTCCGAAGAGAAAGAAGCCTCTTCATTAACACAGATTGGTTGCTGTATCATCAAGACATCAAATGTAGCCACTCGCTGTTACGCAATCATTTGAGGCACTGAATATGATTTATAAAGTCTGTCTCACATTACCTAATAGTCTTTGACGATCCTTTATCATTCAAACCAATATGATGTTGTTACATTTATTGCCGTCAAAGCTAGACGTCCAGATGCTGCCCACGTTAGGGAATCAGCCAGCCTCGTTATGACAGTGAGCACGCGCAAGACCGGTCCCAGTGCTCGTGGGAAAAGAAGTTGACGAGATAATAAACAATGATAAGATGGGTTCTGGCGTCTTGAACAAAACCGTGCCAGACAATACCTGCTAAGAGAAGATCATTCAGGTCAAGTCTGCCGTAACATGCGTAACGGACATCTGTCAATGACCACCGCGATAAGGATGATGACACTAGAAATGCTGATGCTGATCGCTGAAGAGAGAACGAACCACCCATGTGTTTCCCAATCACAAGCATTAGTTAAGTATTGGTCAAATGTAAAGACTGGGAACTGTCTTCAATGATTTGTATTTTACCCTAATTTCGACCTCAAACAGTAAACTACGTTGATTAAGACTGCGGTTAGAATGAACCAACGGACACCACGGGCTTGCATAAGTTTTGTTTTGCCCCGGCCATATGCTTTATATTTTAGTCGAATTTTAACGAACTACGGTCATCACGAACTCAAATATGCCCTTTGAGTTCGTTATATCCGTTGTTTACTGCACATCTACAGCTGCAACTTGATATAAGTCATTATTGTCCAAATGAACGCACGTGTATTACTGACGGTGGGAAGGTCATTGCGTGTCAGTAACACCAAGTTCAGATAGAAACCACAAGTCTGGCAGTGTCTACATTCTTGTCATAAATCATATAGAAAAAGAGACGTATTTTACATCCTTCAATCGTTTACAGTCAGAAGCGATTGCGCCGATCATGTAAAAAGCTTGTCGGGGGTGTTCCTTGAAGTGACAAGTGACCGCTTCTTGTGTTGTACAAAAGCCGTCATTTAACGTAACTGTTAGGTTGTACAGATTAAGCCTTGTCTTGACATTGTACCAATAAATTCGGAGGGTCGTCTCGCTTATATTCGTCACAGTGACAAATCAACCGGTCATTGAGTCATGCGTAGGTCTGCGTACGGTCTGGTTGGTATAACAGTCACATACATGGGACTGGGTACTGTCTATTAAATCCCCATATAATTATAAACGTAGAAGATAAGGCATAACGTCCGAAAGATATGTCAGTGATTATTATCTGAGATTGATCAGTTCTTTGGTAATACTCGTCCAGAAATGGGCCAGTAATGTAGATCATTGATCGTGGCTCATTACGAACACAGTTGCCACTGATCATGGTGATTGTAGCTTGTCAGATATGGAAAACGCTACAACGGCAGATACGTAACGTAAGTGGATGCACGTGACTCACCGGGCGGCAATGGCCAATCAGATAACGCACGTGCTGACCTTGTGAGATGGGGACGTGATTCATAGCCCCGCGTCGGCCTTTTTATTAGAATTAAGGAAAATAATGCGTCTTCTCTAACTGAGACAACTCCTACAATGTCAGACTTGATTGATGATATATATGGGTCTTTATGATTTGGAATGTCCTTTGATTTCAGTATTGTTATTTCATTATCTTCACTGTGCCAGCGGTCTTATCATATTCCTCGAAGTAAATTGATACGTAAAGCAAAGGTCACATGCAGATTTCATAACAGTCTGCTTTTTAAAAGTATGGAATGCCAGCGCCAGTGAATTACGTCACTGCTATCCGCTAAAGCATGTTCCATTTTGTTAAAACTCATTAATGGCAGTGAAACTGAAATAAATGGATAATTAACACTCAGTGTATTGGTCAAGCAGTAGTGGCTTGAATCGAATTTGTTAAATCAATATGGGACATTTGGTAAATTTAAAAGTAACACGCCTGTGGCTGTATCAGTTGAAATGTCATCTAACATTTTGAAAAGTCCAATCATTGCAACGGGTGGCACTATCAATACACCTCGCATGGGCGATTCTTTGAACTCCAAGAACCGAATTTAAATTTTGTGATGCAGTGTTCGTGTCTTTTCTTTTCTTCAAAACCTTCTCGAAACACTAACATTAACATCATTCATTTATTCATTCATTTGTGTTCCACCAATGACCACCACTTCAGCCGTCAGGACCACGTAGACTTTGGTGGTGTCTTTGGAGATGCAGCAGTCCCTCTACCAACACTAATTCAAATATTCCTAAATCACAAAGGACAACACATGCTTAACACCAGGAGCGACGTCTTTATGAAAAAAACAACAACACGGACTCTCCGTTTTATTACATACATTCGATAAATAGGTAAAAAAAAGGCGGGAGATATCGTTTTCAGCGTGTAAGTATTCGATTGAACTGGTAGCCACGTGAAGCGGTCATACTTGAATAACTTGAAAATATTCTTTCAGGCAATATATTTAAAATTCCCATCACTGTATTTACTCCTTGGTGAAAATTCGAGGGCGTTTCTCTTCCTTTCTTAACGCAGGACAGATGCGTTTGACATTACGCCATGTTTGTTTTTAAAGTGCGACTTTTATGATGTGATTTCAAGCTCTCAACTCAGATAAAATTACGTCTAAAGTTTCATGGGATCTTGCCTCCAAACCAAGTCTATTTCATTTCTTTAACAGATTGCATGGAACAATGGCCAAGGAGAGCTGCGGCATTCAGAAGGTGCTCCCGCAGATCCTTTCACATACAGTAAAGGTTTCTGATTTCAGTATTGTCCTGAGATATGTGGTCATGATATAATGGGTCCAGGGACGATTCCTTCTGAAGAACAGAAATTTAATTGTTTGTCGTTGCTCAACATTCCTGTAAAACGATGTCCCCATGATAACGTCTGATCGTTTGAGAAGACTTTACCGATTTTCAGTAAACCATTTGTTCAATGCTCAGGCTTGTTTTGGCTGAGTGGTATCTATTTGGACGGATAATCGAGGCCGATTTTCGTCTGACGTATTTGATATTTTGAACTTGTCATCGTCGCGACTGAAAGCTGATATCAGGTATTGGTTGTGAGTGATGTGCGAAATTCGAATAAAACGGATCACGGATTTTTTTTTAGTGTGTGTGATTTCTTTTTCTGTTACACAAACGTCTCAAGTTTAACGCGGTTCGTATTTTCCTCTATACATATATCGACTGTAATAACTACAGAGTCCAGTTTGTGTCCATGTCTGATGAACTGTCGTTCCAGCATACACAGTGGAACTCCAACGGCACCCCTGAACATCCTGTTTAGGATTAATAAAACTCGACTGAAGCAGTCGTGTTTTCAGCTGTACTGACATGATGCTGATCACTGGTTTGTCTAATCCAAGCTCAATTATTTACAGAGAGCCGCAGGAATATTGTTAAGCGTGGCATTACACAACAAACAAACAAATAAAACTGGATCATATAGTCGTGAAGCCTCCTCGTTTAATACGTACACATTTCACAGCGTACATCGGAGTGGTTTATCTGTATGAGGTAGAATACAGGTCGGATTAATAACGCTTCGTTGTATTATTTCTATCTACACAGCCAATGAGGATCAGAAAGCCTAAAAGCAGTCTACATTGAGATCTCACAACGTTCATACTTGCATGGATTTCCTTAGAGACAAGCTCGAAAAGAAACAGACGCATCCTTTGTGTCCTCAGTGACCTGAACCATTTAAAATATTTAGTTTATATCTTAGAAACGTTCATCTGCCACTGCAAATCAACCGTCATGTTTTCGTTCGCATCAAAATTGTTCCTCTTAACCGTCTGGCTCCCAGATAATCAGCCATTTGTATGGCTTCCCCGTCATCGTACACGACGTCAGTGTGCCGTGACGATATCTTCGGACGATTGCACCAGACAAGCGGGCAGATTCAACTAAAATGACGTTTCCCCCCAATATAAATCTCCCCCATGGCGTTATCTGATCGTCAAGGATGTCTCCCTTCTTCTAACCAGTTCCTCATTTTTTCATAATTCCTTTTTAAATGCAGTTATCAGTCGCCATATGGTGCTCCCGCTTAGAAACGTTGGGTATCGGGTGACTCCCTGTGTGAAGTTATTATAGGAAAAACTGAAGAAATCTGTTGACATGATCCGGTGATTTGATCTTATCCAAGGAAAAATAAACTGGAAAACTTTATTATTGGGCTCTCTGGCAGCGTTGCCGCCAACTGATGCAAATTTCATGGCAATAAAAATGACATGTAATATGGTTTAAGTTATTTCCCGAGAATCTGGAAGGGTAATTACACCAGTCAGGGGAGTTGTGGGGCTACAGAATCCGACTACAGCGGAAGAGGATTTGTCACCGAGTCCTACAGAAATAACCACAACAGCTCTTAAAATTCAAATTTCCCTTTTACGATAATCTGTGAAATGTGATTTTTCAAAAGAAAGAAACTTAAGCCCAGGCACTTGTTATTAAACTGTTATTAAACTGCAATTAAACAGCTATTGGAAACAAACACGTCGTTGTCGGAGTAACTGCTGCCTCGATGGCGATTGGTGTGGTGCATTGGGGAGTTCCCAATAAATGTGCCACAGCATTTATTGTGAGTTTCTCACTTGTGTATGAATATCTAATACAATAGCAAAACAAGCATTCAGTGAAACAAATATAGTACACAGAGAACAGTCTCTGGTACACAGCTACAGCCATACACCGTGTGATACATAATGTGATACACCGTGCATTCTACAATCGAGTGTCAATCGAGAGTAATGCAAATCTTGCGCTTGTATGTCAAACCACAATATTTGATATATTCATGTAATTGTACTAAAGGCTTCACTGGTCATCATCTAAGAAATAAGGTGTCTGAGTCGATATGTATGGAATCCTGGAAGGGACATTGTCGCATTGTCGCACTGTCGGCCTCTCAACAACAAGCAAAAAGAGGCAAAGTTAACCAAAGCCCGACAATGTGACAAGGCGACAATGTCCCTTCTAGGATTCCATGGATATGATAACTAGGACAACTAGGTACATCTAGTACACCAAAAGGCTACAATGGTACACCAATATTATACACCGCGCATTGCACTTTTTATTTATGTTTACACACTGACACAAACGAAAAGAGATACCATTGAGTTGATACCAGCTCTTCTGGTGTCATGGAGACAGGATTCTATTTAATTTTCTATACATCCTTCCCCAAATGAAAATGCGCAGACAATATACCTTATAACTTACACCATGCGATACAAAAGATACCATAAGTCATATAACTCAAACTTTTGTCGGAACATATCGGAATGAAACGCACAAAGAGACCTGATTTTAACATATCTTCCTGAAAACATTAGAGTTTGAGTGTAAATATGTGTTAACAATCTCCCGGTCGTGGGCATGATTACGGGAAAATATGCTGAGATTCCATCTTGGCTCCTCCAGCGTAAAGGGCATCAAACACCGCAAGTAATGTATCAAAGTCGGTAAAAACAGTCCCGATATTGTGGTATAATTACTACCCTTTATGCGGTTAAAAGCATCTATTTTAGCAGCGTGCACACAAGATCCCTCGGTGTTTCCCTTGCCTTTGAATCTGTAGACTCAAGGGAAATATGTCCCTACCAATAGAAGATACCCCGATGCCAGGACCAGAGATGATGGATGTATATGAATGTATATCAAGAGGATACAGGACATAATGCAACTAGAACCGAGGGCTGTATATCCTTGAGATACACCTTGATAGATAACAGAATTTGTATCCTTACAACCAGAACCGAGGGGTGTATATCCTTGAAATGCACCGTGGTAGATAACAGAGTGTGTATCCATGTGACCAGAACGGAGGGGTGTATATCCTTGAAATGCACCATGGTAGATAACAGAATGTGTATCCTTGCAACTAGAAGCGAGGACTGTATATCCTTGAGATACACCTTGATAGATAACAAAATGTGTATCCATGTGACCAGAACGGAGGGGTGTACATCCTTGAGATACACTATGATAGATAGCAGCTAGTATAGAATGTTGCAATTGATCTTGTAATCGAACTACTGATGCACTCCCAATCACCACCAACAGTGCCTTATGTTGAGTATCTCTGAGTATTATAGAAAGTATTATTACAAATATTCCCTTTCAATCAAAAAGAGACACGGTTTACTTATCCCAACATTCAGATTTTGAAATAAAACGTGATATGTCTTTAACAAGTGAATTGAAAAGAAAAGCCAACATGAAACAATTACAGGACAGGTGTTTATGATCAGAGTGGGATGACACACAGGATCCAAAGAAAATTATTTATTCTGGTCAGTAAACACTCTCTTTAAGAAGCCGTATCACATCGTTGTTCGAGTTGCTTCCAATTACTTTAAGGATGTTTACATCATGTCGTTTCCCGGCGAGGACCTTTGAAGTTGATACCTGAAAATCGACATCTGTCAGCGAATACCGCTAGATAACGGGATCAATACCTTGCCAGGATTTGTAAACGTCGGCGAGTTATGTATAGCTTCATAAACATGGTCTATGACAGTTTTAGCGCTGTTTTGTTTCCGAGTTAAAACAATGATTACATTGATTGGAATTTATGTTGTGAACAAAGATGTGGTAGGAACTGATTGATGTACGAAATGAATCAATGAAGTGGCGCTCGGGTAATAACAATGCTTCCTGTAAGTATACAATTTCTGTCATATGATCTCTTGCTCCGTAGGAAGTAGACGAAGATTTATTGCCACTTTGCGAGGACATATACTGAAACTAAGTACAGTTTACTTTGTAGATGTGTAGACATTGTAATATCCATGTTACGTCGATTATCATTATATTATATATATTGGACACATATTTAGATAAATCAATGCTTTCTGTCCATAGTCTCCATTATATAATGCTATTGTTATGTACATAATTCACGTTACGAAATATAATAGCTACCTAATATGCACGTCTATATGCTCGGCTAATGTTGATGAGATATGTTTTGTGGTTTAAATATGTGTTATGATGATTTATTATTACTGTCTGTGCTTAATAATGTTTGAGCGTGACACTCTCAGAAGCCAGCGCCTTTCTATCAGTGAGTTAGTGAGTGAGAGAGTGTTGTTTAACGTTGCACTTAGCAATGTTCCAGACTTATCAAATCTGTCTGTAGATAATCTGATCTAGACAATTTGAACGTGTTGTTTTCACTGATTAATGGCTTTGCCCGTGACCAGGAGAAACTACCAAAGACATTTAAGTATGTACTTGTCATCTATATAAAATACTGTCGTTATCAAAACGTTTTCTATGTTGACCTGTTGTTCAATAGTCATTGTGTGTCGTAATACGTTTTCTTGTCAGTTGCGTATCCAGACCATCCTATACTACGATTCCACAGCCCCAACCCCCATGAAGACCAGCCTGAGAACAACACGCACTTGATCTACAAGTCGTCTGATTGTTCCGTGGTTAGAGATGGTTGATTATGCTAGTTGCTCATGATACCAATCGCTGGTTTGACACACCCAGACGTGATTGTTTTCAGATCGGAATACCAAAACACGATATCAAAATGTCATTTTTCACCAAACATATTGTATGTGTTTCGTATTCACCTCTGACAACGTGTAATGTCCTCTGTGTCAGATCCACTACACAGCCTGGTCTCCACTAATTCACCAGCCATACAATTCCCTGCCTCAGCCTTATTTGTATGACCATAAGCCCCCCAGCCTATGTAATTAATCCCTTTTCATTCAACAGATCAGAAGTTTCATCAGGAATGTCAGTCTCTCGAGCTGTCAAATACTGCTGATGTCTCCGGAGTCTCATTGCCGAATTTCACGGTCAACAATTTCGTGCCACACCGTCCAAGAAATATTCCGCTTTGCTATAGCGAACTTTTTCCCAAGCCAAAGCCTGTTGGTTTAATCATGCTTTGAGTGGATGTGGAAAACAATAGTTATTTTATTGCTTCGAATCCTAAATGCCAGGGCAAAAAGCATTTGTATTAGCAGATCGCTTCATGCATAAAATACAGCATATGATAAGCTTTGGCTTTCCCGACATTATGGCGGGCGCTCCGATTGTATTAATGGGGAAGAAAGAAGTACCTCGTCTGTTTTGCAATAAAAAGCAATATTAGATATCAGCATAGAGAAATAATCATTAACTTTGTTCTTGATGGAATACAGGAAATTATTCATGCCATACTGAACAAATGCATGATTTCAATCATGTTATGGCAATACAAAGGAATGAGGTATCATTTTTGCTGGATGCTTGTAATGTTTGAGGAAGTCTGATATCGTCAGGCGAGAGCATAATTATGCAATTTGATTCTTGTTATACTTAAATAAGAAAATGTGAAATGAAAGGAACCACTTAAACGTAGTGCCAAACTTGAGAAGAAATCATTTTCCAGTTGATTTGTTGGGTTTGTAGAACTAGTTTTAATGGTTTAAACATTTAAATTGTAAAGTGAATATACAAAACACGTTTACATATGAACATGTTTAGGAATGTGTGTAAATCCTGGACGGAACAGGTGTTTTGTTGTGCTATATCTACATACATTTACGGTCTAAACACTTAGAAATAATGTTTGTCTGACTGACAGAGTACTACCACTACATACCATCCAAAGATATAAACTTGTACATGATTGTGTATTGTCCTAATATTGTAAGCAATGAGTTGCATATCATTCGTATCATATTACAGTCAAACATAGCTCGATATATCATATGTAATGAAAGTAGTTGTCAAGTCAGATTCCCAGGAACCTGCAGTACACAATACATATGGTTCTCTCATACAATAATCCAAAGATGACACATGGAATGGCATCTCCAAATATTTCAACAGACCTCAGTTGTACCCTAACTAAAGGGTAAAATATATATTAGCAAGTCCCCAATCATGTAAAATATAAAATTACGTACTGTTGAACAGGAATAGGATTTTTCCCAATATTAGAACCAAACACGTTTAGATGTCATTGACACTCCTAACCATGTATGGATCCTCCATACGTAAATATCATAATACAAGGAACGTGTTTAGATTTTCAAGATTTACTACAGAATACTGGAAGGGACATTTGTCACAAAAACAAGCAATGCGTCAAGGCGACATTATGGCCATTTATCGCTCTGTCGCAATATCACAATATCTCAATGTTGCGTTGTCACACTTTTAAGTTTGCTATGCCTTCTTGCGTTTGTGAGGGCGACGATGTCCTGTCTAGGACTGTATAATATACAGTGTCAAGACGGTGCATGGTACAAGTATTACTATGAGACATTTCATTTCTGCACGTGAGGATGCATCCTCGATGTAGTGACTGGGGTATTATCTACAACCTTTACACCCCCAGCCTGGTTCTCGGGATCTGTTACGCCTGTGCTAAAGCACCTACTCCGAGCGTTAGCGTAGGCGCAACAAACACCGGGAACTAGACTGCACACCCTCAACGCCCATCACAATTTCGTACATTTTACAAGATTCTGGGTTCCCCTCTGCTTGTGTTCTATCATATTGTTACCAATTATTCTGTCTGTTTACTCTCGGGCCGTTTCATGACCGTTGACTGAACAGGAGTTCACACCACAAGCGCATCTCAACCACCCACTACCTCACTCACTCACTCACTACCTCACTCACTCACTCACTCACTCACTCACTCACTCACTGTGTAACTGTATCTAGAATAGATTGTCAGCTACACGCGTGTCCTCAGGCCGTCGTGTAAAAACATATGGAATTCATTCTCGAACTTCAAAGTTGAAAACAAAATAGAATCTAGTTTAAGAGTTGCTTTGGCTTCGTAAACGTTGTAAATAAGAAAACAGAGAGCCTTGGGGTATGTATTTAAAACAAACCACTGATGGAATTCCTTGTCAGGAACTTTTTAGATAATTAGAGTGACGGTCTGCCGCGGGATACTGCCACTTGGATCTCAGGTGACATTGATGGCTTTAGCAATAGAAACGGAAGCTACAAGAATACTGTTAATCAACCAGGTCTGTGACTAGTAAATTTGATATCAACCATTTTGAGTCCTATTAAGCGTAGTCT
Source organism: Haliotis asinina (assembly GCF_037392515.1). Lineage (NCBI taxonomy): Eukaryota > Metazoa > Mollusca > Gastropoda > Lepetellida > Haliotidae > Haliotis > Haliotis asinina. The sequence continues at coordinate 11,816,667 of NC_090284.1, forward strand.
GGTTAACATATTCCATTCTGATAACAATATCTCACAATGGTCTTCAAGTCTACTGCCTCACTGCCTGCGATGTATCTATTTTACAAAAAATAATTTGATGTTACCCTAAGTCTAATTGGCATTTAGCCCGAACCAAACTAGGCCACTGGACAATAGGTTATTTTTCAGAATAAAGCCACCTGATAATGCATCGACATCTGGCTCCCGGCGCCACTGTCTTGTGCATCATGGTATTCTATCAGCTTCCGATTTCCCCGTCGACGAAGTCGTAGCTGACGGGGACGTTAGACGGTTTATTGGCCGATTGTACAGGGATCTATTTAACTGTTCGCCATATCAGTAAAGCAATTTGTACTACATTTCCCCCACAGCTGAAATTTGTCCTCTCTCAGCTTGGTAATGGTGGCCGCCAAATGGTGATAGGTTTGCTGAACGGCGCAGAGTAGCTCGACGCGGAGTCGATACAGGCGGCATTTTGGGGCGGGCGGCGGTCAATAGCGAAATAGAGAATACCGTATATCTTCGACTGTATGGCTCATATGAAATGTGATATGATATGTATGTAATAAAAGTAAGGAGCTTGGCCGATTTTAGTGTAGATAAGTCGTAGTGAATAACCAAAATATTAAACTAAAGGTAGTGTTATCAGCATACACACAAAACATTTGAACATTTGGCACCACTAAATTTAATGATCTGAAATCGAGAGCTCTTCCAAATGAATACTTTTCGTATACAATCAATAATCCAGATACACAGAAACATCAAAGAACAAAATACATGGAAATGGTATTTCTGGAGTGAAACCGTAAACCAATAAAATACTAACCCTTAAATGCCGAAACTTGTTGAACCTGAGGTTGATAAAACTATTTATAAAGTACAACAAAGAGGTTGATAAAACTATTTATCAAGTACAACAAAGCCGTCATAACTGGAATGGGTCTGAACATAGTATTGCTAACGTTTCAGACTCTGATTGCTGGTAATGGCAGCGCACTGTTGCAGCCCTTGGTCACACCAGGATCCGTTGATCGTGATTAAGAATCTCCAGTGCTGATCATTATGCTGATGTGATTTCGCTTCTACCTGTAGGTTGCGTAAAAGTTGTATATGTCTCCGACTGACATATCTTGGTCCTATCCTGAAGATAGCGTCAGCGTGACGCACTTTTGTTCGCATTTGTCCGTAAAACGTCACTCAGGGTTTCCAAGAATTGCACTTGTCAGTCAATGGTGTGTTAAAGAGGGACGGGGTTAGAAGGTGATTGGTTGGCTCTACAAGAATGATTGAAGTCATTACATGGTTCCTCAGTCTGCTGAGGATGTATAATTCCACCTAACAGATTCTGCCGGTCCCAGTTCAACAGGTAATATCTACGTTTTAATACAACGTCTAGACCTAGACTGAATGTGGACATTAGAATAGAAAGCATAGCATCCATTCAATGATAAACAGCATAATGATATCCGATCTTTCATTGCTCCAAAATGTTTATGATCAAAGACATTAATCTGCTGACTGTTGCAATCATTTAATCTGCGGCACTCTTTGGAAAATAATGGACTTTAGTCTCCGAAACGAAATTTGCAGCCCAGAATTGAAGAATTCTTGAAAACAAATTGTGAACTTGTAATACGTGTCTTATTGATAGTTTTGTTTCAAGGCCACTCAAACAAACATCATCATCATCACCATCGTCGTCCTCTTCAACGTCGCCATTAACTACAAGGACCGAATTCAATTAAGAATATACCATCTCTGCTCTCAGACTGACACCTTCAAGACTACAAGACTAGTGTTTTGTTAAAATATAAGTGGACCTATTTCAGATATACATCAGCCGAAATTCAGCTACATGCGTTCAACCCTCTTCACATGTAGCACGGGATCAACAAGTTCGGGAAAGGGAGTACATTGTCCATAACAGGTACATGAACTTCACTGGTAATTCCTGCTTCATTTCATGTCATTTAGAGCTAAGCAACCTAGTGCAAACAGCAGTAAAGAAATTACTTAGGAGGGACCGACGAATTCCTCCTGGCGCTCCGGGCCATTGCTCTTTGCCATGCCTCGTTGTCTGCCAATCCTATAACAATGAGTAATAACCTTGATGCAAATCTACAGCATATAAGTGGATTAGTTATTAAAGAATCTCCGAAGGCAAGAAGCTAACACGATTCCATCACAGAGTCAACGCAGACAGACACTGACAGGGCCATCACCAATTGGCCAAGTGGGCCTTGTGCAGTGGGACAACTTAGCTAAATCACGGCCGTTCCAAATGTCCCGTTGTGATAGATGTATTGACAGATGAGCCTAGGGAAGACAGTAAACAGGGGCAACGTCAGATTACTATAAGAGCTGGCATCTCCTCGGTGCCTGTAACGAGGGTTTGGATCGACCCCGGATCGATGGCTTCATAGGCCGCGAGTAATAAAGCTCATTCTGTTTTCTGCTTGACTTTTATTTGGACACCGGTGTCAAAATCGGGTCGATTGGGGCTGGTGAGAGTTACTTTTTGGTTAAGGAAAGTTAATCAGGCTTGACAGTACATTTGGATGGGTCTTTTTAACGATTTTAGGGTATAAACGAGGGCAAATATTGGTACAAAGTTGATCTGAATTTCAAATTTTATGACTTTCCGTTGGTTTCATTTCCGTGAATACTGCTTACGTGAGCTTTTCTTTTGAAATGCAGGTTTTTAAGTGACTTATACTCTTGCGAATGAGGAGAGAAGTAATTCAGGGAAATCTTTCCTGGAGAAAGTGAGCTTTTAGATGATTATTTTCTTGGCGAAATGGCTCGAGATAGTGATCGTGCGGGATTTCATTGAGGCCATGGGAGGACTATCATTCGTGTTGTCTTTCTGTAGTCGACTTATATGCAGAGAACACACTTGAGATTATTGAACGCTGGTATATTGATTCACAGGGCTGAAGTCTTTATCCTGTTGGTAATTCCTAATAAAATAATTCTGTAAAAGGTTCGACATGAAACAAGGATTGTCAGTAAATCCGCACGATCAACAAATGTCGAAGGCAAATCAATGTGCTGCCTGTAGAACCGTACGTGCGTACAGAGATTTGTTAAATGTGAGTTAAATATCTGACAGGTGTTCAGATATGGGGTGGTCTAGTGGTTAAAGCGTTCACACGTGACGCCGAAGACCCATGTTCGATTCCTGATATGGGTACAATGTGTGAAGTTCATTTCTAGTGTCCCCTGCTTGATCATTCTGGAATATTGCTAAAAGACGGCGTAAAGCTGCACTAACTCACTCACACATGTACCACTGATGCCAGCACTGTCACTGTTTGGACCACGACACCATCGTTTCCATTTTGAACTGAGACAGACCCATGAATGTGCCAAAACCTGGGCGCCATGCAATATGTATTCACTTTTTACGATGAAGTGAAACAAAATCTCAACATGCTCAATTGTTTCGGCTGCATAAAAGGTTTTTCTTTTTCTTGTTGCATTTTTCTGAAACGTGAGGAGAGAGGTTGGACGTTTTATTTTTGAAAACATAAGTGATGAGGTATACATATCATATTGTACCATGAATATCAACACACAGCCGGTCGTCTCTTTAACACAATGTCTGTTGTCAAGCATGTCTGTTTCATATTACGAAAGAAATTTGAAAATCATTTTTTATTGGCAATAGATATAGAAGATGTACTGGATTTACAGACTTGAAGTTCCCCTAAAAGTTTCATATTTCCGCCAGATGAAGCAGTTTCATATTGATGTGGGAGACAGCACGATCCCGCCGGCCTCTCTCTTCCTCGACACTCATCACAACCAGACACTAGAGACCGATGGCATTTAAATTTGAATGCTGTTTTGTAAAATACTTCCATGAAAATCAAGACGGGGATTACCAGTCTTGATCTGTTTGGCGTCCAGGAATACGTGAGGCTATCGGCGTCTTTATTGTTTAATTAACGCCGCACTCTGTTATAGCCGACTGCGACCTGTAAAAAGTGAGTTTCATTCAGACAACCCAGTGATTGATATTGTGAGCACTGGTCTTCTTGAAGTGGAAAATAAACTGTATAAAGCATGCATGTCCGCTAGCCGAGGCTTAGTTTCATAAAGAGATCTCAGCGGTGAGGTGGTCGTTATTTTAAATCTTTTGGCTTACGATGGACATAGCGCAAGAAGCCTTTGTGGAGCGGTGCCATGACCACCTCAAGGACACCTGGTACTAGCGTACGTTGTGGAAAGGTATTCAGGACATAAGGTATAGCCAGCTACAACAAGTGAAAAGACAGCTCAGTGCTCGTATACATCATTCAGAGTGAACGGGGGAGGTTTTGCGTCGGTTTCAGCAAGAGAGAGATTGGTCATGTAATAAACTCTCAGGACAAATGTTGGGGTTGAGCATTTCTGCATCTATTCTCTGGGAATAGAACCTGGTGACGAATGAACGCTTTACCCACTAGGCCAACCCACCGCCGCTATAATGCAGAAGTGTCATGTTGAAATTAACAGGACAAAGCAACGGTAAGGTGTAATCGCATGTTTAGTATTACGTCATGTCTTAACCAGACACTCCAGTGATCAACAGCATGAGCATCGATCTGCGCAGTTGGGAACCGATGACATGTGTCAGCGAGCCTGAGCACCCGAGTCCGTCCGTCGTCTCTAACGACAAGCAATTGGGTTACTGAAGGCCAACATTCTAATCCGAGCCTTAACGGGTACGTTCTGACAGAAAGAGCCAAGGTAAATCACAGGACCACAACCAAAGGTGCCAATGCTCGGTATTCCGTTCATGGTTTGATGCCATGTTGTACTTAGTAATGCTTCTGAGTGTCAGATTGGCCACTTTGAGTAATTACCACAGTCAAACATCCTCTCCCGTAAAAGTTTCAGGAGAACAATTCCCTCTACTGATTGGTGCACCAAGTTGTCGCCAATAGATTACCCCAATGACGTTCCATGTCGCCTAGAAGTGATAGACTCGTAAAAGTAGAAAAACAGAAAACCATTTCCCTTCGTATTTCAAAACAAATTAAGAATAGAGGTTACCATAGTTACAGTGCTTGTAAGTCTCACAGACACGGTGACACAGAATCCGACACTTAAATACCAAGTGTCAGAAGTGATGTTTTTTAAAGTGTGTAACGCTTTGTCAGCAAGACTACGGGAAGAACTACTCATCCCAAATGATCTCTTGCTTCCATTAGTAATGTGAGTGAATGAGCGAGTTTAGTTTTTGTCGCACTCAGAAATATTCCAAATATATGACGGTGGGCTATAAATAGTCGAATCTAGACCAGACAACCCAGTGGTCAACAGCATGAGCATGCTTCTACGCAACTGGGATACGATAACATTTATCAACCAAGTCAGGGAGCTTGAGCATCCGATCCCGTTTGTCACTTCCTGCTCCAACTGCGTAGAGGAAGCTCATGCTGTTGATCACCGAATTGTCTAGTCCACCGTCGGTTATTTACAATGGGGTGATGTTTAAATGTGGCATAAAACAACATTCGCTTATTTGCCAGAGATACTTTTTTCAACAGTAAATTCAGGGCAAAGTCTGAAATGTGGGAATACATCCAGGGCATCGCTTATTTGATATCGCTCAAATAACAAAAACAGAAAATTGAAATTTATCAAACAGCTGATAGGCCCAGAATGAAATATGCCAAGTGACCACAACTGTTCGTCTATAACTCGCATAAACATCCCCAGCCTTCCTCACATCCACAGATCTGACACCCCGGCTAATCTAAATGGTTGTATAGGATTCTGTTTATCACTGTATATTGCTAATAAATCCATAAACATGCCAGGGGGGTGCGGGATGATTATCTCCCTGAGGTAAGGACCACCGGGGTGACGGCAGCATCACGAGGAGGGGAACGACCAGCAGGGCAATAAGGCTGCTTTGCCTATCCATTACTATTTAAAAATTTGTCAGACCCAAGGCGAGGTAATAACTTCCATAGAATGTCTTCCATACATCACTGTAGCAGCTGTCCGCAGTTTCATAGGGAGGTTTTTGTTCTTCATCATTTTTGCAAGGATGGACGGGATCGAATGTGAGCCGGGAATAAAGACTTTTTTACTTTCCGATAGTTCCTGATATCTGGTTGGTTGAGTATGGAATCCGAGAAGGGACATTTTGTTGAGTGATTAGAAACATGAAAAAAAGCGAGCGAAAAAAACCCCCCAGTGTCTCCTTCTGGTCAATGCGCTGTAATCGTGTTCCTTACTGTGTATAAGGTGGTAGGTACATCGAGCAGCTGCAGGTACTTCACCTCAACCGACTGGAATCAGTCTTGTGTTCTTGAAGGTACCCCTTGGCACTCACTGTTCCTGAGTTAAACACGCACGATACCAGTTCCCCGTCGTATCTGCCAACCCGGGTGCAGGTCTGTTTCATAGGGCCAAGCAACGATAAAACAACTGCCATCAGCGACAAATAGCAGTTAATGCCACTGTTTCGTTTGATTTTTAAACACAAAATGTTTTAATAATCGATGTGCTCTGTTGTTAAGTTAAATGTAAGATAACACCAAGTGTGACTCTCTCTCTCTCTCTCTCTCTCTCTCTCTCTCTCTCTCTCTCTCTCTCTCTCTCTCGCACTCGCACATACAGAGGGAGAGAGAGAGAGAGCCCTATGGGTGTTCTGTGCTTGATAAGGCACCTCAGATATGGATGTTTGGATGGTCAGGTTGTGTGGCGTAGTTGATTGTATTGCCGTGCCGTTGTCGTGCGTTCAGTGAATTGTTTGCAGTGTATAGCAGTTGCTTTAATTCTGATTTATAACAGACTGCGTCAGTACACAACATTCACTAACTTTCCTGCTAAATTCGGAATGGAGTGATATCCGATGTCATCGATCACAAACATTCAGAAAAGTGTATGCTGTGTGTTTACATTGATCTCACATCGGCATTTACCATTTTCAAAAGTTTTGTTTCAATTTAATATACTAATCAAATGTAGTTAAGGACCAATGCAATCACAAATCAACTTTAGAATCAGGGTCCTTCACTTTCTTTAGCAATATGAATCATATAGTCTAGTCAATCGAGTCTAGTTGAACGCAGTTCATCCTCTATGTGTACATGACAACACAATTTCCGACTCACTAAATATCTGTGATAGAACGAAAACTTTCACAAAAACCGTAACAGGTAAATTACCTCAACCCTGCATAGTAAACTAAATTTCCGTTAATATTTTGCTGAAATTTTACTGCAGCAATTATTACCCCGAGATCGATGCCGGTACCTCTCTATAGCAATTGTTCATAAAATAATCATCCCAAACGCAGAACTAAGTAGCGGTGGGGTAGTATGAAATAATAATACGGTTAATAACTGCTACTTTTAATTAGATGTAATCTTTCTCAAAACTTTTTCAACCTTTAACTTTACCATTAAAGACAGGAACAATTGAAATACTCCCTGATGATGATGTATATTTCATGGAGTCGTTGACGATTTCGGAAATACTGTGACGAGATGGGCTCTTTAACCCGATATCACTTATATCACCAAGGTCGTGACTTGTGTCAGCAAAATCCAAATTTAAAACTTTCGTCTTTTTGGATAAATAGCAATAGGGGAGATTTTTAAAAGGTTTTTAACTTTTTATGTGCTAATGTTTCATGCGTAAGACCGGCCATCTGACGCATGTGTTGTCAGATGTAATTAGTTGCGCTGTCTGTTCAAATGAAAATGCCGATGCTCATTCATGGTTGATAACTTGCAACGTAGGCATCAATCGCTGTCAAGATGGTTAAAAACACAAAATCTAATTTCAAATTCCTCGTTGATACTTTGCGAGTTAGGAAAATAGTATCCGGCACACTCCCTTCTATCGTCTCGCGTTTTCCATTGAGAGCCCCGGGCTGCCATCAATCACGGACAAGTAGACGGTCAAAAGTGCAACATACCTCATATCAAGTGATACCGGGGATAGGGGCGGGGGTATCTGCCTGGAGGGGTGGCATGTGTTGAACATACACCTGCAGGTGTAATTACAACGCTCAGGTAGATACAGGTATATAAGGTGACGATAACGCGAACGATAGATACACGTTTTTAGAAATGTAACTAATTTTCTCTTTTGTTCCCATCAGTGCCCTTCGTTCATATTTTAATTCAAGTAAGATGCTTATGTAATGATTAGATTATTATAATTAGAATAAAATTAAAATACAACAGTTACGTTAATTAAATTCATAGTTTGAAGTGAATATGATGTACATATGTGCCATAGCAATATACCGTGGTCCGTGAACTATAAATGTGAAGATATGCTTTAATCGGTCTAAACGAGTTTTTCAGAGCAGCTTTCTCTTGTCACTGAAAGCTAACCATCGCAGTTCGTCTTGCGATGAGACAATTGCCAGACAAATTGGTACATCAGAGAGTCTCTTCCCATAAACACCTCTCATCCAACACACCCATTCAACCCACCAGACACACAGACCCACTCACCCCAACCCGGCCTAAACTACGCGCATCCAGAACAACAAAAACAATACTGGAATATGTTCATCTTCCCTAATTCACTCCACAGGAAAGAGCCTAATCACCTCCGGGACTGTGTGATAGATATACATGGTGCAACGACATCACCACCATCCACATTCATGAGACGTGATCTACGTCATCAACACATTCCCATGTCCCCTGTCTCCAGCAACCAGACTGTGACCGTGTCATCTAAAGATGCTGCATCTCGCCGATCAATCATGGGTCTTTACAAGGCTCTTTAAAATCTAATTAAAACGTGCGTGAAACCAGAGCCCCTAGCAGAGCACCCGAGACCGACAATACAAATCCCCACAAACATATGTGACAAAATGTCTCGATAATTAACGCCTTTTCTCTTGCAGGATAGAATTACACGAGTCACTGTGAATGTAGATGTCTCGTTGCTGTATCTGTATTGAGATCGGGGATCACGTTCAGGAGGGACATTCAAATTGCGAGCTTGATGAGACATTTATGACAAAACAACCCAGCTTGGCATGTGTCTTAAACATGTCAGCATGGAGCCTTCATTTGTGTCTGTCGATAACACCCAGCAATACTCTCCGTTTACAGAAATGGTGGTGAATACATCAGGACGTGACACAAAATGAATTATCTAAGAACTGTATTATACGTACTTACTGTTCATACATTTGTATTTTGTTGCTATGGTAATGCTCAGCAACAGACATTATATTAATTATCATACAATAATTAGTTTGTCCGCTTCTGTTGTGAAATATAGTACGAGAATATCCTAATGTTTATATTTTTTTAAAAAAGCAATACATTTTCATAAGGGAATGTTTGTGTTCTTCTGTTATGAAATATAGTACGAGCGCTTCTCAATATTTTTTCATGATAAAACAAATTTTCATTTTGCTCGTATTGTTCTCTGTGAAATATAGTACGAGCTCATCTTAATATTTTTTCTGCATAAAACAAAATTTCAGTTTGCCAGTTTTATTACGAAAGGGAAAGATTTAGCATTCAACGTTTTAACCATAGAACCCACGCTGACCTGTTGTGAAATAAATTGCAGATGAAATATTGAAATTTTATCACAGACCATGCCTTCCACACAGCTAACTGGCTATGCTTCCATGTTTTCTCAAGTCACTTTTTATTTCCGCTTATGGATCATAGCAAAATCGATTGAAACTTCAAATACGTGTATTTACAAAAACTTTGAAGATTATTAAAGATATTAGGATCATTTATCACTTCCATCAAAAACCGCATTATTCAATAAGCCTGTAAGGGATGTCGAGAATCGATCCGTATACGCATGATCCATCAAATTCACTTCGCGCTAATTCTATCTGCCACTTGGGAACCATCACAAGCGTCATTGTACGGGTAAGTTGCAGCTAATTATTTCAAAGACACTTCCAACAAAAATCGGGTAACCCTCATAGCATGGCCAACGTCATACAGCCGGTGTTCCTAATTCACCACGCAAATCAAAGAGCCTGGGGTCTTGGTTCAGTATCGTATATCTCAAAGCTTGAAAACGACTAAAATAAATGGGTAGAATAATATTTTTGTCTGATAATGGAGGCCATCCTTCGTCTGAGGAGAATAGTGGAACAAGAACTATTTTACAAAAAGGTCAAAATCGGAGAAAACACAATGTAAACAAGTTTCTCTTGTTCGTAAGACGAAGATGCGTGTGTCTGTTGATGTAGATCTCTCCGGGGTACCCAGCACATGTGCCCGCCCCCCATGCCTCACCCCTGGGGACAGGCTACGTTCATAGCAGAGATAGCCCTCACGAGTGCCGTTGATGGAATGCGCATGAAACAGAGACATAAATATGTGCATTACGCTCCTCTACCTCGAGAGGAAAAAAATCGAGTTTTTCGGTGCTGATGAGCCATTAAATGTGGTTTGTTTGTATTGGTTGTTATTTCATTAAAAGTTAAAAAAATATTAACTGAATGGTTAAATACATCGAGATGTACACATCTTCCTCGAGGATGGGTCGTATACAGAAACCACAAGCCGTATCCCGTGTGATTCTGCTGTTCCATAGGTTATTATAAAAATAAATGAAATGCTCAACTGACAAACTTAGGTTAGATACAAACTTAGACGTTAAATTGAACCTCAGTTGAAGTGGAAAATGGTTTGAATGTATTGATTTGGGAAAGTGAGAACTTAATAATTACTTCCACTTTTGAATTTTAAATAATCTCAGTCCAGGTGGAAATTAACGAAAGTGTGATCATGGTTGTATCAACAGCCTATCAACATAAATAGTATTACCAATTTATATGAGTTTGGCTTAGACGTAGGGCAATATACGGTAAGCGGATATCCAAACGTGCATAAATAGGCACTTGTTGCATCTTTCCTGGTGTACCCTTCACCTATTTATGTATTCTTCTTGAGGATGTGATCTTTCAGTTCTTTCTCGTAAAAGAAGAACGGTAGCTTATTCCTTCTTCAACTACCACGTTACTCAACTATGTTTCCCTGATCTACCTAACTAAAATATCTCGCTGAAACTTTAAAGAAACTGGACGAGATAAAATATACGTTATATGCTCTACTGAGACAGGCTAAGCGTCTTCCACTTAAACAAAATTAGCTTAGATACCTTTGGAAAATAAGACATGAAATCATCTACTAATGTGACCATCCAAGCTTGAGCCACTCATGACTTTCAAACAGTTATTCTGTCACTCAAACTGCAGAGGGACTATGCAATACTGACGAAACACACCTCTTTCGGTGGAAATGGCTTCTTATAATACTAACGATATTAACGATTCTGACCTGTTTCTGTTAGAATGTCCTCTTTGTAATGCTAACTATATAGGCGATTCAAACCTCTTTCTGTCGAAATGGCTTCTTATAATTCCAACGTCATAAACGATTCAGATCTCCTTCTGCTGAAATGCGCTCATTATGCTAACAAAGTACTGGGCGATACTAGACGATTCCGACATCTTTCTGGTGAAATATCCCCTTTGCAATACTAACGCATTATACGATTGCGATATCGCTCTGTTGGAATGCATTGTTTGTCATACTAAGAAAATAGAGGATTCAGACTTTTTGGAACTAATATCACCTTAGCTGTACACTGCCATCTAAGTGAATTCTGCAAAGCGTATCTCATATTTCTTTTAAAGTGTTCATTTTCCTTACTTTGATTTTGTAAATTCCTTCTATTAAAACCTGCCACGTCGATATTTGTATCTGGCCACCTGCCGGTGCTCATGTACAATATGTACATCATCATGATCATCATCATGATCATCATCATCATGTTTTTCTTTAGATTACCCCAACTAGAGCACGTTTTGATGGCTTTTGCCCTGAAGGCATGAGTTACATAACCAATGTCCTTAAGAAAGAAATTTGCAACTGGTCTTCAAAGAGAACGACTGAATTCATTCCCAGTACTCGCCGTATGTCAGTGATGGAGGTAAAAAGGGATGTCGTAGATGGCAGTTTTCCCTGGGGTCAGGCAAAGTCCGTTTGGCCAGACACTTGGGCAACGTGGCCACCACATGGCCGGTAGTGGAGTGTTGCTATTTATCATGCTGAAGACGACGATACGCATTGGTGAAATTCACCGAATGATAAAGCTGCAACCATGTGAAAAGGATCTGCGCATCTCTGGACAGCTCGTTCTTCAATCATGGCGGTCAGTGTAGCAGCCGACAGGCACGGTTGTTTGTCATTCTGACAGGGAAATTAGAAGACAATTACATCGTGGCTGAAAACTGCAAACAACATTCCAACAACACAACAACATACATTCTAGCAGCCCCGACAGTCTCTTTCTTCACGAATGAAACATCTTGGCACGCTCCGACTCACGTCGTGTTGTAATGACTATGAGCGTTCATCATGGCTCTGTGAAATATTTTAATGCTTTCCGCGCTCTGTGTATTTGATTGTATAGAGGTCAGTTGCTGTGGTCAATGTGTAAGTAATGACCCAGGCTGTAATTACACGGCCTATCATGTCTAACACTAATGGCTGTATGTCATCATTAGGTTACAGGGCTCTGCTTCTGTGATGCATCATGTCGAGGAACACCTCCCTACACAACCTCACTTTAATGCTCACACCAACTCTCTCCACCACACCAATGCTCTCCAACTCATTTCACAATACGTTAAACAGGTTTGGAATACTGAGACAATACTGCTGTCAGGCCACGTTCAAGTAGTCCAATAAAGTATTAAGGGGCGGTGGGGTAGCCTAATGGTTAAGACGTCCGCTCGTCATGCAGAACACATGGGTTCGATTCCCCACGTGGACACGTTATGTTGAGCCCATTTCTGGTGTCCCCCGCCGTGATATTGCTGTAATGTTGCGGGAGGCGGTGTACCCTCTGACTTATTCACCTATTATCTTTAAAATCGTTCCTTTCGATAAATTCACAAAATATTGTTATCTTTCCATTCCGACGATAGATGGGTCAACACAGAAAACCTAAACCATTTTACTTAGTATCAAAAGATTAATATAAAGAAAAAACATAGCTTGCTTTTTAAAGTAAGTCCTCAAAATCCACATCTCAGATGACGCCATAGAGTCAAGGCTTGCAGAAACAAAAGTAATACTCTGTGTTTGAAGCTGTTCCTGTGCGAGTAGATTTGATTTAGGGAAACGTAGATAATAAAGCAGGAATCTTGTTACATTATTCTGAAAAAAAAACGAAGCTGAATTTAAAAATAAAAACAAAATAAATCTTGTTTGGAACTTTGTATGAATGTCGTAGCGTGGGAGATGTGAAGACGAGTTATGCCAAAGGATACAAAACATGTCATCAGAAGAATATTCATGACAACGGATTAGGACTTAGGTTTTCAGGAAAACGACGTTTGTGATGAATGAACGTATTAGTGTCGTTCTTGTTATTTTGCAAACAAAGGTCAATGTAAACTTAAACTTGTATAGAATATAGATTGTTATTGAATAATATTTGAATAATATTTTGCACATCAAAGAAGACGAAATCCCTAATGATTTTGGGATATCCAGTTGTAAGAATGGGATGTGAATAAAAATATCTTGTGATGTGTGGTCTTAGGGGATCTAGGTCTCTGAGGCTACAGCTTCAGCGGCATCCGGGTCTTGAGGGCTTGTATCTTGAGTTACAGTACCATCATGGATATGTGTCAGCGCCGTTCGAAGATTGATGTACGTATACGGATATTTTTCCAAATGGTCCCTTGCTAAGGCAAAGATAACTTTGAAAATGAAAGCGAATACCTGCTGTGGTGTTTATGAAAACAAACACAAAAAAGGCTATTTGACGGTGATGTATAGATGTGTGATAAGGGTACCTGCAGTGTTTTGACGATTTTCTTTAGGCAATTAACTTTTGTAACAGTTATAAATCCAGTTTTCAAACATATATACTGTTTTGTCTCGCAGTTCAACTGGAATTGAATAATCAGGCAACCGAAAAATGTCTCAGAGTGAGTGAGTTTAGTTTTACGATTCCTTAAGGAATATTCCTGCAATGTCATGGCATGAAACACAAGAAATGGGCTTCACACATTGTACGTGTGTGGGGAATCGAACTCGGATCTTTGGCGTGATCAGCGATCGCTTCAACCACTAGGTTACCCACTGCTCCGTTTCAGAAGCATGAACAAAATGATATGGTAATAAGCATCTCATATAACATCAGTCATGGGACATTTTGGAAATCTGTAAGCCTCGCGGAAAATGAAATGTTGACGTATCTACAACAGCTTCCCCAAATTGCCAATATGTCACGACCATTTCATGTCATTTAGTCTTAAGGACCAGAACCCGCGTCTTCGGACTAGACAGCACTTCGCCAGATGATAACAGTTACCTACATGTACCTGGTCCCCTAGCCCGTTGTCAGGTGGTTTTAAGCCTATTTGTTACTGTCCTTTGTGACATGTGTCAGTCTGGCTGCGCTCAGACTCGTACTCTCTCTCTTGGGTGATGTGTCTTGCTGCCAGGGCTCATCCCCGGTATTCCTGATTTGATGGTGCTTCTGCATCAGCAAGTATTTACTTAGAGAAGCAGTATTCACATAAGAGAAAAGCTTGCATTCTTCATCCCAATTCTCAACATTACGAGACACCTCTATTGTCAGCCTTTGCATGTATAGAGTTCATGAAATGTCAAATGTAATGATTGTGGTAAATATTGTAAGATTGGATGAAACTTAACATATTCAAATAGCAGTGTATTAGTTATGTTCTTTCTTACACGAGGAAATTTTAGACTCATCGTAATGAAAGCACATATATCATGTTATGGCTGAAATGAAAGAAATCTCATGTTTAACACTTCACGCGAAAATCCAAGCGAGAATCTGTGCCCAATGATGGTTTCGTTGTCAATTGTATAAATTTTATTGTATAAATAATTGTATTGTATTGTATTGTATTGTATTGTATTGTATTGTATTGTATTGTATTGGTGGGTATCAATGCTTTATAATTATCACCAAGACTCATTCAGGGTGGAAGCTATATTTTGATTTCGTGTCCTCATGACTTCCCTACATAGCCACCATCCCGAGTTATACATTTCTCTCACCGTTTCTTGACCTTGCACAGACCACAGTCCATATCATCAGTCAGGGGAGGGGCTACCACTTTTTGACTCCTCTGTGAGGGACATGTGACCGGTTTAGAAATTTCTTTTTCATCTCTCAACAGTGTCATAGGATGGGCTATCATCACCATAAACAGATTTCATCTCACTGTAAATTTGTCGTGCAGTGCAACCCTTTAAGTTAAAGAAAAGTAATAACACTGCGTGCCTCAATCGTCTTACTTGAGGGTAGTGGTGTGTTGGAGCAAATAGCATAAGACTGGATATAGTGAAGTAGATAGTTCTTGGTCCAATAACTAGACAAGGATCTCTGATGTTACCGTAAATATTTCTTCCTGATTGCTCCGTAACCTCTTGGTGATAACTGGAATTTTTTATATCCCTTCGTATTGCATTGCATTGCATTGTTCTACATCCAAGAACATCACAGTCAAACACTTCATCGTGTTCCCTGAAATCCCTCACTGACATCTGCAACTGTTTTAACAACATTTATTTTTAGTGTTGTTGTAAGTCTACAGGGGTCATTTTGGCAAATCGTAAATAAATGTCTCATCCATATGAAGCCATAACAATTCCTTTCGCGTTTTCCACAGTTCACAAATTCTGTATCATAACAATTTGTTTTATTCATTTCATTATTCCCCCATCTTCTATGTTTGGTGTAGCGTTGGAGTATATTTGACGGTAAGATTGATTCGTGTTGTTAAAAACATCAAAACAAACCCATCTTAGCTTGTGTCATTCTCATTCATTAAAAATATGTCCGTGTTTGAAGACACCCTACATGAATAGATATTACCTACATGACCCGTCTCCCTGACAAGCAAACCCCACCCCCTCCCTACTCGTCTCCGAGAGCTCCCCCACCACATAGATTAGCCACACGTCGAGGATCTGAAGGACACTGTCGCCATCGCAGAGTCACAGACACGAGGAGGTGACAACCACATCGATGGGAACGTGGCCTCCGACAGAGGTATGACCAGCGTCTTCAACTTTCATGTGGCATCTTATGAAGCTAGGTGATCATCTAGAGTGTCAGCTAGGGCTCATTGTCTTGTACATCTGTGACAAGCTGTCCGAAACGATACAGGAACCAATTTATCTCTGTGTTACCCTGGGGTGGACCCCGAGCACTCGGTGCAAGGGGGATATGGACACGTATTTGTCCTGACTAGGTTACACTGTAACTTTGACCAAAGGGGTTTCAGTCAGCGGGTGTTAATTGTCTTTTTTCTCGTTTTGATAGATCGTGGCGAGTTGGGGGTCGATGCTTGTCTCACTGCTACAGATGTGTGACAATGTGGCGGAGAAGAACTGAATACACAATGAGAAGTAAGACACGTTTATACTCGTGAGAACGCTTTGTCCGTTACAACCAGAGTGTTTGAAAAAAATGTTGAGTCCATATGATCTTTAAATATTTTCTGATGAATGTGTTATCTGATTAGAAACTGGGGCAATGTGCGCCAATTCTGTCAACAACAATGATAACAACAACAACAAAGACAACGACAGCAACGACAGGAAAGAGAGCGACGACAACGGTGATGAATCTGGTAATGACAGTGATGATATTATTTAACTTAAACCAAGCTACCTACGCAAATGGTGTTCCCGCGTTGCTGCTTCTCTTGGATGAGTGAGTGAGTTGGGTTTTACGCAATAATCAAGCAATATCATAACAATGTCAATGTGATGATGACGACGACGACGACGACGACGACGACGATGATGATGTTGTTGGCAAAGATGATAATAATTACCCAGTGAATCCCCAAAACAGGTGTACATTAATCTCCTCTACAACATCATACTCACAGTTCAAGTACAAATTTAATCTGCTCCACCATTTAGGATTTACTTTAATAAAATAATTATAACAACAAGAACACATCAGCATTATTAAGTTCGTGTTAGTTAGTTTCATAGGTTTAACTGATACAAAAAGGCAATATATTTAATGAAATTAGTACCCTCAACGGTAGAGATACGCGGTTAATAGTTTTTTGTTTTGAATTAGATAATTATGCTCGTTTATACAGAGTCTAATTTAATTTAACTAAACTTTTAATAATCTAATGGATTTACATGAATATGCGCTGAGGTGAGTGCGATCCCACTTCCGCCTTGATACCTGCTCTACATGGGATTTTCTTCTGAGAAAAGTAGAATTACTGGAGATTAATGGATCACAAGTAATTATCGATGTTGTCGATAATGTGCATTAAAAGTCACCCAGTAATGATCGAAGATTAAAAGTTGGCAGATACTCGACTGTGTTTACTGTTAAATGAACGTAGAGGTATTATATCACAATTAGGATCTTTGTATGAACTCGGAACTAGGTACATTTGCATCAGTGGCACTAAGTAGTTTGATCAGCAATTAAGCGATGTTGTGTTATGTAATGTAGGTTTAAGCTGTACCGTATCATTAGTTGCATCAGAAAAATTCACCTTAATTAGGATCATCTCAGGTGTGTCATCAAAGTGTATCAGTGATATCACAGGTGTATGTGGAATTTCTCCTGTGTTTAAGAAATAGCTCAGGTGCATTAGGAATATGTCAGGTGTATCTTGAATTCATCGGGTTAGTAAGAATTTCTCAAATGTGTTAGCAATGTGGACGATTTTCAAGTAACATACCTGTGATACATATGGTCTCACCTTAGGCATGTGAGTTTGTTGAAGACTGTCCCTGTTCACCCAGCAGAAAATAGATACCCGGTTGGATGAAGTCATGTGACTAACCTTCTAGCCCCAAACAGGCAACTTGGGTTATCCGTGGTAATAAGAACAGAAGATGACATATTTGATATATCAGAAGAATCGGCAACATTGCATCTGCATAAGCAAGGTCATATGTATATCAACATTATCTCAAGTGTATCGATAATATCGCAGGTGTATCAGCAGTATCTTAGGTGTACCATCATTATCTCAAGTATATCGGCATAAACTCAGGTGTATCGGTACTATCGCAGTTGTATCAGCCTTATCTCAAGCGTATCGGCATAATATCAGATGTGCCGATAATATCGAAGGTGTCTCAGCATTATATCAGGCGTATCAGCTTTATTTCAGGTGTGCCTGCATTATCTCAGGTGTATCGATAATATCGCATGTGTATCAGTATTTTATTAGGTGTATCAGTTTGATTTCAGATGTGCCAGCATTATCTAAGGTGTATCGATAATATCCCGGGTGTTTCAGTATTATCATGTGTCAGCAATATTGGACCTGTATAAGCAACACCTTACCGGTATGATAAATGTTGCAGTTATAACACAAATATTAAATATCTCTCTTCTGTCCACATCCCATATTTACTATACACATGTAATCTATACTCTAGTAATGCCACATCTATACCCTAAATACATGCTTCTCCATATCATCATCTCATCAATTGGTCTATAATATCAATGTATCAGATATGTGACAAATATCACATCAGCAACACATCGACAATGTGTTAATTGCTGCAGCTCAATCTCAGCGTGATCGTATCAGCCGGTGCGTGTTATGGGCTATCGAAGCCAGATGCTACAGGACAAAAAGAACATAGAGACCTCCGTTTGGTTCAGCTGCCATCTAAGATTAACAGTTAGTCTCAGAAATTAATTTATCATTTATTTAATTAATTTATTTATTGCTTTATTTATTTATTCAAAATATGTATCTACAAAACAGAAACTAGAATCAAAGGGCGGTGGGTAGCCTAGTGGTTAAAGCGTTAACTCGTGACGCTGAAGTCCCGGGTTCAATTCCCCACATGGGTACAGTGTGTGAAGCCCATTTGTTGTGTCCCCTTCTGGAATATTGCTAAAGCGGGCGTAAAACTAAACTCACTCAATCCCTAAAATCGAAACGGAATTCAGAACAATGCTTACTTTTATAGATTCGAACAAATTTAGAATTGTGGTGGGTTCTTTTTAATCCATTCTCTCTGACACAGAAGAGGATGGATTATGGCAGCTCGTAACCATGGTCACCTCGTCATTATCATCTTTGTCAACGTTGTTTTTCTTTTTTAAAGATGTGAATAGTTAAGTTGTAGAAATATGTTATTTTCGGTTTGTTTGGAGCGGGGACGTGATAGATCAAAGTCCAATTTCCATACTTTTTTGAAAGAATAAATCAACTATTTAATATCACAAAATATTCAAAGCTCTGATGATGTCTTCATGGCATTTGTATATAATCAAATAACGGCGATGGTGTTAGTAGTCTGACAGGCTGACAACTCCGCCAAAGACCTCCTGTCACCCTAAGTCTGGTATCCATATAAATGACTCAACTCAACCGTAAGAAGGCGTGAATAATTTGGGTATTGTTAAGGATATTAATTCATTCCCTTCATTAAATTCTTTCAACATTATCTTGACAATCAGCGGTCTTAGATAGGCACATTTGTCTCACTGGTTTGTTATAAATTTATGATGATATCCTATAACACAGTTTTCTCCGCCTAGCCAAAATCACATTAAGTAGTGTCCATTCTTACACTTCACGGTTCAACTAATGATCAAAATAGTGTACACAAGATGTTCGCCCGGCCATGTTAAACGGTAATTTAGTGAGTCCCATCTGGTAGTACAGATGTCGAAGTTCACTCTTAGGTCACAATCTTAAATAATTCAGAAATATTAATAACTAATTAAACTATACAGCTGAGTCCTGGTAACTTGAAGCGATTGCTAATTTACGTTTACCACCCTAGTGTCGTGTCACGTCTCAAGGGAGGTAACTCTGAATAAGTGCGAGCGCAGTTCACGTCACGGTGCGCTGATCCTTGTCTTGCTGCATTGACTGGTGGGAATAATTAGAGGTCTTAAGGGCGTACGTATGTCTTGATCCCTGTGATAGACGTTCATTTCGAGCTATTTAATGGACTCTCAAATAAATAATTCTTGTCTCGGAGGATCGAATGCTATCGTTTTTAATGTATACGCTTAGTTGGACTTACATGACGATTTGTTGGTTGGAATGGGTGTAATTCTTCGGTTTTGTTTGTAAGTGTTGTTGTAAATGGTACTGTATTCATTTTATGCCAGGTCTTTTGTCTGATAGGGACGTTTCGTGGAAGAGGTATCGTCCTCGGTGTTTATCTGTGATAATATGGTACCAACACGTTCTTTTTCAAAAGGGGATTTGATATAAAATAGTGTCCAATACACCTCATTATATGGATGAACTAATGCTAATGAGACGTAAAATCCACTCATTCCGTTATACACACCTCACATCCCTAGCCAGATGAATCAGACACACATAACGTCTCACCACGCTAGACTCATCAACAATATATGCAGCACGTGTGCTGTGAGTGAGTGAGTATGGTTTTATGCCGCTTTTAACAATATTCCAGCAATATCACGGCGGGGGACATCAGAAATGGGGTTCATACATTGTGCCCGTGTGGGGAATCAAACTCGGGTCTTCGGCGTGACGAGCCAACGCTTTTACCACTTCGCTACCCCACCCCACCACAGTATGTTTGCAAGCCCCGCCACCCACCCTACACACAACCCACCCCACGTGCTCACACTGACCTATCTCCAAACCAAGGTAAAGCATCTAGCCCACCCGGTCACTCTCTTACAAACCCCCCAGGTCCTGCGGTACACAGCCATGTTTGACGCGTGACAGTGTCCTTTTGACATGGTGTCTCTTAGGTCGGGTTTGGATTTCTGGTGTCTACCTTCATGTCCTGGAGGTCCATCTGTAACAAAGTAGAGTAAGGGGTTATTCCAGCTTGGTGTTTCTGTGGCTACGTTGGACATCCTGGCTACCTGACCCCCTCCCCACAGGCGTATGCCATCTGACACTCGTTCATCAGTTCATCGGAACATGTACCCCCGGGCCTGACGTAAACAGCATTCTGACCAATGCATCACTCTCAATTCTCTCTCAACGCCCTTAAAACACTCTACCCGTGTCAACATGACCATTCAGTCTCTAGTCCCCTGTACCCGAACACCGCCCCCAGCCTCCCTGTGTCAACATGTCCAGTCTCTAGTCCCTGTACTCCAACACCGTCCCTCAGTCTCCCAGTGTCAACATGTCCAATATCTAGTCCCCTGTACCCAAACACCGTCCGTCAGTCTCCCAGTGTCGGCATGTCCAATATCTAGTTTCCTGTACCCAAACACCGTCCGTCAGTCTCCCAGTGTCAACATGTCCAATATCTAGTTTCCTGTACCCAAACACCGTCCGTCAGTCTCCCAGTGTCAGCATGTCCAATATCTAGTTTCCTGCACCCAAACACCGTCCGTCAGTCTCCCAGTGTCAACATGTCCAATATCTAGTTTCCTGCACCCAAACACCGTCCGTCAGTCTCCCAGTGTCAACATGTCCAATATCTAGTTTCCTGTACCCAAACACCGTCCGTCAGTCTCCCAGTGTGAACATGTCCAATATCTAGTTTCCTGTACCCAAACACCGTCCGTCAGTCTCCCAGTGTCAACATGTCCAATATCTAGTTTCCTGTACCCAAACACCGTCCGTCAGTCTCCCAGTGTCAACATGTCCAATATCTAGTTTCCTGTACCCAGACACCGTCCGTCAGTCTCCCAGTGTCAACATGTCCAATATCTAGTTTCCTGTACCCAAACACCGTCCGTCAGTCTCCCAGTGTCAACATGTCCAATATCTAGTTTCCTGTACCCAAACACCGTCCGTCAGTCTCCCAGTGTCAACATGTCCAATATCTAGTTTCCCGTACCCATACACCTTCCCTCAACGTCCCTGTTTCAACATGCCCATCACCAGCCATACCCCCGATACTCGACCACAGCCTTCCCGTACACGATCCATGCCCATAAACATTGTTCCGAAATTCGCCCCTTGACGCTCTGCCCCTACCGTAACATTATCTACACCCTCGTTAATCAATACACCCTCCCTGTAGGACAAAGAAAATATGGAGAATAAATGTAGCAGAACGCGTGCCTAGAGAACGTTAGGTTTGCTTTGAAATGAAATTAGCAAACTAACACGGCGTGCACGGGTAATTACACAGCTTTCACCAGAGATGCCCCAGTGCAGGACAACCAGCCATAGGATAGGCTAACTCCTTCATCGTCACTGACCGGGAACAGGCTTGACAAATGCGTGAATAATCGGGCTTAACGAATATAGGCTTGATCAAATAAATGATAACACATTTATCTACTCTGATGCTATTGATGATGATATCATACCTGATTAATGTGATCTCAGATGTAACAACAATGCATTATCGGCACGGGTTTATTTCGCAAACAGTCAAACACTGGCTGTGCTTTCATTGCATGTTTACTCTTTCAACAGTAATTGTCTGATCAATGCAAGTGATTACCTCGGTCAGACTGGTATCGGTGTTATTTTCCCAGACTAGAGGTCCCGGAACCGCGGTCACGCTTCAGACTGAAACATGTCAGTCATAGTATTCTATCGGAAATTGATCCACCGAAAACAATTCTTTGTGATTCCGGATATTTTAAAATTTGTTAAAAATCGTAAATGAAGTTAAAAGCAACATTAACCTTGTTCAAACAAACCATACTCACAAGAGAAAAAAAACCATCAGAGAAGATACAATGTTTACAGCTATTGGAATATCGATGATAATTAAGTCATTGGAAAAAGCATCCGATCTGAGTAATGTACACAAAATAAACATCTGATGAGACATTAAGCGTGGAACATCACAGATTATCAATTTAATTACGTGGCTTCAACAATAAACTGTTTAATACTGAGGTTATTTAGTGAAACTCTGTTAATCAAGACCGTACGGATGACGGAGAATTTACAGGATAATCAGTGTTCCGGATAAAACAGTTGTTGTGTTTTTAAAGATGAGTTAGACTCTAACAGATGGACAACAGGCACAATTGATTAGAACGAACGTTGACAGTATGGCAACTGATATTGTATTATTCACATTTATCTGGACGTTAATTACACCAAACGGGGATCGTGAGTTGTAAAGCGCGAATGTCACTATTCAAGCGACGCGAAGCATCCCTGAGAGAAGTGCAGGGAAGTGGACAGAAAAGTGGAGAGAAGTTTGTTTTTAGGACTTCCGTCCTGTTCCATATTGAAGCACAAGTCTCCTTAAGCAAGAAATGTGCATCTGTTCATTCAGCTATGGATGGGTATCCGTTAGGATGGGATGGTAATATGACTGTTAACCTTCTAGATACCCGTGAATATAAGCCTTCAGCAACCCATGCTTGCCATAAGAGGTGACTGTGCTTGTCGTAAGAGGCGACTAACGGGATCATGTGGTCACGCTCGCTGACTTGGTTGATACCCATTTGCGCAGATCGATGCTCATGCTGTTGATCACTGGATTGTCTGGTTCAGTTCCGATTATTTACAGACCGCCGCTATATATAGCTGGAACAGTGCTGGGAATTCGGCGTAGAACATAACTCACTCACTCACTAACATTCTAGAACCACATAACTTTGGGTGTATTTTCCACGGGGTGCTGAGAATGGAATCTCTCTGTACATTTTTCCATGTAACAATTACGACAGGCCTTGATCATGTTACAGGGCATAAATTTGGCACATTAGAAATGCCGACATTATAATCTTGAAGTGAAAACGATTGACTGCAATGACTGCTGGAGACGATGGTGTGGGTGAGTAACCCATCATGTACGTCTTCCGATCATATATTATGACTTAAGGGGATCCTGAAAAACTGGGTTTTGCTCTCAGTGCCTTCCCATATAATAGTATCCAAACTTTAAGGCCTGGGAATCCTTTATCTGCTGAAACAGTTTCACTGTGCAGCATAGCTGTGACGATTAATTCAAAAGATATCATGAAAACACTGTGTACACCCGGTATTCGCGAAAACGATAAGCATGTCCGCCATTCAAGCTAACTCCATAAAAATGTTAGTGTGATGCTATCCGACGTAGACAACCATGTCTGGACCAGACAATCACGTGATGGACCAGGATGAATATGATTTTACGCCGCTTTTGGGAACATTAAATCAATGTCAGGGCGGGGTTACTTGAAATGGGCCCCACACATTGTAGCCAAGGTCAGGATTCGTACCCGGACCTTTCTTATCGATGGACCAGATTATCTGGTGACTTCTTAGTCTTTAATGGCTTAAGAGTCCGCTCATCTCGCCGGAGACCCGGGTTCGATTCCCAACATGGGTACAATGTGAAGCTCATTTCAGATGTCAATCAACGTTACAATGCAGGAAAATTGCGAAAAACCCAACTCGTTCTTAGCGTCTTTACTGATTTTGTTGAAACTAAAAACAACGAAGTAGCAAGGAAAATAGCCCAGAAACGCTGTGCATTAAAGAATTTGACATTCGTAACATTTTGTCTTATAGTTAAAAACAAGTGTATGTTGACACATATCTGTAGTGTACAATTGTACAGATTATTACTCCTTTAAGCACACATCAGGCATATCGAGATTAGACAGCCGTCACCATGTTTGTTTCATTTTCAGGTAGAATTACTGGTGTGTATATTCCTTTAGTAAACTGAACAACAAAGCACGCCGCTCGTGTTGTTTTATACCTTTCTTGGTTTACTGAAACAACACTCCGACAAGCCTAGCCGAGTGGAGACGGCTGGACCGCATGGAAGTCAGGCGAACACCAACATTCGCTGTTACAGTGGAAACATGCGTTACCACCCCACAACATGTGTTCCAAACCTGGGACTGGTTTCGATCCTCGCAAGTCCAAAGTTTTCCCGAAGACGGATTGTGAAACAGTACCGTGGTAACAGGAGCGATTCGTGTGTATTAAGCATCATCTTGACATACATATAAATACCCTTTTCTGACTGGCTCCTCGATCGTTTTCAATGTACCCCACTTTCAAACGAGTAACATTTCCAATGTACCCCGTTGAGAACTCATTTGGTAATTTGTGATAATACTGCTTTATCTCGAATAATATAGAATCACGTCTGATTTACGAAAATTACCGATGGTTTGGGACTGCAAATCGATGGGAAGGAGATAACTCTAAATCTGTTTTTCTTGTCTGAAAAATCTAGCGATGCCATGGCTAGCTTTGCACCTGTGCTTCAAACAATTCAAAATATACATTGAGATATTCGGTGAGGTAAATACGTTGTTCAACGTTCCCTCAGGGCGCATGGGTTGATGTATCCCGAGTCCGAGGGGAACATAAGAAACATGGAGTGTACATCAACCCATGTTCCCCCTGTGTACAACTTACAATGTATCAATATTCACGTGGTACTGAAGTTTGTATCATACTCCATACACCATATATATCGTACCCTTGAAGATCAGGGTTAGATCTTCAGAAACCTAGGTCTGTTGCAAGAGGGGATGAATGGGATCATCTGGTCAGGCTGTCTTGTTTATGCATGTCATCGTTTCCCAACTGCGACGATAGTTGCTGACTTGTCTTGTTCAGAAACTGGGTGTACATACCGCCTCCATACAAGTGGATTCTGATTGACGTGTTAAACAACAATTCTAACACGACTTTAAAAAATACTGGATTGTGACTGGTTAATCAAAATCATTCTGAGGTACATATGTCTCTCAATATTTAGGTTTGGCTTTTCATCTTCGTATCAAAGAGAGATAAAACAGAGAACATGACGTTCTAAGTATTTTTAAAAAGTTGGGTTTTTAGGGAAGATATTTGCGACATTTCAAACACATCTATAATACTTTTCTGTTGTTTAAACTATCCGTCACTTTTAACAAAAGGACTGCTCCCACGTTCGTATACTTAATTGTCATTAACGGAACAACATTTTATTCTCTTTCTCAAGAGAATGACTTCCAGTTTTGTTTCGCCAGTGGGACTCGACCTTTAATTTGAGGTGTACCGATGCACCTCTGCAATGGCATGGCGGCAGCGATTCCTGTTTACGAAGCAGCAGTTACTCGAATGTCATGGTTACGAAGTAATCGGCAACGAAAAACAACCATTCAAATGTTTAAAGATAATTCGAGATATATACCAGTTTTTTCTGTAACCTTTGCATTCAATAGCTGCTGTGAAATGTATCGTGATCTGTGCTAAATAAGTTACAGTCCAAAAAACAAATATAAATAGCCATCTTTTTGGCCGATTGCCCGTGTCAAAAGAAAACGGTAACTATATAAATGCTGAAATCAAGTTATTCATGAACTAAGTTCACCGAGTGTAGGTAGCAGACAAGAAACACCAACTCGATCTGGACAGCGGTCAGTATGACAGTGTCCACTACAGCATGTTTCCGCCGGTCAGGCAGTGAACGGAGTGACACGCGTAGAGGTTACACTTCATCACTCTAAGTGTCAGTGGACGTCGGTTATCTATAATGCAACCACTCTATACAGCCTTGTAGAAACAATTTCTCTATTCACAATGGTAAATTACATTTGCTTCGTGAAGACCTACTTTACTATCAGATTTGATTGCACGGTCGGGACGAGTCTTGCAGTAAATGATGTTTATTTCCAGAAGAATCCATGTACCAGAGACACCGTTCGGACCTTAGTGCCGCGACGATTTCATCAAACGTAAATATATTCAAACGGACGTGTTTTTAGGTTGTAAATTCATTTAAACGTCAACAACTGCGCAACACGGTTCTGAAGAGTGGCAGCCATGTTAAAAACCAGTCTCGAATGTTTTTTAAGTATTTATGTACAACCGCAGAAGAAGTGGCATTTCACGGAAGCGTTCTTTGGACCATAAACAGGGAAAATTAGTTTAAAACAAACACCAATGGACGTAATAAAGGAGGTTTGTAATTTGTTTTACCACACAACTTGGGCTATGTTGAGCCAGGTTCTCCCAGTGCAGAGAGAAGTCTTTCACTACACATGGAAGACATCTAGAACGCTACACCGATTGCTGGAAAATATATCGTATTCTCACTTGACTTGGGATTCAATATTGTGGTGCTTTAAACAAATGCAGTTAGCACCTTCGTGGGACATGGTCGTTAACTAATAATTACTATTGCTGCCTGATGTTTCAGCCAGGTACAAATTGCCATTACATGAAAGTCACATTCCTGTAATGAACTAGGTCGTTAAGTGCATGTGGGTCAATATTATTGCTCGTGGAAACGCTGTGATACATATCTTGTGTTCTCTTGACAGAAAGGATTGTTATTAAGTGTACGTATAATTACATGTAAACGAAATCGGTTGTCGTCAACATGAAAACAGTGCGACGCAGCCATGTTAAAATGGAATCAGTATGCTGTTAGCTTAAGGAAAGTTTAATTACAGGCTTCTTGGAAACAAGAACTTTGGTAACTTTGATTCGTGCAAAACACCGTTCACCCCAAGCCAAGCACGTGATTCACTTGGCGTTGTAATGGCGTTTCTCTTGGTGAATTTCATCTATAATAAAGGAGATTCTTCCCATGCTGCATCAAGATGAGATGCGCTAAAACCTGTCCTTGCTGATGAGAGTAATTAGTTTCTCATTAGATAGGACGATGTCGCTGCATAATTCAACACACCGTTCTTCTTGGAACGCATAAGGTTACAGAACATCTCGTCAAGAGAGCGGAGGGGGATGTAAGGGGGTGCAGCAGCGTTCCAATCAAAGCCGGATTACTTTCACCGTGGGGACGGGCTTTAATGGAATCTCCCGTGCAGCCGTTTAAAAGCCTTCCTGAATTTAGACAAAACAAACAATGTTGAATAGGACACGGTATGAGTCAGCGAAGGCCTTAAACCTCTCCCCCCACCCCTCGCGGTTTTTCACCTCCCATTGTCCGGCATTAGGGACGGGCCCTGGACACATGTTTCCTGAATAATATTTCCCTTTTTCAATCTGCTTCATTTTTCCTCCTCAATTTTTCACGGCCAAATTGAATCAGACAAGACTGGGGCTGTGGGGTCGGGCTAGTTGAATGAACAATCTGCCTTTAATGATGGGGGCACCACCAGATGTGCCCAGACTGTACAAAGCTCAAGACGGGTCTCAGCCTCCTGATCCAGAAGTTATAGCAAAATCATTACTTTATTATTATGATTGGATTCCTAATATGTGGGGATTTGGCCTTCTTTATGATAGTCCATTCGGTCATGTTAATTAGCTCAGCCACAGATTTAAACAGGACTGTTTGAGCATTAACCAGATTCCGACACAGTTCGGGCAAAATCAGCATATTTACGGTCTCAAAAATGAGCGTTTAATTTTTTAGTATCGGGCATAACTTCTCGTCTTGTTTTCTTTGGATGAAACCTTCCAAAGAACAACTTTTGAGGCAGGTTTTATCAATTAATTCACCAGTTTCACAAACATTGCGATAATGTGCCAGTTGCGCGTTGAAAGCATTCAACACTCTGAATCAGTTCTCAACAGATTAATTCGGAAGAAAAACAGACGTTCCTCGCAACCAGTTTCTTCAGAAGGTGAAACACTTGGGTAACCTTTCAGAACTGGGCGTGTTTTTTTTGGGAATGTTATGTTGTATATAACATAGCAAAATTTATATGTCAATAAATACTCACGCCGATACATGAACACGTTAAGTACATAGCTCAAGACGGAATACATGCAATATTTCAAACAGGTCTGACGAACGTGAATGATAAAAGAATAGTTTGAATGTGACACTGTATCATTATATCCCTACTGGATGGGTCATTTCTACCACAGGTTTTCCAAGTGCAGATTCTATATTTAGGCTGTCGTTGTGCAACTGCGAGGTAGTGAAATGGTGTATTGGGTAAATGGTGTTGCAGATTCATAACACTGGCTGTCGTCATTAAGTTTCCACTCCTTTGAAAACTGTAGATAGTACATGAAAAAGAATATCTTCTAATAATAAATATGTTTTTGAATAGCGCCAAATTCCGCTCACAAGTTGACGATTCCGTTGCTGTCGGGTTGATAAAGCAGGCATCAGAAAACAGTTGAAGTTTGGCATCACCTTAGCGCTTCCACTAGACTAACACTAAGTCTTTGAATGTATACCATTTTGGTTGGAACAAATGATTCCTTTAAATTGTAAAGAACCTCCGTGGTGAGTTGGATGACTGATCCTGAGGAAATCTAGACTTGCTTCCTGTAGTCCCTAAGCATTGAAAAGTGCAGGACGGGAGGGACTGTGGTTCAGGGACTGTGGGACAGTCTACACCTCAACTAGCTGTCTATCTTGTTAACACCCCTTCTAGATGTTGACATGTGTCAAGGGTAATAAGTAATAGCTTAAATGATAATTTCTCCAAAATATATACTAGTATACACCTCGAACAGACTGGCGTCCTATAGTCCCCTTATCTCGAATTGCCTCTTTAAAGGTTACTGGAATTACTATGCATCCACGGGCTTAGGATTCAGTTATAGCCTTGGAGCAAGTGTAAGCCCCAGTCTGTCTTACAGTACCTGAGCCGCATTAGTTACGATGTGGGGGCAAATGAACTTTCAATAGGACTTGGATAGGATGAACTTTGGATAGGAATTGTTAATGTTAACAAACGCTTCAAGGACAGACATCCTATGAACCCACCACCATGTCCCTCTATTACCACCCCTAAACACAACGCATGATATGCACGTGCACAACGCAGTAGCCCCATACACGTGCATGGGGTACCATTCTTGATTTTGACGTTTTTTCAAGGAGGTCGAGAAATCAATTAGAACATAACACTTATCTTGCATCACACATTTGTTTGTGTTTGTTTCCAGTCGTTTGTTTTAAAATGAAAATCGTATACATGCAAATTACATGCCATACATCAATCATGTTTCAAAAGGGACTACATTCCAAATAACTATGGTTGTAAGGAAGTACAAATGGTGATGCACTCTCAAAACATTGATTGACTCCGATAAATCTCCTGAATATTTTTAATCGTAAATTATAAAACATGAAGATCCCCTACTTTTATTGAAGAGTATATAATCTGATGCTGGACAGATGAAGAAGAGTCACATGCTTCTATATATCTGCTGTTGGTCTTGAGTCAGTGCAAGCTGATGATTCAGATGTTGTTGTTGTTGTTATTGTTATAGTTGTTGTTATTAATATTGTTGTAGTTATTATTATTATTATTATTATTATTGATGTTGTTATTGTTGTTGCTATAATTATTATTGTTGCTATTTTTCGTATTTGATTACTGACATGGCGGAATACGCTTAGCTTTTCGCGAAGACCTGACATCATCGCCATTTCATTGCCTTGCGTACGATATATACAGAACAGCAAAACAACCCTGGCTTTTTGTCAAATTTTTATGTAGATGACATAAACACGAACGTTTACACGAAACTTTCGTTTCTTTCTTGCTGTTCAGTAAAGTTGGATTTTGTGTTAACATATATTTCCTCTGATTGGGAATCATTACCTTATTTGCTGTAAGTTCCAGTACCAAACAGAAACACGTAAAATCGATCCAAGGTAAATTTGAAAAGACAATTAAACGGATAAAATATAAAAAAAATTATTCCTTTGAAGAAATTTCAATCTAAGGCACATACATCACCCATTAAACGATGTAGGGTTAACACTTGTAATAAAAAATATAGGTCGGATATTCTGACGCCTTGGTGTCATTTCATTGCATCTCTCCTAGTCAACATATACACTGATACACATGGAATCATTTTACCATATGGTCGATGCAAGATCTTTTCCTATACGGAGGTCAACAGCACATGGTCAGCACACATTCCAGACCTCTGACCCACTGAGTCGTTTGACACAAAGCAGTATCGTGTAAATATTTGGAAAATTCTATTTTGTGCCTAGCCAGTGCAAGAACAACAACGTTTGCATCACAGACACATTGTAATAATTTGTTAAAAACGCAGCCTAGTCCAACTCATTTAGGTCTTATAAGTACTGAGGCATGCTAGGGGTTAGCCTAGACTAACGTTCAGTCTTTGAATATACATGTATAAAATTTTGATAGCAACACATACGTAAATTCAGTAAATTCATTCAGATTGAAAAAAATAGCCCCAGTGAGATGGGAAATTCAGAACCTGGGGAAATCTAGACTAGCTTCATTCGGGGCATCAGTATTACAGAGTTGGAGAAATACGAGTGGTACTTTTTTTTAGCAGCATAAGTTAAACCTCGTCAGTTTCTGACCCGATTAGTCTGGTCTCACCTCATCCACACATGCAGGTAACTCGACCACAATTGGAAGTAATCCATATAGGAACCGGATCAACTAGTTCCACTAGTCCACGTGACTGTCACACTACACAACACAGTCTGGCAAGTCGTGACGATTGTCAATGTTGCTAGAAAACAAATTGTACATACACTTCCTTTCAACCATGAAAAGAAGAAGTTCTCAAAACAGATAGTTGAATTATACGAACACTTTGCGAAGGAATTGGCACGCTTAGAATGTGAGTCTGTATCATCACTACTCCAGTGTACTGGAAGGAAGGAAAGAATTGGAATGTCAAAAAAGTTTCTCTCCGGCCTCCGACTCGCGAGACAAACAGATGCGGTATAGATCTAGATAGGCACCTACATACATATATACCTAGACTTGCATAAGTCTCTAAGGTAAAAAGTAATAGGTTAAATGATGATTTCCCAAAAATAAGATAACAGTTTATGGTCCTTAACAGTCCTAAAATGATGTATTGGGTAAATGATGTTGCAGATTCATAACATTGGCTGTCGGCATTAAGCTTCCACTCCTTTGAAAACTGTAAATAGCACATGAAAAAGAATATCTTCTAATAATAAATATGTTTTTGAATAGCGCCAAATTCCGCTCACAAGTTGACGATTCCGTTGCTGTCGGGTTGATAAAGCAGGCATCGGAAAACAGATTATGGTCCTAAACTGTCAGCTTATCTAGATTTGCCTCTTCAAAGGACGGAATTACCATATATCCAAAGGTCAGCAGTCAATACAAGCCTTGGAGCACGGCTGATACCCAACTCTACCTTAAGCTTACCTGACCCATTCCCCCACCACTACCTCCACCACCAACACCCCTACCCCCACCATCCCGACACCCA
Source organism: Haliotis asinina (assembly GCF_037392515.1). Taxonomy (NCBI): domain Eukaryota; kingdom Metazoa; phylum Mollusca; class Gastropoda; order Lepetellida; family Haliotidae; genus Haliotis; species Haliotis asinina. The sequence goes on from NC_090284.1 coordinate 11,848,726, forward strand.
GCCCGACCCATGCTCAAGCACCCCCGTCACATCCCGTGTATCAATGTGACATAAATAGTTTAGTGCACGCAGTAACATTAAGCAACCTCTTCGTCTCACTGCACAGGCGCCTGTCTTAACTTGTTCACACTGAAGTTGTGAACATTGATTCTACGAACACAGTCGCTCTGCGAGATGATTTGCATGGCAGACAGAAACATGTATTCTTGTAAGAATGATAATAGGTTCGTTTAGAAAACCATTATTTGACGTAAGGAATGGAAGTTCTATCTGCCAGGCGACTTAGAGTGTCAGCGAACGATAAGATGAGACTGGTGGGGGAATAACGTTGTGCACGATGTTGCAGCAAGCGGGACATAGCGTTGGAGTTACTGCAATCATTTTCTCGCCCATGTGGACAACATCCTATAGATAATTTCCGAGAAAAGAATCATTAAACCTATATTTCACTTTGAAAACCCTCTTAAATAATAATAAGGCACCGAATGAAAATATGTCTTAAAGGACACTTGCAATCAACCGTAACTACTGGCAAAGGGTTATAATTTATTTTATCGTCTTTGTAAGCGATAAGTACCGATATCGTTTCATCTGGCTTTCATCTTCCGTGTCAAAAGAGCAAATCGTTTTCCCTGGCATTAGATTCCAGTGGTAGATATGTTTACGGTAGTTGTTGTTTTTGACAACATAACTGTAAGTGTTTATGGCTCGTATATGCCGCCGTGCAGTGATGGTTGGTCTGAGAAAATTGTGAGAGAGGGCTTTGTTACTAACCAATAATCCGACAGGCACAGAACAGGGGTGAACTTCCTACTCTGTATTGAAACTTAGGCTCGAATCCGGTATTCGTTGTGTTTGTTTGTTGTTTAACATCAGTCAGAGGTATTCAGGCTAAACAATGTGGTCTGTAAATAATGTAGTATGGATAGGACACAATAAAGTGATTGACATCATGAACATCGATCTCCAAGATACGATGACAAAATTGACCATCCTGTTAGTGGCCACTATTACGTCGAGATATAGCTGACTGTAATTTTGTTCGTTGCACGGTAAAACACAACATACATTGTCTAACTCAAAGATCCATATTCCCCCTGAAAGCACTCTAACTATGAAAGTAAAAACAGTACTCCATATCTATCAAAGTACATTATGTTCAAAACTATACTGTATCGGGCTTGTATTTTCCAGGTGCAGGCGCTGTACATATCATTCAATCGGTTACTTGTTCGCAGCAACGCTATTTTATCCGTAGTCTGTCTCACAGTTCCTCAACCGCATTTTTCCCAACTACCTAGCCTTCATTGCAATGTTAATTCCCCAAATTAAGCAAGTCTAGATTTCCTCAGGTTCAGGTTTTGAATCTCACAAGGGCTCCTTATCAATGGGTATATTTGTTACCATCAAACTTGTCTATATTCTGAGACTTAGAGCGTTAGCTAGTCTACCACATCCGCTTGGAGAGAGGATGTAGAATCTATTGTACGAGTGGAACCGTTACCTTAGACAAGCCGCATCGTGGTAATAGTAACATATCGATCATCTCCCAGTGCTCTGAACTCTTGGTTCTAATAATACGACTGTATGCATTTCCAGAGAACAATCATGTTTCAGTCCATCGCGAATAACATGATTAAATTTTAAATTAGATACATACTAGATAAGATCGAGTATTGCCTTCTCTGCAATATGTTATGAAAGCGTTATCATTATCCCATCCACAACCTGAGCAGGTAAGAGAGAGCCCCGACAGTCAGATGCCAATCTTATGTCAGAGAGTGTACTGTTGTCTCATTCCGCGAACATTAGCTTGCAACATATGTTGGAGTTATGAGTTGATTTATTTTGACTGATCGTCATACCCTTGGGTGAATTTAATAAACATATTAGTAATCCCTGACCCTCTGATGAAATCTCCTAGTCCTGAAGAGGGCGAGGGTGCAGCGTCGTGCTGGAAGACGTACAGACTCTCCTGCGTACAAGTGTTAAGTGTACGGAGTGATGTGAGCAGGGTCATAGCGCGTGGTGTGACAGAGCGTACAGACGCTGTTTACACTCTCGTTTGTTACGCATAACTATTGTGTTTTCAGAACAAAATTAATGCATACATCATATACTATCCATCAAAGGTTTAGTCTCACTTAAAGCACTCACTAAATGTTATTTATGTTACATCGAAAATGAGTTTTCCCACTAACGTGGATAAACCAACTGCTAACTTTATGCAGATGAATTAGATGAATTGCACAAGGATCATACATCAAATTGCTAAAAAAACATGTAAACAGCTGCGTTTGGGTGTAAAGCAATGTCAAGAATTTACCATTTTCGCTGATTTTCACCATTTACAGAACTCATGACAATACTATTTGTTGTGCAATACATCAGTTCATGTATTAATAGTACCTTTAAACAGAATGGAATGTTTTGCAAAATGTAATTTAGAACCGCTGACTGAAGTAATTTAAGTGGCTATATTTACACTAGTGAATCTAAACTTTTGATGTGTAATATATTAACAGCTTAATGATTTGAACTGGGTGTGTACCTGTTTCATCTCTGGTGTAGAGAATTCCACTTTGGACACTTTTTCAAAATATTTACTTGAACCATGAAACCCATCTTTCTTTGTGGATTAGAGATACGAATGTAGTCTAAAAAGTTCAATACCTGGCGTGTGAACGTGATCATCAACTATTAACTCTCAGTTCAAAGCATTTAGGGGACTTGTCCCAATACCTATAAAAAGTGTATTACATCAAATACTGGCTTCAACTAATACGGTCATATGCCAACTAATACAATTCCCCGTGTGTTATCCCAAAGTTTACGGCGGTGGGATAGCCTAGAGGTTAAAGTGTTCACTCGTCACGCCAAAGATCCATGTTCGAATGATTCATCACATGGGTACAATGCGCGAAGCCCGTTTATGGTTGACTAACAACTAGTTTCTGAAATGAACATATTTGACTGAAAAATGTTCACAGTAAAAAAATAATATAATGAAATGGAACCCTGAGATTATTTTCTGAAGCTTAAGGAAATCTAGACTTGCCACTTTTTCTAGACTTGCGTGGGGTCTCTTGGAAATATTTGCTTCAGGGTCTGTACGACAGACTAGTTCATGGTGTCCCCGTCGTAATATTGCTGGAATATTGCTAAAAGCCCGATAAAACCAAACTCACTCACTCCAAAATTTTATTTGTCTTAACTCGGGAGAAAGAAGAAAGATATGTTGGATATGTACTCAGCTGCAAAAGAAACGAGTCATCACGGAAACTATGCTACAAAGGCGAACACAGAGATTAGGTGGGGTTTTTTTCATGAAAACACATGCATGAACACACACTTTTTCATTTTTTTGGATAACCAAACATTTGATATTCATAACCAGAGTTGTACTGTGATGATGTCACTTAGACGTCGTCAGCTGGCGTCATAGGTAATGTCAAGTAAGTCACGGGAAATGACTTCAGCATCGAGTATGGCCTCAACCTCGGTATCATCAGAATACAAATGTGACGGGAATAACTGTCACACTCCGTTTAGCACTGTTTCACGTCTCGTGTAATTTCAAACGTTTGTAACAGTTGCGTTACTTTTGGAATCGGTATATTCTATATAGTTCACCCTGGGTTTACCAAGATGATTTGCATATCCAGTTTTCTTCATTTTTCAAAAGGAGCAATGAACATTATGTACAGTCAAGAATGATTTGCTGCCTATATCATCTAAAACTCAACTAAGTATTGAATAAATTCGATCTTGTCTATATTTGCTCCTGATTTTGCTCGTGTGAGAGTTGGCGTGTAAAGCTGGATAGGGAGAAACACAAGAGAGTATATTCAACCTGTAACGAGAACACTATCTAGGATCTGCATAATTCGACCTATATACGCTTATCCTTAGAGAATCCCAAAGAAGTAAATATCAAATAAATAAATAAATAAACACACATATATTCAGTCAAACAACTTATTCTCCTTTTTGCAGTAACAAATAATCATCTTTAAAATGGCGTGCTGTATTTCATGTAAGTCTACAGCAACGGATATGAACTTAAATGAAAAACTGAATTTATTTGTAAAATGATATTTCGCTATTTACGGCGCATTTTATGTATTGAAGCCTATGGCCTTTCAATAATAATGATAAAAACACCTTTGAATTTAGATATTACAAGGTATAATAATCTGTTGATTTTACAGATGAGAACTATTCCAGTTTCGACGGAAGGTTATCTGACTCTAGATGTGTTTTTGTGTCATCTAATTGATTTCGCTCCACGGTAGGGAATGTTAATAGGCTACAGTAGGTGAGGTGGCTGTCGGAGCTGAGTCTGCTGAGGAGGACAGGTGGGTGTAGTATTGGTAATAGTGCCAGTTGTGGAAATAACAGTAGTATAACGAACATATGCTTGTGTTTATTCACTAAATGTCTCCAGAGGTATGTAGAATATTATTTAGAATTTCATTCAAGATTACTATAATTTTTACTTGTTTACATGCGTCTTTTTAATGAAAAAAGAACACAGTAGACAAACTCTGTACATTTCCTGACTAAAATCTTCTTATCAACATTATGAGACATGAACTTCAATACTACATCGGTATCAGCTTTTGACGTAAACTATTCACCATTCTGTTTGTCCGGATTTTACCTATCACGAATATTGATGTTGTTGCGCGCAGTTGACTATGATACTGTCGTGTGGATGATGGTTTCGTCCTGCTGCGATAGCGATGTGTCAAATGCTGAAATGTATGATTTTATGAACATTTTAAATTGATGAAAGTTTGTATAACTGTTGATTTTTATGTGCCTTGTTAATTCCGCATACCGTGCCTAAACGTGTTGAGTGCGCGAATATTTAGTAGTAGTAGTAGTAGTAGTAGTAGTAGTAGTAGTAGTAGTAGTAGTAGTAGTAGTAGCAGTAGTAGTAGTACCACCAACAATTACTCTATCCTGGGTAACAGTGGCAGCGTCAACAGCATTTTGTGTGAAGCAGTAGCTGCCAAGCAGCCCCGACACCTCCACATCTGTCAGCCATTAGCACACCGCCACTGACGATACACAATGGTGATAAACATAATTAATGAGGGCTGCGAAATGAGCAGGTCATGACAAGAATGCGGTGAGAAGTGCTGCGTTAACAAGTTTATAACAAATTTTGAGTGTTTGCAGATGATTACCTGCAGTTGCAGAGCTTCATGCCTGGCTGGAGACAAAGTGCCTGTTAGCTGGATCTCTGTTTTTCAACAACCAAACCGAGAGATTAATGGTTCTGGACGATTTGCTTATAAAATGGAAATGCCAAAACAGTCTTCATTGTTTTATCTGACGGACTGTTATGCTGGAATTCGAGGATAATACATCCTTCAGACTTTGAAGCTTGAGAAATGGTGACCAAAGATAGATTAAAATATGGATAGATATATATTACTGTTTAAACTGGAAAGCAGTCTTATTGACATTGGACATTCGGAAATAGATAAAATCAGCACTATATATTATATAGTGTTCTGGAAACATCTAGAAGAGCTGGGAAGAAGTTGAAATAATTGTTCACAGACCGTGAGACAAATCTACCCCAAAGTTTCTGAAAACGGTTGGATGGTTTTGGGAAGGTCGATGACAGCCTCACAATTCATTATGTGGTCTTCATTTGTGGCCTCTTAGTGGACAGCAAGCATGTAAACGTGCTTCACACTGTCCCCAACATCACAAGCATAGGGTAAGGCACTACTCTATACCTTAAAAGGCGCAACATCTGGATGTGCAGGATTTCCTGCCTTGGGCGTGGTAGAAACCCGTTCGCCTTAATGTTTCGAGTCTTTTCAGCACTGTGGCCGTATGCGTTGGTTTCATCAAAATGGTAAACGGAAATGACGAACGTCCAAGACCCGCACTTTGGGCTTGCTGAACTGATGCTGACAAACGTGTGTAACTGATGGTTGATTGGTATTTTAGGAGATGCTGTTTGATGAACATGAAGTTTCTGGGGTTCATCTTCTAGTTATTCCTTTTTAAGAAATTCAATAAAAAGATGACGAAACCCAGAAAATTATCTCTGGATATAACGGAACTTATGTGTAACATGAAACGTAGTGGTTCTGAATCGTAGTAGGGTTTTAATGTATATTCATCAAAAGCTATATGGCAACAGATACAATATGAAGAAGGACCTTGTACAAATCAGTCATGTCCACATTTCATGTACTATCATGCGAAAACATGATCACGTCTGTAGTCCAGTAGAACATTTGGTCGAAAAGCGTCAAAGTTTCGAGCCCCGTGAAACCAAAGACGTTAAAAGATGACAATTGCTGTTACCCCGCCTGGAGTTAATGAAATAAAACAAAGACTTGAGTTCCCCGTGATAAAATACTGTGTCTTCCTGAAGCATCTACTTTAATCGTCATTTCGTGCATGCTAATGATATTTAAACCAAAGTTTTCCACTTTTGACCTCTTTTAGTGTCTGTTCCCTTACTTGTTTCCATCAGCATATCAAACACATATTTACGAATATTATTTACGTCAAATATATACCTAAACCATATGATCTATCTCAAACATATCTCAAATGGAGTAATTTCCAGCCATTCGCCGAGACGTTCCGATCCTGACTCTGCGAACTGATGATGATGGTAGTCGCCTCCAGCAGCACGTCTCACTCGATAGACGATTTTTAGCTCTCGTCTTGTGTGTCCTAATATACAGTTAGAAAAGAATTACACAATTTCTCCCCGCGCTCCTCAAGATGTTACGAGGCGACTTAGGTACCCCTAAATGACCCTAAAACCAATAAAGCCCGCAGTGGCTAACTGGAAACTATCACCAAAGCCGGGAGGCCCATGTAATTACTGCGCTGACCAGCTGCGAGGAACCATAAACAACTCACACGGCTAAGATCAGTTGTAGGGAGGAACGACAATGATAGGTAGCCACCATTTGTCTCCTCGTTTGTTTCTGCTCCGACTCATTTCTCCAGCTTGCACACGCGAGATTTATAGAAAGACAGCGTTACCAGTGAAATTAGGCGATGACGCGTTTTGGAGGTTCGGTCTTGTCTGGTCCGGGAACGATTAAACGACCGAATGAGTGGGGGTTGAATCAGGTGTCCAAAACCCTGCAATGAACATCTGCTTTACGGTAGGGTGAGGTGAGTAAGGTGAATGGGGTTTTTGCGTCGAGATTATAGTACTTACATGTTTAACATCATGTATGGAGTGCGTGCGCGCGCGCTGGTGCGTATGAGTGTGTGAGTGTGCGCCTTCGTGTATGCGTCTACGTGTACGACACGTAATAGAGGTGCGGTGGTAATAGTTACATGTAATAGTTTAAATGTAAATTTCTAAACAAAAAATATAAAATAACAGACTGGCGTCCATGCACTGTCCGTTTATCCCGATTTGCCTCTTCAAGGATAACTTTACTCCTGTACATGTGTTTACCATGAGTTTAGCATGCAGGAAAGCTTTGGAGCAAAATTGGAGCAAAAAGCAAAAACAAACAAAAACAAAAGCAAAAAAAAAAACCCAAACAACTAAATGCTAACTGTAATGCTAACCCTTGAATGTATACTTTTAGGTATTATTTTCTCTAAAGTAGCAAGTCTAGATAACCTCGCTGACTCGGTCGGCTTGCTGAAAAGACATGCCATTTAATGACACCTTGATACCGAAGTAATGACTGGAAAGTGTTAAGTAGAAACTGCAAGTACTCTCACAGATATATAACATAATATCGAAGAAAGGAACCAATCACGAGTGTGAACCCAGCCATGCTTTAGGCGAACTATCTCGCCTGCAACCAAGTGGAATGTAGAGAAGAAAGAAGCAAACGGCATGATTGATGACGGTACTTCTTTGTTCGTGTCACCCCAGGTATGTCTTAATGCGAAGTGTAGGGAAAACACATCCCACTACTACATCACTGGCATCGGACTATGCGCGGGACTTGTTTTTCGGGAGGAATTTCATAAACATCCCGTGTTATTTATTTTATTTCGTGCACTATGTAATTGAGACAAATCGGTAACAACGACTTGTCACGTTACACAACCAATGCTCATTTGATAGCTTGTGGATGTTTTCTGCCTTTAAATGTAAGTATACGATTCAAGCAGACCCAGGCATGTAAGTCATGTTATATAACATGCGGGAGTGGATCGTCATTGAGTTCGTTTTCGAAAGAAATTTTTTGGTAATTGACGCATGCACAACTTTCGTGGGAGGGAAGCGGAGTGTGTATAGGGGAAAGAGAATGGGGGAGTAACGTCAAGCTGGACACGCAGAAGCGCTATAGTGGACTAAATGTACACCGATATTGTTGGTGTCGGTTGTGTCCGGGGTGCTATAATGTATTAAGACGCTGTGTTGAAATGAAACATGACGTTGTCTTTTTCTGCACTGAAGTTGTCTTGTGCTGCACTGGAGTATAACGTAAACGTTATCTTGTGCACCTTTGAAGTATGACGTCAAGTGCTGTACTGAAGTATGACGTCAAGTACTGTGCTGAAGTATGACGTCAAGTACTGTACTGAAGTATGACGTCAAGTGCTGTACTGAAGTATGACGTCGAGTACTGTACTGAAGTATGACTTTATCTTGTGCTGCACTGGGGTATGACGTTATCTTATGCTCCTTTGACGTCAGTCTACGTAAACTTAGTCTCGGTGTATTTCTTTACATTCCACCACTGAGTTTAACAAAACCTAGTAAAAACTCGCGTCAGGTAACCTTTGAGCGACCAATGACCGTCCAATCAAACGCGAGACGGTTAAATAGATTTAACCAATCAGACAACGGCTACTATTTAGGGATCGGAGGGACTTTCAAAATATTCAGGTCACTGACACAGATCTCTCAACAAACAGAAATCCGCATATAACATAGTCATTTGACCTGCAGTATATACGCTTTGGGGATTCTGTTGACATGGTTACCATTTAATTTAGCTAATATTTCTGCTAAATGACATCCTTGAATATTGCCAAAACACTATTTTCAGCGACTGTTTACTCACCGTTGTCATGGTTGTACGTACGCCGTGTGCATCACCCAGAAGCGAGCGTACACTAAATAGCATTCGGAATCGTTCGGGTACGAACCTTTTCGAGATAAAATGTTCAAAAGGTATGTGCGAATGTGCGCTTTCGCGATTTGATAAGCTGTCTTCTGATTCGTCAATCTCAAAGGTTACCTGACGCGACCTTCCATAAGGTTTTGTCTGACTCATGATCAGTAGTGGAGTGTAACGAAAAGTACCAAGGATACGTTTACTTAGACTGCTTTGAAGTATGACATTATCGTTTGGTACAATGAAGTGTCACGACGTTATGTGTTCTCTGCACTGAAGTATAACGATACCATGTGCTGCATTGTAGTATGACGTTTTATCACCCACGTGGTCAACTTATGGATAGTTGCATACTCGCAATATTTTCTTATTTTCTTGCTATTTTAGAGCGTTTCCACCTGCTGTGTCTTCCATATTTAGTAAAACAGATAAGAACTATATTCAGTTGTGCATATTCAGGATGTCAAAAGAAGTGCAAAGGTTACTCCTCATCAAAATTCTTCCGCAGCCTCTTTGTAAAAGGGGTTTGGGTTTGGAACTTATAAAAAGATCAAATACGCTTTTTTGTCAGTTTTATGCAGGCAAGACGTGGTCAGTAAACAAGTACCTTATCATATACGAATTATACGATGGAAGATACAATAGGGATGGATTACGTATAATTCGTGTGTAATGAGACCTAGTATTATATCCTCCATAACCAGTGCGCCATTGAAGTGTGACGTTATCTTCCCTGCACTGAAGCATGACGTTGTCTTGTGCTCCATTGAAGTGTGACGTTATCTTTTGCTGCACTCAAGTGTGACGTTGTCTTGTGTTCCATTGAAGTGTGACATTATCTTTTGCTGCACTGACATATGACGTTGTCTTGTGCTCCATTGAAGTGTGACGTTATCTTTTGCTGCGCTGAAGTATGACGTTGTCTTGTGTTATAAGTTATTTTATTCATGGCTATTCGTGCGCTGCACTGAATATGACGTATACCGCTCTTCATTTTATTGTTCTGTCCATTGTAGAAATATCTTTGCTCCAATATTATTGCTTCCCGTCACCTAGAGCCTGACATGGTATCAGTGGACTATATATCTGTGTCGGTATGTGGGCGGTGGCAATTGGTAAACATGCTCCATTCTTTTATTTCATCACACACAGTTGGCAAATATATTGGAAGCTAAATACCTGTCACGTTCCATCAGTACTGAGTGCCTGACTCCTTCGGGGTTTTTTTTCTCACGCAGCAAACCCGTCAATGGCACTGGTAAGAATGTCTGAAGATACGTGCGGCCGACATCTGAACAAGAAGCACTGTCAGTGTTTTCGCGGAATATAGAAGTCTTTGAAGGGTTATCGCCGTACTGAGTGAATGAGTGAGTGATATGCAATACTTTTATGCCGTTATGCAATACTCACTGAGAATTATGTCAAGAACATCCTAAATTGTCATGGTTTTACATATTGTCAGCATTCACAGAAGAAAGAGATATATAATGTGGCGCAACTGAATGCATGATAGCTTTGGTTGCCCAGTAATTGAAACGCTTACTGTCCATCAACTCCGGTATCGAATACTTTAATGTTCGAAGTCCATATTACTGTTTTCCTGGCGTTTCGACTACGAAATTGCTCATCCTATGACTCATCCTTTTTATGCCTGTACGAATGCTATCCACTGTGATATATTTGAATCAGTTACCCTTCTACGTTTACAGTTACTGGTGTTGGAAAAAAGAATCAATGTAATCAAGTTTCTGGATAACACAGTCATTCATTCTCAAGTTCACGTTGTAAGTCTCGTGTCAGCCTACACACTTTAATTTAGAGACGAGCAAAACACTTTGTAACAAACATCGTAAACTAAAACCTATTCTGTTTGACGATCCCTCCGCCGATATCTGACTGTTAGGACGCGAGTGATTGATACCATCTCCTTCAAATTCCCGACCTCGATGCTCAATTGAAGTTCCATGCGTGTTTGGCAGACTAAATATCAGAGTTAAATATGTATCTCCAGTTACCATGACAACACGCAAAGCATCGACCTCTTCACAAGACAAACTCTCTGTTACTTGGTTGTTTTTTCCTATCACCCATAACTCAAAGGCGAGGTCTGAAACCATTTTGTTAGCCATCTCAGGCGACGGCAGGCCGCCAAAATTGCCTTGAATATTCCGATAGCTCTGTTTAAAATTTCTTGGATGTTTCTCAAGAATTGCAAAAAGTGCAAAGAGGTAACACTGAGTGGACTCACATAGATTTTTACGTTCTGGGCAGTTAGAATGCGGAACAAAATGTTTCTGCTAGATTTTGCCTCAGATACAAGAGCCGTTTAAGCCATGATGGGGACAACCCGCCTGAAAAAACACATATGCTCTATGTAAAAGTACCTCGCTACTTAACATGTTGTGATAAATTCTGTATAGAGGCACCAGGCGACTGCAGGTTCAAACGTTATCGACAATATCAGTCAGATATGTTCATGAAATATTGCCACATTCCGGCAAGTGGAAGACATGAGTTTGATTCATGGGCATGTGTTTTCTGACGCGTTGGGAGAGTATCATCCTCGGCTCAAGCAGACTTCGACATAGAAGATAAATGCATTTTTTAAATATCATAAGTGTACAGTGAGTAAAGTATATGAATATGGGTTTACAGCCCTATAAACAATATTCTATTAATTGTTACTGCGGGGTTTACCAGTGACGAGCTTTACGTATTGCAACCATGAAGAATCGAACCTGGGCCTTTAGCTTGATGACCGAACGCTTTAACCATGAGGCTCCCTACTATCCTTTATTCGGTATAAAACGCGATGCAAATGTAATGATATGTAGCTATGTAAGTCTTTAGACTCAGTCAACTATTGACTATCAACTATCAACAACACATGATAATGTCGACGCTAGATAACCACGAAAACATGACAATGACAAATGGCTGTACGTTTGTTAACTTGCAGCAATGACCCAACATATGTTAACGTTCAAAAATGACTTAACAATTGAAAATGTATATTAACCTCCAACAACGACTTAACAGTTGAATATGTATGTCAACCTCGAGCAATGACAATTTACGTTTGTCAACCTCATACAGTTGTTTTGTTAACTTCGGATCAGTAGATATATGTAATCCTGTAAATGTCTAACAGTTCTTCAAGTAGGGACCTTTTTAACATAACAACTCGATTTTAAACCATCGAATCTCAATTGTGTATCTCGATAGTTAGGATATCAATAACCGACAAAAACATATATTCAAACGTTTGGAAAACATTTTTTATTCTCTGTTTTACACCCTCGCGCTCCTCTCTCTATTTCTTGTGTTTTGTTCGAAAGAATTCGTAGTTGTAAATCTGTACGATTGTCTGGATTTATGAGACGGTAAGAAAATTGACTGTATGTGGAAACGTCTTTACATTGTGCTATAAATCATATTGGTGGGTGGTTCATAATAAACAGGTCAACCGGGAACTGTAAATTCATTATGATTCCTATGCGGTATTGCACTAATAAATCATTTTATTATGAAATACTCGCGGGGTGAGATACTCTTAGTGGGCTTCCCCGGCGACAGAAAGAAAACATCGCTTACTATTGAGCATTGCTAATGGCGGCTTGGAACCCTATAAATTTCAATTTGAAACCGACATTGACATTTCTTACTCCAGTTTTTCTTGACACTGACGGAACACATGCTTCCGGTCCAAGGCATGATGGGTATTCTCAGATCTCGGATATTGGTCGCGAGTAATCACGGGAAGTTTCGTGGATAGTTAGAAAGATCTTTATTTCAGACTCTCTAGACAGAATGATTGTTTTTATGTCCCCATAAAATCATTGCAGTGCCTTATACATCTCTTGTAGACAGCAGTAAAGTCTGTGAAAGAACAAAGATGATCACAACAGACGAGGGACCTCACCGCTAATGTATTGATGGTCGCTTCGAGAAGTGCAGGGATAAAACGACGTACGCTTTTAGAGGATCTCTCGGACGAAGGGGGAACTTGTGCCATCAAGCCGAATTCATATCACCTATGGAGATAAGGATATGTCCTTTGAGTATCTGGTAGCGAAGATTAAAACTGTTCCGTCATTTTCAGAATTTATACTGAAGAGAAAAAGAAACTATACATGTTTGACGGTGGGTGAAATTGAATCAAACCCGATGTGCGCAGTTAATGGGGATGATATTCGGTTGGTATATTGCTTAAGGCCGCGCTCCAATTACGGATATCATAGTTGTGTTGGGCTGTTTATTATCATTTGCATTTTTTTTGGTCAAATCCAGTTATCAAGCCCCTATTTCCTTTTGAACGACTGTTTGTTAACTTATCAGGAGCGGTGGGATAGCCTAATGCTTAAAGCGCCTGCTCGTCACGCCGAAGACCCGGGTTTAATTCCCCACATCTGTACAATGTGTGAAATGTAAGGACAGGTCCCGCCGAATCACTGGATGTTGTAACCCACTAGTAACTTGTGAGACGTCTACTCCACTGGCACTGTAATACGCATGACAGTGCCTCGACATTCTACAAGTCAGTCTCTGCGGGTGTGTAAGGTTGGCTTAATGCCGTTTTGGACAGCATAGCTTACGGGTTTACAGCTTAATGAAAGTCTCAGGCATTTTGGTGACACATATAAGCATGGGGGTGTTGCTGACAACTATGTCCCTCTAGATCTGTTGGTTTCGTTGCTGGCTGTTTTTGAGGAATGGTTTTGTTATGGTTTACGTTATTTGACTTGTTTTCTTGCAATTATGATTTTATCTTGGTTATTTATTATGTATTTGGTTCTAGAATTGGTCTTCAGTAACGCATGCTAACTGATGCGGTCGGGTGGTCAGACTCGCCGATTTTGTTGACTCATATCATCGCATCCCAATTGCGTAGAAGGGTGCTCATGCCATTGATCACTGTATCTGGTTCAGACTCGATTATTTACAGACCGACGCCATATGGCTGGAATATTGCTGAGTGCAGTGTTGTTGTTGGTTTTGTTTGTGTTAGTGTCATGGTTATGACGGTAAGTTTGTTGTTTCTGGGGATCGCCTTGTTTTAAGTTGTGTTTATATCCTTGTTAGAGATACTGATTTTGTTTCAGCAGTGATAATTTCAGATTGTGTCTGTTTTGTACGTAATGGTTAATTGGAACAGTCTTCTCATCTAGGCTCACACGATAAGGCCTGCTGTGTCGGTAACTCAAAGTTGTAGATTGCACGCTCTAAAATATAAATGAACTGCAAAAACTGATTCTCTGCACCCAGTATATAATTATTTATAGCGTTTACTCAACGGACCACTCTTGGAGAGTAGACGTACAGAACTACATCCCTGCGTCTGCTTCGTCAGCTAATTATACCCATCACTTGTTTAACAGCTCCTCACAACGCTCTCCTCATTAACCACGCTTGTTTTCATAATGAGAACGTGGGTTGAAGATGAAAAATAATATTAGTTTTTTTCATAGACAGACATATATATTTCGGATTTCTTAACAAGCTCATTACTTGGTATTCTCTTGAAATGCACTTATTATTTTTCATATATTTTAACAAGCTCATTACCATAGATTACAGAAAAGGCTTTTTACTGATCTTACTGGCACATCCAAGTTGAACCACGGGAAGTACGTAATTATCTTGTGGGGTTATTTGAGGTTTGGGGGAAATTCTTGACAGATTTAAAAGATTTTTAAATTTGTTTGTTGTTTAATGCCGCTCTCAGCAATACAGCGATATGGCGGCGGACTGTAAATATTCAAGTGTGGGCCAGACAATCCTGTGATCCACAATATGAAAATCGATCTATACAGTTGTGACACGATGACATGTGCCTACCACCCAATCACGACTAACAGGGCTGTCGAAGAGGGTTTATTTCAAAGATATTTTCCAGTAATGAGGGATGGCCATGTATCAGTTTGTGTTATTTTTATTATTATTTTTTTTTTTGGGGGGGGTGGGGGGGGGGGTGTGGGGGGGGTGGGGTGGGGGGGAGGTGGGCGTATCGCAGTTATACTGACTCACTATCCATTAAAAAACACTTGCTTTGAATCAAAATATTTTGACAGACAGAAAGACATTTTTATTCAGTAAAGGGGCCTCAGGTCCAAAATGCAAACATTAGATTTCAGTCACTGAGCATATTTAAAGTCGATGATCTTCTCTGCATGATAGAGGCCCTGGATATTTTCAGCACTATCTAAAGAACTTATGTTTGAATCCTTTAAACTATTAACAACAGGCATATGGTTATGTGCTTTCTTTAAAGTGCCAATAAGGTATTTGTTTCTAATATATGCATAGGGCACATTCCGCAAAATATGATATTCATCCTCAGTATTGCCAAAGAGAAATGTTAATTAAAATTTCTATTTTCAAACCGCTAGTCGAGGAAGTGTCAAACCTATTGTTAATTTAAGAGTCCTTTCTTTCAGATGACATTCCACTACATTTAAGAACAGTTACTGTTATATGTATATTTAGGTGTAATACTTTCAGCTTTCAGGTTAGCTATTCAAAAGGGAAAAGGGGAAGGTTTCTATATAAAGTCTTTTGGATAAGAAATACAACAAATACAATTAGATCTTTAGTATATATGTTTGATAGCTTAGTGTAGCATTTTGTTATCTGTTATTAGAGGGCTCTCCAGTCTTGACAATTTGAGAGTCATGTCTTTCAGCTGCCATTCGACTACATTTAAGAACTGTTATATGTAAATATAGGAGTAATACTTTCAGCTTTCAGGTTAGGTATTCAAACAGGAAGGCATTCTGATTAAACTGTTATTGAAAGATTTTACCTGTATTGTCGTCGTAAAAACATCTCTTTTGTAGAAGATGTGATTCATGTCTTGGTGATCTGAAACTGTTATTGAAAGATTTTGCCTGTACTGTCATCGTAAAAACATCTCTTTTGTAGAAGATGTGATTCATGTCTTGGTGATCTGAAACTGTTATTGAAAGATTTTGCCTGTACTGTCATCGTAAAAACATCTCTTTTGTAGAAGATGTGATTCATGTCTTGGTGATCTGAAACTGTTATTGAAAGATTTTGCCTGTATTGTCATCGTAAAAACATCTCTTTTGTAGAAGATGTGATTCATGTCTTGGTGATCTGAAACTGTTATTGAAAGATTTTGCCTGTATTGTCATCGTAAAAACATCTCTTTTGTAGAAGATGTGATTCATGTCTTGGTGATCTGAAACTGTTATTGAAAGATTTTGCCTGTATTGTCATCGTAAAAACATCTCTTTTGTAGAAGATGTGATTCATGTCTTGGTGATCTGAAACTGTTATTGAAAGATTTTGCCTGTATTGTCATCGTAAAAACATCTCTTTTGTAGAAGATGTGATTCATGTCTTGGTGATCTGAAACTGTTATTGAAAGATTTTGCCTGTATTGTCATCGTAAAAACATCTCTTTTGTAGAAGATGTGATTCATGTCTTGGTGATCTGAAACTGTTATTGAAAGATTTTGCCTGTATTGTCATCGTAAAAACATCTCTTTTGTAGAAGATGTGATTCATGTCTTGGTGATCTGAAACTGTTATTGAAAGATTTTGCCTGTATTGTCATCGTAAAAACATCTCTTTTGTAGAAGATGTGATTCATGTCTTGGTGATCTGAAACTGTTATTGAAAGATTTTGCCTGTATTGTCATCGTAAAAAATCTCTTTTGTAGAAGATGTCATTCATGTCTTGGTGATCTGAAGCTGAAAGAAGAGAACATTTACGTAATAGTATAAGAAATAGCCCCTCTATGGACAATTTTGTTAGAATTATGGCAAGCACTGATAAAAAGGTAATATTAAGCTTGGGAAGGTTTCTTTACAAAGTGTTTTAGATAAAAAACACAAAAAATACAATTAGATCTTCAGTATATATGTTTGATAGTTTAGTGTAGCATTTTGTTATCTGTTATTAGAGTGCTCTCCGGAGCTGCCCAGAGACAAGACCAGCTTAAATATGTAATATGGGCCGTGGACCTGAATACAGAAATACAATGTCTGTCTGTCTGTCTGTCTGTCTGTCTGTCTGTCTGTCTGTCTGTCTGCCTTATATGTCTATCAAAATTAGTGTATCTTCCTGTTTCTATGGCAATTTAAATATCTGAACTCGAGCATCGAAATCTGTGTGAACATAGTTATGAAATCTTTGACTCTCCAATATTGTGGCTTAGCCAAGCGTCACCCAAACCGAAGTGAAATAGTATGTGCTTAGCCATACTAACCCATGTATTTCTCCCACACTCATCAAGTGCCTGAAGCATCATGTAGGACTCATTTGGTAATCTATCTTTAGGTAGCTACCACAAGTGACACCAGTACTTACTAACCTTCGTTGTATACACACGCTGTAGTGGATACCTACCACTTTCGCCTAGAACCATGTTTAACGAAGTAGATTTGTTGACTTTAAGAAAGTATTTTCAGAAAGGAGGATCGAATATCTTAAAGTTGCCTGAACAGGAAATATCACCTACTTTCCTCTGGAAACCGATAATTGCTAGTACTGCCGTGTTTGCCTGAGATGCTAGCATAGTTTGAGCCTTACTCCAAGCAAGCTTCAGTAGGATCTCCCTTGTAGTACCATTTCTCATAAGACCTAAGCGGACCTCCCTGTCTAAAAACAACAACCTTAGTTTTTTTTCAAATTTACATACATACCAGTATTATTGCAAAATAGCTCTAAACCGTTTTTCTTCAACAATAACTGGTAACAGCTGTATGTCAGAGCAGAAACATCATCTGCAAACATTAAGACATACAAGTCGTTTACAATGTGTGAAATAAACACCCCTCTGCCACATACATCCACAGGCAGTGTAGATAAATTGTACCGTGAAGCATTTCAAGTCAGGAGTCATCTCAAAATGTTATATATTTTAAAAAATGTCTTTACTCCTCGCAATGACACGACAGCCTGTGCCTACATCATCCAATAATGTATATAAATGGTTAATGGATATGGTAAACATGTGCGGACTTACTATACAACCCTGACGGTAACCGATATTACACATAAAGGGTCGAGACAGACCCCTGCCAGTTCTCACACAATCAGATAGACTGCTGTACATTCAAGATACAATGTTGAAGCATTTACCTGACACCCCAACATGTTTCAAAGCATTTAAGAGAATCTGGTTTTTCAAAGTGTCAAATACTTCAGAAAAGTCAATATGCAAACAGTAAAATCTCCAATTTCTTTTACATGAATATTTTGTTGCAATAGCATTAAGAGTAAATATGTGATCTACTGCAGAAAAGTAAGGTCTAAAACATGCATGGAAATCACCTAGTACTTTCTTTTCATCACACCATGTCTGCACTCTAGTGTGCAGTACTGAAGTGAATACTTTTCACAGTGAGTCAATGAGTGAAATGCCCTTGTATCTGTTTGTATCTGATTTCTTACCTGATTTAGATAATGGACATAAAAAGCTTTTTCTCCAGTTGGAAAATTACCAGTATCGAGTATGCGGTTATATAGTCTTGTAAGAATGGGTGTAATATAATCTTTAGAAACTTTAGAAATCCGTTTTCAATACCACCTGGTCCGAGTGACATATTTTTAACTATTAAACTGTTTAATGTGAGACATAGCTTCCTGTTGTGTAAGGCTGGTTATCCTGTATACCTTACAGGATTGAGTCAGTAGACTGTTGACTGTTGGAGTTGACTAATGTTGCCTGAAGTGGGCAGTTTTTGGAAGTGACCATACCATTGTTTACAAGTTGTTTTGGGGACCTTCCACTGGACCTCAGTATTAAGTTTAATAAGTTTCCAAAACTGTCTAGGGTCTGATCTAGCGGCAATTATTTTATCTTTCTGTGTTTGTAAATGTTTCCTTTTCTTTTTCTTAAATAGCTGTTTGAAAGTGTGTCGGTATTGTTTGTAAATATTTCCTAGTTTTCTTCTTCTTAAATAGCTGTTTGAAAGTGTGTCGGTATTGTTTGTAAATATTTCCTTTTCTTCTTCTTAAATAGCTGTTTGAAAGTGTGTCGGTATTGTTTGTAAATATCTCCTTTTCTTCTTCTTAAATAGCTGTTTGAAAGTGTGTCGGTATTGTTTGTAAATATCTCCTTTTCTTCTTCTTAAATAGCTGTTTGAAAGTGTGTCGGTATTGTTTGTAAACATTGATATCATGGTTATTGTCCCTGTATGTACGTAGTGCTGTATGTTTATCATGCTTAATTCTTTCCAATTCATCATCCCACCATGGTAGTTGTGTAACATATCTGTGTGGGGATACACTTTTATAAACTTTCTTTGTGATTTGCTGCAAAATGTATGACATTTACTAGGAAAGATAGTGATGGTCTGTGTTAGTGGTTATAAGATCAAATATTGTATTGAGAGATTATGGAGATTACTTGACAATTTATTTACAAATTTATTTTATGTATCTCTGTATTTGTACAATGTTACACTATCATCATTTTGGATGTCATTCTGTGGCGAAGACTGCCCCTTAACTGGTATAAGGAAAGAACTGGTAAATAAAATATTTTGAACGTTTTGGTTAAGAACAAAGAGGGTTATAAGACTGCACACTGCGCACAATGGTGTGAACAGGATGCATAATTATGTTTTTAATCCCAATCCAACTGTCTTCCCAACAACATCCCGTCCCACGCACGCTCCTCCTCTTCCCACCTCTTACCCACCTGTCTTCCCAACAACACCCTGTCCTGTCCTACCCTACCACCTACCCACCTGACAACTACAGGCTGCAATAAACAATACCTATTATCCATACACTTCCATTTTGGCCACATCGACCTCGTATCGACATCGTAGCTTTGATGTGGACAACATACACTTTTTCACAATATAAAATCTAAAACCTCCCGTGACAAAACCCACCAAACGCATCTCTGATCCAAACAGCTTTAATAAAGCCTTGATCATTACACTGGCAACCATCACATTTTCCATTTTCGCGAAGTTGTGTAAACGTCTGGGGTGGCCTCGGCTTTGAAGAGACGTGTTCGACCTCCATCAACACTGTATCTAGCTGTTGGCATTCACTAACACAAGTTTGAATTACTAACTGGTTCCAGATATGTTATATCACGAAGCTCGTTCCAATACCTCGGTTAGTGTTTAATGTTCAGAATGTGTGGGCTGGACTGAACAGAAGCCAACGTATATCGGTGTAAAAGCTGCTGGCACACCTGAACGACACTTCAAAGAGATCGCCGCGTTGACGCCGCGTGTTACCTGGCGCAGGTGTTGACAGGATAGAGACACACCTGACGTAGGATACACGGATTCAAATGGGACACTTATTTTACGGTCTTTATAAAACTGTAGATTGTAACTGTATCACAAACAAGCATTATATTTTATAAGTGTCTCACATTTTATTGTTTCCATTGGTGGTCTTGACCCTTCAATGAGGTAGGTTTAACGCTGCCTAATAAACGCGTATACTACTCACAGTAAGTTAAGGACTATTGGATTAACGAATGTTATTTTGAGTGTAGTAATAGTAATGCCGTTAAATGCCAGTTTGTCGTTGAGGGAAGGCCATCGTTATCCATGTCCACTAAACACTGCATGCTGGATTAGATACACTCAACATCATAGTATAGGCGAACTTGGGATTCGAACCAACGACCACAGGATCCAATCGTTAATTATGAAGGAACCTCTGAATAACGAGTAACACATGTCTATTGGACAGAAACAACATCCCTTCCCTTGCACAGACCTGTCTTCTTACCCTTTTCCTAAAATTAATCTCCTTTCTGCATCTTTTCTTCTGAAGTTACCACGACTTAAAATTCGTGCGGCAACGATTTTGTATAACAAACATCCATATACACATACATACGCACACGCACACACTAGATTAAAATCTAGTCACCTTATGTTAACGTTTCAATTATCCATGCATACAACGTGTATTTTATTCAAATATTCTCTTTGTTAATGATCCCTTCAAACAAGTTATCTTGTTTCCTGGAAATATTATTTGGGCAAAATTGTTGGGAAAATATTTACATATGAATATATTCTTTAAATGAAATGGAAAATGTCTATCTAGGGCCACTTCGTATCTGAAAACTCCCGTCAAAGGTTACAGAGAGATGCTAGCATCTGGCAGTACGTACCAGTGCCTCCCTGGCGTACGGCCTTTAATGAAATCATGTGAGATACATCTTGGAGGTTAATGCATCTAGCGTCGCACTGTACATGCTATATGGCCTTTGATCAGTTTCATGTGGAAGGCAATTACATTGTGCAGCTTGGCACGGCCGCTACTTGCTATTTCTTATGCCCGCAATGTGACAATGGCCTGCTCATGTTTGATGGCCATCCTGTTGGTAATAGGTTGGTATGTTTTGCAGTACTCGGTGACTTCGTGGTGAAACAGGTTGTCATGTATTTTGTAGTCCGATTAAAATTTGTACGTACGCTTAGTCCTAGTTAGGCCATGATATACACATTTCGATTTTGAATTACTAAAACGATTTCATGTTAAAATTGTTTAGGTTCGGCATTTTAGGAGTTCCTACGTACTCAGAAGGTGCACTTAATGATGATCCCGCACTTTGTGGCCTATAATGATTTGATGCAGCATATAAACCTAAATTGGTTCCTGGTTTTATTTGCTTTACTACTTATATCAGTCGAAATGATCAGTCTGAATGTGAGTTTACAAAGCAGTCCCAATGTTGGGTGGGCGATTTCAACAATAGTCCCAATGATTCTGATATTATTTGCGAGAACTTCAACTTTAAAGGTTCGATTGAAACGCTAAAGTACACTCTCTAAAACATTTTTTTCATGGAGAGGACGATCCATGTCTATTAAAAGTGGCAACAGCATGTCCCTCGCCCATGTCCATTTTCATTTCTTCGACGTTTGATTGGTCAGTAAAATGTAGAGAATCCCGTGAAAAGTTTGTGACTTGCAAGTGAACACTTTTGTTGTCAGTTTCCCCAGAAAACCAATAATAAAAATGTCAAACGTCAGGGAAAGTAACTCTATCAAAGACAATAAACCTATTTTGTGACCGCATTACTGAGTATATGTCGACTTTATACTGACGAAGAGAAGCAACACGACAGTTACGTTCCATTAAAGAAATTTACTTAAGTAAATATGGACACCAAGTGTCGTTTTCTGTTCTCTGAGAGGACCACTGTGGCGAGCCGCACCAATGGCGGGATGTTGCCGCTCATAACACATCTGGGGAATTTGGGGCAAGGAGCAGGTTAGAGCAGAAAACCCGGGTTCGATTCCCTACATGGGTACTATCTTCCCTCGTTGCTCGAATATTAAAACAGCAACGTAAAACCATGCTCATCTACTGACTCTTCATGCACGAATCACATCATTACAAATGTGCTACTTGTCTGGAAGTCCGTGCTAATTGAACATATGAACATTTTCCCAGTTGTATGACGTCATGTCAACTAATGTAGAACGACCCATGATGCAGTTTACACATTTTACTGGTTTACTGGAACCCGTGACCATGGTGCTGACCAACCTTAAAGGGACGACGAGAGATTCGAACCGAAAATTATTTATATTTCCTCGCACTGAGTTATGCTGAAGATTAAGCGTCTTCCCGTCGCGCCGAAGGAAAACGTTCGGTTCCTTACATGGATACCCATCTCTACGGAAGCGTAGTAGGGTCACAGTGATTGTTTTTAGTCTCATTATCTTCTGCGTACTAGATACTAAATCCTACGCAGGACTTACTATCTCCTACGTAGGACTTACTATACTCCTACGTAGGACGTAGGACTTAATATCTCCTACGAAGGAGATAATGAGACTAAAGATTTTTTCACCGTGGCCCTAATACGCTTCCGTACATCTCTGGTATACCTAGGGTATATTGTTGAAAACGGCTAGAACCATACCACCTCTCTGTGTTCTAATAATGATGGTGTTCAGATAGCAGTTCTAATGTTAATGTTCGGCGTCCAATTCTAAACACACAGAGGAATTCCGAAATAAGTTTCAAGATATTACACAACCAAATAAGTAGACACGTCGGCACATCACGTTTAACAGCACACAATTTTAAACACCTTATATTGCTAACATATGGTGCGAATAAAATCGCTCTGAAGTAGTTAAGAGAGCGTCACCGTCGCCCTTTCAAAGTCTTCAGATGCCTCCATCATCCACGGCCTCCTACTCCCAATACTTCCCCCACCGCCCTTTGTAGACGTCGACACTCGCCTGGGTGTTAACTAGATATACCGGCCCGTGCGGACTTGACAATGTTAAACTGACAATATGTTAACCGGCACACCTAGCCTAAAACGGAACAAAAATACGATTGTAATTGCCTTTTTACCGGAGGACGTGTCTTTGGCGTCTCCACCCCCGGAAACATGGTGGCCCAGACCTGTAGTTTCTGTTGGGTCTGACCCTCATGTCCTCAAAGCCCGACCCCTAGTCTTCCCCCTACCGCGATGAATTAGTCGCACGTAAAATCTGTCTCCCGTTCGCCATGTAAATTGCTTACTTTGTTATAAAAACGTAATTAAAAAGGTTCCCGCCGACGTCGTGGACATCTTGCGGCGACATGTTGGTCGGTGCGGTGATTAAATATAGGCAACGTATAAGCTGCCCACACTAAACAGTTTTCAAGACGCATCTTCCAACGTTTTATAAGCGTCTTTCTGTGGTATTGAATGTAGGTAATTTCCTGTCTTTGTTTGAATTACGACAAAGGTTGTGGTTTGATTAACCAATTTGTGGTAAATCCCCATGTAAGGCGAGCAGACATCCTTCTCTTGAAGCCAAGAGCTATATACTATCGTCCCCACAACTAGTCAGAAGAAAGCGAGAGAGGCGTGAGATTAGTACAGAGCATAGCGGTAACAAAGCCTGTGTTTTATGGCCAAAATGCATTGGCTATGAAGTGCATAATTACTGATGGCGGGTGAATAAACTCAAACGATATGGTATATTGTAAATTCACTATATCCTCCTCCAGTATTTCTGCAATTAGTTAAACAGACACAAAGGCATGTGGAAATTGGTTTATAATTCAACCGGTTAATTTCGAAACGTTTTCAAGATATCACAACATATCTTCTCACTTCGACTAATGAAAACTGCGGAGACGCCTTTCTCATAAATTCAGAACCTTCACAATCAGGCACCAACATCCACAGCATACAAGGGTCACGCACGCGCACGCGCACGCGCACGCGCACGCATATACACCATACATTGCCATGGAAAACATACATACAAACGACAGGGGGAGAGGACCATATACACAGTCACTAATAGGACACGCAAGTAGCCCATACATACAAGGAACACACGCACACACACACACACACACATGTACACAGATGTAGATGCACAAGCACACGAAGCGTGCATAAATACAGACATTACATATAAACTCGGAGCAGAGAGAGAGAGAGGGGGGGGGAGGGAGAGAGAGTACACCTACACACACAGGGATCACTTACAACAAGGGTATATACAAAGTTCACGCATAAAAGGATTTCAAAAGAGACACAGCATAGGTGAACACACACATAATGTCCACAAGTAGACAAGAAGCAAACACACGAGCAGCACATATACACAGAGCCTACACCTAGGAAGTATGAACAGACTCTATGCGCACTGCACAAATAACTCACACAAACCTACACGCATCTACACACACTCACACAGCATGATACACAGACACATAGGTCTAGACTAACAGTCTCTGAAATTCACATATTTTATAAAATATGTTTTATTTTATGATTATATACCATGAATAAAAAACGAACGAGAACACACACTATTTCAGACGTGGATTGACAGTAACAGATATATTTCCTCCAGAGTCTGACAGTCTGATCTCAGTCTCCAAAGTTCGAGTGTCTGGTTTGTGTCCATGCACTCTGCCACGTGTCTCCATGTTGACCTGCCAATCACTGGCTCTCGGTAGGTCACACAGGAAGTGTCTGGGCGATACAAAGTGCTAATCAAATATCTTGTGTTGTTTAATTACCATCGTAGAGGATGTTGCTGATACCCCGTGCGGGAAGTTGCCAACGGCAACTATCAACGCCAATATGTCGTTATGATAGCTTTAGCATTGGTCAATAATTAATGCAGTAATAGTCATTCTTGACGTGGACTGCTGATTCGTCTCCGAAATGTTAAAGTAGGCAATGGGATACCATCGGTAATCATTTACAGAACGTCTGCAAGAATATGCAGTGACTTTCGTAGCCATCATGGAATAGAACATTTAAAGGCCATAAGTCAGAAGTGTGTTGAAACGCAAATACAAATGTTCATTCTTTTCCTGAATTTCACTCAAAATGCAATCAAGACAACGCTTGTGAAGAGACCTGAAAAAGAACACTTTCTTTATTTTGAGAAACTGTGGTATTCTAGACTTGCCACATATTCTACACTTGCATCGGCTTTTAATACGTATTTGTTTCCAGATCTGCATGATAGACTACACTGATCCCCCAGCAGACAGACTTCCCTGTGATTGACATGTCTAACAGTCATTGGTTTATATAACCCAAGCATCAGAGTCCCGCACCCTGTGAGGCAATTTAAGGCAAATATTGTCAATAGGGCATCCCTGTAAATATTAGCACTGGAAATGTTGATGAAAGCGGCAGAAAGATATGTAATTTAGATTTAATCTTCCTGGCAGAGCATATGCCATGACACTTGTTTACAGCCTACTGTGATCCAGGGTAAATTCACTGACTGTAATGTAACCAAGACAGTGTGGTCTGATAAGACTAATGTCATGAATAACTTCTTCAAAGCATATCTGTCAGGGTTTTAGGCGTTTCTTGTACACACAGATTAGGTCATTTATCATTGTTGTTTACATGCTGAAATTGTGTAAATATATGTTCTTTCAAAGTATTTATGATTCATTGACTGATGATGTTAAACGGCAACATCATCAATGCATTTCATGTAGCTAGGACATGTATGTATGTATGTATGTATGTATGTATGTATGTATGTATGTATGTATGTATGTATGTATGTATGTATGTATGCATGCATGCATGCATGTATTGTATGTATGTGTGTGTGTGTCTATGAAATAAACATGAAATAAAATACAAAATATAAGTATAATAAAAAATAATATGTTTTGTTTCTCAAATTAAAAAATATATATCATAAATGAACATAAATAAACGAATAAAAATAATGAAAAAAAACCCAAACTGACAGTAGTTTCATCCTAGAAACAACTGAGACTCTTGTTTAACATGTTGGTGTAGGGTAGAATATTAAATTAATGGTAACTAACACAAGCAAACCAATAATCAGATATCTTTCTAAACCTTGCTTACATGGGGCAAACGTCTCCTTTAAACTGTCAATACACTGCCTGATGATTAATATCTATCTCTTCTTTCAAAATGGACTCGTACTGTATGTCACTCATGTGTGCCATGCACTGATATCATCCAAAGACGCCATGAATTAATGTGTCTCGGTCGATTAGCATCCATTTGGTACAACCCTTCTCTCCCCACCATTCCATTAAGAAGAAATCTGATATAGCTCTTGTAGCCCACTGTGTTGCACGCGTCACGTCACCTCGTTAGTCATAAATTAAAGCTATTGTAAAGAATTTTCTTCTAAAAAATACCATTTTATTATCATATTTCAATTAGTTTTACGTCATATTTGTCATATTTTGTTTGATTTACGCACACGTGACACATTATATATCATTATTTCTGTCTTTACAATAATGTAATATTTTCCACGTGTGACCATTCGTTATCGTTACAATATCCAATCCATGTCACAATCAGTTCAAACAAAAGATGCTATTACATCGTGACTGTTGCAACACATGCGATCCTTTTACACCAGCTGGCTATTACAGCCGTGTACAGGAACAGTGAAAACACCGATATGGAGTGCTGGTTGGATGAAACTAATCCCAGTCCAATCCATTATAATAGTCGTAATAACGTAATACTATCCTCAGCATCCCATTCCAATATGTTAAAATGTGTATGAGAAATGTTACAGACTACTGACATGAAAGCATCTGTCTGAACAAGCATGGAACTGATTACAATCATAATCAGACAGACCCCCGATGAAACAGACGCTTTTATGGTGTAGCAATATGCGTGAAACTCGACCTGTAACATTATATCTGTAACACGAAGGTGTTAATATTGGTTGATCTGAAATGCTACGGAACCGTTTTAGCAAAACAAAAGATGTTCTGTTCGGTAGGACATCTATCTCTGACTCTATCTGAGTGTAGAGTTAACACAGACACGGTAATGAACAGATAGTGATGTGAACATATGCTCCTCAGCAATAATGATTTGTTTCTAGTCATGTAAATGACGAGAGTGGACACGTTGTTTGTACTGGATAATCAAAGGTGGTTTCAGTCGGAGACTTTACACACCTATTTCTACCCATGACGTTTAAAAAGTTATAATTAGTTCACTTGTGAAAAGTCTGTAAATGTACCGTGAAATATAGGGATATTGACATGATTTGGCTTGCCCTCAGCTTGTGATAGCAAAGAAGTTATTCAATCGCAGTACATGTCGTTTCGAACAGGCTATAAGTATAATTATGTATTTTGTATATCAAACAGTTTGAACTACTGCCATAATGTCACACATCAAACAGTGTCATCTACTAGCGTTATGTCATGAATGTCTTGATCAAACAGTATCATCTACTGCCGCAATGTCAGTTATTAAAAAGTGTCATCTACTAGCTTAATGTCATAGATGTCTGCAGCTGACATCAAACAGTGTCAACAATGTCATGAATGTCTGACATCAGGCAGTGTCCTTTACCGACTTAATCTCATGAACGTCAGGTAACAAAGAGTGTCATCAACTGGGGTAATGTCACAGATGTCTGATATCAAACAGTGTTATCTACTAGCATAATGTCGTGAATGTTTCACATCAAACAGTGTTATTTACTAGCGTAATGTCGTGAATGTTTCACATCAAACAGCGTTGACTACTGGTGTAATGTCGTGAATGTTTCACATCAAACAGTGTTATCTACTAGCGTAATGTCGTGAATGTTTCACATCAAGCATCGTTGACTACTGGTGTAATGTCGTGAATGTCTGACATCAAACAATGCCATGTAGTGGCGTAGTGCAATGAATGTCTAAGATCAGACAATGCCATCTGGTGGGGTGATGTCTGCAAAGTATGACATCTAATGGCGTAATGTCATGAATGTCTAACATCAGACAATGCCATCTGGTGGGATGATGTCTGCAAAGTATGACATCTAATGGCGTAATGCAATGAATGTCTGACATCACACAGTGTCATCTGGTGGTGTGATGTCTGCAAAGTATGACATCTAATGGCGTAATGTCATGAATGTCTAACATCAGAAAATGCCATCTGGTCTCGTTATGTCACGATTGTCTGCTATCAAATCTGTCCAAGTTATTCACGCCCAAGAGCCTAGACTAACAGCTAGTCTCTGAAATGAACATATTCTACTGAAAAAACGTTCATAGTGAAAACAAATAATATAATGAAATGGAACCCTGAGGCTTTCTTCATTTTCAGAAGCTATGGAAATCTAGACTTGCCACATTTTCTATACTTGCGTGGGCTTTCTTGGATATGTATACTTCAGGGTCTGTACGACAGACTACCAAGAGCCCTACGTTCGTAGTGCTGATATACACGAGGCGACAGCTAAGGCGTTAGTTTTCAGTAACTCGTATCTGCTATTTTTATAGTTTGACGTTCACCTCTATATGACTGAATATATGGATACCCTTAATATGTAGACGTTTTTAACTGACGGTACACTGCAGTGTACGTGAAACGCTAAAAAGTATTCTTTTGTGCTGACCATTTCCTTTCTTTTTTCTTGAAGCAGAATCTCCGCGCTGATATTACTACGCCACTGGTGCCAGAACTGAGAACTACGTGCATTAAATCGAATACTGCTGAACTCATAAACATATCTGTACTTGAAACAGAAAGCATTTTGAAAGCATTGAGTGTTCTTCTGCAGAAACACGATCTTGTGAAGTTTTGAAATATTCAATCTTACGCCATATTTAAAAGTAATTGATGTTCGAATCTAACAGAATGATATCAGTGCAAGGTTTAGATTCATTTCAAGAATGCTTTCAAAAGACGTAATTGCAACTAGAGCTGTAAGGTTGTTTAGATTTTGGAAAATAGCCATTATTTAACATTAAAGAAGGGACGGTACCACTGCAACCACAAACCGTAATCCCGTAATGAGGAACACCAGTCATTAACCCTCCCACGATCAAACAACTTTGAAACAACTACTTAAAACGTTTAATGCCTTTTTGGTTTTATTTGCAATTTATACGATTTCAGGAATGTAGCACACATTGCTTTCAATCAATCCTAAATACCTTATCAGTAAAACTTGTCGTTGTATTGATCTTGGTTAATTCTATTTGGGTCCCATCTTTGTTTTTACTTCTTTTAACACTCATGGGCTGTTTACTTAATAATTGATGGTCACACTGTCGAGGTTGGTCCAGTGTTTTCCATGACATATCGCGTTATAACGAAGTCACTTGCATGATACGGAATCATGAGCAAGTCAAGGATCTGTGCGAGTCTCTAGCTACAAGCTATTACTGGTGCTTTCGTATTTAACGTTGCTTTTCATTGTTCAATTCCGGGAAAGAGAAAGTTTACCCTCAGGCACAAAATGGCCACAATTCCCTTATTAGATTATAATGACCTATCCCAAGACGAGGCTTGAGGGTGTGGGTTTTTCTAAAAGGGACAGTAATTTATTCCGAAGACGAGAGCCTTGTAAGGCTGTTGGCGAATGTCAAACCTCCGTCTTTAATGCATGTGAAAGGCAATCTTGCTATGCGACATTTCCAGAGGAAGTTGTTAGAGATGTTTTTGGGAAATTTTAATTTGAAACAGGAAAATACACTGCTTTATTTCAATCACGTGGTTGTTACGTCTGTGCTCTACTCTAAGATACTTGATTTTTTAGTTGCTAGGAATACGTAATTGGATAAGAAGTATTTTTAGATAGTAACCCCGGGAATTTCTCTCTTTGTTGTGAAACAAAATTGAAAAAATACAATTGACATTTTAGCTAGATTTTATTTATTGAGTTACAGTCAAGAGGGGCGTTGTATTGAAGAGTCCTTGCCTGATTCCATTCCGGCTTGTTACCGACCCAGATCAAATTTCCCGAGATTGATTATGCATGGGTTCGTTTTGCAGGAAATAATGTCCTTGGTCAAACATGATTATAACAGCATATTGACAAATACAAATTTAACAGACTATACATGTGGTTTGATTTGTAGTTTGTTGTTTAAGTCCTTCTGCTAAGTGATCTTTACGTGCCTTCATAAATGTATTCTGATTACACGCTTATACCATTCAAGTACCGCCAACTGTATAATGAAATATCTGCTGTCTAAATAGACTGGAGGGAGATAATCCCGTGTCGCCCTCTACGGCTAGTTGACAAAATTAGATATACTCGCTCACCATTATCCGACGAAACAGATTCCATTTGGATCAAACAAAATAACGGTAAAAATATATTTGAAAGGAACCCTGGAGTTCAAAGATGACAATAGTACAATAGTGTGAGAGAAAATGCGAAGGTTGTTTTGCCCACCCAACTCTGTAGATATAAAAAAATGTGATTACTTCGCTTATACATATATAAGATCATGTACACATCTAAGTGTATATACGTACCGTACTGTCATTCAAGCCATTGACAAAATTGATGGGTGATATACCTCCTGCCAGACTTCGTGGCACCGCTGTGCTGGTAGTTCACAGTTTGTTATTGATAATTAGCCTATATCTTCAAAGTAAGCAAACAATATATGTTAGACGTAATAGACATAAACCATCTCAACAAAAACTCCTCGTTATCCATACCACCCTCGATACAAAGTACAGGCCGTTTATACAGGTTCAGTCCTCATAGCACTTATGGTCAAACAACTTACAGTGCATGTGAATATGCTGCCGAATCAGACGTATATTTCCTTAGGACATATGCATATTCCGTTACAGATTTTTTTTCACAGACATGATAATTATCTATTAATAGGGTACGGCATGTCTAACTGAAACACACTCACTTGACCAAAGCTTTTGTCTGCTAGCTATTCTTCAAAGAGATATTTGCACTTCCATCCAGTGGCCCATAAATGACAGAGTACAGGGCGAATGAGGAACTGGAGAGAATTCTTCTGAATTCCTCCCCTTTTTCATTGCAGACATTATTCCTGGAGTAACTGTTTCCGAAGAATGCTCAGGAAGGCCTTCTGATCATAAATCTTCAGCTGCGAGCGATTCCACCAACAGGGGGAGCTACAAATCAGCGCTAAGACAAATGGCGGTCTTCGTCAGCGGTCAATCACGTGGTACTAACATTCCAACATCCGGCTGCTACTGTGCTGTAAGCTTCAGTCAAACTAGAAATGACTTTGGTTTTGTATTCGAACTAAATACTTCGAATTCTTGAGGTCAGCGTGTCTAATGATATACGTCAACGTAGAAACGATAAGGAGTCTTTAAAGAAAAAGTGGGGTTCGATAACAAATTCCTGCTTTTCATACTTTTGCTCAACAATTCAGGTGATGAAAGTTTTGGTGATGTCTGTACAATGTGATGTATACACCTGCAAAGAACAGTAGCAGTTTAAGTGAAGTTTACGCTTTACATGATGCGATAAAAGATGTTTAACATTTTCTGTTGTGTAAAATTCCTGTCGCTTTGTGAAAAAGCATACAAAAACCCAGATACTTGTATGGATGTATTTCATATCTCCAGAGAGGATGGTTTTACGCGAAAGGCGATGGCACACTGTAAAAGAATGGGTCAGATTCTAAATACAAATTTCTCCATTCCGTAATCTTGGCGCGTTTAAGGTCTAATCACGTTAAGGTTTGTGTTGAACAGCTGAACGTGTTTAGGGTCTAAACGGGATGAAGATTCGGTAACCCCGCTTGAAATTGACTGGGGGTAATTTGTGATAGGTTGTGGTGTCTTTTAGAGTTTAAAGGCATAACAGATAAGACTTAATGATATTTTATTTAAATATATTTCTGAAAGTGTTTTTGTCAATGCATATTATATAAAACTATTATGAACTGAGAGTTAATTGCATCTGAAATTAGTGAAACCTTGGCATGTATGTATCGCATGTTATGCTGGATTTGTGGTTGGTGGTTGGATCGAATGGTGTACACTGAAATATCGAAGAAAGCATGTAGTACCTAGGTGAAATGATATGATCCAAGGGAAAAACAACTTGCTCTGCAAAGATTCTGTGGAGGTGAATGAGTGGACTGAGGGGTGAAAAGATGGATGATACAGTAGACGTTTCCTCCACTTTGAACAGCACTTCATATCCCTTCTGGGAACACCATGTATGGGTGTCACACATAGTACTCATGTCTAGATTCGACCCTTGGTCATCGACATAACGATCGATGGCTTTCACTTACTGCCTGCTATAGATCTCATTATCTCAAGATAAATAAATTCATTGTCAACTGAACATTGTCAACTGAACAGAGTTGACTTTGCGAAGGCATTAATATTGCTTAGTAAGCGAGCGCTATTAATGCTTAGTACATACTAGTAATCGATGATCTTAATGACGCTAAGTAAACGAACGCCTTAACACTACTGAGTGAGCGAACACTCTATAAATGTCAAGCTTTAGCTACACAAAACTATACTTATGAACTGATCGGAATGTATCTAAATGTCTGGATGCGCTGCTGTGCCATCAATGCAAAGGTGACTGCTCTGGACGGGTTTTATGTAGTTGAGACCGCAAAAAAATTGTTCTGTGCGAGATCTTTTCTCTGCTGATTGTTCGCGAGTAAAACGTCCTTTGTAGTTTTCATCATGAATAAAGATGAAATACAACCGAGCTATTTGGTGCCACGACCGCTGGCACGAACACAATACCTCTTTCCTTTATCTAGTGCCTTCCTTACACTTCAAGGGAACCTTAAACCTTTTCAGAAAAAGTAAACCTTCTTCCCGACTCAAAGAATATTAATTAATAATACACATTTTCCATTATCAACGCGTGAAGATATTAAAAATGCTACAGCAGAAATAATAAACTTGGCTCGAGGCCAGATGAGCATAAACCCAAATCAAAAGGCACATCAACCACACAACCTGATTTCAACCGACAACTACTCTACGCCACGATGAACTTGTCATCTTTGATTAGAACAAATCGCACAACACGTGCGTATCGTCATCGTCACGTGACCCTAGGCAGTTCCGGTGAGCGAGACACCATCGTCTGTGCTCCGAGCGCAATGTCGTGACCTTCTGCTTCAATCAGCACACATCGGCTCCTTCCGTCCACAAGGTAATGCATGCAGGATAAGTACAGATTGTATTACCGTTAGGGGTGAGTCCTTCGTCCGTATCGCGCCATCTCGGACTCATTTGGTTTGCAGATTATTATGCGAGATTTTACGAGATATGTTAGAGACAGTTAGCGCAACTGACAGATCAAAGCTCGCGCGACAGGAAATTAACGCTGACAAAAAATATGTGGGATAAAAGATCAAAGTGGTGAGGCCTCGACAGAGCGTTCGGACGGTGAGCACGTCAGTCGCGCTGATGGAAGATGGCATGTAAAAGACAACCCGTGAGTTGTGTTAAAGCGGACGGGGATCGAGGACGTTCTTTCACTGCTACCAAACGTCTGGAGACTTTCATCATTCATTGTTAATGATGCTTTAGGGTTAAAGCACGAGTAAATGGCAACTGATCGAGATGGTAAATGTATTACGCCGCATTGGATTTACATATTGTTTTTCGTCCTTTTGAAGTTACGCGGTAAAAACACGCCAACGAACACATTTTATTGTTGCTGTTTTGACTCGTGGGAGGAAATGGGCACTTCTGTCTCAGTTTAAACATATCACTCTCGTTGGTTTTGTTCGAGTGATATTGCATGTCTGTCTTCAAGCAGACATTGCGAGAAGGTGTTACAATGCTGCGGCCCGTTTCACAAGGCTCTCGTAAGCCTAAGATCTCGTAACATTGGTACCTCTTCTGTTACAGTATAGGAGGTGGGAGCGCTATGAGGAAACTTACGAGATCTTAAGCCTACGCGAGCTTTCTGAAACAAGCCCCTGAACGTTTTTCTACCCGCCCGAAACTTTTTGAAACGTTTCTTTCGAAGAAAGACACTGGTAGGAAGTACATTTGCTGCCTTATGATCCACCAGATAATTATAGTCTCATCAAGACCATACACACATCGGACACACTTGGTATCGAGGCGGTGACGTTGCTCCGTGCTTTAAATGCTCATCGTCACGCCGAATAACCTGCAGACTAAAGCTTAGTCTCTGATTATATAAATTTGATAGTAACAAACAAACCCATATAAATTAAATATGAGCCACAGGTATACACTAATGCTTAGTCTCTGAATTCTGTATAATTTTGATAGTAATAAACTAACCCATATAAACTGAAAAGGAGACCCAGGGAGACTATCTAGACTTGCTCCATTTACGGCTATAGCCTTGCAGAGAAGGCTTGAAAGTAGGGAAATAATGTGGTTCAGGGACTGCCAGACAGACTACCACAGGGAGACCAGAGATTCATCTGAACATTCAGGGCTGTTAGCAATGCAGAGAGGTCTTGGCAGCAGGGAACAATATGCGGTTCAGGGACTGCCAGACTGACTATAATATAAACCGGTTACAACTGGTTCACTTCTTTAACCCACTTGTGGTGTTCCATGCTGGAATAATGCTGGAATATCGCCAGAAATGGCGTATCCAGTGGGTTGACATTGGTATCATATTCGGTTAGATTATTTTTGTGTGCAAATTACGTTTCCTTGCGGGCACAAAGTCCATACATAGAATATCAAATTAACTCCATGTATAGATCAACCCCTACTAGCTCAAACACTGATAACGTGCGTGTTTCTTATATTTGTTTACATGTAACATGTTCATGTAATCAAATTACTGGGTACAGAACATGTACGGTTCCAGCACAAAAGTGAATGAAACTAGGTGAATTATTGTTTAAACTTTACATGACACTTTCAATCTTGACATTGCGAGAAGGTGTTACGATACTGCAGCCCGTTTCACAAAGCTCTCGCAAGCCTAAGATGATCTTTTCGCTTTACAACCCTCTTGTTACACTATAGGAGATGACACCCGATCCGGTGGGCCTATAACATCCCCTTGATATGATCAATTCAAAATCGCATTACATATAATGATCAGCATGTACGCAGGTTGTGTTAATCTGCGAAGATCAGGGTCAGAATTGATCTTCAGTCGCCCATTATTTTCGTATATGGCGACTAACAAACGGGGTCAGATGCATGGTCAGACTCGCTTACATGGTTGATACACGTCATTGCACCCCAACTGCGTAGATCCGCTAGTACGGTGCTCATGCTGTTGATCAATACATTGTATGGTCCAGATTCGATTATTTACGGACCGCCGCCGTATAGCTGGGAATAGTGATGAGGGCGGCATTAAGCAATAAAACAACCAGCTTAAGCTTGTTCTGTCAACTAAAAATGTATATTCTTCTTATATTTATTCCTTCTTATTCACATCAGTCTACTTTTCAGTATTTGGTGACTGAAAAGGACAGAACAGTCTTTCTTGTATCTGGCACTGAACTAAAGGTATTCATGCAATGGCAATGACCATTTGGACATGGAGACAATTATTAAAACTTAACAATAATTTTATGACGTTATATGTAATCGGACATTGAAAATATTACGGACCGACCAATCGTGTTCCATTATCTTAAGTGAGTGAGTTTGGTTTTACGCCGGGGTAAGACAGGGTTCCGTTATCTTAAGTGAGTGAGTTTGGTTTTACGCCGGGGTAAGACAGCACAGTTCACAGATACAAGAGTCGATTCAACAATTAGTAACGAGTGTGAGCACCTTTAGCAGCAATATTCCAGTTATATGGCGGCCATCTGTAAATAATCGAGTCTGGACCAGACAATCCAGTGACCAACAACATTAGTATCGATCTGCGCAATTGGGAACCGATGACGTGTATCAACCAAGTCAGCGAGCCTGACCACCCGATCCCGTTAGTCGCCTCTTACGACAAGCATAGTCGCCTTTTATGGCAAGCATGGTTTGTTGAAGGCCTATTCTACCCGGGACCTTCACGGGTCTCCATTATCTTAAAACTGCACAGGGTCACAAGTGCCATAAAGGGGTGGTAGGGTAGCCTAGTGGGTAGAGCGTTCGCTCGCCACGCCGAAGGCCCGGGCTGGATTCCCTATATGGGTACAATGTGTGAAGCCCATTTCTGGTTCCCCTCGCCGTAATAGTGCTGGAATATTGCTAAATACGGCACTAAACCATACTCACTCATTCACTCACTCACAAGTGACAAAATCCAAGGCCAGGGCCCTGTTTCCCAAAGCTGTCGTATACCTACGATTGCCGCAACTCATATACTGTAAACATAGACTTAAAACAGTCGTAGCGCTAAAATTGCTTTGTGAAACGGGGCCCAGTTTTTTATTGAGCTGCTCAGATAACGTTAGCTAACAGATACAATGTGCAATACATGTATCTGTCAACTATTCTCGGGACTAATCAGGTATTTCGTAATGTCAAGTGTTATCAAACAATATGACATAACTTAAGGTTCAAAGTAACAACTGTATCCTCTGTTTAATCAGCAAACGCAGTTACCTGAGATAACTGGAATAGGTAGACAATACGGAAGACAGACAGTCGCAAATCATCCTGAGGCTTTCTAAGAAACTGATATATTCATTCAGGTAAGAAATCTTAGTATTTTTCACCTTGTTAAAAGATTCTCATATGTACAATTGTACAATTGTACAATTGTACAATCTTCTTGTACCAAGCACCAAGCACCAAGCACATTTAAGCACATACCAGTCCTGTACAGTGCCCCTTGGAGACTGTTCCAGCAAAAGCCCGTCGTCGGTCCATGGAAGGAAAATGGCGGAAGTCAAAGTTGGAAACTGACAGACAGCTGTACAAATCTACACGGAATGCTGCTACGACGGCTACACTGAAATCCAAATCTGGGTATGGCATTGCTCAAATCAAGAACATGACTTCAGTTACATCCATGTATGATTTCATGTCTTCTAGTGTCCCAGATACTACAGATATGTCACACACGCTACCTATTAACAACTGACGCAGCACACCACCTTGTAAGGTCCATGGTGTTTTACCGTTTGGACTACTGTAACAGTCTGCTTTGGAACATGAACAAGGACCTGCTCTCCAGGTTGCAAAACGTTCAAAATGCAGTGCCAGATTAAACT
This sequence comes from Haliotis asinina, assembly GCF_037392515.1. Lineage (NCBI taxonomy): Eukaryota > Metazoa > Mollusca > Gastropoda > Lepetellida > Haliotidae > Haliotis > Haliotis asinina. The sequence continues at coordinate 11,886,163 of NC_090284.1, forward strand.
GAAGAATCACCAAGCACATCCACATCCCCCAAATCCTCAGTACTGCTTACCACCCCAAGATAAAATAAATATAAGACGCTTAACGTTATTTACACGTCTTAACAATGCAGCCCCGTCATATCTCTCTAGTCTTGTCAGAGAGTACGTTCCAGCTAGAACTCTTGACATCAGCTAATCAGTCGCGGCTCACCGTCCCGAGTGCACGTCTGAAAACATATGGACACCGACGTTTTTCCTACCTGTCAGCTATCCTCGGCTACAATCTGCATGTGTCTCTCAAAGAACCCTCCTCAATAACCAGCTTCCAGTCAAACTAAAAAACTCTCCTGTTCAAGAAGCACTAAGATCTGTAAATAAAGTATTGGGCAAAAGAAAGTGGACACCCTACTTAATGATTGATCAAATCAAAGCAAAACAAATAATGCTTTTAAGTTATAGTACATTTAATGAAGACAGCATTTGGGACAATGCACCAACAGTGTCTATGAGAAACTCATCACAGATGAAGAGCACGCAATGGACAGGGGGTAAGAATAGCACAGTTCACAGATACAAGAGTCGATTCAACAATTAGTAACGAGTGTGAGCACCTTTAGCAGCAATACACGCCCAGACTCGCCGTCTCATTGATGTCGTCATTCGACGAATGACGTCATTCGGAATCCTATTCCACGCGTTCCTGAGAGCGTCTGCAAGTTCTCGGTTCACTGGAGGTCGTGGTCGTCTTTTCACTTGGCGACTCAAGTGATCCCACAAGCGCTCCATGGGATTCACGTCCGGTGAGCGTGGTGGAAGAACTTGGATTTTGTGGGTCTTCAAGAAGTTCTGGACAATTCGCGATGTGTGGGGCCTGGCGTTGTCGTGTTGCAGAAGTGTTCGCTGTCGGTGCCGGCGAAGAAATGGTATTCCCATTCCCACTCTCTTCCAATTTCATACCAGCCAGCCAGCGGCATAGTCCTTGCCTAGAATAACCTACAACGATGATATTCCTGGATCAATTTCATTCCACGCAGAGGATGTCGAGCTCTGATATCTGCTGCACGTAGACGTCATAGCACGATACGTCGACTGATGGCGTTGCCGCCATTTCCGTAGCCGCCATTTCCGTTGCCGTGATGACCCGGTTGCGCAGATGAAGAGTGCGTAGATGGCGGTCGTGGTCGTGTTTGCGAGTGTGTCATATACTCAGTGACAAGTAAGCTGCTGCATTAGGTTGTGTACCATGATATTTATCGTGACTATTGTATCTTGTGTAGTTCTTTAATATCATTGCTGTTTCTGGTATCCATAACGTTACGGATTACAATTACTGTGACAAAAGGTCTTGTGAGTCCGCTTGTGAGTGTTCAAACCAGCGAACCAGAACAAATACAAGTCTATGATAGACAATATTCATTATCATACTCGTTTAGCAATAAACAAGGTTACGGTGAATGGCTGTAGACAATTGAAATGCAATAATTGAGTAAAAAATCTAAAATATTGGGTCGAATATTAATCTACAAAGGTCTTAACATTTCTGGATGTTTATAACAGATGTACTGATTGAAGGTTGTTGACAACTGTTGAATGATCAGTGTAAACGAGTGGCAGGTCCCTTGAGTGGTGAAAGGTCGATGTTAGCGTACAGATGAACGTACATAAATCCAAAGCAATAGCAGTCCCGTCATACATCACAGCGATCTTCATCACAGCGATCTTCCCTAGTTTCGTTTCACCTACAAATCGTCCGGAAGGCAGGTTTTCCGGATATCCGGTTTCCGAGTAAACGGGGTTCGTCTGTATACACCTATTATATAGTTCTAGACTTTTCTAGCAGAATCCACACCATGCCACACTACAACCACGTAGAAATGAAGCTGTTCACAACACAATCAAACTAAGAAAACAAAGGGCAGGTCACTCCCAAGTCAACTGTCATCAGGTGAAAATATATACAGTGGGTTCAAGGTATGAGTTCAAATCCACACTCGACGCTTTAAACTGTCACGATCCATAATTGTTAAAATGGTATTCAGTGTGACACATTTAACAAAAGCACATCCTCATAACACGTTCTGTTCCTGATTGATATAAAACTTAATACTATATCATTTCTAGAGCAGACGAATTATCTATCATGACTCTCGTGCTGACCAATAGACTTTCCCTCCCCTTGATGTGTGGATTGGTACTAGTAGCAAGTGAGGTCATTTGCTGGTACTCGTGTTTTAATAAGCATAAAGTGAAGTATAACTACCCAAACTCTAAGTGCACATGTCCGGGGAGATATGCTGTCTCCTTATCACCCTCGTTCGATAAAGACAGGCGTAGTCTCTGGAAATATTTGATTCAGACAGAAACGATCAACTTTATTCGAATTGCAAACGAGCTCAATTGAGCTGCGAGATTAAAAGGAAAATGTTACAAAATCATTTACAACCTCTAAGTTACCGAGAGTTTGACTTATTTGGAAATATTTTGATTCAGGGACAATGTAGGTTATAGTTTTCAAATTTTGCTGGTCAGTTGGTCAAGCTTTGCCGAAATGTAATAGCTCGCAAAATTATTCACTACGTTTAAATTTGAATTAATGATGAACATTTTTATCAAACCATAATCTTACATGAGAGAGAGAGAGAGAAAGAGAGAGAGAGAGATTGATTTACAAAATGACCCATGAAAATTCACTAGCCATTCGAGCTAGTGCTGCAGAAATTAACACTGTACAGTTTTTATTGTCACGGGCTACGGACCAGTGACTGTTCAGGGAATGTGAGACCATTATATACCGCCTGAATCACGACATGTTTTGACAATGAACTCGCAATAATCTGTGTTTGTTGTGTAATATATTGTTGACAGCCTGTATGTCAACATGTTATCTAACCCTCACCTTTACCCTAGGTCAGTTTGACGACACCGGGCACTTGCCAACTGAGTTCACCATGAAGAGACTGTATCAGTCTGTGAGGGAGGAATACCCTGCCCCTTCCCCCGGGAATGTCACAGGTACGTCTGGCATTGTATGTTTGGGGCTACACTGTACAAAGTGTTCATTATTGGTTGTCACCTCCGTTGGGTGCGTATATGGGTACGTACCCTTTCTTTTTCCGCGGCTGTGTTTTGGGACTTATTTATAACACCGTAGTCAAGCGTGAGGTGCACAGTCAGGTCGTATAACTGTGTCAAGCGTTGTAATGATAATAAATAACGTTGTATGCATGCATGTGAGTCTTGTATACATATATGTCTTGTTTCAAGACTCTGAATAACACTGTTTCCTTCCGCCCAACCCTTACTATATGCTATATGCTGCTCATGCTTTTTATATTTCAATCAAGGTTATGCATTTGCTGACCCTAAGCGTCAGTCCAGAGTAAAGTATATCCCGGCCTTGAACATTTATGTGAAGCAAGAGTACATCAGCACTCAAAACACACCTCAATTATCGAATTACATGTGAGTGAGTGCGTACAGTGTTACGCCTTTAACAATATTCAAGCAACATCACGGCGAGGACACCAGAAATGGGCTTCGCACCATGTGGGGAATCGAACCAGGGTCTTCAGCGCGACGAGCGGACGCGTTAACCATTAAGCTAGGTCACTGTCCCTCAGTAACACTTGAAGATGATGATCATTTTTAGACACGTAAGCGAGTCCGGCACATTTGTTACATCCGCAAGCAGAGGTGCATTGGGAACACTTCAACCGAGGAAAGCAGATTGTAGTCCACCGTCACCTCATTAAAAAGTGACTACGCGTCAAGTCCAGATGGAGTGGAATGTGCTGTACTTGATACCCGTGTGACAGTTACTTGTAAGGACAAGCGTCCTACAGTGTCCTAATACGAGAAAGACCTCTTTATTTAACCCATATATTCTGTTATCGCCGTGACCTGACCTCTGTGACCTAGGCCAACTGTTTCCATGACACCATAACATATGTCACGTGATCCGCATGCCAGATGACCCAGAGACGAACATGACCTTTCGTACATAGTTTTATTATCATCGATTTTCGGGATCTCACGAACTGATGTGGAAAAAACATATGCCCAAATGACCCCGCCGGGATTTCAAGTCAGACAGAGTATATGATGATTATCCAGATGGGGATAATCCGAAGGTTTGTGTACGATAACAGCGTGACCCCTGACATCATGTTATGACCATCTATCAGAAGTGCGCCTACCACACGGACGTATATACAATGGTATTGCGCGCGCGAATGATACGATACATCACGGTTGCAAGTTACCTTAAGTCCAGTTTATCGATATCGTCTGTGAATAACCGAGTTGGGTATATGCAAACCAGTGAATGAGAGAAAGTTGATTTATGTGGCCTTGTGGAGATGCCTTTCTAATCCGTGTACCAAGTTTCACCAAAATCAACATTTTCAGGTTAATTCGAGTTTTCACTTGTGCAGTTGTGTAAAACCATGTTATCATCACTTTTGTTACATGTTTTGACGATTGTTTGAACACAACAGACATTATAGATTTTGAAAAATACAAATCGCCTGTGCGTGGGGGGTGGGGGGTTTGGCGGGGTAACTGCACCCAATGCATGCCGTCTAGATTAGTCATGGGATATGCTCGTCGGAGTGATGACCAAAGACGTGATGGGTGGGTTACAGGCTAAAGTCGAAGGTCTGGAGATGGTACAGTATTCCATGCAAGTAGATCTCAACTTCGAAAAAGGTTAGTACACAGTTCAAACACACGAGTTGTGTCCCTTGTTTACGTGGCAATATGAAATGTTGGGCAGTTATGTTATGGACTATATCCGTCATCTAGCCACATCCTTAACGTTGTAGGTACTATTCCTGACTGGTTAGATGGCAGCTTGTACAGAAATGGCCCTGGTCTGTTCGAGGTGGGGCAAACCAAGTACAACCATTGGTTTGATGGCATGGCTGTCCTTCAACGCTTCCACGTGACCAACCAGGAAGTGACGTACCAGCGTCGCTTCCTCCAGAGTGAGACGTATAAGAAAAACATGGCGGCAAAACGCATCGCTGTGACGGAGTTCGCGACTACCGCCTTTCCGGATCCAACTAAAGGATCCATTGCTAGGTGACCCACTATTTCATAACATAATTAAAGGAAGTCATACAAGGAAGCGATAAAAAAATACTGTAAGATTCTAAATTTACTCATGACTTTGAAAGGGTCGCAAATGAATTAAATATTTGGCACGTGACACCAAGGTAAAAATACAAGCAACCCAAAGACGACTACATTGATCGAGTTGTCAGGTATATTGACTGTATTCTATCGTATCCCATGATCGATATGCTCATGGTGTCAGTCACTACATTCTGGGTCCAAACTGTCGTCACATAGCTGGAATATTGCTTAGTGACGTCAACCAACAAGCAAAATAACATCACTATTACTAGGGAAAAGGTTACCGCAAGGTATTTGCTACACCGTAACACGTCGCAACATAACATGAAAATTAATTTTAAAAACCCAAGAGAAATGCTTCAGTTTAGGCTATCAGTCTATATTTGTCAAGTCATTCTGCAACTGAGTTATATCTTGTACTGTGTGTATTGTCTTAGGTCTGGCAGAGGACATGCTCATGTTGTTTTCTCTTTGTGTGTTGTTCAAGAGCGGTGTCGTTCGTGACGGAGACGGCAGAGCCGACGGATAACACCAACGTCAACATCAACATTTTGGGGGATCAGATGTACACGTGTTCAGAATCGAACATACTGCTTCGTATAAATCCCCAGACGCTTGAGACCGAAGCCAGGGTAAGTCATATTGTGTACTAAGCATAAGATACAAACACATTGGACGCATACAGTTGTTGGAGTAGAATTGGTACAGGTTTGGTGACTTTGTTGATGGTGTTATTGTACGCGACATCGTAATCCCATGAGCCTCGTGATCACAATGCGTGATCTTCTGTATTGTCCTACAGATAGTGTTGACTCATCACATTCCCATGAACCTTAGTTTGAAAACACAACAATATCCTGTGATCGCGATAATGTGTTCTGTATTATCCCACAGGTTGTGCTGACTGATCACATCCCCATCAATATGGTGGCTGCTCACTCCCACAGGGATCCCGGAGGTGCACTGCACAGCATTGGTTACCAGTTTGGAAAGGGGGCGCCCAAATATTGCATTATACGAACACCGACAGTTAACAGTACGTCAGAACTTGAATACTCCATATATTGATCAGATTTTAAATACAGCATAAAAATTGTCTCTGAATGAAGCAAATGGCTGTAATATCAGCGTACTGACCTTTCATAATAGTACGAGAATATGATATACGTTCTGACATTTATATCAACTTATGTCAGTCCCAAGTTGTTATCAGATAATGTCTTTGTTGCATGGTACGTGTAGTCTATTGTTTCATTACATGACTACCTTAGCCTCGATATTGAGACTGACAACATTCATTTGCTGTTTCAGATGGCCAGGGGGGTTACTCTCAGTCCAAATTGGTGGCATCTGTGACGGCAGAACACTCCATGCATCCGTCATACTTTCATAGTTTCGGGATGACCGACAACTACTACGTGTTTGTAGAACAACCGATGTTGATCAATGTGTGGAAGATCTTGGCTGCCATGGTGAAGAAGCATCACATGTTACAGTGCATACAGTGGAATCCGGAACACACAGGCAACCTGGTAGTGTAGTAATACTTCATGTAGAGGAACACCAGCAATCTGCTACTGTAGTAACACATCCTATAGTGGAAAACCATCAGCCTGGTACTTTAGTAACACTTCATATAGGGGAACACTCGTAATCTGGACTGTAGTAATACTTCATGTAAGGGAACACCGACAGGCTGGTACTGTAGTAATCTTTTATATAGGGGAACCTTGGTAGTCTGGTACTGTAGTAATACTTCATGTAGGGGAACTTCAGCTATGTAGTGTTGTAGTAATACGTCATGTAGGAGAACACCGGAAATCTAGTACTGTAGTAATACTTTATGTATGGGAACATCAGTAATCTAATATTGTAGTAATATGCTGAACGGGAAAAGAACCGTAACCCTACCTAACATGTCGTCAAAACCCAGTTGCTAAAGTAAAGATCGGACGAGGTTTTTGTGCGTATTTCATGAAAAATGACATTGCACGTGCATCACGAGGTGTCATCCCTATAAGAAGAGCCACCGAACATGCACTAAATCATTCACTGTTCCACATACCACGATTACCAGGTGAACAGAGGGACCAAGTATAAAGAAGACTGGATGCTGGCCAGACTGCAAGACATGCTGCATATCATTTATCTGCTCATGTCCGAACAATTTACCGCCTGCAGCAACTTGTCCAAGACACTGGAAGCACAGCCGATCGTCCCCGCAGTGGAAGACTGCACGGACAAACACTGGCTATCGCCAGAGATCTGGCACCGCCGACACAGTGCGGGGGCGAGTGAGGTAGGGTAACGTCGCAGGCCTTACCGGGGTCCGATCCTCACTGTTCGACACCGTCGTGCTCGTCTCCAGTGGGCCACACATCATCGGTATTGGAGTAACCGGGAGTGGCGAACTGTAGTCTTCTCCGACGAAAACCGGTACTGCGTCTTGACGGCTGAGGACCGAGTGAGAGTGGGGCGACGACGCGGGGAGCGTTTTGCATATGATTGTGTTCCTGAAAGAGACTCGAGGGGAGGCCCGAGCATGAGGGTCCGAGCATGACGGTCCGAGCATAATGGTCCGAGCATACATTCCTCTGGTCTTCATCAACCGTCTCATCCACTCCATGTACAGACGGTATTGTCGACGCTCAAGGATTCCTTATACGTTAATATTGACTTTCGGATCGCACTATCACTCCACCTGTAGTCATTTTGACTTGTAATTGTCTGAAATTCGTCTTTATGTATTGATAATCAAACATATCAAATCTCTCCGACAATTATTATGTTATTTACTTAATAATTACCAATTTCAAAGAGGGAGTGACTTTTTTGCCGTTCAGTGTACTTCATGAAGGGGAACAGCCGCGATCTGGTACTGTAATAATACTTCACTTAGGGTAGCACTGACAATTAGGTACTGTAGTCATACTTCAGGGGAACACCAGCAACCTTTAACTGTCGCAATGCTTCATGTAGGAAATACTGGCAATCTGGTACTGTAGTAATGCTTTATGTAGGGGAACACCTGCAATCTGGTACACAGGTGTTCCCCTACGTAAAGCCTTACTACATAAGGCTTTATGTAGGGGAACACCTGCAATCTGCTACTATAGTAATGCTTTATGTAGGGGAACACCTGCAATCTGGTACTGTAGTAATGCCTTATATAGGGGAACACCTGCTATCTGGTACTGTAGTAAGGCTTTATGTGAGGGAACGCCTGCAATCTGGTACTGTAGTAATGCTGTATGTGGGGAACACCTGCACCCAAGGTACGTGTAGAACAACTTCAAAAAACGCTTCTATTCAGTCTTAATAACTGTGGGTCCTCTGTATACCTTACATATGTTTTGAAACATTTACACTTACTTTTTAGTCATTCGACATCGTCTTGCGCTTTCACTTAGACTCGGTTCCACGTCATCGACAAACGCTCTGGGAAAGAAGTCAATGCTGAACTCCCGTATGTAGCCGATGCCTTTCTGGTTCTGCATCACATCAACGCCTACGTGGACCAAGGTCGGTAACTCAGCGTAACATCAACCGGTATTTGTCACATACATATTACCCGTCATTTCGTTAATGCCACTGTCTCATTGGTGCTTCAATTGCCAGTATTGTCTACACAGGTGTAGAGCGGGTTGCTGTATAAGTGTGGAGTGGATCAGTGTAATGGTGTAGAACAGCTCGCTGTAATGGTGCAGATGTAGATTGACGTATTGGTGTAGACCGGAGCGGTGTATTGTGTAAAACGGAGCGGTGTATTAGTATAGGACTGATTGTTGTATTGCTGCAGAGCTGAGTGCCGTATTGGTGTAGAGCGGATTGTTGCATTGGTATTGCGTGGATTGCTGTGTTGGCGTAGAGCGGGTTGCTGTATTTGGTGTAGAACGGAGTGGTGTATTGGTGTAGATTGGAGTGCCGTATTGGTGTAGAGCGGAGTGGTGTATTGGTGTAGAACGGATTGCTGTATTGGTGCAAAGAGGAGTGCCGCATTGGTGTAGAGATGATTTTTGTATTGGTGTAGAGTGGATTGTTGTATTGGCGTTGCGTGTTATGTGAGGTTATATGAGGTTAACAGCTCTATTATCTTTCAAGGTCTTTTGCATAGAAAGAAGCGGTTGGGGATCGAACTACATTCTGCCCTCCTGCTGAAGCATGTATATTTGACCACTTAGACAGCATTGGTAGATTTTGGATAGGTATCGTTTAGGTGTTCGCCAGATATACACTACACCACCCCCTTGACTTACATGTACAGTTGATCACTGATTTATTTCCGATACTCTGGCGTTCAGGTAGACCAGCTGTCAACGTGTTCATTTGTCTCGCCGAATTACCTTTGCGAATCCCCACATCTAAAGCCATTTCTGGTAATCCCACTGTCGTAATGCTGAAATGGACTTAAAGCCTGACTCACTCTACACTGATTCCCACCATGCTACTTTCGTTATAGACCCTTAGTCTCTGAGTATGATAATTTTGATAGACGCAAGATTGAGAAAGGAGCCCCTGCGGGAAAACAGATTCAGAACCTGCGCACTTGCTTCATGTCATCTGGTAGGAAGGGAAAATAATTCAGGGACTGTGACACAGACCACTTCAATAACAGCAGGGTATTAACCCCAAATGACGTTAATATTCTCTATCATTAATGTCAGCAGTCGATAATACCCCAATACACCAGCTAATCGTTATTTATTGGGCAACAAGAAACCATGATTTGCCTGTAATGGGTTACAAAAGAGGTGGATGGTGATAGACATCCGGTATTTGTGTAGTTGGACAACACGGTGTTGTCACTGCAGACGTGCGCCCCTACGTCCGTGACAGAGACCCATGACGGTGGTTCTTATCCGGTTTTCCTGGACCATGTTTCAAAGGGCATTCGTACGCTTCTTGCGGGTTTCAAAATGGTAAACGTCAAAGACTAGAATCAATTCCGGATTTCCTAAACCTCACCGTTTTGTAGATTAGAAATGTTTCAAAACGAAACAATGGGTCAAATGACCAAAATCTTGCTCTCTCTCACCTGTAGCTGGTTTGTGTTAGGAATATTCCTTGGATGGCTCCATTGATGAGATACATGAAGATCCGGGTTAGAACTGGTCTTCAGTAAGCTATTAACTGTCGTAAGTGGCGACTAACGGAATCGCTGACTTGGTTGAACATGTCATCGGTTCACAGTTGGGTAGAGCGGTGCTCATGCTGTTGATGACTGGATTATTTGGTCCAGACTCGATGATTTAGAGAATCCCACCATATAGCAGGAATATTGCTGAGTGCAGCGTAAAACTACACTCACGCAACATCAACCTGGAATGCACTTCACAGCGGCGTGAAACGAACCTTGGTCACTCACCCTATGAACGCTGGACGCCATTGGAGATGCATGCACGTTGTTCATCTATGTGTAAACAGTGACAGTCGTATTTCCAGCATCATAAAACCACGTTTCTGTCGCGCAGAGCAGGCCGTTCCCGGGAATCACAAACACATTTTGTTTTTGTCCCTTGTCTTAAGAGCTCCAGAGTAAGTTGCAGCTGATTGATAATGAAAACTGACAACAGAACAGACATGCTGAAAAAAACTGGTGTATTCCACAACGTGCTTTATCCCAAACCTGACAAACACCACAGCTGCATCATGTCCGAATCTTCAAATAGTTTTTTTAGGTTGGATCTGTGGAAGATGTTAGGTTCATGCGGTTGAAGACGGACATCTACAAGATGCAAAAAAATCTTTCCATAAATGTAAAAGCTGAAACCAGAATTGTACGATTCCGATTATAGCAGGAACATGCACTGTGATTTATCAGGCAAGGGGAAACAGTGAGGATAGCGGCGTTCGCGAAAAGTGGTGTTGAACCTGGCCAGTTGATGGCTTCCGTCACAAACACACGCATGGGCAAAGAAATAATTGTTTCCCAGATACAACTGCTAGGGAAGGTATGATACGAGTCAGATAGGGAATTGCATCAATCCTTTTCGGTTACGCATCAAACATGAGAACAAACACGCACACGCACACGCACACGCACACGCACACGCATACGTACACATTCTCGCGCATAAATACAACATACCCATACACGCGTAGATTCGATAAAGTTTGATAAATATGACCTCCGACTGCTGTCTTTTTCGAAAGTGCCTTATGAATACATTAACGTTTCAAATTGTCTGGGACTGCCTAATGAAACCAAAACCCGAAATGCAAATGCACGGTTGACCATGTAATCAGATCAGTATTATGGGGACAGTAGAGTTAGTTGACGCCCTTTGAAATCTTCTTCGAAAGAGCATGTTTAACTGATTGACGAAAAGGATTTACTGGTGGCTGGAACTAGTGAAAAGTCCTTTAAATAAGTGTGGTACCCATGAACTATTGTCCGAAACTTTCATATTGAATATTCACATACAAGCAAATACAGCCACTGGGTATAGGCATTCGCCCCATTGCATATACTTTCTATAGACTTAAGAATTATTTTGGTGCGGTTAGAAAAATGTCTAGAATTTATTTTTCGTTTCATCTTGTTCATATTTTGCATATGTCATGAATCATCTCAGCTGCAAAGACATAAGTTTCGTAATATTTTTTAGGGAAAGAATACACTGTGTTATATATATGGTGTTCAGGTAACTACTTTACGGAAAATACTTGAAGGAGCATTACTTGGAAACTAGGTATCTGTGACAAAGATGATTTCTTATAACCTGCAAAATATGACATCCAAATATTGAAAACTGAATTAATGTACAGCTACATTAAAATACCATGCAAGTCTATGAGAATTTCGACGAGTGGCAAATAGTTCTCTCACACGGCTGTACCGAGTGTGTATGGCCATAGGGATTATGTATGAGAGTGTGACATCCCTCTAGTGAATAAAAGTTTGTCAGAGAAAGATTACTACAGAGATCAAAACGAGTGCCTGTCAGATGTTTCAAAACGTGTAAAAGCAGGTCAGTTACGTTATGAAGTAAGAAATAGGCGAATGCTGTTATCTCATTCCCATACACCCAAAAAAGAATTGTTAATGATCCCTTACAAACATTTATTAACATCTTAAACCTCAAAGTTTCGAGAAAGACGTTAATAGTCTACAGTAGAACCACAAACCACTCAGTACATAATTTGACCTTAAGTCATCACCATATAGCGGAGCCAGTCGACATCGTGCATATGCCTGATTCAAGACTAACGCCTTGTGTCGGAAAGTATGTAATTTTGAAACAAATAATTCCCTTTAAACTGAAGTTTAAGAACTTGGGGAAATTTAGAGTTGCTTCATATAGGACTTTAGCATTGCGGAAAGGACTGGGAGAATGGAAATCAATGCGGTTCAGGGACTAACTCGATGCCAGTCATCTCATAACAGTTTCTCACTCATGTAAGAAATCCTAACACTGGGTATACAGTATACGCTAAACAATGTTCTAGTACTTCATCACAACGTGCTTGGCAGCACACGCAGATCATGCTATAAAAGCTATATGATACAGTTGAATGTCGACTGTCTACGCCAGTCAAATGTCACGCATGTTGGTTGAATGAGTTAATCGGTAGAGTGGCCGTCTCACCTATCCCCACCTATGTCTGTGATCGACGGGCCACACCCAGGTCCGTCGAGTCAACGCGTTCCACTTCCCCTGTAATTGTTCAGCGCTAACCTAAGTTATAACTTGGCCCGCCTTAGAGGAACGAATGACTACCATAAGATCATATCACCCAACACTCAATTTCCTGTGTTTCTTAAGTACTCCAATACATCTGTGTTGTGCAGTTTTATCGTTCAAGCACGTCTCAAGTGCTTATGTGTCCCAAACATGCCGTAACCTCATGAATCCTGACGCACAAAAGAAATTGTAAAAGTGCTTTGTGATTAACTACCAAATAATCACCCCAAACCATGTGTGCAGTTTCTTTTGTTCGTCAGTTCATGTTCATGCATTTATGTATATCTGAAACTCTCCGGTATGCATGCATGGACATGCATATTGATATAATCAATAACATCAATGCATTATACATTAGGGTACATACAGAACTGTTTAGATTCAATAAAAAAAGGATATCATCCTAATCCAGTACCTAACATACTAAAGGCCCATCTGTTTTACTTAAGTTGTGCACCATAGCCCCAGACTGTTAACAAATGACCTTATTCTGTACTCGGACATCTTTCGCCATAAAGTCGGAACCCGTTCTTTTATTGCCTACATGTTTTAGACTCGCTTAGAGTTAGGTTAGAATTAATGGTATCTATCTCATTGTACCGTTACGTTATGTATGAACCGTTAAATTTGATTACAAGACGGGCTAATAATTCTTTTTACCGACACAATTCTGTGGAAATTTTTTAATTGAAATGTATCGCTGAATTTTAAAATGGTTAACTGCATAGTATTCTTTGGAAACTTTGTGAAATGGGACAAATTTGATGCAACACGCGTAGTTAGATGGTTTGTATCAAGTAACACAGTCGTATTTCTTGGACCTTTCAAAGATTTACATTTTGCGCCTTTTCTTAAACGAATGAGAACAAGCTATTTCAGAATCTTTTTGTTTCACAAAAGTGGGCGGAATGAAAGCTAAGCAAAAACTATGTCCTTCTTCTTAAAACATCTCAGACTGGTAAAAACAGTTCATTGCACGGTCCCGCAATGTCAAGATTACTTATGTAGTGGATTTATGACGCACTGTGATGACTCCCACCCATGAAAATCCAGGTTAGGATTGACCTTCACCAACCAATGGTCGAATCAACCAACGAGATCGGGAGGTCAGGCTTTTCGACATGCTTGACTTATATCATCGCATCCCAATTGTCTAGATCGAATATACTGCTCATCACTGGATTGTCTGATCCAGATTCAATTATTCACAGACCGCCGCCATATACCAGGAATATTGTCTGACTTTCTGTGGTCAGTGTTTTCAATCTTCTACATTCTGTACTGGTTTTCTTTTTTCCCAGGGCAACTGGTGGTCGATGTCTGCGGCTTCCATGTCGGCGACATCCTCGACAAGTTCGAAATGGAACTTCTCAGCTCGGACAAAGCAGAGGAGGTCATCCACAACCTGCCACGCCCTTACCCATGGAGATACGTCTTGCCCCTGGAGGCAGACATACATGTAAGACTAGTGAAAGTTTCTACTTACTTTATGAAAGTGATTTGCAATAAGGGAATTTCTCCTCTGCCCTTCCATCTGCCGCCTCTTACGATCATGGGGTCATTTTAGCCTTGTTCGTCCTTTATGTATCCCTGCAAACCTGTCAAGAAATTTAATTTTCAGGTTTCCTTCACCACCTGTTCGGTGAATCTAGTTTTACGCCGCAGGCGAAGATTCGGTATTTATCACCTTGTAGTATCTGAGTCCGGACCACACACACCATTGACCGACAAATATTATCAAGATGGGAAGTGCACGATGATGCGCCGTCGGTCAGCAGTAGAGCTCAAGAGTAGATCCAAGAGGTTCCCCTTCCAACTCTCGTGGAACACATTGGGATATGAGGGACGTATATGAACCCATGACCCCAGGGATGCCAGTGACAAGAGCGGGCTGATAAGACTGGAAAGGCCATGCAGTATTGATTAATGGTGACGTTTAGAATGTGACCTTAACTTCACTTTCCACTCTCGCGAGTACACCTACATGAAGCATGTAGCGATACATACTGATAAAGAGTAAGAAATGTACAATACGTTTGTGGTTATCGAGTATTGCACATTTCTTACTATCCACCAAATTCTAAAATGCCAGTCAAATACAACATGTTGATGGAGAGATTAGAAAACTAAGCAGAATAACTAAGTATAACTCTGACGGTGCAGTCTTTGCTGCATTGGATCGTACTTGATCAAATGGTCTACTTTTAGTGCATATTTTGAATGGGTGGTTGATAACCTGACTGTCAAAGCGTTTGCACTGGACAATCACTTAAATGTCACTGTTTCTCAATAATCAATCGGAACATGTTCTGACTTCCGCACGAGGTGACATACTTTTGATGGTTTATAGTAGCTTATAGTTGTTTATATGCACTTGTTTAAACTGTTTTGTTTGAAATCTCCGCCGCGTCAGCCACTTGGTTCAGTATGTGAGACAAGCTTCTCATGTCAGCAACATTACTTCCAACCGAGTGAAAATATTCAAAGGTCCCAAGGTCACACTCTCAAAATATGTTCGCCGTTTATGTTAGGAAATACAAACTTGGCACATAGCCAGGCTAAGACCGGGCGTCGAACTGATTGTTATCAAATGATTACTATATAAGATCCGATTTTCATTGCTGACTGTATTCACTATAGTTCAATGACTAACTCAGTTTGGCTACAGGGGAGCTAATTTTCTCTGTTTGATTCTCTGAGGCATGTTAGAACATGATCTTAGACATCAGGCCACCTTTACCAGTTTTAATCAACATCTTAGATTCCTAAATCAATTGCAGTCCTAAGAGACAATACTGAAAATACATTCTAGGTTACTATCTGAGAAAATGGAAGTAATCTAATCCTAGTCAAGGTAAATTCTTTTCAACAGTATGTATTGATGTGTGATATTTTGTAGGTAACTGTTTATCATCTTTTTGAATGTGGTGTGACACAAATGTGAAAACGGGCCCTCTGTGAAAACCTACCGGTAAAAAAATTCTAAAATTTGCCTAGTAGCTAAAACACTAATATATATATAGTCAAAGTCTAATGATATTTATGAAGTCAGATGTTCACCACAACAGACGCCTGTGGTTCCTGGAACCATTCGATGGTGTGTAACATAGATTGACATTTCCAAGTACATACCTACTCCTTTATCAGGAGGACATGCATACGCCTGCATCACAGGTTAAATCACGTGATGAAGTAGTAAGTATATACTCAGAAACGTCGTGTCCCCACTATTGCAAAGTTAACGTCTACATATATTCACCTTTCTTTTCTTCTAATCTGTGCTGCACTCATAACTATTTGCTTGAATTGACACAAAGATGAGCATTTCTGTGGACAAACAACTTCATTATTGCAAAAGATGCGATGTTTAGGTGTAGACGCTAAGATAAACTAACAACTAGTCTCTGAAATGAACATATTTTTCTGAAATAAGTATAAAGTGAAGAAAAATAATGTAACGAAACGGTGCCCGAGACTGTCTTCTTTTTCAGCTAAGGAAATCTAGACTTGCCACATTTTCTATACTTGCGTGGGCTCTTTTCGATGTATTTTCTTCAGGGTCTGTACGACAGACTAACGCTCAGACTATTGTCAAGCATATGATACGGTCGTATGTAAAATTAATCCTCATCCAGCTTCTATATTCCACTTCAAGAAGTTACTGAATTTCAGTGTTGATGATTTCTGAGATCTACGTTTGATCTTAACTGTATGTCCTTCAGTAAATCCTACAGTATATCCTGCACAGCCTGCATTCCGTTATCTCAGATCATCTCGTACGCTTAGAGCCTTGTCCAAACTACCACACATGCTCACCGTCATTCTAGGCTTATACTAAAGACGTTTAGATGTTTACATTTAGGGTGTTTACACCCTATAAACTCATTCCCTGTAGTGTATCACGTAGGATGTATATCGTGGGTTTTATTATATACACATAATAAACATCCCTAGTTAACACGCTGAGTAATGTGGTAGAGGGGGTATTTCTCGGCACCTGGGATCTGATGGGCAGCTATGAGAAAGTAGGGTCTGATGGGCAAATGTCTCCACCTCGTATCTGAGGTACCCGCTGTGGGTACCTAGGATGTGGGGCAGCCGTATGCACCTAGGATCTGATGGGCAACTGTTGGCACCTAGAAACTGACGGGCAGCTGTACATGTGGCCACCTAGGATCTGAGGGGCAACTGTGGCCTCCTAGAAACTGAATGGCACCTGTGGCCAAATAGAAACTGAGGGCAGCTGTGGCCACTTAGGATCTTATGGACAGATGTGACCGCCCAGGAACTTAGGGGCAGCTGTATGCACCTAGGATCTAATGGGCAACTGTGACCACCTAGGATCTAATGGGCAACTGTGACCACCTAGGATCTGAGGGGCAGCTTTGGCCACCTAGGATCTGATGGGCAGCTGTGGCCACCTAGGATCTGATGGGCAGCTGTGGCCACCTAGGATCTGAGGGGGAGCTGTGGCCAAATAGAAACCGAATGGCACCTGTAGCCACGTAGAAACTGAGGGGCTAGCTGTGGCCAATTAGGATCTGAGGGGCAACTGTGACCAGCCAGGATCTGATGAGCAACTGTTTGCACCTAGGATGTGAGGGGTAGCTGTGGGCACCTCGAAACTGGGGTGCAGCTGTGGCCACCTAGGATCTGAGGTTCAGCTGTGGCCACCAAGGATTTGTGGGGCAGCTGTGGGTACCTAGGAACCGAGGGACAAGTGTTGGTCCCTGTGACATTAGAGCTTCGTCTTCGTAATGTTACATACTGAAAAGCAGAAAGCCTATCTTATTCTGGTATCTTATACAGTTACGTATACATAATAGGAAACAGTCTGTTTGATGCGTGGCGCTTCTCTTTTCCAGACAGAACCAGACAGCAACCTTGTGACTCTTCCAGACACAGACGCCACGGCTGTGCTGAAGAAGAAAAAGATATTCTGCACATACCAACCACTGTCTGAACAATGTAGGTAGACTCAACTGTTTAAATGCATTTAAACCCCGTTTTTGGGCCTCATTTTTTCGGGGCCCGAACGAGTCTTTGCGTTTAAGCATCGTCAGGGTGTGTTCAGTGATAGGGTTACAATAGAATAGCATCGCTTTGTACACACAAATACATGGTCAGTTGTTGTACGTCCTTGTCTATTTAACGCCTTAGTCAGCAATATTCCAACTATATGTGACGACGGTCTGTAAATAATCGATTCTGGATCAGAGAACCCAGTGATCAACATTGAGATACGATGACATGTGTCAACCAAGTCAGCGAGTTTGACTACTCGGCCCCGTTAGCATGGGTTGATGACGATCGTTCTTAACGCGGATCTTCATGTGTAAGTCTCTGTTAAAGACCAGCTATACGATAGACGTATATCTAAAAGCGGTTTGTGGAAAGGGTCATCTGAATAGAACTCGGAACACATGTTTCGGTCATAGGGAAATTTGCAAATCGGATTCAGTCGAAATCCTGTTGTTCTTCTTAGAATGTACGTAATGCAGAACATATTCAGATTCAGCAGCGATGGGTGACATCATCAAAAAGATGAGTCTGAGACAGATCAGCTCTGGATTTCAGCATCCAGCAAGTCTTACTTTTATTGATGAGAAAGCATTAATCTTGATATATATTTGCCCAAATGTGGCTGATTAATGCACAGACTGGCCAATGTTTTATCAATAATCCCTGTTGGAAGCTAATAACATTGATTTCAGAGATTAACAAAATGTATTGTCCTTTGTATTGTGATCTTATTGCTACAGTCAACACCCATCATCGTCCTGTCCACGTGACAAAGCCTAATCTCAACCACCTGACTGAGCTTATTACGGAGCCTGACACATATGCCAACAGTCACGCGGCATTTCAATCTTATTAAGGGCATTTCTGGGTCTATTTCGTTGCCAATGATACTCTGAAAATTGATGAAACGAAACATCCGGGTTCGCCATTACCTTAACCTGAAAACGCTATCACTCCGCCGATTTCAATCGATCATCGTTGGATAAGATCAGGTATGAACTGGTGATTTGCACCTGACAGGTGTTAAGCACAGGTAGGGACTGACATCAGCCTTCATCTTCCCTTATCTCACGACAGCGTCTACCTTTGCACGGGTTGCAGCGTCCATCTTATCATTCACTGCAAATTACGGCGACGATGGCCATTGGAGATTACTTCTATCAATAGTCTTCCAGCTTGCCTCTAGAATGTAATGGGCTATTTAAACCTGTTTAATGGACACGAGTCACTTTAGGCAGGGCTTGAGCAACCAAGACTTCAAATGCATTTCGATAAAAAGATTCCGTGCATGCATTTTGCACATTAATAACAAAAGGTCGTGCCGTATCTGATTTTTGCTGTAACGTGATTGCGGAAGATTTCGCGAACGTTGATCTTAATGTTTTTGTCTGTGGGTAATTAACTTAAGGGTTGTCCGTAAAGTAGGAGAAATAGCGGTTTGGTCAATTAACAATTACTGTCCCACCCTAATTGCATAACGAGGCGCATGTACAAACTCATTTGTATGAGATACCAACTGACGGGAAGATGTTTTTAGTGTGTGCATGCGCTTGGTAATGACTTACGTACACCCAATCTGCCTATTAAGTAGTAACATAACGGGATATTTGCAGCAGTGTATGATCAAGATCTAATTATATCAAACATACAAGGAGTTTATTTGCAGATGTTGATTTTGCTAATACTTAGTACAATGTTAGCAAGCTTATGATGTTTCCAAATGTTGGGATTTGATCTCCTCTAAACGAAAAAAAGTAAAATATTTACATTTTGGTTAACATTGCCCAGCGTAGATGAATATGGATTCTGTGAAGGAACATTTTGTCTGATCGCCGTTTTGTATAATAGAGATATTTTCAAAACGGCACAAGCATTCAATGAACAAAATCTTGCTCTTTGGCACGTGTAGATGCTTTTCGTAAGGCCGACAACGTGGCAACGCTACAATGTTCCTTTGGATGACTCCATCGATGAGACCAATGGAGATTCGTGTTAAAATGATCTTCAGCAGCCCATGCTTGTGCAACAGGTAGAGGCGACTAAAGGGATCGTGGTAAGGCTCTCTGAGTTGTTAACTCATATCATCGTATTCCAATTGCGTCGATGGATGTTCATGCTGTTGATCACTGGATCGTCTGGTCCCGACTCGATTATTTCGAGACCGCTGGCATATTGATGACTGCGATGTAAAACAACCCCCACTCACTCAAAATCAAGCGGAAATACCCTTCACTGCGGCGTGAAACGAACCTTATCTCTGGACGCCATTAAGGGTACATATATGTTGCTCATCTATGTGTAACAGTGACAGTCATATACCCAGTGGATACCTTGACTATTGCTGATTACGGCGTTATACAACGACCAAACCAAACCATCGATGACCTTTGCAAATTGTCCTGGCCTAATCGTGTGTGTACAAGCGTTGACGAGCGCTGAAATGTGGTGTCAGGTGAAAGAATGTGGACATAACTTGCCGAGTGTTGACTACCACCACAGTATACTGGTATAAGCGAACGTTTACGAGGGCAGACATGCACAGACAAGCGTTGACTCGTTCAGACAGTAGATGAACCTAGACGAATATAGATAAGCAAGGAGAAATCTGGCCAGTGATTGTTGGCGAGTAGTATCGCGAGTTTACGAGTGTTGTTAAAGTATGTCATGTAGTCTCTAGCTTCTTCCATGCTTCAGCTATGGACCTTCCGATCATCAACTACCCAATGGTCAATGGCAGGAAGTACCGTTTCGTGTACGGGACAGGGTTCCAGGCATCGCCGGCCAATCAGTTTGCAGTACGTATCTGTATGGTGATCGCTAGCTGTCACGATCAACAGCACTATCAACCACTGCTAACCATCATCTCCACCACAATAATCCATCATCTCCACCACAATAATCCATCATCTCCACCACAATAATCCATAATCTCCACCACAATAAACCATCATCTCCACCACAATAATCCATCATCTCCACCACAATAATCCATCATCTCCACCACAATAATCCATAATCTCCACCACAATAAACCATCATCTCCACCACAATAATCCATCATCTCCACCACAATAATCCATCATCTCCACCACAATAAACCATCATCTCCACCACAATAAACCATCATCTCCACCACAATAATCCATCATCTCCGTTCCACAAACAACACGAGCAGAAACCACATGGAAACCATTAGCTTCACAAAACTCACCAACTCCGTATCTTAAAATTCCAACACGAACACTGCAAGCAGTAACAGCAATATACAGGTACATCGCCAACATTGCAAACGACATATATGTATGAATACTGGTCTGTCCCTGAACCACATTATCACAGTCCCTGAACCACATTATTTTCCCTACAGCCTCTCTCTTCCCAAACCCTAAAGTCTAGATTTCTCCAGGTTCGGTATCTCTGGTCTCCCTGTAAATGCTTCAAAGCCAAGATGAAGTGCAACACGTCGCTGCCACAATAATTTGAACTATTAGTGACAATAAGTGATGTTGAAATTGTGATTCTCGTTTGTAGATTAAAACTGTGATTAACTGACAATTCATAAAATGACTGAAGTATATTGATTGTTGTTACATAAAATGACTCAACATGACTGACCCCCTTAAAGATTTCATGAAATGACTGAAATGCTTAGTTGTTTCGCGAAAAACTGATTTCACAATCTGACTGTAGCATGTATACAGCTACTACCGCCGTCAATACGACCATTACCACTGCCACTGGTAACACTGCTACCACTACCCTTCTACTACCAGCATCAATGTTCCGTGTATGTATGTTCTGAACTGATGTCTATTTTTTAAAGTTACGTACTAGTTTTCTTTTTCCAATTGTGATAATGTAGTCGACGGATTTTATGATATTACTTTATTTATTATGTATGAATAACTTTTTTAGTCATGACATCACTGAATATTGCCAATGTGACTCTAAATCCTAACTCAATAGCTCACTCATCAATACTGCTACTTCTCCTACCACTACCAACACTACTACCGGCACACCTAATCCTCCCCCTACCACTACCAACATTACTACCAGTACACCTAATCCTCCCCTACCACTACCAACATTACTACCAGTACACCTAATCCTCCCCCTACCACTACCAACATTACTACCAGTACACCTAATCCTCCCGTACCACTACCAACACTACTACCAGTACACCTAATCCTCCCCCTAACGCTACCAACACTACTACCGGTACACCTAATCCTCCCCTACCACTACCAACACTACTACCGGCACACCTAATCCTCCCCCTACCACTACCAACATTACTACCAGTACACCTAATCCTCCCCTACCACTACCAACACTACTACCAGTACACCTAATCCTCCCCCACCACTACCAACACTACTACCAGTACACCTATTCCTCCTCCTACCACTACCAACACTACTTCCAGTACACCTAATCCTCCCCTACCACTACCAAAACTAATACCAGTACACCTAATCCTCCCCTACCACTACCAACACTACTACCAGTACACCTCCCACTCCTCCTCCTACCACTACTACCACAACTACGTCTACTGCTACTACTACTACTGCTGCTGCTGCTGTTGCTACTACTACTGCTACTACTACTACTACTACTACTACTACTGCTCCACCCTTATACACAGCAGAACACACCAAGATTTCAACACAATGACAACCCAAAAGGCAAAATCTGAACTTTTCTTTGTAGTTTGTCTAACTTTTTCCAAGACAGAATTAGCCCAATTAAAGACATGGCGACTACGCTGCCTCGGGCAGGAGGGAGTAGTTTTTCCAAATCCAATTAACTTTACTCATAAAACAGATTGATTTTTCGTTTGCCTTTAGAGATTGACGTAATTCAACGATTTGTTACTTAAAAACCAACATGAATAACCCTGAACGTAACCGCATGAATCATTTGTTTTACCTCGCGTCGGGCGTAAGTAATACCATCCTACAATAACTAATGCCTTCAGTGATTAGCATGGCGGTGTTTGACTAATCTGCCATCGGACTACACATCCTCATTTGTACCATTCCCAGCCAGACTCGTATTTCAATTTTTAGAAATGTATTTTTAGTCATTTATCATCAATATATACGTATTCTCAGTACTGACAGACTCTGAAAGGGCAAGTGTAACAAGCATGATTGATGCCCATGTTCTTGGCAGTAGCTTTGTGATGTGCATTATTCAAGTATTGGATGCCGCTCTAAATAATGTATTCTTCTTAAGCTGCCGTTTTTATTGATTAAGTGCAACAACGGTCGGAGATAAAAGATACATTTTTTTGTCTAACGCGATCGTTAATGGTGTATGTTTTTTTTATATCAGATTAGCTTCTTCTTCGTTAATTTTTATTTAACTTCATATATTTCATAGACGTTGCCTGACTACAGAAAAAAAAGGATTAATGCTGTTCCATTGTTTTCAGATATTCAAACTTGACATCAACGGGAAGACGACCGAGAAATGGTGCGAGGACGGATGCTTCCCTTCCGAAGCCATCTTTGTGCCGCGACCTTCATCTTCACGCGAAGATGACGGTAAGCATGAGTCAAGGTTAACGCAATATTTTAGCTGTGTAGTGACAGTTATGTGGGCACCAATATACCACCGTGTTGTACTATGCGGCGCTACAGCTTTGTGATAATTTGAAGTCAACAATACCTCACTTAATTAAGTGCTATGATAACGTTTAACGAGTAAACACACTCATGGTAAAGAACGCGATAAGGAGAAATGGATCCTCCCCTCTTCCTGAAGAGACATGAAAACCACTGGTCTCTCCCCATTTCCTTTGCCTTCCTTTCTCTCCTTCCCTTTTCGCGTTTCCCGTCTATGTAATACTTTCTCTGTCTCCCTTCTCCCCTTTCTTTCCTTCCCTTCTCGAAGCTTGTTACATCCTTTTCCTTTCGTTACTCCGCATTGTCTTCTCCGCTTCCACCCCCTCCCACCTTCCTTCTCAGCTCACCCCTTTTCCCTCCTATCCGTTCCGTGATACGCCTTCCCTTCTATGCATACTTCTCACTTCCTTCCTGCCCCTTCCCTCCGTCTTCCCCTCCCGCCCTCTCTTCTCTTCTCTGTCCCCATCCCCTCTCCCAACTCCCTCCTCAGACTATAAAATGTCAGCTCAAAATATGTTTCAAAAGTAATAACTTTTACAATCCAATTTGGAGCACCATCCCAGAGTTGGCAGTGTCCCGAAGGTTTGATGATTACACACAAAGGTGGTATTGCTCCTGTAGCCCTGTATGGTGAAGTATACGTTGTTACATATTACCATCGTCCGGTGTGAGATTCACTCACGGCCTTGGAACTTTGTTATTGATGGAAGTAGGAGAAGGATGAGATTAATGTTCATCAAGGTCGTTATTTGGGAGTAGGACTCTCCAGGGACTCCGGCATTAGAAGCTCAACACACCTGATCTCCGACAAGAATCAGGCATTAATGTCATATAGAAGCAACGTTCTTTGGGGGATGATATTTCACAAATAAAATATTGTTTTAGTTGAGACCTTTGATGTAATATTCATACAGCTCACAGCTCCATGGTTTATACTGTCACTGTGGGGTTGTTTATGTGCGGCGGCGTCAGTTTAGTTGTTACTGTCTGTGTCCCTAGCGACAGTTGTGTAACCTAGATATACGTTGTAATGGTCGATGCATACCGTGAACAGTGGACGAGGGTCGACAGACGTAAGGCTGATATATGTCTCTCTCTCTTGAGTATACATAAACGTACTGTTATGAGAGTCCAGAAAGACATGAAGCATGGTACTGGTACTTCGGGAATGATTCTTAAATGAGTGAGGTTGTTATAATGTTGCTTTCCCAATATTACAGGGGTGGTGGTGTAGCCTAGTGATTAACGCGTTTGCTGAAGACGCGGGTTCGTTTATCCACACTGTGTCTGAGGCCGTGATGTTGCTGGAAAATTGCTAATGAAGAACAATGTAATGTCTGGTTTCCAGTGACACAGCCATGTACATTGCACTGTTGATAAGTTGTCCACTGGTCTTGAATATTGAGCATGGGTTGACGTACCCTGTATGTTTGTTTATGTTCTCGGAGCTTGAGGGGCGACGGGACCATTAACAAATATGGAGGGTACATCAACCCATGGGCTCCGAGGAAGCGGTGAACAACGTATTTAGCGTACCGAATACCTCGGTGTTAATTTTGAACTGTTTGAAGCACGGTTATTGGATCATAATAAGGAGTACCGGAGTTAGGCAACAGATCCAACACTACTAAAACGAGGTACCAAACGTTCACAGTTTATCATTTCCAGTGGGTAACATAGAACAGCCAATCAGAAAGCGACATTTACATGATGTATGTTTGAGGTGAGACAAATGTTTTTAATCCCGTATGTTACAAGACAGAGATAATCCCAACACCTGGAACAGGTGACCCTAACTAACATCCTATATGCATTATCACATCACAAATCTCTGGCAGACAATATATTACAATGGAAACACTCCTGCGGACAACGATTCCCGATGGCTTTAGATGCGATATGAATCAGAAAGTCAGTTTCAATAAGAGGTCACTATTGTGAGTTGAAACCCCATATTCAAGAGTTATTATAAGTTGTTCACTGGTCTCTAGGGGAGCATGGGTTGATGTACCCTCCATGTGTGTTTTTGTTCCTCTTGCCCTTCGGGTTCAGAGAACACAAACAAGCATCGATGGGTCACGAGGGACCAGTGAACAACGTATTTATCTTACCGGACACTTCAGTGTTAGTTTGAAATATTTGACGCATGGGTATCGGATGGTACACTTCATCCAATCTGTGTGAATCTAACGATTCCAATCTTGCATCTTGCTGTTTTTCCCCACAGGTATTGTCTTAGTAGAGTCGCCTCGGTGTAATTCCTCTTCTAAATATTCACAGGGACTGACTTTGAACGTTTTGTCCAAATATATTCTTTGGAATACCAGGCAAATCTTTTCGTAGCCATCTCTAGTCTGCAGACGACACAAGAAAAACAGATTTAGAGTTATTTCCCTCCCATCGATGTGCATTCGCAAAACATCGGTAATTTCCGTGCATCATGCGTGATTCAATGTTATGCGAAATAAAGAAGGACGGCCGCAAAGTACCGAATGAGTTGACATTGGCAGCCGGGTGCATTGAAATGTACGTTTGTAAGGGGAACACAGTGAAAAAAATCGAAGAACGCATAGCCAGTTATAAAACGACATAAATGTGTGAGGTAATATAAAATTAATTGTAAGATGTTGTTGGTATGATGTCAATGCAGGGGTGTTGCTGTCGGTGGTGGGAACTGTTGGGGAGGACCAGGAGGACTTCCTCCTCATCCTGGATGCGGGGACCTTGGAGGAGGTGGCCAGGGTGGTGTTCCCAGGGATCCGGTTCCCCAGGGATCAACATGGCGTCTTCCTTGACGGGCAGTGATGGTGACTGTATGATGCGAGGAACATGATATTTGTGGACGTTTCAAAGGCAGGACATTCAATATCCTCATTGATTCATCGAAATTATAGCATCAAAGGCACAACAGTTAAAAACTCAATCGACTTTGGGGGATCATATCATAAGAGAACATTCAACAACCCCTGTGAATCAACTGTGCTCTCCATATTGCTGCGTGTATAGTCACTTGCTTGCAAAGTTCCCTTATCTCCCTGGACATGGCCCGTATTCTTTGTATAACTGGTGTGCGCTTGACTGTTCGTGTATCTGTCAATGGCTTTTTATATTCAAGTAATTTCATGTATTTCACTGCAACCTGACGTGGGTTTTTCTCGGTTTGGAGAAACTGTGCCCTAAAAGTGACAAACTCGTGAAGATCAGAAAATAACTATTCATTAACTATGATTTTATCCAATTGTTTATTCAGCATGTGTGGCCTCCGGCCCATATACAGATGATACAGCAGCAGGCTGGACGTTATATGGTACAAACGTGGATGTTCCAAACATAGTGCGTAGTAAACATGATGTTGTTGCTTGATAATAACTTTGTATTTATAAGTTCATATCATAGGATGTACAGGCAAACTGTATCGTTTGAGATCATACACTGGGCGTCACAACATGACGTTCTTCTCCAATAATGGCTAACTTACACACTTTCCACAGTTGTGATGCTCTTATTACATTATATTATCACCCATATGCAGATGATATAGCCAGCAGGCTGAGATTTGCATTTTACATCATTTGACATCTCAGACGTAGTGCATAGTGAACATAATGTTGCAGTTTTATAATAACGTTTGTATCACTAGATGTCATTAAGTTAATAAATTTAGATTGTATGTTATAGGGTATACAGCCAAACAGTAGGTATTTAGATCTTAAGCTTTCATAAGCTGGACATATCATAACAAAATGGAATTCATCATCAATTCAGGCTAAGTTATACGTTTTACTCAGCCGCAGTGTTCTCATTACGATATGATATCGGCCAAGTTCAGGTTGTGATCTAGCCATGCCAGTACGCACTTTTGTCAAGTCGCGACGATATATGGAACAGTCACCATGTGTTAAATACACTTCCGGTTGTAAGTTCAGTTTGAAACAAGCATAAGAGTCATACTGCTACTACACCGCAAACTATAGTTCCATTCCTGTCTTAAAATGTCAGTAACACGTTGCTTAAATTCTGACAAAAATACTTCCAACAATGCCAACACACTGAAACACCCAAACGTAACCAAATCCATAATTAAATAGAACTTGCCTAACCGATGAAGCCCATGTATGGCGATTGACATTATCCAATGAGTACAATATTTCTTATGTCTTACGTGGCAACCTGTGACTAGGCATACGGGTAACTCTCAGTCAAACTTCTCAGACACATCTCAACAGAGAAGACGAATAAACAGGAAATCTGCCCCATTCGTCCATAACTAGAACATTTGGAGCCCTTGTACTAATGTTAAAAAACCGTTTGATCGCTAAATGTTGTATTCTCTCTAAACACTGTAGACGCTGAAAGTTCCACTACTCGGAGCCGTATAATAACATTAGCATGATCTGGGAGTCAAATATTGCAAAGAAACCCTTGTAGGTAAACTGGCCATAGGAACACATCGTTCTTAAAACTTCAAACAAGGCTTTCTTGGCCTTTGTAATAAGCAAGGAAATTGCACCACCTTGAAAAAGTAATTGGCTTGTAAGAACTGAACACAAATAGTTATATATAGTTAGAACTACATCCACATTAATCCCACTGTAGGTCCACTTTTCCACACGTGATAATTTTTCACCTTTTCTAAAAAAACCCATTATTTTAGTTTTAGACATATTGAACGTGAAATCCCACAATTCACAATAACTTTGGAGACTATCAAGATGTTTCTGCGGACCATTTACGCTATCTGCAACAAGAACAACGTCGTCTGCAAAATGTAGCGAAAACAAAAAACTTCAGTGCTATCAGGATACAACTGGATACCTCTACTGTTTGACTTAATCATTTCATTCTCCAACACATTAATAAACAAGGAGAATAGTACAGGGCGCAAAACACAGCCTTGTCGTATTCACTTCGGAAATTCAAAAACATTCATTTGTCCTGACACAAGATTTAAAAACGTTATACATACTTATAACGCTACGAAACAACTTACCCTTCAAACCAATTCTGCGAAGAAGTAACAGCAACGTATCTCTGTTAACACTGTCGAAGGCCTTTTTTAAATTCAACAAAGGCGGCAGAAGGTTTACCTTTCCTCTTGGAGTAGTATTTTTGCACAAGGGCACACAAACTAAAATGATTATCAGCCGAAAAAGATCCGGCTCTGAACCCAGACTGAGATTCCTAAATAAGCGATTCATCATTGGCCCAGCTAGTATTCTGCTGTTAAGAATGCCAATATATACTTTGCTAAAGACTGACAACAGCGTCATGCCTCTGTAGTTATCTGGATAATCACGAGATCCGACTTTGTGCAGCGGGATAGTAATGCCTTCTGACCACTGCGAATGGAAAACACCTGAATCATAAATGATGTTGAACAGTTTTGCCATATAGTTAATGAGAAATGGATTACCATACAAAAACACTTCCGCCAAAAGTTTATCAAAACCTATGATTTTTAAAATACGATAAAAAGGAGCCCAGCGACTTTCTTCATTTTCAGAAACTGTTGTAATCTAGACATGCGTCATAATCTAGACTTGTATGGACTTTCCAGGACAAATTTGTCTCAGGGTCTGTGTGACGAACTATCCACCACCACTGCCCCACCCCAAAGTCCAAAGTCCCCGTCTTCACACCCAGTGTAGACGACGCCATATGAACAGACAGTACTTCTGTTGTATAGCTGATAGTCTGTCTCACAGTCCCTGAGTCACATTATTTTGCCTACTGCCTAGCACCCCATGCAATACCAAAGCCCTAAATGAGGCAAGTCTAGATTTCCTCAGGTTCAGGAATCACTGATCCCTTTTCAACTTAAATTGGTTTATTTGTTACGATCAACATTACAAATTCAGAGACTAAGCGTTAGTCTGTATAGCTGACTGTCCTCCACTTTCCCATCCATCCGCCGCCATCCATTACTCAGCTACCAATCTTGCATCATTCACCAGGATCACTACAGAGATCGAGGCTTGTGGTGGACATTTGGTTGATGGGATATGGTCGGGTTGGTTTCAGCACGAAGTGAATTAGGTTCTGGCGCTGAGAGAAGCGGTTTGGTTGTCTATGTGTGTGGTGTTCTAGTAAGACACCATTTCAGATCTGTCGGAATAAGCGCATCACGCAGGGACGCAGGGATTAGATACAAGGGCAGGTCGATAACAACAAGGACAATTCGACAGATGGAACCGTTTAGCGGTTTTGGTTCATTTTTCATATATTCAGATGACCTATGTCACTGAGACATCCAGAGTTTGGGATTAGGCAGGGTAGCACGTTTTTATGAGTATGTGTTATGTTCAAGATTGTTTTTACTTATCGGTTAATTTTACGATAGCAATATAGTCTTACAATGCAAATTTCAATAGTTACGTATATATTTGGATAAATATATTTTTGTCATGAAAATGATGTTAATAGATATAGAATGTCACACTGTAGCATTTTCACCGAATGTATTAAATTCGAAAATGTCACGTTCTGAAAGAAACAGCTCGTTATTCGAATTCAGTGTTTTTAACTTGTGGTGACATTTTCTCGTTCAGTAAGAACTGTTATATGTATGTAGAATGTGGTACAACATACGATCTACCATTTGTTATAAACAAGTGAGTCAGCGACTGAGTGAGTGAGTGGGTGAATGGATAGTTCTTTGAGTAGAAGGGGATAGCTTATTGTGTAAATGCATGGGTAGTTAGTTGAGTAAGTGAATGGACAGTTAGCTAAATTACTGGATAGTTAGTAGAATGAGAGGGCGTGTAGATCACTGAATTCGTGGATGGACTTTGGTAGACTGAGTGAGTGAGTGAGTGAGTGAGTGAGTGCACTCCACAATATTCCAGCTATATGGCGGGGTCTGTAAATCCTGTCTGGACCAAACAATCCAGTGATCAACAGCATGAGCATAAACCTACGTAGTTTGAATCCGATGACGTGTCAAGCGAGCCTGACCACCCGATCCCATTAGACGCTTCTTACGACAAGTGTGGGTTGCTGAAGGCCAATATTTTAGCCCGGACTTCACGGGTATGCAGACTGATAAAAAGGTTGTGAGGTAGAATGAATGCCCGAGAGCGTCAGTGAGTGAGTTTGTAACTGAGGGAGTCTATGGATATGGGTAATGTGGATGAGTTGGCAAACGGATCGTTCTGAAGTAACTGGAGTACGAGCGATACGAAACGACAAAATATGGCAACCGCCTGTATAGACCTACAGTATCGTCGTGTAGCTGCAGACATTATACGAGCGCTTCTCGAGTCAGCTCTCGACCCCAGCATGGAGTGAATGCATCACGGTAAGCACGGAAATGCCGACTGCAGAATTTCAACCAGATGAGGCAAGGGAGTGCTATCAGTTACAGCCATTACACCATTTGATAGCGTCAACCAGCCAGCTAAAATGCCATCACGCCCACAAGTGTTAACATGGATAACCGGCCTATACAGATACCAGCATAAAGGATGTATCTGAGCTGTGATTAAGACAAATAAATTAACAACAATTTGCAAATTTTGTAAAATAGCTTAAGTTGTCTATTGTTTGACTTTGTGAAAACTCTGTTACTTAGCAAACTTATGTTCGCTCTTATCACACTAGGTTCGTGGTTGAATAGTAACACATGATGACATATCATGAGTGAGTGAGTTTTGTTTTACGCCGCTCTTATCAATGTTCCAGTAATAACTCCAATATGGGTTTCACGCATTGTTCCAATGTAGGGAAATTCTGATCTGATAACCTACTAGCGTTAGTATGAAGCTGGTAAATTCACAGTACAATCGATCTATAAACATAACTGTGTGTATGCAAGTGTTATGACATTTTATAATACATTACCTCTAATCGCCAATATACTGCAGCGTAAGCAAAAAGCGATAAATCACTAACCTTTGACAGTACAATGTAAGTAAACACTTCAGGCTGTAATCTTAGGAACTCTGGGAATGCACTTCTGATATCGATAACCTCTTATCAATTGTGTAAGAATTTTAAATAGTTTTAGTAACCTTGAGTTAATGGGTTCAAGTTTTTACATTAATCTTTAGGTTGTCGAAGAAATTCATTTCTAACGTATTCCTCATGTTAGATGCTTCTCTAGCAGATGAGTTTGAGAACACCTGGTGTCATCACTGATTAATTAATATATATGTACATTCTGCTGTTATTCTAACTTTCACAACCACGGGATCTATTCCGAAAGATTAACCACTGCAACAAGTACAATATTGACTTTTTTCTCAAGCCCCTTTTGCACGTTTTATAATGAATGAGTGTGAGTTTACACCGCCTTTAGCAGAATTTCGGCAACTTCACGGAGGACGAGCTTCACACACTGAAGCCATCGTGTGCAGGAATCGACGGTCTAGGAGCAGAGTCTGTGCTTTAACCAGTGCTTATTCAGAAACTAAACTATGCGACTTAACATAGAATCACAGAACAAATGAATTTAGCAGTGTTTACAAAAATGTAGTTAAACCAAAGGACCACTTCGAACCTATTTAAACAAAAGGGACACTTCAATTAAATGTGACTCTAGTTCAATCAACGGATCACTTTTATGAATCTACCTCAACAAAAGAGCCACTTCTGGGAATGTACCTCGTGGCTTAACACAATGGACCTCTTTAATAGAAATGTGAATCTAGTTCAACCAAAAAACATGTCAGTGAATGCACCTCGTGGCTTAACACAATGGACCTCTTTAATAGAGATATGAATGTAGTTCAACCAAAGGCCATGTCAGTGAATGCACCTCGTGGCTTAACACAATGGACCTCTTTAATAGAGATATGGATGTAGTTCAACCAAAGGCCATGTCAGTGAATGCACCTCGTGGCCCTCTTCAATAATGAACAATGTCATGTAAACCTAGTACATGTTAGTAAATTACTCGTAAGTGAAGGCAAATGATCACATCAGATAAGACATCACTTCTGATTATTAATTACGCTGTGTAGAGATTATGTTGTGAGTTTGACGAAGTGTTTCATTCATTTTCTTACTGCCGACAACAGTTTGACAATGACGTTTATGACTCTACATCACTGCGTGTCGTACCGCACAGGGTCACCAAGGACTGCAGTTCAATCACTGTTTGTATTGTTCTTGGTTCTCCAGTGTTTACATCGGTTACAAGAAATACTAAAATATTATTTTGGAGTTCAAACACAAGTAAACCTGTTGAGATCCAGGTTAGAATTAATCTTTTTCAACCCATGCTTGTTATAAGAGGCGACTAATGGGATCGATTGGTCAGGCTGTCTGGCTTAGTTGACACATGTCATCGGTTCCCAGTTGCGTAGATCGATGCTCATGTTGTTAATCACTGGATTGTCTGGTCTAGACTCGATGATTTACAGATTACTCCAACGGAGCTGGAATGTTGCTAATTGAAGCGTAAAAGTACACTCAGTCAAAAGCTACAATCCCCAACAAAGACCCATACCATTTAGTCTAGGTCGCTATACAGTTCATCAATACTGGAATAGAACGGCAACGTATGTGATACCGAGAACTGCAGCTCAGCATTGTATTCTCTTGCCCAATGGCTACTTATGCAAATTTAAAATGAAATCTAGATTCAATCGATCGACAATACACTTCTTTTTCAATGGCACCCCAATGTTATTGACATTCCTGGCAGTACGGGGCGAACCAGACGCTTGTGGAGAGTCTGTGTTTATTAGATAACATGCACGTCAGCCTGGGTTTCTGTAAACGAAGCAGACATGCAGCAAGATATGAATAATAACGACTTTATATTTTCTGTGCTGATCTGCCAGTTTGTCAATTTTATTTGATATACTGGAGTCCTGTCAGACAGGGTCGTACGGATGAAAGGAATTAAAGCCACAGTCAGCTGATTGACAACGTTAGTCAGAGTGGGAATACCAGTATATGATATTGGATAAGCTCCCTTTGCCTATGAAATATGGAGTTTGTCAATTAAAGGGATTGATTAAGGTGGACAGTATAAAAGGTGAGATGTCTGTCTATGAGTGGGTGAATATGGTTTACACCCTATTGTCTAGTAATAGCGGGGTTAAGAGAAGACTTCCTGTCAGTTGAATCGAACCAGTGACTGCCGTACCACCCCACTGAGTCACCGACCCATCAGTCCATGACACAGAGTATGGAGACGCATGTGTTTGTTGTGCAAGAAGATTAAGCCATATTTGGCTTGGTAAATCACTGTTTTATTGAACCAATGACACAGAGTATGGAGACGGACGCCTGTGTTTGTGGAGCAAGGAGATTAAATTATTATTGGTTTAGTAAGTCACTTTTTTATTGAACCAATGATCCAGAGTATGGATACTTATGTGTTTGTTGTGCAAATATTTAACTATATTTCGCTTGGTAAGTCAATGTTTTATTGAAAATATTCTCAGGGGGGAGTGTATTGTTTACTATAGGCAGTGGTTTCCTTTTCCACCAATAACGAACACTTCTCGACAGCAGCGAAGATTAAAATGAGATTTTCAAAAAGCTATAATAGGACATGAGATGGACATTTCCAACTTTGCGTAATCAGTGTCAAAATATGCCCAATGCAGTTCCGGATTTCGGCTTAAGGCGCATGTCATCGTTTATTCGGGGGAAAATTGACTTGCCTTTGAGTGTGTTTGTAACGTATGCCTTCAGTGGGGAAGAATAAACTCAGTTATTCGCGAACACCTTGTGTCATCAAAATTTCATGACACCGTTGGAATCGTTATTAATTGACCGGTTCTCCACAATGTCTACTCGCATGAAATGCTTTGTTTGACATGTGTGAAAAGCAAGTACTCGGAGCACCTGTTTTGAGAAACGACTGTTGGTTCAGAAGATCATTTTCATGGGAAAGATTCTAACTTTTACTAACCTGCATCGTGTAGATGTCCAACACGTGAAACATACGATCTCACGTGTGTGGTGCATTACACTTATGAATACAGACTATGTTTCCCTCGAAGCATCATTTTAAGAACAGTTTAAAGTGTGGGAGTTGCGATAATCTCATCTCTACGACTGTCCTAATTTTATGTAAAGTAAGGGATTTACGATAATCGCAGCTCTACGACTGTCGCAATTCTATACTAAAGTATGAGTGTTTCGATGATCGCCGCGTTACGATTGTCGCAAATGTATGTTAAAGTATGGGAGTTACCCAAATAGCCGCGCTTTGATCACTTTGTCAAACAGTTTCCTGTTCCGAAGCGGATACCAACGAAAGTGCTAGCTTTGTAAACGACATACCAAATTGATGGCATTTCATTGTCTGTGTCGTTTTCTACCAAATTAACAAGACATGTCATTCAGTTGGCCATTAAGGAGAATGGTCAAAACCGTCAGGAGGCATCGTGCGTTTACAGTACCCATCTTGATGTACTGACAAATCGATCGATAAATCTATGCTTTGCCTCGAAACAACCTATCCACTGTGACAGTGATATGGAGAAACGTAGGATAATCAGTGAGTATGAACCTTTCTGTCCGCACGATATGTACAACACGCGTTGTATTTTATGAAATGGATCTGGCTTAATGTCATTGTCTGACTCCATCTTGAAATAATACGTTAGCAAAAGAGATCGTATAGATTCTAATGGCGTCACAGAGTAGGGCAAATGTAGGTATCATGTGTACGTTTTGACTAGTGCTGTTCTATATCGTCCCTGAAGAACCCATAATAGTCATGTGTATTCAGCGTGACACGGTACCAAACAGCAGCAGTTAACAGTGCTGGTATCTCGAATCATTCACTTCCACGAAAACGTGTTCTGAGATAGGTAAGATCAAAAGACAGGTAAAATTGACGTTAACAAACTTAAAACTTTGATGTCAACAAACAGGTAACATGAACGACAACAGACAAGCAACATTAACGTCAACAGACAGGTAAGACAGTCGTCAACAGACAGGTAGCATAGCTGTCAACAGACAGGTAGCACTCATTCATTCATTCATTCATCAACAGACAGGTAGCATTGTCGGTAACAGACTGGTAGCATTGTCGTCAACAGACGGGTAGCGTAGTTGTCAGCAGACAGGTAGCATTGACCTCCACAGACAGGTAGCATTGTCGGTAGCAAACAGGTAGCATCGTCGGTAATAGACAGGTAGCATACTCGTAAACAGACAGGTAGCATACTCGTCAACAGACAGGTAGTACAGACGTTAGCAAATGTGTAACGTAGACGTTAACAGCGGGAAAAGGTTCATATCAAAATACAGGTAGCACTGGCGTCAGCGGCCAGGTAGCATTGATGCCAACGAACAGATAATGTTGTCAACAGACAGGCAGTACTGGCACTAATGAACGGATAATGTTGTCAACAGACACGTGCCACAGTTAGCAAAGACGAAACGTAGACATTAACAAACGGAAAAGATTGATGTCAACAGACAGACAGCAATGACATTTACGAACAGATAATGCTGACAACAGACAGGGAAAATAGACGTTATCAGACAGAGAATATAGTCGTCAGCAAACGAAAAACACAGCCGATAACAGACGGGTGCGTTGATGTCAAACGACGGGGACGTCGTGAAAGGTGGCCATTATTCTGTTTACATGACGTCATGTCAGCTTGATATAGGAGGACGCCCCAAGTCCGGGGATATTAAGACGTTTTCCACTGTAACTATACCCATGGACAAACCATGATACATAATAAAGGCGTAAATGGATTCGAACCTGAGATCACAGGTTTCTCAGGAAGGTCTTTTCTCTGTACCTTGAAGACGACTGAGCAGCCATCCTTCCTGTGTTTGGCTGATACACTCGTAGCATAATGCCTGTGATAATCCGTCTCTATTGTACGGCATTACAAGCCAATCACAATTTCTCGTTGCGTAATAAATAAGGACTAGTTGATGTATTGGGGTGTTATCGGAGGCTGACAAGGAACGATTCAGTGTTATCACTAGGCTAATGAATATTAGCGAGAATAACATCAACGTCATTAGGGAATAATAACTTCTCGTCATTTCTCGCGAGGTTTCGGGTCGGAGCCATCACGGCGTTTATTGAAGCTCTTTTCTTTCGTAATGGCAGAAGTTTGGGCAAAATTGAAAATCGACTTTGCTGGCATATTGCTTTTTAAAGTAATTCCGGCTCTCGTTTTACAATAATAGTGAATAAATACCCTGGATAAACAGTATTCGCTTCCAGATAAATCCCGAATACTTTGACAAAAAAGCCGTTATAGCAATAGAGTTGTAGTGAACACAAGAATTGATGCTGAATAAGCGGAATTAAAATAGGTGACCTTGACTTTGACTTTGACTCGTTACCGACACAGATACATGTCATGAACACTATGATACTGATGACTGATAACCTGTTGTAACAAATATCAGGGACTTCTCTTGACACGGAGTCCGGAATTCGAACACATTTTATGAAAAGGTTGAACATTTTCCCCTAACGTCAAAAGCACTCTCCATCCCATCCTCCAGAACTAGCAGAACATAAGTAACTAGCTCCCTAGTAAATATTTACGTGCCTCTTATAAACATCCCATGACATGAACACATAAATTAAGATGGGATACGAATGAGGGCACCGCGCCCATCTTGGAAATACGTTGTCATATTTGACCGTTGTGTGATGAGATTAGAAAAACCTACAAATCACGCAAACCAAATTCCGAACACGAACCTAATTTGATGGCGGCCGCTCGTTTCATTACGTTTTTTCTAATGAAATTACTTCATGCATGCTATCGTTTCAGCCGACACCACCATGAACAAATGCTCCGACGAAAGAAGCGGTGCTCAATACATGTCTTACACAGTATCAAGCAATAGGCATGGATGGATTTCAAACGATTTGTAAAACAACTGATGGTCTTATCAATAATCACTGAACATAGGGGGGTGTGTGTATGACCAGATTTACCGTTTTCACTAATGTTAGTATATACGTATCTCTTTGTTCTCCGTCAAACAGGAAGCAAGAGTTCTGAACGGATGTTGCATCAGTTCGTGTACGTAGAATCTTTCGCATCTGTTCCGTCGAAGCTATTTATAAGCGGCTAACTGTGTAATATGGCACCACCCGTATTCCTATTTTCTGTTGCCGATGGTGTAGATAGGGGTATATAGTTCGACATAATTGTTTTGACTTTCAAGTCTCTCATGTCACATCGCCCAAGACCAGCAGGAACACCCTCCAGACATGCACCTCTACTAAAAGGTCTATCAAGCAGACGTCACTTTCAGACTCGCCATACGCCGAAAACTGGTTTGCTTGATCTGGTTCACTTAGCGGTGAGTGCGGCGTAAAAGGACACTCACTAACCCAAGTTATCTGTAACTTCCCAGTATTAACTGATAAATGGTGTCCCATTGTCTGTTTGTCTGACTGCTGGCGTGTTTTCCGGTGGTGAGGAGGAATAGGTGAGTGAGTTGGTGAGTATATTTGCCCCCGCTTTTAGCAATATTCCAGCAATATCACGTATGGGGACACCAGAAATGGACACACCATCGCTTTCTGGTTCAGGAACGAACGCATTAACCACTGGCCTACTCACCTACCCTTCCTTGCGTGCTTAAACGTGTGTGTGTGTGTGTGCGTGTGTGTGTGTGTGTGCGTGCGTGTGTGTGTGTGTGTGTGTGTGTGTGTGTGTGTGTGTGTGTGTCCGTCTGTCTGTCTGTCTGTACTACTCCGACACATCACATTGGTCTTCAGCAGCCCATGCTTGTCTTTGACTGCGATTCCGGTCGAAAGATAGGTCTGTAGGGTAGGTTTCTTTGTAGGAGTTGGGTCGGGGCGTGAGAGATGTTTGTTAATGTCTACATGTCCGTGTTGGTAATGTGTGTATGTCTTTCCACAATTTACATCCCGCGCATACAATCAATATTGTGGGAAATATCTCACTCTCAACACGATCCGTTCAAACATATACACCTCAGAAGTGGAGGACCTAATCTGTTAATGTCAGCAATAAAATGTACAATGGCTCATTGACCAGGAACTCATTGACCAGGAATTACGATAACAGCCCGCAGTGCACACGATTCATCAGCCCTGTTTCAGCTGCAACTCCCCGGACACCGCACTGCTCTTGCACTGTAAGCTGCAACAGAACCTTCTAGTTTCACGTTTCTCATCATACTTTCACAGCAGATCACAATGAAGGATTTTCTCTGACTAACCCGAAGCAAACACCTGACTTACTGTTGACTGCTGTGTGATCATTGTTTCGGCTTTCAAAATTTCAGGAGTTGAGCCTTTTGAAATAATTAATGTAGTACAATGTTATGAATAGCATACCACTCCCCGAGAATCCATGTTTGATTGTAAATGATGTGTTTTGGGGAATACTTTTTAAAGAGAGATGTGTTACATGTGAGCATTTAGAGGGTGTGTAAGTGAGTTTAGTTTTTGGCATTATTCCAGCAAATTCACAATGGGTAACATCAGAAAAAGTCCCACACATTATATCCATATGTGGAATCGAACCCGGGTCTCTTCGGCGTGACAAGAGAAAGCTTTAATCACTAGGCTACCCCACTGCCCGTGAACGCGTCCGTTTGTCACTAGTCCTAGGCCAAATGCTAGAAAAGTCCCTATCTTTTAGGATCTCTCAGCAGCAGTAAACGTGTTATTCAGTAATTAGTATGACACCTCCCACCCGCCAAAAATTCTTGTTGATGTGGAACTAGCAACAGGAAGTATCAGATTACTAAAAACTAGCTGGGTTCAGTCCACTGTTGAAACAGTGTCCACATGTTCATATACAAACTGCTTGAGAATTGATCACATTGTCTAATGTGTGGTGACAAGCACTAGTGTTCAACATGGTCAAGATATGCAGTATGGGTGATAAGGCTGGGTGTATCATATTACCTGATTTTCATGATATCTCTACATTTGGCCTAGGAGTATCACGCTGAAGACCCGGGTTCGATTCCCCACATGGGTACAATGTGTGAAGCCCAATTGTGTCCCCAGCCGTGATATTGTTGAAATATTGCTAAAAACAGAGTAAAACCATACTCACTCATCCATTCGCTGTGAACCCGTGAAGGTCTACCCGGGGTAGAACAGGCCTTCAGCAACCCATGCTTGCCATAACAGGCGGACCGTGAAGGTCTACCCGGGGTAGAACAGGCCTTCAGCAACCCATGCTTGCCATAACAGGCGGACCGTGAAGGTCCCAGGATAAAATAGGCCTTCTGCAACCCATGCTTGCCATAACAGGCGACTATGCTTGTTGTAAGAGGCGACTAACGGGATCGGGTGGTCAGGCTCGCTGACTTGGTTGACACGCGTCATCGGTTCCCAAATGCTCAGATCGATGCTCATGTTGTTGATCACTGGATTGTCTGGTCCAGACTCGATTATTTACAGACCGTCGCCATATAGCTGGAATATTGCTGAGTGCAGCGTAAAACTAAACTCACTCATTCGCTGTGAACTTTTAACCCGATGGCCCTGGACAAAGTTTATAAATGTTGACTCGGTGAAGTAGTGTTATTAGAACATGAGTTGGCTAGTGCAATTTATCCCCTATGTGTTCGTTATTGATATGTCAAAATAGTGCAACAGTTTTCTTTAGAGGTAAGGTGCACTGGTTCCAATCTATATTTTTAATCTCGTCAGCTTATATAGATTGCACGCTGTTCGTACCATCGGCACCTACATGAACTCCCTTTCCAAGGCTTGTATATGGATTTAAAATATTCTAGATAGTTTTAATCATCCGGATCGATGATCTAAAACTGAACTTGACGTGAAATCAAACAACGCACGCAATATAGATGTTGAAAAGTGTCAGCTGCCTTTCGTGCCAGCACGTGAAGAACGTGCAGTGACGACGTAGGTCACATGACCGTTATGATCGCGCAGGCGCGTGATGCATTAGTTGGAATGCCCGATCAGATGAGTGGAGGCAATAGACATGGAGGCAGTTTAGGCTTTGATGACCGACAACACTTCACTCAGAATTTCCCATAAAAATCAATTATTGCATGACTTGTTTTGCTAGTTTTAGTACAGTTTTATGATGAATAGGCCGAGGTTTAATCAAAGGGCGCATTCTCGAGTGTATTTCAATATTACATCAACTTGTGAGAGCGAATCAATGATGAAACATTACCATAATAAAGTGACTCTGTGATGTTTTGTTTAATAGTGATCGCATTGTTTGATTCATATACAAATTGTAGGAACGACCCTTTTAGCACGTTGTTAATGTTGTGGTTGGCCATATGGTTTGATCTGACTGTTGTTTAACGCCGCACTCAGCCACATTCCAGCTAATTTTGAGTGGTTGGTTGGTTGGTTGGTTGGTTAGCACATTGGCAATGTGATGGTTGGCTAACTGGTTTGGCTTGGTTTGGCTTGGCCGTTATTCCACTTATATGGCGGCGGTCTGTAAATATTAGAGTCTGGACCAGACAATCCAGTGATCAACAGCGTAAGCATAGATCTACGATGACAAGTCAGCGGGCCTGACAACCCGATCCCGTTAGTCGCTTCTTACGACAAGCATTGGTAAGTGTAGATTACTTCTAACCCAGATCTTCTCGGGTCTTGACCACATGGACATATCCTGTTTTTGCAGTGAGTGGGTGAGTATGGTTTAAAGCAGCTTTCAGCAATATGTCAGCAATACCTGACACCAGAAATGGATTCCACATCTTGTGCCCATGTTAGGAATCGAATCCGGGTCACCCCCCACCCACCCCTGCATTTGGAAGGAAGGCAAGTGGCTGAAAAAAGAGTGAATGAGTTTAGTTTTATGCCGTTTTAGCATATTGAGTTGTCATATTTCGTAGGCTTACGTACTGTCCATGACCTCTCAGTTTAGCGTTGTGTGGAGTGACAGGGAGTTTTACAATATTCCAACATAGTCCCTGAGGCGTAGAAGGCAATGGATTTTCCCACCAATATGAACACACACACACACACACACACACAGAGAGAGAGAGAGAGAGAGAGAGAGAGAGAGAGAGAGATAGAGATAAACAGAACCACGCCTATGGTCTTTGAGGGTATATGGCATTTTCAGATTAATCCCCTTGCTACCATAAGTCTTAGATCGTAGAAGAGTTCTGACGCCGTTTTACCAATATTTAGCTCACATCATAGAGTGAAACGCTGCCAACTGACTTCACAAACTGCACCCATGTGTGTTAAGGGGGTCGTCAGTATGACGGCTGAACACGTGAACCACTGGGCCACCCTGCCGCTTCAAAACGTCCGAAACTTCAGTCACGTCGACCCTGTGTACATGTAGCATATGGTTTATACCTGGCAGTCATGCAACACGAAGCACTCAAGCTGGCATCGCATACCTAATGCATAATTCTTTTCCCTTTGTTCATGTTTGTATTCCAGGCGGAGTATATCAATTACCATTATTCTGCAAGATTTACTTATGTGTTTGTGTAATAATATACTTTATATATAACTATTTCGTGTATATAATAACAGTATGAAAGATGCGAAACGTCTGAGACGCAATGTTAAAGTGCGTCCTTGACCTCCTGTTACAATGTCATGATTTATAGTCCTACGTATATAGTTATATTTTATACCTCTGGCAATGAAACAACAAGCGGTCCACGATGTCGTCTCCCAGACCGAGACCTCGGAGGTGGACTCTGTTAATGTTAGGAAGCCATTGGTAAAGATGACAGACAGTAGAAAGGCCCATGTGAGTAGCGTGTGTGGTGATTAATCAGAGACGCCCACGTGCATCACACCTCATACGCCCACTCACATATACACCATCCTCTATGGCGATGTATTTTTGTAACTATCCTTCATGATTTATTGCGGCATACTGCCAGTAAACTTCAGATTTCCAGGTAAATTACAAGGTTTGACAACAATGGCGAATTTACTGGGTTGTTTCTTAATATGTCCTATATTGGCCAATTTGCTTTTAGAATACTCGT
Organism: Haliotis asinina; assembly: GCF_037392515.1. Classification (NCBI taxonomy): domain Eukaryota; kingdom Metazoa; phylum Mollusca; class Gastropoda; order Lepetellida; family Haliotidae; genus Haliotis; species Haliotis asinina. Next base: position 11,928,527 of record NC_090284.1, read on the forward strand.
CTAACACCCGGTGTTCATTGAAGTCGTCATTTATTCCATACCTAGTATGATAGTAGGTCTCTAGAACTTGATCTAGAGTGGCGGTGTAATTTGGGTTCGAGCCAATACAAGGGCAGCAAAAGAGCACACATTAGCTATTTTGATGAAAAACGTCACTTAACTTTTTACGTTTTCTGCTTTGATTATTCACAGACCTTCTTCACAGCGGCGTCATAAAGGCAACAGCAAACAAACGGCCACAACCTGGGGCGCATTTCCACCAAAGCAGTTACAGTTGCTCCACACAGCATGTTCATACTGAGTGTCAGCCACTACTAAACGTTCACTACTTGTGAGCAATAACCCTAATACTCGACAAATGAAGGACAGTTCTGCTCTATTTATTGGCTCGAAGGGCAAACAACTAGAATACAAGATGCATTCATTGAGTGTCACCAGTAACAAGGACACAAGATGCATTGACTGATTGTCACCAAAAACTAGATTACAAGATGGATCAACAATATGTCACCAGTAACAAGGACACCAGATGCATTGACTGATTGTCACCAAAAACTAGATTACAAGATGGATCAACAATATGTCACCAGTAACAAGGACACCAGATGCATTGACTGATTGTCACCAAAAACTAGATTACAAGATGGATCAACAATATGTCACCAGTAACAAGGACACCAGATGCATTGACTGATTGTCACCAAAAACTAGATTACAAGATGGATCAACAATATGTCATCAGTAACAAGGACACCAGATGCATTGACTGATTGTCACCAAAAACTAGATTACAAGATGGATCAACTATATGTCACCACATTTTCAGCTGTTTCTTTTTTCTCTTTCTCTCTGTCTTTTTTTATTAAACAAAAAAATAGACAGACTATAACAATATCGTTATAAATTATGTACTGGTATACAAGATGTGCAGTGTGTATATGCAGTGTATTTGTGATGAACAGATACAAGGTATCTGTGATGTAATGTATTATAATTGTAGCTTGTACATGTGATGTATTGTGAGGTATATACAAATACAAGGTATCTGTGATGTAATGTATTATAATTGTACCTTGTACATGTGATGTATTGTGGGGTATATACAGATACAATGTATCTGTGATGTAATGTATTATAATTGTAGCTTGTACGTGTGATGTATTGTGGGGTATGTACAGATACAAGGTATCTGTGATGTAATGTATTATAACTGTACCTTGTACATGTGATGTATTGTGGGGTATGTACAGATACAAGGTATCTGTGATGTAATGTATTATAACTGTACCTTGTACATGTGATGTATTGTGGGGTATGTACAGATACAAGGTATCTGTGATGTAATGTATTATAACTGTACCTTGTACATGTGATGTATTGTGGGGTATGTACAGATACAAGGTATCTGTGATGTAATGTATTATAACTGTACCTTGTACATGTGATGTATTGTGGGGTATGTACAGATACAAGGTATCTGTGATGTAATGTATTATAACTGTACCTTGTACATGTGATGTATTGTGGGGTATGTGCAGATACAAGGTATCTGTGATGTAATGTATTATAACTGTACCTTGTACATGTGATGTATTGTGGGGTATGTACAGATACAAGGTATCTGTGATGTAATGTATTATAACTGTACCTTGTACATGTGATGTATTGTGGGGTATGTGCAGATACAAGGTATCTGTGATGTAATGTATTATAACTGTACCTTGTACATGTGATGTATTGTGGGGTATGTACAGATACAAGGTATCTGTGATGTAATGTATTATAACTGTACCTTGTACATGTGATGTATTGTGGGGTATATACAGATACAATGTATCTGTGATGTAATGTATTATAATTGTAGCTTGTACATGTGATGTATTGTGGGGTATGTACAAATAGAAGGTATCTGTAATGTATTATAATTGTACCTTGTACATGTGATGTATTGTGGGGTATGTACAAATAGAAGGTATCCGTGATGTATTATAATTGTACCTTGTACATGTTATGCATGTAAAGTATGTATGCATTGTATACAGTGTATATGTGTTGTTTATATCATGCATATAATGAAAGTTATTTGTTTCGGGAAAAAAATAATAAACAAAAAAATATGTGTCACCAAAAATAAGAACACAAGCTGCATGAAGTAAGTGTCACTAAAACCAATAGCTAGTAAATAAGATACATATTCTAAGTGCTACCACGAAAACCAGATCCATCGAATGACGTTCGTTTCCTTCGTCTTTAAACTATACAGAAGGATATTGTATATATTATGTCCTTTGTATAAGGTAACCGAATGACTTAAGCATTCTGACATTGGGCTTATGTAACTTTTCCATGGAGTTCTATATCACTGACAGCGGTAACAGCATTGCATCTGTAGGTCGGAAGAATGCAATGCTAACTAACAATGAACAGTGTACTTCCGTGAGATTTGCACATATATGTATACATGTACATTTTGGCGTAACGACGCCTTATACCCTCCTCCTCCACCTCCACCTCCCCTCCCAACTCTTCGCGTCCTCTGCTCTCTTTTTATACCTCTCATAAATCTTACGTCTACTTTTCTAGACATATCTGACAATGGCTGGCTTAGCTGTTTAGTGGCGAGAGAATGTTTTGCACCCTATAACGAGGTGTACACGTAATGAGATACCTCGAGTAACCGTTTTTCTTGTAAATCCATGGCTTTCAAGCTGGGTCCACTCACACAGCAGATGTTCCATCATAACCAGATCATGCGTCTATATAACACAAGCGAGGAACGTGATCAAGTGTCAGTGGTAGCCATATATACCCATGTTCATAAGTATTGTCACAACACCCTCTCCGGATAAGTGCGACACGAGAGGTCAGAGTCATTATAAACCTGGACATGTTTTAGACTGAAGGAAATCATTACAGAGGACTGCGTGTGTATCTACGCGGTGTCATGGTAAGACATAAACACTGTTATGGGTTGTTGGTTTAGACAAGTTTCATGGAGGCATTGTGAGTCGATTGACTAAATGCCCTGTCGTGTCACTGAATTTTCGGTTCACCCAACTGTTCTTTTGGAGGGAGTATTACCGACCTGTGTTTCACAACAAGCAAACAAACAAACAAACGCAGAAACACTTTTTTATGCAACGTGTATGAGTGATGTGTGCTTCCGTTCATACGGGACAAGCTTATGTTTTCTGCCCAGACATGGTGTTATCAGTGTTTAAAGGGAACACATTCTTCATCTCTACATGGCTTTTTCGAGCCCAGTGAGACAGATAACGGAGGCAACTATCTGGGATTCACGTCATATATAGACCCTTCTTAAATTTGGGAATGTGGGTATTGAACAATAAGGGACTGATTCAGAATTACTTTTTTGTCCCATATTAGTTCACTCACAATCAGTGGTAAATATCACTGTATAAATCTGAAATATTGTTAGGCTGCTTGACACTAGCTCGCTCGCTCAGTCACTCACTATACCATTTTGAAATATAAAATGTTACCCTGTCTTTTGAGTTTGAATTTGAAAACAGTGCTTACTACATTTCACATGTTGTGTAATATTCTGTTTATAGATACCCTAAGTGTTCCAGACATGACGCGATTGACAACGCGCGACTGAAAACGAACCTATAAAGGTTCCTTTTCTGAAACCATAATGAATATCCGCTTGATGGAACCAAGTGGCCCTGTTCCATAGGTCTTATTATCAGTGATCTTTAGAGTGTGCCATCGTCGGTATCTTCAAGTCATTAGTGTTCACAATCAGGCTGACATGATTCTGGTAATTGAATTTATTTATCGGTTCCTATTGCTAAGTCTACCACCCAGTGTATAGTGGAATCGTTCTGCACAAGCACCAGAATCGATTCCAACGTCCCCACTAAGAGAACATCCAGAATGGTTCGCGTGATTGTATGGTGATTCTTAGCCTTTGAACTGGCGTCAAGCTCGTCAATATATCTAACAAGCGAGGGACAGTCTGAAAATCGGTATGATTTGGCCACGTTGTTAAATTACAGAAGCAGCACTTAACCTATTGCTGTACTCGGTAGATGGGCTCTGAGATGGCTGTTACCGTTCCTATAATCGTTACAGACAGCGCGACTAGTAGACTTACTGGAATTCGTTAGTCTGAGAAGACTTTGATGAAAATGTCTGCCATATTTGCATACTGTATCAACTAGAGAATGATATGCTGCTGACAAAACTAACAAACACAAATATTGTGTAAACAACTGTTTACAGTCGGTCTTCATCAGCAGAATTCAGAGAGGCGATTGACGGGTTCGGGTGGTCATCTCGCTGCCTTGGTTGACGGATGTCATCGTATATTAACTGCTATCCAAACTCAGTTATTCAAACAGGCGTTAAAAACAAATATGCAAACAAATCAAAGAGATAATTGGAAATTTTATTGAATTAGTTCCAAATTCAACATAACATAAAAATGTTAATGTAAAGCCACGTATATCCTTAAAAGTGTATATATTTTCTCTTCCTAATGAAAAATAGAACCCATTAGCGTTAGATAAGCTCTTTCATTTTTACTGAGATGCGAACTACCTGTTTAACCGGAAACGACAGACCGGCCATTTTAGATCCGGTCCAGACGGGCCAAAAGGAGCCCCCTATGGATAATAAAGGAAAGCGCGAGGCTACGTTTGATGACGGAAGTTTGTGCGTTTGGAAACGCGTCTTCTCCTCAAAGGATTGAGCGCGACTAGAGAGTACCGGCGTATCAGATCTGAATGGTTAATCTTCCAATTGTGCATCCTCGGAGGCCTATGGTAAAATTAATTGGCGTCAGCAATCGTTTGAGGTTTCATGTTGCGGAAACAAGTGCTCCTATTTAAATAAAATTTTAAAAACATCTTTCCTTTAAGATTTTTTTTTCATAAAGTGAGTTCCTTAGTAGCAAGGATGTTTACAAGCTGAACATTTTTTGAGTGGTGACGCACTAGAGGAGTCTGTAATCTCAAAATAAATCAAAATATCATCCCAACTTTGATAAAAACACATAAAACCACAATACATTGTGTTTTCAATACGGATTACACAAGCATGCAAGTAATCAGTCCGGTAGAGGGCGCCTTTGATGTCAACTTGTAACTGCGAGGCAATCTAGGGCGCTTTGATCATGTCGCCCATTGTTCAAACGTATTGTACATTTCTTATGGGCATAATTCTGCCGACGTCATGAACATTCTTGCTGTTATTATTATTCCAAAATAAAAACATCATGTGCCATGTGGCGTTGCTTGATATTTGTGCATAGGAAGAATAGCATGTAGGATCTTTTGCGTGATGTGATTGGTTGTTGGTCTGAGAGACTGACCAATACAGGATCCGGGATTAATTTCCTCCGTACATACATCTCCATGTGTAGCCATGGTAATATCTCGAACGTCTACTCGGTGTTAACTTAAGGTAGGAAATGATTCTAGCGAGCGTCTCGGTGACATGTAGGAGGGAATACGGTCTTGTGTACAACGGGGTTTTTCCTCATTGGGATGAGAAAAACCTTGACAGCTTTGTGTTATGACAGAATTCTGTAAAACGAAAGTGTTTTGTACACGCCCGTTTGCAAACTGATTGAGAATAATGATTACTATTTGGTCTAAGAATTCATAAGAGGAGAGCCATGTTCAGACATGTAAAAGCCACTTTTCGATTATTTTCTCAAACAACATTCCCTGTTAGCCACTGGTATGTATGTAGTTACACTGTAAATATATGCATGTGTCATCAGAGCTTTATAGCATTACTGTTCGTGAATATAACACGTTTAAGTTATGGGTGACATACAACATGAACAGTTCAGTTTCAAGTCAGCACAGGACAACAATCATCACTGAACATCTGTCGAAACAAAGTGTATTGGGCACAGCAGGCACAGAACTAATTAGGAGTAGTTTTATGGAAAACAACCTTTTTTCATTGTCGCAAAGTGGTGTTGTGAACAAAATGTAGCAGGAATTCTTGCTTTTAATACCGCTTGAAAACTGTACCAAAAATCTGTTTCGAAACGTGACAATTATGAAAGAAAGGACGTTTTTTATCTACCAAAATTGTCAGACTATGATTATTTTTCTTCCAGCTTGTAAATGTCAGTCAAAGAAAGCAAACTAATGATGCACATTGGCCCAGTGGATTACTAGGTTTGATTACAGTAGGTGCTCACAGGGTGTACTGAGAGCACCCTGACACACAATTTAAATAACAAGGTTGTTTTACAGTCACTCAAACCGCTCATATCAAAAGAATTCTTATACGAGATAGCATCAATAATACACCATCCATCGAATTCTTATGGTATGTCTAAAGTATTGCCGATGCATTGTAACAGTATAACTAACTCACTCTTCTAAATATGTAGTACTGCTATTTTTGACGTTGCAGATCTCTGTGGGGAGGACGAACACAATTTGACAACCAAAGACGTTTCTAATGATCAAAACTAAACCTGATAGCGTAGTATCCTTCAATATTAACCTGGTTTGTGCTCCATAAATCTGAAGCCCAGTGCAAAATTGACAGTACTTGCTTTATCAGTGTACAGTTTATAACGTATGACCTCTAGGACGAGTAATTAACGTCAAACAATGTCACTCATCCCGCAAGGACGTCACTTTACGGATTACGCGCTTGTCTTCTTCTGAATTATAAAATAGAAGAAAGCCTATGTGGCTTTTTGATAAAGTTAAAAATATAAACATGAATGTCGCAAACATGATACTTTACTGCATGTCGTAAGCATTAAAATGCAAGTTGTTGTAACTGATGTCTTTTTGAAAAACCATGAAACAGCGACCTTCGACGGTATATGCAGCCATGTTGGTGCCACCAACGCGAGACAAGTGTCGCAAGAAGTCTACATACAGAGTATCTACATATAACTCAAACACTTGACATGTGTGACATCGCATTGTCCGGCCTACTCTGGATTAGGCTGTATGTAAGTAAAGAACTGTAGGGTAATCTGACAATGAATCTTCGGAACACAGATGGGATGAAATTAGCATGTCTTGGTGCACACAGAAGGCACGGGTGATGACGTCGACAGTGTTGTAATGACCTGTGATGGCTTGATGGTGTGTTATCACGTTCACGCTGATGCCTGTTTTATCTTCTTTAGCCAACAAAGTAAGACACACAGACGGGTTTATCTTGATAAAGAGCACCACAATCCATCCCGAAGGCTATGAGATAGAGAAAGATTAGACTGAGTATGTGCTAACCGTGAACCAAATTGTCCTTGGAGTGGGTGAGTTTAGTTTAACGTGACCTTTAGCAAAATTACAGTAGTATCAAGGCGGGGAACACATTTTAGAATACGTAGATTATATAATGGCGAATGAATGTTTGCGTTTAAAATATTGTTGGTTTATCACTATATGTCTTAACCAGTGTAAATAGTAGTTGATATCATCACCAACGCACCACGTCGGGGTCCAATAGCATACAATCATCAAGGTCACTTATTGCAATCACCCTGACATATGAATCTGGGACTTTATTCTGGAAACATTCGTAGCCTTAAGAACTTCGATCGTGGTCAGTGTGGTAAGATGGGTATAAGTTTGTAGAGCTAGGAACATTTCGAGAATAGCTAGTCTTACGTGTAAATTGATTGATGTTAGTAATATTTTAATGTTCACTTTAAAAGTTATTATGGTCACTTTCTCCTTGCATAACAGTTCTTGTCAAGTTATCTCCCTTTATCTCTCAGGAGGAACCTTGACCTTGTGATTTAAGTCATCACTCATAAAAATCCTGATTCTGTTTAAACATAGACGATGTTCAGTGTTTGACTAAGCTAATACACATGCTATAGCATAATCCGACATGGCCTTAAAAGCTTCCATGTTTTGTGAAGTCGGACGCAATCAACTGGTAATAGACCCGAACTCGCGAAATTGAATTACCGTTTTAAATTACAAGAGGGGAAAACATAACTCAAATTAAGCTGTCCTGATTGAAAACATCGCAACACGATCTTGGACAGCGAAATGGCAGCCTGGGTTTGCCAGGGATTATTTTAAAACCAGACAAAGCCGACGTCTCCACCTTTGGTGGAATCAGAAAACCCAGGTTGAAAATGGCGGATAGAATTTCAGTCCGCAGAGTCGTCCAAATTAAAGAACAAAATCAATCACCTCAACATATCTGTCTTAATTTAGCATTTAATAATGAGAAGAGAATAGGTGGATTACAGAAGCCTTCCCCAAGTCGATTAGGGTTCCTAGTCTAATCATAAGGACTAATTACTGTTTGGGGAGACAAGGGGACGGGGGAGGGGGTGGTTATCGGCGTGCTTCACCCACATCTGCCTTCTGTCAGCACCTCAGTCTGAAGACATGGTCACGTGACCGAGACGAGATTTATTTTTGTATTGTCGCTTCTTTGTTCCGATTACAGATCTATTTCTGTGAAGATAGAAGAGAGGGAGGGTTGCGTGACGTCCATTTGGGGATTGAAACAGCGGAGGGGGGTCGGGCACACCCATCTGTCTTTCATCTCGCTGACCGATGCGTGGAATGATATGACCACTGCATGAAGGGTTTTGATAAATGGTTACGCAATAAGAATTGCTTGATTATACCGTTGTTGCGAGATTTAGCGAAATTTGAAGAGAATCGACGAGAACTGACCAGAACTCACAGAAACACGCGTACGTGCATGGGATATGACGCTGACTTGATGCTGTCCAAAATGGACTTCCAAGTGCACTATCGACCTCTTATGCAATGTATGCGTAGAAACAAACACAGACGGAGATGCTAAGTTGATAGCTCATCTGACACTGAATCAGATCTAACTAAAACAATTTAAAGTTGTTGTTATTGCATCTGTCGGACCAGTATCACAACACTAATGTGATTAGCATGTTGAAACACATCTGGAATGCAGAAAATGCCGTTTGTGTGAAATTGTATCTTCCCAAACAAAGCTTTTTAAGGTTCTAATCAATGCTAAAGAGTAATATGGGCAATCGTGAGAAACAAAGTTATCGACAAAGTCGTGATTTCATTGCTCGGAATCAAGCAGATGAAAGGTGAACGCCGACGTATCAATCACTTGAAACCTTATTCTCTTGATACACATGAAACAAAAACAATAACAGGATTAACATCCAATCACTATAATTGATACCGTTAATATTTCGACAAAGAGCTGTGTTGCTGAGCATAATCAAAAGAACTAGAAAATATCACACTGAAACAACTTTCATGATCAAAAGATGGGAATCTTGTCATTTCAAAGAACTGGTCTAAAAGTGGCCTTTTAGCTTATCCTTTAAGAGTCGGCTCGATCTCAAGTGGTCCTCGACACGTCCAGACTGGACACAATGCATCGCTAGAATGGCCATTATCAAAACCCTGCAGCTGAGAAGTTTCATTACCATTGTCTTGGAGCCAAAGCCTCCATTAGATCCTGGTTAACGGTTCCAAACCTTCCTGCGCATTGTTTCATGGTCGTAAGATTTTCTCCTAAACAACGTGAAGGAACTGGTGGCGATTGTTCTGCCTCTATCCTTCCACTTCCAGACGGACTCGCTGGACGAGTGACATGTTCTGGGGCAGTCATAAACTGTGATTATTTCTTTACTTCTTTGTTGACTTTCGGGCTAATTGAGAACTAATTACAGCATTTACCAACTCTTTGGGCTCAGCAATGATTGCTGTAATGGCTGTTCTCCAGAACCAATAATGATGGATCTCGTGGCAGTGTCGTCATCCCGTTTTGAGAAAGTTCAGAATTTTGTTACGCATAGCAGGAAGAAGACTGATACTACTGACGAAATTTCCATCTTGTAATTGAACTGCAGTTGCGGTCACGAGACATGTTCCCGTTCAATTAAAAAGCCATGAGCTGTCCTTTAAGTTTTTAAAATAAACATTTTAGAATCATGATCGCCTAAATAAAACATTTACACTTGGATTAGCCTCTATTTTTCTCATATGCGGTCTTGTCCATTTTTGCACCGGCACACTTCGGTTGGATACTGACATTCTGTTATTGATATAGACCGGTCATGATGTTCCTGGAATATTGCTGAACTAAAAGTAAGTCGCACAGTTATTAAAATATAATGAAAAGGCCGGAAAATATTTGTAGCAGGGTCTGTATGACAGACTAATGCACAGAAAATCCTTTGAATATAACCTGCAACATCATTAGTTGCTTCAGCAGAATAAACTGAAAATAAAGGTGGGAATAGGTTTAAGAAGACATTTAGACGGTAGGTAATTATTACGTAAATGTTGGAATGGCTGCAGAACCTGTTTCAGTCTCATTTAGACATTCATATTTCGAGAATAATGCAGCCATAAGACGACTTTATTGTCAGTATTTACAATTATTTCGGTAAGCCATTGACGATAAACTGTTTTAAAATTTGATGAATTATAAATGAGATAAACATCCACCATGATAAGGTTTAAAGGTGTTAGTCATGAGTCTAATAGGATGCTCCATAGAGACTGTATCGATTTAATCTATGGCGTCAAGAAGTGCACTTATTTCACAATCCATTTCCTTTATGTTCTCTAACTTACTCGAATATTTAGTGTATATTATTTCTACAGTTCTTTTTGATTTTATATAACTGCGCTTACTTATCTTAATTTATTTATTTGTTTTTGACTGTATTGTATTTATATCATATGTACATATACAGAACAGCAAAAGAAAAACAACTGTTTTTATCAAGTTATTAAATAGACATAAATATACATCCCCATATCATGGTACAGACTAGAGCGTAAAATAACATTCAATGATCCATTTGTATGATTTTCACCGGTACTTTCGGCACAATGGAATCAGTCATGTTCACACTGGATTACCTGTGGCGTTGACGATATAGCTTCTGTCAGTGAAGGACTTTCTGAGAGTAAACGAAAAGTTGTTTGGTTACGTGACAAACATGCTATCAATAATATGTTATGTGTTTCACGACAACATTGGTGGATAAATGTACGGGTTACACCTTCATAGATCTGGATACACGCGCAAATTAGGTAAGTATGCATCACAGAAATTGATCGGGAAACTACAGGAAGTGACAACGTTCTAGGAGTTGATTCAAACAATGTTATCAACCCGATTCCAAAGCGAGGCACACTCAGGCCGTCTGTGAATAAAAAACCGGGTTAGCCATTTGGGCAGTATCACCGCAATAATTGAAAACAAAATTACGTTTTGAAAAAGGAAGATAGACGATTCGTCCTTGTTACGTCAGCACCGTCTACGGTGTCGCGTGTTTCAGCAAGATACTTAGCGTCAGAGATGTTCTCGTCCACATTTAGCTGATGAGCCACGACTGCACTCACTCACTCTCAACCATGTTCTCGACAGAACAATTCGTGCAGATTTGAGTTAGAAGTGGTCTTGTCGCTAGAGGTAACTCACGGATGGTCGGGTCGCTGGCGTGGCTGACACATGTCATCGCATCCAGATCGATGTTCATGCTGTTAATCACTGGATTGTCTTGTTCAGACACCATTATAGCTGGGTGTAGCATGAAACAAGATACCAGCCAACCAATTCTACCGAAAATTTGGTGAATCACTAGTTGTATTCACGCCTTATCAAGGAAATAATGTTTAGTTCAGTTTGGAGACTATGCATACTCAATGCCTGGTACTCACCCGTAAAACAAAGGTTGGTTAGTTTCATCTGACCAGTTATATATTCTCTTTAACTGAAACTGGCATATTCAGATTTAAAGGAAAATGGAGTCAAAAGTCCCAGGATCTCCAAGGTAACGTAAATTCCCAGAAAGTTAAATGATTAATGCAGCGGCGAGTAACAACGTTAGTTGAGAGGATCTTGGTTACATCACTTGGGAGAGAATTCATTATCTGTTTCCAAAATCTAATGCCGTAAGAAAGTTTTGGCCATATGTTTACTATCTGCTTCAGTTATGCAAACCCGGAAGTCATTGCACGGTGTTGGGAACACTGATTTGTGTCCGGATTGGAGTCTCTCATTGGGCAGACATCCCAAGACTGAAAATACACATTAACGTGGACTTTGGTTACAGTGTGTCAGTCTGATTGGTAGAGGTTATTAGTTTTAAATGTTGTGCCAAATTAACTGGGTAAAGTTAACCGAGGACATATCCGGCGCATAGCTTGGTTCTAATTAGGAGATTGGAGGTTTGCTTGCGTTGACACTTTAATAAAACAAATAATGAACTTTGCATTCAAGCAGCCAACTGTAATTGGAGATTTCAGGATCTTCTGCTATTGTTATGTTTACAATGCAGTGCTGAGAGGCGAGCGCCGGCAGATGGTCTCGCGCAAATGAGATCACGTGGGGCCACGTGCCAATGACATCACGCGTCATTAACAATGGCGGATCGTGGGTCACGTGCTCGCAAATAGTCGTCTTGGGACTTCCGGGGCAAAATCAACTCTTTAAAAACAAAAGCGGAGTGTTTTTGTTGAACTAGTATGTTTTTCTTGAAATTTTGTGTATTGTTCGAGAAAATTATCTTTTATTGCCTGACACAGGGGTAATTTTTTGTTACAGCGACTAACAGCTTCAGGTTACAACTCCGTGTGATTCGACGCATTCGAAGCATGCGAGGCTGTAGGAAGGACAATTACTACGTCAGTGCCCGGATGCAGACGTCCCATTCCCAGTCTAGTGTCCAGTTACCGGTGACATACTTCCCACAGAAAATAACTGAAGATCTCTCCTCGCCTCAAGAAATCGCTACCCCATGACCTTACAGGAATGAACGTGTCTATTAGATTTGGGGTGGTTTACTGAATGCCACATTTGTACATACATTAGGGTGACAGGATATTCTTGGCTGAAATAAAACCGACATAAAATGCCTACTCAAGGGTATCATGACTTTGTTTGCAATGTTCTGAATATATTGCATCGTATTCATAACACCAATGGTTTTCCTATGATTTGTGCCTGCAAAGAAAAGTTCAAGGACATCTTATGTTCATTTGCATAACTTCAGTGACAATATCTATATTGTCAAGTGTCAGACAGCATATATGACTTAATGACAACGGTCTCCAGCTGTATGAATAGGGCAAAAGTTACTCCTTAGTATACATAACGGTGTAGTTAGATAGTTATATCAATTAATAGGGTTTAGTGCACATTTCTTTTTACACATTCCACGGAGACAAATGCCCACACAAATGCCCAGATAAATGCCCACACAAACAATTTCTAATTGTTGTGCATATTTCATATCTGTAGTACTTTTTGTACTTTCTCTACTAAGACTGTACTTTCTGAACATACGACAGACATCTATACGCTGTTGTTTATTATTAAAAGGCCACTCTCAGGATCCATTGCTCAGGGTCAGTGATCGATGCTTGTCATCTTGTCACAGTTGCGTAGATCAACGCTCATGAATGTCAGTTTATCAACCCTCGATTCGATTGTTTTCTGAAGTAGTAAAGTGGGAATATTAATGACTGGGCTTTAAACAACACACTAACCGTTTACATGGCATATAATATATATCAATATATTCCACATTTTCTTCCAAACATATAGAATCGATGTCAAAGTATGGAAGAAGTGGTTCATACAACTTGTTTCTGTTGTCTTTTGCAATTTCCCTTCTATGAATAAACATCAGCTTTGCGTCTCACGAAATCGCAGAAACATTCCCACAGAGGTATGACCTTTGACCCGACGGCCCCTCGTTACGGCTGTCACAGAGGATCACAGGGGTTTAACCGCTGACAGAGACGTCCGTTGCTGATGTCGCCTCCTCATGCCTTAATACAACTCCATGTGCCATGCATAAATCTGTCAAGAAAAAAACCCTGTCACGAATTTCAGATGTTCGTTTCCTTCTCGCGGACTCGTAAATTCAAGAAAGTAGCAAATTTAAAGTCTTTCGTCTCACTTGTCTCTCTCCAAGGATGGGTATTGTCATTAACTTATGTATTTATTCCTTTCATTGCAAGAAAATTCCATTTCAATCTCGTGTCGTTTCCAAGTTGTAACTTGTTTATGATACAGTTGTTAACGATAGGAACAGACGGGAACGATGCTGCTGCATTTGTTTTAAGTTATCTACACACACCTACAGGCATAGTAAACCTTTGGCTGTTTCTGGGTATAAATAGTCGTGAAACTCTTTGCTATGGACAGAAAAGCGGTAACACAAATTGTGCTTGTTAGTTTACAGTGTGTGTTGTGCAGAGAGTAGTAGTAGTAGTAGTAGTAGTAGTAGTAGTAGTAGTAGTAGTAGTAGTAGTAGTAGTAGTAGTAGTAGTAGTAGTAGTAGTAGTAGTAGTAGTAGTAGTAGTAGTAGTAGTAGTAGTAGTAGTAGTAGTTCTTGACATCTTCAAGCAGACGTTCTTTCCTACAGACCACTTCCTTGGCGATCTCAATGTGACACGACTAACTTGAGCTCAACATAGAGAACGGATTATATATAGGCGTCAGCGTATCGAGTTCACCATTGGTGCCACAGTAATATTATGTCTCTTACGACATCGACACTATGGTCAACTGGCCTTTTGCTGGTAGAAAGGTGGAACGGAACCCAGACAATAGCTACATGTTCAGACCATTTAGTTTCGAAAACTGAACATTTAAGCTTCATTTTGCCCTGTTTTGTAAAACTAATGAAAAGTATTTATATCATTACATGTCCTTACCTTGGATGAAGTTGCCAGACCTGAAAAGATAAACAGAAGGTTCTCCAACTTCCTATTAATAACGGACAATGTATGATTCTACCTCAAAACCTAAGCATAAGTTACATGTGTTGCCATGCATTTAATGAGACTGTCCAACACGTTGAGAGTGGACGCAGATCGACACACTATCACAAGAGACATTCGGTTAATTACCCTTTTCACCGTATTTGTGGTTTTGACTCCAAGGTCCATCTATGGTTCGAGGGAAAGTATGAAATGTAACAACTAAAGTTTCCGAATTAGAGCTTTGGATATACCCCAACGTACAAACCAAAAAATCATATAATTTACTGTCCTTTTAGCAGTAATGTGATTTGGCAGAATATGGCAAATATGCGCACCTCGACTTCGAAGCATATCAATCTGTACGACTCCTCATTGTTCTCGGTCTCGACTGGGTTCGGGTTCTCAACTTCTACTACCCTGGCTGAGGTGCGGTGTAGAAGGGGCAAGGGTACCCGAATTGAAGATCAGCACCTAACAAGCCTGTGTATGATAGATAGATAGATAGATAGATAGATAGATAGATAGATAGATAGATAGATAGATAGATAGATAGATAGATAGATAGATAGATAGATAGATAGATAGATCGGGTCATATTGTTTTCAAACACAGTTGTGGATCAAGAACAGTTTCCAGATTCTTCACCTTCTCTGTGTCAGACAAAGATGTATCAAAGACGTCGAAGCGGTTTGCGGAGGATCTAAGCACACCCTCTGTTATGGTGTCATTATGTTTGAGTTTATTTGAAACTATCCATTCCGGTATGTTGTCACAGCAGTTTGTCAGCACAGAGTATCAGCTATCAGTGATTTAGTCAAGATCTCATGTATGTTGGGTAAACAGAATCGGACTTAATACAGATCCCTGAGGTACACCGGAAGTACCATCTTCTGGTTTGATGTAGCGACTGAAGCCAATGATTGGAACCTCTGACATAAACAGGATTCGAACCAGTGCCTTTAACGCCAATGTCTTTACAAATACGTTGAAGCAGGATGCCGTCATCGGCGTTATCGATAGCGACCGAAAAGTCCAGGACTAGGAGAAAAGGCAACTTTTTTCGTCCACACCGCTTTCACACGATGCTTTCTGGACACAAACTTCTCTAAATTTTCCGACACATCAAACTCAAAAATATCAGTTTGCCTGTTGTAGACCTGTTGGAGAAGCTTTCAGCCTTCTTTGTTTCCATTCTGCAGGGGGTCTGTATAGACCTAGATGTGTTACACCGTGGTCAATGGCATCTCTTAGAGACTCAGTGGCACCACAAGAGGAAACTATCAGAATGGACAACGAAATACTCAGACTTGTCTCATTGTGAAAATGAACTGACGGTTTCATAAATAATTGATATGTCTATTTATATATTCTATCAACGGAAAATGCACTTTATGCACACATTAAACCACACAGAAGCTTCATAGTTAAAATCAAAGGAAACTATCCCATAAAACCGGAGATAAACATGGACACCTTTGTCGAGTACACTGAAAGCATGACTAATGTTCATATATATTCACGAACTGGTTTATCAATTATACAGGCTTATTGGAACATGAAAAACATTAAACTTATCCTTTAAAGCACGTATGCTGAGTCTGTCGATTTGTTTGCAATGAAAAAATAGACCCATAAACAACATTCTACAGAAATGTCAAATGTGTGATATCTTTGAAGTAGTCTTGATTTCCATACAGCGAGTATCGAGGATAAGCGTCTTTCAATAAGAAGATAAAACTTATCCGAGCAGGAATAATTAACTGCTTATAACTACACACACATAAACGCGGTTTTGCACAGACTAAATTACATAAAATTGTTAAATGTACGCCAGCTTTTGATCCAAGAGGTTTGACAGACTCTAGAACGTCGTAGTTAACTGTGTTCTATTGATTAGGCTTGTACCACTCGACACGAGTTCAGCGTGTGGTGCACTGCGCTGATATAATTGTAACGTCACTCGCAGGCGGTAAGCGATTAAAATTCCAAGCGTTGTGAGAAATATTTAACATTTAGATTCACCAGCGTGGTAAATATCTACACAATAATTACAAAATCACGCGTCATTAACGTCGGCGTTTACGGTGTCGATTCATAGAACCAGTCTGACGTATTTTCGAAATAGGTCACGTGGTCTGGGTGAATGTTTATATACGGACTCCGTGTGAAATGACTCCCCTGCGCGCCATGTATTTATGGAGAGGCTTGTGTATTAAACTATCTATAGCGGGCAATTCACAGACTGATTTATATGTTCAAATGACAAAGATCACGAGGAAACGCTAGACTATCACGCGTTCCTGAGCAAAGAAGAGCCAACACAGGCCTTGATCACTAACATTGATTTGGCCGTCTCTTCCAAATGAGCTCGCTCAAATATGTCAATCCTTGATACCAGGGTTTCGCTAATGAAAGTGCCTCTATTACTGTGTTCATTTCTCAAAACGGCGACATTGTGGCGACACCTATCGTCGGTCTAAGTTTGTATCTGTCACAATGTTTGTTTTAATGGGCCTTCAGGGATGGATGCATTCTTGTTTGTGAACTGTGCTATAGTTTGCATGCATCTTGTTATAAAGAATGACGGATGATGAATAGTGTATTCATTAAAGAAGAACAGGCATATTGTATTTATTCATTACTTTCATATAATGGTTACTATTTATTGATGTAAGAGACTGATGTTTTGACTATTAATGTTCATTTATATGGTGGTTATAATTACTCAGAGAAAGCATACGAGAACTGGTTGCTTTTACGCTCCCAGTGGCCATATAGGATTTGAACCCAGGCATTCAATGTGACGAAGGGTTTAACCACAAGCTAGACCACCCGTCAGCCCGAGCAAACATGTTTGATATCTTTGACTAAGCAGGCATGTGGTTCTAATTTGTTACGAACATACCAGGGTTTCGGTGGGTTTGACTGTTTTCTGTTATTCAACTATGTTTCAGCGTGAATAGTCAGTGAGGAACTGGTGAAGACGAAACGTAGTGGAGAGGCAAAGATGCGGGAGTAGTACGTGCGAGACGCGTGCGTGTGTAGTGCGGCAAAGACGCGGGAATGGTGCGTATATCATGCATATATGGTGCTCCTGTGATACGTGACGTGTACGTTTGCGATGTGAGGAGGGTGCGTTTGTTGTGCGAGTGGTGATGTACGGGTGTGGTGCGTGTGACGTGCCGACAAGGAGCAGGTGTAATGAGGAAGGGGTGTGGTAGGAAGGTGCTTCTAAGATGTGGTGATCTGAGGTTAGTGTAAATAGACACGTCTCTTCTACTGAGAAATGTTAATTACTTGACCAATGCGAAAACTAACCATCAGTGCTCGAGGAGTTCATTAGCTTTTATCCAAACGTGTTTCTACTCAGAGATGCAGGTCCAAATAGGGCAATATGATTGATCACACGCTCACATGATAACAAATGACATACCATCCTAAAAAAGGTAATGGCGGGGATGTTGTGTGGGTGTTGTGTGGGTGTTGTGAGGAAAATGTACGATTGTCGTGCAGAAAGGTGTGGTGGGGGGTGTTGTGTGGGTGTTGTGAGGAAAATGTACGATTGTCGTGCCGAAAGGTGGGGTGGGGGGTGTTGTGTGGAAAATGTACGATTGTCGTGCCGAAAGGTGGGGTGGGGGTGTTGTGAGGAAAATGTACGATTGTCGTGCAGAAAGGTGGGGTGGGGGGTGTTGTGAGGAAAATGTACGATTGTCGTGCAGAAAGGTGTGGTGCGGGTGTTGTGCTGTCAAGGTGCAGAATGGGATGAGGGTTAGGTACAGGAAGGTTCAGGAAGGGTGCAGATAAAGCCCGGGAAAGTGCTGGGAAAGTGTGTGTGTGGGGGGGGGGGGGTGGGGGGGGGGGGGGTGGCGGGAATGATAGTTCCAGTATTTGTAGTAGTAGTAGTAGTAGCAGCAGCAGCAGCAGCAGGAGTAGTAGTTACAAAGTCAGGACACGTCACAGTTGATACTGAAGGTGAAATCAGCCCACCTAGCTCCACTTCTCTCATCGCAGAATTATTGAAATAAGTATGTAAACGGTTCATTTTCAAACAGCCGACTCCGCCCTATTTACATACACGGCGTATCACGGCCGTGTCACCGACATCGGATGGTGGTCATCACCACTCTCCGAGGATGCTGTTGCGTATGTTCTGCATTCACATTTGCCCCGGGCGGCTTTAAGGAAATCAGCTACACGTTAAACTTAATTCTCCACTTAAAGGACGGAAACATTAAAATGCATTACGACGAAAAAAACTTCATGTCGTACAATGGCGCAGTGTTGCAAGACTTGCCGGACTGCCTGCTCCCTTCATGTAATGGGCATAACGCATTGCTCAGCCGCTTCAGTTTTAGAGTCTACTCAAACACAATCTCTCCGGTGTCTCTCTGTTTGCGGATCCTATAAATCAAGGTAGTGAAATGGCCCGGTGATATCCCGCCGTGCGTAGAGGCAGAAGTTAGTGACTCAACCGATCTCACCTGACTGTCTCCAAGAAGAGGATGACGGGGGTCTTGTCGTTAGCATTTTCATAGAATTACACCAAGTATAGACTGATTATGTGTCTTGTTGTAACAATGCAGATTGTACACTGCGTATATAAACTGACTATGTGTCTTGTCGTGTGTAATAATGCAGATTGTACACTGAGTATATAAACTGACCATGTGTCTTGTCGTTTGTAAGAATGTCGTTTGAACACCCAGTAAACACTGACTATGTGTCGTGTCGTTTGTAAGAATGCAGACAAATCGTAAATCGTCAAAGACTAAAGGATAAGCGAAGTTGTAATGGTACCAACATGTGATTTCGTCTCAGCTTCAAGGTAGAAATCATAAATCTTTCTTAACCTCAAAGGTATTAAACTGATCCGATTACGAAGTAAATGTCATGAATCCTTTCAACAAAACAAGCCCCACTGACAGATTATAATAGGCGAGAGAAAACGTTATCTTCTATGAGACATTCAATATTCATTTACCCCAGTAAATACACCTGTTCGTTACGACTCTGGTTTCAGGTGTTGAATGGTATGGTTGTTCTCCCTGAGTAAGGAAGTGTATATCACCTGTGTAATACCTGCATATTTGGTCATACGATATCCTTGGCAAAACAACTGCTTGTCTTAAAATGCAATAAGAGTCTTAATATTCTCGTTAAAGGTGGATTAAGAACACCGTAAAACATTTTATTGCGTCCATAGGTCATTCGAAGCCGCGTTGAAATGACATCGGTGCAAATATTGTCGACAGAGGGGTCTAAGTACACATTGAGAGGTGTTAGTAGTGGTAGTACAAAAACCTGCTATGTGTGTTTGAATCTGGCGAAGATCAACCAATGATTGATGTACGGTACAGGCTGGTGTACTGCGATAAATCCGACCTTCCAAACGCAATGTCCTAAGTGTTGGCTGGCTGCTTTGGTGTTTAATACCACACCCAGCATTATTCCAGCTGTATGTCGTCTATATGTTAAATAATCGAGTCTGGACCAGACAATCCAGGGATCAACATCATGAGCATCGATCTACGCAATTGGGATCCGACGAAATGTGAGAATCAGGCAAGCTAGTCTGGCCACCCGACCCCCTTAGTCATCTCTTACGACACCCATAGGTTACTGAAGATCAATTCTAGCCCAGATCTTCATGGGTCTGTCCCATGTGCTAAACCATTATGAAGTCACTCTATTGTTGTTGCAGTTTGATCTGAGCCAGGAGTTCACTGACCATTTCGAACATGCATTTCTGTAAGTGAAACTCACCCAGCTCTTAGTCATTATGCAAAACTGTTGAGAAAATATATACTGAGAGAAACAAATTCAGGAACACACTAACATTCAAGTGTTCCTTATTTTCCAGTTTGTATTATCAATTCTAAACTGCGTTCTGGGGGGAAATCAGAAGATAAATGCAGGAACACAGCCACGAAGTGGTGTTCCCTTATTTGTTTACGTCAGTATGTATCAACCTTAACATGGTTTGCATAAGAAACAACACTGGAATATATTCATTCCGGAAGCAGAATCAACCCGCCCATTTAGCATTTAAATAATTATATATTGTTTCCTGAAAAAAATCATTCCCCTCTTTGTGTTAAATTTATAACGCCGGAGAATTTCCAGTATTTATTATTCGTGGAAACAGATTCGAGTTTCAGTGCCCCTTCCTAGTTGAGCATACAAATATTCTGCATTAAACGCACGACCTACTCAACTCTCCTCTGTGATCACATTCAGTATCACTGTAGGCTGTTCATCTTCTGTTTAAATAATTGCGTTTCAGGTCGTAGGTGTAGCATCAAAAGTTAAATGAGCATTCAATTCTAACTTGTGAACTGAAATCACTTCATAAAAACAATACGTTTCGAAACATAAAACTTCCTTATTTTCACCCTTTTTAGGTTATGCTGGAAAGTCGTAAAACATTCCTGATTTTTTCCTTTAAATTTACATTATGTTTCTAAGATAATAGCATGTGCAATCAATGATTGTAACGTAACATTTCAAAGATATTTCTTTGCCTGTTTTATATGAAGGAAACGTGCATGTAGTTTGTTTTGACAAATGTTAAAGTGTGCCGCCATCTCTTAGTCTAATCATTCCGTCGTGCACGCCGGCAGACATAACAGAATTGTTTTGGAGATGGCACCCTCGAAGGCAGCTGAAGTCTCGGAGGACTACTTTCATGCATCCATATGCCGAGGGTGGACGTTTTTGCCTGTCGGTCTGAGTGAACTAAACATACGGGTCTTGGGAGTGTTGGTTTTGGAGCCAGGATGTATTTAGATGGGGACCAGAGTTGAGGTGGGTTGTAGCCCAACCACGTGGATATCGTTGATCTGTCTAAGTCGGGCATCATTGAGAATGTCAAGAAAACTACACAGCCGGGACTTCATCATCTTGTGATGGAGGATAAATGCAACACAGACGACATGAATGAAGCTGTGGTGGTGTAGAGCGCTTTCTGCATCTGTAACTAGGTCTCGGAGTTGTCTTTGATAACTAGATTAAACAAAGTTTGCTACGATATGAAGGGTGTTGTCGGAACTGAGAACGTACAAGAGGATGTGGGTTGTGAAAGGTCGGTACGTTGTTTGGTAACGTTGTGGCCATTATTGGTCATGGGCGCTTGTAAACATCATTGGTCTCGGTGATATTTACATGGTCAGGACTTGACCACAACATAACCAAGTGAAGATTAAAGTCAAACAGAGCAGTAGTGCATGGGCACTATAACTAAACGCTTTCGTCCGTAAGCGTCTATAAGCGTCCTTAAGCTTTTAGTCCACGTAATAATAAGTAATAACCCCTAGATGTGAAACCAGTGCAGTGACCGAACGCAACCTAATTGAATAAAAAACGTCACTCTTATGAGGTTTGTTCTCCACATTGGTGCGCATGTGCTTCAGCTTTTCCAGCAATATGATATTGCTAAAATATATGTGCCCAAAATATTTCAGCCAAAGTCCTTGAACTATTCTCAGTTTCCTTTTCGTAGTGTTTAGTGTTACATTACACCTTATCGAGATGAGAAGAAAGAAAGGTCAAGGATACACGACTGATGTATGCAAACAAAGCGTTCGAAGATACTCCCTCAGGGGACATGTGTATTTGCATAAATATTCACCCACAGTTTTCATAATTGGACGTGATATCACAGCTGTTAAAAACCATGATCCTGCTAGATGGTAAGCTGTTAACCCGTATATGACCATTTCCCGCTGTCCTCAAATAACCCAGGCCAATTATGGGCTATTAAATAGCCCTTGAACACATCTGACCAACAATGGCACCTTACTGTCGTCTGCTGGACCCAGTTGTCGTCTGCCGCTTGACAGCACCTTCACGTGTCGTCATTCTGGTCATTTCCACAATGTCTCAGCTGGTCTCTGCCTATGAAATGGTTGTCGATAATAAGTCACAACCGAATGTCCACCCCATTGTCCTCCTGAAGACTCAATAAAAAAAGTCCCCTGCTGTGTTCCACACTGACCACATGAAGCGGAACTGCCCAATACTGGCAGTGACAATCGGGGCAGGTGTCCGTTCAGGTGCTGTCGTCCCTTCGATTTACAGCACTCACATATGACATGGGGTATATAGAGAGTCATAATTGACTTCCGCAGCATGCTTTAAATACAACCATTGTTAGAATATTTGACACCTATGCTGGCGTTATTTCCTATATAAATAGCCTCCTTATTGTTATCGCTGTTTCCGTGTATATTCGACAAGTGAGATTGATGAGGCTAAATGTGTTAATTAATGTTTGCAGGATACAGTTCTGATAACATTTGAAAATGTTGTCTTTGTTTATTGCGTGATTAGCTATTGTGCGTGCTGTTGGATATACCGTGGGGATTAGCGCTTTATTAACACGTGTGTTATTACTTCACAAAATATAATGCGGTAAATGAGAATATGACTGGAACCTTTTATTAGTGGATACCGAACAATATTTGTTTGTTGTTTAGTGCCGCACTTCATATAGCGGCGATCTGAAAATATTAGAGTCTGGTCCAGACAATCCCGTGACAAACATCATGAACATCGATCTAGGCTCTAGGCTTGGGATGCGATGGTATATTTAAACAATTCAGTGAGCTTGACCGCCGGATCATCTCTGACGATGCGCAGGGAATACTTAAAAGCAATTCTAACCAGGATCTTCACGGCTAAAATTATTATAAATAGCCGAGGAAGGATAAAAATCCAACGTACCTGAAATGATCATTCGACAGTGATGTTTTCGAAACTGGTGTCAGTTCTGCAGTGAGTTGGGAACTGTTTCGGTCTGGTCATCCTTTGATAACGTGTTTCATATTTAACAACACAAGTGTATACTTTCATTTCTTCGTTTACATAGACTTGTGGCTAGATAGTTTGCCTTTAAAGGTACATTCACCATTATCGCAGCTGTATAACGGCGCTCTGTTGGGAGAGAAAGACGAGAGACGGGGGAGGGGAGGAGAGAGAGAGGGGCTACAAGAGTTCGTTTAATTCACTCAACAAAGATCATTATTCAGGGTGTTACTGAATGTTCTGAATTCCAGCGCTGGGGCATGAGGACTTGATAAGAAATGTTTTTTGTGCCGAGGGTCAATTTCCGTTCAGGAGCGCACTAAGATGTGAGTCTAAAACTTTGAATCCGTCAATTAGCAGTGACTTTCCGCACGGCTTCGTCCATTTCCGTCTTCCTGGGCCACTCTGACGACTTATTCTTTCCCAAATCTGCGTCGGTATTAGCGATGGTGTTTCCAGACATGCAAACAATTATTGTTGAGGCTGGTCGTCGTTTCTTGTACTATTGTCAGAGGAAATTATGAAAGACATTTGACTTGCCTTCTCAATGTCATTTTATGATGTCATCCAAACCACCAATGGCAATGTTGATATTTAATCTAACCCCATGTCTAATCACAATCATCATCATCATCGTCGTCGTCGTCGTCGTCGTCGTCGTCGTCGTCGTCGCCATCATCGTCGTGATCGTCTTCAACGACGTTAAAAATATTTTTCATCTTATACGTAATATGTAATTGTGGTGGTGGTGGACCTGGAGAAAATTTCTTGAACGACAACCCGAAAGTAATATCATCAATAACGTTATGGCCGATTCACTTCCAAAATGTTTCTGTTTCCTCCCTAGCAGCAGACATATTACATACTAATTGACACTTAGTTTCAGTTTCAGTTTCAGTATTTTTTTAAATCACTGTCGTGTCACTGTATCGGCTATCTTTCTGGTCAGTTTCGTCTTTCAGTACTGCTGCGTCCCTTCAGCCAACTAGCAAGCATTTCTTAGTTAAATTTCGTCTCTGATTTCCAAGATCCATCCACAAACTAGCGGCCAAATAAACGCCACTAAAATAAAAACGACTAAAAATTGTCAAAATAATTGTCAATCTGTTTGAAAACACCTTTCTCGAACACAACATGTCTGTTCCCATAGAACACTTGCACTTGTATTTGGTATTTTGTGGGAAAAAAACGAATTCAAGCGAATAAAACGGAAACTGAATACAAAGTTACCCGTGTCAACTTTCGGGTATAGAAGCTAACCAGGAAAATTTCCTTATATCATTTTAATCGACTGACAACCAGGAAAAAGCTTTGTTTAACACCAGAGCAAAGGGTGAGAGCGGTTAGTATGTTACGGACACAGGAGCATGTGGCTAGGACCACCGGATGCAACTCCACACGTCTACGACAGACTGGCAATACTGCAGACTGGACAAAGGGTGGTATACTGAAGGTCACTACCCAAAAAGAGGACCGGTATTTACGTCTGTTTCACTTGATGAACCGATATGTCACTGTGACGTCATCAAAAGCCAACAGTATTGGACATCCAGTCAGCAGCAGACTTCTGTGGCAAGACGACTCTGCTGTCGTGGCCTCCTTGCCGACGTGCCAGACTGAGATAAACCAGGACTGTGCGACAATGACAGCAGCGAGGGATCTTTATTGACGAAAAAATCTGTCACCAATTGAGCGTCTTTGGGAATAACTAGGACGTCATATTTGGAAATGCCAAAATCAAAAAATTTGTGATTAGCAGGCACGTCTGAATTCGTGAAAATTCACTCGTCAGTCAGGCCAGTGACGGGGAGATTTACTGGTCCGAGTGGATTTTTAATAGCCGCTGTCCCGCTAGCCCGTTGCTATTTCGTACACTGCAAAAAAAACACGTAGCAATAAACACAAACCTTGGGAGATTGACCCATTCAGGAAGTCCCCAGGATATCAAGAGGGCAGTGGAGTCTAAACTACAAAATGGAGCCCCAATGGCGAATCAGATTATGAAAAGCTACAGGAGTACAGATATCGTCTACACAGAACTTGGTCATGCGCCTCAAGAACAAAACTTAATATCGAAATTTGCCCAAATATTCTAAATCTAAATTAGTTCAATATTCTCAACGGACAGAGAGACAAAGGACGCTCTAGATAGTTATTATCAACTGGTGCCATTAGATTCTCACGACAATTGCCGTTTGAACCTGATGGTATTGCCGATTTTAATGTCATTGTAATGTATGGCAAAAACAGTTTCAAATATCAAACATAATACTGTCATCATCATCATTAGTGTCGTCATTATCATCATTATCAGATGTAGCTTCATTGTGATAATTATCGACCACGTCATTGCTATCATCAGACACTTAACGATTCTTTAACGTAATGGTTTAGTAGCATCAGGGGGAGGTTCAAGGCAGGGTTAATTAACGAGAGGTGCTCCTTCTCAGTGCCCGAAGTTGTGCGCCTGTCGTGAAACCACATCTATGTAAATCAGCCCTGCCTGACAGGAATCATATTCTGGGTGATACTGGTGAGTCGGTGGGGAGAGTGAAGAGAAGTGATTATCTGCTACCCGCAAAAAAATAATAAAGTTTAGGTAATGCGAATGGTGATATTGTCTGTTCATGAAACATTCAACACAAACGAAATATTGTTGACTGAACGATGTAACTCATGATCACATGTTCGTTAATTGGTACAGTGCACTAATACAACCGCTTTGAACTTGTGTAGGGGCTCCTATCCTTATGGCAACCTTTACGAAGGTTAATCTTAACTCCCATTCTTTAAAACCTTAGTGACGTACGATCACCTAAGTGCTCTGTGAAAGGAGGCCTAGGTTTATAGTTTTTATACAACCCAGTGATCAACAACTCGAGCAGCGATCGGTGACGTTTCAACCAAGTCGGCGAACATGACCACCCGATCCCGTTAGTCGCCTAACGACAAGCATGCGTTGCCGAAGAGAAATTCACGGGATAAGGTTACACGAAGATGTGATGGAAAGGAAATTTTAAGTACAATATATGTTCAAGTTGTAGCCATCACGCTCTGCGCCAATGAAAACAACGGAAGTTAACACTTTGTCGCATACTGTCGACGTCATTTCAATGTACATCGTTTGAGAAGTAAAGACTAGAGCCACGTTTCAGTAAGCTATCGAAGCGCTATGACAGTGGTAACTCTATGTTGCAGTACAGAGTTGTAGCTCTGTAGCTTTCTGAAACGGGACCCAGGTGTGACCACCCCTGCGTAAAGATGCGTAAATTCGCGTCTTTCATACTACTGCCATCGAGAATACAGGATACAACAGCTTCACAATGCGTCGAACCAAAGAGTCAGGCACCTTATTCTTTCCTGTGATGAGGCATTAGCATGCATCAGCGATGTGATGGAACGGCATCTTTTAGGCGAATCTGGTTCACTGTGTTCTTCAATGCCCAGATGGAAGTCAGGGTGGTGAAATGGACCGACTTCGAAATGAACGGATTGCACCTAAGTCATTTCTACAGATGAACAGTTTCGGAAATGTGATGGTGTGGGAGTTATATACTGCACTACGGTTCATGGGAAATCTGACAGCAAACCGGCATATGAACCAGATTCTTCAACGTCACCTTCTTCCGGTTAGTAACAGAGAGAGGGAACTGTATAATCTTGATGACACCACGATACGACACGACACGTAACGCCATGCCATGTCGTGATACTTCTGGAATAGTGCTACAAGCGGCGTAAAACTAAACTCACTTATTTACTGCCTCATAATGCAAACGTCAATGAGCATACGGCCTCTCTGATCGCCGGATCTGAAGTCGACAGAACATATGCGGAAAAAATCGGATAGACATATATGTCAACATCAACGAAACCACAGACACTTGCATACTGGCGAACGCGTTGCGTGAATAAAGTTGGGGAAATCCACAACACTGAATCCGTGGACTTTTTCAGCGTGTGTCAAGAGCCGTACAGCAATGTCAATGGCGGTGTATGAGTATACATAGTCGTAAAGCAAGTTAATGTTGGGCACTAGCTGACCAACTTAGAAACCCTCTCCATAACACGTACGTCACCTAGATACATTCTGCACTATGGACAGATAGAAGAGATAAAGTAGCTGAATGAAATATTTCGGAATACATATTCGTTTAAAAGTACTGAAAATTCCTTCAGTGAAACCGAATAAACTACTCCTTATTGTCCAGCCATCACTAATTTGATATCTAACTGATGCTTCTTCAGAGCTAATTATTAAAACTTGTCGCCATCCCATTGCACTGACTAGCAAACACGTTACATTTAAAGAGAGTAATCGTCACTATTTTGCTGAAATATTTCCGAGTGAGTGAGTTAAGTTATACCCTGCAACCCAACTATGTGGCGACTGTCTGTAAATTATCGAGTCTGGACCAGACAATCCAGTGATCAACATCATGATCATCGATATGTGCTGGGAACCGATGACGTTAGTCGCCTCTTACGACCAATTCTAATTCTAAATATTGCCGAGGTGACGTAAAATTTTATTTCACTCACTAAAAGAGGGTAATGAAATTAGTTCTTCCAAATCCCCAGAGTAGTACAGTAAATCTCAAATAATGCCAAATATTCGAAATGAACAACTCACCTAGGGTTTACTGTGCACATATTTACATGCAGACTAACGACAGAGGGTGCGGTCTGTTTTACAAACGTATCGATCGATGGGTGTTGACATTATATAATCATCGTTAAAGATGCACGTTACTACACATCAAAAAAAAGCAACGCGTGGATTAACAGGGGTCACTGTAGATAATCAAAATTCAGCAGACAAATCAACTCGTAGCATGATTTGAATTACTTTATTTCAACTTTGACGGACCGCAAATTGACCCTAGTCTAGACCAGATCTAATCTAGGATAGAGATGCAAGTTGGTTGAACGATCTAATTTGCTACCCTACCGTCCTGCAGTGCTAGTGGACAACATGGCGAGCTGGGCAGTGGTGGAGATTTATTCAGTGCTGTTCGTCCAGCAATCAGTCAGTCCCGGCACATTGATATGATGTAATTATGCTCAGTGAGACGGCGCCACGGTAATATGCAATACCAATCAATGCCAAGAACTAATTGTTCCTAACCTGTTTTTACCGAGACTAGCATGCTTAATATCACTGAAGGAGGAGGTAAGGACGTCCCACATGTTTGCGTTATGGGATGGGGGATGCTGGCAGTCTGGTTATAGCAAGGAGTACGCAATACCTGGCATATAGTGGCACCAATGATCGGTTCACCATGATGGTTCCACCACATGAAGACATCACTCAGTCTGTAATTACCATGAGGAGCAGATTAACATAAGCTGAGTTCTCCCAAACCCTATAGAATTGCATAACCAGGAATCTTACTCAGGTCTAGAAAATTTCACTCGTCTATAGATTCCCTCTAACTTTAGAAACTTCAGACATATTTTCTGGGATCCTTGGGTTTGTTTAGGAAAAATATATTTTCTACTTTTACTTTTTAAAAGATGAGTTTTTTTCTCCAACTAATGTCAGTCTAAATTATTATTATCTGTTCGTAAAGTGTATATAATACACACTGAGACATAGAATCGTATACTCGGTATATGTTTATGGAAAATGTTCTTGTAATGGCTGAAATCAATACTTATGCACGGTGATTCAACATATCGATTGTAATGACGCACATAATTCGTGTATTTCAGTTAATTCTGTTTTAACCAATATTTATTATTCCTTTGAACTCACCTTCAAGCAAAATAAACACTGACCACGACAACCGGCATTGAATACCTTAATTGTGACGTCATTCCGACTTACGTCACCATAAAATTCTAATGACGTCACAGATGGTATAAATAGTTTTGTGGTTCACTTGAAATGATAATTGTACCAAGAGCGCGTTAGATTTTTTATGAACTCGACCTATTTTTAAATCAGTATACTTTAGCATGGGCATATTGATACATTGTCGCATTGATATAGGTTGTTTGTCGTGTGTATGTAATCACAATAACACGAATTGATTGTACACTGTCAAGTGAAAGACTTCCATCATCAGTCAATACATGACATATGCAATTAACATAACCTGAAAGTACAACTGTGACTCGATGCATTGACGTGAGGTCTAAATATGATGTATGTTCAATATACTGTCACACAATATATCGTTTTACTGGTTTTGTTGTAACAAATATATCACGATGGCGCTCGACTGATTCAATTTTTCATATACGACTGCGTAATCGATGCCCTGTCAGATGATGTCATCAACATGCATTTGTAAACGAATTTGACCCATGAAAGGGAGAAGAGCCTCAACAATAAACAATAACTATAGTGAATTGAACGCGTGTAGATTTCAGTTAATCTGTCAGCGCTTGAATATTGGCTGTCTCCAGAGCCTCATAAAACTATTGACTCAGCAACTTTCTGAATGATTCATCTGGAGTGAAGAGGTGTGATACCTTATGGCGTATTAATGCCACTACCCGTGGACTGGGAATTCGAGAAATATCCACATAACTTGTTTGAGGTGATTGGTTTTCATCTTACTGATATATTACTAATGTTCATGTTCCAGCTTGCGTTCCTTGTTGATTGGCTCGGGACTCAGAGGGACAGGTAGTTTCCTTCCCGGTACATATATCAACATCTGGTGTTATCACTGGAAGAAAATGATAGGTCATGTAGATACTTGTGGACCATATGTTGTATGGGTGGTGATTACTTATTTGCCAGATATGAATCCCTGTCAGTATGTTCATGTGTAACTGTGTTCTTGGTCGTTTGTGACTTTCAAGAAGACAGTGTGTAAATGTGTCCATGGTCGCGTGTGACCCTCAACATGGCCGTGTGTGACGCTCAACATGGTCGCGTGTGACCCTTAATATAGTCGTGTGTGACTCTCATCATGGTCGTGTGTGACTTTCAACATGGTCGTAGGTGACCCTCAGCATGGTCCAGTGTAAATGTGTCCATGGCCTTGTGTGAGTCTCAACATGGTCGTGTGTGACTCTCAACATGGTCATGTTTGACCCTCAACATGGTCGTGTGTGACTCAATATGGTGGCGAGTGACTCCCAACATGGTCGTGTGTAAACGTGCTCATGGTCGTGTGACAGACTACACAGTCGTTTTCCTGTAATCAGATGATCGACACGAGTTTGATTCATTTGTAAATATGGTGTTACGCCCTTTTCACACAACCCGTCCCATTTCGCTAGGAAGCTCACCCTTTTCACAGAATGTCTTAAATTGCTTTCAGGGGAACGGCATAGAGCCTGTCAACGTTAGGTGATGATATTCGCCCTTCTGTTACAGTGCGGGATTCTCTACTGATAACAGAAGCGATTCTTTAGGTGCCGTTCGACGGTGTCTGTTCGTATGTCAAGTAATTACATAATATAATTATTTTAATTTTACATCTTCCTACCTCCTAGACGTACACAAGATTGCCTCTATTTGCACATTTATCGCGTGCTCTTCATGTCGACGATGTAAAATTTCATTCTGATTAGCTACAATGTACAGATACAACGCCATGGGGTTGTAAATGTACACTTCAACGAAAGCTGCATTGAGATCAATAGTTCCAGTACTTTTTGTCGGCAGTGTGTAGACGGGGAATAGACGTAAGATACCACGAGCTTTCCTCTTTGCTCATTATGCATATGAATTGAACCCATGTGTCTCATGTCTTCTCCTCAACATGACTTTCAAGACTTTGTGTAGTCAAGATGTGTCACAGCTCTCACTTCCTTGTCTGTACAATCTTCTATTTTCAGATATCGATTAAGGTCGCTAAATCAAAGAAGTGCTTTCTGTCGGGCACAAACGTCACTGTTCACTGACGAAGTGTTACATCGTCACATTCTTCATCGTGCATACACCAGTTGTTATAGGTAACATATCTAGTTTACCTGGAGCGAATACAGGCCAGATGTGTGGTTGTATAGGTCACACAATCTGTGTGGTGCTTGTTCATCTAGCATCATGTGAAATCGTTTCAAATCTAAGTACCGTTCTGTCCATAATATTTATCACATCGGGGGACTATATAATTCACCTATTTCTATATATTGTTTGCGGCAAATGTCTTTAATGTAAAACATTTCCATGAAGTGAGCGCTTATATTCAACCAACAGATGATGAGCAACTGATGACACCGTTGGTCAGAAATCCCGGTCTGACGCAATAATGGGATTTTGAGAACAGCTGTCCCATTTACACCCCAAAACATGTTTCTGAGGATTAGCAATGCAGGGTACTCTTTTGTTCTAACATTTTCGTACCTAACAAAAGATTCTGGTTTATCGAGTAGTATTCAAGCTTAGTCATGTCAGTGACTGCTTCCACTGTTCAGAGATGATGAGTTGGAGTGGTCGCATCTGTTGCTGATCTATCGGTGATGTTCTTTATTGATCTGGAAATGTAGCGTTGCAGTACTTTTGATTCACGGAGTTCTTTTGATGATGTGTTTGACTTTTGTTCACATATACAGAGTGCGCTTTGGAGAACACAACGACGCTATAGTTGAACACATCTTAGTGGATTCAGCCCCCCGGCTCTAAATCCAATATGTTTGAGAGAAGCAACGATACGTCTAACCTTCGCGGAGGTTTCTTGGGTCCTCTAATTTATTTATGTGTGTTCATTAGAGAATGGCCATGAATAGTACTCTCTTTTCTTGAACGAAGTGTAGTTTGTATTCTGTGATGCTTAAATGTAACGTCGTTTTCAGCGAGTGACAGATTGTACGTATGAGAACACGGCCTGATCGAAGCTATGATTGATGCCATTGAGAAGTGTAGTGATGAAATGACCGTCTGCTTGGTCGTGTGTGATTCTCTACGTGATAGTGTATGACAATCAATAATGCTGTTTGACTGGTAACCCGTGAAGACTGATCTTCAGTAACCCAGTGACGACAAATGGAATCGGGTGTTCAGGTGGTGCTGACACGTTTGACATATTTCCCACTTATCCCAATTGCGTAGATTGGTGCTCATGCTGTTAATCTGGACTAGACTCAATTATTTACAGAGCGGGACCATATGGCTGGAATATTGCTGAGTGCGGCAGAACACTGAACTCACTCACTCACTCATTCCACTGTCCACACAATTTCTCGGACGTTTTAGATAGGTGTTGGTATCGCAGGAAAATGGTAAATTCATGCTTTGGTTGATGCATCAACGATGACGGGACAAAACCACATTACTTTAAACCCATACTAAGGTTTTTAACCAAACGTTCTGCATTCAAGCAGTCACATGTTGTGGAGTGAAGAGAATTTCAAGCTATGAGATGGATAGCTCGTCGTTGGAGAGCTAATCACACGGAAAGCAAATTAAAAATAATGAATGTCCACTCGAGTTCAGTCCGACTTGTAATGATCTGAATACATTAAGGCCCTGTATCACAGCCTAATTACTGCTGGTACCCACACTGATATATGTCGCTGTCAGCGATTGGTCTGCCTTTCTTAACACCGTCTATCATGAATCTTCAGCAGTGTTGTAGACAACAATTGTGCTTAGTAGTTTCAGCCGCCATAATTGTGTGTGTACGTTGCGTGCAATTCTTCTACCATTGTTCTACCATTGTTGTACCATTGTTGTACCATTGTTGCACCATTGTTGTACCATTGTTGAACCATTGTTGTATCGTTGTTGCACCACTGTTGTACCATTTTATTAACCAGGATCCGTCTACGATGGGTTCAAATGCATGTTTCGTCGTAACACGGCAGCTTGGCGTTTAAGTACGTCTTCTATGGCATTGGGTAAACCATTGGCAAATGGCTTTCTGCGGACACTGACATGATAAAACACTATACTATATGTGAGTGGGCTACCTGTATCTTACATATGTCAAGGAACTAACATCAAACCCTACCCACCACATCTTACCTCCGCTAAACTCGTCTCCAGTGTACCTAACGATCTATGTTAAGCCATAACAGTATGGCTAGATTAAGCCATCATCAGATGAAACGACGTTCCGTTAAACGAAATGCTGATGTTAGCTCACGAACTATTTACCTCGAAAAGGTGGTGAAATAACGACATTCTTGCCAATTAAAAAGGGTTTCTCTTCAATATACTCGTACATAGAGTCGGATTCGGGTACATCAAAAATAGCGGAACGTGTTGTATCATTGAGAATGCGAAATTAGAACGGTGTGGATAGCCAGACACTTCAAATATTCGAGTTATCCGTAATTCGAGACAACCGGAGTCTCCAGTTAGCACGGTGATACTATATACGGATAAACGAACTGGTCTTCTTCATCGTGTTCGACATATTCTCATTCGATGGTGCATGAAATAGACACACAAAAACAAAAGCTTGTTTCTGTTGAAAATATGTGATTTATTTCCTCATAACAAGAACAATATCAACATGCATCTCCCACTGGTCAGTCGGTATCACGTGGTATAAGCTACATATTTCTAGATTATAAACATGTACTAACCAATGTACAGTTTCCTTCATTTATTTTCTGTTCGTCATATCCTGGTAATAGAATGGATTTCAGGTCGAAATGGACTCGGTCCTTGAAGTCCCTACTGAACTTGGAACGATGTTAGCAACACTTCCAACGGTCAAAATACCCACTCTTACAATGTCTGTACAAGCAGTGAATGTTTACTTTGATTTCATGGAAATCACTTTACATTGTATATACACTTAATAATAAATAAATACAAATGATAGCACCATAAGTTTCAAGTGATAACGAGTGGTCGTATCTACATAACGACGTCACGTTGAAATGATGGGGTCACGTGACCCATCACCTTATCATGTGATGTCCCACTACCCAATGAAACAGGACAAAGTTCAGTAAGCGTGGAAGTTATAATAATGACTGTTTTTACTGGCAAGATACGATGGCATTTGACGAGTGTGTTTGACTCGGCTGAAGTAAGTCTGTTTTAACACCATATACAAATGGAGATAGCTTAACCTTGCGTAGACATTTCACAACGTGTACTTGTCTAAGCGTCAGAGTTGCCTTTAGCGGAATAAGGGTTACAGTGAGTCAGCTAGATCACTGCTTCCGGTATGTTACTATGGCAACAAGAATAAACGTCACGCGTGAACCGACGTCATCGTTGGTTTTGTCGTCACATAAGATGATAAGTCTCGAATTAGCAGCGAATGTATGGAGACACATATGCTTCAAGTGGTTTTATATCCATTGACATAAGGTTGAGTATCACCTCGTCTTCAAAACGTTATTGTAACAAAAGCAAGACACTAATGAAACAGCCATGTTGTTGGTCCCTAGTTTTGAGTGACTCCGAAGGTCTGAAAGGGTAAAATCACTTGTAGATGACGAAAGCACGGGCCCAGCAAAGCGATGACGTACAGCAACTGCAGATAGTTTTCAACGAAACATATCCAGATATTGGTAAGTTCCATCAAGGTCCTAACTACGTCTGACACATTGACCTGAACCACTTCCGGACTATTTTAAAGGTATTCAGCACTCTGTATATCAATAGTTTGATTTTACATTTCACACAATATCATAAACATTTGCATGATTATACAAGCTGTAGTATAGCTTTTGTCAAAATGATAATTTTCAAAATAAATTAAATTAATTTCATGTCACTTACTACAAAAGACTTAATATAATCAAAGCCATAATATACATAGCACTGCATTTTAATAGATGCCAACAACATTTTGTTATGCATGTGGACAGAACTATGTATCTGTATCTCGGAGTTCAAAGGTTTGACGAAATGCTTTTTTGGCCTGCCCGGTAGTCGTGTTCCGATTACACCTAATAGTGCCACAGACATGAAAAAAGTGTTATGGGGACAAACAATGAACATATTTGCCCCTCACTGTAAGTGTCTTCACTGAAACCCTTGTTTGCATTTGCCAGTAGACTTGGTGTGAAATCTATTTCCATGGCTTGCACAGTCGTGAGACACCTCACAGTGTGCTTCATTGTTTCAATTTGCGGAGGGCCTAAGCACACATCCCGACCTGGGGACAGGCGCCATTCAGACCAGATCCCTGTTGCGTATGCCTTGCATTAGACCATCCCACGGTCAACACATGCTCCAACCTTGTCAACATAAGGCATCGCCGTCAACACAAAACAGCGTTCTTTATGACACGTCATGAAGACGGGACGTGACAGCGGTCAATAACTAGACTTATGACCGTCCGGGTCACGTCCAGCCGAAGTCTTGTTTCACCATTTGATAAAACTTCAGATTAAAAGGACGGTAAAAGTCTCTCAGTCTCTGAACTACGTCAGGATCGACGTGAGGATGACGACGACCCTTGGTTTTGCCTAAGCAATGAGGTCTTCCACTACCTTCAGGCTTTTTCAGACAAGGGAATCCTCTGGTCTGGTTGAGGTAGAAATGCTTATCAGTAATTATCCGTTTCAGGCCAAGGAAATCCTGAACCTTAGCCATCTCTCCTGCAGGATCAGATATCAAGTTTTCCCCACTCACGAAATGCATTTGTTCCAACGGGAAATACCTCAACCAACGTTCCACGTGTTTGGCATAAACTCCAATCCTCACAGCACCCCACTTGGTGTCGACAAGGCGGGTCGTGTTGTCTATGAAAGCCATTTGCTCAAAAGGTTTTAAATAAGGCCTTTTTGTGAAGGACTGAGTGTAGTCTGATATTGCACGAGTCACCGGGTCCCTAACTACCACAATCAGTTTTACGCCCTTGGACATGTTGAAGACCTTCTTGGGAACTTCACGGGTGACGAAGTAGCTTGGGGTCTTCTCGATGGTCACCTGACCCGGAAGTGTGGTCGGCATCTGTCGCCTGCAGAGAGAAGAGACATTGTTAGATAAACATGAAATATTCTTATGAAACTACACTATGATAACATTGTTCTGTTGAAAACATCACGTGAATCAGACGGAAGGAAAGTCTAAGGATTTAGGTCACCAAACCTGCAAGAACCGGGGTGATCTGGGATTCAAACCTACTACAAGCGGATTCGGACGAAGTTAATTACTATCATTTATAGCGATAACACGTCTGATACGAGACTTGTTTGTTTGTATTTAACACCGCACTAGAAAAGATTATTGCTACGAACATAGATCGATGCATTGCCAGTCAAGATCCGGATTGGTTTAAGATAAAGACCTTAATGGAAAATGTCATCATTCACTATACAGTTCAACAACTGAAACGAATTCCTGGCAGTGATTCTTTCTGATGTTGCCAGGTTCCTTTTGGGAAGCTGATATATATTGGGATTGCGCTACTTCAATGGATATTGTTGTTATTACTTCAATAACCGCGGATATGCGAAAATTCATAAATTCACAAAGAAGGTGGATTTCAAATGTCACTGTCTGGCATAACTGGGCCAGTGCGATAATTTATTCATTATTTCATTGCCACTCACGTCTCATCTGTCAGCAACTAGCGCACATAAATTTCATTGGATAAATATATGCTTATCATAATACACATAAACATCGTGAACTTTCCACATCCACATTCATCAAAACTCTGACATGCGCTGTGCAGAAGGATTAGTGCAGTAGCTGCTGTGGGCGATATGAAACGCCGCCAGGTTTCGGATTTCACGCTTAGAAGAACAGTTTGATGTAAAGCGATGGATTGTTATATGCACGACCACATCATAACCCATCATACCAAGAATACCAAAAAAATGGAAACGCAAATAGTGTTACTATATTTAGCAAGTTTTGGCACACGAAACCGATAATGTAGCCCCCGTAGTGTGCTATAATAAAATTTAACGCTGTAGTCAAATCCTAGTGACAGCAACATGAGTTGTTCGAAGATGATGTATTTTTAACGTTCACCTAAAATCTTTGATGGTATTTCGGAATGATACGTCTCGAAGGGTGGATAACTCGAAGATCAAAGTTTTAAACTGTTATTTGCACAATACTGGAAATGCATTCAAACTTCGATGTTTCGAAATCGATATTTACCCTTCATTTGGCATTCTGTTGCGAATATATCTACTTTGGTTTATTGCGTCCCTGGATGACACAGATTATCCTCAATAGCAAATTAACTTAATATCAGTAATATCATGGAAATTGGGTTCCATTTGCAACGCACAAAGTTAGCAAGAGAATGAATATCAAACAACGCATATCACACAACAGACATGTACTAGTGTGACACTGGATTTCCGAATTGAAAGCGCCATTATGTAATTGAATGCTACGTTCCAAGCTCGCTACACATTCATTAATCATTTACAGGCAGACAACACCTAGCACGGAGAGAATGAAATTCACAGAAGTACCGCCTAGCCAATCAAAGAGTAAACATTTCGATTCGTAAAGGGCAATATTGATACACTGCTGAAATCGCCAATAAACTGATCCTCATTAATCCTCTCCGGCGTCGAGAAGACTCGCTTCTGTCGCCTCTGGGTAGCTCACAGCTCATAGCTCTGGTACAGAGTTCGAGGTGACCTTCACTAGGAGAGCAGTTGTTTACGTCATTTGGCAGTAAATGGTTCTGGAAACATTGTAGCCATATCTGAATTATAGTCTTATTGTACTTTAATCAGACCGTTATTTCATTTATTTCTCATGAAACTATTCTTAGGTTATCCGCGTAAGAAGAAATATAAACAAAGGATTAATATACTGTTGAAGCGTCTCTATTACTACAGTTAGTATCTGAAAAGTGGAATCTGGTAAATTATCTTTAGTAAATATAAAGGTTCACAGAATATTTTTAAATTTCATCAAGGATGAAAATGAAGATACTTTGTTTGTCATGCTCTGAGAGCGTACGTCTGGAAGTACGGAATTTCCATCAATGATTCCCATGTTGTGTACTCTTAACAAAAGTAGAGAACTTCACTTTTACTTTGCGATTGAAAAATTATGAGATACATCGGGGTCAGTCAATGTTGATATGATAATATGCGACGGTGTTCGAGTACATCACTATTTGTATTTCCTTATGACCATAGTTGATGACCAGTGTATGACGCGAAATTTGCATGTGTACGATTTTCATTTTCAAACAAAAAATAGAACGGCTAGTAACTAACACAAACAACTGTGTGATGGTTGTGGAAACCGTGAAAATCACGAATGCTCGTGCTTGTGTATGGGGGCGACTGCGTTGTGCACGTGCATCCCATGTGTTGTGTTACGGGGTGGTGATAAAGAGAAATGGCGGTGAGTTCATAACATGTCTGTCCTTGCTAACGCTTATACTTCCTATCCAAGTTCAGGTTCTCCTATTTTTATGAAAGCGTACCCGTTACCTTTACTAGAACTAGTAAAGGGACTCTGTCCTCCCTTGCAGACAGCATTCAAGCAATATGCCAAATAATTATAACATTTTACCAGCAATATCCAAGCAAGTATATTCCCAAAATATTTTTAAAAAAACATCCAAGGTTTGGTTTGGAGTTTTCGAAAATAAACCTTTGCTAAAACACATCATATTTTCTGCTAAAAGACATATATATCCTTGCACTATAAAAAAAGTATTTCAAAAATCAATAATTTCTTAAAAGTTTTGAAAGACATTTACATTGTCGAAGAATTCATATCCAGAATGAACAATACTTTTGATGACAAATGGTTTCGTTTATCCTCAATTTTCAAGCTCTGATGTAATCTGCAATGTAACTTGAGTATATATTTGTTGTTTAGATCATAATTATCTAACTGTTGATGAACTTTGATCATGAATATGTCCACTCATGGTCTTAATATATATGCTTGTACTCAATCACGGGAACAAATCAAAGAAACATCAATGTAACTATTCTAACAATATTCAAGCGCTATTTCAGAAACATTTAGAATCCATTGCGACAATATTTCAGAAACATGTCATCAATATTCTGGCAATATTTCGACAACATCCCAGCAAAACTTCAACGTGTTGTGTTAATTGTCATTATCAACTGAGTTGATTGCAGATCTGAGGTAACCAATTCCCCTGTCTCTATGGAGGAAGTATACGTGCAGCACAGTATCACACTATACCGTTGTTGACGGGCCTGACTGCTGCAGCAGACCCGTCTCTGAGTGACGCCTTTGAGATGATGGTAGGATTACATTGGCAGTCTTCACTACAGCAATGGGGCCGGATGGAATCATTCCAAACAGAGCGTGTTGCTGTGTGGTATATTACATTGTTGTTAGGGATGTTGCTAGGCTGGTCACATGACCAACATGAGAGAATAAGAAACAGTAATATGAGAAACGTTCTCCATAATGCAATGTCGTCATGTATTTAATAAAAGCAGTCTTGTTTTTGTATTTGTTTGCCATCGTACTCCAGAATATTCCGTCCTTTTCGCCTATCTGGACCAGACGAACGAGTGGCTGACATCATGAACATCGATCTATCCAAATAGGACACGATGACATGCATCAAGAATCAATCAAGTCAGCGAGTCTGACCACTCGATACAGTTTGTCGCATCTGTGAGAAGCATTATCGATCCGGACGTTCACTCGTTCTTCTCTCGGACAAATGAAACTATGCACTTGAATTTTGCGTTTGATCCAAATATTATGAAACGTTTCTTGTCTGACCTGCGAGCATATTATCCCCACACTACGTAGAGCGCAATTGAATACTGCTTTCATTCAAGCCACCTTCCAACATGGTTGTGTACTTTCCTTTACTCGAAGTATCTCACATATCTAACATATCCCACACGCACGTTCGGGTAAATGTGAACTTGAATATTTTAAGTGAATGAAAACTTTAGCTGACGACTGATAATCATTGGTTTCCTATTTTCTCATGTTTGGATTCGAACTCATTGTTTCCGTGTAGTATATCTGGCTCATCGACCAGTTGAGCTCACTCTATCAAAGTGCTTTAGGGTCAATTTTCGTAGGATCAATACGCTAAACGACTTCACAGCTTAGGACCACAATCTCCGATTCATCGACAATGTAGGATAAGACAAATTGATTGTAAAACAATTTGATGTAAGTGAGTTGTCAGTGAGTGAGAGAGTGAGTGAGTGAGTGAGTGAGTGAGTTTAACGTCGATATTTTCCCAATTATTAATCCAAAAATCAACCTGACTGGATCACATTTCGGAGACTATCAAACACCAAGCCATTAGACACGAGTAGAATCAACTACCTGTATAGCACGGCTGTATATAAACATCCCCCAGCTATGAGAGACGCCGGACTACAATGGTGAAGAGCTGAGATCGATGGAACGAGGCGGTGTTACAAGACCTATACTCATTCAAGCCAGTGCTTACCTCTAACAACGCAAACAACTGGAGCACCGGTAATAACTGGAGAACAGTCTTTTGCACTCTGTATTCATGGCTATTTCTATACATGATTATCCAGATCCGGATCCCGGATCAATCGGAGACTGTGGTTAACATTGATCTGGAAGCTGAATTAACCCAATTACGGCTGCCTTTGTCCAAGCATCCTGGGAAATATGTTCCACCGAGATGCCGTATTAAGACAATACGCTTTATATAGTGTGGTGCGAGTTTCATGCTATCGGCAGAACATCTGAGGCAATATCTCAAGTTATAGTAGGAATTGCAATTTATCTTCTATGTATGATTAAATTTTCTTAGATTAATATATATGTAACGCAATTACAAAGAGTTGTTTGAGCGCAGAAAAGGTTGGATGAAGCTAATGAGTAATCTTTGGTCACGTTGCTGTGAAGTTGAAAATATTTTCAGAAACTGTGTCGATAATAAGTGATCTTAATGACATTAGTAAATGATAGCGATATCTGGTGTTCCGTTGAATTGAATTAACCCATTATGTGCACAAGTTTTTATTAGCTAAAACATGCTTTCGGTTAGATGATTAGTATTATCAAGGATTGATTTCATATAGCTAAGGTTCCGTAAAACAGCTTTGAAAAAGATGTTCATACGAGCCAACGTTTATTACATCTTTCCATTAAAGGATAAGTTACGGAGTCAGCCTGGCAGATAATATGGATGAAGTGGATATCTATCTCCGAACCTGAGCTGTACAATAAGATCGCGAAACGATCGCACGGTATCGTGGTAGAAAACTCATTTGCTCTAAATGCATAGTCGCCGTGCAAGGCGTGGTTGCATCTCTGAGTTTACGTTTGATCACAGCATCTCATTAAGCCGTTGTAGATGAAGTCGTGATCGGTATTGCTGCTGGTGGTGCTGTTCCTTGTGAAAGATCCCGACAAGATTAAAAGCCCGCTTTGTTTGTGATGTTTAAGCCTATCCGTGCATCTTCATGTGTTTTTATATACGTGCGGGAATCAAAAGTAAACTCTCTGGACCGATATGCCATCAGTGTTACGACTGGTGTTTAATTCTGCCTAACAACTATGTATCATCAGAAAAAAGACATCATCTTTGATCAGAGTGTAAGGGGATGAGCAGAGCAGTCACAGGGGATGTGTAGCCCAGTGGTGACATCTCGCGCTCACAGATTGACTGCCAATGCTGATCACAATCAATGCAGCAGCCAGGCGAAAGAGGCTTAGCACTCAAGTCACTTTGTCGCGGAAACTCGGGTCTGAATCAATACTTTGTCTACTTAATTACACCAAGTAGATCATTGGCACGGAGACCAGAGATGCCTGGAGCAGGATGAGGACCCCAAATCGTGAAGAGGACCGCGTACGCTTTTGTGCAGGTCCTTCTGAGCATGGAGGTGGGGGTGGTGGTTAAAGTGGAAAAGGTCGGCTGTAAGCGTATTTTAGTGATCGGATCAGGGTGAAAAGAAACCGGCTGGGATGGATGCAGTAAGGGGATCAGAAATAGGAACAATAAATAAGGGGTAACACTAAATTAATTTAATCCCTCGCATGTCGTGTAACAGGGGTTTTGTGGAGGACTGTATCGTGGGATAAGTGCTTCACTGTCATCGCTATTGGCTTTGTCCATTGAACACGTTGAGAACTACTTAATCATCTTGGTGTTGAGAATGGATGTGAATAACGGTAGTTCTGTGAGTGAAATCCCACTAAATTACAAATACTATGAAAATGAGTTGATAGTGAAACACAATAAAGTCGACGATGTTTGGTCATGATTTTGGGATGTTATGGTTTTAACGCAAGCTAATTCGAATTCTTTCTTACAAGTTGTGTTTATTGTCATTGAGGATTTGCATTGTTAGGGTTAATATTTGGTCAAGTCCATATTTTTTACTTATGATGTTGTTTTCTTTTGGGTTTTTTGATTGTTTGTTGTTGTTTTTTTGTTTTGTTGTTGTTTTGTTTGCTGGGTTTTTGTTGTTGTTATTGTTGTTGTTTGTTGTGGTTTTGTTTGTTTTTCGTTGGATGGATGTATTGTTTCATCTATCAAAGTAAGGTCAGTAAAGTTCAACCTAATGCCATCCGATGGTGAAACATGTTGGCGGACACGACATTACATAATCATATATGATCAAGCCGATCGGACACCAGAGAAAAATGTCCTGGTATCGGATAGATGTTGATATCAGCATAAGAATATTGGAGAATTAATAGGTAATAGATTTACACTGTGGAGTTTTACACTCTGTGTAGGACGACTTAATGGTTCTACTGGTTCCTGCCAATAACAGATTGGAATGTTTCGTTGATCAACGGTGATGGTCTATCATTGTCTGTACCATCCAACTCCCAAGTGTCATTTAAACCTGTATCTACAGCTCAGTGACCCGCTTTCAAACACCATAATGACAGTTATGTATTTGCATTTTGCATTTAAGGTTATGTACTTAACATTTATGACTATAAAGTTAAGATGTCATGACACGATAGATTACCTATAGTAATCCCGAAGAATAGGATGGTCCTTAACTTATTTTGAGTAGTATATCTATTTAACCATGCATACAACAGTAATAAAGTGACTCTATTCCTTGACAAACCCATGCGCCATCACCGGCACAGCACGCCGCCATTAAGACATATGAACTCCAACTTTCAAGAATAGTACGTCGAGTGTGAAATTAAATCACGATACTACAAAACAGATTCAGGGCGCAAAAAGCTTTTACAACAATCGTTTGTTTATCACAGCGCAAAATAAAACCTATAAAGGTAGACTTTACGCCCCAGGACGCTACTTCAAATAAATAGCTACAACCCGGACTTACCGCTACACCCGGCTGGTTCTGGTTTTCTACCTGATTCTTTGTTAATACAGAATATTCAAAACATGGGGTAGTACCATTTATACATTATCACAGCAAGGTAATCCCATTTATTAAAACATATTCTTTTGAAAAACCTATCCGATCTTCTCTGAAATGGCTCCATTTCTTTTCAAATGAACTAGATCTACGTCTGTATGTAAGGTCAACGCTCGATGACCCGGGGAAGGGACAACAATGACGTGAGATGACCCTCCCCTTGCTCTACCCCGGGGTAGATTACAACCAGCGATATATTACCTTAGTGTGTGACTTGTAGGGTAATTAATGTACTGACTGACCCCAAGATACCATCACCTTACATCCGTGTTAACCCCAGGTGTTACGCGAGATGCTATCTGATCTACATGACGTCGAACATTACGTTACCAGGGTTCCGGGACGCTCACGTGCGACCTTGTGGTTTCTCAGCCAGGTGTGAGGGTGCCAGCCTGGCCCTTAGCAGCACCTTGTCACGATATTTATCCTACGCTTGAGTCATTTACCTAAAAACATTACGCTTCCGAGGAATGACTTAAGCGGGGGTAATTTGGGTGTTTATTTGTACAGGTTGTGTCCTTGACGAGTTGTGCCTGTAACGCCGAAATTTAGAAAATGTACAGCTTGGTTCAGGTGAGACTTGGCCAACAAACTGTAAAAGAGGGTCT
This sequence comes from Haliotis asinina, assembly GCF_037392515.1. Lineage (NCBI taxonomy): Eukaryota > Metazoa > Mollusca > Gastropoda > Lepetellida > Haliotidae > Haliotis > Haliotis asinina. The sequence continues at coordinate 11,972,862 of NC_090284.1, forward strand.
GTTTGTTGCTGGCCACTGTAGGTGGTTTCATGTGTTTCAAGGTTTAATCTCTCAACACAAGTGATATTTAAACAAAGTTTTACAAGAATGAAGTTGACAAGAAGCACAACCAGTTTAACCTCCATGGATTTCTCTCACATTTACAGGCAACTGTGGCCTGGCTGGTTTAGTATACCATCGTATCCCGAGTGGGAGATGTAGGGGGATATTTGGAATTGCAGAAGATTAAAGCGTCATTCACTCACGCACGCACGCACAAGACAAAGGGACGCACCAGTCACCAACCCGTAAACTCAACACTGACAACGCCTATCCATATCTCATTAAGCGTACATGACACACTGTCATCGAAAATGAATTTTTATGACAAAACAATTTCGGTTGTCGGTCGGCATGAAGGTCAGATCACAGTGCGTGTAGAGGCCACCGACTTGCGTGCTGTTACGTGGTCAACAGCTGTTGTCTTAATTAGCAAACAAAAAATCGAAAATATTGTTAGAAGCAACGATTTTTTTCTTATATGCCAGCAATCTGACCCCAGCGTGTTACCGGACATGCTGTCACCACGTGCTCACCTCCTCAGGCACCGTGTGCTGGTACGCGTTTCAGCCATTCTCTAGTGAAAAAGAGGATGTCATTTCCCAAGTCTGTGGTTTTGTAGAGTTATGCGTGCGTCATAAACAATGATCCTGTACATGGAGTTTTATCTGGAGTATATTTTCAGTCACGCCATGGCCATGCCTACACATGGCAATACCACGTCTTTGTGAAATGTGTAAACTGTACCATGCCATAGGTTGTTAATTCCACCACGCCTTCAGGAACACATGTCAGCAAAAGCCTTTTAATCCAACCAAGCCTTAAAGAACACATATCAGATATACTACGTAAGAGACAGTTTGTCAACCAAGCCTTATACAACATGTATCAGAAATGCCACGTCAGATATAGTTGATCAACCAAGTCTTAAAAAAACATATATTAGATATACTACATAAGAGACAGTCGATCAACCAAGCCTTAACATATATCGGATATACTACGTCAGAGGCAGTTAATTAACCAAGCCTTAAAGAACATATATCAGATATATTACGTCAGAGGTAGTTGATCAACCAAGCCTTAAAGAAGATATATCAGATATACCACGTCAGAGACAGTTGATCAACCAAGCCTTAAAGAATATATGTCAGATATACCATATATCTGATATATATCATTTAAGATGTTAAAGAATTTATGTGAGCGATAGCTGAACGTCTGAGAGAGATATTCATATATCTCTCTGGGTCAACAACTTTCCAAGTCTCATTAATCAGTTTGGCATATCCTGGAATGATACTAATATCTTATGACAGATCGAACAGCATATCCTGAGGCACTTGCTACAAGTCCAGCTGCAACTTCAGCGACATTCACGTCAACGGTGGACGACTTCCATGAACGATCTGGTGTACGGGGCGCGGGAGGTGATGAAACAATGATCAACATAGATGAGGAGCACACATCTCAAGAGTGAGTGAGTGAGCGTTTAACGTCATTTTGAACATTCCAGTAATATTACGGTGTGTTTCGGTGAAAGACACGATCAGGGAGACATAATGTGTGATTTCGTGAACGGTGATAAAGACGAATCACGAAATATACCCTACTTACAGCTGGCTTGAATTCTCCTTCCATACTGCCCCAACAACAATCTCTCCACGTGTTAACATTGAATACATGTTCAACAGATATAAGCACTTTCAAGCACACCATATCCGCGCCGACCGCAGCCGTTACCTACGACCTATAACACCAGGGCCCTGTGTAAATATCGCGGAGTGATAAGCACGAGGTAGGACTATATAATATGCTTGTTATGAACTGGCTAATCTCGCCACTAAATATTCTGGCGGTTGGATTCATCAACTAACAGAACCCATGTGTTTCGTGATAAACAGGCTTATGCCATAATTCTGAGTATCGCCGATGAACCGGCGCCCGGAAGTTCAATCTCGTCATCGGGTTTCATTTACTTGATTGTATACGATTAAATTGATCGTAATTCCTTGTTATAATCTTTTCATTTCGACATAATCCGATACCCATAAATATAGACACTCAAATTAATAAGCATTAAGCCCAAGAGTTGAAAAGCGTCTATGTTGTTGGTTATTTAATTAGCGTCATATTTACTTGACATGAACTATTACGCCGGCCTTGACACAGATCTAGCTTGACGCATATCAGGTTAAGAGAGTTTCTCTAGTCTAAATTGTTAAAATTTTATCTTCAGTGTTTCAGTCTGTTACTCCTTCAAATGTGGAAATGTTGATATATTATTTAAAACTGATAAAAGTATTCATACATACGAAATTGGCGCCATTGCATCTTCACCGAAACAGACTGGAGCTCACTGAATCATTGATATTGCCACCTCAAGCTCTCACAGGACAATAGGAGCAAAACACACTATGCTAACACGTTTGATTGGAAACTAACATCCGAGGCATTATTCATTTATACTACAAATATTCTATCTTTGTGTGACGGGTTTTGCATTACATGCAGTCAGTGTCAGGTAGTGGCAGCAGAAACAGGAAGTACCGTTCTCAAGTGAATGGTAATTTATGCCTCGCAAGAATGCTAACACTAATAAAATGATAATAATAATCATAACACAACCGAAATACTAACGATCATTTGTGACCATATGGAGGTTGAAGTAGCCGTTAGACCACCATAAAGGAACAACTCCCGACTAACGACTTTCCGAATCCACTAAAGTCTTCTTATGCCGGAATAACAAGGTCATAAACCCGTGGCACCTTCCCCTGGCCTTGAGATACAGATTTAAGCATATTCTTAACTATCGAGGATATGATTATGTGCGAAGCCGTGGGGCTTTGGTCAATCTCCACCAATTAGCTACCGCTAACCCTCCCACTCCATGACGGCTTGGGGCTCTTGCAGGAATCGTTCCAGGGAGATCTCTACGAGGACACCATCGCGGTTCGGCGGACAATGACTCCGTGACACGGAGACAGGCCTGATATCCAAGGTCCCGCTCCTCAAAGCGAGTTTAGCACTATAAATGTGGTTACTCCCATACCGAAACACAGACCCACGATATATGACATGTATTTCGCTCTAAGGAAACAGGGTCGAGGAACAGAACGAATACGCCTCAGTAGAAAACAAAAGTAAACAACGCCCATACTTCAAATAAATCTTAAGTGTTAAATAAAAACGTTCGCTTTGTCTCTCCAGAACGTTTTAAAAATACCAACAGCAAACAGTCGCTTAAATTTGAAGGAGGTGTATTTGTGGAAAATGGTGGATTTGGCTTTGGAGGAACAGGAACATCGGTCTTCAGTAATTAGGTCAGGTAGGGTAGTGGTTAGTGGTCTCGTCATGCTGGAGACCCGGGCTTGAGACCCTACATAAGAACAATGCATGAAGCCCATTTCGAGTGTCTTGGTGGAATATTTCTTAACACGGCTTAAACCAGACTCACTCACTCACTCATTCTCACACTTCAGTGTACAGGTCTCGCTAACCTTCTGATGCCAACAGTTTGTGCAGACATTTTATCGCCACGTATTCTCATTGATATATTGAGGGCGGAGCTGTCGACAAGCACTGCCACCTATCCGGATATTGGTAGATAAATCATTGGTAACAGACTGGTTCAGATTAGACAAGCAAACGAAAAGAGCGAGTAACTCAAGTATATACAGTTGTCCGTCCACGTCGGTTGCCGAGCTATCAACCGTCTGTAGCATTCGTCTCATGCAGACAGCTCTATTATAAATACATACACAGGCATTAAACCAGCTCCATAACTCAGGGGATATTTAAACAAGATAGGAGAGACGTCAGGAAGTTATATTTGCTCCGCTATTGTTATCTCGGCAGCAAACACGGGCAAAGCGGAGCAGGAGAGACTCAATGTCCACGTACGCGTCCCACAAATAAGAACGGGCACTAATATACCTGTTCTTCTGTACAGTAACATGACCGCAGTGGTCTGGGTGTCGACCTCACTGGCTGGTATGTCGAGTTCGGTGACTTGTGTGACTCGGCCTAGGTAAGAGCATGTCGGCTTTAGTGACTTGCGAGTTTATTTATTTATAGTCTACAACTTCAATGGCTTCTGCGATTATGGTGCTTACACATCAATCTTACTTCGATTGTTTATAGTTTAACGCTGTGTGTTTTATATTCTGCGGTATGTGCAAGTTTAAATCTGGAACTAGAGAATCCAGTGATTGAAATCATGAGCATCGAACTACGTCACTGGGATACCATGACATGCATAAATCACGTCCTTGAGCCTGACCACTCGATCCTGTTAATCGCATCTTACAAATTGCGCAAGACCAATTACAACCCGGATCTTCAAGTCTCTGTTTTATCATAATCAGACTTTAAGATAAGTGTACTGGATGCCGAACAGATTCCTTTGAAAGTGGACTTTGATGGCGTGAGTGTCGACAGATGTCCATTGCAAGCCGAAGGATTCGCCTCACCAGCCCCTGTCTGTCTCACAATCATTGAACTACATTACTTTCCTCCAATCTAATGCTTCTGGTGTGAGGATCTCATAATTGAAGTCACGATTTTCCTCTGAATCACCAACCTCTCTAATCCTCTATTTCAATTTGAATAATTATTTGTTTCCTTCAAAAAATAAATGTTCATAGTAGCGTCAGTGTATAACGTGACAATCCCCTACTGACAAAGGCTGAATGATAAAAGCCAACTAACAACGCGGACCGGAGGGTGGTATCTGATTTTTCCATGGCATTCTATAAATACATCTAGCCTATTGGTGATAGAAAGGTTGGACTGTCATGTCTGAGAACTGGCTTCACTTCCCCCCATTGGTAGAATCATACAACAAGGTTGTGGGGTAGCCTAGGTGCTAAAGCGTCCGCTCATCACGTTGAAGACCTGGGTTCGTTTCTCCACATGGTTACACTGTGTGAAGTCCATTTCCGGTGTCTCCTTGTGTTAGTACTGAAATATTGCTAGAAATGACACTCACTCACTCACAATCACCTTCTTCATAGAATAATGAAAATGGAGCTTTTTATCTCATGACCTCAGTTTCGTTTAACACACTGCACCTACATCTGCCTGTCCTCAGACTGAACTGATGTTTCGGATATTTTCGGTTGAAGCATGCGGACAGTGAAAATCTGAAATGTCACCAACAAGATGAAATAGACCTAAGTACAAATAAGCCGCTTGAAGTCAGGTCCAGCCTGTACTTCGTGTTTCAGTCGTCCATATTTTGGGACAATTGGGCCACGTGGGATTAAACCACGTGCCTATATTCATCACGAACTGTTGACTCAATTACATTTTTTGAGTACATTGTTGGTCCAGTATTTGCTAACAGTGGCGTGTTTCCTTCAAGGAGCCCACGGCAACCTAATTTTCATAACGCAATATGGATGATGTCAATACGCTCTAAAGGGCACAGAACCAATAAGCTATAGCTACTATTTCTACCATAGCTGTACTGTCAAAGCTAGTGGAATTAACGGATCTTTATACAGAATGGTGTCTACCGAGCTGTGACAACGTGCTTCATTATGTTTAAGCCGAGCTAATGGTCTTTGCCAATAGTTGATCAGGTGTGAAATCCCCAAGCTGACTTAGCGTTCTTGTGTCATTAACTCGTAACGCTGTTCAATCAGCTGGGGAGCTCATGTAGATTCTGGTGCGGTGTCCTCCACAGCACTTCCAGTCAATCGCCATCTTGTGTAGTGATCTGTGACTTGACAGATCGTCAATCTAACTTGTCATCTCCGTGCAACCATTATGAATGGCCTTGTACATATATTATATATGTCATAAATGACAACATAAAAGGATCGACGAGGTATGAGAGTTGTCACGGTTCATAAACCATTGTTAAATTAACGTCTTTGAAGCGCTTGCATATTCATTGAGTATAAAGAGCAACGGAGAAAACGAGCCAACCTAGTCTGAAACAAGCTGTAATGTACCATTAGGTCGATTCGTTTCAAGATTACAAAGGCTGCAGGAATTCCAAATCACTAAAATCTCCCTGTCCCAAAATAGGCCAGAAATCCACGACCGCTTAAACAGAAAACAAAACCTTGGTGCCAACGAAATCCTCCAAGACATGTGGCACCTTTGGGATCTACATAGTAACAAGACATTATCAAGGGTGTGTTTGGTCCGTGTTGGCACCAATGGTAAGAATGCCGGACTGGCTCAGTGACAGATTACCATTGTCAGAGGTGTCGGTGACGTCCGAGACGTGAGGGACTGGATGTGCCGATTGGTAGCCGGAGTTTGGTTACGCCAGGGACTGTATAAGACTATTTGTAGAAGGGCACAATCGTTGGGTGAGAGATTGGGTGTGTCATGGGCGTGTTGGGATGGGAGACAGAACATTCAGAAAATAGTGCTACGTGAGTGTCTTCCTGTAAACCACCCTGTCATAATAGAATTTACTTAATTCTAACAAGCTATTTGATACCATTAATGTGCATCTTTGTTCCAAGCTGAATGTGTACTAATAAACATGCACGTGACTTTTCAAACTATACCTCACACAAACTCGAGGATCTTGATAATTTGGAGGCAACGTATATGCATTTGTGCGGAGACCATTTACCGATGGTATATGGTCTCTGATTTGTGTAATTCATATTCAACAACAAATACATACGCGGAGAAAGATCTATGACATCTAATTTTCTGTGTCTGTGGAGACTGAGTGCCCCCAAAAATATATTCTAGCAAGACGCGTTAAGCATAAAGAAACTATTATGGAATATATTAAACTCTTTATGTAGTGATTCGCATGTCCGCGATTCTCTGTTGGCAAGTGTCAAGTTGTCAAGTGTTCAGTTTCATTATATGCCGTTCAATAAACAGTAAGGGGTAATCAAATGTCCGAGCAGACCACTAGCTAATGCCAAAGCACATGAGAAAATGTCAATGCCAAAGCACATGAGAAAATGTCAATGCCAGTGCATATGAGAAAATGTCAATGCCAAAGCATATGAGAAAATGTCAATGCCAAAGCACATGAGAAAATGTCAATGCCAATGCACATGAGAAAATGTCAATGCCAGTGCATATGAGAAAATGTCAATGCCAGTGCATATGAGAAAATGTCAATGCCAGTGCATATGAGAAAATGTCAATGCCAAAGCACATGAGAAAATGTCAATGCCAAAGCACATGAGAAAATGTCAATGCCAAAGCACATGAGAAAATGTCAATGCCAATGCACATGAGAAAATGTCAATGCCAGTGCATATGAGAAAATGTCAATGCCAAAGCACATGAGAAAATGTCAATGCCAAAGCACATGAGAAAATGTCAATGCCAGTGCATATGAGAAAATGTCAATGCCAAAGCACATGAGAAAATGTCAATGCCAATGCACATGAGAAAATGTCAATGCCAGTGCATATGAGAAAATGTCAATGCCAAAGCACATGAGAAAATGTCAATGCCAAAGCACATGAGAAAATGTCAATGCCAGTGCACATGAGAAAATGTCAATGCCAAAGCACATGAGAAAATGTCAATGCCAGTGCACATGAGAAAATGTCAATGCCAAAGCACATGAGAAAATGTCAATGCCAAAGCATATGAGAAAATGTCAATGCCAAAGCACATGAGAAAATGTCAATGCCAATGCACATAAGAAAATGTCAATGCCAGTGCATATGAGAAAAGTCATATCCATACAAATGTAACATTTCCAAAGGAATAGAATAAATTGTCACATTTCACCCTGATTTCTCTTCATCATCCGTCTCCTCTTCAGTTTCATCATTTACATTTTATCAATCTTGTAAATCAAACATCCTCTACTTTTTAATGGTATACTTGGTGAAAATATTTGCAAATATCAAGGATGTATTCGCCACATTCATTGAAGCGTGCTTTTCTTGCCGCACACAGCACTAGTATTAAAGTCGATACGTGATCAGTATATCATGAGGATTAGTTGGATGTGATATTCATCAACAATTCCGCATCATCCGGGCCTCCCAGAAATCTAACCTTCCCCGTAATTAGCACCTCAGCTGTTGACAAGATAGCATCAGCCTCGCACTTGACCACTACCCATCTGCCGGTATCTTCTCATATGACCAGTCCACTTTTCAAAATGGCCGGATTTAGTATCATGGCCGCTTCGAAACTCCGGGAACACAAAGGGCACATCAAAGCTGGTGAAGCATGCATTATTCCCCGATTATTCAACTGACCTCGGTAGAAGATCTCCGGGAGATTCCGACAACGGTCGCATCATGGACCGAGTCTGTCACTCCTGAAGATCATGGATTTTGTGCACGTTATGCCTGATTTCATGCTTCGTTTAAACCTTTCAGCCTACCACTAAGAGCATTCTCGTTGGCTGGACAGCTGGATATTAGGATACTGCCATTATTGACAGATGTAGTCCAGGAATGGTCTTAGGTTGGGGAGGTTGTCTATTCAAGACATCAACCATCAGTGTTGTGTACCTCCTGAACATTATGCACACCGTCGACATTTGTGTTTGCATTACCAGGCAACTTCAATGATGTCTTCACCCAAAATTGCTAACTCAGAAATACTTACCACACATGAAATCAAATGTGGTTTAAGATATAATTAAGAGGTGTACTAGACTAGATTTGTGGTTATCTGAAAAGCCGCGATATTGCTGGAAGAAATGCAGTGCAGCGTAAAACCATACCCATTCACATAAAAAGGATTACGTATCATTTCCCAGTAAACGTGTGCTTGCAGTGCTAATACGTCTGTAAACATCTAGGCTTACATAAGTTTCTAGGGTTACAATTAATACTTCAACTGATAATTTCTTTAAAAAATAATAAATAACAGACTGGGGTCCTCTATCTACACTTGCACTTTAAAGGATATGCATGTTTAGGCTTAGCATAGAGACTTGGAGCAAGGCTAGTAAATATAAACTGTGAGATATTTTTCTTAAACGTCTGTCAGTGCACTGACAAGAGACATTGTAAGGGGCTGTGTTAGTCGCCCCTCGTAACTATCTAGACACGCTTTCATTGCTGTGACACATTCCTCCCATATTACCCCATTGTCTCGTGTCCTTCAAAGGGTTAACTGTACTGTCGCCACTTATTTGAAATACGTGAATACCTCACGAATAGGAATACTTAATCTGGGCAAATTTACCATGGACGGATCTACCTTGACACCGATTTGTAACGGTGTTGTTCAGTTTGTCTATTGTCTTATCCCCACGTCAAGGAATTAATCAGACATTGACTCCCTCTATAGTCGAGCACGGGTCGGGCCTACATGTTTCATCCTCGATGTCGTGTGTCGAGGTAAGCTTTTGTAATATGTTGACTGGGGAGGGGAAGAGGCCGCGTTAACATTAGGCGATTAAACTCGCCTCGGGTCCCTTTCCTCGCGAACATGAGCTAATGTCAAATATAACACTGCCTGGTGGTCCGTGATGTTTGGCGGCGGATGAGTCTTCCATGAGCTTTAGACGATTTAGACTACGATGTGGAAAACACCGATTCTATCTTCATCCTGATGGTCTTACAGAAGAGATGGTCCTCGTGCGATGATGTTTGGGAGACGCTAAAGACTGACTATTACCAGGTGGAGTAGATGTGGACTGCGGAGGCAAATGGTGCCAGTGACCTGGATAGTGGTTTGAAAGGGTATGGGTGGTGGTTTGGGAGAGTATGGATGGTGGTTTGGGAGAGTATGGATGGTGGTGTCGAAAGGTATGGGTAGTGGGTTTAGAATGGTATTGATAGTGGTTTGGAAGGTTATGGATAGTGGTTTGGAAGGGTATGAGGGGTATGGATCGTGGTTTGGAACAGTATGGTGTGAGTGAGTTTAGTTTTACGCCGCACTCAGCAATATTCCAGCTATATGGCGGGGAATAGTATGGATGGCGCTTTGGCAGGGTATGGCTGGTAGTTTATAAGGGTGTGGATGGTGGTTTAGAAGGGTATAGATATGCTATTTAGAAAGGTACAGATGCTGGTTTTGAATCGTATGGCTGGTGGTTTGGAAGTGCATGGGTGCTAGTTTGGGTCGGGAAGGTAACTGGGACGAGCAGGGATTACATAAGTGAGGATCACCTGACCACAGGTAAACATCTTGTCCATGAAATGAATATATTTCACAGGAAAAACACGGTTACTATATCAGAGCCATCAAGTATATGAAGGAGACCAAAGATTCTTCATTTACCAGATATTCTAGACTTGTATTGTTGTATTGGCTTCTGTGGGGTGTATTTGGTCCTGGGTCACGTATTGTTGTATTGGCTTCTGTGGGGTGTATTTGGTCCTGGGTCACGTATTGTTGTATTGGCTTCTGTGGGGTGTATTTGGTCCTGGGTCACGTATTGTTGTATTGGCTTCTGTGGGGTGTATTTGGTCCTGGGTCACGTATTGTTGTATTGGCTTCTGTGGGGTGTATTTGGTCCTGGGTCACGTATTGTTGTATTGGCTTCTGTGGGGTGTATTTGGTCCTGGGTCACAACGACGTAGTAGGACGGTGACATTGGTCACAGATAACTTTTGTTATCTCAATGGAGAATACAACATACTGTTCATTCGGCATTAATAAACAATGGGTATTTTTTATGTTAAAATACATTTATCAATTTACAGCAGAATAAATCTAATCGTATCAGACATGTCCTGAAGAGAAAAGACCACCAAAGAAATTTAGTGATAGTCCATGCTTAGACATCTTGATATTTGTAATGTACAATCCCGACATGTCGTGAATCAAAGCTTTCATTCCCTGAAAGTGTTCATGAAATATAGATGGGCACTGTCACCTTATCTTTAACGGTGAATATTTTCTTTCACAATACCCTTTGACAATAAATACGGCTGCAGGTATTGAGTTAGTTTGTATTATTCATTGCTCAAATAATACTTCGTTCAATGCCGACCTATAGATAGATTCATTAACAAAATATGTTTACGCTTGTGTAAACAATATACTAGTAGCTATTCGCTCCAATACCTTATTGGCGAGGCTGGATAACAGAGGATATGTTATCTCAGCAAATATTCTCACTAAATTAATGAATAGATCCCAAAACGTCTGTGTCTCGCGCCATTATATCATATGGACTCCGTGAACGGTGATTTCAACGTGTTAGAGCTTCGCTGTTGACAGTTATCTCCCTTAGTGTCAGAAACACATGCCCATGAATTCGAATCTCGCTTCGTCCTACTTATGTTTCGACGTTTCAGATGGTGACTTTAAGCGAAGGAGCAAACAAAAATCATTCCGGGATTGCTTGTCTGTTTTGCCTGAACTACCAGTATTAATATAAGGAACGGGTGGTCCATTTTTTTCTGACAACTGTCTAATTCTCTTCGGACACCAAACTCATTATTCACAGACCACCGCATATAGCTGGAATATTTCTGAGTGCGGCGTTAAACTCAAATCACTCACTAAATCTTCAAATAAATCTTCGGGGAGTTTCGCCTCTTGCGCGTGAAACGAATATGATGGCGAGTTCGAATCCCGCTTACTTCTGAATATGTGACTTGCACCATCCCGGTGCTCGTGGGTTCGACCACACAGATAAACCCTCATATTGGCAGACTGTCCTCCCACTTTGTGCTAACTCGCCATGATGTTACACGCTGATCAAAGCGCACTTTACCACAGTGGAAATAGGAGTATTTTGGAAAACATGAGAATTGGTGTTTTTAGACATTAATGACTACTCATAAGTGCTCGTCTCCTTGATATGAATAAATTAATTATGTTCATGCATTTAGGGATATTTTGTATGTGACATATATATGAAAATCAATAAACACTTAACATTTCTGAATAATATCTACCTTTAGTATTTTCACTGCACATTTCTAATATATTGAATTTTCCCTTGGTGGTAACGGTGTGTGCTGCAAAACTAAGCAGCTGTAGTTAAACCAATGTCAGAATTAAAGCCTAAAAACATAAAACAAGATTTTATTTTAACAAAGACCTCAACTCAATCGATGTCTGGCAGCTCAACGTAAAACTAAAATATCACCTAAACGGTGATAGAAAGCACGTGTGTCAGTGCTAGCAGGTGTGGCAAGTACCCGGCGACGAGGGACGCCTCCCGCAGGCTCTCCTCCAGCAACAAGGCAATAATCCCGTGTAACCCAGCTCCCGTCCCCCTACAGCTCTAATCCTCACCTACATCACAACACCTGCCCAGACCCCAGGGCCCGCCACACACTCGGAAGGGGGTGTAGCGACGTGTTCAAGACCCCCGATTTTCCCGTCACTCAATCCGAACACGATGGGATGACCTGATACCCTGTGCCTACACAGGCGTGATAATAGCTGCTCGCACATAGGAAAAAAGTTATTGTGCAAGATTTGGGTAATGCTAGAGGCATGGGAGCCATTATCATCATAGAAATATTCAAGGAGAGATCCAGGCTGGGGGCTAGAGTTGCTTCTCTACTCAGAGAATGACCTCCTTCTCATATTCCTCAATTAGAAACGCGAGGTCACGGTGCCATGATGACGTCACGGCACGTTCGCCACATATGAAGCTTCTTAAACAATGGTTTTGAGAACAGGCATATTTTCTGTAATAACCTATATAAAGTATGCATCATCGCCATGACAACCCTGTAAATGATTTGATTTTGTAATATACACGTACGTTTACACTGACTGTGATTGTTGTTATAAAGCATTCAGATTACACCGTATCCACGCGTCAGAGCTAATAACCCTACACAAATACTTACCACGCTCAAATTACGCTATTTCATTTATAAAACCGTTTTAAATGACGGGCATTTCTAATGGCGTTGTATCGTACCCATGCGGTAAAACTAATGGCGCTACCCCGGTCAAAGGATTAATAGTCATTCAAAAAAAATCCTAGCTCCCTTGGGATCACTGAACCAAAGCTGCTTAACTGGCCCTTAACTAACATACAGTCTGCGAAATAAAGTCATGTTTAAGGTTCAATAATTGGTTAAGGAAGCCTCGGGCATTAAAGAACTCTTGTGTCTCGTTTCTCAAAGCTGATGCTGGAGATGGGATGAGCATCGGCTGCGAGGATTAGCGAGTAGGGAACGAGGGCTCCTTCTTTTAAATTTGATATTATTCCCAGGGTTCTGTAGAAGAGACTAATTGGATCGTAAGGGATCAATATCTGTCTCACCTTCCCGGTACCCATACAATGGTCGGTCTACTGGGGCATACGTGGGGTGATTGAGTATGGTTTTTGGCCGCATTTAGCAACATTCCATCTACATCACGGCGGGGAAATCAGGAAAGGGCTTCACGCATTGTACCCATGTAGGGAATCGAACAATGATCTTCGGCGTGCCAAGCGTGAACCACTAGGCTTGAACCACTAGGCTACCCCACCGCTCGATGCGTATGAGGAACAAAGTAATTCGGGTTAAAAGACGCTATGTGTCGACTGTTTCAGTGTTTGTCAGTCATAGGCTTTATTGAGTACCTTTATAATGAACGGGCTGATATAGCGAAGTGTTATTTTGGCCGTTTACTGTACAATCTAGTTGAATGTGTATAATAAACAATGGTTATGATGAAGTAGTTGAATGTGTATAATAAACAATGGTTACGTCGAAGGTAATGGCTCATGTGAGATATTCACAATCGTATCTCAATTATTATCGAATTTGAAACTGTAATCTGACGTTGTGAATAAATAATAACTTCAGAAAACATTACTCATGTTGTGAACTTACCATCGAATGCTACAGAAACAGCACCACCTGGTTTCAGCAAGAATGTTACTCTTGCATAATCACGCGAGAGCACAACGTCCATTTTGTCTCTAAATAAACTATCCTGTTTGCAAAAACATCTTTAAGTAATTGTACTAAGTTGGCCTTCGAAGCGTCCCGGAACGGCCCTCGAATACTTCCGCGCCAAGAAAAGCGATAATACATACCAGCTTGGTCCCGATTGTTTCCGATGTCAAATCCAGCGTTACCCTCGCCAGCGTTTCCTGGGGAGCCACGTGGCCCGGTAGGTGTCCCCCACTGTTCTCTGTTTGTGAATTACACCCCACATTCTACCGTGGTCATGGGTAAGCTTTCACATGATGTAAACCATATTTATAGTGTAAATTACAGAGGCTGCACCAATAATGTGCTTAGTAAGAGCTGTAAGAGGTGTGGTCGGTTATGGTTTCTCTTAAAAGGGTTATATGGAACTTATCAAGAATAAAAGATAGCCTTTCACTGCTTTAATGTTTCGTCATGGGATATTCAGGACACTGTGAGCAAGGTAGTTCTCCGCAGTGCATGCTGGTACAAATCTTGAATCGTACAGAAAAGGTTCCTGGTATAAAACCTACCTATAGGTTTCATTTACGTTTTTGCCTTTATCACATTCGGTTTGTACCTACACGCATTGGAGGAGAAAACGACGCCGATTTAACTATCCTGCACAACAATATCTTGCTCCACCAAGAACGACCGATTCTGTATTCATTACCATGACATGACCAACTTGTGTCATTCCGAATCACCTTCTTAAAGCATTTGTCACAAATTCGTGTCATTCCGGTACAAGCCGAATGCAGGTCACGGAAAAGGGCGAGTATTGACGAATGTTTTTGTTGGTCACGGAAACATGCGAATCAAGGACATAACGCTAATGAGACACCTGATTTCTCCACAGAATAAATGTTTGATCTATTTTTACTGGCGTCTATCGATAACAATCTGATGTGCTTTATCCGTCTCGTCATTCGGCGCGGACTGCCGCACTGTCCCTCTGCCGGGCTCCGGACGCCTGCATGCTTTGACTCAAGTTTGTTTGCTCTCTAAACATTGCCAATTAGGTTAAAATCAACCTTGAGTGATCCCTAAGAAGCCGAAATGATCCTCCAACAAACCATGATAATCAACATATCAGAGAGCCAGCGTTATAAGAGGCCATCTTTTGTCCGTTGGTTGCCCGTCAAATACACTACTTCCACTAATTTTGTTCCACTAAGCGTAATCAGTGAGATTTCTAACGAAGACTTTAAGTCGTATCATTGACAGTTTATTGACGGTAGGACAGAAGGAGTTAACGAGGCGGCAAATAGCTTCCTTGCCACAGACCACGTCGCCCAATAGTGGTCAGAATTATAGCGTTACGCAACGTCTATGAAGGCGCATGTCTGAATTTACCCAGTTCCTCTCAGACGGTCGCCACAGGAATTACTCTGCGTATAAGTTAGTCGAATTACAGACCTGATCGTTCGGGCGGAGTAATCACTCATCGTCGGGATAATATAAGTGCAAAGCAGAGGGATTGCAGAAAGCCATGCCTGAAAGCTCGTGAACATGTGTGGAGCTGTGTACACGTGCTTACCAGGACGTCGGTGTGAGGAGGGACGTGGGGTGGGGTGCGAGTGAAGCAATTAGACAAATGACGCATATACACTCGGTAGATTGTCTTTCTGACATTTCTGTATTCTAAATCATGTTTTGGAGATTTAAATCGTTCCTGAGCGTGTCTGAAGCTTGCGTCTGATAGATCATGAAATCTCGGCGGGAATCAACATAAAAACAAAATGCTGCCCTGTTGAACCCTTGTGCAATATTGCCATTTTATGACAGCTACGATGCGGCCCTCTTGTTACTATATAGGTGAAATTTAGCATATGTGTTACACTGACAGTTTTAAGACATATATGGAGAATTGCTTTCGGCAGGAATGCCGGAAGTACATTGTGTCTAGCACTTGAGATAATTAAATTACCATCCCGGAACAATGCCAGATGAAATGCACTCTGCAATATTCACAAAAATGAACATGTCCCTCACAAAATACGCCTATAACATGGCCCCTGCCATCGTAAATTCACAACCACACAACGCCCAGGTTTTACAACGTGTGTAATTCCAAGCATTGTCTAGGGGCGGGGGTACATTACTCTTGAGACACCTACTACATCAAGGTTTAAAGGGTTCTACATCATACATGATGGGCACCACATGAGGTAGATTAAAATCTCCCGACAGGCACAGCGATAAGGAACCCACGCCGGATATAAGGATACCGCTGTAGACAATTATAGCGGAGATACCTGTATTGGATGTCTGTTGGGATATATGTGTAGGGATACCTTTCGGGTGAGGGGGGAGGGGGATAATTTTAGGGGTGTAATGGCAGGGTTGTTCTGGATGTGGAAACGGTCCGGGGATACCAACGAAGTTGTATTTCTGTCACTATACAGCTGCAAATATGTTTTAGTAGGGATCCGCTGTCGGATATACATACTGAATATGTCCAGTGCCATATTTCTTGGGATACCCTTTCGGGATATATCTCTGAACGTACCAGG
This sequence comes from Haliotis asinina, assembly GCF_037392515.1. Taxonomy (NCBI): domain Eukaryota; kingdom Metazoa; phylum Mollusca; class Gastropoda; order Lepetellida; family Haliotidae; genus Haliotis; species Haliotis asinina. The sequence continues at coordinate 11,989,207 of NC_090284.1, forward strand.
TTGGTATGCTGTTATGATGTAGGGTTTGGGGGGTCTTTTCGATCACTTAAGTAAGGGATGCTGGTTGCACGATTATCGATAACCGTAAGAGTGCTTCGCGTCTAAGACCTTCCGCATTAAAGTAATACACTCACAAGTCTGCCCAGACTCTCGGCTACAAATTAAATTGCTAGAAACTATTTCTTTAATCAGTTCAAGCTAAATGTGTACATACTGTCGACGTGATGGCGTCGGACGTCAGCACGGCGTCAAAACACTGTCTGCAAGATTTGGGTTTACTGTTGAAGACAGTCCGCCAGGTACCTTGTCCCCTGAATCTTAGTATAATCAGTAAGTATGAGCTTAGTGATTTCATTCCCATAGTTACGTCAACACCCCCACTTCTCAGCAACGATGTATAATAGATTTTGTTCCTGCAAAACTTAGCAAAACTGCCTCCGCGAAACAAAATACCTCAAACATGCGACAAACAATTTATTGTCTTAACCACGTCAACCTGAGTTCATAAACATCCACATTATGACACGATTAAAAACAAGTTAACTAATCGGTGGTGTTGGGAAATGCCAGAATTGCTACTACAGTCATCCTTGGAATAGTTTCTCCTCTCAACCAGGCAGTGGGGAAACAAAATATGTGTCTGTAATTTCAAGAACCCCAACAATGCAGCTACTTCGATAGCATTAACCTGTTGTAGGCAGCGCCATATAAAAAGTATTCAACCATTCTTTTTGAGGCAGCTGCGGTCGACTATATTTGCCATGTTTAAAAATCTGTCCCAGCATGCATGACCATGTTTATAGACTTTAGTCACAGACCTGTCCATGTTTACAGACTAGTCCTACAAGCCAGGTATTGCAGTATTTACAGACAATTCTCACAGGGCACCTATGGCCATGCTTCACATTTGACCTACAGCTCAGACATGACCATGTTTCAGGTTAGACTTACAGTTCAGGTATGACCAAGTTTCACATTAGACATACAGTTCGGGTTTATCCATGTTTCACATTAGACCTATAGTTCAGGTATGTCAATGTTTCACATCAGGCCTATAGTTCAGGTATGGGCACGTTTCACGTTAGACTTACAGTTCAGGTATGACCATGTTTCACATTAGACCTACAATTCAGGTATGGCCATGTTTCATGCTAGACTTACAGTTCAGGTATGATCATGTTTCACATTAGACCTATAATTCAGGTATGTCCATGTTTCACGTTAGACATAAAGTTCATGTATGACCATGTTTCACATTAGACCTACAAGTCAGGTATGACCACGTTTCACATTAGACCTACAGTTCAGGCATGAAACTGCTTCACATTAGACCTACAATTCAGGTATGACCATGTTTCATATTAGACCTACAATTCAGGTATGTCCATGTTTCACATTAGACCTACAATTCAGGTATGTCCATGTTTCACATTAGACCTACAATTCAGGTATGTCCATGTTTCACGTTAGACATAAAGTTCATGTATGACCATGTTTCACATTAGACCTACAAGTCAGGTATGACCACGTTTCACATTAGACTTACATTTCAAGTATGATCATGTTTCACATTTGACCTATAGTTCAAGGCTGACCATGTTTCACGTTAGACTTACAGTTCAGGTATGACCATGTTTCACATTAGACCTATGGTTTAGATATGACCATTAGTCCAGGAGGAGGCATGTTTCCCATTTGACTTACAATAAGGGCACGATCTTGCCTCACCTTATTCCTACAGTAAGGGTGTGACCATGCTTCACCTTATTCCTACAGCAAGGGTGTGGCCATGCTCACCTTATTCCTACAGTAAGGGTGTGACCATGCTTCACCTTATTCCTACAGTAAGGGTGTGACCATGCTTCACGTTTTTTCGTTCAGTAGTGGTGTGACCATGCTTCATGTTATTCCTACAAAAGGGGTGTGGTCACGCTTCACGTTATTCCTACAGCAATGGTGTGCCAATGCTTCACGTTGTTGTTACATGGTAGGCACGATAATATTTCAGGTTATTCCTTCCTTACAGGTATGGTCATGCTTCAAAAAGTTTCTTACAGTAAGTGCGTGGGGCTAGTATCAAGACAAATACACATTTGGACTGAATGCTGAACAAGCAATATAGGAACGCCTATTTGACTTCTAAGATGGGGCAGGTGTGTTAGGTTGATGTTCCTTCACAACCAACTTAATATATGTACGTCCTGACCTGGCATGCACGTTTTGCACACCTTGTTAGAGACAGTACATTTCTCAGAGACGACATTCCATAAACGATATGATAAAGAAGATTCAAGAAACATTAGAAAGTAGAGCATGCAATAAATATTAATAATCCATGGCAACTGGATATTAAGAAGGAAAGCTTGGTCGATAAGTCACATTTTAACAAATTTGATATTCAATGATTACGAAAAGAGTATCTGCCGCTTCGAATCTGAATTTGTAAGATGACACTTCTTTACAGACGTTAAGTACAACAAATGTTTCCTCCAGTACGTAAGGCGGAACCTCAAGTTTACGACGTTCAACCAGACAATTCAGTCTATCAATACGACAATGAACGCATCTCTAGATCTCCCTCCCTTTCCCTCTCTGTCTCTCTCTCTCTCTCCCTTATCGTCCATTGACCTACATTTAAACTTTCACCTCATCCACTGATCTACATTAACACTTTCTTTCCATCGTCCACTGTTCTACATTTAAACTTTCATAGTGTCCACTGATCTACTATAACACCCCCCTCATCCAATGATCTATATTAACATTTTCACCTTGTCCACTGAGCTATATGAACACTTTCCCTCGCCCACTGATCTACATATAAACTTTTACATCGTCCACTGATCTACATTAAATTTTTCACCTCGTCCACTGGTCTGCATTTAAACTTTTAACTCGTCCACTGATCTACATTAACACTTTCACCTTTGTCCCCTGATCTTCATTAACACTTTCATCTCGTCCACTGATCTACATTAACACTTTTCCCTCATCCAATTCCCTTGGAATGCTGGGCACACACTGTCAGCCAACAAGGGGCGCAGTGTCAATAACCTCGTCCCAACACCACACGGTTAAACATAAGCTACACCCGGCGTTTGTCCCCGGCGTTATTAGCCTTTCAGGTTAAACGACCGAAGCTTTGTGTGTAACTGACAAGGAACAAGGCACAACATGTGTTGTCGCCTTCGATCTGGCCCGGACTCCAGGTTTGGACTGGCTCGAGTCGACTAGTGCAGTATTTAAAACCTCGTCTCAACCCTCAGAATAAATACGCAACTGCCACTTCATCACTGGTGCATCTTTTGACACTACGAATGTTGAGTCTCAGAAAAAGAAATTTCATTTCTGATTTTTTCATTTAAAAAAATCTAGCCAGTAACTTCATTTAAGCATCGAGTTCCAAATAATATTTATGAAAGTGGAGAACTGCTAGACACCCCGGGAAGTCGGTTTGAATATGTCACAATCTCCGACTCGTCAAATATCAAGAGTCCCCGCCTTGTCCAATTAGCCACAGCTTGAGCAGCGTTCGAGAGTCCCAGAGGCAGACGCGAAACACGTAAAATAGACAACACAAGACTCTGCCATGAAAATAACGTCTAACGGACACTAACAGCCAGAATCAAATATCAGCTTTGTTGTAAAGCTCTGCGGAGCAATATCGGCAAATGACGATAAATCTACTCGAGTTGTGTTTGGTATTTGACAGGGTGAAATAAAATCAAACAGCGACAATGTGACATGTTATCTATTCATAAGTCCGCCGTGACAAAGTACAAGTGTTATCTATGTTTCTCAGTGATGTGGCCACTTGGTAAACAGCCTCGCTGTCGTTAGTCCTCGTCAATCAATTGTAAAGATGAAATGTCATCTGCTCCAACATAATGTCGTCTGCTAACGTTCTCACGTGGGGAGAAGCAGGCGAGATTTTATCCGCAGCGTTACTAAAGCCGATAATGTCAACTTGACAGCGCTGACGCCACGTAAGTAGTACTTTGTATGACTGGAAATGTGCCTTAAGGTAACAGGCTCAATATATCAGTATTGTAAGAAAAGTAGGGCGAGTCTGCAAGAGGGGGTATAATTTAGAATAATTATCACTCTTACCTGTACCACTGAAGTCCTTTATTGTAGTGTCTATCAAAGAAGTGAGGTTCGGGTCCTGGAGCACGTACATCAGGGTGGATCCTGAGGAACTCCAATAAAGCTCTTGTTCCTCCTTTCTTCACACCAATAATTAGTGCCTCGGGTAATTTCTTTGTAGCGTTTTCTTGTACCCTTGCGAGCCCTGTTGATTCTGTGCTGTCCTTTCTCTTGACCTGGCCCCCCTCTTGAAATATCTCATATTCCTCCTCTTCCTCATCCCCTCTCCCAGAATCGCTCCACTCCTCATCCAGATAAATCGTACTAGCGGTATTTGTCAACCGATTATCCATCTTAGATCGTTTGCTCACAGGGTTGTCGCGAGTATTCCCTCCTAAGCTTGGCTTGTTCCTCCCGTTGATAACCTTCCCGCCTCGGTCCGATATTTCTTGAGCATGTGAATTTTGTAGTACTCTGTTATGTCTTGAGACAAGCAGTGAAGGTGAATCCTGAGTTTTGTCACTAAATTCCTCTTGCTGAAGCTTGTCCCCTAGGGCGGAGAGGTCGGACGAGGAGGATCTCGCGCTAACGACGAGCGAGTCGGACAGAGGCACCACATAGAGGACAGACAGGGCGAGAAGGTAGGCACAGACTATCAGGAACCCTCCAAGACTCATAATGACCAGCAACACACTTCGTCTCACTCTCAGACAACGAAACACAAACATATCCAAGAATAACACAGGGTTAAGTTGCACCCCTCCGATGGTCCATCCATCGTTCCTTCATTCATGAGACTTCGTCTTCTAGCCTTCCCACGACTACACCAACATCGAAGGAGGCTCCGTTTAGCCGACGTCTTGCTTAGTAAACATCCTTCAGCAGCGTCATGGCTGGTCACGACGCGGAGGGCATTCTACCTGAAACATCAATACAACGTGAACTCAACTACTCTATGCCAGCTCTTACAGCACATGTGTAAGTATTGTGTGCCGTAGGTCATGTGACTTGTTCCGCGCTCCTGATTGGCTACTCGGACAGCGCGAAGTGAATGAAAGCCCGATGTAAACAATATGCCGTGGACATAACGGCACTCACGGAGTAATTTAGACCAGTTCGGCGCGTGCCTGGTTTGGTAGTGGGAGCACGCGGGTTTGTTTAATTTCTCATTATCAGTGTTGTGAGCTGTGAAACATGGAAAAATATATCTGACCCTAGCGCAAGTGTTTTCTTATGACAGTGTAGAAGTGTTTACACACTGAAAGAAAACAAATAAACATTCCGTAAAAGTTGGTCCTTACACATGTCGCTGATCCTGCAAATAACTAAATATATTTGGAGAATACACACAGAAATAAACAAAAACATAACATACTGAAATATAGTAAACATGGACAATGTCACAACAGTGTCTAACAAGGGAGAGATTATATGGGATGGTAATACTTAAAAATAGGAGCATTTGAATATCAAAAACAAAATATTTTTAAAATGCAAAAACATATTTTAAACCTGTCTTTTGCCCCTGAAATTTATATCACTCCGTCATAATTAACATATTGATAAACGATTTTCCCTGTCCAAGTAGGTCTTGGTCACGCTTAAAAAATGTCAAGAAGTTGGGAGCATTGAAAATGCATGTTCCTCAAAAGCGTCGTAATGTTGAACACGATACGAGCTGTAGTCGTGACTGGTCGCCATCTACAACATGGTTATGCATTCATGGCGAGATGTTATCAGTCCCATTTCGACATTCTACCTGTCAGATACCGTCAGACTTTGCCCTCATGCCGAGCCGAGTGGGACTTAGCTGTGATTAACACTGTAATTAGTCTGTCTGGTGTATTGTAATTGCGCTTAAGAGTAACCGATACATTGGTTCGCATATCTATATGTTTCGCTTCTCACCACGACCGTGCGAACTCCGCCTATCCCTCTTTGTCTGGTGCGGCGTGTTAAGTTACATTTCTATAACGCGGAGTCTTCGATGTAAAATATTAGCAAAGGAAGGTAGATAACTCTAAATTTTAATTTGTTTTATCCCTTCAATAATTACCTCCCTTTCGTCAACCGTGTCTTGCTATCCGAAATGCTGTGTATTTGTTGAACTTGTACATGCCGTGTTTTGGTTATTTGTTTAATCTTATTCTTAATGCATTTGGCACGTAGGATCAGTCTCTGGTTGGTATCGCGCTGCGTTAATGGCGAACAACGTGTTATTTCATGAGATAACAACGAGATAAGTTGTCATGTAAGAATGTTACCTGGACGTTTCAAACAGTATCTCGACCCTTGAAATGACAGCAAGTCGAGTCATCAGAGTTCAAGTTCGGAGGTCTAGTGCCATCTAAATTCTCCCGTTCGCAGTTGTCTATTTCAAGTCATATCTCACTGCATTTTGATTGATAGTTCTGGTGCTGTCTTTAGTCGAACGCTACATCAGTTGTAATCAGCATAAGTTAGAGATTACCTTTTGCTTAGCAACTATCGTATCGCAATTGGGCTATATCCTGAAGTTGGTGTGATGGGGCTTATGTTGTCAAGGAGTTATTGAGGTTACGGTGACACGTTGATCATGTTTTATTGTTTGAGATTAAGTCGCACAGACTGACTTGCCAACAGCGATTAAATGGTTAATGGTTGTAATTTGACCTGGAGTGTTTTAATTATCGGTCGTCTCGGTAGACTGACCATGTCACAATACCCATGGTACCCAGCACGAGTCATCATTAAGGGAATGGCATGCATGTTTACATCACATTAGGTGAACACACCTGTGTCTGTCTGTGTCTACAGGTAGTATGCACATGCTGGCAAGAGTAGAAGTATGTATGAAATTTATCATTCAAGATACATTTATTCTCGATAGCACCACCAAAGACTGTATATGAGTGAAGTACAGGGTATAATATATACAGTATTGTGAGCAAGGCAGAAGTACATATGGTTGACACAACAGACGTGATAGAGTTTGATACAACAGAGGAGAGAAAGGCTAAGGCAATCCTGTTGCTGTAATATTTATAAATTGTTCAAGAGGATCCCGTTCTTTACTTTTACGAGAGGGAAAGAGTACTTTGAGAGAGTGGGGGCTGCTATTTTTTGGTATATTTTATTGGGATCAGATTCTTTCTTTGAATTTGAATTACACGGAAATTGAACTGACAAGATGTCAGACGAAGAATACTGTATATGTTCTTACAATATTGATATATTAGATTTCTAATATGTTTGAAGTATTTTTTTTAATTTCAACGCAGCTATGTAAAACATGTGGAGTTACACAAGTGAGACCTCTTATCGTCATCCCGCGTTCCAAACCTGAGCATCAACACCAGGAAGTCACGTGACGTGTAGAGGCAACCCAGATTTCAGTGTCAGTGATTGATATCATATCACCTGTCAAGGTGAGCTGATTATCGTACAATATTCACTAGATCAGTATTTGTGGTATGTTGCTTATATGAACATAACGGTAATTAACTCTCCTAGGATGCGTTACGGCTGTATGACGTTCTGACACGATTAATATAAAATCGTTGTATAAATACATGTATGTGTCTCAACATTCATTCATTCGTTCATTCATTACAATCTTGAATTTTAAGCTTACTTTCAAGACACTAACGGTTAAGTGTATGGAATAATTCTATCTTTACATTTCTTGACGTCATGTCCAAACACTCTTTCAGGCAAGTCCACGTGTTTCATGCTTAAAACGTAAATTTACTTTAACATGAACGTTGTGTAATTATGTTTATATCAGGTATTGACTTGTGCATATCAAAGTTCTTCTTTGTTACTGACATTAGGGAAATGTATTCTTGCCTTCCCGTGGGACTTCTTTGAATGTTCCTGAATCGTTCAACAGCAAACCAACACCTAATTGTATGAAATACGTGTTAATCACAGCGTACATTAGACTGATAATAATGTGTACCTGGGACGGCTTATTACAGAGAAACTTGTCGAAAAGTATACCTATATTACTGGAGGACTTTTTGCAAATATTTGTAATGTATCATTCCCTAAATAGTTTAAAACTACTACAAAAACTCGAGGATGAAATATATTCAAATTTGATCATATTCAGATGTTTCTTAAGATGTATATATTAACTTTTTTAACACGACCCCCGCTTTAAAACTTGTATAGACACACACGGGGTAATAATAAAAGCATCTTTGAAACTAGGATGGTAAAACTATCACTGGTTTTAAGTGTTGTGTTGGATAATATCTCCTTGCGACGTTTACATGCTGTGATTTCCCATTTTAATTTCACCACATCAAGTTTTGCAGGTGAGGCATTATACAATCTAGTGGTTTAAGAGGAATAAAACTGACCTAGGAAATGCTGGTTTCTGTGAAATGTTGATAGTTTTTGTTCAATGCATTGTAGTAAGACCCTGAAATAGGTACAAGCTCTGGGTGCGTTGAACAAGGTGATCTTAGTGTTAAGGTGATCTTAATGTTAAGGTGACCTTATCTCCTATACTTTAACATAGAATTAAGGTAGGCTTAGAGCAAAGATTGTTTTCTACAGCAGCATCCTCCTGGGCTATCTGAAAACCATATCAGTCTGAATCCGACACCCAAAAATATGCCAGTTAATTTTCGTTTGTTTTGGTTTCATGAGATAATGCTGTTATTTCAGAGTAATAATATTTATGCTATTCCTAAATGTACGACAAAAAAGGTACACAATGTAGCTGAAAAACAAAACGTACACAGGTGTTTGCAATTGCATTGCTTCTTTTCTGGGTCGTAGTCAAAAGGGTCAAAGGAAAGTCAAAGTGACACAGACGTATGTGAAATAGGCCGTAGGTAATTAAAAGAACACTGTCGGTCAAACTATTGTATATTTTATATGCTGGATTATAATAATACTTATTATTATTTATAAGTATATTAATGAGGAAATAGTAACAAAAGTAATAATTTATAGTGTGATCATCATACACTCAACAGTTGAAATGGACCTGAAATTGAAGTATATATATTGTTTACATTATTGCTATTTTTTCCACGACGTTCCAAGAGGACCTGTTAATCTACTGTAGTCTGGCATTTACCCCAAATACCTACATTAACCACGAAAGGTCTTTAATTAAATGTCGCTTTCAATTTATTTCAATTTTCTTGCGAATCATTGTCTATCTATTACTCAGGGTCTTGTTCATAGCAAGCCGTCATTGTACATGTATGACACATGCCTCCTACAAATCATGCTGTCATAATATATTTCAACAAGAAACTGCGGGTTATCTCATGCTGCCAGAACTTTCAGCTGTTCAGTCATTTTAAGAAATTTGAAGGAGCACAGAATTTAATTGTTTGATTTTTTTCACCTTGATGAGGCAATTATAATATTGATTTCTCACTACACGTTGCAAGCTGTAATTTGTCTGGCTACCGTGGTGAGTTGTCGCTTGCAGTTGCCTCCACAGATGTGAAATAGACATGATTTGTGACACATGACAAGCGATAATTGCCTGTCCTCCATTCTCCCCACTTATATCTGAATGCAGAGGTGCTGATAATAATGTTAGCTTGGATCGTGATGTCACTCTTGCGTGTTATAAACGTCATTGTGTTCCAAAATAAAAGACCAAATTGTGTTATATTTCTTTTGCTTTTAACAAATAAAAATACCTTCTCACAATCATTAAATATTGCCACTGCCTTCTGCAAACTATCATTCTAAAATTACGTTTATATGCCGTTTATCCTTTGTGCGAACACCTGGTGTCATCACTGATTTCATATATGATTTTCAAGGGTGTTTCCTTCCAAAAGAAACTGTTCTTCGGGAATATTTTCTCTGGAGTCAAGATCAACTACAGTCTTAAATGATTGTGCTGTAATACGTTTTTTCTTCACTGTGGCAGTGTATCTGGTTTTACAGAATAGATAGATAGATAGATAGATAGACAGATAGATAGATAGATAGATAGATAGATAGATAGATAGATAGATAGATAGATAGATAGATAGATAGATAGATAGATAGATAGATAGATAGATATTTTATTTAATGTAGAAACGCAAACTGATTTGATAATGAATTTAAAAGACATGCCGTGTAATAGAGATATTTGATAATCTCCATAATATACCTTGAAGTAAAAACTTTAAACAATATGCAACACAGATGTTTTTCAGTTTACGTCAAAATGTTTGTTTGCTTGAATATTATCACAACCTATGAATGGTTTCTTCTCAAATATCTCCGTAAACTGTCGCTTTTTTCATATTCTAATTGTACTAAACAGAAACTTCTTATGTAAATAAACTTTCAGATGTCATCTTTGAAAATTTAAATAAAACCGGATAATATGTCTCCAAATAAATATGCAAGATTAAGAAATAATCAAGACATGTATCAACGCAAAGGACAATTTCCTAAAATGTATGTAAAGGGCTAGAGAACTCCGTCGGTCTGATCTTGGAAGCGGGTTCTTTCTTCTGATGAAGGGACAATGAGAGGATCTTAAGTCGGTTTTAGCAATTTCCATTCAATGTTATGGCAGCAGAACTTGTTCCACACCTTGCACCCATATGGACCCCAGTCTTCGGCTTTTGTAAAGAAATTTCGACAAGCGAAATATGAAATATGGTTATGAAACTGTGAACGGTCACAGTGTAGAGTGTGACGGTATGCGATATTGCCTTGTAAGCCTCGAGGCGCCTGAACGTGCTTCTATCTCAAAACAAACCCTCGTTTTTCAATCGCTAAGCTTACATATTTAAAACACGATTTTCCAGTCTTAAGAGTCTGTATATAAACAGATCACCATGACTTGTAAAATCAACGTTTACAATTTTAAAATGTACACAGCAAATAAATACTTACAGAATTATTGTTGTGTCAGGGATAAGTCGACAGCGACATCCATAATCAGGTATTAATTCTTGCTGTGTACACAGATCAGTTCGAGCTGTACAAGCGGGGCTAAGAACTTTGTTTGTCTAGAAGCTCGCGTTACTTAACAGTTTGCGGGACTCCGAGAGTACGCGCTGTGAAGTCTCCTGCACCAGTCAAAGCTTCTCGTGTGTTTGTGCGTCTGTGCATCCTAGCCTGCTGTGTTTGTTTGTGATGCATGCATACATCTAGACACAATATTTAGCTAAAGATATCTGATACTCCTTGCCAGTAAACGCACAATATGGGAGATTAATGGACACGCGTGACAACACAGGCGTGTGGAGGAATAGCCGGGGGTTGTCAAAGCGTAACGTTTAAGGTATTTATAAAGTTGAAAAAATATTAGTTTTCAAAACGTTTTGGTTGGCAGTTTGAAATAATTAAAAAGGGGGATTTATTTCAAAAACGAAAACTTCCTTATCCCCATATCCGTATATACAAGGACAATAGCTAGCATAATGAGTGAAGGGTTAGTTCAATACCGCAAAACCCGGGTTTGATTCTTTACTCGAAAAAGTCGTTGTTCTTGTTCCCTGACCTAGTGAGTGAGTGAGTGAGTTTAGTTTTGCGCCACTTACAGCAACGACCCAGCAATATCACGGCGGGGGACACCAGAAATCACACATTGTACCCATGGAGAATATTAACCTACCAGACTAATAACGCTTCAGTTCATACTAACGGTTCGTTCATTCGCTCAATATGTCAAATGTATAAACGTTTAGGTTTGATTGAATTTGGTTTAAAGTTTTTCTGGAATTTCTTGTTTACTTTTCTGAAACTGATCCAGTTGATATACTCATGATCATCGTAATCAGGTAACCTGATTTCAAGAGATTTTAAAAAGTTCAATTCATTTTTTTGTCAGTTTAAAGGCATGTTCCATCCGGCGATATCTCTCTGAGGACGTCGAGTATGAGAAACCTGAGTTCAAGTCACGCATTGTGAACATTGAAAGTTATATTCTCCCGAGACACCAAACACTCCAGTGATGCGGCTGCAGATATCACCACAAACATATTTCTGTTTAAATTTGCATAATTATATACCAAGGGTATTTATACAGTATCTTTTCTTTCTAAAAAACGAGGGACATTGTTTAGTGATCACAGGTGGATGGTACAGGTGATACAAAAGGGACACTGGATACAAATCATGGACAATTACATGTATTGCTTTGTTGAAAACAGACCAGGCTAGCTATTCTCGAAACATTCGTAACCCCACGAACTCCTTAAGCCTATTCTTAACACATTGGCTACGGTCAAAGTTAAGAGTTCTTAGGGCTACGAACGTTTCGAGAACAAGAACCTAGGGCCCCGTTTCACAAAGCTCTCGTGAGTCTAAGATCTTGTACCTTTTCTTGAAGTTTTCGTTCCTCCTATACGGTAACACAGGAAGTTCGAAGGGTACGAGAAAAGTTACGAAATGTTAGGCTTACGAGAGCTTTGTGAAAAGGAAATATGGGTCCAAATTCTGAAAAAGAAATGGCGGAGGTGGGGTAGTCTTGTGATTAAAGCAGCGAAAACCCAAGTTCGGTTGCCCACATGGGTACAGTGTGTGAAGTCTATTTCTGGTATCGCTCGTCGTGATATTGCTGGAATTAAAAAACGGCATAAAACTCATTTACTACACGTTTGCACAGGGCGTGCTTAGATTTGCCAAGGACAACCGTTGCAGTCCCCGATTTTCAGTAACACATTCATTCCATCTTCACTGCTTTCTTTAATCATTTTCGGCATAGTGGGAGATGTTTTGTCGGATACTCAAGCCTGTATATTCACATGAGCTGGCATACATCAGATGATAGTGTTTTCATACGTTCACATATCGATATAAGGAATGTTGTATATTCATTACATGTTTCTCCAATGATTCAGATGAAGTTCATAATTTTGTGCTTTATCTATGATTAGTTTTCAGGAATGCATTGCTATATAATGAAATCAGTGATGTTGAAGTAACTATATTTTTCAGTTTTTGTTGCGTCAACTGTAATCTGAAATAGCTGTAGACCGCTTGCAATGTAACTTTCCAAACTGTGAATAGCCATACATTCAAACTGAACAGCAAAAGAAACGCAAGTTTCGAAAGAATTAAATCTCACAAAAGTAAGCGTTCATGTTTACGTCTTCTATTTAGAATCTTAACAAAAACAGTTGCTTTTCGTTTGCTGTTCAGATGGGAGATAAACACTCGCCTGTCTCATCTCATATTAAATCAGTAAGTGAGTGAGTTTAGTTTTACGCCACACTAAGTAATATGGCAGTGGTCTGTAAATAATCGAGTCTGGACCAGACAAGCCAGTGATCAAAAGCATGGGCATAGATCTGCCCAAATGAAAACCGACGATATGTGTCAGCCAAGTCAGCGAGTCTGACCACCCGATCCCCTTAGTCGCCTCTTACGACAAGCGTGGGTTACTGAAGGCCTGTATTCTAACCCGGACCTTCACAGTCTCATGTTATATCGCAACCAGCTTATATCACCCTGCACCTGAGCCTTGGCCTGTCTCACTGCTTGGTTAAGATGTTATAATCACTAGCTTAATTGCTATTCCCCAGCTGTTGTATTTACACCGGCAATCTATTGAACCGTATACTACCGTGGTGATTGCTTTGAAGCAATTTATATTGATTAGGAACATATTTCATTAGAATATTAAACAGTTAGTATTTGTGCAGCATTTCTTTCGTGGTTTGTTTTCTTCACATTTGCTTTTATCTCTATAGTGTTGTGGGTTAACCTATTATTTCAATTTTGAAGTCGACACAGTAAATCAGTTTACTTTTATAAAACCTACTCATCCTAATAAGCGTAAACATTACATAGCCTACATGTTGGTTAAGTAACCACCTAATGTGGTAAGAAGCATCACCATTTTGCCGGAAGTTGAAACTGACGCCACCGACTCTACACGTGCAGCTGACACCCTGGGTCAATCAGGTTTCAGAAAAAATAAATAATCACATCTTAATGTCGTAATAAGTTTATGACACTTTCAACAAACACTACTTCCCATTTATCAGTGTCTAAACGTGTACGTGTGTATGTGTGTTTAAACAAAGAACAGCTATACCTGTCCTTGAAGCACTATGCCCTGTAATGCCCCGTCACGCAACTGACATCTTTAAAACATGGATCGCAAGATTCTTATCGGAATGAGTGAGTTTTAGGTCAGTTATATAATATATATCCTGGTATGCAGACTGGAAAGATTCAAGTCTGTCACGTTTAACACTGTGATAACACCCATGGGTAACACTATATGGTGCTAATAAACCTAGAAACATGATCTAGCAACTCTGGGATTCGAACCCGTATCGATTATTTTCTGGTGTGACTGGCACGCTGTGCACAGAAAATCTCAACGCATGGATGATCCCCGGGTTACAGTGTGACGATGTGTCCCAATTTTATGTGTTATTTATTGTGATACAATATTCCAAGTGTAATACTGTTGACGTTCAGTAGGAGATAATCGTGCTTTATATTTACACTTGTGCTATATTTAGACAGAGTTCTGGAATGTACTTCAAATCCACCTGTGGTGCAGAGAGCCATGTATAGAAAGTCTCGAATGTCTCAAACCTTTGTCTTAGGTATATAAAGCAAGCTAAATTTTATATAAATATCTTGTAATAATAATAATCTCACATGAAATCTCAAGTCGTGAAAACACCCACTGTGTGTGATGACCATTATTCCTAGGATATTCCGTAGGGGTGACTACTGAAGAGGAAAAAACTAGCGCAATAGTGATAGTCTATTGCAACATACTACTTCAATAGTTTTCCCTCCTTGAATTGTCATTTGAAGTCATTTCCAAAATGAATTTGTGGTTTGTATGAATTATAAACAAGCTGAGGTAGTTTCAGTCTCTTTTACTGCCTGACGAAAAACCTGAAACTCTGTTCAAGTTTGTTTAAGAGGTAACAAGGGCGGATAATTCTCAATCAAAGTGAAAGAATCTGGTACTCCTTGTAGTTTGCGCTGCGTTTTTTCAACGGAAGACAATTGCAAAACTATTGATACTATCAATGCATCGATAGTGTTTCGTTTCTCCCATCGATTAATTGTCATGGGAGGCTCAACAAAATGAAACCCATCGATAGTCTGGTGCATCGTTACAGCCGTAATATTTTGCCTTCTTGCAAGCTGAATTAGTGTTGTCATGGTGAATATTATCATAACTCTCTTTAATGGTGTAATCACTGCTCTTGTTTTACATTACTGTTTAATTTGTTCCACACTCAATGTTGTACTCCTGCATTGATATCTCTGTAGTGATTTGCATTGATTTGTAATGCTAGACGGTTTTAGAATACAATTGTTGATTATATCAGCTTGTTTTGCTGTTTAGTGGGATTCACACTGAGTTGCTTTACGGACTGATTCCCTATTAACTGCTGCATTAGGTTCAGCCTGAGCATCCACACACAACACCATGCTCCCTGCGGCGTAAAACACTCAACACCACTGCAACACCGGGGGAAGATCGTGCAATGGATACCAGATTTAATGCATAACACGAACAGCAACTTAAAGCATGAACGCTTAAGCTGTGCAAAAATACATTGTCTGTTTCGTCATGGCTACAAGCTGAGCTGCAGGTCTTGTTCTACTCCGGTAGCGACTCTGTGAAATATGTATTTTATGAAACTAAAACTAACCATTATAAAAAAGGTAATAAAAAACACGTCCATCCAGCTATAATGAACACATTTAGGGGTGAGAATGTATGGTGCAATAAAACATTTCATAGCCTGTATGTGAGTCTAATTCTTTCCTCGGCTGTTCAGTTGATTAAAATACCAACAGATCTCACAGAACATCATCAACCATGGATATCAAACCACAAACAATCCTTACTTTTTTTATTGTGTTCTTTTATTGCTGTGTATATGATCACGAGCAGCTGACGAAAATGGTTCTTTAAGTTAGAAAAAGAGTGTTTGCATTTTTTATAGCGGCACCATCTAGGACTTCAGAATCCGTTGACTATATTTAACTTGCTTTTAGCCGAGCATGCATGTGTGCAATCATTTTGAAAGTGATATTTTTGTCTGAAAGGTTGATCTTTGTAATTTCGGTGAAAGCACGTATCATTTCTAAACAAAGGACACAGAAACGCAGTTGGGCACAAAACCGTAATTTTATATGCCCATTTGCCAGGCTGTTGATGTTCAGGAGAAGACATGAAGGCCTAGCTAGTGATATCTAGCTTCACGTGATCCATTACGTCACGTCACGGGGTAATTGGAAATGTGAAACCAGAGTCAAGTCAACTGAAAATGCGCACATTTATTTCTCATCGATATGGTCTCAGTGGTTTTGTAACCTTAGAAACCACGCGTATGACACAATGTAATATTAGACTACGAAATCTGCGACATAAGACATAACTCATTTTACTAAAAGCTCCTGAAACCGTCCTGACAAAATGGTGGTAATGTTTTGGTCGCGAGAGCATTAAATTCTACTTATTTGAATGATGTCACACACCTTACAGACGCCTCCGTCTTAGGAACGCTCTCAGTGTCAGGCAAAGGTGTTGAAATGTGATTAAAAGTTTCCAGATTCAGACAAGCATTACAATGTGTCGTGACCGACGTTATTTCTATGACATCAACGCTACGACCTTCTTGTCTTGGGGTCAGGGAAAACGGGTGTGGGGTTCAGGTAAGGTCACGGTTAAAAATGTCCTGAGGGATATTTAAATGTTCGTACAACAGTTGTTGTATTTGTAACCCCCTAGCTACGTGCTTGTCTATAATTGATACAACTGCTATGTCGATGCCATACAGAACACAGAACCATCATGTGGTGCGGAGTTTGATCCAGAAACGCCAGTCTGCGGTCAGTATGTTATTCAAGGGGGTTTCAACACCACCATGTGATATTGTGTTAAACAACATACACTTGCACACTTATACACCGAACCACCGAACACGCAGAGAGAGATAGAGACAGAGAGAGAGAGAGAGAGAGAGAGAGAAAGATGTTCATTTTCGTATTGATAGATTGAATTGTCTGGTTGAATGTCGTAAACTTGAGGTTGTACGCTACGTACTGGAGGAAACATTTGTTGTGTCTCTAAAGAGGTGTCATCTTACAAATTCAGATTCGAAGCGGCAGACATTCTTTGCGTAATGAGAGAGAGATATAGTAGCGGTAGTACTTGCCTGACAACGGCATTAGAATCAATGTCGAAACGGCGTTTATACAGACTTAAGAAGTTGTATATCCACAGAAATAGTCTCATCCTTCAGCAACAGCAGCAGCAGAGCGTCAGAAGTCGCAGTAATGATAGTTTTAGCAACAGTCGTTGTGGCAGCAGTAGTCGAAGTATTACTAGTAGAAAGAGTAGTAGCATCAGTGATAGTAGTAGTAGTAGTAGTAGTAGTAGTAGTAGTAGTAGTAGTAGTAAATAGCATTGGTCGACTAACGTTATACTTTGGCATTGCTATTAAATCCCCCGTATATAAAACTATCTCAGGACAAACACAAGGAACTAGATTAACCTTGTCTGATGTAAAAACGGAGCTGTCTGTCCAACCTGACCCGACAAGACGTAAACTGGTGTTGCGCCTGTACGCCCGTCCGACAACAGTGATTTACAACATACAAGGGTTGGAGTTGCTCAACACCTACCTTACTGTGGTGGACGTATAATATGACGATATCCGTGTTCCTTCAAGTGTAGCTAACACTCTCAGTCCCACTGGGACAGTTCACCACTCCGCTTCCGCCTGTAACAGCACTCTCATCTAAAGTATAGGACCAGTAAATCACAAGAGTCGCTTGCTTCTGAGAGAGCTCACCAAGCGTAATAGAATAAGAGACAGAGCAACAACTGAAGCTTAAACACTGGCTGAATATGATGCATTGGGAATTGTTTATGACTGCTCCAGACAAGCCCGGCAGATTAGCTGGGATGGTTTGTTTGTCTTTGGTATTAAGGCGTTAATCCTGAACATGGTCGTGGTGGGCGCCCAAGTAGGCTCTCAGATTGATCGGGAGGTTAAACTGGAACAGAAGCAATCAACGTAGCTGCGGAATGCAACGGTCATATTGAAACCTGCTTGATTTATGTGTTTCATCTAGTTCTTCTGTCACGGTTTAAGCGTAGAGTGATGGATTAAGTCCGACGGACCTTGTATTTACCGTACCACCACGCCTCTTCACGACGTCGTATGGCAGTGCTTAACGTTTGATCATCTTGAAGTGGTTGTGGTGTGGAGATGTGACCCTTGCGGTTTAGGACTAAGCCAGTGTTTGCACGTGCTTCGAGGGGGGTAATTGATCATCCTGGACACATATACTGGCCAGTGAGGTCACAGGAATCGGTTGACCGCCAATGACTATTTGACCACGTATAGTGAGTCGTTTCGAACATTTCCAATATTCAGTTTGATTGATGAGGATAGGACAGGGACGATTAAGATGCGCGTGTGAACATCCCGTTCAACAAATATATAGATCGATTATTATTTTTTCCCTTTTGAATCAATGTGTAGATCCAGTGAAAACATTTGAAATAAAAACTATGCTGGAGTGATTTAGCGATGTTCCACAATATTTCAGTCACGCCATGACAGGCCAAAACGACAGATATTCTTCCCAAAATGACGGAGGGCTCAACTATGGTCAGCGTTCACTCACAAGATGAGAATACGTACTTGGATTATCAATAAAAGTTAACGATCACACAAAACCGTCTTCCATGTATACAAATCACTCTGACAGGAAATCACTTTGTCAATTCATGGTAACATCTTTACCAAAATGGGGGTGACCAGTGAATTGCCCATTCAATACAATGCACATGGAATCTACATGAATCATAATGTTGTCAAAAGCCTCTTTTTGTTAAACCATAGGTTTTGATAATATATTTTTTTCGATATTTCTTTAAAAACTAGCCAGCCTGTTCTGAGTTCATGGTCAGCTTTGATGATCGTTTAATGTGTTTGGTAAGTACTTGTATGTGTAAAACGCATATTTTGGCACAAAATGGCGGTAAAAAAATATCGACATTGGTGATAATTATATTCCTTTCGGCAGATTGTCGAGCCTTGATCACTGAAAGTGAATTGGACGGTATTTGCTGTACTATGAGGAAACATGATTTACTTTAAAAACAATATGTCAGCCCGTTGTGTAATACATTCACTGATAAATATTGATATACATTTTCGGACATCACAGGTTTTCGGACGACAGTGTTTTCTCGCTCTGCGTCTCGGTGTGTGGCGTCAAGCAGACATTGTGAACAAACGTGTGATTAACATAATATTTTCTTTAATGCATTAGTCACATGTTTTACAATTATTTATGCGAAAAGCTGGAAGAAACGGATGTTTTATGCTTCTGAAAACCCATACCACGACGACATATATCAGTCTATATTAGTGCAGAGCCTCAAATGGGAAACGGCACCCGATAGCCCCGAAACTTCGTGACAGACAATAAAGAAATTATTCAGGTTTTCTAGTTTTAACTATGTAATTGAACTCTGTGGGTGAAATACCTAAAACCACAGTCATTTAGACTGTGTGGGTTTACTGCAGGGAATGGCCTCACCGACAATTGTATGGCAGATAAACTCCTCTCCCATGCGTCGCCCGCGAGCACCCGGTGACATTCTTGTTACTTTACAGGGTGGTGGGGGTAGCCCAGTAGTTAAAGTGTCACACTACAGACACGAGTTCAATTCCCCACATGGGTACAATGCGTGAGGCCCATTTGCCGTGATATTGTTAGAATATTACTTAAAGCGGCTCAAAACTGAACTCACTCACTGTAACTTCACAATGAAAGTAAAAGTTCTTGAATTCTTTTTTCCCACTGCATCAGGACTTATTTTCGTTTGACACAACGTAATATTAATGGTGTCTGTCATCAACGCTGTACTTTACATATCAGTGTTGATCAACCATGAACTCGTTTCAGATGGCTGAGACCAGTGATTATTTAGCACATGTTCAAGGCGAAGCCAGAACCCATGGCACACTGGTCCCAGCGTCCAGCAGATGTTTCTTCTGATAATGGGAGAGGACATGCCGTTGTTGCTTGACGGTCGGATTCAAAGCTGCGGGTGGGGTTCCGTGTTAGAAAAAAACTCCGTGTATCACATGCTTCTCGTACAGAGAGACTTAATGGATCGGGCTGTCGGCCAAGTCACCTGGTTCATTGCATGTCACCCCTATGGTGAAGGGCGTTGTACGTATTATCAGTCATAGGTTTGTCTGTCCAAGCTCCTCATTTACAGGAGAGGTTAAATAGTTGGAATATTGCAGATGGTAGAGTTCAACCACAAAACCATATTCGCTGCCCTACAATCAGAAATGGAATGTAAACTATGCTTATGATTTCCCCATTAGTCATAACACTTAAAATAGATTTTAAAGTGAAGGGCGCTCTTAAGTTATGAAGATAGATAACTGTCGGCTAAAAACAAATGTACAACCTTGTTAGATAGTGGCAAAACCTAAAACAAAAGTGGGAGAGGGCATCTTTAAGCTGGACTTGTGCCCAATCCTTTTCTTCAATGAATAAAATAAGTTTAAATAAAAAAATCAACAAAAAAGATAATTCGAAAGTGATCAATTTGATACGGGCTTCTTGAACCTCGAGTTTGCAGTATGTCGGTGACTGTCTTCGAACAAGCTGGAGAGTGAGTGAGTTTAACTTTACACCGCACTCAGCAATAGTCCTGCAATATGACGGCAGTGTGTAAAAAGTCGAATCTGGACCAGACAATCCAGTGGTCAATATCGCGAGCATCGTTCCGCTCTATTGGGATACGATGACATGTGTGAAACAAGTCAGCGAACCTGGCCACCCTATCCCGTTAGTCTCCTGAGTTACTGAAGATCAATTGTAACCCGGATCTTTACGGGTTGTGTTTTGGACCTCGACGCTGTAGTGCTTAAGCGACTGTTTTCAGACCGGCAACGTTTTGATAACCAACGTTGTAGTTTGGTAAAGTGTATCTTAAATTTTAACAATATCAATATCATATCGAAGATTGCTGAAATATACACGGAGAAGAAGCACTTCTACTTTTGACTCGCAGTTTATATCTATTTGAGCAAAGTATAAATTGTGTATTTGCAATACTTATTCTTTCTCACACGAATCAAAGATCGGACAAGTAAACACGGTCGAGAAGCACTTCTTTCTTTATCCGAAATTGAGGTCATAGTATCTTATTCACGGAAAGTCATGGATGATATTCTTTGCTCTTTAAAATGTTGACAAATCTGCTTCCGTGTAATCATATAACTTCGACTATGCAACATTGTCATCGTGTTTCACCTTTATTCCTACAAAACATAGCTTTGTGTCAAGATGAGTGATCGCCTAAATGACATTTCCTCTCTTCAAGAGCAAAGCATTTTTTTCAAAATAGATTATCCAGTCTTTATAGAAAATAACAATAGAGATTGTGACTAAGTATGACTGTTATGTCTGTGTTTTGGGTCTAATAAACGCCGTTAAACGTTCGATGTTAATTGCATTTGTATGGAGACACATTGAGGACCTGAGTCACATAGCCGGGTAAAACATTTATTTATTTATCTTGGGAATACGTACAACACAGAAATGAAAGAATATTACGTTTCTGTTATATTTTTGTGATACGCCTTAAGGGATTAGGAATAGTAGCATGAAAAACTCGGGTGATCTTTAGGAGTAGACTATTTCTTTACGATGAAAGGAGTAATCACATGATAATATTCCCGTGGCTACTCAAGACGTGTTAATTGCCTGTCATTGACGGTAGTGTGTTATTCCGATCCTTCACTACACTTGCACGAGTCTCTGAGGTAATGATTAATAGTTAAAATAATAATTTCTAAAATGATATATATAGGATTTACACTGTACGTTTATCTGGACTTGCCGCTTTAAAGGATTGAATTACCATACATCCACGAGCTTAGCGTTAAGAACAGCCTTGGAGCAAGACCTGCCCTTCACGGATGATGTTTGACATTTGAAAATATATCATTGCCGTAGGAGGTACAACAGATTATGACATGTTTCGGTCGCATTCTTTTTATTTGTATAATATTGTTGTGATATTCACACTTGTGCCTTTAAGAAATGTCATTATTTATAAATGATTCACATTTTTATGTCATACTGTGCTCTAGGTAATTAGGGATGTGTTCTGAATGTCAGACTGTTTTCATGACTATTCGGAAGGTGATCAATGTGTCTTACTGTCGTCAAGGTAATTAGAAAGGTGTTCAGTATGTCAGACTGTTGTCGTGGTAAATCGAACGATGTTAAGTATGTCACACTGTTGTCAGGGTAATTCGAACGATTTTCAGTATTTTCGACTGTTGTCATGGTATTGCGGAAGGTGACCAATATGTGTTACTGTTGCCATGGTCAATAGGAGGGTGACCAATATGTGTTAGTGGTGATTACTTTCAATTCACTGTAGCTGATGATCACTTTTAATGCAAGAAGACTTTCCCTTTCTCATCCCCATTTCGTACAAAGCGGGAGCATAGCTAGAAATAGACGTGATATCAGGGGTATAGACCAATTGATGTGGATCATACATACTTAAACCTACTACACAAATCAAGATAGGACAAGTATATATGGATGACAAGCTCTTGAATTAAAGAACTTGTCATCCATATATACTTGTTCTATCATACTTCTAACTTCTAATCATCCTACTGAAACAAGTACATAGATCAAAATGCGTAATCGGAATGCTATGAAAGAGGCATGTTCTCATACGCAGTTTAAACGCGATCCCTAGAGCTGACTCCGAGCACATTTCCACAACACTGCATGCAAATGGGTGAACATGAGTCAGTTCGGTGACAGACTAAGATGTTCCTCATTAAACTTTAAACCAGAATAGGTTTTGTTTTACTCGGTGAGATAGATAAGTGTTATGTACGTGATGTACAACACGTTTGACACACAGCAGGACGTGATGACATGGTTGTGTGCCATGCAGAACTGATTATTTCTGCTGTAAGTAAGGAGCTATTCTAGATGGATTGATAGCATCATATATAATCACCAGTACTGGTCCGTATGCAAAACGGCATGCAAATATTCACGTACCACTTTATTATCGGTTCTCATGGGGCTTGTCTGTGGAATTCTGTGTATTGCACTTAAACGGAGGCTATCCAGTCTAGCCAGGTCTAAATGTAATTACTTGTTTGAAACTGTGGTTAACTCCTTGTAGGATGATTTGATGTACAACTGCAGTGATTTCCCTTGTAAAAGCTACTAACAAAATACTGAGGTGGGGTTTTACTTTGCTTTTTGCGATGTACGTGTGCGTGTGTGGGAAGCAAAACACGGATACCCCACTCGGGCGCACTCCAATTGTTGTTTTAATCCGCTTAGGAAGGATTACAAGTAACATCGTGCATCGAACCCCCATCCCTCCGCTGTCAAGCAAGACATTCTGTCCACTAAGACGATCGACAAAATGACACAAGGAAGAATCCATTTGCTAGGCCGTCAATTGCCCCGAGCTTCGGTTCCCTTTATACAATTATAACAGCTGTTTTAAAGACCCATTGTCCAGACAAACCATTGGGTGAAAGCGTGAGCACAATTCCATTGGAACACGATGACATACAGCAAAAAATTCACTGTGATCCGCATTCTCTTCAGTTGTCACTTACGACAACGAGAATCCATTCTTCCCCCGGAATCTTCGCGAGGTTAATAGTCTGAAGTCTGAGACACTAGATACCATCTCCATACGACTAGACGTAAACGAGAACATGTTTGTAAAAATCATGAATGTAACAATGTCAGCAAGAGGATAATTAATTTCTTGCTGCCAAATCAGTTCCCACTTTTTGTGATTCCCGCCAAGATGCTGTTTTCAAACCTCGGCGGCACATGGCACCAATACTGTCTGGAACCCGAGGCCGAAGTTTTAGCTTGCCGTGTTGACATTTCGCTGTTTCTGCTTTCCGTTTGATCTTAATTTCCTGCACGTTAGTGCTGCGTCACCGGAAGTCTACATTTTTCTAACGGACATGTGGAAATACCAAAAACCTGTCGCTGAAAACGGAACATGATCGAGTTGGTCTGTTGCCGCGGTCGTTACTGACAGACGGAACATCTGATATTGTATGTGACGTCAACATGCACTTGAATGCATGCTCGGGTATGTCGGCAGATACCACAGCCCCAGCAGTTGCAAACAAGGTATGTTTGATATATCTGCACACATATCGAGAAGATATATCAACGAGATATGTCAGTGCCAGTTGCTGATTGGCATCTGCGGTCGGATATAGCGAAAGAACGACTAGAAATAGTCTCCCTGTGTCTCAAAACTGCGGGTATGTTTGGATAGACGATATGTGCAAAGAGTAGTTGTCAGGGAAATAGCATGTCGTGAAGAGGTAATCAACGTGCTCAGCATTTCTAACGTTTCAGCGATTAGTACAATGTCACAAACTACGTCGCTGTGTCAAGAGCACAAAACTACACCAGCATCCATTTTACCTACATCGTAAAGAATCTAATAATGGGGATTCCTGGTCTGAACAGATCTCATCAATACCGCGTTTGCTACAGAAACCGTATAATGAAGATCGGATGGTTCCGTGTGGGGCACGGTGTGACGTTGTTCATAGTAATCGCCACTGCCTTTCCTGGTTTACATGGCTATATTCGTGCAGAAAAGAAAACAACAGTGAACAACAGGGTTTCATTCAAGATCACCAGAACTAGTCACAGTATAAACTGTGATAATAATGTGCGAATAATCGTTATAGACAGAAAATATTTAACAATGTCATGCCATATTTGTTCCGATATTACAACAGAAATTACAACATCCGATTCTTTCGTATTGCTTCTCAAATCTGTCACTGAATCCAATGATCGGGTTGTTCCGTAAGTTCGTGTGTGTAGTATACTTTTTCTCAATTCGCTTACGATTGTTGTCATTTTGTCCTTTCTTTCGCTAAACGATTTGTGTATATTCACATACGTGTAGTTTGATGTTATGCTCTTCAAACTGGAAAAGCTGTTAACATAATGAAAAGGATTCTGTGTGTTTCAGGCTTATAACGATAAAATACCAATAGATGTAAAGAATGTGTGAATGAAATTCATTTGGATATTGAAAAATACCAGTAGTTTCTCTAACAATGAGTCACGGACATGGAGGATGGTCAATGAATTGTTGCAGTGTTCACAAGGAATCATGAAAATAATCAGTTTCTGTGTGAGTGATTATGGTTTTACGCCGCTTTAGCAATATTCTACCAATATCACAGCAGGGGACACCAGAAATGGGCTTTACGCATTATACCCATGTGGGGAATCAAACCCGGGTCTTCAGCGTGACTGGCCAACGTTTTAACTATTTTCGAAACCCCACGAATTTGCAAGTTCTTTTAACGATAAATAACCTTATGAAAGCAATGACATTTAGAAGTTAAGTGCAAATAATCAGTTTCGATTATCTGCCGAAACAGATATAATGGGCATAAAAGGAAAAACGTGATGAAAGTTACATGAATGGAATACTCAAATTAGTCGTGACACCAGGCGTTTGTGAAAGATACAGTTATTATGATTAATGTGCTGTTATTATTACTAGTGAGTCAGGTAATCTGAAGTAACACTGAACATGCTTTTTACCGATTTGAGTGAGTGAGTGGAATATAACACCGCTTTGAACAACGCGTCAGTTATAAAACGACGTGAACTCCTCATGCCGACAAGTTGATAGTAACATCAGTTCAAGTTATTATGAGAATATCTGAGGCTTGGTGACTGCTAAAACCGGCTCTGGTGTTATGACGTTTTCATTTCTAAACGCTGGAAATTTGTATTGTGAGTTAAGCCAGTAGGTATTTCCGTATTGTAGAAATATAGACTAGCATGCAGATATGTTGCACATATACTATTCGAAAATGAGAAAGAGAAAGAAAGAGAGTCAGAGAGGGAGAGAATCAGAGAGTTAGAGAGAGAGCCCAAGAGAGAGCGTTTTAGTTCGAGCTCTTGACGTTTCGTAGTCAGATTTACTATCAAGATGTTGACAGGCAAATAGCGCATAGACGGATCCAGATAGCCGTCCCGAAAGATTTTTCAGTGACCATTGAAACTAAATGTTTCTTGGCACTGTCCTGCAGGACGAATGGGGTGGAATGAACCAAGTTGACATTTGAAATTTGATCAGGAGTATGCCTCGTCAAATCCGAGATTGTCTTCAAAATGGAAAGGGAATCATTCGGCCGAGCGGGTTTTTGAGTTTCCGAAAAAACAATTCTTCATTTTCGTTCACCCATTCTACATTAATATTCTTGACAACTGCATAAATAATTTTGTTAAATCTTATGTCAGAAAGTGGTCACAGGGATAAGAGTTTCTGGACTTTTGGGTGTCCAAAGGATTAAATTGTAACATGTCATTGATTAAGACTGGTTTAGACACATTGTGCTTCTTCGCCATTCAAGGCTGATTAGCAACATGTGTGGGTTAAACATGTATGTGTTACTGATATTGGGCTGGTCTTCATATTTTTCATATGTTTGCTGCCGCTTCGTCTATCAGTATGTGGCAGATTGTGTTACCCTCACCTCGTAAACAGACATGCCTTACGACAGGTGTGTGACAGAGCATCACATTTACTTCACAGTTGCCATTACGGGGACTGACAGATGTACGGAACATTCCCACTATGATATTTTTATGGTGTTTTTTAAGCATTATTCGTAAAAACATGAAACGCATGCACTATTTTCCAATCTGTAAGGGTATTCGCGCTCTGTGTAATGTTAGCTGGATATCGGGCAATACATATTCCTGGTCAACATCCTCCGTGGGAACCACACCATATTTCTGTAAGCCTGTTCCAAGATTAAAATATGCTATTTTTGCGCTTCTCCCAGACATTGCCTCTTTGATCGCAGTCTTTCTTTAGTTACATTTTTCACATTATATGACATTTTACGTTTGGTTATCTAACCGTACAGGACTGTGTTCATGCCCATCTTACATGATACAACAATTGCAACAACTGTTGTACATACCCACATTACACAATACAAGGAATAAATGTGCATGCGTGCATCACAAAATACAATTTGTGGTACATACCTAGGTTACATAATGAAACAATTTTTGTATACACCGTTACAGAGTACATATCCACGCAATGCAACAATAGTTACTCATACATTGTTTACATGATGCAACAATAGTTGCCCACACATTGTTTACATGATGCAAGAATAGTTGCACATACATTGTTTACATGATGCAACAATAGTTGCCCACACATTGTTTACATGATGCAACAATAGTTACTCATACATTGTTTACATGATGCAACAATAGTTGCCCACACATTGTTTACATGATGCAAGAATAGTTGCACATACATTGTTTACATGATGCAACAATAGTTGCCCACACATTGTTTACATGATGCAACAATAGTTGCCCACACATTGTTTACATGATGCAAGAATAGTTGCACATACATTGTTTACATGATGCAACAATAGTTGCTCATACATTGTTTACATGATGCAATATATATATATAGTCCCCCATTCCCGTCCCCTATGATCATTGTATATACATATGCTATGTTCAGATGAATGTGTCGTATTTCTAGAGATTCCTTGCTAATTAGTAGCTAATGGTCTTCGGTAGTGGTCTTCAGTAGTGGTCTTCAATAATGGTCTTCAGTAGTGGTCTTCAATAGTGGTCCTCAGTAGTGGTCTTCAATGGTGGTCTTCAGTAGTGGTCTTCAATAGTGGTCTTCAGTAGTGGTCTTCAATAGTGGTCTTCAGTAGTGGTCTTCAATAGTGGTCTTCAGTAGTGGTCTTCAATAGTGGTCTTCAGTAGTGGTCTTCAATAGTGGTCTTCAGTAGTGGTCTTCAGTAGTGGTCTTCAATGGTGGTCTTCAGTAGTGGTCTTCGGCAGCTGTGGCTTTGAGTGAAATGCATCTTACGATCAGGCTGGTTGACTTGCCAGATGTTCTTGGCACTAATCACTGGATTGTCTGGACAAGCCCCGATTGTCCACTCACCGGTGCGATATAGCTGGGGTATTCCCCAATGGTGCCCATGTTGATCACCTACCACACAAAGGATATTTATTGCAGTCCAAATGTAAACTTCCTCTTTCTTGAAAAAAAAAACTAAGAAAATTCACCTAGATAAGTACCATTATGTTCATGTTCAACTATCACTGATGTATATCGATTATCGAGTGACAGGGTGGAATCAATTGATCTTTGAATGGGAAGAAATTATCTCCCTTGCGACATAATTCTAACAGAGACGATATGTCCTACACCCCAGTGAGCATTTGGTTCGGTCGCTTACGATACAATGATGTTAAGTGACAGCTGTCGGTAATGACTTACTCATTGACGATTATTGGAGGGAGCATCAAAGAACCCGTCCCAGTCCCAAGTCCCCAGTCCCCTGCCCCCAGCCCCCAGCCCCCGTTCCCCCGTCACCAGTCTCCGTCCTCAATCCCCGTCCCAGTCCCCGTATGAATGACGTACATCATGTTTATAACACGTTAAGGAATATTTGAGTAAGCATATGTTCCGGGCGTTACGACAAAATAAGTTGAGGTGAGCTTGAATACATTGAAGAAAATGAAATGAAAGATGAAAACTCCCTTCACCCTCTTACAGATAACGCATAGCAGGGACACAATCAACGAGTTGTAGTAACATGGCCGCCATATTTCTATGTTTGCTGTTAGTACGCTTGGTTTAAGTCTCCCGTTCTGTTATCTCACAATCTTGCCGTATGTCAAAACGCACCTATCACTCTTTTCATCTATTTTTTTCAAACCTTCCGGCTGTCAGTGTTCATCTAGTACAACTGGCTGTGTTTCTGGGGGAATGTCGCTTCTACGCATGTCTAAAAAGTTGCAAACATGGCGGAGAGGCTTTCCGCGCTATTAGTCACCCTGAAGTCGCCATATTGAATTTCACATTTGTCACAGACTGGTTGTATGTGTCCGTGAATTATGTCATGAATATCATGAACGGCTAGGTTATGAATGGAGAAGTCTCGCGAAGTGCGTGTCTTGCGTGTCTCGATATCGACCAGAGCGTGTGATTTATTGTGTTAATGGTGAAATTTGCAAGAGACGTGATGAACTGCTATTACTGTCAACATTCAACACCTGACAACCGCGAAGCTATTATTACCACCAGGCTCACGTAACCTCTCTAATCAGCAGGATACACCGTATATATGGCTTGTCTAATGCAGGTTGTTATGTGTAAGGGAGATTGTAAATGTGCGATCAACCATCTCGCTCTGCCTTGCGAGCATCACACGGAAGTCCACAGACGCCTTAAAGGGTCATCATGACATTTATTACCATATTTTTTATGGAAACAATCTGATATGTCACATATATTTCAAAATGTGCTCGTCATATTATGAGGACCTGTTTTGTGTAGTACAAATAATTGTATTCCTGGAGTTAGTATATTTCACAAGAAAGGACAAAGACGACACACGATTACACACAAAAATCAGTTGTAGTTTCATAGTGTGTCAGTCAGTATAGTTTTACGCCGCTTTTAGCGACATTCCAATAATATCACCTGAAATGGGCTTCACACATCGTATCCTTGTAGGGAATCGAACACGAGTCTTGGGACTGACGAACGGAAGCTGTAACCACTAGGCTATACCCAGCGACACTATACCTTCTTAATAATGTCATGAAATATTCGAATATACAAGTATATGAAACAAGTATATTCTGAGTAAAGTCAGGGTTAAACAGAATGTGATGTTGCTTAACGCGGATCTGAACAGTATTCCACTTATTTTACACGGTGTCTTCAAAGATACAGATGTGAGACGTTTATCAAATAATTGGAACCTAGTAAAGCTCAGACAAACCCCGAAGAATGAAAGCATACGAACCAAAGATCCAAAGCTCCTGGCATTCACAAGAGATGCAATCGCATAGTGAATTGTGGTGTTTTGGAGGACAAGACGAATCAAGAAAAGTCTAGACGGGGTATTATGTCTGCTGGGACAAAGTACTGGAAATACTGTTATATCCACCATGATGTATTTGAATAAGTTGTGAAAACTGTCTTTTTTCTCTTTGCCATTTTTCATCCTATGTGAGTTATATTTAATCGATAATAATTTATTCAAAATCAACACAATTTCCACAAAATGTCAGACAATGTTTGAAATACATGCTTTCGTTTGAGAACATTCAGAGTTGTGATAAATGATATAATTCACTTGAACGCTTATTTCCCTTTGAAAGGTTGTCAGACACATGATCTCGCCACTGTTACAGCGTTCAGGAATTTGAGCCACAGAAGGATGTGAGGACGGACAACGTTGCTGTCGCCACGTGGTGAATGTCGTTGTTGCTGATGAATGTTTGATGGGTGTGCTCCCGAGTCCTGTTTAAGCCGCACCTCATAAAACAGAAATAATTGAGAGCGATTTCGGTTTTCCGCTACTTTGAATATTTTACGGCGTATCGGTTTCACGGAGCCAGGAACCCCACTGTTACAGAGGACTGAGGAGTGATTAACTCTCTGCATAGGCTAACGCATAGTCTCTGAATATACATTTTGATTGCAACAAATGCTTCAGTTAGATAAGGCATTAGCAGAGCAGAGATGGCTATAAACACTGGGGAAAATAACATAGTTCAGGGAATGTGAGACAGACAATATGCCACGCAGGCCTCCGACGTTGTAAAAGATTCTCCATTCACGTGATCCTGTCGTTATCCTGAGTTCGAATCTAAAATTCAGTCTATATAACATCTTAGGTACTGAATGTGTTTATCCCGTATAGGAAACAGCGACAGCGTAATTATCAACCGTGATCTAATCTCTCCCAACGTGTAGAAAGTACAGTCTCTGCTCGGTGAGCGGAATCCATCCCGTGGTGAGTCACAAGATAATGCTTGTTATTACCCTGCCTGTAAGTGTGACACAGGGAACGGTCGCCTCGGTGTCTGAGTTGTGTATCCATATTGAATTGTGGCATCGTATCTCAGGTGGGCGTGCATTATAAAAACGGCACTAACATGCCTGTAACATATTATAATGCTGGCGATTACATGCCTTACTCTAAGTTTCGAATCGCAGGAAGAACTCATAATGCAGTTGTTAGATTCTGTATTATACTAAGAACGTGACAATGAACATCTCTCTCTCTCTCTCTCTCTCTCTCTCTCTCTCTCTCTCTCTCTCTCTCTCTCTCCTCTGTCTGGCTCTTTCTCGCTTACTCTGTCTCTCCACTCTTCCTCTCTCTATCGTTCACTTAGACTCTGTACGTATATAACTGCACGATTCTTGAACGCTGCAGTATACTTCCTTTCACCCCACCTCACATAAATCTGGCAAGTCGTGACATGATTGAATGCAGTCAAGATGTCCAACATGTGTGGTAATATGTCAACATATTAGGAATGGATACGCCTTTCCAAATGACAAGATATTTACCATCAAACAAAGCATAACGACAGAAGAACAAAGTTATTTATGTTATGACATGCGTGGGCCGTAATGAAAATTACATCGCAGGGAAAGACATACAGTGAACAGATAGAATTTCACGCCCCTGACTATAGTCACCCCTGCTGAACAGAGCAAGATGTTTCAGGGCCGTTTCCACGTAGAAGAAACAATTGTAGTAAATTGAACTCAGTGACATTTCACAATACTCCTCCCTATACCTTAGAGAACACAACTGACCATTAACTGTGAACTCGAGAATTCTATAACTATATAAACCGTTACCTATGAACTTGGTAAACCATTACCCATGAACTTGATAAACCATTACCCATGAACTCGATAAACCATTACCAGTGAACGTGATAAGTCATTACCCATGAAGTTAATAAACCATCACCTATGAACTTGATAACTCATTATCCATATACCCGATAACTCATTACCCATGAACCTGATAACTCATTATCCATGAACCTGATAAACTATTAACCCTGAACTTGATAAACCATTACCCATGAACTTGATAAACCATTACCCATGAATTTGATAAATCAGTATAGCTATGAAGTGGGTAAAAAAGAAAATTTAGCATGAACTCAGTGAACAGCTACCTCTACAACACTTATAATACGACGAATCGCAAACGATGTCTGTATGCAGATACCACGTCAGATCTACAGCGTTGCACTGCGTTTGTCTGAGACTGCGAATATCAAAAATAATTAGCTCTGAAAATGCGCAAAAATGTTTATATTTAAATAACATCTGTGGCGTCACTCCATTATTTAAACAATCCATCATATTGTACAAACGGCCAGTTTGCTTGTCACTAGT
This sequence comes from Haliotis asinina, assembly GCF_037392515.1. Classification (NCBI taxonomy): domain Eukaryota; kingdom Metazoa; phylum Mollusca; class Gastropoda; order Lepetellida; family Haliotidae; genus Haliotis; species Haliotis asinina. Next base: position 12,021,566 of record NC_090284.1, read on the forward strand.
ACACATAGAATTAAAAACGTCAGGTCAGTTTGATAATGAATGGTTTCAATATTGGACAATCTGCTTAGTCAGAGAGGTTCGAGCTCCCATCCTGTAACTTGTGCATTTTTAATCGTCGACCTCGTCTCCGATTTTATGACAAAACACGGTGAAAAAGCATGTTACAATTGTTTAAATCTGTATAAATCTAAAGCGCTTACACAAAAAATACACATAATAACGTGCTACACTAATATAAATATAGTGATGGTCATATGATAGTAATTGCGAACAAATAACCTGTCGAGAAGAAAACAACTAAGGGGGCATATAATGGCATTTCCCTGTTGTACTAAAACCTTCATTTTCAAAACATGATGCTTAAACAAAACAGCAAGGACCATTGTACCATGTATGTTGACTCGAGGCGAAACATACATGAGCATCGCGACTGTTAGCATATTTCCCGTGCACCATGCCCGAGCCACGCACGCGGGAAATATACGGAGGACGACGAGTTCTGGTATAATTTTCAAATATTTTGCCAAACAGAATGTTTTGTCAGAGTTTAAAAGCCGTAAGGATTTCACAAGAGATGGAAGTGTTTCGGATTAAAGGACATGCTCATATATTTGGCTTATGAAGAAGAACTGTTTGTGTATTTGTTGGGTTTTTTGTTTTTGTTTTTTTGTTGTTGTTGTTGTTTTTTGTTGTTGTTTTGTTTTTTGTTTTGTTTTGTTTTTTGTTTGTTTGGTTTTTTGGGGTTTTTTTGTTTGTCATCTGTGACGGCGACCTGTAAATACCAGTATGGATCAGACAGTCCAACGATTCACGTCCTGATTATCGAATTAGGATAATTGGGTATCGATTAAGTCAAATATCCTGACTTACGCCCCCGTTACGTCTCTAGGACAAGCACAGGTTTCTAAAGATAAAGAATCCTTACCCGGATCTTACCCGGAGTCGGACCGAGAGTTTGTGGTTTGTCATATGTAACGTATGTAAAACACCTCAGCAATCCCTAAACACGGGGTAATTGTTTATTTTTACGTCATAGTATGAGCCTGCTTCTCCATTACTTATGTTGATTAGTATAACCGACGCGTGATGGCTGATACACGAAAACATGGCAACGAGCATAGAACTTATATCTTTATCAGTGTAATATTTCACAACAGAATGTAGAAAGTTAACATGTCTGGTTCACCTCGTCATCATAAAGTCAAAACTGACTTTCTCGATCTGTTTCTAGTGGCATTGATGAGTTGCCTCGCACCGGAAGTCACAGTCATAGCGGCCATTTTGAGCATGATAGTGTCGGAAACAGGCGCTGGCGAGGACACGTGAACAATTTATGACTGCTGAAGATATTCCTTGTTACAGATGTATGTCACTGCCGAGGCTGCACGTCAGTTAGTCTTCCGGAAGCTCCGTCGTCTGTGAAAGGTTTATCTTCTGAGAGAAGGATGAAGACAGCCTGTAACAGAGAAATGTCTTTCATCATTCTAAGACGACACAAATGTTTCCCAGGCATGTAACACTGTGTTAATACCTGAATCCTAGCGAATGTTGCAGGGGAAAGCATGGTTCATATCCTTCACCTTCCATCCTACACATAATTCAGTGTATCCTACACCCCGAATATACGAAGTCTGCTTGTCCCGAACACCAACGGGATGCAGACAGAGATGAGAAGCCTAGAAGTTAGACGAACAAGTCTCTGAAACGAACATATTTTACATAAAAAAAGCCCATAGGGAAAAAATAAAACATAATGAACAGGAGCCCTGGAAATTTCTTCATTTCATGATGGTGTGGACATCTAAACTTGCCACATTTCCTAGAATTACGTGGGCTTTCTTGGATATACATGTATTTGCTTCAAGATCTGTACGACATACTACGGAGATTTTCAGACGGATTGTTCGTGATGAACAGTTCACCTGAGTCAAATATTTCTTCTCGAAAAGAAAATAGGAAAAACACACTAAAAGGCTCTAAATCTACGTCGAAGAAGTAAAAAGAACAATTGAATGTCGCTTAATCCATAAACAAAAACTTTATATTTACACATAAGAATGAGTTTTACGTTTGCACAAAAATGTCTGTGTTATGTTAGTGGAAGTAACGTATTATTCCAAATGTTTCTATAAAATTTCAAATACACATAAAATGTTTAAGTCGTGCGGTACAGACACAGAATCCTTGTTTAAACGGCATAATATGTGAAATTCCAAATGTCTATCAGTGAAGCCTTTCATGAGGAATATATAACGCCTTGAGAGATGTGTGACTCCATTGTGCTTGGTTCCCTCTCGCTAAGAGAATAACATATCGCCCCGCGCCCTGCTGATTCATATACACGTGTTTATTATACAACAGATTGTGTTATTGACAAGTGGCAGGCGACAGTAAAATCTATTTTGTGTGTGGTCCGCGTTTACGGGACCTACAGGTCTTCATTTCAATTTATCATAAAACTATTGTGAAGGCAATGCTTCACGGATATGCACTTAACGTTTTACAAATTGAGGGGAAAAAAACATTCAGACGCACTGCTGGTGGTATGAAATTTATTTTGCAGATCATACCTCGGTATTGTAGCCGCGCGTGGATGTTAATGCATAACAACAACTGTTGATGACAACATGGCTCCTGCAGGCGTCGAAACTAGCCCTGACGTCATGAAACCAATGCCAGATGTTATATCAAACTGTCATTTTGTTGGGCAGCGAGAATCCCGCGTGAGTCACTAACACAATTACAAACTGGGATATAAAGGTTTATCTCAACATCATCCGGGAACATCAAAGGAAAGCAAAGACCAGATGTAGACTAGATGTACACACGATGGTGCAGTGAAGCACGTAATGACTTCAAAGAAACACAGACAGAAAGTCAATGAAAAATATTGAAATTTCCTTCTTCATTGCAGTAAAGGGACTTATAAATGCATCCTGTTCAAATGCAGCCTAAAGGAAGACTGCGTGCTATGTTTAATATTGTAAACTAAGAATAGTTATGAAATATGCACAAAAAAACTTAATTAAGCACACCCTGTCCTTTTCGGTGATGTTTTCAAACACGTGCATAAAACTGCTCGTGGTGAGGTTTTCTTTCCCGTATGATCCCTTGACTCTTAATACGACAAAATTATTGGAATCCATGTTGTTTTATCATGACAATTGTTCATTTAAAACCACCTTTGTGCAAAAATGGCCCTAGAATGTTTCATGTTGAATTTATAGGGGACTGTTAACATTCAAAATGTCTTTGTGCGTGTCTTCAAGGTCAACACCAACTGTAACCTCCTTGTGACTGTATGACAGCTATCACTCTCCTCCTCATACCCCCTGACAGCCTCCTGATCTTCTGAATGGGCATTCGTTGCGTAAACTGCTTCCAATTGGACAGGATTCTGGACAAGAGGGTCGCTTTGTTGCACACGACGACCGATCATGATGTCCCAGATATGCTCCAACGTGTCAAGATCGGGCTCTATAAAATCGTGAGATATCAGGGTTGCTTAACTAAGTTCTTTGTGTATATATTATTGTCGTCACTGAATCACCGTCTTTTCATAAGTAATGTGTTGCTTCACTGTCTCGCTGGTCAGTGTTTTAGTCTTGATTATAAACTCTATTCAATGACAATGGAACTTTGTTGGTCCTCTTCTGGAAGTCAATGACACGGTGTATGTATGTACAAACATATAGAAACTTTGAGGAACGAATAATATACACTTGCACTCAAAGCGAAATGTACACAAGCCTGTATGTTGAAACATGAGTAAGGGAGTGAGGTTTTACGAAGCACTCAGCTATATTCCAGCTACATGGCGGGTGTCAATAATGAATACTCGAGTCTGGACCAAACAATCCAGTGATCAACAGCATGACCAACGATGTGCGCAATTGGGAACCGATGACATGTGTCAACCAAGTCAGCGAACCTGACCACCTGATCTTTAGTCTCCTTTTATGGCAAGCATGGGTTAATGCTGAAGGCCGATTCTACCCCGGACCTTCACGGATCTTGAAACAAGAAATGATGAAAGTGTTGAAAGGTGGAGGCTATGTATATCTGTCTGCTCCAACAGATTACCCCACATGTCACAGATACTGAGCTCCAGCGTGATCGTATCAGTCATGTGGTTATATAGTGGTGTCTACATGGAAGACGGTTCTTTTCCGTATACATCTTCTGTAAACAGTCAGGCTGTTTATACCGAGTCTTTGTGAAGATCCTTTTAATGAGTAAATTGACCCTATTTATAAACTGACTTTCTGTGCAAAAAACTCCCCGTGTAAACCGACTTTCTGAGTTAACGAGGAATTTAGTAAATGTTCAAATATTGAAAATATTGTAACGTAGAAATATCGTTTCCCCGAGGTGACCTCATCTGATAAATGTGGGTAGGGTACCATAGATGTTAAAGCAGTCGATTGTCACTCTGTAATGTTGGTACAAACTCTGTAATTCTTGTAAGTGATGGAGAAACGCTTAAAGGGGCGTAAAATCTTACATCACTCACTCACCCACTCACTGTTACAATGTATGTCTAACATTATGCCCAAAGTCTGTTCTCGAGCTCATTTTCTGCCGGTAGAACCATATTTGTCAAGGTCAAGGTCATGGTCGTTATTTTCCGCCACAAGTATACAAAGCATCTCTCACTATTTTTTACGCCACAGCAACATCATCGGTGTTGTACCCACTTTTTTCAATATATGTCAACGTTTTTTTCTCGAAAAACAAAAAGTATCATTGAAGTGTTATTTATGGAAAGCCATTTACATGGTCACATTTACACGAGGTTAGAATGCAGTATATTGGTTTGGGCGGCAGCTGGCTTCAAGTCGTATTTAATTAGAGGTACGACATTCTGACAGTCAAGCTTGGGAATGGCGTCAACAGACGCTTGTGATGAAAGAGCGTGTCAGAAAAGTTGTCAAATATTGGATTAATGACAGCAGAACAACTAAGTAACAAGAAATATTAGCAAACACCGCGATAGTCGTTGAAAAAAAAGCTGGAAAAAAAGAAAGATATCGCCTTGCAAAGATTAGTCAATATGTCTGGGAAACATTCTCCTGGAGAGCGTGAAGACTGGCTCGGCTCGACAGTGATCTCGTTATTTTTCGCTGGAAACGTTCTAGAGAATGAAACATCGCTATATGTAAGATGTAGATGTACAAACAAAACTGTTTGTTATTCGTATTGTCTAAATATTAAATTTAATGAAGCTGACGAAAACATTCAAGAATATACAAGTATCATTTGAACGGCCCAGTAAGTTTAATGACTATTTTAACTTATTTATTTTTGTACCCGCCGATAAAACGTTCCCAAAAGTATGGCGATATATATATATTTTTACAATATCTTTCAACTGTATTTATTATGAGTATTGAGGTCGAAGTGAACACAGGCGTTTACAGGTTAATTAAACCAATTATTGTAGATTCTGTGTTGGAAAAAGCAAGATTCAATCTCGTAGAGAAACTGGGATTCGACCCCAGTGGATACTGTCACGATTGTGCAAGGAATTATGAGATTTTCCGTTGACGGTGTGTTCAGACTGGCAGATGGCTCAAAGCAAAGGAATTTGCCGTGCGGAGTTGCGTCCCTTTAGCGTAGCACAAAGCTTTCATCGGGCTTCCAAGTCGCCCGGATTAAGTTTCTGTGTTTGTCAGCACCCTTTGCTCCTTGACTTCACTAAAGTGGTGCACATCTCAGGCTTTACCCATACATTAAGCTGACAGGCCTCCTTAAGTTATGTCTCAGTGATGACGATTTGTCTTGTGAAAACAGCTTTGCGGATTGTCAAAAGTCGGGTTTGTGCTGCCTAGTGAGTTTAGTTTTAGGCAGCTTTTAACAATATCCCAGGGATATCACTGCGGGGGACATCAGGAATGGTCCATGTGTGGAATCGAACCCGGGCTTTCAGCTTTAAGAGCGACGTTTAGACTACTAGGCGTCCCCAGTCCCAACACACACGCGCGCACGCGCACGCATGCACGCATGCACGCACGCACACACGCACCGACATGTTGACATACCGTTTTTATACATTCATACCACTTACTTGATGTTTATACACATCTTAGCAGCTTACATAATGTTATAATGTTAGTATCCATCTATGTATCAGATATGATAACTGTATACACCGTTGTTGACGTACATTTGCTTCTACCAGGACAATGACTCATAGTGACTGGGAAAATAGTCTCGGTTCCAGATCAGAAGCAAAACATTTCGTTTACTCGGTGAGGCGACGTCAACTTTCAAGATACAGCAGGTGTATTTCCTTCCTTTTATTTATCAATAACGGCGTGACGTGACGTGACGTGACGTGACGTGACGTGACGTGACGTTCTGGGAGACCTAACTATCTGACATGACCTTGGTAAGCTATTAACCTCATCCTACCGATTCCGCAGTACAACTGTTTACAGATGCGTCACTGAATACCAGTCATTTGTTCATCAATGCTACACAAGAACCGGTAACAACTGGGATGTTTGTTGTTGATGTCTGTGATAGTGTTGATGTTTTCACTCTGACTATCACAGAGCGTGTTCTACCTAATCAGGTGAGACGTAAACACAGGGATATTTCCCGGCGTTGTGTTCAAACAGCACCATTAACCCCCCTCCCCCACACCATCTACAAAGATGAGCAAACAATCACACATGCCCCACGTGTATACCGCGGCAAGTGTAACCTCGTAGCGACTTGGTAGTATTGTGTCCTGAAGGTAGTTTTCTCCAGGACCAAAGGCAACCATCAGAAGTAGTTGAGAACCATTCGGATGCATTCCGGTACCGTTTGTTTTTTGGGGGGTTTTTTGGGTTTTTTTAGTATTTATTTATATTGTTTTATTTTTACAATACTTTGTACTGGTATCAAGTCCCTTAAATGCTTATATATGTAACAGAGAAACATTTCTTAAATTTACTTATTATAAGACTAGAAAGTAGCCAAGAGACCATCTTCATTTCTGAAATTGCTGTAATCTAGACTTGCCACGTATTCCAGGCTTGCATGGACTTTCTTTGATAAATTTGACTCCATACGTCTTTCAGCAACGGTGCTGTGCCTTTGCATGAATGTCAGGTCTAACAGCACTTTTTGAAGATGAAGAGAGTATCGGTTGCCTAACATAAATTAGTTTTCCCCTTTTCAGTCAGACTATTACCGCCCCAAGGGGCTTTGTTTGTTACGTGGACGGAACCAGTTCTTACAGCGATCCCTGTCAGTGCATTTCGATATCCCATTACACTGAGACGAGCAGTTTGTAACATGAATTAATGTTAAAGGTTCAAGATATACTGCAGACAGAATGAAAGTTCAGTACTTTGGTTAGATGTGTCAGCTCCATGTTGAAGAAAACCCGAAGTGAATTAAGTTTCAGATGTTCACGATTTTAGTCAAATCCAAAAAATAGTCAAATAGGCCGAAGTTGGATAATTAGTTTACACCATTAGTTTCGGTGTTACTTACTTAAAGAATATTCATTCTGGTATAACATTCCAGGTTAGAATAGCTATCCCACTAACATATGATTCTTAGAGGGGTGCTGTGTGACAAGGTTCTATGAGTTGGTTGGCTACAAACCAGCCAATGGTATGTCTGACGTACACCCAAGCAGACAAACGAAATTTGGAAAACAATACATCTGAGTTATTGTGGTAATAGAATAACGGTAACATTTTCTGTTTTCACATGATGACATTATTCTCCCGAACTGCCGACACACTAAATACAAAGTTTATTCCTAATGCAGGACATCAACCATCCCAAAACACACTCGCGTGATAACCTACATTTAACATCCAAAACTGTTTTCCACAGGAGATATCGCTTGTGTGACATCAGACGATATCTCCTTGAAGATATCGCTTTAACGGTAGCTTTCTGCACAATGCCCAGACAATGCTATGACGTCATGAACTTGCTGACGTCACAATGCTATGACATCGTTGCAAATCTAATACCAGTGCAGTGTTCAGAGATGTACATTTTCCATTGAAAACGAATGAAGAATGATTTTGGATGATAAACAGAATCACATTCTCGTCTACTGATATCAAATATATCAGCACTCATTGATAAAGTTAAAAATATCCTTGGCAAGCCTCGGATATGTGTTACTTTATCAACTCGTGTTGATATATTTGATATCAGTAGACACTTGGGAGAGATTTTCTATTTATCGACAGTTATTTGTCAACCTTGATAAAAGAATAAAGATATTTTATGGATATCAACTTCTTGTGAGAACACAACGTTTCGGAGTTAATGCTTACTCCTACATCAGGTGACGGCGACTGGGACATACTTCGGGCCTTTGGCAAGGAGAGACGTCTGAGATGGTGTGAGAGGCTTACTGCTGAGGTTGATGACTGTCTTGAGGTTGGTATTGTTGTTGTTAGCTTCGGGAATGTTGGAGGTGGAACTACGTTGTAACTGGGTGAACTTGGTGATGTGGGTTTTTCACTTTCTCATGGAGGTGCTGCTTGGTCTTCTCTGCTAAGGACTGGGTCTTGTGGTATAGGTCAGGCTCGAGGGTGTCTTGTAGGTGGCTTCTGCTGGTTTCAATGTCTTTTTGGAGATGGGACTTGTGGCGGCGTAGGTGTTGTATCTGGTGCTTGACTATTCTGGTGCTGGCATTGTGGAGTATCTTGTTGATGGCAGGTGAGCGAGGGACAGGAGATGACACTTGAAATCCTCTGGGAACGAGGTTGTTGTCTCGGCATCGTAACAGGAAAGTTAGATGATTACTGGTTTTCACAATTTTGCTAATAGAACGGTTGTACCTGTTGATGGATGTAACTGCATCATCTCCATGTTGATGTATAAAAAATCTTCATTCTTATGTATTTCACTTCTAAATGCCCTTCAAAAACCTTGATAAAAGAAATTAATGATGAAAGAATATATTTCAGTCGTACATACGTAATTCACAACGTATATACACGAAGTTTGTTTGAAATTGCAACATAGAACATAGAACAAGAAAGAAAGAAAGTACTAGAGCAGAATGATTACGTCATGTTACAAGTCTGACATTACAGGTGGAAGGCGTTGCTGCTTCACATTACACCTATCAAACTGCCAGGTACAAGTGTACGAGTGACAGTCTCGGGGAGAACAAGCGGCGTCTTTGAACTTGTTTCACACCCTCTGTTTGAAGGACACACCCTCTGTTTGTGTCGGGGGACACACAAATAACAGAGAAAATCTACGTTCTCCCAAGCTGTATCAATGACAGGCATCCCTGCAGGTATGTTAGACATTAACGTAATTAAGTTTGATCGTGTTTCATACACATATCCGCATTGATTAGCAAACACGTGACTCTTTAACACATGACCCCCATTGCATGCAGTGGAAATGACCTTTCACTCCCTGGGGCGAACATCAGGTGTCTTAGACCTGCTGGTGCAAGTACGCTCATCTCCCGCGCTGTTGACGGCCCGTCAACGACTTTGCATACCCAGGTAATTAGTATTCGGTGGGTGAATAATACACTCGCAGATTGACCAGACGTCTGGCGAGCCCCGACGTCGTGAATATTGCTGTCCATGAAGACATAGGTCGGGAACCCGTTGGTGGAACACACGTAAAATACAATCAGGATCTCCGGAGAACTGTCCGGTAACAGCTATCAAGGTCGTACAATAAGAAAACAGGATTCCGCCATTTTGTAACGAAATGCACAACCATGGAATAATGTGCAGTAGAGATAAACGCAATGCTTGTCATGGAATTGGACCTTTACGACACACCTTGTCCCTTAGATGGTCCGGTGGTTCCAATAGAGAGGGGTTGTAGTCCTACCATACACGTCTACTGATATATTGGATATCTATATTGAGAGAGAAGCCTTAGTTCCACCATACAGGTCCACTGATATACTGGATATATTTGGTGATATCTGTATTGTGAGAGAGCTCTAGTTTCATCTTACACCTCTTTTGATAGATTTGCCTTACCTTTTATAAATGCACTATGATAGTGTTTGCAAACTTGGAAACCAGCGAAGCATCATATCTAGAATAAACATCAGAGTTGCCGGCTTTAGCAGTCTCCAGCTCACATTGCCGTAGCTATTTACAGTCCTATCGTTACAGGTAACAAGGAACAACATTCGCAAGAATGCACTTATGAGTATGTCATCGGTGCTTGGCCTCAGGTGGCAGGTTAATCTGTCACAATGACCCTGAAAGAAATTTAGCCAGTACAACCCATGCAAGTCTAGAATATGTCTAGATTGTCACATGTCCTGAAAATGGAAAATTCTCACAAATCGTTCTCATTGTATTTAAATAAATGAATATAATTTAGGTACCGTTCTTTTTGTAAAAAATGTTCATTTCAGAGACGAGATGTTGGTACGTGAAACCACTAATCATTCTTACAGTTATAGAATTATTAACCTCTTTAGAAACATCTTGATTAACACAGGGCGGTCGTGTTGGCGGTGTATTTGATGAAATTCTCTGTTTCCTTCTCGCTGCGATGTGGAGCGATGGGAAACGACTTCAATAACTTTCTTCCTGGACCACCTACCGTAATATCCTTGTATTATGATATATTCATCAAACACCTTCACATGATATGTGAGCGTGTTGCTGTGGTTGTTGTTGGTCGTCTACAACGGGTTCTAACAAATCCTTCTCATCTAAAGCTTACAAACAGAGGTTTTAGCTTGAAACAAATAGCTTTTTCATTATCAACAGCTTTACCCACGAATAGACTATATGAGCTCAGGTGTTGTCCGACTCCCGCACCCTTCAAAGAGATTCCTAATGTTAAGAGTCAGGAAAATGCTATCATGTTCAGCTATGTTGACAGTTATGAGAACAATCATGGCGGCCCGCTGTAAACTGTAGACCAGCCCGACACAAACATTGCTCTAGGAATTCTAGATATTATTGTTTTTGTGTTGTGCATAGCTGGCCTGTTGGACTGAATTGTTCTCTACAATTATAGAAGCCTTGTCATTCGTGAACCGGGTTAGGTATGTAAGGGGAAATGAATCGCGCGCCGGACACGATAAGATGGCTCGTTGTTTCACACCATCAAAACTAGTTTCAATTGCCATTTGAAGGATTCAGAAGATTCACAATGGAGGATACTCATTCTAGACCTTCCTCCAGCTTCCCGAGTCTTGTCCTAGTCCTAGATAGTTCGATACCTCGCCATCTGGAAGAAAACGGGCAACATAAAAACAGGAAGGCGTTCACTACTTTATCTCCAGCAGATAGGTGGGCAACCACCTAAATACATTTTACGATCTTACACGAGAACCGTAGCTTAATGGTTATATCGTTAGTTCGTCAAGCCCAAGGTCTGGGTTCGATTCCCCACGTGTTTACGAAGTGTGAAGCTATTTTTGGTTTCTCCCTGGCATTTATGTCTGTTTCCAATTTAGGAAACACGGAAAACAATCCTCATCCACTCTCAAAAAACTGATCTGTGCGTTCGTGGAGAATGAACAATGTCGCATATTGTAGATCAACGTGTACACGATGCAATCATGCGAGATACCAATGCCAGAATTAATCATGCTTACAACACTTGAACCTGTAGCTCGTCTTTATGAATAGAAACACTGTTGACTTAAAGGTCAGTACTGCCGTCAAGAAACTTCATTTCTCCCTTTGAAAATGTTTTTCGTCATGTAAATTCTATATAGAAATCTCACAGTTTGTCTTTATTAGACTCCAGATAGTTTTGGGTTTCATAGTTCCGGATTAGCGTGTTCGTTGAAATTAATTTTCCTTAAAAAACTCAGTAACAGACAAAATCACACTAGCTTCCTGTTATTGAAATATTCACGTAGCGTTGCTCTGTTCAGAGTATTTGAAAACAACCACTCGACAACACATCCTCTTCCTTCAAACCTTCTGATGTATTTTGATTTTTTTTGGATAAATCTTGTTTTCACCGAAAATCCTCACTCGATATCACGTACTTCCCAATCAAACCTGATGATGCAAGCTGGGTACATGGGTACCCTTGTTTTATTGAGATTTGACATTCAATAACACGAACGTTCCCTTCAAACCATCTGATAGAATCTGAGTATTTGGCAAAGCCTTATTTTATCAGGGCTCTCAACAGAACGAGTTACTATGACTCCACGGTATATTTAATGCCTATATGGAATCGGCATTAATACATTATACGCCTTCTGACTACATGTCGTATTGATGTATTGTCCAGTAATGGCCCTGACGCACTTTAGTCCCCGATATGTTACACTCATGCAAGACAGTGGTAGATTAACGTTTTGTGTCTGATTATATGTAATGTAACGTATAATATCATTTACTTGGAAAGGTGTAGACTGGAGGGAAAATAATGTGGTTCAAGGACTGTGAGACAAACTAGATAAATGTAGATTGTAACATATGAATCAAGTGAGTTAGTGAGTGAGTTTATTTACCCCGCACTCAGCAATATTCTAGCTATATGGCGGCGGTCTGTAAATAATCGAGTCTGGACCAGACAATCCAGTGACCAACAACATGAGCATCGATCTGCGGAACTGGGAACCGATGACATATGTCAACCAAGTCAACGAGCCTGACCACCCAAGCCCGTTAGTCGCCTCTTACGACAAGCACAGTCGCCATTTATGGCAAGCCTGGGTTGCTGAAGGCCTGTTCTACCCTGGGCCTTCACGGGGCTATGAATCAAGTGTTCTTTGAATACAGAGTACATAGGTTATTTAAGAGTACTGAGTCATGAATGAATGAAGTGTACTTGTAGTCAAATTACTAGCAATACATAACTAAAACTCAAAGCTCTTTGTTTGTTTTTATTTCCACAATTTATCATAATTATTCGCGGAGGTTTTATTTTCGCGGATATTTTTTTTTGCGCGAAAAGCGTGAAAAATAAACCCCCGCGAATAATAATGAATTTACAGTATATAGATAAGGTTTGTTAAGGTTCTACAACAGCAGCTATGAATGATCGCTGCACTGTACATTATTGAAGACCGTGCACTAGTTTGTGATTCATCAAAATCAGATTTTGCCGGGCAGTCTAAGGCTGCAGCAAGGTATTAAAGGGCAGGTTTATTCCACCTGGTAGAATGCTTCCACTGAATCAGATAGGCAGGTAACAATCTTCAAAGGTGGAGGAGACGAATACTGTCTGATTGAACAGTGACGACTTCCGATCAACTGGCATCAAATAACAGTTGGTGAAAGCTCGCGTTGCCAGCCGAGATGAAACGAGAGGGCAAAGGTCACCTTTGAAAGGAGGCGCCGACAGAATGGTTCCCCTTTTCTCTATGTCCCTGCACGTGCGCGGTTCTCCTGCAGAGCCACCTGTCGGAGAATGCCATAAGTATCATCTCAGGTGTAACCTTCTTTGATGTTTCAAGTGAAGATATGTAATATCCCGCGAATAATTCATTCACTACATGAATCTCTTTATTCAACCACTGAAGATTCTTTTTAACTCTGATTGCATACCAGCAGCAAACAATGGCTTTCGTCACAATTCAACATAAAATACTCCTTAAACCTCCTGCTGTCAGCACCTTGCATGACTAGAATGATAGTGATCATCGATAAGCTTAATTGTCTTATCTTCACCGTGAAGCGCCTGACATTTCCTATCAGGGCGGTGATTGACATTCCATGGCCTACACAGACCCCGGGGTAGTAATTAACGCGCTCGTCTACTCACCTCACCACCACAATCCATCATATGTACTAAACAATGAAATCTCTGTGTTTCAGAAAGCTCCATTTGAAAAGACATTTATGCGTGTAAGTCATTTAGATGTTTACTATGAATCGTGTGCATACACAATGAATATTCAATGTAAGTTGTAGATATCTGGAAGTAAAATATGTTCTGGAACTACTTATTTCTTTTCATCAAAATTTCATTTGAATACACAATGCCATTTTGGAAAATGGTTGAATGTTATATACACAGTTAAGTACCGATTCTAGTACTTTCGTTAGGTTGAGTCCCATCCAGGATTCGAGTCAATGAGTTGGAATTCACGCCGCTTTTAGCAATATTCCAGCAATACTTTGCAGATGACTGCAAAAATGGGCTTCACACATTGTACTCATGTGAATAGAATAGAATAGAAAAGAACCTGGGTCTTCGGTGTGACGAGCGAGCGCTTTAACCGCCAGGCTACCCCTCCTCCCCTTCGGGATTCGAACCCACACGCCCAAGCACCTAATGGCCAGCACACATAATCAGTCATATATCCCACTCAGTCTATCGGACAGCTGGTAGTCAAGATCGCGTACCCCAAGGAGGAAAGCTATGACTACACAATGCCGTTTTATATAAAGTGGTCAAATACCCACGGTGATGCTGGGGGCGTGCGTTACTAACATCACAACATGGCGGCACGCAGATCACTTGGCGATGATCCCCTCGAATTAGCAGTCTTCTACGTGTATACAATCAAAATTATTTAGCACACGTATAAACCTTGATGGTCAAATATATTAAATGCATTGAAGTTGAATTTTATTAATGACTATATGTTGATGAATACGCACTTTTCAAATCGCGCTAGGATGTCGGTGAGTCAACCGACATACATACTTTGAGTTAAGTGGTTCGGTTGTCAAAGTTGCCTTCCTGTAGCACCGATATGAACCTTTAATCGTTGAAATCACGCTTCGATCTGAGCATGTTTGTAGGTTTGTCGACAAAGTGGTATACATCCAGGGCTTGTATCAGGTCTTCAGGCTTTTTTCACGTGTCAAGCTGACACGATGTCATTGAAATACTGTGCACTCACCTATCCGTTTCTTATGATTAACGGTGTATGTACGTACACAAGGTAGGAATGACAAATAATTGTGCGGAGGTTCCCTATTAAGAGATTGTGGATATGGAAAAAGTATCCCTCAAAATGTGTGGAGGTTCCCCATTAATTTCAGCGAGGGGAAAAACAGATTACTCTCTGAGACTTATGCTGTCCTCGCATTTAAACAAATGCTTCTTGTCAAAGTTTCCGCACAGGTCTAAGTACAGGAAAATGCATTTTATGTTAGGATTTACAGTAACACCATCTTCTTATGCTTATAATAGCTCTATTACTGGAATTGCACAATACAGTGAAGACTCCTGAAAAAGACAGCTTGTCCCTCTTCTGATTTTATTGCAAGCAGAATTGAGCATGTTAACAATGTTAACGAGACTGGTTCTTCTATGTTAACAATTACTGAAACACTGTTGGCACATTTCCAGGCAGATTACCAAACGGCTCTCGTCACTCTTATCGCGGGTATCGTGCCAAGGGAGATAACTCAAATACCGCATCAGTTTAATTACACCACTTGTTTACAGAAATGAAAATTATTCCTGGATTGGTAGATTACATGATGTCGGTTGTTCTGTATCTCCGCTGAGATATGTGGCCTACGTGCAGCAGTCACCGCCATTGTCCAGGGCCGGTCATTTTAGTGCAAGAGGGCCAATTGGATTAGGCATTGACACGCTACCGGAATATTTGTTAACGGGATATTAAGTGTTGGGCGTGTCCGGCATGGAAATATTTTGATAAGACTGTGGTGAGTAATTGATCACCACTAACTCTGCGCCAGTGTCTTGAATACTTTTTCTTTATCACTGTGTGGACTGTTCAAATGTTGTTGGATACTGAACGCAAATCTAGCTTAAAAGGTGATTATATTATCATAAGAAACACGCATAACTAAACGTATACTGTTCAGTCACAAAATACTGTACACTCTTAACAGAATCTTCAACCGCATCATTGTGATTTCAACACAGACACACCACAAAGTCTTGATACACTGACGTCGATCACTGGATCGCCTGGTCCAGACTTGATTATTTACAGTCCAGTGTCATAAGTCGGATTATTGCTGAATGCGGCCTTGTGCATTCGAGCACGTTGTTACTTAAGCGCAGTAGTCTAAAGGCAACGTTGAGCATTTTTCGCCCAGCTCTCTATCCCAATATTAATGTCCCATTTCAGCAAAGGAAATGTACGTGATATTCTATGAACATAGAATATCGGGCGTTCCATCGTAACGAGTGTTCTGTATGTTGTTAGCGTTCATCTGTATGACCAATTCACATTATGTGATGATATAAAATCTCTTTACGGACTCTACGAATGTGTAAACACTCAATGTGAAGATGTTAGGTAAACCTTCAGTTTGAGCGACGTGGATCTGACTTCAGGAGTAATCTCCTATTTGACAACATTATACACCGACACCAACGACAATGAACACTCTCCTCGCAAGCCCCCGCCCCGTTACTGATGATGTTTTGTTTACCAGAAATAATGCAGAAAACGCTGCTTCACGTCCACCGCCCAAGGTCTAATAACTGACAGCCGAAGTGGAAAATGAGAAGCATTACAGAATGGTATAGTTTATCATAGGACTGTCTCTATCTAGATTCCACGTTTGTATGGTAGGATGGTTTAACACCCAGTTTCCCTACTAGTGGGGATATTGCTACTGGCGAGTCACAAATGTGAATCCAGATGTATAACCGGCGCAATTTAGTGGGGAGTGACGTTGAACGTACACGCTACCGTAACACCACGATTGCCTGTCAAGAGGTCTTTTATTTGCGCTTCGACGACTTGGGTTGCCTGACTATGAAGGTGTGAAAAATCGCACGGTTCCTTATACGGATTTATATTAACACTGATCTCGGATACTGACATTTGTTTGACATTGGGGAGGGTATACGTTTTGTGGAGCAAAGTCGAATCATAAAACGACCAACATGTACATGTTTTTGCTGTTTGACAAAGTGTTAGTGTTAAACAGAGTTACCTCCCATAGATCATTTGCCAAAAGTTGGCTCTTAATTAACGGTACTCAAATATACTATCCGTACTATATGGATTATTTCATGTATGGAAATAGAAATATTCCCATACTAGCTTGAGAAGAGAAGAAAGCACCAAGTTCAGAACATTTAACGACACCGGTGCCTTTGGTGCAGAGTTTCACGACAGTGCTAATTATATAAGCTCTACTATACTTGGGCTCTCCTTCCAAATAGTCAACACGCTGGAATACACTTTAAAGCGGCATGAAATATTATTTAATAGCACATGTTGTTTCTCTAATATAGTCCACTGTGCCAAACATGACACGGTGAATGCTTCTGTAATCACATACACCTGCCGTCTCGTAAATTCTCCGAACAAAACACACCGCCTTTACATTCAATTCTACAATCATCCACACCCACACACTCACCCCGAAAAATCATCCACACCCAGACTGACATCTACACTCACCCTTGCCATCGCATTCACCCTCAACACTACCATCACCTCCATCTTTAACACTATCGTCAACCTCACAATCAACACTACCATCACCTCCATTCTCAACACTATCATCGCCTACACTCTCAACACTACCGTCACTCCACGCTCAACACGACCATCACTCCACCTTCAACACTACCATCACTCCACCCTCAACATTACCATTACTCCACTACTACCATCACTCCACCCTCAACACTACCATCACTCCACCCTCTACACTACCATCACTCCACCCTCAACATTACCATTACTCCACTACTACCATCACTCCACCCTCAACACTACCATCACTCCACCCTCTACACTACCATCACTCCACCCTCAACATTACCATTACTCCACTACTACCATCACTCCACCCTCAACACTACCATCACTCCACCCTCAACATTACCATATCACTCCACCCTCAACACTACCATTACCTTCATCTTCCTCACTATCATTACCCTCAACACTACACCACTTCACCCTCAACACTATTATCACCCTCACCCTTAACGCTACCATCTACTCCATTCTCAGCACTGCCATCACTCCACCTTCAACACTTCCATCGCCTACACCTTCAGCACTGTCATCGCCTCCACCCTCAACCCTATTATCACTCCATCCTCTACATCACCATCACTTTCATCCTATGTCCGACATCACCTCCATCCTGAACACTGTCATCACGCTCACCCTCATTACTACGTACAGTCACTTCCACCCTCAAAGGTACCATCACTCAACCCTGAACACTACCATTACCTCCATCTTCCTCACTATCATTACCCTCAACACTACATCACTTCACCCATAACACTATTATCACCCTCACCCTTAACTCTGTTATCACCTCCATTCTCAACACTGCCATCACATGCATCCTCCACACTACCATTACTTCCACCTTACTCACTATCATCACTTCCACCCTCAACCCTACCATCAAGCCACCTTCAACACAACCATCACCTCCGTCCTCACCATACCCTAAACACTACCATCACCTCCATCCCCAACAACTACCATCATCTACATTCTTAACACCATCATCACCCTCACTCTCAACACTATCATCGCCTACACCCTCAACACTACCATTACTCCACCCTCTACACTACCATCACCCCCGTCCTCAACACTACCACCACCTCCATCCTCAACACTGCCATCGCCTACACCCTAAACACTACCATTACCTCCATTCTCAACACTATCATCGCCTACATCCTCAACACTACCACCACCTCCATTCTCAACACTATCATCACCATCCTTCTCAATACTACCATCGCCAACACCCTCAACACTACCATCACAACACCTTCAGCACTGTCATCGCCTCCACACACACATCCACACACACTCACATCCACACCACACTCACACCCAGTCCCACATCCACACCCACCACACACATCCACACCCACACCCACGTTCCACACCCACCCACATCCACACACCCCCCTCCCTCCCCCTCCACACACCACACCACCTCCACCCCACACACCCCACACACATTCCACACACATTCCAGACACACCCACACACACACTCACCACACCCACACCCCTCATCAGTATCCTCACCTCCATCACAAACCTGAAATCACCATGACCATCCCTTCGCCTCCATCGCCCCCAACTTCAGTTCCACCCCAAATTCACCCTTGGAGGTCACCCATCCATCCATCCATGCATGCATACATACATACATACATACATACATACATACATACATACATACATACATACATACATACATACATACATACATACATAATGGTTAACTAGGTCTTTGAACAGTGTGTCTAACTTTGGGGGAACAGCTCAGTGATATATATCAAGTCTGACTTTCATATGTTGAATGCGCCTTCTGTCAGAAAATGAAAATGTAGCTGTACCCATTATTGCGTGTTGCTGAATCTGTGTTAAAACCAAAATGTCTTCAGGTTTTACTTGCCTTTCCAAACATGCTAAACTATCACCAAAAGGCATGCAATAACAACTTGATCCAATTCTAAACAGATTTTCTGTTCATAAATTAACCGGGCAATACAAATTGATAATACGGTGCGTGATCATCGAGAAAAAGATGTATACATGGTTGGGGCAATAAGCAGAAATAGCTGACATTTCATAATGCATCTTCACCCGAAAGTCCTCGTGTGGCTTTTGAGTCTGCGTGCATGACCCTCTGTCCAATTTGTGAACACAGGCAGATATTAGAAGCTCCGGAAGATTGGTATTTAATTATTTAGGGAATTCGGAGGAATTAGTGTGGAGCCGGCGAATCTAGGTCTGCTTCCGTATTGATTCATTCATTTAATACACTAGCTTCATCTCATATTTATGACAGAGTGTAACATTTGATGAAAACTGATACAGGTGATCGGCACAAATCAAATATAGGTGCTCACTCTATCAATTATTGAAAACATTCGCTCCCTCTCTGCTATCATGTGTTTTTAAAGTTCGCGGAGGTGGAAATGCTTTTAGAGATTAGAGATATCTCCCCGTTGTATTATTTAAGGAGGGGGACGATGACACGTTTCTATCTAGGGCATGATGTATGTATAACGTTGCTGTGGCGAGAGCGTTGAAGCGTTCATGCCAACGCGTGTGACTTGGGGGCGTGGCCTACATGGGGGTTGTTTTCGAAAGGCACGGGACGGGCAGCATTTAAATTGATGTAAGTTAACAAAATGCGATCCAATGCCGTTTGAGAATGTTTCTAAATTAACCCCTTGCTTGAAACATTCCATTTTCCCACATCCCTGGTGTGTACAACATATAAAACGAATTAGAATGCTCTAACACAGCGAGTCACGTGTATTCGAGAATAATCGTGGTGTTAAAACTGCGTGAGTGAAGCAACAATTCGGAGTTATCTCCCTTCTACCACTCGCCCGCTTCAAGACGACGACGCTCTTCAACTATTGAATGCTCATAATGTCAGAATGCCATTCGGGTTAGATCTGGCCATTAGTAACCTGTTTTGTCGTAAGAGTCGACTGCCGGCATCGTGTGGTCAGGGTTGCTGACCTGGTTGATGCAAACTGCTTAGGCAGAGGGACATTACGCTAATCACTGGATTGCCTGACCCAGACTCAATTATACATAGATATGTAATCTTCGTGCAGTAGAAATATGGCAGCAAAGAAAGAAAATAGAGAGAATTGGGTACACTCCATGACTATATTTACTACCGCATATATCCCGCGACGGGGTAGTCACCCACAATTCCCCTCATGTGTATAATGCTTGAAGCCTATTATAAGTGGTCCCCGCCCTGGTATTGCTGGAACAGTGCTAAAAGCGGCGTAGAACTAAACTCACTCACTGCGGTATATGTGATGGTAGAGACGTATGACTACTGTCATTGTAACAAAGTGCCGGAGTGTAGAAGTGAATGATTTGTTTATCCTATTTCAGTTCTATCACGACTGTTAGATCAATGTAGCAGCACTTCACCTTTACACGCACTTCAGCTGCTGAAACCGTAATGCCGGTAACTCCGAAAATCGAAACACAAGATAATCGGATTCTTGTGTATGTAAGGGACACAATGCTGCACCATGAATAGCAGCTTGCACGGGTCCTTGCAGAATGTACTTTACAGTACAACATTGCATACAAAAACAGGTGACTTGTAATTCATCATGAGACAGGTTCGTTTTAGTCTTTCGGGCGTTCTTCATTTCAGAGAATATCTTTCTCTTTGATCCACCTAAGTTGAAAAGTTTCTGTGATGCGAGACTTTAAAAACAGTAGTTGATGATTGTCGCAAACCTTGCACAACGTTAACATGTTCCGTTCCCTTTCTACATCAAAGCCGCCGTGTGTGACGTCACTGGCGTCGGTCATTAACAGGCAGATCTAATTAACCTCCGTATAGGTTTATGGCACATCGTGTCATTACGGACTGCTGATCAAAGACTTAACCGTACATAGGGAATTAGCGCACAGACCGACTAATGGCCGTAGGGAATGTGTTCCCTTCCACACCGGAGCATCGTCTGAACATTCGCTGGAGCGGACGGCGTTATTTTGCGCCGTTTGATGTTCTGCGTGTAAGATCACTTGAGAATGAAACTATTTAAAAGATAATATTATTTCTGGATTATATGGTTACCCTTTAATCGCGGGGATTTCGTTTACTGGTTATTGTAGCGTGTTGGTTGTTTGAAAGGCGGTATATATAGCAAGCAGTGTATTTACATTTCGGAGGTCCGTATGCACAAAGCGCTGCTGTTGCCGACTAAACATTAACATGTACTATCATAGACCAACTTATAGATAACGACTTATATATTTCGCGAGTGCCACGTTTCAGTCCTGCTTAACAACGGAACAAGATTTCGTATCGAAACGTCGGACTGAAGAAATAAGTAAGTTGTTATGCATACAGTTGGTTCAGTATTGTACGTCCCAACTTCTAAAATACCACTCAAACAAGTCATTGATATGTAGACTTACAGAACTATCGCTAGAGCAAAATCATATATGCTAGATGGCCCTCTACTGATTGCTGATTGCTGATTGTTGGTTGAAGGTGGGCCTGGGAACACCAGAATGAGTAAGTTGGGTTTGACGCCGGTTTAAACAGTATACCCGTGGTGTGTTAGTTGGTGGGAGAAAAGGCCGAAGTACCGCAGGTCTTTGATGAAAACAAGGGCACAGTTATTGTGCTAACATATCTACACACATTATCGGGAGAAACGATCACAGCTTTCAACAGAGCGTATCGTGGCGCCTCAGACGACTGGACCAAACATCACACGCACACGCACACGCACACGCACACGCACACGCACACGAACTTAGTCATACGTGACATTTCATATCCTGGGAATTTATATGCATCTTGTACAGAGAGCTCGATAGGTCAAATGGACATTATGAGTTCATTCCACCCCTAGGGTCCTTGCTGACATTCAAATGGAATCGTGTGCGTGTGTGTATATATATATGTGTGTGTGTGTGTGTGTGTGTGTGTGCGTGCGTGTGTTAGTGACATGCCGTCTACCCAAGGAGTATCATCTGACCTAATCAGACAGACAAGTGGGACATGCTTGGGGCCGCCTTGACCAGTGTTCAGACGGTGTATTTTGGGAAAAAACCTCAATTCCGTTGACTGATTCACCAGCCCGCAAGGGAGGTCAAATCTTCACTATACAGACAACAATCCAATATCAGATTACGTTTTCATTTACAGCAGGGTCTCAGGTCAAATTGATATATTTCTATCTCCGAAAAACTAATCCCAGACTGCATTTCGTGAACATTACTTATGGTTCGCTTTCAAAACGGCTATCCGAAGGTAAACTGCATACATTCTGTTTGTAGCATTTGTGAACTTACAAGCACATATCCATGGATAAGTCCGTAACATGATAACCGTTATTCTCTCCAGCTAATTCTTATTGCCGAATCTGACCAATAGACGGTTTTGTAGTATGTCTTTATAATTCCTGTCTCAGCTCTATGATAGTAATATTTCGCTGTTATTTCGCTATCCTCCATAGAATCTAAAGTGAGAACATTTGATTCTGCTCCATGGGAAGTATGCAATGCAAGTTATCTATTACCGAACTCAACAATAATCCAGCTATATAGCAACAGTTTGCAAATAAACCACGAGCATCGATCTATGCAACTGGGATCCGATGACATGTGTTAACCAAGTAAGTAAGTCTGACCATGTTAGTCACCTTTTATGATAAGCATAGGTTGCTGAAGACAAATTCTAAACCGGATTTTCGCACGGCCATTTCCTTTTTTGAATCTTCACGTCAGAGATGACTTCTGATCTTATTCTAAAAATCGAACTTTTTGGAAATAAGCAAACGGCATTATTGTCCAAGAGCGACGAGGAACATATTTTTTAGCAGCCGTACAAGCTATTGCTTGTATCTGGAGACGACATCAGCTGACATGGACAACGATAGCTGGCATATACTGTTAGCCAGCGTCACTGGGAGGTTGTCTGATTAGGGCCATGTGTGTATTTCTGTACCTCGGGCGTCACAAATAGCATCGTTTACTTCAACCTTATCGACTGCGTGCCTTCGGTGACCCCGCACCGATGATGCCCGTATTTACATAACATTGCGGATGCAATCAGTTGTCGTTCACAATGATAACTTACGTGAGCATCGTCTTATTTATCACCATGGTTACAACGCTCGACACGGCGACATCGTTATGGTTCTGCAGCCTGATTGCGGGATGGCAAAGACAGGAGTAATCTATGGAAACCCGGACAGGTCATTATCGCAGCTGTCAGCGCAGTCCAAGATCACCGATGTCGGGCAAGACTCAGACCGAATCGTAGATACACTTCATCAGGTCGATTTCTGGATATGAGACCTACTGTAACTTGATCCCTTCCTTTTCTGACCACTGTGTACAGTTATTTGCTCTTGTAGGTCAAAATCCCAAGTTTATATTGCGCTACTCGACTTACACGGGAAGTATGTCACTCTCAGACGTACGTCGTGTGTTGTATTAGAGGAAAGAGATGTCTCAGTCGAGCAACACATTAAATAGAGTTATAGTATATGTAGTATTTGTATATGGTAGTCATAAGCAACTTTAGGGATCTGAGCTCGTAATTGCGGATTATTCATTGTTTATAATAGTACACCGACTGCCTTTCGATTGCTCATGATACACAGACGGAACCAGATGTAGATCGCAGGGGTGCGTCAATCACTGGAATGTCCGGTCCAAGTTCAAGTCCATACCGACCGCCGCCGTAGAGCTGAGTTTCGTAACTCAAATACCTTCACAAAGACGTACGGTAGTCTAGCGCCAAGGTAACTTTGCACACTGGTAACCTGGATTTTTTCTGATTGTGCTGTTGACAAACAAATAAACAAACAGATAAAAAAACAAGCAATCCATATATAGCATGTTATATGCAGACGAGTGGCATAAAACGAGTTAAAACAGTCGATGGTGAACGCCATTGTTTCAACAAGTTAGGCTTCATCTACTGCCAACATGCATCTGTTACAAGACATGATCACAAAGGGCCATATTATCCTGGCTGTTGTACAATACTCTCGTTTCACAAAACTCTCGTAAGCCTAAGAACTCGTACGTTTTCTCGTAGCCATTGTACCTCCTATACTGTAACACAGGGGCTACGGATGCTACGAGAAACGTTACGAGATCTTAGGCTCGTATACTACACATGGGAGTATATTCAAGTACACTGGGCAGTCAAGATGCTACCTTCTTATCACAGGCGTGAATCATTGCTGTCGATGCTGATGACTTTCTGTAACAGTACAGACAGTGTACGTAATGTTATCACATTCAACACCGAATTTGTGGTTGGGTAAACTGTTGTTTTATAAATGCTGTAATTGCACAGCATCGTTTTTGCAAATATTCAGGATGTCCTGATATTATGTTTTAGTAAGAATATGTTGTCAGGAACAGAGTACTCTTTAATGCAAACATATCTGATAAATAGTCATGGGTGTATTCGTGCTTACCAAACCACGGACAAAGTGTAGCACAAATGGGGATGCGCAGCAGAAAGAAACTGACCAGCCTTCATGGATGCGCGCGAAGAGAGCAAAGGTTGGCAAAGCAAACCTACTGCCCTCGCTTCGTTCGAACAATATTTTTCATGTCAAAATATAATATCACTCCCATCAAAGGTATACACCCACTTCATCACTGGGTTGTGCTTTCAGATTTCCAAATAATTACTCACGTGAAATATATTTTAATCAACATTTTAAGCGCAACTCGTATATCAGATCGTTCTTCGCCTCCATTTTAAGCGCAAAGCGTGGTATATCAGATCGTTTCACCTGTAAATATGGGAGCACACCCAAGTGAGGAAATGACAGTGTACCTTTGATGGTGGCGATAGTTTATTTTGAGATGAAGAATATTTTTCGAACCGAAGCGAGGGAAGTACGTTGCCATCATTGGCTCGTTTTGCTCTCATATAAGAAGACTGGTCATATTCTCTATGCTGCGCAAACCTATTTGCCCTACGTTTTACCTGTGATTAAACGGACGTCGTTCTATAATATTCACTCAAACACTCGCCAACACACTTGAGACTAGACGGACTCGTGACAAACCCGTTTTCAATTAACGGTCATCGAATGACATTTGGCTAGACAAGACTCTCAGCCGTGTTCACAAACACAGAATGTAAACCAGTCCCGCTCTTGGTTTGTCAGTCAAGCCCACCGTTTTCATCCAGCTGACTCGGCCACAATGGTCGAGGAAATCTCTGCATTCGCTGGTAGCAGGTGCGCATGCGTGAAGTGCTTTATGACGAATGCAGTATTCTTGACGTACTCGTGACATTGAATACATGTAAGGGAAACGTGTCAGTGATGACTAATGTTAATGTAGATTCATATGGGGGTAATAAGTTCGTTTGGGGATATGAATTAAAAACAAGCTCCTCTGCCATCGTGGATTCAGCCGAGATCAATCATTGAAATGGGAATGAGAGAGGTCTGCATGATATTATAGCGCGTGAGTTTAGTTTTACGCAGCTCTAAGCAATGTACCAGCTATATGACAACGGTCTGTGAATACTCGAGTCTGGACCAGACAATCCAGTGATCAACACCAATAGCATCCATGTACACAATTGGGACAGGATGATATGAGTCAGTCGTTAGTCGCCTCTTACGAAAAGCATGGGGTACTGAAGATCAATTCTAACCCGGATCTTCACGTGTGTCCACTCTTATAACTACACTTACAAATATTAGGCGTCTGACGTGATGGAAAACCTGAGGATGGTTGTTAAGGTCGACCTCGGTGTGGTTTCAGATACCCCAAATCTGTTTTCATATACAGTATGTTATATCCTAACTGAATGAATATGTAAGTTACACTTACAACTTAATTCTTGAGGAGGAGGAAAGCCCGTCGGCAACTGATATCAAGCAACAGCGATAATACAAACTACATATTGTAGTAATGTAGGAGTGAGCTTTTAGCAATATTCAAGCAATAGCGCGGCGGGGAGGTGTGCGTGCGTGCGTGCGTGCGTGCGTGCGTGCGTGCGTGCGTGCGTGCGTGCGTGCGTGTTTCTTTAGGGGAAGCACAGCAAAAGCCTGCACACGTTGTACCCATGCGGGGGGATCACTTTCAATCGCATCACAAACCCAAATCAGATTCACATAATGTAGCCTAAATCATTATTGGAATCGAAGCCAACTTGAAGGTTATGGCGTGACTTTCCTCCTAGTCAACCCCACTTCCAATGTCAATTAGAGATATCAAATCGTTATTACTGGACCATGTTTATTTGACAAGATTTATAGATGGATATAAAATAAATTTCCCGTTTCACAAATGGAAACATGTTGGTTTGACAAGACCAATTCTCGGTCGGAAAAAGATATCGAAAAATATTTCTTCTTCAAATTATTGAACACTAAAGAAAAAGTGTCCAGTGTCTCAGTGTCTAGACTGCTCTGACCTGTTCTACACACATTAAGTTTTCTTTCAGTGTATTTCCATGTCCTCAGCATGGTCAATAGACAGTGTCGTTGAGTATCCTGCCAAGTCAAGCCTCATATCTGATGCGATTGCGCCAAGAGGAGACGATGGAAAAACACGTCCAGTAATTATTGGTGGACTATTTGGTTAGATCCTTTTTTAGAATCAATTTGCATAGTTACCTTCGTTTAGTTAATATCCACATTATTGAATACTTTACATTTGTGTTTGGATAGTTATCTCTGAAATTCGTTATCTGCCGAATTCGCCAATATTGTCACTCCAAATAGCCGCCCAAGCAATATTAAATCACTCGAATATCTTCTTTTAGGCACGAACTGACAAGCTGTCAAAAGCATTTCGTAGCAAGAGGATACTCAACAAATGTAGGTGAATATTTGAAATGAAAAGAGGAAAATCTTTCGATTTAGGGAGAGGAAATTATCAAATTAGAAGTGAGAAAAGCAAGAAAGCTCAGAAAACAATTTTCTCTCCGGAATCTTGACTGAGGTTGAAATGAAAGGTTTGATCGCTTTTCACAGATAACTCAATAGTTACAGCCTCGTCCGCTGGAAATTCCGTAATCTCCCATTCAAAGTCGCGTTAGGAAAACATAAAAGACCCAATATGGCTCTTTAGTGGTGTTCAGAACACGGATACTAGTCAATAATTAGAATTTAATTTCATCTGGCCCCACAATATAGGTTTAGCTATAACATCAGTGTTATAAAGTAAAATAAAGTAGAATAAATACTCGACTAAAATAGAATTGTATTTAAGGAATGCTTGCTGCAAGAATGTTTTCTGTGAGTTGGTCGTGATCGATAAGGTTGGAATTCTGTTTTTGAGGGCCTGTAAGTGGAATACGTTGTTATTTTACTCTCAGGTTTCAAGTAATTACGTAGATAGAATGAATTGTGTCGTTACCGTGCTGTTATCATTGAAGGCTGAATTGCTTTGACTTCTACAATTACAACTTCTACTTTAATATAATTGAAATATGAAATACAATTTTGTTGCTAATTTCATTTTAAACCTTCAGTGAAGTCGAAAGAAACACAACTGAAACGATTACATTGTCCATTATAACATACCTTAAAATGAGTTCGACACAACCGGGAATTCGACACATCTAGTTCGACACATCAGGGTAAAAATAATGATAAATATAAGGAAATCGGCAGGGACCGAGATGTCAGTTCGACACATCCGAGAATTCGTCTCAACCGAGTTCGAGACAATGGGGTTCGACTGTATCTGGAGTAAGAAGATTGGATGTCTCATGTTCCCAAAGTCGAGATTGTGATATATGTATGATAGATTCAATGAGGACTGTTTGTCGATAACAGGCAAAATATGTCGGTTCAAAAAATATGTCTTGCACCGGAAACAGTCAATCTGGTTTATTATTTCATGCCTAATTAACAACGCTGATGTCTAGCGCCTCCCACAAGATATATTCGCAGAATATCGATCATCAAATCGACCTTGTTTAATTTATATGCTATCAACATCTTGTTCGTGACAATGCATGCTTCCCGTTATCAGTGGACGTGAGCGAAAAACTACTTAATAATGAAATCCGTACTTTAATTAGTCGCCTGTCAATGTGATGGTACGAGCAGTAAGGAAACATCTGCCCTTTCATCTTGCAGACTCAGCTCCCAATCAGCGAGCACTTGCTGAAATAGTCCGTGCATCTCGTGCTGTTCGCGACTTTGACATGTGATAAGCGTGTTGCACGTGCTATGTAGCATGCGTGCAATGGATAAGTTGCAAGATACAAATACTAATAGTTCGGATGGCAAACAGGTGGCAAGGATATGTTGTTTGCCGCTGCGAATGAATAAAATGGTGCATTAAATGTTATTACCAGATGGCTAGAAAACAAAGGTCAGGTAGTTCTTAAATAGTAATGTTAAATCCAAGACGGTTTTATTCATTACATGATATACAATACACACATGTTATACATGTTTCGGGTTTCCAGCTATGTTAAATTATACTGGCTGGAGACCAGCTATCGCCATATATTAGCGGTTTTTCGCGATTTTCCCATTAGTTTCTCAACCTAATGAAATAAAAGTTTTCATGATGATACATTAGCTATTCTCCACTGAATCCTGCTTATTAACAGTTGCCAATCGTGTTTTTCTATAACACGGCCAACAGGAAACGCAGTAGTACATATTGTGCTTTCCAAACAACTAACGAGGAATTATCGCCCCTTCCGAATTTTTCATGTATTCACTAAGTATGGCATAAAATTCGTAAATAAATTATTGCCTTTCCAACCTTGACACACTGAGCGCCTTTCATAAATGGTATTTGATATTAAAAAATGAAATTTGAAAGAGCAAAATCTACTCTCATTTTGAATGTTGACGAATGCTGATATGACATGATTTTCTGGACGTTTTATTCACCTCGCTGAATTGTTACTAATAGCCCGATCGTACTGAATGGATGGTGTGAAAATGTATTCGTGGAAAGGAAACCAAATTATAAGTCACATCAGATTATTTATGTTTTAACCCTGCAACTTAACCGATATTCATCGATTTTGTCAACAAAAGTACTTTCTCGTAATAGTAACTTGAACTGGCTGTTGGTGAATTTCGTAGACAAAACACGTATGTATTCCCGTAGATTCGAAGACGTTTGTAGACTAATTAAATGGAATACAGTTGATATTATCAATGTTGTAATGGGATTTGTAATACTATCCTTTTGGTGTTATTTAAAACTGAAACAAATAAAAGATTTTAAGTGGTCCGTTGTGTTTTGTTGTGGTTTGTTGTGTTTTGTTATTGCGAAGTTTCAGTGAAATAACTTGATGATTGTTATGGATTTTTGTTTTAGTTTGAGTCTTCTGACACAATGAACAGATCTGGTAAGTTTTCTTTTATTATTAAAGTTCACACTACGCAATTGCATCACAAATTCAACTGACAAGGATTGAACTCTGTGCAGATTAGCAAATGTCAGATGTCAGAAGATGAAAAAGGTAAATTAGCGACAAAGTTAATTATCTACCCAAACATATCATGATATTTGTGTTGAGGACAGCACTAAAACAACATCAAGTGATCCATTTTAGGGGGTTTTGTATTCTTCAATCACACACACATTTCACAAAATCGTCCCATCCTTTCTCCCCATCATGAAACCACTCCTCACATCTGTCACAGATGTCCATTCAGTTTCACATCCACTCTGACCATTTGGATCCCACAGCCCAGACTTCCTGCAAACAGTTTCGTGATCACGTTCATTCTCATACCCTTTATGCTCTCGCGCCTTTCTCTTCCTTACGCCCCTCCTTTCAGCCGCTTGCTCCGCTGATCTCTTTCTGCTTTCCTTTCTTTCCTTCATCCTTTCCTCTTTCAGTCTATCTCTCTGAACCTCCATCCTCAACATGACACTTTCATTTTTCTTTTGCTGTCCTACTTTCGCTTTCTTCCTCGGCTTTTTCCACTGTCTTTCCTCACTCTTTCTTTTCATGTCATGCTTTCTCTTTTCTCACTCTCTTCTTTTTCTCGCATTTCTATCAAATCGTTACCAGTAGCTACACGTGCATGTTATATTGCCTTGGTACTTTTCTTTTGGAGAGCAGCCTTTTGGGGGTTGAAGACTGGTGCCAAGAAGATATGCGGGGAGAAGACCTGAGACAGCATGTAGGTTTATGAGAACATGGCTGGGGTTGTTGTGACTGGGACCTTTTGGGTTGCTTTTTAATTTGTGTGGTTGATTGTGACGTTTGGGGCTGTGTATTAGTGGTTGACTGGGATGACCTAGCTGTGAATGAAGGGGCAACAAGCTGGGATTTGTCAATAGCCTCTGGGTCAGAAGGTTAGATCCCAGTCTTCCTGAATTCTCGCTGATTCCTTGACACTCGCCGGGGAGCATACTTGGTCAACGGAATGGTTCATGAAGAATGGGAATCTAACCTTTCCAATAACCACATATTCCAAGCTTGGTTGCCAAACCAGAGAACTTTGCTTTAAGGGGCCGAAAAAGTAAAAGTTAAGTACAGGTCCATAACTGTTTGATTAAACACTTTTGTCCTGGATCTGTTTTGTCGTCCCGGACGTCTCTCTAGGAGCTCGGGATGCCGGTCTAGAAACTTTCGGAACCAGTGGTCAGAGGGTCCAGCCTCCGCAAACAGCGCGGGTCTTCCAGATCTTTGCGTAATCGTAGTCATGAATGATCTGCTTACTGATCTAGTTAATGGAAAGCCTTGGTTAGCTATGTGAACTAGGTAGTTTGTCAAGCTATTTACTTCTTCATCCAGAAGCATTGCCCGAGGTCCTGATTTACCGGCTAATGGCTTTATTGTTTTACCAGTAATGTCATCATCCAAAGTTTAACGTGGCATGCTCAAAATACGGGACTTTTCTGCAATAATTGCTCTCCCCACATCTACATATTTTACTGCGATGACCAAAATCGCTTGATCATGTTGCTTCCGTATTTTATATAGTCAACATACACAAATAGAAAGAAATGAAAATTTTTGAAAACGTTTCTCATAAACGTAATCCTAATATTATTTAGGAACTATGAAACATGTATATGAATGTAATGATACAGCACGATTAATATATCAATCCCGATCCATATTTAATCTCTATGAAATAATACATTAGACATGTGGACTTGCTTATCTCATCTTATCAGATCATAAACATATTCACACACAGCTTTATTAAACACGGTTTCGTGCAAGTTGAAATAACAAGAAAGTTCTTTTGAAATCCAACAGATGGCGATCCTTAAAAAAGTTTGTGTGAAAGTTGTCTTACGGAAAGTAGCTTTTCAAGTTTGTTTACCGAGCCTGGCGCTCATATTTAGATCTCTGCATAGCGATCAGTGCCTAACGTAACCAGCGTAACTTGCTGTTTGAGTGAACTAAATTGGAAATAAGTTGAGTATTCTTCCTGGTCGTGTGCATTTCACCATACGGATGATGACTGCATAAAGTGTTGGACCAGTCGTCTGCTACGATCAGAAGAAGTCTCAGGCCTAGATCTAAAACGTTGGTATAAAATTCTGAAGTCAGAGGTAGGTTTTTGAACTTTTGCCATTATTTCTACATTCGCTACTATAATCTACTTCAGTTATGAGAATTAAATAATATTTTTGCTCATCGCCTGTATTTGAGTACCAAAAATCGTCTGCTTGCTAGCCATTACAACGGACAGACGACGATTCAGCGATTGTTTCGCTCGTAGACAAAAACGTAGAAATGTTTTAATGGAGCTGTAATTATGTTATACATGAACTTTTATACAAAACCATATCGATTTGTAATCAAACACACAAGTTAATATGTCG
Organism: Haliotis asinina; assembly: GCF_037392515.1. Lineage (NCBI taxonomy): Eukaryota > Metazoa > Mollusca > Gastropoda > Lepetellida > Haliotidae > Haliotis > Haliotis asinina. Next base: position 12,053,702 of record NC_090284.1, read on the forward strand.
GTGTAACGTTTTAGGATTTTTTAATGAAAGTTTCACCCACACCATGTCGATCATGTGACATCCCCCCGACTCCCCCGCTATTAACATTTTAGAGAAACCAAACTTCTAACCATTGATTTGAATTTTTGTTTCAGGATATTCAACATCTATCGGAAAATTTCGTTCAGAAAAACAGTGAAATTGACACGGTCAGATCTGCGCATGAGCTATAACGAGGACGCGGCGATAACTGGTACGCTGCAATAACTGATCGCTAACCAGTAGGATAGCCGTCGTAGGGCTAAGATCGCTTTGTGCGAGCAAGTCTTGATCGGAAATAGACAACGTGACATTTTTATGCTTGTAGTTCCCTGATCTCCAAACTGACACAAGACTGAGCTCCTGTCTGTGCCAAAGGGTTGGCAACCAGTGACCGAGTTCTCGTTGACTGCGATCTAGTGACAGTTTACTCCTTGGCGACATGATTGCTGAAAGATGGCAGCATCAATAACGAGTGATTGTAAAACTGAAAAACCTCAGCAAACGATTTATGTAAGTGGAGGCGTTTTGTTGCATCCACAGACTTAGTATGGGAACTTGTGAGACGCAAATTTGAATGTGGATTAATTTGTTTTTTATTTGAAAAGCTAACGTTGACAGTAGAGTGAACGAGTTCAGTTTTACGCCGCACTCGGCAACATTCCAGCTACATGCATATATCACTCTTCTATAAAAATCGAGTTTGGACCACATAATCCAGTGAACGGCACGAGCATCGATCTACGCAATTGGGATACGATGACGTCAACCAAAACCTGGAGCTTGACTACCCGATACCGTCAGTCGCCGCTTACGACAAGTATGGATCAGTGAAGACATTCTAACCAAGATCTTCCGGTGTAGCAGCGTCGGAGGTACATCATGTAATGCAAACTATGTATTGATGCAAACTAGGTGTAATGTAACTATGTTCATTGATGCTCATGTTGTCAATCACTTGACTTGATTGATTCCAGATACTGCTTATGGCACTCTTAAACAAAAATGAAACCTGTAATAAAGTTTGTAATTACTATTAAGAAAACTGTTCTACGATCAACAACAGAGCATTTCACTCACTGTCATTTATGTCTTGTGGTTTATTGTGGATTTTCGACCAGGATCAATATACAATATAATGTATTTGTACTGCCAGTATTTATGTTCTATCAGACAATATGTAGGTTAACGCAGCGTTGGGACACGTGTAGAAAACACCGGGATGTCATCTTGTCTAGACAAGTCACGTTCCATTGACACCATAAACAGTGGGACAACACATCGTAAGGAACTCGCAGACTTGTGATCTAAATACCGACTCATCTAGTCTTGTGTCCACATCTGTCTGGGATCTGAAGGTCTCATTACACAGACTTATCAGTCTGACCATACTTTCATCAGAGACTCGTTACGGGCAAAATATAGCCCCTACCCATAACAGTTATTTCCCCTGTTGGAGTTCTGTGCCATAATTCACTCGGAATCGCTTTAATGTCGCCGTTTATGCATGCTGGAGCGGTGGGGTGGCACAGTGGTTAAGGCCTCCGCTCGTCACGCCAAAGACCCAGCTTCGATTTCCCACAGTGTACAGTGTGTGTAGCCCATTTCTGGTGTCCTCCGCCGTGATATTGTTGGAATATTGCTAAAAGTTGTGTACAGCCATACTCACTCACTCACTTGGGGGCATTCTGGACACAAACGGGACCAAATACCTCAATATGTCAACCCATACATAATATCATGTTTATCTCCCCATCAGCATCATCATGTTACCACGATCTCGTGGATCGTGTCCGAATCGATTAACTTCATTCACCTGCAATATTGCTGTGTGCGGCATTTAGCTACATTCACGCACCTGCTTCACATGGCAAACTATCCAGTTTCTTATAACTCGCTTCGAAGCAGAACTGAATTTGGACATGATCTTTATTCAGCCTATATGTATCATTCTCTTCTTCACATGGCTTATGATGACCAACCGACTGTTTCATATTCCGGCGGGGTGAGCATATAAGTTTTCCTTTCCATTATTCTTCCAACTAAATAACATAATGTCATATCTAAGAATCTTTCATGTTACAGGAATTAATCTGTCGGAGCATGAGATTATCCGTTCTGCGAGTGTCAAGACATTTGTTAGAACAAAGGCAAACTAGCTCAAATAGGGTTGCGCAACATGCGAGCAAAGAGTGACCACGTACTACCCTCGCCTTGGTTAGAAAAAATATTTTTCATGTCAAAATAAATGGCGGACACGTAATTCAACAAATATATTTAGATTTAACTCCCCTGTTCCATCACTCCGTTGAACTGGAAGCAGACAAGGGGAATGGACGCGAAGAACGATCTGATATATACTACGAGTGGCGATTTAAATATTGAATAAAATATATTCACGTCAGTAATTTTTAAATATGGGATTGGAAATCTGAGAGCACACCCCAGTGAGGAAATGAGTGTAAACCTTTGATGGTGGTGATAGTTTATTTTGACATGAAAAATATTGTTCGAACCGAAGCGAGGGAAGTACACCGTTGCCAACCTTTGCTCCCTTCGCTCGGATACATGAAGACTGGTCATTTTGTTGCGCAACCCTATTTTCCACAGTTTGCCCGTGGTTAAAGTGCCCCGGAACAATCGCAGACATTCTTTTACAGTCTATAACGATCACAAAGCGTTCTCTTGATGTGTCCCACGGGGACCTGACAGAAGACCTTTAACGCCACTAACTGGTGAACATGGGGGTCATTCTAAACATTTTTATTACAATATGTACTACGATTCCGTGTAATTGACTAGCTAGCTTCTAACTGCCACTCGAAGAAGTTAACCACTAGCCAGCATCCTTTATTCTCCGATTCCCTCTCACAGCGTTATTCAAAGCTGGTAATGAAAACTGGAAAATATTGAAGGAACACTTGGATTTTTCTGTGATCCTTTACTTGTTTCTCTCAGTGTTTTTGAAAAATCATAAGCTTAATAGCAGCTTAATATTTATTCACAGGTGATGTTTTTTGTGGTATGGTTAACACGAGCAATTGGCAAGGGTCTTAAAAAAGCTTATACATTTGCAGACTCATGGGTGAACAACGATTAGTAATCGATGAGTCGTGAGATGTGCTGCCTTTTCGCTTGAATAAACCCCTAAATCAATTACAGCACCACCGATAGTCTTTGTAAACTTTTCCTCTCTGCCAATTGCATAAAATTATTCTCTGAGGGATAATATTTATTTTTGTAATCTCATTGTTGGTCATGTCCAATAGAAGATGTTTCCAAGCCCAAGTGACCTTGAATAATATCCTATTGATGGATTTCAAGCCTCAGTTTTCTCAAGAGTGGGTTTGTCATAGGAAACAGTTTGACAGCACACTTTGTATTCCTAAAGGAATGATATTTGCCTGCATGTTTTGAATTATTTGGATTCTTTCAGTATTCCGCTGGCGATGGTTATGAAACTACGCTATGATCTTGCTTGCATCGTGGCGCATTCTCTCAGAGGGATTTCTGATGACAAGTCGCAAAGAAGAAGAAAAGAAAACATGTTTGTTGCTTTAGATTTGAAAACTGATTTAGTTGATTTAATATTTTAAATATTTGGACGATTCCTACACCTTACAGGAATCGAGGAGTCGAGGCAGTTCATCGTGAAGTGTTTACTCATCACGATAAAGATCGGAGTTTTATTTCCAACATGGTTCGAGTATGTGAAGGTCATTTCAGGTGTCCCTACATCCATATTGCATGAACATTTCATCATTCTTCTGAGGATGAAGTGCAAAAGCACTTCACCTATCTTCACTGCCTTTAACTTTGCCGGCTTTTCAAATATATCAGAAACTCCTTGATACTTGACCATGCGATGCAATGTAAAGCGGACCAGGAAGGTCTTTAGAGTACCAGGCCTAGTGTAGAGGCCTTTGAACAACTTGAATATTGATAGCTTACTGCTAATGAGTCAATTACTATTAAATGGGATGTCAAGTTTTTGTGTCTTTTCAAATAATCCAATAAACTTAGTGACAGACAGATAATGTTGTAGGTCAACTTCATGATAATCAAAGCGATGCACGACAGACTCCATTATTGCTCGGGGTTAACTCCGCATGACTATCTGCGGCATCGTCCGGACAGGATGTGACCTTTGACCTCTTTCAGTGTTGGCTGCGTGAACGGAAATTCTCCCAAGATACAACGCAGAAGACGAACATTTGATTAGGTGTTTTTCTTTTGACAGAGTCCACTTGGGCTAACTAATGTCAGACACGTACGACATGGAAAGGTCATGTGATCGTGCAATGTTCTGCACATGTGTACTGTCACATGACAATCGGCTGACACACATCTTACTCATCGGATACAACCATGGTTCATCTACCTCACAGCTCTCAGATCGACGTCTCTGGACCAAAATGAACAATATCACTATACTGCAAAGAAATCTTCGTATCTTTAATGTTCATACGTGTTCGAAGCGGCGTTTCTGAAGCCGTTTCCCTTATTCACCAGTACATCTTCACGGCCATTAGCTTTGTCATTTTCAATCATAAAGCCAGAAACCCCTTGATTACTGACTACCCGTAAAGATCCGACTTAGAACTGATCTTCAGTAACGCATGTCGGCGTATCCCATTTGCGTAGTGAGATATTCATGATGTTGATCATTGCATCGTCTGTCCCAAACGTGATTACTTACATACCCCTGCCATATGTGTGGCATATTGCTAAGTGCGGCGTAAAACTAATCTCATTTACTCACTTGATTGTTGACCAGGTCAACACAAACTGAGTCCTTAAACGAAGCAGTGTTTCGACGTGCAAAATTAAAGAAGAAAAATGTATGAATGGCAAATAACAAATCATGCACTCTTGTGACGTACTCTTTGATCATACGGAAGTTCACCATGTGATCCCACCCCGGTAGAACAGCACTCAAATACACGGACACCCTGGAGGGGATTTAAAACACAGCCTCTTAGTGACCCAGTTCAAGACTCAATTACCACAGATGTTTATATGTTCATGTGCTAAACTCCAATATCCTGAAAAACTAGAAACTGCTTTAGTGTGTTGTAATAAGTTTACTTTACGTCCTTTTTACCATGTTCATTATCCATATTCTCAGTTTATTTGAACGTCATGCAAGCCCGGAACATGGATATGCTTCTTTAAAAATTGGCGGTACTGTAATTTCCCCATCTGGAAAATAGCTTTTCAATACAGTTACAGAGATGTTTCAACCGCGGACAAGACCCAGCCAATCAAACAATGCCATAAAAACTTGGCAGTCTCTTCATGTTATAATTCGCTAAAAGCCTTTTCCTCCTTATATCAACAATGCAGAAACATGTTATGATGGGATAGAACTAACGTTGTACTTTTTGACCAAATGGACGGCAAGATCACCCCGCGTCTCTTAATATTTTAAACTAGAATGTAACAAATTCTTTCAAATGTCACTTGCATTGTAATTTTCATATGCCAAGTTTTACGAACACCTGAGTGTAATGTGGTTGATCCAAGAGTGCATATATATGTTGTATTACTACAACAATGCATTTAAAATATCATGACCCTCATGCGTTCGGCCCAGGCTTTCAAGCAACATTCAAACCAAAAACACCCTTCCTCGGTCTTAACAGTGTCTACTAAGGTTAGTGTACGTCTGCTTAAATATATACAGTGATAAAGTATGTTTATCAACATCATGCATCAAGCACATTTTGATTAATGTAATTTATTCCCCAACTCGAAACAAATAATTTGTGGTAGCAACACCTAATGGTGACACCAACTCCCAACAGTGCTGTCTGTTACGAACAGGTGGCCTTTGGAGATATTTGTTGAGCAGGCAACGTCGTCTTCACTTGACGGAACTTCGGTCGTTTCCCTTACGGAGTGACAGAATTCACTAAGACAAACGCACCTCCATGGGCATATAAAGGACATGTAATCCCGTCTGCGACATGGAAAGGTTTCATATAACAAACTAACGTTAATATAAATGTTGTAGGTTCTGTTTAAGTAGTTTAATCGAGTTCGAAGCAGACGATACCAGGTGTCCATGAAAACCTATCTGATTAAATTGTTTGGCATCTTTGATTGAGGTTTCATCACAGCTGTGTGTAAACAGATGCAATATACGGGGCTTTCTGACGTCAAAGGAACTTGAAGCAAAAAAGGCCCCATAGATCCAATACTTGTCTCAAGAGGACTGATTAAATGTGCCTATTGTGTGTCATCGTTCACAACGGCAGTGATTTTCCACTCCTGATGTCAGTCATTATCTTGTCTGGAATTTAGCCACATTGCTGACTCCGACGTAAACGACCTTTACGTTTCCATCATTGACGCCCAGCTTTCACCGACCCCTACCTTTCACTGACTTCCAGCTTGAAGCTCTGGTTACTCCGAAATCCACTCTCAGACAGATTGTTTAGCAGAAGTAATGCTTAACCTCCGTGATGTGGGATGCCGTCTGTTTATAGGATCTGTTGGCGTGCTAGAGGAACATCCATTACTAAGTCGCTCTGATGTAATGATATTAGATGTTATTTGCTTTCATTCAATTGTTACGTTCAATTTTCACTCAACGAGAGGATACGTTTATCGATTCGGAGATCAGGTTTCCGGTCAAACCAACTATATCCTTTAATCCTGGTTACCCCCATTGATCCGTGCTGGGTACTGCTACAGTGCAAACCGTCCCATCTATTTACAATTAACTATTTGACATGTATTTAGGGAAAGATCGATTTGGTCGAGACTGTACTGGCTCATGAGGTCATCGTTTCAGTACATTTCCGGTTAACAGTATACAAGGACTGAGTATTGTTTCCTTTAATTCTATTTTGTATTTGTGTACTTTCAGACCAATACGGGTTTGGTTGTATATTACGAGTGTCACGTATACCCCTTTAACACAGTATTTGTACATCTGGCGTCTACTCCAAAGTGATTAATCTATCACATAATACATAGGTATACTAAGTTGTTGGGAACTTTGTCTTAATCAAGCCTTTTGGTAAGTTGTAGCTAACCATTTTGAGCAGTGTTGGAGTTCTCTGGTTCTGGTTCCATTCTACAAAGCATAACATGTTTTATCCTTTAAGGTTTGTGAGTGTCCGATACGTCAGGATATGAATTCCTTTTCTCAAATACGTATTTTCCATTCAGTAGTGAGAGATGCCGCCACAAAAGCAATCGGAGAACTGTGTTGCTTGATACGCAGAACATGCAGGTTGATGTTTAATGTTTTTAACGTTGTACCCTGCTCTGACTGACGACTGAACATCTCTTTGACAGTTTACTTCCAACCTCAGGGTCTCTGACACTATCCATTCTCGTGAAAAAGACGAGGAGATGCACATCACTTACCCTGGCAAATCATTTAATTTTGTTAAACGAGTGACGCATGAATTTGTAATTGATGAACAAAAAGAGGCATGTAAAATCTAATAAAGCTTTGTTCAGCTGCAGCCATCTGAAACCTTCTCCAACCCATCACAGAAGGATGATATTGGCCATGTCTTCAGGTGGTGAGGTGGGTATAGGCGGCCGTTTGGAGTTGGTACATGTTCCTTACATAGCACATGGCCATTGCTGACTTCAGAATCACGTTGATTCGATTCCTGTCGTCCTCTTCATCATATTCAACAACACCATTGTAGGAAAGTCGTCAGTGTCTACTACAAGAGTTACCCACTCATAGGTTTTGTCCAATACTCTTCTGTTAGTGTGTCTAGTATAATACCTTGGTTGTTTAGCCGTATAATACATGGGTAATTATGCAGTTATCTCACACCAGAACACACTGGATGTGTCTGTAAATGCCCCTATCGCCTCCTAATGCTCTATTGACCAGGCCGCGTGTTCTTGATGGATTACCCAAGAGTACAAGTGGCAGCAGGTGCCGATTACCCACCAGACATAAGCTTGTGTTAAGTCTGATATCTGCAGTTGTTCAGGAGCAAGAAGCTGATCAATCACCCAGACCAGGATTCTGTTTAAATAGTCAGCCACACGTCATCAAGTTATGGGGTATGTTCTTCGTGCTTCCTGATGCTGAAAATGCGCTGGTCCTACCCACCCCTTTCGAATTCTGTATGGCGCTAGAATCGAGCGGTGGATTCCATACTGCCTATGGACTTTATAACGGTAATAGTGGTGTCGTCAGTCAGGGAGGACGCGGTATATGGGAAACAAACTCCAAGATCTGGTGTGACACCTCCAAACCATGTCTGACAAGTTGATCAATACTAGAGACAGTTAATGTTTGCTTCAGACATTGGACTACGTTGCGAATCGAGATGGGTGGTAATCTCCGTTGCTACATCCCTCCAACCGTGCCACCATGTGTTCATCCAGAAAGTGCATACATGATGCTGTACAACATTTACAACATATTAGCCGAGTCTGTTGATGTGCCTCGCGTTTCAGTTGGTGGTGATGAAAATATGACAGACTTTCTGATTAATACTTCAGATTCTCCTATCAACACACTGAATACACATCATGACACTGAGGACATCGTCGCCATATGCTTTTTGCTTCTATGTATGGCTGAAATCTGTACAACGTCATCAGAAAGATAAGTCATGATGGTTCTGAAAAGGCCGTTCAAACCGTCACATTAGGTACAAAACATACGTTACTATATATCAACAACATTTTGGAATACGTGTAGGATATTATAATGTCATGTTAATTTAACTAAGAGGAGGATTTGATTTATTGTATTGTTCTAATGATAAGATGTTGCAGTCAGGAGTAAAAACTTGAATAAGTATAGATATGATAGAATTGTCTTCAATATCAAGGCATGTGAGTGCCGAATTTATTGTGGTATTGTGCGACATTTCCGATTATAATGGAACATGGTTACCCAAAAAGTAAACAGCCATGTTTCTGATGAAGATGAAAAGATTGAGGCCTCAGTTGTACAAAGCTGTTCACTGAAAACATTCTTCACGTATGAGAACCAATAAATGGTTAGGTCACAAATAATTATCTCACGATATCAAGTACGCAGAAAATATTAGACTTCAACCAATTTCCACAAATTAATCTGGACTGAATTTTACCATGCGTTTGACTGATGTTGAAAGCGGGTCCCAACTGAACAACAGATATTGTGACTTCATCGAATGCTTCAGTGTACAATACAAGAAAAACGCTCTGACTAACGACTCGAGCAACTTCTCGCGTTCAGGGTATAAACATCACCCAACACGTTTTCCCTGTTTATGAGATTTCAGAGAAGATGTGAAGTGACATTTACGTCTCGTCATTGAAAAAGCCATCGGTTGCTCCCTGTTTTGCATCCTCTGCTTAAGGAAATGTAAGTCGTGCCGTAGTCTTATGCTTAAAGCATTCAGATCTCACGCCGAAGACCCGGGTTCGACTATCGAAATGGGTAGCGTTATGTGGATCCCGTTTCTGGTGTCCCCGTGTTGTGATATTGCTATGATAATGCTAAAAGCAGCATGACACTAAACTCACCCATAAGGTGTTTGAACAGATCAGTCATTCAGTGGGGGTGTGAAGAGGTGTAGGGAGCAAATGTTGAACCTCAATCAGGCTACGAGTTTGTGGAAGTAAAAGCCACATTTTCCTAATTCCAGCAGCCATAAACTTCTTCAGACACCCACTGTAGACATACACTCGTAGTATGATTGAGGTCAGACATTTCCTGGACATTCGCCTATGGTTTGGAAATGTCTGTTGTCTGGGCCACTAGGAACAGTCGTGTGTAACTGTCGGTCCTTTACAATGTCAGATTTTCACAAGAACTGCAGACCAGCCAATAGACTTAATAATTTGTGGAACAAATTGAATGAATTACGTAAGAAGCGAGGGAAATCTGTCTAGTGACACTTATGTTATTGAAGACCTAGCTAAATAATTCAACATCTACCGATACTATGGTGCAGTGATAGAACCCACTAATAGTCAGTCTGTTAAGACGTCTGAGGAGATCAATACAGTGATATTTGAGGAAATCGGACCAGCAGCATCCAATGGTCCTGTTCTAAAGAGGACACCAAGGATCAACCATTTATACAATTACTGCACCAACAAACCTAGAGCTGTAAAGCGGCCATGAAGGATAGTCTTGACTCTCTGGTCGCTTTCCGATCTGTTTCCGTCTTACCATAAATGGAATTTAAAATACAGTATTTGGGTCGTTGCTACGTGTGTATTCTGAGGGATATTGAGCTCAGGGGTAACAGAATCACTTGGAGAACGCTTTAAAAAAGAGAAAAATCTTGCAATTGAAACAGTTGCACATTTGTAAGCACGGCCATCGGAAACGTTTATTAACAAAACACAGACAAAGAAACATAGAATGTTCAGGTATGTATCGAATACCTGCGATGGAAATTACACAGTTTGTTCTTTAATTACTGCACCAACTATCCCACAGATATACTCACAGACGAAATGGTAATTTCAAGAAGGGTGAGGGCGTCTAATAACGATTTTAGATATAAAGGGACATATCTACCAAATGAAACTATTTTCTCGAGTATAAGGTACAAAATGAAACGATCTGACACATAAATAAAAAAATGAATTCTCATTTACAACTGGCATCGTATTGCCTGCGACATGAGGCAACAAGAGAGACGCTGCAACGTTCTTTCAAGATGTCACTGCAGGAACACTACATTTTACTTCAATGCGATACCGTTAACCAGGTCACTTGTTTAACAAAACCCTTCTATGCTGTTGTGATTAACTATACTAAGTGTTTAAAAGTGCACACCAATTCTTTCGACTTTCTTTCGATTGAAGCATTTACAGCAATTCATCTGAACTGAAGACATGTCATTGTTTAATAAAGAACATGTGCTCAAAATCCATTTTACCACCTGTTTTTGCTAAAAACTGTGCATCATCTAACATGGCAGCATTAAAACTGCACCATAACGCATGCTAGATTTATCTCCCTTGTGGGAAGTACGTCATGTCTCGATGTCTCTTCGTAGGTTTGTTAAATTTACCCGGAATAATTTCAGTCATTGTTTTATAGTCTACATTAATCACAATACTTTTTCTTAAAGGTCACATGCAACCAAACATCAAACATAATTAAAACACATTTATCACTTATTCATGATATATAATATACATTGCTGCTTTTAAAAAGACAAATAAACAAAATTATAAGCGTACAGTCGCGATTCAAAAGTGTAATATTTTGTACTTGGGCTGGCTTCAACCGAAACGAAGCCCTCGGGACACCGAGCCCAGTCATAGCGGGTGTTTGTGCACTCAAGAGTAACGACGGTTTCCGATTGGCTGTTTCATTTGCTGATATGCTGAGGGTTCATTGTGTGTACAGAAAGATGATCTGTTTGATGGGCATTTTCGAAGTATGGCGAGTCACAAGAAAGTAAGACTTTTTATGGATAACAACTTTTTTGTGTACTTGATGCGTCGTTTCAGTATGGATTCATATACTGTTGTCAAACAAAATCATATACACTAAAAGAAGTCGTTATCCATGAAGAATGTGTATAGAGGTGTTAGGTTTGGAAAATACATGTTCTCTGAATTTGCGCTCGATCCGATCAAAAATCATGTCAGTGGAGATGGTAAACTGCTGCATGGCTGGAATCTGTCATTCGTCCAAGTACAAAGCAGGACTTGAAACTGACAAGAGTTTCCATCAGTTTCCGTAAGATCCAATCATCCGAAAAAAAATGAATGTAGTTTGTTTACAACCCACAGACATAAAAACATGTCATGTGTATCACACGTGCCTAATTACATATTAATGTGGCAGACACGGGACTCGGGTGCACGAGTCATAAATCAATTTATTTTCTTTATGTCGTATAGTCTGATAGGTGTTAAGTTCAAATTGCACGTGGTCAATGATTGAAGCTGTGTACTGCATGTTGTCTTTAGCAGACAGGCAGGCAGACATATAAGTGTGAATAAACCAGACAATGAGCTTTCTCTGTGACAGAGACTGCTTACCACAATCACAAGTTTTTTCGACGTAACGAGTAGATTATTTACTTGTTTGTGTACACAACCAAGATTAGACTACTGCTCACGAACTCGGACTCTGGGCATGCATACTGTTTCAAGCTCCGCGAACCTATTCACTGCGCATGCGCAGTACAGCTATTGAAACAAGTTTTTCCCCCAGCGCTGGGGGGAATTTAGTGAAACGTTTGAACTCCGATTTCGCGGGCCTTTTTTTCACCGCGCTTTCTTCAGCTTTATAAGTTGAATGGCATCTTTTATGATTTGTTTCGGTAAGTGTATACCGAAAGGTACCAGAATCTGCAAGGTTGTGTTTTACGTTGCATGTGACCTTTAAGTTCTGTCCCACGGGGAACGGACAGAAACCTTTGCTTCACTGTCCCGTTAAGACCAGTAAGGCCACCAGCTGATGGACATGCTGGTCATTCTATTTATATACAACTTCTTTATTACAATATATACGGTTATTCGGTGTAATTGCTTGATGTCGACGTTGTCATCTTCACCGCAACGTCATAGCCCAAACATCAAGCACAACAGGCGCCATTTGATTGTTTTGCATGTGTCACTGTCGTCAAATGGCACAGACAGTAATACTCCAGGCGGTGATGGTCAAGACATCCCAGTACGATAGAAGCTAATGGTAATAAGTACATATACTGAGAGAAACAAATCAGGAACAACATGGCATTGATCCTTCGTTCATTCCCTCTCACAGTGCTATTCAAAGCTGGTCATGAAAACTGGAAAATATTGAAGGAACACTTGAATTATACTTTGATCCTGTACTTCTTTCTTTCAATATATTTTTGAAAACTCATAAGTTTAATACCAGATTAATATGTATTTACGGGTATTTGTGGTATGATTAACACTGACAGGGAATTGGCAAGGGTTTTTAGAAAGCTTGTCCGTTTGCAGACTCATGGATGAACAAGGATTAGTAATCGATGAGTCGTGAGATGAGCTGCCTTCTTTTCGCTTGAATAAACCCTTAAACCAATTACACTGATACCAACAGTCTTTGTAAACTTTTGCTCTCTCCCAATTGCGTAAATTAATCCTCTGAGGCACAAAGTTTATTTTTGTGATGTAATTGTTAATCATGTCCGAAAGAAGGATGTCTGCTAGCTCAAGTGGCCTTGAATAATATCCTATTGATGGACTTCAAGCTTACGTTTTCTCAGGAGGGGTTTGTCATAGGAAACAATTTGACAGCACACTTTGTATTCCTAAAGGAATCATATTTGCCTGCATGTTTTGAATTATTTGAATGTGGTCCACTGGCGAAACTACGCCTTAATCTTGCTTGCATCGTGCCGCATTCTCTCAGAGGGACTTCCGATGACAAGTCGCAAAGTAGAAGACAAGAAAACATGTTTGTTGCTTTACATCTGAAAACCGATTTAATGGGAATATTTAAATATTTGGACAGTATACTGATTCCTACATCCTGCAGAGCGGCACGCAATGCACGAGCTTTTCTCATCTTTGATCAGGCGGAGGCGGGATAGCTCATCCCTGAAGTTTCTCCTCAACACGATAAAGGTCGGGGTTTTATTTCCAACATGGTTCCAATATATTTGAGGTATCCCTGCCTTCATATGGTGACCAAGTCGTCATACAGCAGGGTTTTATTCAAACCGTACGATTAGATGAAGAGAGATGACTACAGTAAGCAGATACAGGGTAATAATAACACAGGAATACCGTTTAAAAACACGCCAGTGGTTGTTCTTATTTCCTTTGTAGTATCAACCCTATACTTGTGGTTGATTCATTACACGTTGTTTAGACTCGTTGTTTCAGCGTCGACCGCCCCATGACATAAGGATAGAGCGTCTGCCTACACAGATTTAAAATGGTACTTGTTGTTACCCTGCCTGGCAGTCAACATTGAGCGGAAGAGGAGGACTAACCGAAAAAGAATGTCTCATTCTAATGTCTAATGTTAAACTGAGGCATGTTAACGATGACTGATGACAACATATTAGAGTGAGTGAGTGAGTTTAGTTTTACACTGCACTCAGCAATATTACAACTATGCGACGGCGATCTGTAAATAATCCAATCTAGACCAGACAAACCAGGCATTAACAGCATGGGCATCGATCTGGGAACCGATGACATGTGGGAACGACGTGAGTCAGCCTGACCACCCGATCCCGTTATTCGACTTTTACAACTAGCATTAGTTACTGAAGACCAATATTCTTACCCGGACCTTCACGGGCACACTATATCAGAGACCAACTCACACACGTGCATGTAGGTCGTGGCAAGCATACAATAAGATTGCACGTGTTGTTAAACACAGTCAAACGCCACCACACCGTGTCAGTACTGTACACGTGTTTTCGTATGTATACTCAAGAGAGTGTTCGGCACACCTGATTTCATTCTTCTGAGGAGGAGCTCTTGAAACACTTCACATATCTTCACGGCCTTTAACTTTGTCGGATTCTCAAACATGGCAGAAACTCCTTGATAGATGACCACGTCGATACGATGTACAGTGCACGAGGAAGAGGCAGAGGCCATTCAACTTGAATACTGATGGCTTAGTGCTAATGAGTCAATTACTATTAAATAGGATGTCAAGTTTTTGTGTCTTTTCCAATAATCCAATAAACGTAGTGACAGACAGATAATGTTGTAGGTCAACTTCAAGCTAATCAAAGCGATACAAGACAGACTCCATTATTGCTCGGGGTTAATTCCGCATGACTATCTGCAGCGACGTCCGGACAGGACGTGACCTTTGACCTCTTTCAATGTTGGCTGCGCGAACGGAAATTCTCCCAAGATACAACGCAGAAGACGAACATTTGATTATTTTTTTTACGTGTTTTGACAAAGTCCACTGAGGCTAACTAATGTCAGACACGTACGACATGGAAAGGTCATGTGATCGTGCAATGTTCTGCACACGTGTACAGTCACATGACAGTCGGCTGACACACATCTTACTCAGCGGATACAACCATTGTTCATCTACGTCACAGCTCGCAGATCAACGTGTGGGCCAAAATAAACATTATCACCATACTACAAAGTGATCTTCCGTTATCTTTAATGTACATACGTGTCCGTAGCAGCATTTCTGAAGCCGTTTCCATTATTCACCAGTATATCTTCACGGCCGTTAGCTTCGTAATTTTCAATTATGACGTCAGAAACACTTTGATTTGAACACTACAACTGATCTTCAGTAACGCATGCCGTCGTATCCCAATTGCGTAGTGAGATGTTCAAGATGCTGATCACTGGATTGTCTGTTCTATTCTGGAATATTGCTGAGTGCGGCGTAAAACTAATCTCACTCAATCACTTGATTGTTGACCAGATCAGTATGCTGTAAAATGGAAAGACAGGTTGAATCAAGAGAAATCGCATTTCTGTGCACATATGAATTGTTGTCAACAAGTGATAATGAACTGGATCCTGCGATCTGGGTCCACATTGATCCAAACTGATCGTTTGTCATACCTCTACAACTTGGTACAATCCTGTTAGTGGAGCCTGTGAATTCTTCGGAGTAGGATATTGCACTGGTCTTAAATTTGAACACCCGGAAAAAAACTCAAACTGAGTTCTTAAACGAAGCAGTGTTTTGGCGTGCAAAATTGAAAAATGTATGAATGGAAAATAATAAATCACGCACTCTTGTGACGTACTCTTTGATCATACCGAGGTTGAGGAACTTCACCATGTGATCCCACCCCGGTAGAGCAGCACCCAAATACACGGACACCCTGGAGTGGATTTAAAACACAGCCTCTTAGTGACCCAGTTCAAGACTCAATTACCACAGATGTTTATATGTTCAGGTGCAAAACTCCAGTATCCTGAAAAACTAGAAGCTGCCTTAGTGTGTTGTAATAAGTTTACTTTACGTCCTTACTACCATGTTCATTATTCATATTCTCAGTTCATTTGTACGTCATGCAAGCCCGGAACATGGATATGCTTCTTTATAAATTGGAGGTACCGTAATTTCCCCACCTGCTAAAATACCTTTTCAATACAACCACAGAGATGTTTCAACCGCGGACAAGACCCAGCCAATCAAACAATGCCATAAAAACTTGACAGTCTCTTCATGTTATAATTCGCTAAAAGCCTTTTCCTCCTTATATCAACAATGCAGAAACAAGTTATGATGGGATAGAACTAACGGTGTACTTTGACCAAATGGACGGCAAGATCACCCCGCGTCTCTTAATATTCTAAACTAGAATGTCACAAATCCTTTCAAATATCACTTACATTGCAATTTTCATATGCCAAGTTTTACAAACACCTGAGTGTAATATGGTTGATCCAAGAGTGCATGTATATGTTGTATTACTACAACAATGCATCTAAAATATCATGACCTTCATGCGTTCGGCCCAGGCTTTCAAGCAACATTCAAAACCAAACTGATACTCCTTTAAAAAGGAAATAAGGGCATATTCTTCCTCATAGGGTACAACAGGAGGCTTAGCACTCAAAACACCCCCCTCCGTCCTCTCAGTGCCTACTAAGGCTAGTAGTGTACGTCCCCTCAAAAACACCCTCCCTCCGTCCTAACAGTGCCTACTAAGGCTAGTAGTGTACGTCCCCTCAAAAACACCCTGCCTCCGTCCTAACAGTGCCTACTAAGGCTAGTAGTGTACGTCCCCTCAAACACAAACTCCCTCCGTCCTAACAGTGCCTACTAAGGCTAGTAGTGTACGTCCCCTCAAAAACACACCCTCCTCCCGTCCTCACAGTGCCCATTAAGGTTAGTGTACGTCTGCTCACATATATGCAGTGATAAAGTATGTTTATCATCGTCATGCATCAAGCACATTTTGATTAATGTAATTTATTCCCCAACTCTAAACAAATAACTTTTATTTGTGGGGACAACACCTAATTGTGACACTAACTCCCAAGCTCTGTCTGTTACAAACAGGTGGCCTTTGGAAATATTTGTTGAGCAGGCAACGTCGTCTTCACTTGACGGAACTTCGGTCGTTTCCCTTACGGAGTGACAGAATTCACTAAGACAGACGCACCTCCGTGGGCATATAAAGGACATGTAATCCCGTCTGCGACATGGAAAGGTTTCAGATAACAAACTGACGTTAACATAAATGTTGTAGGTTCTGTTTAAGTAGTTTAATCGAGTTCGAAGCAGACGATACTAGGTGTCCATGAAAAACATTCTGATTAAATTGTTTGACATCTTTGATTGAGGTTTCATCACAGCTGTGTGTAAACAGATGGAATATACGGGGCTTTCTGACGTCAAAGGAACTTGAAGCAAAAGAGGCCCCATAGATCCAATACTTGTCTCAAGAGGACTGATTAAATGTGCCTATTGTGTGTCATCGTTCACAACGGCAGTGATTTTCCACTCCTGATGTCAGTCATTGTCTTGTCTGGAATTTAGCCACATTGCTGACTACGACGTAAACGAGCTTTACGTTTCCATCATTGACGCCCTGCTTTCACCGACCCCTACCTTTCACTGACTTCCAGCTTGAAGCTCTGGTTACTCCGAAATCCACTCCCAGACAGATTGTTTAGCAGGAGTAATGCTTAACCTCCGTGATGTGGGATGCCGTCTGTTTATAGGATCTGTTGGCGTGCTAGAGGAACATCCATTACTAAGTCGCTCTGATGTAATGATATTAGATGTTATTTGCTTTCATTCAATTGTTACGTTCAATTTTCACTCGACGAGAGGATACGTTTATCGATTCGGAGATCAGGTTTCCGGTCAAACCAACTATATCCTTTAATCCTGGTTAGCCCCATTGATCCATGCTGGGTACTGCTACAGTGCAAACCGTCCCATCTATTTACAATTAACCATTTGACTTGTATTTAGGGAAAGGTCGATTTGGTCGAGACTGCACTGGACCGGTGAAGTCGTCGTTTCAGTACATTTCCGGTTAACAGTATACAAGGACTGAGTATTGTTTCCTTTTGTATTTGTGCACTTTCAGACCAATACTGGTTTGGTTGTATATTTCGAGTGCCACGTATACCCCTTCAACACAGTATTTGTACATCTGGCGTCTACTCCAAAGTGATTAATCTATCACATAATACATAGGTATACTAAGTTGTTGGCAACTCTGTCTTAATCAAGCCTTTTGGTAAGTTGCAGCTAACCATTTTGAGCAATGTTGGAGTCCTCTGGTACTGGTTCCATTCTACAAAGCATAACATGTTTTTTCATTTAAAGTTTGTGAGCTTCCGATACGTCAGGATATGAATACGCCTTTTCTCAAATACGTATTTTCCATTCAGTAGTGAGAGATGCCGCCACAAAAGCAATCGGCGAACTGTGTTGCTGGATACCCTGAAAGGCGGGACATGCAGGTTGATGTTTAATGTTTTTAACGTTGTACCCTGCTCTGACTGACGACCGAACATCTCTTTGACAGTTTACTTCCAACCTCAGGGTCTCTGACACTATCCATTCTCGTGAAAAAGACGAGGAGATGCACATCACTTACCCTGGCAAATCATTTAATTACAGTTTTGTTAAACGAGTGACGCATGAATTTGTAATTGATGAACAAAAAGAGGCATGTAAAATCTAATAAAACTTTGTTTAGCTGAAAACTGCTCCAACCCATCACAGAAGGATGATATTGGCCATGTCGTCAGGTAGTGAGGTGGGTATAGGCGGCCGTTTGGAGAAGGTACATGTTCCTTACATAGCACATGGCCATTGCTGTCTTCTGCTGATTCGATTCCTGTCGTCTTCATCATAGTCAACAACACCATTGTAGGAAAGTCGTCAATGTCTATTACAAGAGTTACCCACACCTTGGTTTTGTCCAATACTCTTCTGTTAGTGTTGTTTACCGTGTAATACATGGCTAATTATGCAGTTATCTCACATCAGAACACACTGACTGGATATGTCTGTTAATGCCCCTATCGCCTCCTAATGTTCTATTGACCAGGCCGCGTGTTCTTGATGGATTACCCAAGAGTACAAGTGGCAGCAGGTGCCCATTTACCCACCAGACACATGCTTGTGTGAAGTCTGATATTTCCAGTTGTTCAGGAGCAAGAAGCTGATCAATCACCCAAACCAAGATTCTGTTCTAATAGTCAGCCACACGTCATCAAGTTATGGGGTATGTTCTTCGTGCTTCCTGATGCTGAAAATGCGCTGGTCCTTCCCACCCCTTTCGAATTCTGTATGGCGCTACAATCGAGCAGAGGACTCAATACTGTCCATGGACTTTATAAGGCCATAGTGGTGTCGTCAGTCAGGGAGGACGCGGTATATGGGAAACAAACTCCAAGATCTGGTTTCCGTTATGGCTGGAAGGCGTGTGACACCTCCAAACCATGTCTGACAAGTTGATCAGTACTAGAGACAGTTAATGCTTCAGACATTGGAATATGTTGCGAATCGAGATGGGTGGTAATCTCCATTGGTACATTCCTCCAACCGTGCCACCATGTGTTCATCCAGAAAGTGCATACGTGATGCTGTACAACATTTACAACATATTAGCCGAGTCTGTTGATGTACCTCGCGTTTCAGTTGGTGGTGATGAAAATAGGACAGACTTTCTGATTAGTACTTCAGATTCTCCTATCAGCACACTGAATAGACATCACGACACTGAGGACATCGTCGCCATATGCTCTTTGCTTCTATGTATGGCTGAAATCTGTTCAACACATACATCATCAGAAAAATACGTCATGATGGTTCTGAAAAGGCTGTTCAAACCGTCACATGAGGTACAAAACATACGTTACTATATATCAACAACATTTTGGAATAAGTGTAGGATATTATAATGTCATGTTAATTTAACTAAGGGAATGATGTGATTTATTGTATTGTTCTACTGATAAAATGTTGCAGTCAGGAGTAAAACCTTGAATTAATATAGATGTGATTGATTTGTCTTCAATATCAAGGCATGTGAGTGCCGAATTTATGGTGGCACTGTAAAGTATTTTTGTTTTTCTGTTTATTTTATTTTACGTTTCAACTGTAAATGCACCTAAAGAGTGTGACATTTCCGATTATAATGGAACATGGTTACCCAAAAAGTAAACAGCCATGTTTCTGATGAAGATGAAAAGATTGAGCCCTGAGTCGTACAAAGTTGTTCACTGAAAACATTCTTCACGTATGAGAACCAATGTAAGGTTAGGTCACAAATAATTATCTCACGATATCAAGTATGCAGAAAACATTAGACTTCAACCAATTTTCACAGATTAATCTGGACTGATATTGAAAGCGGGTCCCAACTGAACAACAGATATTGTGACTTCATCGAATGCTTCAGTGTGCAATACAAGAAAAACCCTAACTAACGACTCGAGCAGCTTCTCATTTTCTCAGGGTATAAACATCATCCAACACGTTTTCCCTGTTTATGAGATTTCAGAGTAGAAGATGTGAAGTGACATTTACGTCTCGTCACTGAAAAATGCATCAGTTGCTCCCTCTTTTACATCCTCTGCATAAGGAGATGTAAGTCGTGCCGTAGTCTTGATAAAGCGTTCGTATCTCACACCGAAGACCCGGGTTCGATTCCCCATATGGGTAGCTTTATGTGAATCCCGTTTCTGGTGTCCCCCTGTCGTGATATTGCTGTGATATTGCTGTGATATTGCTGTGATATTGCTGAAAGCGGCGTGACACAAAACTCACTCATAAGGAGATGCGAATGTGATTATTAGTGGAAGAATGGGGCAGATTATTGTTCCATGTGTTAATCCTGATCTACACATGCTTTGTATTATTATTAATACTGATATATATAAAAGCAGTACTAACTGCCAACTGCAATATTTTCCCTAGTTTATGTTATGATTTACGTTAGTCCTTAACCACACATATGAATTTCAGTGAGCGACATTTGCACAGGCCCTGAGATCCCTAACTAGTAACACTTCACCAGGACAAGTTAATGATAAGTTTCCAGTGTTCGTGGTGGGCAGTGAAATTTTATTAATAGGATTTTGGTCCATTGAAGTACACACAGGACCACTAATTATTGTCCACTCAATGGTCTTGTGGTCTTGTGGGAAGTTTTAAATGGTTTCTTTTCTTGGAATGTACCATTACAATCCCGGACAAGGATGAAAGCAAGTGTCAGTCTTCAGCTGGCGTTGTGACAATGGATATAAAAGTAATATAAAGTGGATATAAATCATAGCCGCGAATAGTAACAAGTTTGTTGATACGGCATGAAACCACGTTTACTTATTTATGTGCAGGTACTCCTTCCCAGACGTGGGGTGTTTGAACAGATCCGTCATTCAGTTGGGGTGTGAAGAGGTGTAGGGAGCAAATGTTGAACCTCAGTCAGGAAGTAAAGAACATATTTTCCTGTTAAGTGGAGCCAGCGCCATAAACCTCTTCAGACACCCAATGTAGACATAAACTCGTATGCTTTGGAAATGTCTGTTGTCACGGCCACTAGGAACAGTCGTGTGTAACTGTCGGTCCTTTACAAAGTCTGATTTTCACAAGAACTGCAGACCAGTCAGTAGACTTAATAACATGTGGAGGAAATTGAATGGATTACGTAAGGAGCGAGGGAAATCTATCTAATGGCACTTATGTTATTGAAGACCTAGTTAAATAATTCAACATCTACCGATACTGTGGTGCAGTGATAGAACCCACTAATAGTCAGTCTGTTAAGACGTCTGAGGAGTTCAATACAGTGATATTAGAGGAGATCGGACAAGCAGCATCCAATGGTCCTATTCTAAAGAGGACACCAAGGATCACCCATTTATACAATTACTGCACCCACAAACCTGGAGCTATAAACCGGCCATGAAGGACAGTCTTGACTCTCTGGTCGCTTTCTGTTTCCGTCTTACCATAAATGGAATTTAGAATACAGTATTTGGGTCATTGCTACGTGTATATTCTGAGGGATATTGAGCTCAGGGGTAACAGAATCACTTGGAGATCGCTTTAGGAAGTGAACAATCTTGAAATTGAAACAGTTGTACTCGTGTAAGCACGACAATCGGAAACGTTTATTAACAAAATACAGGCAAAGAAACATAGAATGTTTAGGTATGTATGGAATACATGTCCCACCTGCCATGGAAATTACACAGTTTGTTCTTTAATTACTGCACCAACTATCCCACAGATATACTCACAGACGAAATGGTAATTTCAAGAAGGGTGATGGCGTCTAATAACGATTTTAGATATAAAGGGACATATCTACCAAATGAAACTATTTTCTCGAGTATAAGGTACAAAATGAAACGATCTGACACATAAATAAAAAAATGAATTCTCATTTACAACTGGTATCGTATTGCCTGCGACATGAGGCAACAAGAGAGACGCTGCAACGTTCTTTCAAGATGTCACTGCAGGAACACTACATTTTACTTCAATGCGATACCGTTAACCAGGTCACTTGTTTAACAAAACCCTTCTATGCTGTTGTGATTAACTATACTAAGTGTTTAAAAGTGCACACCAATTCTTTCGACTTTCTTTCGATTGAAGCATTTACAGCAATTCATCTGAACTGAAGACATGTCATTGTTTAATAAAGAACATGTGCTCAAAATACAAAGCCGAAGGAATCCAATGTTCCCCTCATTTGAGAATTTCCACGAAGGCAAGGCCAAAAGGATATGTGTATCCAAAGCATATTATGTTAGATAACCTTGGAACTTACAGGTCGCCGATCCATTTTACCACCTGTTTTTGATAAAAACTGCATCATCTAGCATGGCAGCATTAAAACTGCACCATAACACATGCTAGATTTATCTCCCTTGTGGGAAGTACGTCATGTCTCGATGTTTCTTCGTACGTTTGTTAAATTTACCTGGAATAATTCCAGTCATTGTTTTAGAGTCTACATTAATCACAATACGTTTTCATAAGCTCTGTCCCACGGGGAACGGAACATCAAGCACAACAACAGGCGCCATTTGATTTTGCGTGTGTCACTGTCGTCAAATGGCACAGACAGTAATACTCCAGGCGGTGATGGTCAAGACATCCCAGGACGATAGAAGCTAATGGTAATAAGTACATATACTGAGAGAGACAAATCAGGAACAACATGGCATTGATCCTTCATTCATTCCCTCTCACAGCGCTATTCAAAGCTGGTCATGAAAACTGGAAAATATTGAAGGAACACTTGCATTATACTGTGATCCTGTACTTCTTTCTTTCAATATATTTTTGAAAACTCATAAGTTTAATACCAGATTAATATGTATTTACGGGTATTTGTGGTATGATTAACACTGACAGGGAATTGGCAAGGGTTTTTAGAAAGCTTATCCGTTTGCAGACTCATGGATGAACAAGGATTAGTAATCGATGAGTCGTGAGATGAGCTGCCTTCTTTTCGCTTGAATAAACCATTAAACCAATTACACTGATACCAACAGTCTTTGTAAACTTTTGCTCTCTCCCAATTGTGTAAATTAATCCTCTGAGGCACAAAGTTTATTTTTGTGATGTAATTGTTAATCATGTCCGAAAGAAGGATGTCTGCTAGCTCAAGTGGCCTTGAATAATATCCTATTGATGGACTTCAAGCTTACGTTTTCTCAGGAGGGGTTTGTCATAGGAAACAATTTGACAGCACACTTTGTATTCCTAAAGGAATCATATTTGCCTGCATGTTTTGAATTATTTGAATGTGGTCCACTGGCGAAACTACGCCTTAATCTTGCTTGCATCGTGCCGCATTCTCTCAGAGGGACTTCCGATGACAAGTCGCAAAGTAGAAGACAAGAAAACATGTTTGTTGCTTTACATCTGAAAACCGATTTAATGGGAATATTTAAATATTTGGACAGTATACTGATTCCTACATCCTGCAGAGTGGCACCCAATGCACGAGCTTCTCTCATCTTTGGTCACCCAGTGGAGGCGGGATAGCTCATCGCTGAAGTGTATCCTAAACACGATGAAGGTCGGGGTTTTATTTCCAACATGATTCCAATATATTTGAGGTGTCCCTGCCTTCATATGGTGACCAAGTCGTCATACAGCAGGGTTTTATTCAAACCGTACGATTAAATGAAGAGAGACGACGACAGTAAGCAGATACAGGGTAATAATAACACAGGAATACCGTTTAAAAATACGCCAATGGTTGTTCTTATGTCCCTTGTAGTATCAACCCTATACTCGTGGTTGATTCATTACACGTTGTTTCCACTCTCGTTGTTTCAGCGTTGACCGCTCCCATGACATAAGGATAGAGCGTCTGCCTACACAGATTTAAAATGGAACTTGTTGTTGCCCTGCCTGGCAGTCAACATTGAGTGGAAGAGGAGGACTAACCGAAAAAGAATGTCTCATTCTAATGTCTAATGTTAAACTGAGGCATGTTAACGATGACTGATGACAACATATTAGAGTGAGTGAGTTTAGTTTTACACTGTACTGAGCAATATTACAACTATGCGACGGCGATCTGTAAATAATCCAATCTAGACCAGACAAACCAGGCATTAACAGCATGAGCATCGATCTGGGAACCGATGACATGTGGGAACGACGTGAGCCAGCCTGACCACCCGATCCCGTTATTCGACTTTTAAAACTAGTATTAGTTACTGAAGACCAATATTCTTACCCGGACCTTCACGAGCACACTATATCAGAGACCAACTCACACACGTGCACGTAGGTCGTGGCAAACATACAATAAGATTGCACGTGCTGTTAATCATAGTCAAACGCCACCACCCCGTGTCAGTACTGATAGTTGACCACGTCGATACGATGTAAAGTGGGCCAGGAAGGTTGTTGGAGAACAGAGGCCATTGAACAACCTGAATATTGATGGCTTACTGCTAATGAGTCAATTACTATTAAATAGAATGTCACGTTTTTGTAGCTTTTCCAAAAATTGAATAAAGGTAGCGACAGGCAGATAATGTTGTAGGTCAACTTCATGATAATCAAAGCGATACAAGGCAGACTCCATTATTGCTCGGGGTTAACTCCGCATGACTATCTGCAGCGACGTCCGGACAGGACGTGACCTTTGACCTGTTTCAGTGTTGGCTTCGTGAGCGGAAATTCTCCCAAGATACAACGCAGAAGACGAACATTTGATTAGGTGTTTTTCTTTTGACAAAGTCCCCTGGGGCTAACTAATGTCAGACACGTAGGGCATGGAAAGGTCATGTGATTGTGCAATGTTCTGCACATGTGTACAGTCACATGACAATCGCACTGACACACATCTTACTCAGAGGATACAACTATTGTTCATCTACGTCACAGCTCTCAGATCGACGTCTCTGGACCAAGATAAACATTATCACCATACTGCAAAGTAATCTTCCGTTATCTTTAATGTACATACGTGTACAAAGAGGCGTTTCTGAAGCCGTTTCCCTTATTCACCAGTACATCTTCACGGCCATTAGCTTTGTCATGTTCAATTATAAAGTCAGAAACACCTTGATTACTGACTACCCGTAAAGATCCGACTTAGAATTGATCTTCAGTAACGCATGTCGGCGTATCCCATTTGCGTAGTGAGATATTCATGATGTTGATCATTGCATCGTCTGTTCCAAACATGATTATTTACATACCCCTGCCATATGGCTGGAATATTGCTAAGTGCGGCGTAAAACTAATCTCATTTACTCACTTCATTGTTGACCAGGTCAGTATGTAGTAAAATGGAGAGAGGGGTTGAGAAACAGTATTTGTATTTCTGTGCACACATGAATTGTTGTCAACGGGTGATGATGAACTGGATCCTGCGATTTGGGTCCATATTGATCCAAACCGAACCAATCGTTTGTCATACAACTACAGCTTCGTACAATCCTGTTACTGGAGCCTGTGAATTCTTCGGAGTAGGATATTGCACTGGTCTTAAATTTGAACACCCGGAAAAAACTCAAACTGAGTTCTTAAACGAAACAGTGTTTTGGCGTGCAAAAGTAAAAAGGAAAAATATATGAATGGAAAATAACAAATCACGCACTCTTGTGACGTACTCTTTGATCATACCAAGGTTGAGGAAGTTCACCATGTGATCCCACCCCGGTAGAGCAGCACTCAAATACACGGACACCCTGGAGGAGATTTAAAACACAGCCTCTTAGTGACCCAGTTCAAGACTCAATTACCACAGATGTTTATATGTTCAGGTACAAAACTCCAGTATCCTGAAAAACCAGGAGCTGCCTTAGTGTGTTGTAATAAGTTTACTTTACGTCCTTATTACCATGTTCATTATTCATATTCTCAGTTCATTTGTACGTCATGCAAGCCCGGAACATGGATATGTTTCTTTATAAATTGGAGGTACTGTAATTTCCCCATCTGGAAAATAGCTCTTCAATACAGCCACAGAGATGTTTCAACCGCGGACAAGACCCAGCCAATCAAACAATGCCATAAAACTTGACAGTCTCTTCATGTTATAATTCGCTAAAAGCCTTCTCCTCCTTATATCAACAATGCAGAAACAAGTTATGATGGGATAGAACTAACGTTGTACATTGACCAAATGGACGGCAAGATCACCCCGCGTCTCTTAATATTTTAAGCTAGAATGTCACAAATTCTTTCAAATATCACTTGCATTGTAATTTTCATATGCCAAGTTTTACGAACACCTGAGTTTAATATGGTTGATCCAAGAGTGCATGTATATGTTGTATTACTACATCAATGCATTTAAAATATCATGACCCTCATGCGTTCGGCCCAGGCTTTCAAGCAACATTCAAACCAAAAACACTCTTCCTCGGTCTTAACAGTGTCTACTAAGGTTAGTGTACGTCTGCTTAAATATATACAGTGATAAAGTATGTTTATCAACATCATGCATCAAGCACATTTTGATTAATGTAATTTATTCCCCAACTCAAAACAAATAACTTGCATTTGTGGTAGCAACACCTAATGGTGACACCAACTCCCAACAGTGCTGTCTGTTAGGAACAGGTGGCCTTTGGAAATATTTGTTGAGCAGGCAACGTCGCCTTCACTTGACAGAACTTCGGTCGTTTCCCTTACGGCGTGACAGAATTCACTAAGACAAACGCACCTCCGTGGGCATATAAAGGACATGTAATCCCGTCTGCGACACGGAAAGGTTTCATATAACAAACTGACGTTAATATAAATGTTGTATGTTCTGTTTAAGTAGTTTAATCGAGTTCGAAGCAGACGATACCAGGTGTCCATGAAAACCTATCTGATTAAATTGTTTGGCATCTTTGATTGAGGTTTCATCACAGCTGTGTGAAAACAGATGCAATATACGGGGCTTTCTGAAGTCAAAGGAACTTGAAGCAAAAAAGGCCCCATAGATCCTATACTTGTCTCAAGAGGACTGATTAAATGTGCCTAGTGTGTGTCATCGTTCACAACGGCAGTGATTTTCCACTCCTGATGTCAGTCATTATCTTGTCTGGAATTTAGCCACATTGCTGACTACGACGTAAACGAGCTTTACGTTTCCATCATTGACGCCCAGCTTTCACCGACCCCTACCTTTCACTGACTTTCAGCTTGAAGCTCTGGTTACTCCGAAATCCTCCCCCAGACAGATTGTTTAGCAGGAGTAATGCTTAACCTCTGTGATGTGGGATGCCGTCTGTTTATAGGATCTGTTGGCGTGCTAGAGGAACATCCATTACTAAGTCGCTCTGATGTAATGATATTAGATGTTATTTGCTTTCATTCAATTGTTACGTTCAATTTTCACTCAACGAGAGGATACGTTTATCGATTCGGAGATCAGGTTTCCGGACAAACCAACTATATCCTTTAATCCTGGTTAGCCCTATTGATCCGTGCTGGGTACTGCTACAGTGCAAACCGTCCCCTCCCCTCCCCATCTATTTACAATTAACCATTTGACATGTATTTAGGGATAGATCGATTTTGGTCGAGACTGTACTGGCCCACGTGAAGTCGTCGTTTCAGCACATTTCCGGTTAACAAGTTACAAGGACTGAGTATTGTTTCCGTTTGTATTTGTGTATTTTCAGACCAATACTGCTTTTGTTACACAGTACGTATACATCTGACGTCTACTCCAAAGTGATTCACTAATGACAAAATACTAATATTATATAATACAAAACATAACTTATGTTTTAT
Source organism: Haliotis asinina (assembly GCF_037392515.1). Classification (NCBI taxonomy): domain Eukaryota; kingdom Metazoa; phylum Mollusca; class Gastropoda; order Lepetellida; family Haliotidae; genus Haliotis; species Haliotis asinina. The sequence goes on from NC_090284.1 coordinate 12,081,846, forward strand.
CATTCAAAATGTGTGAGTTTCCGATATGTTAGGATATGAATACACCTTTTCTCAAATACGTTTTTTTTCCATTCAGGAGTGGGTGGTGCCGCCACAGAAGCGATCGGAGAACTGTGCTGCTGGATAAAGGTAGGACACGCAGGGTGATATTTGATGTTTTTAACGTTGTACCTTGGTCTGACTGTCGACGGAGCACCTCTCTGACAGTTTACTTCCAGCATCAGGGTCCTTGACACTATCCATTCTCGTGAAAAAGACAAGCAAATGCACATCACTTACCCTGGCAGAGTATTTAATTACAGTTTTGTTAAACGAATGACGCACGAATTTGTAATTGATCAACAAAAAGAGGCATCTAAAATCCATTAAACTTTGTTTTGCTGCAACCATCTGAAAACTGCTCCAACCCATCACAGAGGGATGATATTGGCCATGTCGTCAGGTGGTGAGGTGGGTATAGGCGGCCGTTTGCAGTTGGTACATGTTCTTTACATAGCACATGGCCATTGCTGTCTTCAGAATCACGTTGATTCGATTCCTGTCGTCTTCATCATAGTCAACAACACCATTGTAGGAAAGTCGACAAAGTCGTCAATGTCTACTACAAGAGTTACCCACACCTTGGTTTTGTCCAATACTCTTCCGTTAGTGTGTCTAGTATAATACCTTGGTTGTTTAGCCGTATAATACATGGCTAATTATGCAGTTATCTCACATCAGAACACACTGGATATGTCTGTAAATGCCCCTATCGCCTCCTAATGCTCTATTGACCAGGCCGCGTGTTCTTGATGGATTACCCAAGAGTAGAAGTGGCAGCAGGTGCCGATTACCCACCAGACATATGCTTGTGTTAAGTCTGATATTTCCATTTGTGCTGAAGCTGATCAATCACCCTAGACCAAGACTCTGTTGAAATAGTCAGCCACACGTCATCAAATTATGGGGTATATTCTTTGTGCTTCCACCAGAAGGCTGAAACTACGCTGGTCCTACCCACCCCTTTCAAATTTTGTATGGCGCTACAATCGAGCAGAGCACTCAATACTGTCCATGGACTTTATAACGGTAATAGTGGTGTCGTCTGGTCCAGTCATCAATCAGAGAGGACGGGGAATGTGGGAAACAAACTCCAAGATCTGGTTTCCGTGATGGCTGGAAGGCTTCCCCAGGGTGTGACACCTCCAAACCATGTCTGACAAGTTAATCAATACTAGAGACAGTTAATGTTTGCTTTAGACATTGGACTACGTTGCGAATCGAGAAGGGTGGTAATCTCCATTGGTACATACCTCAAACTGTGCCACCATGTGTTCATCCAGAAAGTGAAGACGCGATGCTGTATAGCATTTACAGTATGTGTCTGTTGATGTGACGGGCGTTTAAGGTGGTGATGAAAATAGGGCAACCCTCTGATTAGGCCTTTAAATTCTGCTTTCAACACACTGAACAGGCATCACGACTCCGTGGACATCGCTGCCATATGCAGGGCTTTACCATGTATGGCTGAAATCTGTTCAACCAGGGAGCCTATATAGAGGGGGAGAAGAAACTCCTCGAAAAGCCGCTGAACGTATGTCTCGAGTCGTTACGGAACCAGTGTAGCCAATATGGTGGCAGCGTAGTGTTTAAGATTGAGCCCGGTTTATTTTCAACAGCTGATTAAGTTTGCTGAGTGTTGTAACAACTGAGCATGTAGAAGATAGGTTAACTATTTTGTCACTTCAGTTTAAGTGAAATAATTGGTATTAGTGTGCGTATTAGTACAGTAGATTTGTAGTAAAGTTTCAAGTCGGTATGTTATAGCTCCCTGGCTTCTATTCTCGATTCACCGTGAAGATAGACTAACTTGTGCCAATAAAAACTTCTTTCACACATTCGTTTACTTTTTAGAAGGAAAACGTACCTTTAGTTGAAAGGTATTTGCAAGTAATAGTGATAGTTTCCTAAGCTAAAAAAGAATGTTAGGGTGTATTTGAGGAGTGTGAAAAATATGACATATCGCCGATCTGATCTGATCCACCATCGATGCTTGTGGGTTATAGTTCCATAACGTCTTTCTTTCTTGTTTATCTTATTATTTGACAAAACTGGAAAGGTGGTTTAGAACGCTTTGTGACAGTTTTACACTTTATTTATGATGGCAGTGTGACAGTGTCAGTTAACATTTTGTTAATGTCCATTCCATTCCCCACATGCAATAAGATACCTGGATTAATTATTAATGTAAACAAAAATATCTCAAAGTAGATTTTTTAGAAGGACAGCTGATGGTAACTCCTGTTCTCGCGATACTTGTGTGTTCTTTGGCATGTTTTGGGAGGGAAGGCCGCGGTGTATCATTTATTCTTTCATTCATTCACACATGTACTTCTTTCTTTTATTCTTTTTCTTTATTCCTTTTATTTATTCACATAATTCTTGCTCTTAATTCTTACTATAATTCATTCATTCATTCACTGTAAAATTCCGACTGATACAATAAACTGGCTGAAGTTCTGTTAAACACAACTGAAGTTGCGCTGGGAACGAGCCAAGTCACATTGGATCATGACGAGGCACACGTTAATAAGTACAAATGGTAAAGAAAAAGCAAGCGAGTGACCTATCCCTGTCCTGTTTCATCTGCATATGCCCTTAAAAAGTGTGACATTTCCGATTATAGTGGAACATGGTTACCCAAAAAGTCATGTTTCTGAAAGATAAAAAGATTAGGTTAGGTCACACATAATTATCTCACGATACCAGTATGCAGAAAATATTAGACTTCAACCAGTTTTCACAAATTAAACTGGACTGAATTTTACCATGCGTTTGACTGATATTGAGAGTGGGTCCGAACCGAATCACAGATATTGTGACTTCATTGAATGCTTCAGTGTGTAATACCTTCTGACTAATGACTCGAGCAACTTCTCGTTTTCAGACTAGATGTGAAGTGACATTTACGTTTCGTCATTGAAAATGGCATGATTTTGTTCCCTATTTTACATCCTTTGTATAGGGGGATCTGAGTCGTGCCGTAGCCTTGTGCTTAAAGCATTCAGATCTCACGCCGGGTTCGAATCTCGAAATGGGTAGCGTTATGTGAATCCCGTTTCTGGTGTCCCCCTGTCGTGATATTGCTGTGATATTGCTGTGATATTGCTGTGATATTGCTGAAAGCGGCGTGACACAAAACTCACTCATAAGGAGATGTGAATGTGATTATTAGTGGAAGAATGGGGCAGATTATTGTTCCATGTGTTAATCCTGATCTACACATGCTTTGTATTATTATTAATACTGATATATTTGAAAGCAGTACTAACTGCCAACTGCAATATTTTCACTAGTTTATGTTGTGCTTTACATAAGTCGTCAACCACACATCTGAATTTCAGTGCCCGACATTTACACTGGTCCTGTGATCCCGAACTAGTGAAAATTAATCAGGACCCAATATAATAAATGATAAGTTTCCATTGGTCCTGGTGGCCAGTGAATATTATGTTGATAGTATTTCTACGAATGTGAAGTACCACTAATTATTGTCCACTCAATGGTTTTGTGGTCTTGTGGGAAGCTTTGAATGGTTACATTCCCTGGAATTTAACATTACAATCCCGGACAAGAAGACACGCAAGTGTCAGTCATCAGCTGGCGTGGTGACAATGGATATAAAGGTAATATAAAGTGGATATAAATCATTGCCGCGAATAGTAACAAGTTTATTGATACGGCAAAAAGCAACGTTTACTTATTTATGTGCAGGTACTCCTTCACCGGCTCCTTCCCAGACGTGGGGTGTTTGAACAGTTCAGTCAGTCAGTGGGTGTTTGAAGAGGTGTAGGGAGCAAATGTTGAACCCCAATCGGGCTCTTTAAGTGGACCCAGCGCCATAAACCTCTTCAGACACCAACTGTAGCCACAAACTCATAGCATGATTGAGGTTCGACATTTGCTGAACGGTTGCCTATGCTTTGGAAATGTCTGTTGTCTGGGCCACTGGAGGCCAGTCAATAGACTTAATAACTTGTGGAACAAATTGAATGAATTACGTAAGGAGCGAGGGAAATCTATTTAATGGTACTTATGTTATTGAAAAGCTGCAAGCTAAATAATTCAACATCTACCGATACTGTGGTGCAGTGATAGAACCCACTAATAGTCAGTCTGTTAAGACGTCTGAGGAGATCAATACAGTGATATTTGAGGATGTCGGATCAGCAACATCCAATGGTCCTGTTTTAAAGACGACACCAACGATCACCCATTTGTACAATTACTGCACCAAAGCTCTAAACCTGCCATGAAGGATAGTCTTCACTCTCTGGTCGCTTTTCGATCTGTTTCCGTCTTACGATAAATGGAATTTAGAACAGAGTATTTGAGTCGTTGCTACGTGTGTATTCTGAGGGATATTGAGCTCAGAGGTAACAGAATCAGTTGGAGAACGCTTTGGAAAATAGAAAAAAATGAAATTAAAACAGTTGTACATGTGTAAGCACGACCATCGGAAACGTTTATTAACAAAACACAGACAAAGAAACATACAATGTTTAAGTGTGTATGGAATACATGTTCCCCCTTCAATGGAAATTACACAGCTTTTTCTTTAATCACTGCACCAACTATCTCACAGCTATACTCACAGACGAAATGGTAATTCTAAGAAGGCTGACTTTTTTATATGATCCGGAAGAGTTTGGTAAGCTTGTCAAATAAGCGTAACCAACTGAAGAAACATGACGTATTTCAGAAAAATGCCAGTATTGTTTAATTTTTTAAAGGCCGGGAAGGAAGATGCCAATTTCCCTGGCAGGCAAACTGGTAATCTTCAGGATATGTTTTTTTTTATTTGAACCGGAAGAGAATGTCGTATTACCTGTGGTTCGGTAGGACTCAAAACTTGACATTTATTGGCGTCTAATAACGATTTTAGTTATAAAGGGACATATCTCCCAAATGAAACTATTTACTCGAGTATAGGGGACAAAATGAATTCTCATTTACAATTGGTATCGTATTGCCTGCGACACGGGTCAACATGCTGCAATCAACTTTCATTACACCACTGCAGGAACACTATATTTTAATTCAATGAGATACCCATAACCTGCTCACTTGTTTAACAAAACTCTGTGCAGTTGTGATTAACTATACTAAGTGTTAAAAAATGCACACCAATTCTTTTGTTTTCTTTCGACTAGAGCATTGCAGCAATTCATCTGAACTGAAAATTTATCGTTCTTCAATGAAGGATATGTGCTCAAAATACAAAGCCGCGGGCATCCAATGTTCCCCTTATGTGAAAATTTCTACTAAGGCAAGACCAAAAGGATATGTGTATCCAAAGCATGTCATGTTCGTTAACCTTGGAACTTGCAGGTCGTCGATCTATTTTACCACGTGTTTACTTAGTAAATATGTACATTAGGTAAACAAAGGCGATGTTACGAAACTTCCTTCAGTGTTTCATTTCATTCCTTACCAACTTCAACATCGTTACTTTGAACGTAGTCCAAGACGGATTGTGTGGATGGAGTAATGCTTACCCTCCGTGATGAGATTTGTCGCCACTGTATAGCATCTGCTGCCCTGATCACTAAGCCGTTCTGATGCAATGATATCAGCTACTAATCGTCATCATTCAAATCGTTACATGTCGTTAAAGAGATTTAATTTCATCGGATTCTCATTTAAAAGGATAGGGTGCTCGTATCGATTCCAGTGTCTGGTGCCCGGGCAAAACCAACTAAAACCTTTAGTCCATGGACTGTCCTATTGATCCGGGTTTTACCACCGCCGCCATGCAAACATATCAGCTTTCTTCTCAATACGGAGCTGCATTTAACCACTGAAAAATACCCCCTCCATTTTGTTCACCCTCTGATCTTTGCAGGCGATTATTGATGTCTGAATCAAACCTACATGTTATTAAACTTGAAAGTGTATACTAAAGACCGGGTCTTTCAACTTGAAATGACTTGCATTCACGGTTCAATTTCACATTCATATTTTGGGAGCTTGAGTGATCGGAGCAGTCGCATGTCGCTGTCAGAGTTACTCTCCTTGGTGATCGGATTACGTTTGGCGTGAGTTTAATTTCCACGTTCGATTGTTGTCGGGTTTTTGTCTACTTCCTACCGTGGTTGTCGGGTTTACTTTCCTAGGTACCTCGTGTCATGTTATAAAGGTGACACCCGTTGATACTGACACACCTGCCGTTAATCATTTATACAGTAACTGTCTTGTCACCTATTTCATCTGAAATTCAACTTCTCGTATCTATGCCTACTTTACATCAGCTTGGCGACATTATGATGTTCGTGAAGTCAATCAGCGAATGGTCAGTTCTGGACAGTGCGACATTAAACAAAAGCCAAACAAACATCAATATTCATGATGTACACAAAAAACCTAAATAAAAATTAAGCTGCTGACACCATTTATATCTACTCGAATGTCAGCAACTGTTGGGTAGCACCCACATCAGCACCGCATTCTCCAGCTTCCTGGAGAATCTACCCAAGTCAGGGCCTCGCTTCACTAAGCTCCCGTAAGCCTAAAATCTCGTAACTTTTCTCGTAGCATTCGTACCTCCTATACTGTAACATAGGAGGTAGGAATGCTACGACAAAAGTTACGAGACCTTAAGCTTACGAGAGTTTTGTGAAAGGGGACCCTGGTCAGTACGGTGTATATGGTGTGTAAACATGATGGTCTGCCCAAGTCAGGTCAATACGTTGTATATGGTGTGTAAGCATGATGGTCTGCCCAAGTCAGGTCAGTACGGTGTATATGGTGTGTAAACATGATGGTCTGTACTTCAGGTATTAGGTATACATTCATCTCTAGACGACTGCTTTCTACGTGACTTGGTACTTGCTTCAGGTTTGTGCATCACTTGAGATATTGAGCGCGCAGGTAACGGGATCGACTTGACAAGTCAACTGAGTGATCTGCATGAGAATATCAAGAATGCTGGTGTTCGGCCGTGAATGTCTGCCATCATTTATACAGGAATATGTCAAAAAAGCATTTCTTCTGGTGTGAACAGAATGTATTTTCATATTTTAAATGAGGCCCCTGTCAGCTTTTCACACAGCAGTAGAATACGCTTTGCAACATTACTCTTTTTAACTGGTTTAAAGTAACAGGACCAAGGAGTTCAATTAGTTATTTTTGTGGTCGCATTTTACAGTAAAACTAGCAGACTAGGATCTCTATACAAAATGTGTCTAAATATTGTATTCTGAGACAAGAGTCTCTTTAGCTACGTAATTACTTTTTCACACGCTTCAGCACGTCGATATGCTTAAAATGTTCTGATCAAAGTATCCCCAGGTTATAATTAAATAGCACGTACGGGATACGAGGTGGTCAGGTACAGTTGTAGCATGCATTTTCCCAGCTATCAATCAACCAATCAATCTTTATTTAATACTCAAAGGCCACAGGCCTATAGTACTAATCAAATTTACATTTACATCAATCATCTGTGGGTAACAATACACTGTTTCTATGATTAAATGCTTTATAGATATAGATGGACAAGTTTTCCAAGTTTCTCGTACTAGCATTGTTCATGAGTGACATAAATGTAAATGTTTCAGGATGTACATAGTAGCATTTATTCATATATGTTTTACGTAAAGGTAAATATGCTGGACAGACACATAAAAATGGAAATTATCTTCAATACAGTTTAAGTTACACATTTGACATATTCTATCTTCTTTGTTGATTCCTTGATATCTTCCAGTTTCAATAAATAGGCTATGTGCGGAGCAACGGATTTCGCTAGTGAGGTTTTATATTTTCTTATTGTAACGTCTAAAAGTAACGGTCCAGCGTTAACATTGACAGACATGCACACTTTTGATTCTTTTATCGGTTTTCTAATTTGCATACGGAGTCTTTTAAATACCTAACAGTCAAACTTCAAGTCTTTTGCGTGACAGTCTACGCACACCATCTTGGAAGATGGCTGTACGAAAGGACTGGGATAAAGTGTATGACAGTGTTTAAAACTCACAAAATTCCAAGCCAGAGAGCCGGACTGCGAACTTTAAAAACTTACCAGTCCGGACACAAACGTGCCTGTCCTGTTTCCAACAATAAACAACAACAAAGAAATCAGGTTTCTGAATACTTTCTTGCATGTATTGTGACGTTAAGGATAAACTTCATGGCCTGGTTTAGAAACTAGAAATCTGTTGCACTTTTTGCAACACATCACGATCAGAGAAAAACGAATCATAGTGTGAGTCATCATGGTCACTGTCATTTTTCTCAGCACCAGTAACCTGGACATCATCATCTGCAGTGGGATGCTGCTGAAACACAATAACATCCTTCAGAGGTGTTAAGGGTAAAAAACACCAGACCATCGGACAGGCCACTCTTGATATTTGACCGTCCGAGATGAAAACAGACCGTTCCGGACGGTCGAGGAGGCGGGAATTTAAACGCTGCATTGTATGGCTGTATAAGTGACATAGACAGACTCTTGCATGACAACATTAGAAACTTCGCCTATACAGAATAAAGAAGCTGGATATCCATACAATTTGTCCTCGTTCTTCAAATCCAAAACTTCTAGGAGATTGAGACTGCAGCGCATTTCCAAAAACCAGGCTGTTTGACCGCAGACTTGCACATTCATTGAGTTTATGTTTTCACTATTTACGTAATCTTTGTTTCAAGTTTCTTGTCAGTTATTAACAGAAACTGAAACTAATTCAGCTTGTTTTTATTTGATATAAACCATACATGCATTTGGAAAATGACTTCAGGTGAGACAATTCAATACGAAAAAGGTACTATAAAACAATAGTAGAAAACACCCCAAAGCCCTAACGACAGGACGGTGTGATTTCAGCCGATTACTGAGAGACCGCAAAAGGTGGCAGATGACGGTCATACACCACAAGTACTATCTGTATCAATGAAACGTATTACAAGTATATCCTCGGCAAGCCAGCCATGCTGAACCAGGATCATGTTAACAATTGAAAAATACCATCTGAAGCCGATTTGGATCCGGCAAGATTCTTATTTCCCTCATCAAAAGGACCGGTCAAATTCCATCCTAAGCTGAAAATAGTTCCTGGATTTGTGAAATGGCAGAAAGTATTTTCCTGGTGTGTTACCCAATAAACGAGACATGTGACTAGATGGCATTCTGGACGGTTAGTAACCCGCATGTCGACATATTTAAATGGATACAGAACATGTGGACGTGGTTTCCTACATATAGAAACTCTTCAAAAACAAAAGAAATGCAAAATCCAAATATTGATAAAAATTTGGTTTTATTCAAGGGCGTGTAGATCAGCGGATGCAATGCATTGCTATCTTGTACATATTTCATGAGAATAACAGTCACCACAGCCATTACTGCTGTCCACCAGGTGGTGTTGAAGTCAGTACATCGTATGACCACCTCCAGCTGCTAGCACTGCCTGACACCTCCTGGGTACAGATCGAATCAGTCGTTGGATGTTTTGTTGTGGAATCCTTCTCCATTCCTCCTGTAGCATGTGGAACAACTGTTGACGATTTTATGGTGGATTACGACGTGGACGTACCAGTCTATTGATCTGATCGCAAAGGTGTTCGATTTGGTTTAGATCCGAGGTCTAGAGAGCCAGGGGAGGGTGTTGATGTTGTTATTGGCTAGGTAGTCCACGGTGGCACGTGCTGTGTGGGGCCTGACGTTGTCCTGTTGAAACAGCCGCCGTTGACCGTCAACAAGGTAAATGCCGTGCTGAAGGACGAATCTGGTCGATGTATCGATTGGCCGTCAGATTGCTTTGGACAGGCACAAGTTCCGATATGCGGGTGTATGAAATCGCTACCCACACCATAACACTCTCCTCAATGAATCTGTCCACCTGTCTGATGCAGTTAGGAGCAAAACGTTCGTCTCCAACACGGTCTCTGCCATCACGTCACCTGAGGAGATAACGGGATTCGTCGCTAAACCATATGCGCTTCCAGTTTGACAGGTTCCATGGCAGCACCGTGTTACACCAGCTCACTCGTCGACGTCGATGTAGTCCTGTCAAGGAGGGGACAACTTTTGCATGTGTGACACATATTCCTACATTTCGTAGACGGTTCCTGATTGTCTGATCAGACACTCTTCGGGCTCCAAACTGTTCACCTTGTTGTGTCCCGGGCGGCATGATGGCGGTCATGAAGGTGGGTTACCCGGATGTACTGATCTTGGGCAGGTGTGGTGACACTAGGTCTTCCCGATCTTGGACGGTCATTGGTCGAATTTGTTTAACGAAATCGATCCCACAATCGAGTTATTGTGCTGGGATGAACGTTGAAGATCCTTGCCACCTCACTCTTTGATTCGCCAGCTTGTAATCGTCCAATTGACTGATTTCGATCGGCAGTTTTAAAGCATCCCATTTTCGTGTACAGTACTTGTTATTGTGCTGGGATGAACGTTGGAGATCCTTGCCACCTCACTCTTTGATTCGCCAGCTTGAATTCGTCCAGTTGCCTGATTTCGATCGGCAGTTTTAAAGCATCCCATTTTTGTGTACAAAGATCGTGGATGAAATTGTGAGATTCATTTGGGTCTCACATTGCTGTACTCATGCTTTGCACGTGAGAAACAATAATTGTGCCTGATGCAATCCTGATTGATAAAACCGTTCCAAATCAAATGCGTTTGGTCAAGCATGGTCTTCTAAAACATGCCAGAAACAATGTGCAACCCTAAAAAAATTGAGTTAACATATGTGTACAAAATTATAAGTATCATTTTTTAATTTCATTTTGCGTTGGCCAGAGTGTGCTGGTGTGCGCCCTTTCAGTGGAATGTGCCTAAAGAAGACAAAATCTTTCTGTATTCATAAGAAATCTGTGTTAAAAGCATTCCGACTATATTATGTAATCCTCAATTATTGTCTACTGTGAAGTGACGCATATTCTTTTCCCAACGGCCATCTTGTAGATCAAATAGGTATTCTCTCTAAGTGAGTGAATATTCTTTTTAGATATATACCAGCAATATCACCAAATAAACGACTAACACGCTGTATCCGTTTTAATGAGGCACAATGGGCTGATATACATGCCTTGGTCATACGATGTATTGTCATGAAGCATTAAAACCTCAATAAATAGAGGCATTAAAGCAGACATTCACAAATAGTAACTGGTAGTAGCATAGTTGAAAGTATGATCCCATCTATGTCATGAACAAATCTCTACACATCAATACCGCCGAGGTTTGATCGTGGGTGTTCGTAAAAAAAGGTGATCGTACCCTGCTAAAACAGTGCACATGGTATTCGCCACAAACACATACAAGGGCGAGGCAATTATTCACCTAAAAAAGAACAAGGAAATTTGTGCTTCAAGTAACTACAGAATTGCATAGACAAATGTCCTCCTCATGTCGCCATTATAGAAGCTTCATGAAGCCATTCAGTGTCGTAACATTGATGAAAACCTTTCAGCTGTTTACTGAACATTTAATGGAAACCAAAACCAAAAGTCATCATTTTCTTTCTGATTGGTTGAAAAACATGACCGAATGACATTCGATTCTGGGAAATTGCTATCCTAAACAAAGGTATAGAAGGTAAACTACAGTAATGACCCGATGGACGTTGACAGCTTCCTTGATAAACATTGCTAGATTCTCCATTCTTCAGGAGCGTTACATCAGTTGACTGGAGCATATTCATTACTGTATGTTTGAAAATAACGAGAAGTGACGTATAAATGTGTGAGAAACTTTATCTCTTAAAAATGGACACAAGAATACAAAATAATTTGTACCTGTTTTGACTAACACGGAGTCAATCTCAGGTATTCTTTCTGTATTGTAGAGAATGTCTTATTAGCCCGTTTCAAAAAATAAAACTAAGCAGAATTTTATTCTATTTTTATGACATCTTCAACATGGACGATTCAAATGTTATAGATATCTTACACAGAGTAAATCCAAGTTTGAAAACTTCTGAATATCACGTTTTGACATTGCTACCCGACCGCCGACACCGGAATAGTTTAGCAGAATCTTTTAAACCAACACATGGAGATTCCCCAGCTAAAAAGTAAAATAAGATAGTCTCCATCTGAGTACTCTATACCCAAATACATTTGTCTAATCGGACTGATATTAGATTATGTATCAGTTTGCATAGCAAATAACGTAAACCGACACTTCAAACATTTGTCATATACATGTACATGAATTTTTATCTTTGAGCACTTTAACACTGCACTTGTCATTCAGCAAGAGTTTCAGCAAATATGCAGGAAGCTGCAAACACCACTGGCACAAAGAACCCGTGCCTTCAAACTATCATTCTCCAATTGATTTGTGAATCATGAAAACAGAGGCGGACTTAAAATACGCCTTGTCTGACCCCACAACCCACAACCATATTCAATATAATCCGACAAAACCATCTATTCTAAAAGCAGAACTTACTGACTGCATGGTTCCGACAATATTGTAAGCTTGTCTTAATCAACATTAAATAGTTATGGTGCGGGTCGTTCGAGAAATATTGTTAAGTAGAGTCAAAAAGCAACATTCGTACGTTTCTGTACATTTATATCTTGTTAACATGTTTAGCGTCCACAAGTTTCACATGCTTCTACACATTATAACCTGTCCGCCATGGAGAAGATGTCGGTGTCAGTGTAGAAGCGTGTTTGCAAATGTTAGATCTCACAGGGCTGTGTACATTCATCTGACGTAATTGAGAAACGGATCCGTTAAAGCACTTCGCATCTTCAAGTTCGGGACCGTTAATTTTGACAAAAGATTTTTAAAATATCAAAGTGGAAACTCCTCGCTATTTGGTCAGGTCAAGATGTTGTGAAGTGGATCAGAGAAGTCGTTACAAGACCAGCCCAACTGTAGAGGTCATTGAAGACTTGGGGTATCGATGACGTTGGTGAAGTCAATTACATTTTAACAGATGCAGTCTGTGCAGCTTGTCGCTAGTTCTGCCCTCTGGAATAATCAATAATCAATCATGGCCGAGGCAGAGGTATATAGGTAGGTCTGAATATCATGTAAACCAGGAAGTAGACTGGCATGACGACCTCGCCACACTTATGTCACGGCTTCTCCATGAAACAAAATATTGTATGATGGACGGTGAATATAGGCAGGCAGTTACACATTTTAAAGTCGCGTCGACATTATTTCCGCCATATCGCGACAATAAAGACTATATATTCATAAAAACAAAATCAAACGGTATAAATACTGTCAACAAAGGACGGTGAAATAACGTGACTGTCATAGATTTGTATTTAAAACTTGCGCATAACCACAAAATGATATTACCATTCCCAACAGCCCAATACGAAAACGGGTTGTATATCGTCAGCGGAAGAAGTGCAAGCATACCTTACACTAAAAACAGGAGAATCCTTGCAATGGGATATAACAGGATCACAGTCCTACCTGTTTGACTTGTGCATTATCAACAAACTCAGTTCAGTTAAATGTCCTTGAAGCCCAGAACGGGGATGTGGTTCATCACAAATTGGCAGTACTGTTTCCTCAAATATGGAGAATGGCTCTTCATTATTTTTGCGGAAACGTTTCATGATGCAGCCAATCAAACGAAGGCGTAAAATCGTCTCAATCTATGTATTTTTTTAATTACATAAAAGCACTTCGGCCGGTGAAATCCACAATAACAAGGAAGATTAAAGTTCAGGATTGTGGAAATGATATTGTTCTCTGAGCACATGAACCGTTGACAGGCTGACATGGATCAGTCCTGGTTAATAGTCAATGAAGAACGTAAGGACAGAAATGCTACACAGCTCACAAATTACCACTAATTTCCTAAGTGAATGAATGTGCGAGTTAGTTTAGTTTTACGCCGCTTTTAGCAATATTTCATCATAATCATGGCGAGGTACAGCAGGAATGGGCTTCACACATTGTACCCATTTCATGAATCGAACCCGGTTTTTCGGCGTGACGAGCGAATGAATAGCTGAGCCCTTAGTCTACCCCCACAGCCCATCGGAATCATGCAATAGACTAATCTTTCGGCAGTGATACGTTAGCAATATGGAAATTATGTGTCGTCCTATAAGCTTATTTATATGGACCTGGCAACAGATTTGTGTACAGACTATCCATACAGATTCACTTACCGGCCTTTGTCACATGTTATACCAAAACTCATCTGATTTAAAAATCAACTTTCTATTCTTCATCCAATACATCTTAAAGGAAGGGAGCGTTGGTGTGGCCTTGTGGTTAAAGCGTTGGCTTGGTGTGCCGACGACCAGGGTTCGATGTTGATGGAATGTTGCTAAAAGCGGTTTAAAACAAAACTCAGTCACTCTTGAAAGAGAGAAAGATGCAAAAAGTGAAACCTGGTCTAGCGGCATTCGACAGTATGACAACAACAATACAAGTCCAGTCTGTCCAAGATAAATCAGTGCTTGATGGAATATTGATCCATGTCGTAAAAGGAGGATGAAGCACAATAATAATGAATATCTATATTGCTGGTAATTCAAGTGCTAAGGCTTTTTTATGGTGCTACACAGTTATTACCCTGGTCAGGGGATCAGTGTGAGCTCAGATTACAGTCTTATCTTCCTGCAACACATGCTACTTTGATGGAGATGGAAGCTGGGGTTTCACATTACCGTCGCTGCTTACCCATGATTCAAACAATGTCACCCTCCAAAGGAGACACCATGTGCCTTCTGCCTGTCCCTTATGGTGGTCAGTAGCCTCAATGAACACAAAACTCTGGAGCGATGAACAAGGCTGTGACGAACAAGGCCGTGAAGATCAAGGCCGTGAAGAACAAGGCCGTGAAGAACAAGGCCGTCCACCCGCCTACTGTCCTCCATAAGCATGTTTTTATTTAGTAGGTTCACCTGATTTGTGGACTGTCAACCGAGATCGCGTATTCCCCGAGAACCTGGTAAATTGGAAATGGAGTCCAAGTTAGGTCTACATTGATTGTCCACGTCCAGACTGTAGGGTATCCACGTCAGGAACACTGGGCAGACGGCTCCTGGCACCTGGCACCATTTCATCCTAACGTCTACAAATACGGGTGCTATACTTTTAAGCCGAAATGCCGAACTGTTCTGAGTTTACTTTTAGATTGTTTTACAATATGTACGAGAAACTGACACTTGAAAACGATACATTCACACTTGGAAACGATACGTTGGATCGAAACGTTGTGCTCTTGAATTAAAGACGTTATCATCCATATATATTTGTTCTATCTTACTTCTAATTTCTAAATATACCACTGAAACAAACCATTCTTTCTAGAACCTATATATTAACCTTACTTTGCTCATACTTTCGTCCCGGGGTAGAATAGGCCTTCAGCAACCCATGCTTGCCATAAAGGGCGACTCAGCTTGTCGTAAGAGGCGACTAACGGGATCGGGTGGTCAGGCTCGCTGACTTGGTTGACACATGTCATCGCTTCCCAATTGCGCAGATCGATGCTCATGTTGCTGATCACTGGATTGTCTGGTCCAGACTCGATTATTTACAGACGGCCGCCATATAGCTGGAATATTGCTGAGTGCGGCGTAAACTAAACTCACTCACTCACTCATACTTTCGTCCACTGGTTGGGCGATACTAGATTCTGTAACAGGTGATGTCAGAGTAGAGGATTTGTAAGAGTGATGGAACAACGCTGAGCATTAAGTCGCAATGATGCAACGACAGCCGTAACCAATTACCTTTCATCCCATGCTGCCTCTTAAGTGATCATTTAAAAGTCAACCGATCCCCCCTTGAAATCAGACACATGGTATCGATTGTCAAGTGACCAGGTTAACCAATCTAAATTCTGATCAGCTCCACTGATCGTTTTTTTTTCCAGTCAGCGTTTCTTCTGTATGGAGGAGCAATAAACCTTTGAAAACATTCAACGTCGAGAATACGCGGTCTCGAATATCCGTAGAGGCAGATTATATTGGGCGCAAAAATAAAAACAGTAGAAATTAATATAGTAGTAAGAATCGATGACAGATCATCAGTGATGACACTAAACCTTCACGAAAATGGCCACGCACTTACACGCACACAGGCACTCACGCAGGCACGCAGGCACGCAGGCACGCAGGCACGCAGGCACGCAGGTACGTACACGCACGAATACACCTTTGTGACCTCGCTTGAGCCCAATCGCAGGAATTATCCTCCTGCACTTCAGTTACAAATTGTTCTACATATCCGACAGCCTGCCCTGAGTACAGTGCGGTTTACCCTACAGAAGTGGCGGTCTGTACTTAGCTAACGTGTATTACGTATACATTCGTCGCTAGACGACTGCTTTCCACTTGATTTGGTTCCTGCTTCATGCCTGTGCATCCCTGGGGATATTGAACGCACAGGTAACGGGATCGACTAAACAAGTCAACACTGG
Source organism: Haliotis asinina (assembly GCF_037392515.1). Classification (NCBI taxonomy): domain Eukaryota; kingdom Metazoa; phylum Mollusca; class Gastropoda; order Lepetellida; family Haliotidae; genus Haliotis; species Haliotis asinina. The sequence goes on from NC_090284.1 coordinate 12,098,258, forward strand.
TCTTGAGAACACCAGGAATGTTGTAATTCAATAGCTCTCCAGTTGATCCTGAAATCTGACACCAAGGTCCGTCATCAATTAAACATGACAGTACTGTAGGTAAAAGGCATTTCTTCTACTCTCTCTTAACCTATTTAAAGAAGATGGATCTCGACTTTTCTCGCTGCAAACAACGTTTAAACCGTTTGAAAGGAATATGACCTCTACTGAGTGAGTGAGTGAGTGAGTGAATGAGTGAGTATGGGTTTATTCCAGCAATATTCCAGCACTATCCCCGCGGGAGACACCAGAATTGGGCTTCATGCATTGTACCCAGGTAATATTTAGAAGTTCAACAGAAATAATAAGTGAATCAAACGCAAGCCGTCTTATGAGAATCATGAAACGGGATTATGAAACGGGATTATGCAGTGCGCGATACGTTAAGTAAGCGGGTAGGACGTACATTGTGTGGTAAGCATATTCATTCCTCAATGGGTTTTTAAAGGATAATACACAACTGAATTTGTGCCTACATATTTCAGCAAAGGGTGAGTGAGTTTTACATTGCTTTTTGCAATATTCCAGCAATATCACGGCGGGTGACACCAGAAATGGGCTTCACACATTGTAACCAAGTGGAGAATCGTACCCAGGTCTTTCGTGTGACGAGAGAACGCGTCAACCATTTCAGCGATGAAGTCGCACATTTTCCCTTTATCATAATCAGTTGCTTTGTCAGTAATATATGGTTGGTCGTGTAACACTGTGTTAAAACAAGTTAAAAGGTATTCATGTCAAAAGCGAAATTCCTTCAATTGTTTGAATTTTCCTGCATCAATATTTGACACTCTAACACATCCCTAATTGTTAGCCCAGTTGAACAAAAGCGTTTACAGATGCGGTCACTGTGTTGTGGAATATTAAATTTGTAACAGTTTAGCGGGAAACTCATTTTTCCCCTTGGACAGTTTTACTGGCATCCATTGGGTCCACCTCACGCACATCACAACAGTTTGACACAGATTGACGTCGAGTATTTTGATCGCTCTTGAATACATTTTCAGATGCACTTACATTTACCCATAACAAACAGCGCGAAGTCACACACTATGGAGTTGTTAGATTTTTTAAGTAACTGGGAATAAAGTTGATAAAATGTTCAAATTTATTTTCATCTATGGTGTGCTATGCATTTGCGCGCGCACACACATGAACACACACACACATACACACACACATAAAGTAACACAAACCCACATACAAGCAATAACACACCTACAAAAAACATAAATAATAAATAAGGCACACGAAGCCATACATAAACATCAAATCATCCTTCTGTTGCCAAGCTTGTTTGTCACTCCTTCCCGAAGAAATCGTCCCTTTGAAATCGTCGCCATGTGCAGTATAATGCTTCGTTACACAGCTATACGGCATAGGATTGAAAAGGCAGTTACCTGACATTAGAAAACACACTGCCGATTCTGCAAATACTCGCTCAAGACTTCTAATGCCGTGTTGACAGGGCGAAGTGTTCTTGATGGATTACATAGGAGTAGGAGCAGCAACGGGTGCCGATCATCCGCCCTGAGTGTAGTTGTAGCAGCGGCAGTCTGATATTCCCAGTTTCACCAGCAAGAAGCCGATTGATCACCCTCGACCGTAATTCTGCTTTGAGTTTCCATGAAACCGCCTGAGTCCGACTAAAGATCCGGTCAGCAAAGGATCCCTCAACCTCCATCCTGCCGGAAACAGCCCCAGATCTAACTGATGGTGTCCTCTGGCACAATTATGCGACGGACAAAATCGTATAACCCTCTCGCTTTTCTCACCTTACTGTCTCGGTTCTAAAGCTAAACAGCCTGAGACCTGATAGCGAATTTGTCGAAGGCCGTGACAGATCAGCACAATTGCTGCAATTTTGATAACAATGACCGTAGTGGCTCTTGCTCTAGACATCGATCAGTGGAAAGAGGGACACAGACTCAGAGGGTCTGAGTCCTCCAAGCCAATTACTCAGTTATCGAGTAGAAATCAGACGAAATCAAGTGAGTAGGGTAGTAACAACCATTAGAACAACTATCCAAACATGCTACCATGAAGGGATAGCGTACACAGAAGTGTAGTGATGTGGCATTTACTGCATTTACACATAGTCATCATAGAAGCTTGGGAGTTTCTTTGGGGTTCATTCAGCTTGATGTGGTGACAACGGATGGTATAGAAAATCTGTCTGTTTGTCTGTCTACCTTTCTGTTTATCACTTCCCCACCGCCCCAATGACGTGTAAGGATAATTTTTGTTGAACGGTTGCTTTGGAGATTAGTGCGGGGCAGCCAGCATCATCTTTATTTGACAGGACTTAGCAGAAATTGACAACCTGATTGAGGTGGACATTTGCTGGACAGACGTCACTTATAAAATATAAAGGTCTCCGGTGGCAGTCTGAGGCGTGCCTCTGTGTCGTTTGTCAAGGCAACCGGCCACAGACAAGTGTGTACATGTCGTCCGTTCACAAAACATGAATGTGAGGTACGTTTGTACATTCTATACCAACTGGATAAATCAATTACTTGCCTAATGGTTGAGCAACGTATATCAACTGGCACGTTTAAGAAAGGCCTCGGGGCAAATCATTCATCATCTACAGACGATCGTAAGCAATCATCGTACACTGATGAGCGAATTCTTTTTGTATCTTGTCACTGGACCTAACTATTTGTTTTATGTTTGAAAAGAGATTTGTTGTGATTTGTCCAGAGTCCGCCTGAGTGGGTATTGAGCATACATATATAGAAGGCTTCTGAACGTGATGCTTGAAAACTCGGAATATTGCTATTCTATTGGCTACGCTAAAGGCTTATCAGTTGAACTGTGTTTATAACACACGTTCCACAATCCTTGGACATTCCCAGTACAGATTCCACAGCCTTGAGTTCTCAGGTCTTTCACCAACAGACTATAAATAGCTACATTCTATATTCTGACTCTGTAACAATCAGTCCAGAGTGAGTCAAATATTTGTAACGGACTCAAGAACCGTGACTTCAGAAGAAAGAGAGAAACACATAAGAAAAAACTGCGAAAAGACAGGAGGAAACAGCGAAACGACAGGAAGTCTTCCCAGGGGTACCTGTAGAATGTACAGACGTGCTGTTGATATACCATCTATAAAATAATGGTGGAGGGCTCACCATTACGACTACCATTATAATTTGTGGTCATCCACTACCTGTAGAATGCATAGAGGTGCTGTTGATATACCATTAATAAAATAATGGTGGAGTCAGCTAATGAGCTTTCATCTCAGCCGAAATGTCAGAGTGCCGGTGATACGACGCATCCGCCACGGAAGAGATGTTCTGTTTAGTCTCACAATCAGTCAGTGGTTGAGAAATTTGTCTCAAAGCAACGTCACAGAGAATACGTGTAAGACAGGCACCATTAAACGCTATTTTCTGGAGCCTACAAGAAGATAAGTGACTTTAATTAGAAATAGTAGTCACCCCACTCTAATATGTCAGAATGAAAAGTTGTATGCGGTTTATCAGAATACACCTGTCACCTAGGTACCAAAACTTATGATAACATTAGTAATATAATAATAAACCGGACAGTAATCTGTGTACAACAATAATAATATCTGAATGAAGACTTAAAATCTGCCTCCCTAACGATGTGAAATCTGTAACATACAGTTTTTCCAACTGCGCCCAGTGGAACATGTTCCAGCAGATAATCAGGTCTGTTAATCCTTGACGTTGACGATCTAGAATATATTATGTCAGATAGTGATGACACTTTAGTAAAGCGTGTTACAAACGCTAGCGCTTCTGGTATGTAATGCCTGAGTATCTGTTTAACCATACAGTCACATGTTTGTGAATACCAAGCCTGTTTTATTTGTAACAAAGTCACATAGATCTTGTCCCATACCTGGCTCTGTGTGCCAGTCGTTTCATGTCGTTTTTCGCACAGAAGTTAGAAATATTCCATCATCATTAGGGGCTTTTGAAGATAATCGAATCTGGGCAGACGAGCCCCGTGCCACTGATTTGATGAGCGCAACGTCTGCAGTTTCCCCACCTCCTTTACTAGTGTGGTTTGAATCCACAATCGGACAAGGATCATTAGTCATAGATTGTCCACCATGCACTACTCATGTTTCCTTTCCACTATGGTGACGATATTAGCGAAGACTTGTTGTTTTGTATAATTTCTAATACAGCAATTCTAACACATGGTTTCGCAGAGATCGCTTCATTATGTTCATCAGCGTCAGTATAAAGTCATTAATAACAAAAAGGAACCGTGAACTCACATCACATTTCTTCAAAGTACAGCGCAATTAACTTTGCCAAATTTTCAAATGTTCAGTCGGAAATTGTCTTATTGGAGACCAGTTCGAGATGTTGCAAAGTGGACCAGAGTGGTCGTTACAGGACTAAGCCAACTGTAGAGACCATTCAGCAACTATTCAACATATTGATATTTGTCTGCTAATTAGTCAATTACTTTAAACTCAAATGTCCACCGACTCGAGATTTCTTCTTCTCCAATAATTCAATAATCTTAGTGACATGCGGTATATGAGGTAGGTCCGGATTTCACGTTAACGAAATGGGAGACACGACGACCTCCTTTCTGTTTTTTTCCTTTCTATAATGCCCTTTTTAGGCGCCTTCTGATGTGAACTTTGGAATATGTCTCCTGTCTCAATGAAAAGGATTGGGCAAGATACTACACTATGTATTTCTCCATATGTGTGAAACTTTACAATGTCACTTATTACACGGCCGAGTGGAACATGGACATGTCCAGTCTAAATCCACTTGTTAACTGTAGTTAGCTATTTAATGCTACGAACATGCAAATTAGCTGCAAATGTGTTAAATGAGTATAGGGGCTACGATTGTGTCAAGTTTGACTCCATTTGTGTACGGCAACATTCAGGTCTGTCTAACGTTGTCCAGCTATGACACACAGTAAAGTACATTTATATTACTGATATATCGAACAACTTTTTTGTGTCCTCTCGCATGACATTTTGGTCGTTTAAGTCGAACTAAATGCAGTTTACTGTGCCTTTTTACAATGACATCGTGTTGGATCCACAACGAAAAGTGGTACTTCTTTGATTCTGTGGTAGTTCTTTAATCAATTCCATGATCATTTATGTACATTATTGCTAAATGTATTTGCCAAATTGAATTACACGGCTTTTATTTTCAATGATTACTTTAGCTGTTCAGACGAGGAGGAGACTTTTGATTGAACGAGACTGACGATCTTTTTTATATACAGGCAATTGTAGTTAAGGAAAACGTATGACATTCAGATGATAGCGACTGACGGATGATTTGAACAAACACAAACTGTTTTTCAGTCAACACTACCATTTTGTTCTTCTCTGCAAATGAATCATTCGAGACTGTATTTTTGGTAGACAAAGAAAATATTCACATGTGTAAGGAACTCTCATTTGTAACTGCGTCTTTTGATCATATGAATGTTGAGAAACTTCACCATGTGTTTTAACCCCGCAGGAATCATACAACACAACCTCTGACGTGACTGAGATCAAGGCTCTATTACAACATACATTTCCTCAGGGGAAAACTCACTTTTCCTGGAACACCAAAGGAGGTTTATAATTAGGTGTAATAGTTTCAGGTCCCAACAACGTACCTTCTCAGTCATCAGCTGACTCACGTCCGTGGTTTACCTTTCTAGATACATTACACCGCATGTGGGGAATGACATCCGAAATACTGACACAGATGACACAGACAAGACACAGCTAGTCAATGAGGTCACATTGATTCTCTTCGTCTGTTTCACAAAAGCTCCTCGTTTCGCTAGCAAAATATGTGTTGGCACTGTTCTGATTCTATGAAATGAACGCTGTAGGCCGACAGTCGATAGATTAGCATGATATGTCAGCAACACAATATTCAGCATACCTGTCCTAATGCAGACTCACGGCACTTACCAGAAAGACTCTAAAGGTTTTTTGGTTAATGGCATCTCCCCCAGCTGATGCCTTTGCTTGTGCTGGACAAAGTCTCTCGCCTAATGAGACCCATGGTTTACACTGAGGTATAGCAAATGTCATGTGATTACTGGACCTCCTCATAGAAACATCTGTGTAAAATGTTACAATCATATTCATAGTCGAGATCTGGTGCCGTTCAATGGTGCTTGTTGTTTTCCGTTTGCCTTTAAAATGTGAACGTGGCTCGGAAGTTACAATGAATGCAAAAACTGATCGTACTGAAGGAGTTAGATTAACTCATGTATGGTTTTCGGTGGTGTTGATTTTGTGTTCGTTTGTTGCTTTCTTGTTTTTGTTCTCGTTTTGTTTGTTTTTCCTTTTGTTTTTAAAGAGGATTTGGACTGTTCATGAAAAGCAATCAACTACAAACTGGCTAACATCCATAACTCGTCCCCTGAGAATTATGGGTAGAGCGCTCAACCAATGCACGATCTGCATCGCCACTCTGAGTAACCTCTTTGGCATTCCGGTTTAGAATTGGTTCTGAATAATATATGTGTTGATCACATGACGCGACAAAGTGCATAGCGTGAACAGGCTCTGTGGTGGCTTCATAACTCTGAGGGGTAGATCGTTGCTCTCAATATCAACCACTTGATTCCTGGCCTAGGTTTTATCACTTGTGATGAAACCACCATGCAACTGGTGTATTGCTGAGTATTTGCGTAAACCTCGAAAATATACACGCACACGCACACGCACACGCACACGCACACGCACACGCTCCAACACACACTCTCACGTACGCCAAAAGATTCTTTTCAAAATCACAAGAAACCTCAAATTGTAATTCGGACTATATCATAATGAAGGGCTACTGAATCACCATATAATAATACAAATAGGTATTCGCGAACATGTAAGAATATCGCTTCTCATACATCACAAACGCATGCAAAAGCATGCCAAGTGGTCATCTGATCAAACACCAGAATAACCTTCGCTTTCTCACTTTCAGTGACTTCTACGTTGTAGTTGTCATAGCTCTGAAACACACTCCAAGGCAGGTTGTTCGGGGAGTAATGCTTTCTCTTTGTGATGGGAGATATCACCAATATAGTGACGATGTGGACGTAATAATGCAACACCCGTCATTAAATCACTCTGATGCATTGATATTAGGTGCTAACCGTCTTCCTTAAACCGTTACACGTCACTTTAGAGACTTCATTTCCATCCGAGTCTCATTTTAAACGAGGGCATACGTTTATCGATTCTGAGATCAGGTGACCGAGCAAACCCAACAAGAAACTTTACTCCTGGTCAGCACTATTGATCCGGGTTTTACCGCGACCGCCACGTAAATGTGTCAGGGCACCTCTCCATACGCAGCTGCAATTAACAATTGAAAATGTCCCCTCTGTCTTGTGTCCACCCATAACCTCAGTCGACTATAACAGCTGCGTAAAGAAGCTTTTCCAGACTGTAAATGCAACATATGTCATATTTGGGATTTCACTTTCATAGTCAAGTATAAATTCTAGTACTATCTGAGGATGAGTCCCATCCGGGATTCGAACCTGCACCCTCAGAGTCAGGTACCTAATCTGACCTAATCTAAGTCAGTCGCCTAGCCCGCTCAGCCACCGCGAAGTGGAAGTCCCCCAGAAAGTACTAAAATATGTGCTTGACTAAGAAAGTGAAATCCCAAATATGACATATGTTGCATTTGACCGCTTTCTAAATGGCACTGTGTAATCACAGATTGTAAATGAATATTATTCCATTCCGACTTATCGTTATGACTTCGAGGACCATATTGTACAGTTGAGTTAATTATCCGTATAGTACTCATCCTGATTATTGCATTGACAGATTAACCAAACAATGGTGCCAGCAATGGCATTTTTTGGATATTCCTGAACAAGTTAAATACGATCGTCCAGTAGATTAAGTTTACTGTATTAACACGTTTCGAACATAATGATCTAACGTCTTCGATTCCTTTGTTTGTCTGGAACGGAATGGCCTGGGTTCGAATCCAATATTTGGTCAAGTTGTGATTCATCATTTTCTGAGATGTTTTTTTTCACGCATTTAGTTAACATCCTGTGCATGATTTCTGTATTTGTATGTACAATACGTAAATAAAAACGTGCTAAATGCTTAATTTGTCATTAATCGGTCCTTCATGATAATCACACATACTTTGCCATTATCTACCCTTAAATAGATATATCCATCTCTATTTTGTCATCGTTCTTTAATCATGTTTCCATTATTATTACATTGTTCGTGTCACGAATTTTAACTTATGTCGTGTTATTATTACACAGAGTTGACATCAGCAACTTGCGAGTTGCTGATATCCCTCACTTAAAACCAAAAGACAACAACTATCCTCCGTCACTAACATCACCCACATATCGCTATCTCATTAGTGACTGATGACACATCTAGAGTCTGCCCCAGGAAGGTTAACAGGTTAACAGACAGTGCTGTATGGATGAGAAGGCTTCTATTCAGCGTAAGTGTATTAGGTATTCATTTATCGTCGACTGCTCTTTACGTGACTTGGTTCTTGCTTCGCGTCTGTACAATCCTAGGGGATGTCGAGCGCACAAGTAACGTTGTCGATTGAACAAGTCATCTGAATGATATGCTTGAAAGTAGTAGGAATGCTGTAATTCAGTCGCTTTCATGCCTCATATTGGAGCTGTGTTGTCTTCACTTATACGTAGGACTATGGCAAAAATGCATTTCTTCTGTGTTAAAGAGAATGAGTTTACCTGTTAAATTGAGACTTGTCCAGGCTTCCCTCCCTGCAGGAGAATACACATAACACAATTACATGTTTTACTGAGGTTAAACCTAATGGACTCCTGAGCTATCTTCGTCCTTTTTTCGTCAGCAAAACAAGCAGACTGGAATCTCAGTACGAAATTCAAGTGTTCGTTGAGTGACAAAATTATTTCATTAAGGTATTGTACCACGTTCTGACACCGATGTTCAAAGGTCATACTGGTGAATTCACTTTGCGTGTTTACTGAAATTATTCTCATATATTGTATTTAATGTCACGCACTGGGCACTCAGTGTATGGACGACCAGACTGAATTGTCCCTGCAACTATTTATTAGTAATCTGCACTGCTGATTTATTCTTTGTTAAAGCAGATTTTTATAAACACGTGCACCAGCACTAACGTTTAACATAACGAGAAGTGCAGAATTATTGTGTTACACATCATGAATTTTAACTTTTCTATGTGAGTATTTGTTGGAGCCTGTTCTCACTTTATTTTCAATGTAGGGCATTATAATGCTCTGCACTGTGAAGAGTTTTGCATAATGTACAACGTGTCACACTTGGCATATGTTGCGCGACCATCCTCGACCTGAAGGACTTGGTAAAGATCCAGCTAACATTCTAACTACGGTGTAGTGTTTATATTTCGATTATAGTGACATGATTTCTGTTGCTGCCAAGTATTTGGAGTTTAGGTCCCTTTACATATGGCGATGTCTTCATTTTAAAGAAAACATGCTTGCTTGCAAATGGTTGAGCCGTTAACATGACTTCATAACTTCAATTTGCATTTTTGATAATTTGTTACCGAACCGAATCAGAATCGGCAAAGAACTATTTTGTGTTGCATGTGACCTTGAACAGACAAGACATTCTGGATATACTCTATAAAACGTCTATTGTCCATGCAGCACCAACTGGCATTGTTTCGGTGTATTACCCAAGTAGCCGCTCTCTGGCTTGCGTAATTATTAACCGCAGTGTCCACTCAAGGACAACCGAACCGGAACGATGACCGCTTATAGAGACAACCTGATAAACCACAAATTGACAGGTGTGAATACTCGGTGGCCACTTCGGCATAAATCATTGTTTCAACGAGGCAATTACATTTTCGCGGGTATTGTCACTTTGAACACCGATGCATTGTCGCATAGGTATTGTTTATCATCTCATCTGGTACGCTGGCTCAGCTGTCTTACATTGTCATTATTGTATGTATGTAGTATATGTCCGGTTTCGTCTCTATTCGCCTTCATCTCATATCGCATACAAAAACAATGTAGGCTTATTGGGATTGGAAAATGCACCCCAATACTGTTAAATTAATCTTGCACGACGTGAATCCACGAAGACGTTACAACTGTGTTATAATGAAACGGATGGGAATAATGCATAAGCCTTGTAAATTGTAAAAGCTCTAATGAAATACGGTCAAATTCACACTGTAAAATACTCGGTTGTCTGGTACCAATAGGCTTTAAACATGGGAAAACGACATCATTTAAAGAAAGTCTATATTAAATTACATAACGATGGTGTTTAATTTTATTCAACTAAAATAATTCTGGTAGCAAAACAAAACTATCAGATCAGTTGATCACGGTAAGTGCTTATTAGTTGGAATAAACATGAAACTACCACTCACGCAGCAGTATCATTACTTATACTCTCTAATTTTGCTAAATTAAGATAATTCTGGTAGTGAAATAAAATAAAATAAAATTCTGCCAGAAATTTCTGTAGAAAAAAATTCTGCCAGAAATTTCTGCAGAAATGCATTTTCAGAGCCAATTTGTGAGCTTATTAACACGTGAACACACTGGCACATGAACTTTTCGTGTTCATCTTCTCGAGATCTTTCCAAGGATATAAAATATGTCTTTTTAGCTTGCTCCCTTCTGTGTGTCAAGTTAGGACTCGCTGGCCATTCCTAAGTTGTCCCGCCCAGCCTTATGTATTACAGGTGGATGCAAAGGGCTGGGCAGGGTGCGCTACAAACAGCCACACGAAGGCATACAAATACCCAACTATTTTCTCTAATTGCTAACAGCCCAGAAAAGGCTGTACGTTATACATTTACTTAGCTCATATAAGTAACAGTGCTATGTTGGATTTTGTTCGTGAAGGGTCCGGGTCTGAACAGTTACAACCCATATGGTACTAACATCCAAGCTAGTGTGTTCTTTGTGAGTTCAGTGTGTCTAGTTCAATACCTTTGTTGGTCAGTCATATGGGAACGGGTTGATAAGACAGTTAATGCCATTTAATACTCTGTTGACAAGAACATATTTCTTAAAGGACTATATGTTGCTAAAAGTGTCAACAGGTGCCAGTAGGTCACCAGACATGACTTTGCATTAACGGAAGTCTGGCATTCCCATTTTGTCCAAAGTCGATCGATTATTCCATGACACAATCTATATCTGAGTAAAGATCGGTCAGCTTCATAGGTCTCACAAACAAACGAATCCCTCATTTTCTCCCCTTACACTAAACAGCCGTGCCCAGATCTTCATCCGGCTGAGTAGCATTCTAAAATCATATAACGGTCACGACACTATCCATGGAATTTGATATCACATAGCAATTGGTGTCGTCTGTTCCCAGTCATCAATCAACGAAGATGCAAAGAAGAGCAGGAAACAAACTGTCAGAATGGTGTAAGTGATGGCAGCAAGGCTTTCCATTCGTGTGACTCCTCCAAACCACATTTCACGAGGTATTCACTACACGAGGTACTCAAAAACATATTAAGGAAGTAATATCCACTAGTATAGTGATCAAAACGTGCCAGTGTAAGGCAGACATAGAATGTTCAGAGTTGACACCGATATACCATTTACAAATCGTCTGGTGTGATTCAGCTTTCAACAGATATGTCAGAGAGCTGAGGACGTGACACAGTCGGCCAACAGTTCTGTGGATCCTGGAAATGATCCATGCTACGGAACTCCTGCAGCTGTTGTAGGAAAGTTGCCTCATTAGATATCATTACCTTCACACTAAGTAGACACAAACTTCTGTATATGACAGCTGATTTCTTGCATTGAAAACTGAGTTCATTCAAATTTCCACGAAAATCCAAAATTCGAAATTAGCCACCTTTCTATATCTGACATGTTGAGGAGGTAACGGCATATACCCGAGGGGAATATATTTTGAAATGTAAAAATCTGTATCATCTATGTTGTTCGTTTATAACTGCAAGTGCAGCCTGTGCACATGCACACAACATGTGAAACTACACGTGTAATTAATTGTTCAAAATTTTAAATTGCTAACTGCTTGTATGGTTCGTAGCCCTCAAATTCACGACAAAGAAGCTTCAGTTCCAAATTACTCATTCACCACTCATACATTCTGCACATTGTTTCACAATGGCGGATGCCACTGTCGAAAGCTTGATCTTTGGTCTTTCAAAGTCACATGCACCTCATGCCAAGATTGACATCAGCTCAACATCATGAATTCATTGGCATGGTTCGAGCAGGAAAGAGACAGCATTCTTGGCGTCCCAGAATAACGATGCCATGACAAGACAGATGGATTCTGGTGAGTCATCTCCGAGGCAGGTTCCAGATGGCAGTGACCACGCCCCAGACTACATCGTATAAGTCCTAACATTGTCATGAATCGTCAGTTTTGATACTTTTGGATTTGATCTGGACGCCCCGCTATACGACCCATTCTGATACAACGTCATCGAGACAACCGCATACGGTGATCATACCTTTTCTTGACTGAGTGAGTGAGTGAGTAAGTGAGATTAGTTTTACGCCGCACTCAGCAATATTCCAGTTATGGCAGCCGTCTGTAAATAATCGAGTCAGGTCCAGACAATGCAGTGATCAACTGCATGAACATCGATCTGCTCTGTTGGGAACCGATGACATGTACCAACCAAGTCAGCGAGCCTGGCCACCCGATCCCGTTACTCGCCTCTTACGACAAGCATAGTCGGCTTTTATGGCAAGCATGGTTAAACATTGAAATGTGTCATTTTCAATAAGAGCTATTCTACCCTGGATCTTCACGGGTCATACCTTTTCTTGACTTTGTGACTTCGTCATGTGACCCTTATTCGATTTTGAACTTGTGACGTCATTGTTATGCATATTGATCATATTCTCTGGACATTTTGCTGTTTACACCATTTTGTCCTCGCTGTTTTGTATTCCAATTCCAAATGCATTTTCTATGTGCAGTTTCTTTATGTGGCTAGTATATAACGGGCGGTGAGGTAGCCTAGTTCTTGAAACGTCCGCTCGACCTGGGTTCAATTCCCCGTATGAGTGCAATGTATGAAGCCCGTTCCTGTTGTCCACGTCGTGATTTTGCTAGAATAGTTACTACAAAAGGCGTATAGGTAAACTCACGTACTCATTTATTTTATTTAATTGACATATTGGCATATCATGCTTTAAGGGTAACACCAGTAGTAAACATATGTGAAGGCAAGTATGGTGACCTCTTGACCACCTGCTCTAAGCTATGTGACTGTTCTTGACGTCTCGTGTGAAGATGTTTCGAGCAGAAAACATCTTACCAACTTGGCTGACAGCGGTCTTTTCCTTGGCTGCCTGTCAGAATTGACTTAAGCTTCACTCGAGGCTTGTCTGAGGAAGTCAAAACAGTCTATAACATCCCTCAGCATATGTCCCATGGGAACTTGGAAATTGTCAGTTCTCTCTGGATGTCAAGCTTCCACGTGTGTTTGTAGTCATAACAACTGGAAACAGACATGTGCGTGTGTGTCGGCCATTTTAACACCTTGTAGCACATGGACAGGTGACGTTTTGAGATGTTTTTGCTTTGAGAGACTTGGTTCTTTTCACTTTCCGCTCACGAAGTGGCTGTAATGACTAACTCTGATTGAAGATAAGTGTTCGACATTTGCTGGACAGTTCTCACTGTCTTCAAGCTAGAAAGGTTTCACACCACAAACTAATGTTCCCGTGCCTATGTGTGCTTGTTGTCATGGCAACCGAGAACAGAAACCTGTGAAGGTGTTGCTCATTTACAACACAGACAGTAAGATACATTAGGGAAACGCCTCAAGGGAACTGAAGAACAGTCAGTAAACCTTGGCTTGTGAATCAATGAGTTAGGTAGAGTTTAAGGCATATCGATCAAACTATACTTAGGTCATTGAAGACCAGCGATCTAAATTATTAAACACTTTTGTATTATGTTATACACCACGGATCTAACCATGAGCATAAAAAAGTTTGGCATGAGCTGGTCCTGTCTATTTGGGACATATTGAGAATACTCATATCGAGTCAATGTAATTCTGACATCGTTTCGCTCTGCACACCCACGGGGATCTGTTGCTGCGTGAACTCGAAAAGTTCGAGAGATTCTATGACTTTGACGTCTTGTATTTGATACACTGTGATACGTAAAACTCTGTTTAATGTATTTACACAATTGCAAGTGATATTGTGTCTCACTCTCAGACTTTCTGATTGGCTTGCCAAAATCAGTAAGGTAGTATGGACAACTTCAGTTATCGGTATATCAGAGATCCGGCATTATGTTGATATTTGCAAAAATATCCAAATTCTTTCCGCTTAATTACCACTTTCAAGTAAAACAATAGAGACCAATGAGATTTGCACAATCTTTTTTATAGAGATTCAGAGCGGAAAAAGTGATGCACACGCAGGAGAAAAAGTATTGATACTGGTGTCTTAAAACTGAATGAAATGAATTAAACCTATACTTGGCAATGCCCTGTTCCTTATAATAAACAGATGGTCATCCATAAGTTTGTCATAATTGTTCTTTTGCTCTACTTTTCAAGACTTAAGAAGGATAATTGATCATGCAGGGTTTTATATAGATTATAAAGCGTCATTCGATTCTCGTACAAAATTTATTAATTTTATTTACAACATTCAGGACTTTGGAGGCTTGACGGAAATTATATGGTATTATATCCTGACATGTTCATTTATTTTCATGTCATTTTTTAGAAAAAATCCGTTTGTGATCTGCGTAACCGGTTGTTTGAGTGAGTTAATATTTCAATATCTCAGCCATATCGTGACGAAAGCAATTCATATCATAAAAAATGCAAATATGTTGAAGAGTAAAACCTGTCGACGATGGACAGTACAAAGACTCGGATATCACAGATATAAACATAAAACTAGCATAAAAACTAAAACAGTGTAATTAAAAAAGCCAATACGAAATAAAAACAGGGGCTATAGATCGCCAACACCTGATTTAGATCACCATATTAGGTTGATTTGGAGAACTGCTTCTGGCCACTTCCGTGATAGGGTGCCCTGCTCCATGTGGACTTTATCAAGTATAGTAATTCATAAACATGTGCTTTTGATATTGTAGGGATCGTACGATTAGGAGTCCTTATGCTTGAAGAAAGAGTCGGCGAACCAGCACTTTCTCTCACCAAGAGGATAGCTGAAGCTAGATCCAAATACCTGCCTGATGGCTTTGTCACCTTGACGGACATTATCCATGGAATTTGACATTGTGAGCAATAATCTTGGTGTCGTCTGCCGCAGTCGTCTATCAATGGTGCTTTGAGGAAAGCAAACTGAATGGCAGGAACACTCCCCAGGGTACATCTCCTCCAAACCTCTTATCCGGAGTTACACTTTAGCTTGAAAGTTTGCCCCAGACAAAGTTCAGAACTGAGTAGGGCAGTAATCTTAATCACTACAACCATCAGGACCTGCCACTATAAAGTAGTCTTTCAATGATCCAACATGTACACTTTATCAACAAAGTCAGACCGTGTGTATCTCTTACAGCAGAACTGACACAGAGCTACATGTATGGTACTGGTAATATGAGCGTCAAAGATGAACAAACTGTGTTTTTCATTTGATTCAAGAATGTGAGAGGGATAGGATTACAAGTTTGTTTTAACCAGAATCCAGTTTATATGTATCACGGCGCTATGTATCACAGTTTCTTGTGGGGGTCGACATTGTTTTATTGTTGATTTTCAGTGTGAAGTTTCACTAGGGTAAAGTCACATAAGCACTATTGCGGGAACACACTCAAGCACGTGCAATTGTGACGTCACCTGTAGCGTCGCCAGTCGATTTATTGCTACAGTACATGAGATCATGATTTTCACCTCACACATCAAGTGTATTATTTTGAAAGTTTATTTAAAAAGTAAGGCAAACGCTAAAGGGGTCGCCTTAAATATGGTGTGGGTAAATTGGTTGAACGCACTGCATGTGCAATCGGGTTGTCTGAGTGACAGTTCAAAAATGTATTGAGAGGCTGTGGAACTGAAGGGGTTGTATCGAAATCTCCACTTTTGAAACATGACAAATGTAACTGTTTTCAGAAAGAGTTAGTAAGAAATGCTATCAGAATATTTCATAGTAAAACTAGATGCCTTTCCTTACACACTATCCAAAAACATATGGATCGTCACAGGACATTCGTTGACTGTATCCAAATATCGGTTATGGAAACTTTGTCCCTTACAAACAAGAAACCGAAACAGTAAGCGTCATGTGCTACCCATACTCAGCTCGTTCAGCTTGACGTGACATCAATACCAATGCCTCCATGCATGTGTCACAGTTGGATGGGTCTATTCTTGAGAAAAGATGCACTTTTGGAAGTTGATTGTCCGAACGACAAGGGCGCCGTTTAACATTCTCTACTCCGCTATTTAATTAAGTTAACTCGACCTAGCGTTTGTGCCAGTTGACCTACCGGACCATGCATATATTGAGTAGCTCAGGTCAAACAGATCGAGCTGTATTATAACTTTATCCTCGAACAAATTCACGTATGATTATGGTTTGTTATAATTAACATTTTTGTATTTTGGAGAGAAACGTTATGGAACTTGTTCCCAGACCTGCTCTGATGATTTCATTACATTCTTCTTTGAAATGAATTATTGTGTTTTTTCACGATGCGATTTGTGATTCATCAGTATCATTTTGACCCAAGGAGTAAAAGTTGCAAGTAGACCTACCTGCATGTGTGCACGTTATATTAAAAACATCTATTTAGCAGGACATTATACCCAATTTTACGGCTGCTGGAATTCAATGCTGGTCATACAAACTGCAGCGTGTTAACGCTGTTGCGTCTGACAAAAAGTACGTGAATGTAGCTCATCTTGTGGAGCTAGCTTCTGTGCAAATCTAGATATAGATCAGTTTCTGCGTAAGTGTGCAAGTCACAATGCCTGTACACCCAAACAGTAGTATTTACTCATTCTTCAGAACGTTCTTGTCCACATGCAAATATTCATGTCTGATATTGCAAACAACGTTTGGCAAGACAAGTAGGACTTCAGTTCAATGGTACATTTTCACGCATGTCTGGATTAGACAATCAAGTGTTTGACACTATTATACGCTATTTCATGCTATTAAGATTCCATGTCAAGCAAGCCACGGATCCCACAAGACTAACCTGTATTTTCATGGGATTTACTAAGGCGTAATGTATTCAGTCACATATGTCATAAACTTCAATTCAACTGAAGAAAAATATAGTTTTCTTCTACCCAATTTTGGACCAATGAATCCATCTATTTTGAAAATAAATCAGAATAAAAAACCGGTACATTTTGAAATGATTCAAGAGGATTTCACAAGTCTTTATTGCTTTACGAAATGCACAACAAAACTGTACGGACATCTTATCCAATTTAATACATTTTGGTCACCTTGTCACCCTTTGTTTATGTACACTATATACATGTTCAACTACATGTAAATGCCACCCCCAAAAAAAGAAATTCTTAAAAATGGATGTATTGTCTCGTAACTCCCGAAACCGGTGACACTTGCATTCACGATATAATAAGGTAACTACATTTCTTGTTTTGAGGTATTTTATTCACGATATTATAAGGTAACTACATTTCTTGTTTTGAGGTATCACTAGACGCGCATTTTCCTCGACAGAAGAAAGTAGACGTCCGGTAATCTGATTGGACACTATGTCACCACATAATATTCATTACTATCAACCTGTCTTTCTTGTAGAAGCCAGTCTACAGCTTTGTACATGGATGCACTGTCACAATAATGAAGATGTCCAATGTTTCATGTGTATGCTTTTTAGGGTTTAATGCCTTTTTCAGATTAATGGTGATCACCAAGGTTTGGGCCAATATTCTATCATCATGTTTAGCATGTAGATCGTTTGTAATGTGACAGTGTTTTTAAAGCTTCATTACTCATGATAGATGAGACAGGCTGGTGATAGAGACGAGTCGTCTAAGGTTGAGTGACGTTTGTAATCTTGACTTTGAATAACCTCCCTTGGTGGTTGTTTATAGACCAAACTTGTCACAGCGCTTGACAACTTCGTTAGTCTCACTCTACTGAGAGTTCCGTTGTGAAGAGCTGGCTCCTTTACAGTTACCAACTTCCGGAAATTAAGACGTTCGAGACCCTCTGAGGCACAGTTTTCGAAATAGCTGGCTGTTCTGACAGAAGTGTGAGACGTGGCTATCCGATGCCTCCTTCTACGACCTGACTTGCTATCCCAGTGCAGACAGCTCATGAACTCCCAGTTTCCAACGCTGTTTTTAGAATTCCAGAAAGGACTAACTTATGTAAAGAGGCTTATAATATTCTGTTACGTATATTTTATCCATTGTATTATCTTTACGATTGTAAAGTTTGACGTAATCCTGTATGTTTTACTAATTGTTCCATCATGTTGTATTTACTGATTGTACAGTATGGCAATGTTTGTTCGGATCTGGCAGCAATCATTAGCTTTTGGATTTTGAAATCAACACACAACTCGTTTTTCACACCAAGGCAACAGCCTTTATCATTTTACTGAAACTGCAAATTGAGCTTTTTGTAAAACAACCATTTTAAAAACCTGAACACATACATATAGGTTCATGATGTTTGAGGCACTTTGTAAGTTCCCCTTGTCTAAAATCAGCCATCAGAGTGCCTATTATGTTCGGGAACACATCTAAACCAGTTAGAATATGGCAAATTGATTCTAATTGACTACGAAACATGCCCCACGGTTTGCTAAATACCGCCAAGCATAAAGAACAAAAGAACACATATTAAAGAAACTGGAGACTTATTTAATCGTATCACACAAACGCTGTTCTTTATCACCATTAATGGTCCTCTCTTCAGAATCAATGTAGGTAATGCAATTCCATATATTTGTGTGATTGTCTTGTACGACTTTGAGACACTATTTCACTTGGAAATGACACGTCTTCTATTTCGTTAAGGAACATTTTAAAGAAAAATGTCCGATTTTTTTCACGTATGGGATGTGTTCGAAAAAAGCCAAATCAAATACATCGAGGACAGCATTGTCTTCGTTACCAATATTGGCAGTGGCAGTCGTTTGATAAGGGTATATACTTCTGTACCGAAGGCATATTAATTCTTCAGTTTTACTACTCTTTCTAAAAACCCACTTTAAATATGACATACGCATATCAAATGATTAATGAACCGAGAGAGGCCATTCTCTTTCATGAGCAGCATTAACTTTTTGAGAAGCATAAACCAAAACGCGAGTGAAGCCGAGGACGGACAGGCAGCGAGTTTGGGACTTGGAACATGAAATTTATACTTGGGAATCAGAGACACCTTCCTCCATGGTGATGGGACAAGGATGACGGTGACCTGGAACTACTGTCAGTGTGCTGTATGATCCGCAGCAACACCACGAGGAACCTGCCACACTATCCCTGTGGTTAACAACCAGTTCACAGCCTCCCTCCAGGACGTGTGAGGGTTTTCGCAGTTCAGTCTGACAAGTGGCGTTTGGAGAAATTTGTGGAGCACTAGCTTCATCTTCACTTCACGAGACTTCAATCTTTACCGTGTTCGGTGAACAAATTGACCCTCAGACTGAAGTTAAGTGTGTGACATTTGCTGGAAGAATGGCTCTGTCTTAAAACTGGAAAGGTTTCACACCTGAAACTCAGGTTCCCGTAACCATACGTGTTTGTTGCTATAGCAACTGAGTACAGAAATGGTAGAATGTGTCTGCAGTCAGATACATCAGAATGTCTGGAGAACATTCGTTAAACATGATCTAGGTTAATACTAACTGCATGGGCTACAACACGTCCGAAAAGGAATACTTAAGTTATCGAACACCTGTGATCTGTAATGACTTATTAACATAACACTGTAAATGCTGAAGTATTTTCTTAAATATGTTTTATAAATATATACGATTCTGACCTCTTCTGAAGGCAGCATACAAGTTTTAACTGTAGCAATTATGTACCGACAATGAAACAGTATATATCCGAGCTACATGGCGGTGATATGTAAATACTCGGGTCTGGGCCAGACAATCCAGTTATCAACAACATGAATATCGAGCTACGATGCCATGTGTCAACCATGTAGGCATGCCTGACTTAAAGGGAACGTCCCGCTAAAAGGTGTCCAGTTATGCGAGTTACATATGACCAGTTACATCCCCTTGGAAATTCCAGGGTGGAAAGTGCTACGCGTCCCCACGAGGCATCTGAATGTACACCGTGGTCATGTCGACCATGTTGTGTGTCATGATCGGCATGGTAGTGTTGTAGCTCATAATATCAGTCAAGAGTCAAGACTCGATTAAAGCTAGCTTCATATAGCCAATATGACTGAGTGAGCATTTAACAACCAAACACAGTGTGGTAATAAAACAGATACCATTAAGTAGTTTCAGATATTTAGTGGTCCATACTGAATTCTCGAATGAATAACAAAAAAAATAAAATAAAATCATGATGTGGAAAATGTCCATAGACATTTCAGACCGTCAGGGAAAAATGCGATAACCTTCATAGTTCCAGTGCGTTTCGAGTATATTTATCAAACCGACCGCTGGGTGCACGAAAGATTCTGATATTTCGGCTTCTGTAAATGTCATCTGAAATACTCCGGTGACTCGTTGGCGCTGTGTTGATAATAGTAACATTAACTCGAACAAAGAAGACATTCTGTACCAACAATCACAAATAGTCTACCGAGACACGGCATGTGTTATTATCATTGGGATGTATCAGCTAATTGCAGTTTTTAAAATACGAATGATAATTTGGCACATATTTTTTTATGATTATGATTCATAACAACATTGTACTCAGCTTCAGCTGGATTCCTGTCTGTTTATTTATTTGGATTCTATTCACATGTTTCAGTTTTGTTTTGATGTGTTGCTTGGATACATACGGAATTACGTTGAGTAAGAAATACCCTCGTCCTGGTGACCAGTGAAAGCCCAGGATAGAACTGATCTTCACCAACCCATGCTTGTTGTATGAAGCGACTAACGGGATCATTCGATCAAACTCGCCGACGCGGTTGACACGTGTCATCCTATCCCCATTGTGTAGATGGATAATTGTGCTGGATCACTGGATTGTCTGGTTACACACCGCCGCCTACATAGCTGGTATATTGGTGAGTGTATGTAAAAGTACACTTACTCACTCACTCGTCCAGGTGAATAACATCTTGACAATGTATTGAACTACATCCGTTGTCTGGCTTAGATGACGCTCGTTATCTTTTCCTAAACGCGTATATCGATGCTCAAGATGTCAGTCACTGGATTGTATTGTCCGCCCTCTGTTACCGCCGTGGCATGGGTGGGATAATGATGAGGGCGGCGTTTCCTAACACTGGAATCGGTAATATCTGTGTATTTCGTATACTGCATGGGTTTGTGTTGATATGCTGATGTGATTTTTAGACTCGAATTTATGGATAATGGTGTGTGAATGTTGCTCAGATCGATCAGTGTTAAGTTAAACATAAGCGTATGTGTACGTCGTATGAGGTGTTTTAATGCTGGAAATCCTTGAACGTACTTGGAATTGGGACCGCTATTGAAAGACACATACAAATGAAAAACATCACGGCTGACGGAAGCAGAGCATGGAGCTGACCAAAGTGTCAAACATGGAATTTATGAAGCTGTGGTGATATCTGGCACTTCGCGTGAAGACTTGGATGGGATCCCAGTTTGGAACAAACGCCAGAAGTGTAGAGCAACATGCAGCTAGTCAGTTCACTGACACTGTCATCCCAGAAAACCTGTTTAGCTCACACAAACGGCGGTCGCTGGGGCTTGTTCTATCCATGAAACCTCTTCGTGCGGACCATTTCTAGTTTTGTTGTTTTTATTGTTGTCACCTATATCCTGATCCTGAGAGAGTCAAGCATATGGTTGTATGATTCCCCTTTGTGACTTCCACTAAAGGTTCAGCTAAGCCGTTAGTTCTCCCACCAAAGGATCATTCAAAGTCAACTCTTACACAGAAATACTTCCAGACTTGCCTCCAGGCTTTGTGGCATGTACCAATCACCTCAACGGACTCAACGCCATCCATGGAATTTGATAACTGTAATCTTAATGTCGACTGATCTACAGTCTTTAATCAATTAGGGTGAGCTCCAAGGCAGCAGAAGGAAACAGACCTATACCTCTGACGAGCTACAAACAACCACGATTCTCGGTGTTTGAACAAAACGTGCTGGCATAAAGGGGATCTACAATACTGAGACGTGATGGTAAGACCTGCCAAGGTATTTGCAACCCATAAAAGGTCCTCTCTTACATCAACCGTATCTGGAAGCCGGTGCATCGTCGTAACTGGGTGTTCCGGTGTTTGTGAAATATGCTTCCAGTCCAATGAAGCGGACTTATATCCTGGCCCATTCTCGCTTCTTGAGGGCTATCATACGTCTTGGTGATAGGAAAATATAAGATATTCTATTAGACGTGTCCGTCATTCATCTAAACGCTAATTCCCAATCCTCTTATGTATTTTCGGAGCACATGCAGTTGACATGCTTCGGACTCTGTTGCATGCAATCGATAGAGTATTAGGTTCAGCTGATTTCTTATGCGAAAGCGACATGCTTGGTTCAGATTTCATATTACTGGGTATATGTGTGTGTATCTGCTCGTGTATCATGGTGTTACAAGATGAGAAAGAGCAATAATAATAAAGGATTTTAAGGGTGGTCTTGTGGGATTTTTTGGAGCGGCGTCCAAGAATATCCACACTGACATTCTTGTGCCTACTCGTGTACATCAAGTATTTTTACCTACTCTGTTATTATAAGCATCACAAATACTCATCTTTACAAAGAGAAACCGCCAGTTCATGTTTGGTTGTTCTATAATCGCACACAAAATAGTGTTCCAGCTATAATACAACGGTCTGAAAATACTCGAGTCTAGACCAGATGCTCCAGTGATTGGCATCATGAGCGTATCCGTACAACTGTGATACAAAGACCTGCATCAAACCGAGCCTGGCCGATTGATCCCTTTTTTATTTTATCTTTTATTTCTTATTGCTTTAGGTATATTTTTATTTTATTTTTTATAGAGCATCGCCAAAATGATATTTTAGTGCTGAGATAAACTTCCTGAGGTCTACCACCCTTAACCCTCTATCCTCATAGTCTCTTATTAAGGTAGTTCTCTTGATTTTATCCTGCTCACCATCCCAAATAAAGAACAGAATCTGACTGAGGGTGTTTACAAATTCTTTTGGTGGATTTGGTAATGGTGAGAATATATTAACTAATGTGGATAGTATCACTGATTATATTACCATTGTTATACCTATCAATGTCAGATTTCTTCTCCTCCAGTTTGCCAGTAGTTTATGTTGTGTTTGTAGTCTTTTCCTAGTATTTATGACCCAAAGATTATCCAAGTGTGATTTTAAAGTAATTCCCAATACTTCGAAATCAGGTCCAATTTAAAATACTATCCTCACATAACACTACATTAGAATCTGCCATGGGTTCTAACCATATTGCTGTGGTCTCCTCAGTATTCACATTAAGTCCAGAAATTTGGTGAAAAGTGGTCATTGTATCCGGAGCACTCTTCAAGCTATTCTCAGATCCGTCAAGGAAAAGTTCTGTATCGTCAGCGTATTGATCTAATTTATGTTCTGTGTTATCTATTTCCATTCCTTTTATGTGAGCATTATCTCTCGTCATAATTTCAAGTACCTCTGCATCAAAATGAAAAAAAGATATGGGGACACTGAATCGCCCTGACGACATCCTCGCCCCGTTCTGAAAAAAAAAATGAGGAAAGATTGCCATTTTGAATTACACACGATTTAGCGTTGATTGTCAGGATTCTAATCCATTTTATAGTTTTTGGCCCAAACCCCTTTAATACTTTTATTACTTCTTTAAATATATATTGTTTTTGATACTGTCATACAGGTTTCTAATGTTATCAGTAATACGTCGCCTAGGCATGAATTGTGTTCATCGATGAGAAAATGGAGTGTTGTTTTTAATGTGTTAGTGATACACGTACTTAAGATCTTGTAAAGAGTGTTCAATGGCGAGATGGGACGCCGGTTTTTAAGTATTTTCATTCTTTATTGGCTTTCGGTAAGCAAGTAATAGCACCCCTGTTTACAGTATCTTGTAGCTTTTCTTTCACAAAAGCTTCTGACATAAACCTAAAAAATCCACTTTCCTATGTCTTTCCAAAAACATTTAAAAAACTCCACTGGAAATCCATCAATTCCAGGATTCATATTATTTTTCATGTTTTTTACGTCTGTAGCTGTTTCTTTTAGAGTAAATGGTTCTTGAAGTCTATCAAACATATCCTCTTTCATTTCCGGAGTAGCTATTTTTTTCTAGAATGTTTTCAGCCATCTCGTACTCGGTTTCAGTTTGTTCTACATATAGCGTCTAGAACTCATTTCTAATTTCTTTTCCATTCATTATTATACAGTTATCACTATTCATCACTTTATTGATTATTTTATTTGTATAAACTCTGTTTTCCAAATTGCAAAAAGTCGTGTTCTTCTAAGGTGTCCCCTAGTTTCTTCTTCTTTCATATTTTTATTTTCTTTCAGAATTCTGTCAGAATGTTTTAATTGACTGTCAAAGTCATCGATATCTTCAACATTGTCGATTTGGTCAGCATCTGATCCTGATAGTTGCCTCTTACGACAAGCATGAGTTTCTGAAACCAAATTCTACTCTGGATCTTCACGGATGTAATCATTAATCATTCCACTTTCCCTTCTTCGGGGTGGTTTTTGATATAAGAATTTCCTAAATGTACAATCTCGAGATCTTCATCCGGTTGACGTTCTGTATCTGTCATTTCAAGGGGATTCATTTTCATTTTGAATACATAATATTTTCTTCTGTCGAAATATTATATTTTCAGGGACTGAGCATTAATCTAGCACAGGAGTGGACAGCACGGCTGAGATGACATTATCTTGGGGTGTGGCGGCTTATGTCGCCCTTGTCAATATTACAGTGCCATAGTACAAGTCTGGACACATACCATAAAATATCTCCAGGGCGTTTAGTCTTAACCCCTTGCTCAGATTCAGATGTTGAATGGGGTACCCCCTGTAAAGTCTCTATACCTTTCTCAGAAAGGGACAGGCGCATTGCTACCCTTATTCGCCCAAGCATCCGCTGACATTTTGTGAACCATACGCATGTTCATGGGTTACACAGAAATGGTAAACGTCCACAAAATGCTTTATTGTAACTGAAGAGTGTTGTTCTGAATGTTTCCATTATAACACACTGACTGCAGTAGATAGCTGTGCTACTACAATCCTTTGAATGAAGAAATAACGTCTCTCCTTCAGCTTAGTGTAACGACAATAGATGAAGCCACTGTACATGTGTGCAGATTCTTCTCTGTATAGTCCCGGCGCCTCCACTTCACACTGTTTGCGTTTAACGACCACTCCACAATCTTTTCCAGGAAGTGTGAGGGGTTCTGGCAGGTCAGCGGTAAAGGTGACGTTTTGGGAATTTGAGGAGCAAGCAACATCGCCTTCACTTGACGGGACTTCAGTCTGTTCCCTTGTGTTGTGGCCAAATTCGGTTAAGTGTCCTTGAACTGAGATACCTTAAGTGCTCGCCATTTGCTGGACAAGCGTCCATGCCGTGGAACGGGGGAGGTTTTACACCACAGACAAAACTCTCGTCTTCATAAGTACATGTTACCTAGGCAACTGGGAATATAGATTTTTTAAGCGTCAGTCTCTCAAGGAACATAACGAAACGTTATTAAGGATCTGTCTTCTTGGGACAAGATACATGTCATTAAAAATAACCGGCGCAACTATAAGACACATGAAAAAGTAATAAAAAGGCAAAACCATAATTGCATTTCTATGAAAAGAAATGTCTGCATAAATCAGAATCTGGCTCGATTGAACTATTTCACTTATAAATGTACTTGAAGCTTAAGTTAGATATCTTGGCCAAATGCCAATGTTCCGATTTTGCCAACCCGAGCAGAAATCCTTATTCATATGCATAATGATACAGAACAACAAGTGGGTAAAACAACTGGTGTCCATGGGGATGTCTTCTCATTTTTTTGTTCTTTATCAACATTCATGTTATCTATTATGCCCTGCACAACATAATAGGCGGTTTGGAATGGGAGTTAAAGCGTTCGTTCGTCACGACGAAACCCAGGGTTCGATTCTCCACGTGGGTACAGTGTGTGAAGCTCATTTCTTGGTGGCCCCGGCTGTGATATTGCTGGAATATTGCTAAAAGCGGAGTAAAACCTAACTCACTCACTGGTATGTTTGTGCCTTCGCGCGACTGATTTTAATCAGTGGTCTCGATTAAAATATGAAAGACCTCTAAGGCATAGGTTCTCCCGCTAAACTTGACATAAATTATGTTTGGACAAATTGCCCAGAACGTGTGAAAATGATGTGGTGACCACAGACAGGGAGGCGAAATTCAAATTTATAATAATATTTTCAGTTTTACCAAAATCTGTGAATGCGGTATCGTGTCAACATATTTTCTGATCGGTCACTTGATGTTCTGGTTCACTTACAACCTGCCGCTTACATATTCATGCAATTGAGGGAGTGGCGGGTGTTTCCGGTGAAGAGGACCATGTTGTTTGGGAACACCTGGTGTCATCATTGATATTCAGTGTTCAACACGTATCTGCCTGGTTATTAATCATGAACGTTGGATGGTTTGGTGTTTAACGCCGCACTTAGCAAAGCCGTCAGCTATATGGCGGTGGTCTGTAAATATTCGAGTCAGGACCAGATATTCCGACGATCAACATCGTGAGCATCTAGTTTCTCAGTTGGGATACGATGACATTTGTTCACCAAGTCAGCTAGCCTGACCACACGGTCCTTCCTTTTATGACAATCATGGGTTGCTAATGACCAGTTCTAACCCAGATCTTCATGGGATTAATTACAAAGGGACCAGTTCCGTCTGACAGTCGGGACTGATTATTCTTCTTACTTACGCCGTTAGTAGATGTCGTTTGGGATTGGAATTGTCTTTGGTGCTCCGTCACCAATACTTTAACATTAGTCAGCCTCATTGGGAATGTATCATGTATCGATATGGGAGATTTGATGGTGTATCCAATGGTTCTGACGAATCGGAAGAGGCAATGACAGACAGCCTAGCCAACTGGAACTGACTGAAGCTGCATATTGGCAACTGACCAGGAGATTAGAGGAAACTGTTAGACAATTTCCATGGCAACTGTTTTACCTTTCCATCAGCATTTTATAGCATACCTACTTCAGCAAATGTATATATCAGAGGTATCACCCACAACAACCTCTGCTGTCGTAAGAAAACAATAATCGGTTGTGTATTTCTGTGTATTCAATGAAAACTATACGTTTAGGTTCTTTGGGTTTTAATTGGAATGGGTGGCAGTGGGAGTTGTCATTTCCCTTCAGTTAGTACTCTGCCAAACGTGCTACAAAACAATGGTGACGAATGCATTTACTACTTTTAGAAAAAGTAACAGATATGGAGAGGAGCGTGTGTATTCATATTTTGATAACTTAATCTCATTTATTCTCTCCGTATGCAGTCTCCAACTGCACTTTGGTGTGTGTAACGTTTCCTCTGAATGATTGGGTGATCTGTGTGTAACATATGCATGTCCCCATGACAGCACTAAAGGGTGTTGAAATCGGTTACTTATTCAAATTATATGAGAAGTTTTATTCAAGGAAACTGGATTTAAATGCACGTGCCATTTCTCCTCCCATAATCATGACTCTGTTGTAAGCCTAGTCACTGCTTGAAGCTGTAAGATGTCTCAGACCCTAACCTTGAGAACCAGCATGTTTCATCCTGAAATAGCCTCAGACCTGCATCTGGCTTGTGTGTAACGATTATCCCGACGTCATCCACACCATTCACTGGACAGTAATCTCGTCTGCTCCAGTCATCAGTCAAAGGGAATGAAGAAGAAAGCGGGAAACAGACTAACCTCTGCAGGGTATGACTCATTCAAACAGTCTGCGACGGATGACACTGAACTACCATATTTATGCTGGACAGTAATCTCGGGACACGAGACTATGTCGAGAGCAGTGCTTGTCTCAATGTTAGGAAGAACTGTGGGTGAATTCATGTTGTTTCTTTCTACAACGCCGCATCCATTTGCAAAACTCCATTGGCACCAATGTCTATATTACAGACAGTCTAAAAGATACGACAGTTTCTCTCTGTGTCCGTGCTGCTAAAGGCAGTTTGCAGGGTAGATGTCAAACTCCAGTGCCTACAAGGTCATGATAATTGTACTTCAATATCTTTTCGATTTCTGTGTGCAGAGTATGGGATATTGGTTAAGACACGTGAAGATTCAGGTTAGAATTGATCTTCATCAACCCATGCTTGTCGTAAGAGGCGACTAATCTGGTACACAGTCTCAAAGATTTGCTTGACCTAATTCATGATATCCTCGGTGGCTGATCACTGGATTGTTTGGTCTGGACAGTATTCACACAGTCCACCGCTTGAAATATTGCTGAGTAAAACAGCAAAGTAACAAAGGCCCTTACTTCTAATACATAGGTACTTTGTTTTGAAGCTATAGTCAGAACCGATGGTTGGAATGAATTCCTCTTGAAAAGAGCCAGTGCCACACCCAGAGCAACATCACAGAGCAGGAGAAATATGGCTGTGGTATGATTCATACCAGAAATATAGCAAACAAGTTCTCGTTCAGACACGCAATGTTTCATTGAAACCATTGATGCAGATATGTTTATACGGAAGTTCAGAGAAAGATTAACTGACATGTACAACAAACTTGGCATGATTCTATTTGTAGCTCGCATCATCTAACTCACAACTGTAAGCTGAAAGCAGTTCTGGAGCCTGAATGTCATATTTTGCAGCTAAATGATAAATCTCTTCTAAGAGTAGTTTGTAAATTTAGAATATCCATACATAATTTTAAAATTGTTTCTTTCACTAGAAATAAAGACAATTGCATAACTAGTTGTATCTACATAAATTGTAAGAGGCGACTAATCTGTCGTAAGAGGCGACTAATCTGGTACACAGTCTCAAAGATTTGCTTGACCTAATTCATGATATCCTCGGTGGCTGATCACTGGATTGTTTGGTCTGGACAGTATTCACACAGTCCACCGCTTGAAATATTGCTGAGTAAAACAGCAAAGTAACAAAGGCCCTTACTTCTAATACATAGGTACTTTGTTTTGAAGCTATAGTCAGAACCGATGGTTGGAATGAATTCCTCTTGAAAAGAGCCAGTGCCACACCCAGAGCAACATCACAGAGCAGGAGAAATATGGCTGTGGTATGATTCATACCAGAAATATAGCAAACACGTTCTCGTTCAGACACGCAATGTTTCATTGAAACCATTGATGCAGATATGTTTATACGGAAGTTCAGAGAAAGATTAACTGACATGTACAACAAACTTGGCATGATTCTATTTGTAGCTCGCATCATCTAACTCACAACTGTAAGCTGAAAGCAGTTCTGGAGCCTGAATGTCATATTTTGCAGCTAAATGATAAATCTCTTCTAAGAGTAGTTTGTAAATTTGGAATATCCATACATAATTTTAAAATTGTTTCTTTCACTAGAAATAAAGACAATTGTATAACTAGTTGTATCTACATAAATTGTAAGTTTGGAGCAACTGAAAATGAACACCATGTTTCTATACAATGCGTACTTGCCGCTTCTGAATGTCATGCCTCAGTGTGAACAAAGCATGAGAAACGTACAACAGTCTAAAGATCTACATGTTATTAAGTCAGTTGCTCTGTTTTTTAAACACCTGTATAAGCATTATACTTGAAACTAACACGTGGCATTGTAAAATGTTGTATCTGTCAATTGTATTATAGGCCATTAGGCCCACATTACTGTCTGTTAACAGTTTGAGCACTCGTCTATGTAACAGATTCAATCACTTGCTTCCTTAATACACAACACCCATCCTCTGTAGACTGGTGTCTGTATTCGGATCAGATGGGAGTTTGATGGACACATTCTGGACATGTCTGGACAGTTTTACCTCCAGACTAATGATGTCTGCTACAGCCACGTAATAACATAAAAGTCTCGTTATCTTGTGTAGAGGTGTAACTACCTTCACTTCCTCGTTGGCAGAAGTGAATGACTTTCATGTTGTCATGTCTGATAGTCTGATTGTTTCTGTCTGAGTGGGAGAATCTGATGGCAATGACCATCTAGCAACCTCACTTTGTCCCCTCTTGTCTACCTACACATGGATTTACATTCCTAACCTTGAATATGAGATGGCACGAGTAATTAAAATACTGTTAACAGACATGGTGGGATATGACAATTAGTTTGACATTAACCTTAATTGATATTGCAACAATACTATAAATCGACTGTGTTATGCACACAGAGAGAAACTACCTGCACTGAAACTCCCTGTCTTTCCTCACATACTGAGGCGCACGTCTACGTCTATTTATCTTCAATACACATTAAGGTCAAAAACACCCCAACTGTTTTGTGTCTGATAACAAGTGTATAGCTATAAACTACAGTTCTCTTTCAATCATTCCGGTCCATTACTTTGATTCAGTCATTTCCTTTAAGTATGGATCTGTTTGTGAATACCCTGGCTGGTTTCTTCCCAAATCTTTCGGGGTTTGTTGTTGATTTGCAGATCGAATGACCATACTCGATTTTTCGATGTTAATGCATGAATGTATGAATAACTAATGGCAGCTACATCGAGGAGGTTTTCATCCAAGAAAAGCAAGAAGCCTAGGCCAGTTAATCTCCTGCATTCCCAACTGCCACAACTCATGTGCAGCGACAAAACAGTTCATCAGAATCATAGTGGAAGAAGACGATACTACATTTGTGGAGGAGTTAGTTTTCAGGAAATAATGGTGAGCTGCGTCGATTGTTGAATTCTGTATTATCCTATAAGACCGTAATACATGTTGCAGGCACATAGTCATCTGTGGGTGTTTAATATAGTTTTACTGTTGTGTATCACACGCCGGTCACATCTGGTCTAAACTGTAGAAAAAATAAATGATTATTCCCAGACATGGGTACTTAGACGTTTGTATTCCATACCGGAAGTGGCCCTGGAGGGTCCATCAAGATTGTAACTATCCAGTTCTGTGATTCCATTCACAATTTCACCTTTATACACTGGGTCATGGAGGACTACGGAGTAATATACTCACAGGCATATTTCCCTCGACTGTCTTTCATTTAAACCTCTGCAGCTTTCCGTCACCCATAACGTAATGTGATAGTGATACCAGATCAATGGGGAATATATCACATCTCGATGTAGGAATTGGGATGTTTTACAGTTTCGGACAATCAGCAGAGATGATGACAGAGACGCTCCACTAGTGGAATTGATTGAAGCTATCTACTCAATATCAGACAGGAAACGTTATAGACACGTAGTCAAGCAGAATGAATAAGCCTATTGCAAACGCAGATGCGTCTCTTTTCCAGCCTTAGATATTTATTTATAAACACTGTGAAAGTGTAACTTCTTGACAAGCTCCATGAAGAATCCCTGCACAAATCTGTAATGCTGCATTGCAAGGTAAAGCAAATCTGTTCAAACATCGACTATAGTGATGATGTTCTAATACTCACTATTCAAATGAACCAGAATGACCTGCCTTATCAGTGTAAAATGGTAGGAGAGGCACAAGTTCCCGGACCCCTTGTGTGGTGATGTGTCTTCAGTTGTTGGTGATCATGGGATTGTCTAAACTAGTTTTCTTTGACACTATAGTTATTTTATAGTCCGTCGATGACTGTGTGTTTAACTGCATTTATGTATAGTGTATCTTCAACATTTCTTGTCACCATATGGCTGAAATGTGGCTGATGTGACGTTAAATATATCTCACTCAGTGTAAAAAGGAAACTATTATTTCTGTGCCTGCATTTCATCATTGTACAGATGTACAAACCTTACAATAAAAAATGAAAGTATTTGATGGTACCGTTATATGTGAGGCGATAAACAACAAGCAAATAAGGTACACATGTAGTGACCTGATGGATTTGCTATGTACTTCCCTATTCTGACGTGTAATACATGTTATGTTCGGGTTATTTTCTTCTTATTATAATTATGGAGAGAACTGTATGATATAAAGGTTGACAAATGTGAGCACCACACCTGCGTAAGTCAGTATAGGAACGTTTTAAAAGCCAACCCTCTTACTCATCTCTCGTCCCGTATGCTTTTACACAATGAATTTATTTTTTGTCAAAGTCATTATATGAAGTAACTTAATGTCGTCACATAATTAGACAATACCCTGCCAAAATGTACATGTGTTCGTTATACTCCATTTGACTCTTCTGACCAACAATGTTGTTCAAAAAGTTTAGTCTCTGGGAGTTTAATGTAAGAGTAATTTTAATATTTGTCAAAAAGTTCTCAAATATGTTGCTCAGTGAGTCTGGTTTGTCGACGTGTATGACCTCTTTGATACCAAGTTGATAAGGAAGTTACTTCACACAGCACATCCTGCTGATTAGTACATATATCTATAACCCTTTTCCTCTTGTTGCCAGGGTGATGTGAATGGACGTTCTCACAGGTGTTCATCATCCTACAGACCTATGTTAGTATTAAAAGAAGTCCGACATTGCAACAGTTTTCCCATGTCGTTCAAACACTCTGGACTAGTTTGCTCACCAAAAGGATCCCTTAAGCTCCATCCTAACACTGAAACAGACTCCACGATTTGTAGCATGCTACAATCATCGCGGCGGATACTCTGCCATCCAGGGAGGTTTCGTCTACTCCGGTCATCAATGAAGATGAAAGTGGGAAACCAACTCTCGAGAAGAGACCGGGAGATGACAATAAGCCGTCTCAAGAGTAGTATTCATCTAAAGCCGCTCGGGGGATCGCTAATACAGTCAAGGTTCGCTGTACTTTTGCACAACAGACGTAAGAGTAAGTCGGGAACTCAGTGGGTTGGTAATACCCAATACCAGGATCCCAAAACGTGGCGCCATAGTGCAGGTACAGAATTCACAGACATGACATTCCAGATTACCATAGTATTTACGCCATCGGAGCTTAGAGACTTTGTTGACCGATGAAGCTGGACGGTTCAGATGTTGGTCAACCAATCTGCTGCCAACACACGCCAGCGATCTGCTTAATGTGGCATCACTGAGTTTTAAGAAGCTGTTAATCTGGTAGGAGAGGACAAGGGTACATATGTTAGGTTCTGGAATGGCCATATGCATTTTCATTCCTGCACAGAAAGACCACGTCTTAATTCGTATCTTGTAACATAATATTATATATATCGAAAATGATTGAGCCAGTGAGTTGGAGACAGTACATAACTGTGTACTGAAACGTGTACGAGATGTATTCCCGTTCAAGAGAAAAGTTAAACAACTAGGCAATCTCAACAACGTAATCTGCAGTCTGCTATATATACTACAAACAAAAAGTATGGGAATACACAAAAGAATGATTGTCATATATCAACGTTAACGTGGTGAGGTTATCTAGACTTTCTGTGTGCTTAATGGGCACTTAAAACGACTTGTTAGAATTTGTATTGAAAGTAACTGGCTCAATATTCGTTGAGTTTGAATAAAATGAAACATTGGGTTGGGCGTAGGAATCGAGTACGAGGCTGGTGTTTTTCACTGTTTTTGACAATTAATTAATTTCAGTCAATTCAACGAATATTGAATGAGTTGCTGCTTCACTGCGTATTCCAGCATGTCGTGTAAAGTGTTCATTGAGCACAAAAAGTTGCATTGTACCTTAGAGCATAAATGGCCTTACCAAGTTTAGGTTTATGTATGACTATCACATTTTAAGGTGTTCCCACACTTTTTGTTTGCAGCATATACTCTATACTTACATACTAGATCTGGGTGGTGGTGCGGAAGGTCCGGGTTCGATTCCCAACATGGGTACAGTGTGTGAAGCCCATATATGATGTTCCCCCG
This sequence comes from Haliotis asinina, assembly GCF_037392515.1. Taxonomy (NCBI): domain Eukaryota; kingdom Metazoa; phylum Mollusca; class Gastropoda; order Lepetellida; family Haliotidae; genus Haliotis; species Haliotis asinina. The sequence goes on from NC_090284.1 coordinate 12,132,335, forward strand.
CCCTGATAATGCTGGAATAATGCCGTAATTCCCTACTTAAATTTTGAAAGCATCCGGACTTGGAAAACATCCGCATTCCTCATTTTTGCACTAATCTCTTCTCATTTTTCACGTGGCCTATCTCCCTACAACTGGAACTGTAGTTAACCGGACTTAATTAAACAGGCATTTCTCACTTTCACTATCAACTACATAAACTGTTGAGATAAACGTGAAAGTTTCTGACAGTACTCTAGCGTGTAATATGTATGGCATATGTACAGCAACAGTAACCGCCATATACATATTTGACCCGTATACAATTCTAATGCACTATTCCCCCAAGAAAACGCATAGGCGATTTGTACTTTTAAAAATCTATTCATTACCTATTGTGTTAAAAAAAACCAGCAAAATATGTAACAAAAATGTTGATAACTTTCTTTTACACAACTGCACAAGTAAAAACTGTAGAATTTTATGAGATTTCTTACAAGGATTAAAAAGGCATCACCAAAACGCAACAGAAATCGCCTTCCAGTTGATGTTGTGCAGCAAAGAGCATTCACTCTCTGGCCATGAAAATGCAGATTACTTTCAGAAATTGGCATTCGTTTTGCAGGAATTTCAAGGTCAAATCACAACGCCACGTCTTGACTCTGCGACACGGAACATCGCCATTGAAAGAATGCATGCGGGAGATTACCAATCTTCTGTTGCCAAGCGTCTGAATGTTAGTCTGAGCACGATATCACGGCTTGCAACCAAACGGGTATGACAAATGGCCGTCCCCGTACGGATGTATAACCATTACCTTCTCCTAAACTGTTGTCAAGATGCATGCACTAAAGTCCCCGTACGGATGTATAAGCATTACCCTCTCCCAAACTGTTGTCAAGATGCATGCACTAAAGTCCCCGTACGGATGTATAAACATTACCTTCTCCCAAACTGTTGTCAAGATGCATGCACTAAAGTCCCCGTACGGATGTATAAGCATTACCTTCTCCCAAACTGTTGTCAAGATGCATGCACTAAAGTCCCCGTACGGATGTATAAACATTACCTTCTCCCAAACTGTTGTCAAGATGCATGCACTAAAGTCCCCGTACGGATGTATAAGCATTACCTTCTCCTAAACTGTTGTCAAGATGCATGCACTAAAGTCCCCGTATGGATGTATAAGCATTACCTTCTCCTAAACTGTTGTCAAGATGCATGCACTAAAGTCCCCGTACGGATGTATAAGCATTACCCTCTCCCAAACTGTTGTCAAGATGCATGCACTAAAGTCCCCGTACGGATGTATAAGCATTACCTTCTCCCAAACTGTTGTAAAGATGCATGCACTAAAGTCCCCGTACGGATGTATAAGCATTACCTTCTCCTAAACTGTTGTCAAGATGCATGCACTAAAGTCCCCGTACGGATGTATAAACATTACCTTCTCCCAAACTGTTGTCAAGATGCATGCACTAAAGTCCCCGTACGGATGTATAAGCATTACCTTCTCCTAAACTGTTGTCAAGATGCATGCACTAAAGTCCCCGTACTGATGTATAAACATTACCTTCTCCTAAACTGTTGTCAAGATGCATGCACTAAAGTCCCCGTACGGATGTATAAACATTACCTTCTCCCAAACTGTTGTCAAGATGCATGCACTAAAGTCCCCGTACGGATGTATAAGCATTACCTTCTCCCAAACTGTTGTCAAGATGCATGCACTAAAGTCCCCGTACGGATGTATAAACATTACCTTCTCCCAAACTGTTGTCAAGATGCATGCACTAAAGTCCCTGTACGGATGTATAAACATTACCTTCTCCCAAACTGTTGTCAAGATGCATGCACTAAAGTCCCCGTACGGATGCATAAGCATTACCTTCTCCTAAACTGTTGTCAAGATGCATGCACTAAAGTCCCCGTACGGATGCATAAACATTACCTTCTCCCAAACTGTTGTCAAGATGCATGCACTAAAGTCCCCGTATGGATGTATAAGCATTACCTTCTCCTAAACTGTTGTCAAGATGCATGCACTAAAGTCCCCGTACGGATGTATAAGCATTACCTTCTCCCAAACTGTTGTCAAGATGCATGCACTAAAGTCCCCGTACGGATGTATAAGCATCACCTTCTCCTAAACTGTTGTCAAGATGCATGCACTAAAGTCCCCGTACGGATGTATAAGCATTACCTTCTCCCAAACTGTTGTAAAGATGCATGCACTAAAGTCCCCGTACGGATGTATAAGCATTACCTTCTCCCAAACTGTTGTCAAGATGCATCCACTAAAGTCCCCGTACGGATGCATAAGCACTACCTTCTCCTAAACTGTTGTCAAGATGCATGCACTAAAGTCCCCGTACGGATGTATAAACATTACCTTCTCCCAAAGTGTTGTCAAGATGCATGCACTAAAGTCCCCGTACGGATGTATAAGCATTACCTTCTCCTAAACTGTTGTCAAGATGCATGCACTAAAGTCCCCGTACGGATGTATAAGCATTACCTTCTCCCAAACTGTTGTCAAGATGCATGCACTAAAGTCCCCGTACGGATGTATAAGCATCACCTTCTCCTAAACTGTTGTCAAGATGCATGCACTAAAGTCCCCGTACGGATGTATAAGCATTACCTTCTCCCAAACTGTTGTCAAGATGCATCCACTAAACTCCGTACGGATGTATAAGCATTACCTTCTCCCAAACTGTTGTCAAGATGCATGCACTAAAGTCCCCGTACGGATGTATAAGCATTACCTCCTCCCAAACTGTTGTCAAGATGCATGCACTAAAGTCCCCGTATGGATGTATAAGCATTACCTTCTCCCAAACTGTTGTCAAGATGCATGCACTAAAGTCCCCGTATGGATGTATAAGCATTACCTTCTCCTAAACTGTTGTCAAGATGCATGCACTAAAGTCCCCGTATGGATGTATAAGCATTACCTTCTCCTAAACTGTTGTGAAGATGCATGCACTAAAGTCCCCGTACGGATGTATAAACATTACCTTCTCCCAAACTGTTGTCAAGATGCATGCACTAAAGTCCCCGTACGGATGTATAAGCATTACCTTCTCCTAAACTGTTGTCAAGATGCATGCACTAAAGTCCCCGTATGGATGTATAAGCATTACCTTCTCCTAAACTGTTGTCAAGATGCATGCACTAAAGTCCCCGTACGGATGTATAAGCATTACCCTCTCCCAAACTGTTGTCAAGATGCATGCACTAAAGTCCCCGTACGGATGTATAAGCATTACCTTCTCCCAAACTGTTGTAAAGATGCATGCACTAAAGTCCCCGTACGGATGTATAAGCATTACCTTCTCCTAAACTGTTGTCAAGATGCATGCACTAAAGTCCCCGTACGGATGTATAAACATTACCTTCTCCCAAACTGTTGTCAAGATGCATGCACTAAAGTCCCCGTACGGATGTATAAGCATTACCTTCTCCTAAACTGTTGTCAAGATGCATGCACTAAAGTCCCCGTACTGATGTATAAACATTACCTTCTCCTAAACTGTTGTCAAGATGCATGCACTAAAGTCCCCGTACGGATGTATAAACATTACCTTCTCCCAAACTGTTGTCAAGATGCATGCACTAAAGTCCCCGTACGGATGTATAAGCATTACCTTCTCCCAAACTGTTGTCAAGATGCATGCACTAAAGTCCCCGTACGGATGTATAAACATTACCTTCTCCCAAACTGTTGTCAAGATGCATGCACTAAAGTCCCTGTACGGATGTATAAACATTACCTTCTCCCAAACTGTTGTCAAGATGCATGCACTAAAGTCCCCGTACGGATGCATAAGCATTACCTTCTCCTAAACTGTTGTCAAGATGCATGCACTAAAGTCCCCGTACGGATGCATAAACATTACCTTCTCCCAAACTGTTGTCAAGATGCATGCACTAAAGTCCCCGTATGGATGTATAAGCATTACCTTCTCCTAAACTGTTGTCAAGATGCATGCACTAAAGTCCCCGTACGGATGTATAAGCATTACCTTCTCCCAAACTGTTGTCAAGATGCATGCACTAAAGTCCCCGTACGGATGTATAAGCATCACCTTCTCCTAAACTGTTGTCAAGATGCATGCACTAAAGTCCCCGTACGGATGTATAAGCATTACCTTCTCCCAAACTGTTGTAAAGATGCATGCACTAAAGTCCCCGTACGGATGTATAAGCATTACCTTCTCCCAAACTGTTGTCAAGATGCATCCACTAAAGTCCCCGTACGGATGCATAAGCACTACCTTCTCCTAAACTGTTGTCAAGATGCATGCACTAAAGTCCCCGTACGGATGTATAAACATTACCTTCTCCCAAAGTGTTGTCAAGATGCATGCACTAAAGTCCCCGTACGGATGTATAAGCATTACCTTCTCCTAAACTGTTGTCAAGATGCATGCACTAAAGTCCCCGTACGGATGTATAAGCATTACCTTCTCCCAAACTGTTGTCAAGATGCATGCACTAAAGTCCCCGTACGGATGTATAAGCATCACCTTCTCCTAAACTGTTGTCAAGATGCATGCACTAAAGTCCCCGTACGGATGTATAAGCATTACCTTCTCCCAAACTGTTGTCAAGATGCATCCACTAAACTCCGTACGGATGTATAAGCATTACCTTCTCCCAAACTGTTGTCAAGATGCATGCACTAAAGTCCCCGTACGGATGTATAAGCATTACCTCCTCCCAAACTGTTGTCAAGATGCATGCACTAAAGTCCCCGTATGGATGTATAAGCATTACCTTCTCCCAAACTGTTGTCAAGATGCATGCACTAAAGTCCCCGTATGGATGTATAAGCATTACCTTCTCCTAAACTGTTGTCAAGATGCATGCACTAAAGTCCCCGTATGGATGTATAAGCATTACCTTCTCCTAAACTGTTGTGAAGATGCATGCACTAAAGTCCCCGTACGGATGTATAAACATTACCCTCTCCCAAACTGTTGTCAAGATGCATGCACTAAAGTCCCCGTACGGATGTATAAACATTACCTTCTCCCAAACTGTTGTCAAGATGCATGCACTAAAGTCCCCGTACGGATGTATAAACATTACCTTCTCCTAAACTGTTGTCAAGATGCATGCACTAAAGTCCCCGTACGGATGTATAAACATTACCTTCTCCCAAACTGTTGTAAAGATGCATGCACTAAAGTCCCCGTACGGATGTATAAACATTACCTTCTCCCAAAGTGTTGTCAAGATGCATGCACTAAAGTCCCCGTACGGATGTATAAGCATTACCTTCTCCTAAACTGTTGTCAAGATGCATGCACTAAAGTCCCCGTACGGATGTATAAGCATTACCTTCTCCCAAACTGTTGTCAAGATGCATGCACTAAAGTCCCCGTACGGATGTATAAGCATCACCTTCTCCTAAACTGTTGTCAAGATGCATCCACTAAAGTCCCCGTACGGATGTATAAACATTACTTTCTCCCAAACTGTTGTCAAGATGCATCCACTAAACTCCGTACGGATGTATAAGCATTACCTTCTCCCAAACTGTTGTCAAGATGCATGCACTAAAGTCCCCGTACGGATGTATAAACATTACCTTCTCCCAAACTGTTGTCAAGATGCATGCACTAAAGTCCCCGTATGGATGTATAAGCATTACCTTCTCCTAAACTGTTGTCAAGATGCATGCACTAAAGTCCCCGTATGGATGTATAAGCATTACCTTCTCCTAAACTGTTGTGAAGATGCATGCACTAAAGTCCCCGTACGGATGTATAAGCATCACCTTCTCCTAAACTGTTGTCAAGATGCATGCACTAAAGTCCCCGTACGGATCCAAAGCATTACCTTCTCCAAAACTGTTGTCAAGATGCATGCACTAAAGTCCCCGTATGGATGTATAAGCATTACCTTCTCCTAAACTGTTGTCAAGATGCATGCACTAAAGTCCCCGTACGGATGCATAAACATTACCTTCTCCCAAACTGTTGTCAAGATGCATGCACTAAAGTCCCCGTATGGATGTATAAGCATTACCTTCTCCTAAACTGTTGTCAAGATGCATGCACTAAAGTCCCCGTACGGATGTATAAGCATTACCTTCTCCTAAACTGTTGTCAAGATGCATGCACTAAAGTCCCCGTACGGATGTATAAGCATCACCTTCTCCTAAACTGTTGTCAAGATGCATGCACTAAAGTCCCCGTACGGATGTATAAGCATTACCTTCTCCCAAACTGTTGTCAAGATGCATGCACTAAAGTCCCCGTACGGATGTATAAGCATTACCTTCTCCCAAACTGTTGTCAAGATGCATCCACTAAACTCCGTACGGATGTATAAGCATTACCTTCTCCCAAACTGTTGTCAAGATGCATGCACTAAAGTCCCCGTACGGATGTATAAGCATTACCTCCTCCCAAACTGTTGTCAAGATGCATGCACTAAAGTCCCCGTACGGATGTATAAGCATTACCTCCTCCCAAACTGTTGTCAAGATGCATGCACTAAAGTCCCCGTATGGATGTATAAGCATTACCTTCTCCCAAACTGTTGTCAAGATGCATGCACTAAAGTCCCCGTATGGATGTATAAGCATTACCTTCTCCTAAACTGTTGTCAAGATGCATGCACTAAAGTCCCCGTACGGATGTATAAGCATTACCTTCTCCTAAACTGTTGTGAAGATGCATGCACTAAAGTCCCCGTATGGATGTATAAACATTACCTTCTCCCAAACTGTTGTCAAGATGCATGCACTAAAGTCCCCGTACGGATGTATAAGCATTACCTTCTCCCAAACTGTTGTCAAGATGCATGCACTAAAGTCCCCGTACGGATGTATAAACATTACCTTCTCCCAAACTGTTGTCAAGATGCATGCACTAAAGTCCCCGTACGGATGTATAAACATTACCTTCTCCCAAACTGTTGTCAAGATGCATGCACTAAAGTCCCCGTACGGATGTATAAACATTACCTTCTCCCAAAGTGTTGTCAAGATGCATGCACTAAAGTCCCCGTACGGATGTATAAGCATTACCTTCTCCCAAACTGTTGTCAAGATGCATGCACTAAAGTCCCCGTACGGATGTATAAGCATTACCTTCTCCCAAACTGTTGTCAAGATGCATGCACTAAAGTCCCCGTACGGATGTATAAGCATCACCTTCTCCTAAACTGTTGTCAAGATGCATGCACTAAAGTCCCCGTACGGATGTATAAACATTACCTTCTCCCAAACTGTTGTCAAGATGCATCCACTAAACTCCGTACGGATGTATAAGCATTACCTTCTCCCAAACTGTTGTCAAGATGCATGCACTAAAGTCCCCGTATGGATGTATAAGCATTACCTTCTCCTAAACTGTTGTCAAGATGCATGCACTAAAGTCCCCGTACGGATGTATAAGCATTACCTTCTCCTAAACTGTTGTGAAGATGCATGCACTAAAGTCCCCGTACGGATGTATAAGCATCACCTTCTCCTAAACTGTTGTCAAGATGCATGCACTAAACTCCGTACGGATGTATAAGCATTACCTTCTCCCAAACTGTTGTCAAGATGCATGCACTAAAGTCCCCGTACGGATGTATAAGCATTACCTTCTCCTAAACTGTTGTGAAGATGCATGCACTAAAGTCCCCGTATGGATGTATAAACATTACCTTCTCCCAAACTGTTGTCAAGATGCATGCACTAAAGTCCCCGTACGGATGTATAAGCATTACCTTCTCCCAAACTGTTGTCAAGATGCATGCACTAAAGTCCCCGTACGGATGTATAAACATTACCTTCTCCCAAACTGTTGTCAAGATGCATGCACTAAAGTCCCCGTACGGATGTATAAACATTACCTTCTCCCAAACTGTTGTCAAGATGCATGCACTAAAGTCCCCGTACGGATGTATAAACATTACCTTCTCCCAAAGTGTTGTCAAGATGCATGCACTAAAGTCCCCGTACGGATGTATAAGCATTACCTTCTCCTAAACTGTTGTCAAGATGCATGCACTAAAGTCCCCGTACGGATGTATAAGCATTACCTTCTCCTAAACTGTTGTCAAGATGCATGCACTAAAGTCCCCGTACGGATGTATAAGCATTACCTTCTCCCAAACTGTTGTCAAGATGCATGCACTAAAGTCCCCGTACGGATGTATAAGCATCACCTTCTCCTAAACTGTTGTCAAGATGCATGCACTAAAGTCCCCGTACGGATGTATAAACATTACTTTCTCCCAAACTGTTGTCAAGATGCATCCACTAAACTCCGTACGGATGTATAAGCATTACCTTCTCCCAAACTGTTGTCAAGATGCATGCACTAAAGTCCCCGTACGGATGTATAAACATTACCTTCTCCCAAACTGTTGTCAAGATGCATGCACTAAAGTCCCCGTATGGATGTATAAGCATTACCTTCTCCTAAACTGTTGTCAAGATGCATGCACTAAAGTCCCCGTATGGATGTATAAACATTACCTTCTCCCAAACTGTTGTCAAGATGCATCCACTAAACTCCGTACGGATGTATAAGCATTACCTTCTCCCAAACTGTTGTCAAGATGCATGCACTAAAGTCCCCGTACGGATCCAAAGCATTACCTTCTCCAAAACTGTTGTCAAGATGCATGCACTAAAGTCCCCGTATGGATGTATAAGCATTACCTTCTCCTAAACTGTTGTCAAGATGCATGCACTAAAGTCCCCGTACGGATGCATAAACATTACCTTCTCCCAAACTGTTGTCAAGATGCATGCACTAAAGTCCCCGTATGGATGTATAAGCATTACCTTCTCCTAAACTGTTGTCAAGATGCATGCACTAAAGTCCCCGTACGGATGTATAAACATCACCTTATCCTAAACTGTTGTCAAGATGCATCCACTAAAGTCCCCGTACGGATGTATAAACATTACTTTCTCCCAAACTGTTGTCAAGATGCATCCACTAAACTCCGTACGGATGTATAAGCATTACCTTCTCCCAAACTGTTGTCAAGATGCATGCACTAAAGTCCCCGTACGGATGTATAAACATTACCTTCTCCCAAACTGTTGTCAAGATGCATGCACTAAAGTCCCCGTACGGATGCATAAACATTACCTTCTCCCAAACTGTTGTCAAGATGCATGCACTAAAGTCCCCGTATGGATGTATAAGCATTACCTTCTCCTAAACTGTTGTCAAGATGCATGCACTAAAGTCCCCGTACGGATGTATAAGCATTACCTTCTCCTAAACTGTTGTCAAGATGCATGCACTAAAGTCCCCGTACGGATGTATAAGCATCACCTTCTCCTAAACTGTTGTCAAGATGCATGCACTAAAGTCCCCGTACGGATGTATAAGCATTACCTTCTCCCAAACTGTTGTCAAGATGCATGCACTAAAGTCCCCGTACGGATGTATAAGCATTACCTTCTCCCAAACTGTTGTCAAGATGCATCCACTAAACTCCGTACGGATGTATAAGCATTACCTTCTCCCAAACTGTTGTCAAGATGCATGCACTAAAGTCCCCGTACGGATGTATAAGCATTACCTCCTCCCAAACTGTTGTCAAGATGCATGCACTAAAGTCCCCGTACGGATGTATAAGCATTACCTCCTCCCAAACTGTTGTCAAGATGCATGCACTAAAGTCCCCGTATGGATGTATAAGCATTACCTTCTCCCAAACTGTTGTCAAGATGCATGCACTAAAGTCCCCGTATGGATGTATAAGCATTACCTTCTCCTAAACTGTTGTCAAGATGCATGCACTAAAGTCCCCGTACGGATGTATAAGCATTACCTTCTCCTAAACTGTTGTGAAGATGCATGCACTAAAGTCCCCGTATGGATGTATAAACATTACCTTCTCCCAAACTGTTGTCAAGATGCATGCACTAAAGTCCCCGTACGGATGTATAAGCATTACCTTCTCCCAAACTGTTGTCAAGATGCATGCACTAAAGTCCCCGTACGGATGTATAAACATTACCTTCTCCCAAACTGTTGTCAAGATGCATGCACTAAAGTCCCCGTACGGATGTATAAACATTACCTTCTCCCAAACTGTTGTCAAGATGCATGCACTAAAGTCCCCGTACGGATGTATAAACATTACCTTCTCCCAAAGTGTTGTCAAGATGCATGCACTAAAGTCCCCGTACGGATGTATAAGCATTACCTTCTCCTAAACTGTTGTCAAGATGCATGCACTAAAGTCCCCGTACGGATGTATAAGCATTACCTTCTCCCAAACTGTTGTCAAGATGCATGCACTAAAGTCCCCGTACGGATGTATAAGCATCACCTTCTCCTAAACTGTTGTCAAGATGCATGCACTAAAGTCCCCGTACGGATGTATAAACATTACCTTCTCCCAAACTGTTGTCAAGATGCATCCACTAAACTCCGTACGGATGTATAAGCATTACCTTCTCCCAAACTGTTGTCAAGATGCATGCACTAAAGTCCCCGTATGGATGTATAAGCATTACCTTCTCCTAAACTGTTGTCAAGATGCATGCACTAAAGTCCCCGTACGGATGTATAAGCATTACCTTCTCCTAAACTGTTGTGAAGATGCATGCACTAAAGTCCCCGTACGGATGTATAAGCATCACCTTCTCCTAAACTGTTGTCAAGATGCATGCACTAAACTCCGTACGGATGTATAAGCATTACCTTCTCCCAAACTGTTGTCAAGATGCATGCACTAAAGTCCCCGTACGGATCCAAAGCATTACCTTCTCCTAAACTGTTGTCAAGATGCATGCACTAAAGTCCCCGTACGGATGTATAAGCATCACCTTCTCCTAAACTGTTGTCAAGATGCATGCACTAAACTCCGTACGGATGTATAAGCATTACCTTCTCCCAAACTGTTGTCAAGATGCATGCACTAAAGTCCCCGTACGGATCCAAAGCATTACCTTCTCCTAAACTGTTGTCAAGATGCATGCACTAAAGTCCCCGTACGGATGCATAAACATTACCTTCTCCCAAACTGTTGTCAAGATGCATCCACTAAACTCCGTACGGATGTATAAGCATTACCTTCTCCAAAACTGTTGTCAAGATGCATGCACTAAAGTCCCCGTACGGATCCAAAGCATTACCTTCTCCTAAACTGTTGTCAAGATGCATGCACTAAAGTCCCCGTACGGATGCATAAACATTACCTTCTCCTAAACTGTTGTCAAGATGCATGCACTAAAGTCCCCGTATGGATGTATAAGCATTACCTTCTCCTAAACTGTTGTCAAGATGCATGCACTAAAGTCCCCGTACGGATGTATAAGCATTACCTTCTCCCAAACTGTTGTCAAGATGCATGCACTAAAGTCCCCGTACAGATGTATAAGCATCACCTTCTCCTAAACTGTTGTCAAGATGCATGCACTAAAGTCCCCGTACGGATGTATAAGCATTACCTTCTCCCAAACTGTTGTCAAGATGCATGCACTAAAGTCCCCGTACGGATGTATAAGCATTACCTTCTCCCAAACTGTTGTCAAGATGCATCCACTAATGTCCCCGTACGGATGCATAAGCATCACCTTCTCCTAAACTGTTGTCAAGATGCATGCACTAAAGTCCCCGTACGGATGTATAAGCATTACCTTCTCCCAAACTGTTGTCAAGATGCATGCACTAAAGTCCCCGTACGGATGTATAAACATTACCTTCTCCTAAACTGTTGTCAAGATGCATGCACTAAAGTCCCCGTACGGATGTATAAGCATTACCTTCTCCCAAACTGTTGTCAAGATGCATGCACTAAAGTCCCCGTACGGATGTATAAACATTACCTTCTCCCAAACTGTTGTCAAGATGCATGCACTAAAGTCCCCGTACGGATGTATAAACATTACCTTCTCCCAAACTGTTGTCAAGATGCATGCACTAAAGTCCCCGTACGGATGTATAAACATTACCTTCTCCCAAAGTGTTGTCAAGATGCATGCACTAAAGTCCCCGTACGGATGTATAAGCATTACCTTCTCCTAAACTGTTGTCAAGATGCATGCACTAAAGTCCCCGTACGGATGTATAAGCATTACCTTCTCCCAAACTGTTCTCAAGATGCATGCACTAAAGTCCCCGTACGGATGTATAAGCATCACCTTCTCCTAAACTGTTGTCAAGATGCATGCACTAAAGTCCCCGTACGGATGTATAAACATTACCTTCTCCCAAACTGTTGTCAAGATGCATCCACTAAACTCCGTACGGATGTATAAGCATTACCTTCTCCCAAACTGTTGTCAAGATGCATGCACTAAAGTCCCCGTACGGATGTATAAACATTACCTTCTCCCAAACTGTTGTCAAGATGCATGCACTAAAGTCCCCGTATGGATGTATAAGCATTACCTTCTCCTAAACTGTTGTCAAGATGCATGCACTAAAGTCCCCGTACGGATGTATAAACATTACCTTCTCCTAAACTGTTGTGAAGATGCATGCACTAAAGTCCCCGTACGGATGTATAAACATTACCTTCTCCCAAACTGTTGTCAAGATGCATGCACTAAAGTCCCCGTACGGATGTATAAGCATTACCTTCTCCTAAACTGTTGTCAAGATGCATGCACTAAAGTCCCCGTATGGATGTATAAGCATTACCTCCTCCCAAACTGTTGTCAAGATGCATGCACTAAAGTCCCCGTACGGATGTATAAACATTACCTTCTCCCAAACTGTTGTCAAGATGCATGCACTAAAGTCCCCGTATGGATGTATAAGCATTACCTTCTCCCAAACTGTTGTCAAGATGCATGCACTAAAGTCCCCGTACGGATGTATAAGCATTACCTTCTCCTAAACTGTTGTCAAGATGCATGCACTAAAGTCCCCGTACGGATGTATAAGTATTACCTTCTCCTAAACTGTTGTCAAGATGCATGCACTAAAGTCCCCGTACGGATGTATAAACATTAACTTCTCCCAAACTGTTGTCAAGATGCATGCACTAAAGTCCCCGTACGGATGTATAAGCATTACCTTCTCCTAAACTGTTGTCAAGATGCATGCACTAAAGTCCCCGTACGGATGTATAAACATTACCTTCTCCCAAACTGTTGTCAAGATGCATGCACTAAAGTCCCCGTATGGATGTATAAGCATTACCTTCTCCCAAACTGTTGTCAAGATGCATGCACTAAAGTCCCCGTACGGATGTATAAACATTACCTTCTCCCAAACTGTTGTCAAGATGCATGCACTAAAGTCCCCGTACGGATGTATAAACATTACCTTCTCCCAAAGTGTTGTCAAGATGCATGCACTAAAGTCCCCGTACGGATGTATAAGCATTACCTTCTCCTAAACTGTTGTCAAGATGCATGCACTAAAGTCCCCGTACGGATGTATAAGCATTACCTTCTCCCAAACTGTTGTCAAGATGCATGCACTAAAGTCCCCGTACGGATGTATAAGCATCACCTTCTCCTAAACTGTTGTCAAGATGCATGCACTAAAGTCCCCGTACGGATGTATAAACATTACCTTCTCCCAAACTGTTGTCAAGATGCATCCACTAAACTCCGTACGGATGTATAAGCATTACCTTCTCCCAAACTGTTGTCAAGATGCATGCACTAAAGTCCCCGTATGGATGTATAAGCATTACCTTCTCCTAAACTGTTGTCAAGATGCATGCACTAAAGTCCCCGTACGGATGTATAAGCATTACCTTCTCCTAAACTGTTGTGAAGATGCATGCACTAAAGTCCCCGTACGGATGTATAAGCATCACCTTCTCCTAAACTGTTGTCAAGATGCATGCACTAAACTCCGTACGGATGTATAAGCATTACCTTCTCCCAAACTGTTGTCAAGATGCATGCACTAAAGTCCCCGTACGGATCCAAAGCATTACCTTCTCCTAAACTGTTGTGAAGATGCATGCACTAAAGTCCCCGTACGGATGTATAAGCATCACCTTCTCCTAAACTGTTGTCAAGATGCATGCACTAAACTCCGTACGGATGTATAAGCATTACCTTCTCCCAAACTGTTGTCAAGATGCATGCACTAAAGTCCCCGTACGGATCCAAAGCATTACCTTCTCCTAAACTGTTGTCAAGATGCATGCACTAAAGTCCCCGTACGGATGCATAAACATTACCTTCTCCCAAACTGTTGTCAAGATGCATCCACTAAACTCCGTACGGATGTATAAGCATTACCTTCTCCCAAACTGTTGTCAAGATGCATGCACTAAAGTCCCCGTACGGATCCAAAGCATTACCTTCTCCTAAACTGTTGTCAAGATGCATGCACTAAAGTCCCCGTACGGATGCATAAACATTACCTTCTCCTAAACTGTTGTCAAGATGCATGCACTAAAGTCCCCGTATGGATGTATAAGCATTACCTTCTCCTAAACTGTTGTCAAGATGCATGCACTAAAGTCCCCGTACGGATGTATAAGCATTACCTTCTCCCAAACTGTTGTCAAGATGCATGCACTAAAGTCCCCGTACAGATGTATAAGCATCACCTTCTCCTAAACTGTTGTCAAGATGCATGCACTAAAGTCCCCGTACGGATGTATAAGCATTACCTTCTCCCAAACTGTTGTCAAGATGCATGCACTAAAGTCCCCGTACGGATGTATAAGCATTACCTTCTCCCAAACTGTTGTCAAGATGCATCCACTAAAGTCCCCGTACGGATGCATAAGCATCACCTTCTCCTAAACTGTTGTCAAGATGCATGCACTAAAGTCCCCGTACGGATGTATAAACATTACCTTCTCCCAAACTGTTGTCAAGATGCATCCACTAAACTCCGTACGGATGTATAAGCATTACCTTCTCCCAAACTGTTGTCAAGATGCATGCACTAAAGTCCCCGTACGGATGTATAAACATTACCTTCTCCTAAACTGTTGTCAAGATGCATGCACTAAAGTCCCCGTATGGATGTATAAGCATTACCTTCTCCTAAACTGTTGTCAAGATGCATGCACTAAAGTCCCCGTACGGATGTATAAGCATTACCTTCTCCTAAACTGTTGTGAAGATGCATGCACTAAAGTCCCCGTACGGATGTATAAACATTACCTTCTCCCAAACTGTTGTCAAGATGCATGCACTAAAGTCCCCGTACAGATGTATAAGCATCACCTTCTCCTAAACTGTTGTCAAGATGCATGCACTAAAGTCCCCGTACAGATGTATAAGCATCACCTTCTCCTAAACTGTTGTCAAGATGCATGCACTAAAGTCCCCGTACGGATGTATAAGCATTACCTTCTCCCAAACTGTTGTCAAGATGCATGCACTAAAGTCCCCGTACAGATGTATAAGCATTACCTTCTCCCAAACTGTTGTCAAGATGCATCCACTAAAGTCCCCGTACGGATGCATAAGCATCACCTTCTCCTAAACTGTTGTCAAGATGCATGCACTAAAGTCCCCGTACGGATGTATAAACATTACCTTCTCCCAAACTGTTGTCAAGATGCATCCACTAAACTCCGTACGGATGTATAAGCATTACCTTCTCCCAAACTGTTGTCAAGATGCATGCACTAAAGTCCCCGTACGGATGTATAAACATTACCTTCTCCTAAACTGTTGTCAAGATGCATGCACTAAAGTCCCCGTATGGATGTATAAGCATTACCTTCTCCTAAACTGTTGTCAAGATGCATGCACTAAAGTCCCCGTACGGATGTATAAGCATTACCTTCTCCTAAACTGTTGTGAAGATGCATGCACTAAAGTCCCCGTACGGATGTATAAACATTACCTTCTCCCAAACTGTTGTCAAGATGCATGCACTAAAGTCCCCGTATGGATGTATAAGCATTACCTTCTCCTAAACTGTTGTCAAGATGCATGCACTAAAGTCCCCGTACGGATGTATAAGCATTACCTTCTCCTAAACTGTTGTGAAGATGCATGCACTAAAGTCCCCGTACGGATGTATAAACATTACCTTCTCCTAAACTGTTGTCAAGATGCATGCACTAAAGTCCCCGTACGGATGTATAAGCATTACCTTCTCCCAAACTGTTGTCAAGATGCATGCACTAAAGTCCCCGTACGGATGTATAAACATTACCTTCTCCCAAACTGTTGTCAAGATGCATGCACTAAAGTCCCCGTACGGATGTATAAACATTACCTTCTCCCAAAGTGTTGTCAAGATGCATGCACTAAAGTCCCCGTACGGATGTATAAGCATTACCTTCTCCTAAACTGTTGTCAAGATGCATGCACTAAAGTCCCCGTACGGATGTATAAACATTACCTTCTCCCAAAGTGTTGTCAAGATGCATGCACTAAAGTCCCCGTACGGATGTATAAGCATTACCTTCTCCCAAACTGTTGTCAAGATGCATGCACTAAAGTCCCCGTACGGATGTATAAACATTACCTTCTCCCAAACTGTTGTCAAGATGCATGCACTAAAGTCCCCGTACGGATGTATAAACATTACCTTCTCCCAAAGTGTTGTCAAGATGCATGCACTAAAGTCCCCGTACGGATGTATAAGCATTACCTTCTCCTAAACTGTTGTCAAGATGCATGCACTAAAGTCCCCGTACGGATGTATAAGCATTACCTTCTCCCAAACTGTTGTCAAGATGCATGCACTAAAGTCCCCGTACGGATGTATAAGCATCACCTTCTCCTAAACTGTTGTCAAGATGCATGCACTAAAGTCCCCGTACGGATGTATAAACATTACCTTCTCCCAAACTGTTGTCAAGATGCATCCACTAAACTCCGTACGGATGTATAAGCATTACCTTCTCCCAAACTGTTGTCAAGATGCATGCACTAAAGTCCCCGTACGGATGTATAAACATTACCTTCTCCCAAACTGTTGTCAAGATGCATGCACTAAAGTCCCCGTATGGATGTATAAGCATTACCTTCTCCTAAACTGTTGTCAAGATGCATGCACTAAAGTCCCCGTACGGATGTATAAACATTACCTTCTCCTAAACTGTTGTGAAGATGCATGCACTAAAGTCCCCGTACGGATGTATAAACATTACCTTCTCCCAAACTGTTGTCAAGATGCATGCACTAAAGTCCCCGTACGGATGTATAAGCATTACCTTCTCCTAAACTGTTGTCAAGATGCATGCACTAAAGTCCCCGTATGGATGTATAAGCATTACCTCCTCCCAAACTGTTGTCAAGATGCATGCACTAAAGTCCCCGTACGGATGTATAAACATTACCTTCTCCCAAACTGTTGTCAAGATGCATGCACTAAAGTCCCCGTATGGATGTATAAGCATTACCTTCTCCCAAACTGTTGTCAAGATGCATGCACTAAAGTCCCCGTATGGATGTATAAGCATTACCTTCTCCTAAACTGTTGTCAAGATGCATGCACTAAAGTCCCCGTACGGATGTATAAGTATTACCTTCTCCTAAACTGTTGTCAAGATGCATGCACTAAAGTCCCCGTACGGATGTATAAACATTACCTTCTCCCAAACTGTTGTCAAGATGCATGCACTAAAGTCCCCGTACGGATGTATAAGCATTACCTTCTCCTAAACTGTTGTCAAGATGCATGCACTAAAGTCCCCGTACGGATGTATAAACATTACCTTCTCCTAAACTGTTGTCAAGATGCATGCACTAAAGTCCCCGTACGGATGTATAAACATTACCTTCTCCCAAACTGTTGTCAAGATGCATGCACTAAAGTCTATTTGTGGACGTATTATACATGTTTGAAAATACAATGTATTCGCAACCAATTTCGGGCCTATGTGTTCCATTTTGGGGACAATATACGATGTATTATGATGTGAAGCACTCAGCGTGAGTTTTGAGGATTGTAATTGTGTTTTCTGTTCACAAAGGTTCGGAAATCTGTCCATTTGAGTTCATTCAAACAAACTAGTTAAGTTAATGTTTATAGTTGAACATGAAATGATTTTATCATCAACAGCTGCATCGAAAATACGATACATATGTACACTTTGTTCAACATATTTTGTATTATTCCATCGTTCTATCGTAAAGGTACAAAACAATTCCTATTATAACAGAATTAATGCTAACACATACACAAATGCCTTTCAGGTTCTGACACTAGTGCTGATATGTACCTTTGACAAAAGTCATCAGTAACAGACGTTTTCAATACCGTTAAGAAAACTACAATGTCACCAACGGACTAGTTGAACCATAGGAAACCAAGGCAGTGTGAAAATGAAAAACCTTGAACAGACTTCTTGGGGAATACACCCTTCGTGCTTTGTGGTCAGTTTTAACAAATAGTTTGTAATTCGTACATCGGCACTGAAAATCTAACCTTTCTATCTCACCATCCAGTGTTCAGTTCATTAATTCGGGAACAAAACAAAGTGATCCTACGCCGTCGGGTCTAGACCACTGATTTAAATATCATTGCACATTTTGTCACACAGTTAAGATAGGATAAGCATTTTCTTGGTACAATGATTGCTCCCTTCACGTGTCTTTTCCCTTGCCACTTTTCTATTGTCAATTGCACGTTGTTGATCGATTTTGCAATCACATCGGCCTGTAGCACTTGTCAGTTCCAATGTTGCTGAAGTCAGGAGCCTTAAGCCTCGGTGTGCTTCACACCTTGTTTATCGTTGGCCTTTTGAGCGCGAACTCTTTTCTCAATGATGGAATATGTACTTTGTTAGGAAGCAAGAAGTCAATTAGACTCGGTCATAACACACAGGGTATGTGTGTATCAACGGCCTCTCGAACTGTGGGAATCGCTGAGCAATCAATATCAACAGCGTGACTTTTTAGCAGTTCTCACTGGAAGGGGAACATATTTGTTGATCTTTAGGCTAGGGTGAAAAAAAGCTGAGAAGGGTTAAACGTTTCAAACTGATGTGCCTTTCTCATTCAGTTCGATTGTTTTAAAACATGAGTCTAGTATTAGAATCTACTTTGTGCATGCGATTTTTTGTGTATTGCGTCTTAATCAAAGAATCAAAATCATCATCAGACTACTCCATTTCAATTAACTATTAATAAAGGCCCCACCGTGATTTCGCTGGAATATTGCTAAACGCAGCGCAAAACCATACTCACTATTAATAAAAGATCACACATTGTCTCATTAACTGTGGCTATTGTACGCAAAGTAGAACAGTAAATTGTTTGTAAGGTTGTAGTCATTGTGTGATAACCAGATGAAGATCAATACACAGATATTACCCTTCAGCCAAACATCTGCAGTGAGGTGTCGAGAATGAACACAAGAAATCAAGGTATCGCCAAGCGATGGAACGGTACAGAGTCTTATCGTTTGTTTTGCCGTATTCCCAGAGGAAGATTTTATCCCTCTTTCAAGGCTTTCTTCTCGGAACCTTTAAAAGAATGTCATTTTGTCGGATCAAGCGCCCCAAGGCTGTCGATGCACGGTTGACAAGCTCAAACCGATGACCTCATCGCTTTCATGTCACAACATCATCTAATGTCTCATCCTAATGCTACATCAATGTTCAGAATTGTAACCATTAGATGAAGCGTTGAACGCCCATTAAAGAGTCTAATTTATATGGAAATCGGAGCGGTTTTGCATGTTCTGTTTGTAATTTTAAACGTGATTTGCTACAAACATATTGCGCAGTTCTGTTATATTTACAAACAGGATCATGACACAGATAACGGCTGTTGAATAAAGATCGTAAAAGCAAACAAAAAAATATACAGGTTTGAATTCACAACAGACAACATGGAATTGCCCTTTATGATAATCAGTCTAACATTGCATGACAATTTCTGTTAACTTGGACAATTATCTTAACATGTTAGTTATTCTGTATAATTTGAACGATCTGATATGTTTTCACAAAGAATGTGATCGGAAATAAAGATATATCTCATCACTATTCATACTGAAAGGTATTTTTTGTTCACATGTATATCTTTTCTTTCTTCCTCACAACAAGTGCACAATGGTATCTCCTGGCCTCTAGTCGGGGCGGCCGGTTTCTTTTCCATATTTTTTTTATTAATTGTCACGTTGTCGAATTGATGCCAATATTGACAATTTTATGCAAATTGCGACAATCAAAATATCATTCAAAATGTCACGTAGTTGCCTTTTGCTAAATTTGGACACATTTTGAAACACTTCCTATCATAGTGACTAACTTTACAAATAGTCCGTGCCGCAATCAGTTTATATTAATGCATTTCGGATGACTGTGCGATCAACGTTCCAGGTATCACTGTCAACGATGTTGCATCTATATTAAACTCCGTTGACACCGTTGACAGCACATGTCCATGTGTTTGGTATACAAATACTATCTGATCCAGCATATATCATATATTGACGTCGCAAGGCCAATGAGATGCAGCCGTCGTACTGTAGGACTTGCGAGGTCGTCTACAACAAACTGGCACCACTTCTGATCGCCCAAGGCCGGGTCGTCCACGTATGACGTCACGAGCAGAAGACCGTCAAATCGTCCTACGTCACCTACGTGACCGATTTCTGCCGGCTACACGAATCAGGGCTGAGATTTGTAGAGGTCGATTGTCCTCACAGACCATTCGAAATCGCTTGCGGACTGCCAGTCTCCATTCTCGACGTCCATATCGTGGGCCCATATAGACGCCGTTTCATCAACGTCAACGTCTGCTGTGGGCCCAACGTCACCTCCGGTGGACCAAGAGAAACTGGAATCGAGTCGTCTTTAGCGACGAATCCAGGTGTACCCTCAGATTCGCGGACCTCAGGCATAGATCCTGGAGACGACGTCGTAAACGGTATGCACAGTGTTTTTGTTTACAGTAAGTCGACAGATTCGGGGCTGTACCTTGCATGGTATGGTTTGCTTCCATGTGGGAGCAACCGTTCCTGACTTCTGATTGTCCATGGACACCTCACAACTGTTGTTTACCGCGAGCAGGTGCTCACACTGAACTCGTTCCTCTCATGGCAGCTCATGGCCCAGGTCTATAGTTCCAGCATGATAATGGTCGGCCGCATACCGTGACGTTGACACGAAATTTCCTTCACAACGCTGGAATCAACGTCATGAACTGGCCACCGAGGTCTCCTGACCTTAATCCAGTAGAGCACGGGATGCACTTGGGAGAAGGCTTCGTGGTCATAGAAGCTGCTTTGCAAGACCAATGGTGCAGATCCCCAACCACGGAATCACAAGCATCAGTCAGTCGGTGAGGAGAAGGTGTTTGGCAGTGGTGAATGCGCGGGGCGACCATACACATTCCGAATTTCGAATTTTTATTCTTGTGACTTGACATTCTGTATACCCATGTTTTGGAACGGCGGTGTAGCCTAATGGAACTGATTGTGGCACCGTCAGTATATCGAGTACATCACACAGATATCAGCAATGAAATAATAGCAGTTTAAGCATCTTACCATCTCTTGTTCTTTTATAGTGCCCTGAAGAAAGAATGTGAATTTTCTTTTTTGACTCAGTATATGTTCGGAACAGACACCAGATGATTTGGTGAATTTCTCATCGTGAAAAGTCATTTTTTCCACCCAGGCCAAGATCACTGTGCAGGGTAGATAAGTTTGTGATATAACTCATGTCAGAAATATCGGGAACACCCTTTCGTCTAGACACACTTGTTCTATTGAAACTATAAACAGTTTGATCACTCCACAATTCAGCAGATTCAATAAGTTGCTTCCTTAATACACAACACCCATCCTCTGTAGACTGGTGTCTGTATTCGGATCAGATGGGAGTTTGATGGACAAATTCTGGACATGTCTGGACAGTTTTAACCCCAGACTAATGATATCTGTTGTATTCACAGCCACGTAATAACATAAAAGACTCGTTATCTTGTGTAGATGTAACTACCTTCGCATTCTCGTTGACAGAACCGAGTAATAAGCCAAGAGGCGGTGGTCATCATATTGTCATGTCTGATGGTCTGATTGTTTCTGTCTGAGTGGGAATATAACAGCAATGACCATCTAACAACCTCCATTCCAGTCTTCCTTCCTGTCTACCTTGTCATGAGTTTTCATGCTTAACACTGGACACTAGCAGGCGCACGTCAACGATCGTGTTTGATTCTTACCTAATTTAATGGTGTGTTAATTGTAGGCAATGACTAGACAGATTATATTTTGCTCCTGGAGATGGTGATGTGATTCTATTCTTCCACTCACTCACATTACCGTGAATTGCTCTAGGATCTTTTTTTCTGTTAGACAGTAAGATATGCATGTAGCCTTTCCCCAAGGTTGTAGTGAATGCAGGGCCCATGAAGCTATAGTACTTGTCCCCATCGAGACAACTTAGGATTAGCGGGCGAATGTCTGTTGTTTGCTATTTTTTCATGAATTATCGTTTATACTCTTATTGTTTACCTGAAGGGCTTGTGCAAGTCAGTGCTGGAGGCTACACGTCCTACATTGTGTTCCACATGATGGGGCACAGGATCTTTGGGCAGCCATCCTCAACACGAATATTGAGCTAAAACCCACAAATAGTATTGTTCTATTAAAGACTTGAGTATTGTTCTTCCATTAAATCAAGCAACAGTTGCACAAGTCCCTGAGGTAAAAATCATTAGTTTAAATGATAATTTCTAAACAATAGTCAGTATGGGCCTGGGGTCCTTAGATGTACTGTCCGCCTAGATATGCGTATTTGACAGATAGAATTACTATACATCCGGGGACTTAGCATTCAGTATAGCCTTGGAGCGAGACTACAGTTGAGAGTGTTTATAAAGTTATGGCTTTCTGAGTTATAGCTGGAATATTGCCATATAGCTGGAATATTGCTGAGTGCGGCGTAAAACTAAACTCACTCACTCAAATAAGATTACTCGTGCATACTAAGCCTCTCCGACAGGGGAGAGTGTCAATTACTCTAAAGCAAAGATTAGTATCTACTGATACCATTGCAATCCCTTTCTTCTTGACACAAACCCCCACATGGACACAATGTGTGAAGCACATTTCTGGTGTCCCCTGTCGTGGTATTGTTGGAATATCGACACTCACTCACGCACTCACGCACTCTTGACCAACACGTGGTGCGGCTACAAGTAAAACACGAGTTGTATCACTTGTGATTACACGATGTCCAATGAGATCGGTGTTCTTGTTTCACAGAAATTACTTTTAGAATATGTAGCATGGCCGGTCAGATGACGAAGGCTTTTGAGATCTTATCTTGAATACGTATGACTACTAGACGGGATAATGAAACCATATACAACATGATTCTGTTTGATTTCATATAACTGCACTGACACCACTATATCACCCTTCAAGATCCACTGAACGCTTGTGTAGATCCACCAGCATCGCCAGAACAGCACAACAGTTCAGCATGACAGCTGGTGTTTAGAGAAGTTTATGGCGCTGGCAGTATCGTCTTCCCTTGACGGGACTTCAGTCTTTTCCCTTCTGATTTGATATAATTTATTGAAACGTCCACAAATGCAGGATAAGAGCTCATCATTTGCCAAGCAGGTTTTCACACCACATACCGATCTTCCCTTGTTCCTATGTGCCCGTTGTCATGACAACTGGGACCACAGATTTGTGGAAGTGTCAAGAAAGAGACAGCAACATAATGGGCGATACGTCCAGCGGGAACTGGTGAACAGTAAGTTAGGCATAAGCTGCCACACTATGTGCTACATGAGGGCTGAATCACGCATTCCTTGTACACGGGTGACGTTAAAGTGACGCTGTTGGTTGAGATGCTGTCAGGTCAAGTCGTGAAGGTCTTCCGTTTATTTACCTATATCACACTTCTGCCAGTGTGAAATCCTCGGCCCAGGTTACATTTTCGTGTTTTCTATTCAAAGATTATGCTTATTGAAGAATTACGGCTTTTGTCAGGGTTTTTTTATCAAAGAAACACTCAGCAGCTCTGTGTTGTGTAAGTACCAACTATAAAATAACACAGAATGGTCAATCTGAACACAATCCTATCCTGATACTGAAAGAACCAAGAGTTCGTTTTTAATCAATTTCATGGTTTTAATACACTCGGTTCGCTTAAATGAGGTATGTTTTGATAGAAATTTCCTTTCTATCCATATCTTCAGACATCGGTTGTTATTACTGATACGCAGTGATCGTATTAGCCACTTTTGGAACTCGATGCTTTGTTGTTAATACCTAAATAGATATTTATAAATAGCTACTGCACAATATTCTGTATGAGGTGATATTTAACATAATGTCGCAAACTGTAGGTGTGGTAGTACCATAGGTTCTGTACTATATTAATTTAGAACAAAATCCTCATCTATAGAAAGAAACAAATGTTAAAGGGACATATTCACTTAATGTCGTTTAACCACTACAGATCAACGCCCGACATATGTGCATGCACAGAAGGTAACATGCACATGAAGTATTTTCAGATGTTTATTCCAAGACATGTTCTGAAGCGACCCGCGCAGTACGTAAACGTGTCCCAGAAGAGGCACCAAGAACTAAACAATGTATGGCGCATTTTGGTTCTTTTATAACAATTTGTCCATGGTTCTGATCGGTTCAAATCTGAATTCCATACACCATTATATATATACAGACTGTATCATGGAGAACTGTGTAAGTTATCCGCCATATATAGACTAATATGCACCGGGCATATTTCCGTTCACCTCCTTAGATTTCTGTGATTCATAAAGTAAGGTGATAGCAATAGTAGATCAGTGGGGTATACATCATATCTCGATGTCGGAGACTTAGTGAGACATTCATTGGTTTCGGCCAGTCAGCAGAGGTGATGATGGAGAACCTAGCCAATTGGAACTGACTGAAGCTACTCAATAGCAAGCAGGATACGATAGGGGCGGGTAACCAAGCAGAATGAGTCAAGCCATTACCACTGCAAATGTGTCACTTTTCCTTGCATGCGTATTGTATTGCCTGTGTGAGTCCAGAAATTATAATCTTAAAGGTGTTCCATCAGCCACAATTACGTATTTGTGTAAGTTGAATCGATTACATGTGAATTATGTAAACCCAAGGACATTTGCTTGCATTTTGTCAGTCTTAAGTTATCAAATATTTTTCAACATTTACACCAGCATCTCACACGATGAACTTTAATTTCTTAAACATGATCCTTTCACCCATGAGGCATGTTTCAGCTAACAGTTTCGTTCATATGCCTCGTGCCTACCCATATTGTCCAGAGCATCAAACAGACACACACAGAGCCGGTGCCTTTCTCTCTTATCATCGGATTCTTTGGGAAAATTATCCTCATTTCTGCTCGGATTGGCAAAATCAAAATCTAAGACTTTGGTCAAGAAACTGAAAGTTTGTCATTGAAACTGAAGTTGAAGAAGTATATCTAGGATATGATATACAGTCAACACACTTCTTTAGTGTACCCTCTTGAACTGGAAAAGAAAAGAGACTATTGAAACCATGTCATTTCACACAGGGATCTGTGCACACAGACTCCGAATGGCAAACGACCCTTCAGCAGATTGTGTTACTAGAAGGGATCTTCAATTTTTGAATGGTCAACGATACCTCTACTTTGAGCACAGCGTTACAGCAGTCTCCGCTTTTGTGTCTACATATCAACGTAGGCAGAACTACTTGGTATGCCATTTCTTGTGTGTTTTATGTGACTCTTATAAAGTATTTTTTCATAAAAAAGATTATGGTACACGAGATAAACTTGGCGTACCAATGGCGAAATGAATGTCCAATGTATTTTTTTATTACGAATTGTGAATGACATGTTGTGTTTCGGAGCGTTTTTTGTTGTTGTTGTTGTTGTTGTTGTTGTTGTTTTCCTATCAACCAAGTCACCAAGTCTGACAACCCGATCCCGATAACAACAATCATGTATATACAAAGGTAAACAATAGTTTTTGATATGTAATATTAGAGCTACTATGTACGTGATGAGTGAAACCTTGAGCAGAAGTGATAGCATGTAGTAACTGTGAAGTATACTCATGCACATAAGTTGTTATGTCTAAAGTTTGAATACACGGGTAATGAAGATTGAAAATAATTCTTCAGACATAATGAGGTTGTCTTTCTGTTATATTTTATCATTTTTAACTTCCAGATACCAATAACACAAAATCAAAATCAAAATAACCAGCTGACATTCTCAAGATAGGTACAGACCATTGCGGATTCATATTGATGGTTTGACTGGACGTCAATTGGAATTTACTCTTCCAAAATGGTTATGTGTTCGTGAAAGGCCATTATGACCACCCATCGTCTTGACGACTGTGGTTTTTGACAGTTTAATGCAAAAGTAATTATGTCCTCGTAAGTTTCCGGATATTCTTAAACACTTTTTGTCAGTGAGTCTGGCGTGCAGTAACCATATGATATCAGTAATTGCTACAAGGTAGATCTTTGTGGATGTTCTTATATGGTTTGTCCAAATGTATTAACTGCATGATAACCAACTGATAAGTTATCTTTCATCAGAGCATATTGGTAATGTCAGTAAATACCTGCACTCTCATGTTTATGCTAAACTGACAGGAAAGTGGGTTTGTGATGAACGGCAGTGTATTCTTGTAGTGTGCTACAATCACCGCGAGCTGATATTGGTAATCTTGGTGTATCTTACTACAGTCATCCATCAATGACAATGAATAGTACAACTGGAATCTAAACCGCGAGAAGGAACTACCAGATGGTAAGAAACTCTCCTAAGAGTAGCATTTTTTTAAAGCAGCTCGTACGAGCTCCACAATGCTAACACAACCAAGGTGTGATATGTTTTGGGCCCAAAATGTAGAGAGTAAATGAGTTAATAATGAACGTCACGTCGGTAATATTTCATCTATATCTTGACTACAACAATGTACACAATAAAAATGAAAACATTTTGAAGACTAAACCTGACGACGTTGGACAGTAAAAGAACTAGGGTGTCACAGATGTGAATATAAAAGTAGCATGGAAAACTAAAACATTTTACTTAAAGCAGACAACGCAATATAAAACACGAGCTATAGATTGCCAGCGACTGAAGAAGGTTGCTTCCTGCAAGGGCCCTAGCTGGATTGACACCACCCCCTCTGTCGTTAGCATCTACCCATGCATTAAAAACAGACATGCTAGGACTAAAACTGTGGAAAGTTTAAACTGACTTTGAATGCTTTGGGACTATTGTACCCCTCACCCCCTCTTTGAGTTTACAGCCACGAGCAATGTCAGTTGCTATTTAAACTACCCAGCATTAAATTACATCAATCTACAGTACATAATAATCAGAAGTCTTCAGTAAAATTAGTTTCTTTAAAAAATCAATAATTAAATGGGAACTGACGGTAGTAAAAAGATCCATAAGTGTTTTCACAGTGAAATATGTATCCCTTATGATGGAGAATTCAACACACTTAAACAAGATATACCTGACCTTGACTCTGTCATCAAAACGGAGAGTCTTCAGCTTTTAACAAGTATTTGTGAGTATATCTCGTATGACCAGTGCGACATCGTCGCATAATGACCTCTTCAAATCTGGACAGACAACTCAAGTAGGTGTAACCGATATAGGGTTTTGTTCCATGTAATTTATTTATACCCGCTTGGGTGTCCCACTTCTTCTGCATCAGATCACGGATGTAGGTTCTAATGCTAGCTTTATAATCAGTGTATGGGATAAGAAGTGTTATGACAGATTTGTTGAGTGCTGCCTTGGCAGCAAGGTCTGCCATTGTGTTGCCAAAAATGCCAACGTGCCGGGGTAACCAACAAAAGACGATGTCGTATTGGCTAGCAACAAGATCTTTATATAGTTCAATGATCAGTAGATCTTTACACGACAAGTTTTTGATCGGCCAAAGGCAAGAAAGATAGTCGGAATAGATTACATACCTCTGCTTAGGGTGTTTTTGAATATATTTAAGAACAGTCGTTAATATGGCGTTTGCTCCACTTGAAACAGAACTGTTATCCGGTAATTTAGAAGATAGTGTTCAGGGTCCAATGACAGTGTCACAAGCTACTGCGCCACCGTTCTTGGACCCATCTGTAAATGGGGATTTGTAATTGGTATATTTACTTTTAATTGATTATATTCTTGTTTCTTTTTTCGTTAGCAAAATTGACCGTTCGGATACGGAAACCGAACATTCGGATATACGAAGTAAATTTTCACTAGAAAAAAATCGTTTTTGTGAAGAATGTTCGGAAACCGAGGTATTCGGATATCTGAAGTTCGGATATACGAGGTCTGACTGACTGTAATTCACTAGTTTCTGACTTCTTAAATGTGGCCAATGTTAGGTCAGTGTTGGGCCTCACCAGTCGCGAAGGAGGAGAAGAAGGAAGACGGGAAGGAGGAGAAGAAGGAAGACAGGAAGGAGATATATTCTTCAGCTCAATGCCGGCAGCAGAAGTGAAAGGTTTCATTCTGATCCCAAGAGGTGGAACAAGAGAAGTTTTTTTATTGTATCCTCATGGAAAGAATGAAAGACACAGTTTATATTCAGGGTTCGACTGCCTAGAATATAGTTTAGTGATATACTGCAAGCATAGTTTATACAACCTCTACGCATATACTGTCAGTAGAAGAGGGTCTGAAAGATCCAAGCAGAATCCAATAGTTTTAGGTTGTTTTGCAGGCTCCACAATATACAATGGGTCCATAATCAAAGGAAGTAAGTTGAGAACTGAATAGGTTGACAATCCCCATTTACTGGAACGCTCAAGTGGCCACCATAATCCGGATGTAGAATACAGAGACGTGATATTCCAGCATACCATAGTATTTACGACATACAAACAGAACTGGTTGCCAAAAATAGCTGGACGGTCTGCTGCCAACCGATGCCAATGAATGAATATCTTGACTTAATCTGGAAACACTGTCGACATTATCTGGAAGGATCTAGCGAAAAGAGAACGCATTGTGGTAGAAAACAGGCTCTGGTTGGAATGATGGACAGTTTGGTCCCGAGTCATAGTTGGCCATATTCCCGCTCGTATGTACATGTATAAAACCATGGTTATATAAGGTATCCGGGTGTCTAGAGTGTACAATGCACATATATTTTAATACCACTAATAAAATGCAAAATGTATGTGCTATTGACTATACATTGTATATTGTGACGATTTGCACAGTTAATATGTGTAGAACATTTAGACATCTCTTTGAAAATTTTAATTACAACCTTCAAACGACACTTGAATCGTGTCATTTAGCATTGATAATACAATTAGAACGTCTAAATCAATCAGACTTACATCACTAAAAGTATCCGTAGATCCAAACTGAACCGGGCCTTTATGTTTAACAGTTACGGTATAAGTACAATAGCAGATGCCAAACAACAGTGAACCCTATATACATCTGTGTTTAACTTTATAGCTGTGCGAGGACGTGAAGCCCCTTGAAGCCCATTCTCGCTTATTTCCTTAACCATCCTAAATTCAAGACCAAAACAAAGCGAACCCAAATGGCAGGGTCTAGACCATTGATAGGAAAAAGAATTGCAAAGTTTTCGCACAATTAACATGAGATAAGTATTTTCTCAGCTCAACGACTGCTACCCTTCACGAGCTGTTTCTGTTGTCACTTGCACGTAGTCGATCGATTTTGCAATTGCATCGGCCTGTGGTGCTTGTCAGTTCCAATGTTGGTGAAACTCCGAGCTTCATTCCCCTTGTGTTTCACACCTTGTTTATCAATGGTGTTTTAGAGAGAACTATTGTTCTCAAGGATGGAATGTACATTGTTAGATAGCAAGAACACCTGGACGTGACACATGAAGCATGTATTTATCAGTGCCCCCTCCGATCTTTGGCAATGGTTGAGTAAGCAATGTAGACTAAAAGTGGCGTGCTGTAGTTATCACTAGACGATGATCTTTAGACTAGGATGGAAATCAAAGCTGAGGTCACTTAAACACTGGCAGATGGTGAATACAAAGTGACCAACCTTTGCATGAATACTGCATAAGGATCCTTAACTGTGCGCTTCAAAGAGACAGAAACTTTCATTTCAAGTCTTTTATCCCTCTTTTTTTCTTATTTTCTCTTCCTTTATAAGAGCACCAGGTAGAAACGTCTTGAGAATCAAGGATTTAAATCATGAAAATCGTTAGTGATATACTATTAATATAAACGGGCATTTTGTCTCCGGTAACTGAAGTTGTTCGAGACGTAGAGTTGTTAAGGGTTTCTCAGGTGGTCTGGAACAATAAAAATGAAGATCAATACACAGATATGACATTGCCCAACTGCCTACCATCAGCAGTGAAGCATCCTGAAAGGCCACAAGAATTCGAGGTATCGCCAGGCGATGGAAGCGTGGAATATCATAGCATTTGTTGTGCTCTTCTCCCAGTAGAGGATTAGATCCGTGTTTCAAGGCTTTTTACCAGGTTCCTTTGTTGGATTAAACGGCCCGAGGCTGTTGATGTTTAACTGATGACCTCATCATGCTCATGTCACTACATGAGTCTCAATCATATGCGTCCTCAAAGCTCCATCTAAGAGCTTTAACCATTAGGTGAAGCTTTGAGCGTCTATAAAATAGTCTCATGTATATGGAAATCGGACAGTTTCACATGTTCTGTTTCTATTTGAACGTGATTTGCCTAAAACGAGTGTTGCGAGGTCTTGTCATTACAGTATCTGGACCAGATAATGGTTTCATCGAATGAACCAGACATATATCACTTTCTCAGATATATTATCATCACCCGCGAACATGAAGTTGTCAGGTGCCTCCATAAGCATGCTTTAGAAAATGGAAGCATCAGCAGAAAGTGTAGCAACAAAATAGACTGAGACAAATGAAAATATGGATTTCAGTTTTGTATCTTCTCACATGTCCAAAATTAACACAATAATAATAATACCGATGTTGTTTTGTCACATTTTACTGTATTTTCTTTTCCATAAATTATTCTCTTTGAAAACTGCCTTGCTATAAGTATAGACAGCTGCATACATGTATATATTCCCATTTTGACATGTACCCATACGTCGTCTAGCTAGCTACAGGTGGAGCACTATCTCTTCTTATGGAGTTATTTCCTATTTTTAAGTGAACTGCTGTTTCCACCGTCTCTGCCTTTCCAGCTTCAGGAGTATCTCGCCCCATCGGGCAAATAGCTGTTGTCACTTAGGGCAATATCACATCGTCTCCCGTAAGGTGTGTTTCAATGTCGTCTTCTTACAAATGAATAGTCAAATGAATACTGCAGTAGCTCCTGCCATTAGGAGTATATCGTCATCCCCCACCATGTCCTTGCAATATCGTCTCCCATTATGTTGAACTATCTTCTACTACCAGCAATGTCCCTGACCACAGATTATCCACAAATGCGTTTCCGCAAAGGTCTCCTCACACCATGTCAAAGCGATATCTTCGACCCCTGACCCACTAGACCTCTTCCCTAGGCTTTCTCCAAGGTTGTCCTAAATTCTAAGCCTGTTAATGTACAGTAATTCAATCCTCTAAAGAGAGGGGTATATACCCCAGTAACTTATATATTTTTTTGTAAAAAATGTCATTTAAACTATTAATTATTCAGTACATTAGAGACTTATGCAAGTCTTCCCTAACGACTCACTGCTTTGTGTCTCCTGTCAGGAGTAGCCATCCGCATGTCCATTAGACTGACCCCTCAGTGGTGCGCGTTAGTCTCGTGAGATTAGAACATCACTTGTCAAATTATAAGTGTTTATTGTCAGTACATGGAGAGCGGATAATGGAAGGACTGATCAGTGAGCTATGAAAATTATACTAATTGGAATCTATTACTGTGGTCTCACTGGACATAATGCAGGGAGTGGGTACTGACGAAAACCACAGTTCCCTGTAGGAGTTAGATTATGGTCATCAATCTCTAGACTTGCTACATTTTTCCCTTCCTAGCAATCTGAAGTCATCTTAGTGCAACATATGTTTTGCGTAGTTATTAGGACTAGTGCAATGTGTTAGTAGGACTAGTGCAATGGTACGGGATGACAATAGATACTTGGCGGACTAAATCATGAAGCTTTGCTGAAGAATATCATAAGACATATTACTGGGGTGTGTAAGAATTTTGGAGTCCCTTTACCGAAGAATCCAAGATGTTGTCCAAAAAATCAAGGATTTCCAATTCTATCACTGTGTGACTTTTCCCCCGCATAATTAAAGCAGACAACCTTTCACTGTGCTAGGGTACATCGTAAAAAACATATATTTAAGGTGTGTGGCAGATGTTTTGTGGCCTATTTTCCGAAAAATCCAAGACGGCCGCAAAAATCATAGAGTTCTGAAGCCTACCCAGAAAGGTCGGCGAGTATGAAAAATCTTCATTCGTTGTAATATGTATTGCTAAAGAGAAACTTTCATGGGTCGAAAGAGGGTTTGCATGAATTCTACAAATGGATTGTTCACTGGACGAAAAAACTGATGGTAAAAAGAAAGAGTGTTGGTATGTCTTCCGCAGAACTTAAAAAAACGGAAGTAGTGACGCCTGTTGTATTTACAGAACTATAGAACGTCAGAGAAAAATAAGTACGCAGTCTGTCCAATTCGCTGATTACGTTGACACATGTCATTACGTTGACACATGTCAGCATATCACTATCTCTAATAGATCGATGCACATGTCGTCATTAGAAAGTCTGATCCAGACTCGATTATTTACCGCTACCATTTAGCTGGAAACAACAAACTAATCAATCATTCTCGCAAACAGATTTCGTTTGGTTTAAAGGGCAAAATAACTGTGAACATTATAGGAATGAAACAATGAAAATCAGTGATGACACCGGATGTTCGCGAATAGAGTCATCATATTCTGCACTACCGGAAGCTACCGCCATCTTTTAACTATTATTTCCAATCTGAAGCGTCAGCACAGCTGCGCTTCTGCCATGCGACAGAAGACTGAAAACAAACCAGGTAATCAGATGATCAGTGAACCAGAAAATTCACTTGAATAAATTTTATTTGAGGCTAGTGTGGAAGGTGCAGAGATTCCGCTACTTAGAGGCAAGGAAACCTGTTCAGGAAATAGGTTTGTTTTACAACACGGTAGGAGTCAGTTGTAGTGTCTTGGACCATATATTGCTTTTGCGCCCTCGACGGGGATAAGGCTAACGTTGGTAGCCATCATATCGACGCGTCTGGCAGTATGATTGTTTCTGTCTGAGTGGACACGTGAGGTGGTCATATAACAAACTCCATTTCGATCTTCCGTTCCGTCTGCCTTGTTATATCAAGTTTGTGTGAAATGTCACCATGTCCAACATCAAACAATCACGATGATAAACCCAGAATTTGTGGTCCATTCATATACAAGTGTAGGTTTTATAAACATTACGATTTAGCCAGAGAGAGTGAGTGAGTTTAGTTTTACGCCGCACTCAGCAATATTCCTGCCATATGGGGGCGGGCTATAAATAATCGATTCTGGACCAGGCAATCCAGTGATCAACAACGCATTTGGGAACCGATGGCATGTGTCAACCAAGTCACCATGCCTGACCCCCCGATCCCATTAGTCGCCTCTTACGACAAGCATAGTCGCCTTCTATGGCAAGCATGGGTTGCTGAAGGCCTATTCTACCCCAGACCTTCACGGGTCCTGCGTCATAGACATTTCACGTATACCATATTGATTCTAACAAGCAACCATACCCCCAGACAAATCACGGTGAAGGACTTTCCTTTATTAAACCGTCACGTATTGCCCTGGGAAATACTTCATGATTGTTTTGTGAACAATGGACCTTCCTTATGTATGTTGGGAAATACAACTGACAGATATTTGAAGACGGTGATGTTCCTGGGTGTTTTTTTTCTCAATCAATAAAGCGTTCATTTCAGTTGGATTTACATGGAACAAACAAAATAGCTGATTCAAATTTTACGTTTCATTTCGTTTCAACAACATGGCTCTTAATCATGAAATTGTTTCAGGTATTGGTGCGTTTGACACGATGGTCCCTCTACACTATTAAGTCTTGAACGTTATGCAATGACAAAATGTCAAACTCTGATGAAGACATAAAGACATTCAAGGAGAACGGAAATATCCTCCCAAGATGACCCCGTTGGGATTTCCCAAATTCTCTGCGAAGTAGGCCATTTTAATGGGAAAACGTACGTTTTCGGGACCGAGATGAGTTTAAGTGCATGTCATTGAACCAAGCCAATGTAACAGCGGTTTCTTAATATCTTTAAGATATTAAGGTTGGGTATTATATCCTAAATCTGGAACATCCTGACAGAAGCTGAACCAACCCAAAGTCATGTAACATGGACTTCAGGTAGCATTTGCTGTTGTAGATTCTTGAGTTTCTTCTGATGTGACAATATTTTTACACTGACACACATCCGCATTCTGCTATTACGATTTTCTATTTCTGTTTGATAACTCCATAAAAAAGATGATACCTGTTATAACTATTTCAGTATTTCGCTGAATATTAAGTGTTTTCTTACTCGCGTCCTGGGTGAACATGTTTTACTGCTTGTCTGTGTTCTACAACCTCATAAACACATTTCAAGCGTATTCAAACACAGCCTCACTGCCTCTTATATGTTCACTCTTATATGTGCACTGAAATAAAAAGAAAGCATTTTGAAATCTACAACGAGCAATTCTCAAGCTTAATTTGTGTAATGGCTGCAGTTCAAATTTGACAGGCGAGTGATGTGCTTACAGCACAGATGTTTTTGTGAAACCTTCTCTCATTGGACTACTGATATGTGCGGCATTCCACATTCCAGCCAGCACATAGAGAGACGCTGAAATTTAGAAATTTACCAGCTGAAAATTGCACTTTGAAGGTTATTTTCATGTTGCCTGAGGAAATCATTTGACAATTATAACAATTGTTATAACAGGATGTTATATTTGTGATTACACTTTCTTAGCGAAGTACAAATTGTAGTTCTTTTTTGAGTTGAGTCCCATCCGGGATTCGTATTCCGACCCTTAGAGTCAGGGCGTAAATTTTCGAAGCTCTCTTAGCGCTACGTTAGTCGTAAGTGCCATACATTAAAATTAACTTACGACTATCGTAGCGCTAAGAGAGCTTCGAAAATCTATACCCAGGCACCCAATCACCAGCTCATTGTGAAAGCCGAGGCGACTGAGCGGGTTACGCGACTTACTTTGTGTGCTGGCGATTAGGTGCTTGATTCCTAGGATGTGGGTTCGAATCCCGGATGGGACTCAACTAAAATAGTACTAGAATTTGTACTTTGCTAAGAAAGTGTAATCCCAAATATGTTAATCACTGGATTGTCTGGTCCAGACTTGATTATTTACAGAATGCTGCCATGTAGCTGGAATACTGCTGGGTGCGGTGTAAGACTAAATTCATACAATCACTTTGGGTTATAATACAGCCAGGCATGTGTTTGACACCACTATGTGATGATCCACTGTAGTCATGTGTAGAAAAACACACTTTACCGTCCTCAAAACATACAGCAGTTCATTTGACAGTTGGCGTTTGGACAGTGTGAGGCGCTGGCCATATCGTCTTCACTTTAGCAGGACTTTCCCCCTCTGATTTGATAGAATTTACTGAAATGTCCATATAGCCGCGAGATGATGTAGGATAAGTGCTCGTCATTTGCAAGGCGAACAGAGAAGTTATCACACCACGTACTGATCTTCCTTTTGTTCCCGTGTGCCTGTTGCCATGATAACTTGGAACAGACATTTGTAGAAGTGTCAAGAAGCAGACAGCTACGTAATGGTGGATGCGTCCATCTGGAAACAGCAAGGAAAGTATCAGCGGCGAAACTATGTACTACACGAGGGCTGAAGTACAGGTTTCTTGTTAGCAGGTGACGGTAAAGTGACGTTTTCCCTTCAGATACTGATTAGATATGTTGTTTTATGACGAGAAATGAAGTATTTGCTCCCTTTAAACCAGTCTGCAAGAAGCCCCCAACGGTTTTCAGTAAAGCACAGGTTTGAATATGACTTTTTTATGAAACTGTAACCTTGCAACATCGAATGGTAGCTTCCTTAAGGTATACATGTTACATTACAGATTGGTACGTATATGTAAGAGTTCAAACTATATACTCTTTCATATATTAACTTGAGAAGATACGAATTGAAATTGGTCTTCCAACAGGAACGTGACATCACTTGATTGTTAACTCCACTTCTACTCTTTCCTTAGATTCAGGATCAAAATACGCCACCAATAGCCTGTAATTGTCTAAACGGGATCGGGTGGTTCGAAAGAATATCAACCTAAATCTATAAACTGCAGTTCCCTTTCAAATTACTTCATTGCTTTGATTGATCTAGTGTTTATTCTCGGATCCAGTTGCCACAGGTTTGGAACTCGATCGTTCGTCGCCATTGAATGGATATATACTTACAACTACAGGGATATGTTTCTATTTCATAATAAACTAAACGGCTATGCTACTGGATATCCAACATTCCAAACAGCAGCAAATGATGGGCGGTAAAAATACCATTGATCAGGATCCTAATGGAAGCAGACGAGGTAATGTTTATGGAACAGTTTTTTTGTCGAAGCCATGAGCTGTGATGGAAACCTCAGAATCCTGTACTGGCGTAATCAAGACCCTCTCTTGCAATAAAAAAAACAAATGTTAAAGACACATAGTCATTTGTGGAGGGTTTACGTGATTTCACTATCATAGGTTATAGGTACGTGTACACTACACTGGAGGTTCCATATATCTACGAACTATTCCCAAATGATTATCCCCAGACTCGCTGTCGACGCGAGTTGTGCAGGTACCTAGACGTTTGTACTCTATACCGGAAGTGTCCCAGGAGGGTCGATCAAGTTAGCTATTGCATGTCTAGTTCTGGTCTTCTCTTTAACATTTGTTCCTGAAACTGAATTCAGTTGATCACTTCAAACCTGAATTTCATATGCAACTACACCATTACAGACAGGGTCATGGAGGACTATTTAATCTATATGGCAAGCACACTTGGCATATTTCAGTCGACTGTCTTTCATTTACACCTCTTAATCTTTGCGTAATGTAACAGTGATACCAGATCTGTGGGGAATACATCACATCTCGATGTTGGAGACTGAGTGTGATATTCAGTGGTTTCGCCCAGTCAGCAGGGGTGATGATGGAGAAGCTAGCCAACTGGAACTGATTGAAAGTGCCCACTCAACGGCCATCAGGAAACGCTAGGGACACGTAGCCAAGCAGAATGAATCAGGCTGTTACCACTGCTAACGGCCACTCTTCCATTCTTTGATATTTCTTTTATAAGTCCTTCACAGTGTCACATAAGATCAGTCTTGGACTCATTAGTGTTTTGTACTGAGTTCCATCATGAATCTGTACAAAAATTTGTATATATGTCATTGCACAATACAGGTTCCAGCGACTGTACCACACAATACTACAAGGACTTAAAGCACCAAGAGTTTTCTTCATGTTCACAAACCGTATCTGAGAAGAGTGGAAACAATACCATGAATACTCAAACCCGAGGGGCATTTACCTGCATCTCAAACATAACCCAGCTGATCGGGACTCTCCCAAACGACAAACCTGGAAACGTTATTTCTTTCGTCCATTGGTGGTAGGGTTTGTCTCATTGTTATACAATTTGTGCTTTACTACAATTTATCGGATTCGTTTTGCACAAGTATTGGAATTTAGCCTCAGACACGTTTTTTTTTCTCAAGACGTTGAACATATATTGTTGAATTTTGAAAAGGCACATCGATAATTAAATAGTCAATACAATCCCAAATGACTTATTTTCCCATCTGAACTTTAAAAAGGCACTAGTGACACTACCTCATCTGGTTCATATTTAGAGCTATGCACAAGTAAGTGACAATGCAATGTGACGCAAGTGGCTTCGAGGATTGTAAGCACGTGGGGAATCGAATCCGAGTCTTGAGCGAGTCCTGTGGTCGCTTAAACATTGGACTATCCCACCGCTCAAGAACAGTACCGTTCGGTATATTGCGTGACGTGAAGGATGTCTTAAGTTTGGAATACTCAATATTACTTTATTTTTAGCAACATTTTTCTGACAGTTGCTGGTCTTTGTATCAACATTACAATGTAGGGAGTACAACCGGACATGCTTTGTCACTGAAAAGTGTAGCTATGTCAAATGCCATCAAGGACAACAAAAAACATTTGACCCAATCATGGTGACCTAACGTTGATTGATAGCGATGTTTAGCCCTTTATGTATTGCATTTTCAACTGTTTAACATTTTACGTACATTCTGTAATATGAGATAGCCCAATGTAATGTTATGCTCAGATGTACGGAGATATCATATTGTTCTGATCAATGTATAGCATTCTTAAATATTTTTCTCAGTGAGTCTGCTTTGTCCAAGAGCGTTAACTTCTTGATATCAGAGTGATAAGGTGGTGCCTCACATCGGACCGGACGCTATGTTCGTGATGAATTCAGTAAGAATCAAAGTGGTGGCAGACGATGACCTGTTTTCCCATGAAAGTTGACAAATAGCCCCAGAGAGTGACATAAGATATGAGATAGCTATAACTATATAGCTATAGCCAGGTAGACCCTTAGTTTTGTCACCGGGAAATGCTGAAACAGACCCAGAACAGACACCCGGTGCTGTGGTTTGCTAAGAGTCCTGCAGCGGACTCGACGTTATCTTTGGAATTTGATAATAGTTATCCGAGTGTCTTCTACTCTAGTCCTTAGTCAATAAACATAAAGAGAAAAGTGTTTAATAGACTCATGAAAAGAGAAGAGAGACAGCAGGATGTTCTCACCAGGGTAGCATCCTTCGAAAGCAGTGCGGACGAACCACCACAGTCCTATTACAGCCATGATTTGCTGTATTGTTGCAGACG
The DNA here is from genome assembly GCF_037392515.1 of Haliotis asinina. Taxonomy (NCBI): domain Eukaryota; kingdom Metazoa; phylum Mollusca; class Gastropoda; order Lepetellida; family Haliotidae; genus Haliotis; species Haliotis asinina. The sequence continues at coordinate 12,171,089 of NC_090284.1, forward strand.
TAGGAGTAAGTCGAGACCTGAATGGGTTTGTAATCCCAAATTGTAGGACCAAAACAACGTGTAGAATGCAGACACGTGACATTCCAGATTGCAAGTGAGGTTGTTGACTGGGCAGTCTGCTGCCAACTCACGCCAATGATCGAATATCCCTGCTTGGTGAAGTAACATTGGGTTCATTAGACTGGATTATCTGGGAGAAAGAGAACCCACTTCAGTTCAGGTTGGCCATTTGCAGTGATGCATATAGAGAGACCACTGTATAAACTGTATTAATCTGAGAGTTTGTGGTTGATAAAAGATCATTTGTCATTTACGCACAAACTATAGAGAGAGGGATGATGTGTACGTGCAAGATATTTGGCCCATACTCAAGAAATGCAATACGAGTAATAGAATGTAGAGCAAATTTTGGTGGACATGTGGATCACTGTGCCTTATACTTCATATTTTCATATTTGCTTTGAAACGTCTATTTCCCATCAATATAATATAAACAGATGATTAAGGAATCAAACGCATCTCCAATAGATATATCACAAACAGGACACGTACGTAAACATATTAAGTAAACAGATTCTTTCCCCCCTCTTTCAATCAAAAAGGTAAAACTTTGCATCTGAATGTATTAAAAGTAATGCTAATGTGTTTTTTAAATACTCAAATGTCTATGAGATCCATATTCCATACATATCAAAGATCATTTGCAGTACGGGTTTGTGAAATGACACCATATCCTTTCTTCCTCAGAATTCATTCTTCTGTGCCTTAATTCAGAAACATAGGAAAATGCTGCCATGTCCAGACCAGGGATTTATAGAACCATTTAGCCGCTTAATTAAGATAAGTATTCACTTGGTGCCATGGTTGCTTCCTTCACAGGCTATTTGTCTCACCTGTCTTTGTATTATCACTTGCACGTTGTTCATTGATTTTGTAATCACTTGGAACTGTGATGTTTGTCAGTTCCAATGTTGCTGAAGTCTCGAGTTTCAAGCTCCACACCTTGCTTCACACCTTGTTTATATTGAGTCATCTGAGCGAGAACTAATGTCATCAGTGATGTAAAGTGTACTTTGTTAGGTAACAGGAAGTCAATTAGACCTGGTCTCTCGGACCTGTGGCATTCGCTGAGCAATCAATGCAGAGTTAGTGTGGCATCATGTTGTTCTCACAGAAAGAATGAAATATCCGTTCCTCATTACATGTAGATGGAACCTAAAGCTGAAATGGCTTAAACAATGGAAACTGATGTGCCTTTCCATATTCATTGATTAAGGATTTGAATTCGCCTCAAAAAAGGAGTGCGTCTTTTTCTTCTTGTATCCTGCTGCTAATCTGAAGCTTGAAAAATCATCAGACTGCACGTTTTTTTCTACAGTTAATAGAAATTGGTGAATGGTCTCAGTTAATTTGACATATTGTGTAAAAGGTAAAACTCATACGAATTTTATTTCTGTGCTTAGTCTTTGACTGTGCTACAACTACTATGAAAATCAATGTATATTTATGACCTTGCTCAACAGCCAACCAGCAGCAGTAAGGTGTCGAGAAAGATCACTAGAAGTCACTATATCGTTTACATCGAAAGTCTCAGCGTGTGTGTTGCTAATGGAGGATTACATCCCCATGTCAAGGCTTTTTACCAGGAACCTTTAAAAGAATGTCATGTTTAGTTTTTGCTAGACGGCCTTAATTCTGTAGGCGCAGTCTTGACAAGCTCAAAGCGACGATCTCTTCTCTTATATGTCTCTATACCTGTCTCAACCATATGCGCTCTTAATGTTGCATCCATGTTCACTAGCTGATGTTCTGACCAACCATTTAACAATCTCATATCTGTGGCAACAGAAGCGGCTTTACATATTCTGTTTGGAATTTCACCGTGATTTGCTGCAAGTCCAATGAGCGGGGTCGTTCTACTACAAACGCTATCTCACCACCAATATTTCTATGTTGAATGATGGTCGTAAAGCAACAGGTATACTTAATAGATTCAAAGTAACCAACCCACTATCGTTCTGTTTAAAGAACAGACTTATGTTTCATTGTTGTGAATATTTAAGTAAGCAGGCACAATATCGTTAGCTTTGCAATAATCTGTAATATAGTTCACAGCTTTTTAGAGTCATTTTATGAGAACAGAATTATGGATCAACTCTACAACCAAAACTGAACCTCAAACGTGTGCTCCGAGAACCACAATTTACAATACATTTTCATTTACAAGATTTGAAAAACCAGCACAGATTCGAATGTGAACTGCTCAAGAGTGGTATGAGCACAGGAAGTCAAGCAAACTTTCACTTGAAACACATATCGTTTTGTTTTTGTTTTCTAAACCTAAGTCTGTACCGAATGTCACTATGGTCACTCTGTAAAGAGACTTCAAACCGAATTTAACCTGGCTTGAAGTGTGAAGAACAGAAATATCCGAAGATTTCTGAGTGTTACGAAGTTTTCCGAATGCAGGCCAAAATGCTGGGTTTCGACCAGCGTATCGCAATACGTCTCGCTTTCATGTCTGAAACGGTAAATACCGGTAGCTCGGTTAAGAGAGTTCAAGTAGTATAAATTATTGTCAGCCTTAGAGGGTACATAAGTATATTGAAGGTAAATTTAAACCTGAAATTTTAATCGTAGTATTCTTGTGATCCTAAATTATATCCAAATCTGACGTCAGTCGGCAGCTGCAGAAGGTATGATATAAATCCAGCAAGGGTAAATACAGGTAGCAAAAGTACTGTATGTTCCCATGATCCCCGGCATGGTGATCGTCCTTGAATTGCTGGTGATGATTAGCCCGCTTTCACATCGGATTGTTCCCTGTAATGAAATGTCTTATAATAACTTTCTAGTTTTACTGTACAATTTGCGATGCTCGAGTAGTTTTATTGTCCATCGTTGACAGGTTTTCAAATCTATTCATCTTTCTTTTACAACTCGTCACAACATAACTGGGGTATATTGCCTCATGGATAATATACGTCCATGTGTCATGTGCAGTGTTTGTTGTCCTGTCGGTGAAGATCACACTAGAAGCAGGACAACCGAACAAGAATATATATCGAAGTTACGAAATAAAAAAAAGTTGTTATCCAAGGTTTGTCTACATTGCATTTCCAACTTCTCAAATGCCTATCGAAGAAGATCTCATTTGTGTATGCGCAGAAAGAGGCATTACTTACAAACCGTACCTATAATATTATTAAATTTTGTTCAGAACATACTCCAGATGCCTGTAGCCGTGATATAATTCACGTGAGAAATATCGGACACCCCTCCTATCTGCACACGCCATGTTTCATCGAAACTATAACCAGTTTGATCTCCCCACATTGTAGCAAATTCAATCACCAGCGTCTTAAATATACAAGACCCATCCTCTGTCTGTATTCGGATCAGATGGGAGTTTGATGCACAAATTCTGGTCATGTCTGGACAGTTTTACCTCCAGACTAACGATATCTGTTATATGCACAGCCACGTAATAATATAAAAGGCTCATTATCTTGTGCAAAGGTGTAACTACTATCACATTCTCGTGGACAGAATAGAGCGATGAGACATATCTGATGGTCTGATGGCAATAGCTTGGTTATAATCAAAAACAACCTCCACCAAGTTATGGATTTTCATCCTACACTCCGGACACTAACACAACATCTACTTATGTGTCTCTAGACCTATGTGCATTCTACACTCCGGACACTAACACAACATCTACTTATGTGTCTCTAGACCTATGTGCATTCTACACTCCGGACACTAAAATCCACGAAGGCACAATCGTGTTTGACACTTACTAAACTGAAGGTGTGTTGATTGTTGTCAATGACTGTAAGCACAAAATATGATCATGTCTAAAAATCAAGTGCTGATGTAAGTAGCTTTGCCATTGCCAAACACAACATCTACTTATGTGTCTCTAGACCTATGTGTATCTTATTTATGTAAACCATATGACACCTCTATAACTGGGACGTTTCAAACAACACAAAGGAAAGAATGTTAGCATATTATTCAGCAACAATTAAACCTTTTAAGGAATTTGGTTTAGCCTGCTATTCCAAGGCTAAGCAAAACGTTACCATAGGTAAAATATATTTCGGGTTTACCTACTGATATCAGCAAGGACAATCGATATCGGGTTAAATGTTAATTGATTCCAAATTATGTGTGTTGGGTATCTATAGGTGCACAGTCGCACTGGTGTGCCAGTCGCTTGCGAACTACTGTTTCAAGAGCTAACTGTTTCATGTTCCTGATTTACTATCACTTCCACCACCATGAATTATAATGTAAACGAAAGCCAACCCAACTATACAAAGTCTGCCGACGATGCATGTGCGTGTGTGACTTGCGACATCCCCATCCCAAAAACTATACCTTGTTCGTTCTATCAAAATGCATATACGTAGTCACTATGATGTCTGTAAAACAACGCTGTCTGGTTGTATATTTGCTTTAAAGTTAACTGATATGGAAGAACAGCATAACTTTAGTAATTTGGCGTACAACTGTCAAAACACCCCTCGTATGTTTAATTCGTTTGTTCTGAAAACATAAACTGGGCTTAAGATTTGTCAAATTCGTCAACGGTTGCACACAGAAGTGACTTTAATTGTAATTTAGCCCACCAAAATGTACATACGTGTGTAACAGACCATATGGCTTTTCTGGCCAACTATACTCTTGAAGAGCTTTGTTTCTGACAGGTTAATGCCACAGTAATGTCTTCTAAGTCTACGTGCATTAGCTATATGATTCCACGCTCATAAGGATATCTCTAACTTCAGAACACACCACTTAAGTCAGTAAATACAGCCTTTCTCCTCTGTATTTGACTATGTGTTTGTGATTGAATGTGACAGGTCCTGATCATTTTAAATAACTCATGTTTATCTAATAACCTATCTGATATTTCAACTATCTTCATGCAATTCGATAAATATCATTGGACGATGCTCAGTAGGTTTGTTATCGTTTAAGTGCTCAAATGTTAGAAACTACAGGTTTCAATTATTTTGTATAATTTGTAAAGTATAGACATTGTCGACACACATGCCATTGTTTTCAGCAAATCAAAAATTGTTCGAACTTTTATTTTTTAGAGAAATCCCTACTCGGAACATGAAATGGTGACTGACTTGAGGAATATATTATACCGACTGTTAAATAGAAGGTCAAAAGATAAGCTATCCATTTTCTTTCATCAGCAACATTTTTTCAGGAGACGTGCTAACTGCTGAGTGACATACTATGTCATGGACATACTGCTGACTGTGTAACTAACGACAGCACTAAATAGAACTCGATCAGGATCCTAAAAGAAGCAGAGAATGTTTTATTTGTAAAACAGTTTGTATTGTTTTTGTTTATTTTATTCTATTTTAAAAAATAGGGTGCGATATATTCATGGGCTGGAGTAGGATGAGTATATCAGAATCCTGTATTGATGTAATCAAGCCCCTCACCTGTAATAAATAAATGTAAGAGGCACACAATCTTTTGTCAGAGCTTTTATGCCGTTTACAGTTTTAGATTATCGACGCGTGTCGACTACAGATAAGCGAGCATGACCATGGGCTATTCCCCAATGAATTATGGTATGCAGATCAGTAAGACGTCTGTATTTTACAGCGGAAGTGATCCCAGGTGATTCGATCAAGCTAGCCAATAACTAAATTGATCTGTTTTTATCTTTTAACATTTCCCCCCTGCTTCTGAATTCAGCTGATCAATTCAAATCTGGATTCCATTCACAAGCCCACACTTCCAGACTGGGTCATAGAGGACTATCTAATTAGTATGCCCAACGCACTGGGCATATTTTCGTCGACTGTCTTGCATTTAAACCTCTTAAGCTATCCGTCATCCATATGATACACTGGTAGTGATAGTTGATCTGTAGGGAGTACATCATATCTCGATGTCGAAGACTACTTCAGTAGTTTCAACCAGTCAGCCGAGGTGATGATAGTGAAGCTAGCCAACCGAAACTGATGGATACTGATATCTACTCGATAGCAAGCAGAATTCGCCATGGACACGTAGCAAAGCGGAATGTACCAGGCTATTACCACTGAAAATGGATACTTATTTCTGTCACCTTTGCAAACGCGTAGCCTTTATCACTTTCATATAGGAACAGTCTTTAACCATCACTTCCTCTTTTGTAACGGGTTCTAATGCTCCATAATGAACCGGTGCAGAGGTTTCTCTGATGGTTGTTGAGAAATCATAAACAGAACTGTGGTATTTATATATTTCCATTTCCAACAAACGATCAAAAGGAAATGTTGACAAATATCATGCTATCATGGGAAAGTAGGGACATAGAACAACAACATCTACCTAAATGACCTACTCTGTTGTAGCTGGGGAACTGGTTCACACCCGGACTGTCGAATGTTTTATCGAATACACACCCAGACTGTCGAAAAGCAGTGGAGTGTGATAATGCTCAGCACTGCTCCAAAACACCCGGAATGTCGACTGCCTTGGAGAGAACGTCTAACTGCGGATGGCAGAAAGACTGCGTTAGTCTGCTCTACTCTAATTAACGAGGCAGAAGGCATGAGTACTATTGTTGTTGAAAAAGAGAAAGAGTTTGAGTAAGCTAGATTTGTTGATGTTTTTGAAATTATAAAAGGTAACTTGATTTGTATCCAGTTTGTCACGTTTCATTCTCACGGATACAAATAAATGTAAGCTGGGTAACTAACATAAACGACATCAATGTGACAAATGTGCAGGTTCAGTTCATCTTCACAGAGAACATCTACAGTCACAGAAATTTACATCATGGAGATTGCAAGTGCAAGAAGAACAAGGAAAAGAATGGCGTCACATACTGGCGCTGTGTGGAGAAAACTTGCAAGGGCGGAGGCATATCCAGTTTCGGATTAAATCAATGGAAGAAGGTGCTTTGGAACCAATTCCTGAAGCACGACCGTTCCACGAGTAATACTCTAGATGGTTGAACAATATGATTCACGGGTCTATGAGCAGTGTACACTGCATAGTGTAATAAAGTGGCCACAATAAAGAATAACGAAGAGCTTGACAGTAGGCTCCAGCGTCTCCAGGACCAACTTCAGAGACAAGAGATTTTAATAATGAACTTTGCTGATCAGTCTGGCTACCTTGCTCAGTGTGATCACAATAACGAATGTACTGTATAACGTGACGTATTATATTTTCCTTGAACCTTGAACGCCATAGTGTTAACGCCTAATTACCTCCTTACATAATACCCGAAACATCGAATTTATACAATTTCTATTTTTCGACACTCCGGGTGGGGACCGGAGACACGTACAAATAGACGCATGCAGATACATGTGGGTATTCCGTTAATTTAGTTGTAATATGGTCAGGTGAGTCTATTCCATAATCTGTTGTTGTCTCTTCTGACATCGCCTGCATTTGTAAATATAAAAAGACATGTTTGTTGAAGCTATTTTACAGCTGACAATCCCAACAAAGATCATTTCGTGTCGTTTCAAATGGTCGATCTGTGAATGAAATATACAACCCATCTCACCGTTCCCATCTCACCATGTCGTTGGCGGCAGTTCAGGGTTTTCCTAAGTGTAGATTCCATTCGAGCTTTTGGAATTGGATATACCTCATTGCATAGTCTGTTTTTCATATTGCTGCCTGGGTATGTATTTCGTTCAAATATAGTTGATTCACTAATTGGATCTTGTTTAACGCCATACCCATTAACCGGGTATGCAGCTTCTGTAAAGATTTGAGTCTGGACAAGACAATCCAGTGAACATCATGACTACTGATCTAGGCAATTGAAATACAATGGCGTGTCCACGAGCCTGACCACCTGATCCTGTTAGTAACAGATGCCGGTCATCCTTCAAACCAATGAAGTATTTGAGGAAGTCTCATGATTCTGAAGTTTTCCCATGAAAGTGAGTTAATAGACCTGACCATGAGATTTGAAACCAAATGTATATCCAGCTAGATCCTTAGTTCTTTTATCGACAGGATCCTTCAAGCTCCATCAGGATGCTGTAACAGACTTCTGCCTTCACAGTATGCTGCAATCGCCCGCCACACCAGACTCAACACCATCTTTGAAATTTGATAATGATTATCTGGGTCTCTTCAACTCCAGTCTTCAATCAATGAAGATGAAGAGGAGAACGAAAATATACTCGGGGAAAAAGAGAAGAGAGACGGCAGGAAGGTTTCCCTAGGGCTGCATTCATCTAAAGCAGCTCGGACGAGCGCTTCAACGCTAATACAATCAAGACTTGCTTTATTTTTGCACAACAGGCGTAAGAGTAAGTCGAGAACTGAATGGGTTGTTAATCCCAAATTGTGGGACCCAACAACGTGCAGAGACGTGACTTTCCAGATTGGCATTGCATTTACGCCACCAAGCGCTGAGAGCTTGTTGTCTGATGAAGCTGGACGGTCCAGTGTTTGGGCAATCTGCTGCCAACTCACGCCAATGGTCGAATATCCCTGCTTGGTGAAGTAACATTGGGGTCATTAGACTGGATTATATGGGAGAAAGAGAGTACTCTCTGGAAGGAAACATGCCACAGTCGAGGTTTGACACTTACAGTCCTGCATAGACAGACCACTATATGCACAGTGTATTTCTGATGGTGTATTGTTTTGTTTGTGGTTCATAAAAGTAATTTCACATATATATACACAAGTACAGAGAAGGGTTGGGGGAGTAGTATCTTTGGACCCATACAACCGATAAATGACATACTAGTAATAAAGTATGAAATAGTTAATAGGGACAAGTGGACGACGTCCAACGGACTTTTGGAAAACTCTATTTACATTAGCATATTGTAAACAAATCAACAGGGAATTATATTAGTCTCCAAACAGGACACATACGTAAACATAAGGAAACAGATTCTTTTTCACTCTTTCGATAAAAAAAGTAAAACTTTGCATCTGAATGTATTTACGATGATGCCAATATATTTGTATAAATACACAAATTTCCTTCAGGTTCATATTCCCTACTGCATTGTACACATTGTGTAGTGACAACCACTCCTTTTTTACTAAGAATCCATTCTTCTCCATTCTTCTGGGCCTTAATTCGACAACAAATATAAAAACTCCCCTGTCATTTGGTCTTGATTTAAAGAACAGTTGCATTTAGTTGTCTCTCTTTCTATTGTCATTTGCACGTTGTTCATCGATTTTACACTTGGTCTGTGGTGTTTGTCAGTTCCAGTGTTGCTGCAGTCCGGGGTTTCAAACTCCACATCTTACTTCACACCTTGTTTAACATGAGTCCTCTGAGCGAAAATTTATGTCATCAGTGATGTAAAGTACACTTTGTTAGATAACAAGAAGTCAGTTAGATCTGGTATCCCGGACCTATGGGAGTCGCTGAGCAATCAATGCAGTTAACTGACGACATGTTCCTCTCACAGACAGGGGAAATAACCGTTGATCTTGGGTTTGATGGAAATTACAGCTGAAATGGCCTAAACAATGGAAGCTGTTTTTCAGTTTCATTTTGGTACGATGCAGTCGACTTTCTGTTCATAGTCATTGATTAAGGATTTGGATTTACATTAAAAAGTGTTTAAATGGAATTTCTGTAATCTTGCAAACAAATACAGGAAGCCGTCATTTAAAGACATACACACTTGTCTTCATTCTCTTGTCCCATGTTTTATAGAACATGAGCTGGTAAATTTTCTAGTATTAGAATGTTCCAAAAAGATCATCCGTATTTCGATGTTGCTTTTTCTTGTTTTTAGTTAATCAAGGATTCAAAGGCTTGAAAAATCCTCCGAATGTACATTATTGATGAACAATTAATGAGAATTAGCGTATCGTCTCAGTTCACTCCAGACATTGCATAAAAGCTAGAGCAGTGTAGCGGCGGTAGGGCTTTAGTCGTTGTGCTACAATTAAGTTGAAGATCAATACGCAGTTATGACATTGCTCAACAGCCATACATTGGCAGTGAACCGCCGTGAAAGAACACAAGTCAGGGTATCGTAACATCTAAAGTCGTAGCGTTTTTTGCCATGCTCCTACTGGAGGATCACATCTCTGTGTCAAGGCTGTTTACCCGGAACCTCTAAAATAATGTCATGTTTTGGGACTAAATGCCCCAAGGCTCTTGGTGCTCTCCTGACAAGCAGCTCAAACCGATGAGTTCATTTCGCTAATGTTACTACATCAGTCTCAACCATTCCCGCTTCTAATGCTAGATCCATGTTCAGGGATGTAACATTTATTTGAACACTCATTACACAGACTAATGTATGCGGCAAGAGAAGCAGATTTGCATGTCCTGTTTGTAATGGAAACGCCGTGATTTGCTACAAACAAACAGCGCTGTTATATTACAAACAACATATGGCCATAATTAAATAAATAATGTTTTTACTGAATGAAGAGTGCAAAGCAAAGCAGAAGATATACAGGTTCAGATTTAAACAGGATAACACGCAATCGTCCTGACAGAAGACTAGCCTAAAATATTGCTCCTATGGTCTGAAGACTGGGACGGTTTCAATTGTATAATAAACTCTTATGTCCAATCTGCTGTTTCTTTCACTCTGTCACAATCGTCATGAAATTGTCCCCCAGATACTATGAGCTCTAAAAACCAGGTCTTACGATATATTTTCATTTACAGGATTAGAAACATCAGCACTGCTTCAGATATATGTTTACAAAGAACTTTACCAGCATATGAATCCAATCACAAATTGAAACAAATATATTTCTGTTTTCTTATCTCTGCCTTTCTCCTTAGGTTCTAAACCGACAATCTGAAGATAGTACTGTTGCACCGAATGTAAGAAAAGGTCACTCTATCCCCATGTGTGGAGACATTTACTGCAGGCATTCAGGTGTATCTCCTCCTGTAAAGGGTTCTGCAATATCGCCATCCTTGCACGGTGATATTTGTTTCTGCCATCCTTACAGAGAAGCACGAATGATAACTCATTCGTAAGTTCCTTGTCCTGTTTGGCCTACATCCCACGGCCATCGCCCAGATTGAGTTATGATAGTTTTGATTTGCTGACGTGCCTATTTCTTCTCACTTAGAATTGTCACATTGTGGAGACAGGAAAAAGGTTGAATCTTTATGTGTAAAAGATGTGTTCTTTGGTGGACACCGTGTACCGATAACAGATAGGGTTGACTTGTGCGTCCACTGAACGAAACACATTTGAAAAGTGACAAAATTTCATTGCGAGTCAGTTGTGTATGTTTTGTGCCTTTACAGTATTGTTAAGGGTGCGTGAATGTGTTTGTATAAGTGAATGTGTCATCTAAATGAAAACTTCTTTGCAATATACCTGGAAGAACAATTTAGTATGTTTCTCATTTATTGGTTAGAATTGTGTAAGTTCCATACACGCAGGTAGGTATGGACTCCTGGAAACGACATTGTCGCGATGCGGGTGGTTGGGTAGACTAGTGGTTAAAGCGTTCGCTCGTCACGTGGAAGATCCGGGTTCGATTCCCATTTGGTTAATTGGGACGCATCTAATCCAAGCGCCGAGCCCTAATCATTTCCCTTTCATGTTATATCAGTATCGTTCAACCGTCTGTTAATATACAGATATTGCAGATTATTGTGGGATAACTCTCTGGATCTCTCTGTCAGTCACATTATCGACAGTGATAGTGTAAGTCTAAATGTGTGTCATCTCCAGAACATTCCATCCAAACGTTGTGCTCGTGGAAGACAATCCACAAAGTCACTGCGAGCCTGCTGATCTATTTTATATCTGTATGTGCCGGAAGAGGCATTACCTACATCAGGTACCTATTGTGCTATCAAGTTACAGTATAATCAGTTTGCAGATGATTTGATGAATTTCTCTCAGACTTGTGGCAGATCCGATCACTTGCTTCCTTAATACACAACACGCATCCTCTGTAGACTGGTGTCTGTATTCGGATCAGATGGGAGTTTGATGGACAAATTCTGGACATGTTTGGACAGTTTTAACCCCAGACTAATGATGTCTGTTGTATTCACAGCCACGTAATAACATAAAAGACTCGTTATCTTGTGTAGAGGTGTAACTACCTTCACATACTCGTTAGCAGAATAGAGTGATGAGGCGAGAATCGGTGGTCATCACATTGTCATGTCTGATGGTATGGTAGTTTCTGTTTGAGTGGAGGTAATATTGGAAAAAGATGTAATTTTTATGGATGGAAGTTTAAAATAGTAAATTGAGATTGTTAGTGGCTATATCATCCAGAGCGGGTACGTAAGTCCAAATATTCACAAAGTAAACTTAAACTTCGCACTTTTCTAATCGTAGAATATGTGTGTTTATAATTTATGACTGTATTTATCTCCAATCGCCAGTGGCTGAAGGGATGGTGTAAATCCAGCTAGTACGAAGGTACTAACAAAGGTACTGTCCCCTTGGTTCCTGATATGGTGACCTACCTTCAGTAGATGGTGGTCTTTATTCTCCTTAAAATTTGGTTTAATTTTACAGATACATTCCACTTTTAATTCTCTGTCTGGGATAATCTAGGTATGTTATTGTGTTTATAATTCAGTTGCGTTTATTATGAAGTCATAACTTTTAAAAGTCACGATATGGCTGAAATATTGCCGATGTGACCATTCATCGTAATTCTGTCAGTCAGTGGAAATATGACGCCAATGACCATATGACAACCTCCATGTCAGTCTTCAGTTCTATCAACCTCGTAGGATCGTCATTCTTACATCTCGACACAAGAACCAGACTTGGAAAAACGTGTTAGATTCTTACTACATTTTAGGGTGTGTTGATTGTTGTCAATGACTAGGTTCCAGTCTGAATCAAATCTAATCATGTATAGGAGTCAACAAACAGTTTTAGCAACATCATCATATACTCAGAGCAAACACAGCATCTATATGTGTCTCAAAAACACACCAGATTATTGCTTCATATAATTTGGCATATTTAGAATTGTTATAAGTTTCAAGACAAGAATGGGAAAATATATTTTGTGGTTGCTAATTGATATCATCATGGATAATCGATAGCAGGTTAAATGTGATTCGACGCCAAATTACGTGAGTTGGATATCTATCGTGCAGGGGTACAAACACTATCCCAAAGACTATACGTTGCTCCTTCAGATGCAACGTTAAATTTGCACTTACTCGCACAGCCATGAATCGTCTTTGATAATGTTACGTTCCAAGTGGTTGATTATGCCAATTATTATTATTTCACTACTTCCCGTGACTATTTTGTCTTGAATATATCCGATGTCATGAAAATTCGTTGATATTTCTCGATGTTCTTTTCTCATTACAACTTAACCAAAGTAAGACAAGGTGATGCTTTCCTGCCACTGTTTTCCATACATCAGCCCCATAACAAAGAAATGGTTGTGCCGGACCGCGTTTAATGCATTTGAAAAAGATACACTAAATGAGTAGAACCAATACTTTTTGTATCGCGTTTGAGATGTTCAATAATAGACTTCTCAGGATGTTGTATATAAGGTGGGAGTATAATCATTTACATATATGTGATGTAATGAGACAATTATGTCACTGTTTAAGATCCAGTATTTCATTACATCTCATCATCATGATCTTCCTAATCTTGAAACTTCCTTCAGGAATCCCTTTTCATTCTCAAGGTGTGCTGGCTTTTATCTCTAGCAATGGAGCTGAAGGCTCTAAAATGTCCACAAGGCTGGCTGGTTGGACTTACTCATTTTAGTAGTTGAAAAGTACAATATTGAACAAGCTTTATGTATGACAACTTCTCCTATTCGTGAGGGCGACGTTTCCAAACAGATTCTTGTACCGTTGTCAAAACGTTAGATTGAAATATCACACACACGAATAAAAGAAGTTGTTTTTCATACAGTTTCTTCTATAGTGCTACTCCTTTTAGGTCGAGATTCTGTGGGGTTTTGTTTCCATTTTTACCAACTTTCAGTTTAATATACTTACTCGAGACAGGAGTCCAAATGTCCCTGCATTGTACCTACTCACTATTATGCGCGCAGACAAATACTGCCTGGGTGTGTATCTGTTTTCAGTTTTAGTTTTGTATGCTTCCTTAGTAGTTATGCTTAAAATTTCCAAACACTCTTCGAAATTTGTTTACCCTCTTTTGTTCTTAAAAGCAAATTGGGTTTATGTTTTGTCCAAACAAAGTCGTCAAATATCGTGCAGAGAAGCGTTTTATTGGAATTTAACAAAACGTACTTGTGTTTGTTATAAATAATATACCTTTTCTAACGAGCTGTATATTGAATTGTTCGGTTTCTGTCAGTTTAATACTTCAGTAATTTCTTCAGTATGCGTGCTTTAGTCACATCATTCCGCGTTGATAAGGATATGTCTGTCTATAGAATACACCACATAGGCCAATAAATAAGCCTTTCTCGTCTTAATGGTCTGTATTTGACGGTGTACTTCTGATGGATTGTGACAGGCACTGATCATCATAAGAATACATGTTTATATCATTAGTTGTCTGACTTTGGCAATGTCTTTCATGCAATTCGATGAGCATCCTTGTACCTTTTAGCAGGGTTGTGAATAATTGGGTGCTCAAATATTTAAAAATATAAACAGTCTTTGATCATTTATTTGTATTACAAGTAGGTTTTATTACAGTCTACAAGGCGACATACATGTTTTCAACTATACAGAAGCTGTTTGAAATGAAGAAATCGCATACATGTTTAATCTTACCGATTGTTATAATATGTCACAATATGACGTATTCATTCTTTCACATGTCAACTTTTATCACGAGTGGTGGTAAACTGCTCAGTAAGGTACTTTGTCATGGATGTACTGCTGACGGTGTTACTCAAGCCAACTCTGGTACTACTCCCTGAGGAGGTTCCGGGTGAGAATTCGTCCCCAGTAACCTCAATGTGACGTAAATGCCGACCAAAATCACATTATACGATCAGTCTTAACATGTACATTAATGAGAAGCTATCAACAACAGTTCCCTTTCAATCAATTTTATGGCCTTGATACAGTCACTTCCTGCAAATGGGGATTTTTATCTGAAATTCCATTTTGTATCCAAATCTTAAGAGATCTGTTAGATGTTGCAAATTCTGAGAGATGGCGTTACCATACCAACGGGTTTTTGAGCTTGATAGTTTGTTGCTAATGTGTGGATAAACAATGAATATTACTGCCTGCCCAACCACAGCAACTAATGCTCTGTTGATCAGAATACTGATGGAAGCAGAGGAAACTATATTTGTGGAAAGATTGGTTTGGGGTTCTTTCTTTTTTTTAAATTAAAGGCTATAGTTTCCATATTGCTGTGTTGGTTGAGTATATCAGAATCCTGTTCAGGTGTATTCAAGACCCTTACCTGAGATTGTAGGACCTTCTTTGTCCTTTTATAGATGTAGATAATATGTCAGTCGACACGTGTCGACTACGGGGAAGGGAGAATGCTCATGAACTACTCCCCAATGATCTCTCGACACGAAGTGTGCAGACACGTAGACGTTTGCAGACCTCAGGAGATTCCATCAAGCTAGTCAATAACTAAGTGGGTCTGGTTTGCTCTTTTAACATTTCCCCCGCATCTGAGTTCAGCTGATCAATCCAAACCTGGATTCCATTCACAGATACACCTGGGTCTATGCGCAAGTACAGACTGGGTCATGGACGACTCTGTAATTTATATGCCTCACACTCGTGGTATGGATCTGTTGATACTCTTTCATTTACACCTCTTCAACCTTCCGTCACCCATAACGTAATGTGATAGTGAAACCAGATCAGTGGAGAATATCTCACGAATATATAGCTCTCTGTAGGAGACTTGGTGAAACCAGATCAGTGGAGAATATCTCGCGAATATATAGCTCTCTGTAGGAGACTTGGTGAAACCAGATCAGTGGAGAATATCTCGCGAATATATAGCTCTCTGTAGGAGACTTGGTGAAACCAGATCAGTGGAGAATATCTCACGAATATATAGCTCTCTGTAGGAGACTTGGTGAAACCAGATCAGTGGAGAATATCTCACGAATATATAGCTCTCTGTAGGAGACTTGGTGAAACCAGATCAGTGGAGAATATCTCGCGACTTGGTGTGATATTAAATGGTTTCAGACAATCAGCACCGATGATGGTGATGACTGGGGAAGCTGGCCAACTGGAACTGATTGAGGCTAGCCACTGGGTAGCAAGCAGGTTACGCTTGGGACACGTAGCCAAGCAGAATGTATCAGGCTGTTACCACTGCGAAAGGTCAACTTTTCCATCTTTATAACTTCCACATATAATTGTAACGGTGCAGCACTTAACTGTAACACCAGGCCAATAGACCACTGAGACCAACGGACTGTAAATGTTTCACGTTTTAATGCATACTCATTTCTTTATATCTGTTCATCCCACGTGTATGTGTTCATGAAATGACTAAGAGGGTCTTCCATGTCGCGTCACTTTGTGTAAGAACAATCACTATACTTCATTCATTTCATGAAATTTAATTCATCTGTATGTGGTGGACAGGGTTTTTTTTCAGGTGTGTCTGCTCTGGACACAGCAAGTGTCAAACAAGTGTAAATGCTTCAAAGCCAAGCTGACACAATTGTTTTATCTCTTAGTGACAATAAAGATGTTGAAACTGTGATCCACTTTTCTTTAGTAAGTTATTAAGTGAAATTTCATAGTTTGCTTCTCTGTCACCAGTGAAACATCTTGTGTAACTGTCTACATTCAAAATATTGTTATTGCATAGCTGAAGCTCCCTGCAAAGCTCTTGTTTTTTCTTTTCATCTCAAAGCAACTGCAACAAGTTCTCTCTGTGATATAGACATCATAACATGTATTTTGTCAGCGTGTTTCTTAGTAGGTCTTCCTGAAGGTCTTCCTGGGTTGAGTTGTCTCTCCAGTATCTTTGTGAATGTCAGCACATGTCTACATGGGTTGGTATTTGTCCACAGTCCTTGGAGTTAGAGACACCTCATTACCGGTGCGAACATTTTCGGGTTTTTGTCAGTTTGCTGATGAACATGGATTAGGCTTACTGTGAGGCTTAGGGGTTTTGAGCCATCCTCGTACACATGTATCGATATTATATGTTTGGTATCAGATGTGTTTAACTTCGTTCGAAGTCGGAAAGACGCGCATTAACATTTCCTCTTTTCATCTTCTTGTCGATATGTTCGTAAGGACTTAGCTCAGTGACTTTGTTTCAGTGCATTCAGCGCATAATAACGAGCTGATAAGGCAGTTATCTCACATCAGAGCACACTCCTTACGTCAGTAAACACACTCCCTTCTATGGATGCTCTGTGACAAGACGCTATGTTCGTGATGAATTCAGTAAGAATCAAAGTGGTGGCAGACGATGACCTCCCTATAAACATATGTTTCTATTGAAGGAAGACTGATGTTGCCAGTGTTTCCGAGTGGAAGTCAATCAATCACCCTGGATCATGACACGGCATACGATGCCAACTACAGATCCACGCAGCTCCTTAAGTCATCCACCAAAAGGATCCCTCAAACTCCTTCCTCAAGCTAATACAGACACACACCAGACTCCCACAGTTTCAATACTTGAAATTTGATAACAGTAATATTAGTGTCGTCTGCCGCCGTCATCAATAAATTAAGATGAAGAGATAAGCAGAAAACGAACTCGCGAGTAGGGACTACGTGATGACGGACAGGAGGTCTTGTAAAGGTAAAACAATCTGCTCTAATTCAGCTCGGAAGAATAACGGAATGCTAATACAGCCTTTGTTTGCCTTTCTTTTGTACAACAGACATTAGAGTAAGTCGAGATCTGAGTGGGTTGGTAATCCCCATTTACTGGGACCCTGAAACGTGGCGCCATTACGCGATTACAGACTGCAGAGACGTCGTAGTCCGGATTGCCATCGTATTGACCAATTACAGCCACAGCATACTGACCAGGGCCCCGTTTCACAAAACTCTCGTAAGGCTCGTAACTTTTCTCGTAGCATTCGTACCTCCTATACTGTCACATAGGAAGCAGGAATGATACGAGAAAACTTACGAGACCTTAGGCTTACGAGAGTTTTGTGAAAGGGGGCCCTGGTAGTCCGACTTTGCTTTGAACAATCTGCGGCTAGTCTTCGTAATGAACAACACTGGAATTGTTAAATCTAATCAGATTATGGTGTGTGCATTCATGCATGCATGCTTGTATGTGTTTTGTATAGTTCGTACTTCGACAATGACATATACATGGTGTCACAGGGACGTGAAAATTTGGATTTGTATTATGTTTTGTGGTAATCTGTCCCCTAAGATTTACGACAACGGAACACTCTACAGAATGGCTGTTTTTGTTGACAATACTTCATTATAGATTCACAGTAGTAAAACTACCCGCAAGACCTTGTTGAAATCGGCCGTTGTATTTAATAGCTGTATTATATAATAGTATGTTGAGCAGATACGAAAGATAAGGAACCGCTCCATGACGTCTGTCCTCACTTGCTTCACGAGAATCCAGTGTTATTTAGATAATTCAAGTACAAAACAAAGTGCTCACACTTTGCCTGGTGCAGACCACTGAATTTAAAAACATTGCAAATTTTATTATAGCAACATACAGCTACGTATGAAGCACGTTTCTTGGTGCAATGACTGCTCCCGTTTACAGGCTGCTTCCCTCGCCACTCCTTCTATTGTCACTAGCACATTGTTGATCGATTTTGCAATCACATCGGCATTTGGTGCTTGTCAGTTCCAATGTTGCTGAAGTCCAAAGTCGCACACCCTGTTGTTCGTCACACATTGTTTATCATTGTCTTTTGAGCGAGAACTATTGTTCTCATTGATAGAAAATGTGTTTTGTTAGGTATAGGTAGTAAGATGTCATTCAGGCCTAGTCAAGACGTATAATTATATATACGTCTCACATATATAGTCTCACATTTATTTTCTTCCAAAAATAACCTACCTATTTTGCTGGAATACTGCTACAAGGGACGTAAAAGTAAATTCAATCACACCTTCTCCAAAAGGCAGTTACTGTTCTTTGAATGTTTCTTCTATGTGTTTCTTGTTAATCAAGGAATTAAAAACATGAAAATCACATGACTTCTTTTTTCAGTAACCTGCGAATAAAACTGAGCACATTGTCTCAGTTAACCGAAGGTGTTGCTCAATAGGTACAGCTGGTTGTAGTCACTATGCTGTTATTAAGATGAAGATCAATGCACCGTTATGATATTGTCCAGCAGCCACCCAGCAGCAGTGAAGAGTCGAGAAAGATCACAAGAATCGAGGTATCACCAGCCGATCTAAAAGCAGACGGTGTTAGCGTTTGTTTTGCCGTATTCCCAGTGGAGGATTACCTCGCTGTTTTTGTCAGGAACCTTTAAAAGAATGCCATTTTGTTGGATTAAACGCCCCAAGGCACTCGATACACGCTTGACCTCATCTCGCGTTTGTCTCTACAACGGTCTTAACCATACGCGCTCCTAATGTTACAACCATGTTCGGCGCTATAGCTATTAGGTGAAGCTTTGAACGCCCATTAAACAGTCAAATCTATATGGAAATCAGAGCGGTTTTACATGTTCCGATTGTAATTTAAACTAGATTTGCTACAAATTGTCGGTGTCGTTTTATTACAAACAGGATCTGGACACAAACAATGGTTTTACTGAATGAGGGTCGTAAAGTAAAACTACCAGATATATTTGATGGTGCTCAAAATAAACAACCCGCAATAGAGCGCCCTAATGTTTTGCTACCGTGGACATTTATGTAAATTGGGATGATTTCCATTACGTGTCTTTGTCGTTTGTATAAATGGGGTTAAAGGATAAGCCCTTACGTCCGTTGCAGTGACACGTCAGGTGCTAGTGTTTTGTGTCAAAGTCTCGAGAGATGTCACGTAACTTGTCCACGTTGTCGTGAGTGACGTGATTGAGATGAGAGGACTGACCAGTGAACATTCTATGTAAATTATACTAATTGGAATCCATTCACGGGACTTGACGAAAGGACGGTTGCTGACATAAACCACCCAAGTCATCAAGTGTTAGATAATGGTCATCAGTGTCCAGACTTCCTGCACATTTCCCGCCCTCTCAGGTCACCTGAGTGGAACGTCAGTAGTTATTGAAAACATGGAGTGAGCTTAGTTTTACGCCGCTTCTAGCAATAATGCAGTAATATCACGGCGGGGGACACCAGAAATGACCTTCAGGCATTACACGTGGTAGGACTGAACCACCAGCGTGACGAGAGAACGTTTTAAACACTAGACTTTACCCACCACCCCATGAAAACATGTAAAAATACTACAAGTGAGGTAAGAGGGACAACAGTGCGTGGTATTACAAGACAGGAAATCAAAGGTAAGATATGCATGTTGTAATGACGCATCGAACTATCGATGGACAGTTGAGTGTCGAGTAGCATCGGTATTATGTGTGGCTATCGATAGTTTAGTATTATTAGTTATTGAATTCGGTTGATAAATACACAGCGCAAAATGCAGGCCGTGCCAGAGTCATTCACTTTGATTTAGAGTTATCCGCCCCTGTTACATCTAAACAAACATTGCGGCCGGTATGCAACTCAGATATTTGACATTGTGAATAAAAATAAGTTGATGTTTTAACTGTTTGCTTTATATGGGTTTCAAGTTTGTCGTCGGTTATCAAACGAAACTGAAACTATTCTACTTGTTTGGTTTTTATATGAATTAACATTCATTTAGGGGGTGGGGTAGCTGAGTGGTTAAAGCGTTCGCTCGTCACGCAGAAGACGCGGGTTCGATTCCCCACATGGGTACAATGTGTGAAGCCCATTTTCTGGTGTCCCCCGTCGTGATATTGCTGAAATATTGCTAAAAGCGTCGCAAAACTAAATTCACTCACTCACTCACTCACTCACTCACTCACTCACTCATTTGGGAAATGACTTCAAATGACCCAGCTAACATCGCATTACCGGGCCAGTGCTGGCTTGTGCCGTTTGTACTGGCATAAGGTACGCTAGTATAGAGCCAGTACTGGACCAGTGCTTATTTTCCTTTATTGGCCCGTTACAGGCAAAACTGTACCGGGGCACATATTGATAGTTACCGTAAACACAACACCAAAATGCTGCACTCGCCCAGTACAGGCAGTGCACTTCCTGTCTGGGGAATCGTAGGAGATTATCTCAGGACCATGTCGTCTGCACTAGAGAGGTGCATGGCCAAAGGGTAGAGGTTGACACTTTCCAAATTTCCGAGTGTAAACTGATGAAATGTGACTCTAAATAGTAACAATCATTGTAACAAAATTTTAAACATTCGGTCATTCATCATATATGCCATATTTTTTTATCAAACCTCTTTGCTTATCTAATTCAAAAACATAAGTTCAATTCAGGAGGAATTAAACTCACATGGATAAACTTGTGTTTTGGTTTGTTTTTCTCCTTCAGATTACTTTTGTTTGGTATCAGCTTCTTTTAAACTGTAGAAACAGTATTAAACTTATAACCGGTCAAACTGTAAAGGGCCAGTTAGCCAACCGTTACGGCTGTGTATTGGGCCAGAGTTCCCTGCCTGTACTGGGCCAGTTCAACGCCAGTGTGCAAAAGAGTACAGGCCCAGTTCCGGAATGCCTTAAATGGGCCTGATGCTCTGACTTCACTGGGCCACTACTGGCCAGTTGCATGATGTTAGCTGGGGAGACAATTCAAGGGGGAAAATATACCATTGCAATAGTATGTTGCAGTAGACTCACCTTCTTATGCCTGCGTGTACTCCTAAAAAGGGCAATGTCAGGTTATCAGACACATTGTCGCGGTAAATACAGACCGTCAGTACAAAGTAATCTTCAGTCTTTACTATCCTTAGAAAAAAATCAATTTGGTGTGAAGAGGAAACATCTGTGAAAGTGATATCAACAGATCACTGAAAATTACCGATGACACCAGGTGTTACATTGCATACACTACCTTATGTTCTACCTTTAGGCGTATACCTTTCCCACTGACGGAGTATCAGTGTCCTGCTCTCCTTCAAGTGATTCTGCCAAGGAAAAAAGGGCATTGCTGTCGTTTGAAAAGGGTAAACACATAACAATTGGCTCTCTGCTGGTATATCAATGTTGCGCTTACTGCAACTAAATCTATGACAGGCTGTGTGCAAAAGGAATGGACTTATAGAGCTCTCTACATCAGTATAGTGTTGGACTACTGTACTTCCTAAAACATATAAACGTTTGGTTTTGTTCTGTAAGATTGTACTGTATGGTTTAGTCAGTGAGTACAAATTAAAGTTACATCGTAAATATGTTTGGTGTGTTGTGACCCAATCCACGTAATGCATGCCGTCCTCAACATCACCAGTCCTAACATCACCACTACTGCACATAATGAGTACCATCAGTCACATGCAGGGCTGGTGTTGCTCTACCTAGTTTAGAGTAGGGCTGGAGTGGTTGCTGTGACTGGTCAGGGAAGAACTAGAACTACGACAATGAGGCGCACTGTGACTGGGTGCCGTCAACAAGCAGGCAGAAGATGAGACAATTCAGAAGTTTCCTCAATTTAAGCTCCCCAGGTAGATATAATCCGACGTTACATCCAGGTGTCAGTTTCATTTCGCCACGCTGAGCTGGGTCGTCCCTGAGTCCCTAAGCTATTACTAATGGTCTACACTGTGATGCTCCGTGTCCTGGATGTATAACAAGTGCGCGCATACCGGCAATACCTGTACAAGCAGGCGGTGCTGACGTTTAGGGTACAAATGTACTATCAAGGGGCGTTCTATTCCACGATATTTTGCGATATTTAAGTCTGATGCACCTTGAGGAATTATGGTATTCTTTGTTATTTGGGTGGTGCAGATTGTTAGTAATCAGATTTGTGGTATTCACAGAGGTATTTATAGGTATGTGGTATCCAAGGACATAGAGACTGGGGTTTTCATGTATTTAGAATTCTTCATAATCAAACGGGGCATGTTCAGGTTTGAAACAGTGAAAGCAAATCAAGTGAGTGACACTCAGATCCGTGATATTCTGGATATTCTCTGTTATGAATGACATTTTGCGATAATCAGGTGTGAGGTGTTCTGGGAACTCCAGAGTGCGTTATTCAATGATATTCAGGTGCAGGTATTATTGGTAATTCAATATGAGGTATTTATGTTGAGGATACTCTGGGTACTCCAGGTTCGGTATTCTGTGTTTTTCAGACAAGGGCTGTTCTGAGTATTCATTCAAGTTATATCCATGTTTGGGCTATTCCGAATAATCAAGTAAGTGACGGTGCATTAACGTGCCATTAAACCTCCATTAACTAATGTATCATTAAATTCTGTTGTAATAACGTTTTAATGACGTCATCATGTCATTAGTGAGTCATTCCAGGGTATCATTAGAGAGTCATTAACTTCCTGGAAAAGTGAATCTTGCGCCAGAATTTCGTGCGCAGCACTGGATCATCCTACTACAGCTATAAAGTTAGACAGAAATGCAGAATATTAAATTGCCTATTCCATAGAATAAACTCAAGTGGAAATACTTTGGCTGTTTGAAAAATAGACGCAGCTGTACGTTATCCCGAATTTTCACGTGTTCAAAACAGTACATTTCTCTGCTGTTTATCGTACACTGATAAATGTACTGCGCTACTAAGTGTATAATTTGGCATTTTTACGGAAAGTGTGAACGAGCAAAATACTGCCTGATATCTGAACGACATAAGTATATATTATATTAGTTTGTGTGCTTATGCAGAACGTTATACACTCCATCGTGAAAATAACTCTCAATATGTGCTGAAAACAGATTGTCCTGTATTACGTTAAATGACTGAAAAAGGTCGTACGCCTGTTGAGATAAGGGGGCATCACTCCACTATGCTTAACACTAAGCTTATCACTGTGTTAAATGTATCATTATGGTTTCATGCTGACATTAGTTAATTAATCAATGATACAACAGCATCCAGGTGTTAGATGGTCCGGGAAATTAAACACGTACTCTGAGGTATTCAGATGTCAGATATCCTAACTTAATACAGTGCGCCTTCTCCTAGGCCATTCGGGTGGGTGGATGTATGCAATCAAGTCGTATTCTTGGGTAAGGAAAATATCGTATTGATGGATTAGCAGATACCCATTTCACAATGAAGAATAACAGAGGGATGGCTTGTCTTTACAAACAGTGAATAAAGATCCATCTAAATTCAGACATTTTTGTGTGACTAGTTCCCGGAGATGTAATCCCCATAAAGAACGATTTTTGGATAAATGTTCTGGAAACCATGCACATAACCTGCGGTGAAAAACAACGATCGAGAAGTTTTGCAAAAGCAGTCTGAAGGTGCCGTAGGACAGCCGTCTGGTTCTGGCCATACGAGAGTCAGTAGTTCTGATCAAGGGGCAGCCGCCACATCTGGCCATGGGGGCATGTCAGAATAATTCTGTCCACTAACGCTATGGTCGGCAGAGTGACCGGGACGTCTTCTAGACTATAATCTGTCCGGCACACACGACTTGTCTCCGGCACAGAGTAGCGTTAAATTAGTCTGCTGACAAATAGGAGCCCCGAGAGTCATACCGTTTATCGCTGTCCACACCGCTACACCAACACTTCACATCGACACGCCCTGACAACGCCTGTATTCAGTGTGTTGATTCACAGACATGATCTCAACGCCGGAGGTGAGAAGCTTCGGGATTGCACAAAGTAAGAAAGTGACCACATTCCGTGTAATACATCGGAGGGCCGTGAAAGCTTATCCCTGTCATTGGGTCAACAAACTGTAAATGCACTCAGTAACTTTGTTTCTGCCATCAACCTCTTAGTCCTATAATTGCTCCACAATCCTTAACTGTTGACAGTTGTTCAAATGTAATTGTCGGTGGGGTAGCCGAGTGGTAAAAACATTCGTTCGTCACGCCGAAGACCAGGGTTCGATTCCCCACATGTGTACAATGTGTGAAGCCCATTTCTGGTGTCCCCGCCGTGATATCCCTGGAATATTGCAAAAAGCGGCGTAAGATCAAACTCACTAACTCAAATATGCAGTAATTCTAGTGTACACACTCCTACCAACTAATATCATAAAATGAAAAATCACTACTGTTTATGTAGAAACATGTGAGGAAATCGTGGTTCAAAAGAAAAGATGCTCCCTTGAATATATTTCAGTGTGAGTGTGGTATGTCAGTGTCTGAATTTGTCACTGGTCGATTACACAACTTTAAAAGAGGAGAAAGAACTGGAATAATCCGATTCTATCCTCGTCTGGCTGCACTACAGTTTGTAGTTATTCCCATGACAAAGCCTGTTTGTAAGCATCAACAGAGTGATCTTTTTATAAAACCCCGTGTAAGTACCATTAAAAATATAAGACCAGGCACCAGTGCTGCTAACCTTTCAGGCTACAACCTGGGGACAAGTCCATTCCTCTTTGCCACTATATTTCATTGAATTCCAGAAGTTCAATAAGGATCATTTCGAAGAAAGTATTGATGAGTCAAGCAAATGTACCACTTAATCCCTTCTCAAACTTTAACATAACCGTTAACGCAAATACAGAAAGATTTTCTTCATGCTCACAATGGAATTGAAACAAGTGGAGCTGATATTTTTTATAAGACTCCGAGATGTTTGCTTGAATTTTTGCAGCCTCCGACTAAAGCCCAGTTCAGTTACATGTTACAGTACAAGGCCACATCAGTTACAAAACCAGAGGGCAGTGTGATGACTGCTGGAGATTTGTGCAGGGAAGTAGTCATCCCACGGGGCACCAGGAGTACATCCATCTTTCTGAGCCGTTCTTTCTGTCTTTTGGATATGATTCTTCCACTTCAATAGAACAACCAAACTCATGGGAATTGTGTAATGGCGTTTAGCGAGTAAAAGAAGCCCTTATATCGCTCAATATCCATCAAATAGCTAATTCTCGTACACTGTTTCACCAACCTGAAAAAGAAATAGAGAAAAAAAACCACTGAAACTACCGAATCTGCCTAATCAGAATTATGCATTAGATTCAGTGTGGCACACAGCAATCTACACGTGTATAACGACGTCATCCTCCATGCAGTAAACAATGCCTACACATTGAACAACACCGGGAATGTTAAGCACTTAACTCTACATTACACAACATTTTAGGTATAATCAAGCATGCTCTTCTAACCGATCTATGGGACATACATGGATGATGTTCCAAATCTGGTCATGATAGAAAAATGTCAGATGCAGTTCTTTATTTCATCTTAATTTCCCATGTCTGGAAGTGGTGGGGTAGCTTACAGTTTAAAGCATTCTCTCCCGGGTTCATTTACCCACATGGGTACAACGTGTAAAGTCAGTTTCCGGTGTCCTTCGTCCTGATATTGCTGGAAAATTGCTATAAGTGGTGTAAAACTAAATTGACTCACCCATATGTCTCTGTTGTTTTGCCTCTCTGTGTGTTTGTGACATGTACTGCGTTGGGCAAGTTTATCTTTAAACCAACACCTGGTGTCATCAGATATAAACAGGGATTCATGTCACTCGCCGATGTTCCAGTCGGAATGACACACTTGAAAGACATCATTTTGTCTTTGTAGAAATTGTTATAGATAGTATGTGTCGAGTTTTATTCAAACTGCTTTCTTTGGTGACACGCCTTGTTCACGCCTATGTTCATTATACTGTATTCAGTGAGACGTATAACACTAGGCGATACACACATGCCTTCAATGCTCCCTCAGATACTCCAGTCAGATATTGACACATACAATTCTTGGCAAGGTTCTAAATTCTCAAAGACCAGGCACAAGGACTTACTCAACTGAACAAATCAGTTTCACTTATCTGCGAATATGAAAAGCCAAATATAGCAACAAAGTTTATCCTTTCTGTATTGTGCTCCGCCTTCTCTACCTCTATTTATATCTCTACTTTTCTATCACTACTTATGTGAAGGAGATGGGACCCAGAGATACACGTCATGTAAATATGTTCGTGAGAACTCAAATAACACGTGTTCCATATGATTTGACAAAGAGGGGAGTGGAATTAGATTGGTGGTCTCACACACAGTACCATGCCGTGATGAGATCTGAAATGAAATCATTCCAGCCTGGAAACCGGCCCACGGAGAGCCTGTACGTGCCGATTGTCTTCTACGAGGGTTCTTCAATCGCTTATCATGTTGTATCAATAATATAGAAACGCCAAATCAGGCATATGGCACATGGTTCTTGGGGCAAGAGGACATCCACTTGCCGATATCAGTAATGCTCGTATTGTGTATCCTCAAGAGGATGGGGCATATTCATTGCCAAGCTTCTAAATAGCAGCAGCAGAATCCATCAATATTTGAAAACCCTCGTCTTTGGCAACAGTTAATCCTGGGACCTAAGTTCATTGTGTTACCACTCTGTTTCCGACTCTGGAGACGCAGTCCTGGTTTCAAATCCGAATTCACATCACGATCCAGTAATTAGAAGAACCCGTTTTCACACCACTTAGGGAAATTAGTCCGCGACGCCATCAGGGGAGGGCATAGATCCGATAGGGTAAGCGCAGTCATTACCGACAATGTTTCAAGCAGGGCAAGATCTCGTTCTTATGCACTCAATGCTATACCTCTCTCGCTTCTCCTCATTGATTCTCGCGATGTTTCAATCATCCATAAAACGCTAGGAATTCGTTCTTACATTTCAACCTTTCATCACATTGATAGCTGGCTGACCCTGTGAAACTCGCGACTCTCAACCATCTATCATTCCCACCGATTAAGCTTAATTCTCTGATGATAATTGGAAAGGGACAACTCACAAAAACAAGAATGAAAGATGTTTTCTCGTATCTACCGATCCTCTCCGGAGCTGAATTAGTCGACTATCGGCTCCGTATGCTGAAGCGTGTTGAGATAAGCGTATTCCCCAGCATTTCCCATTGACTTATGGCAAAGTCCTCTTCTGTCATTACGGCTACGATTTACATATGACCTCCGTTTACTACACGAATATCAAGGAGGGGAATCGCCGAAAAAAGATAATATTGTGCTTAAATGTTCAATAAATGTTCAAAGAGTGTTTTATGTGTATTTTTTCAAGTGCGTCGTTCTGGTATCAAGCCTCTGATTTAGACTGGAGCGATCTCTTAACGAACGCGTTTCTTTGACATGCAAATGTTAAGACTCCAGATACGTCATCCACAACCGCTTCATTTGATTATTCATGACTGATGACGTCATAGTTACATGTTATCGCATAGGTAATCTACGTAAACATACTGGTCGGTGATTATAATTTGTGCCTCTTGTATAGGAAATAATTGGAGCTGTTGAAGGGTACTGCTGATCCACAGAGCTCTCGTAGTGTTACGTGTTATCGTAGTTACTAGTTACGTTACTTCTACGTAGTTACGTTACTATGACGTTACGGCTGAAGGATGGGCGTAAGTTTGAACCTCACTGTCCAGAGTTTCATATCACTTCTCTTTCAACACTTCTGCGTTGCAGGATATGTAGGACACCCTTTGTTTAACCTCAGGTACCATCACTGATTTGTAGTGTGAAATACGGAATGTCCACCACTGTTTGATGTGTTGCAGGACTCCCTCGAACACCTGGCGTTCACTCATTCTCAGTGTGAAATGTTTAAATTTCACCTCTGTTTTGGTTGTTAAGGCCAACTGAATCTCGTCCATCTCTTATCCGTGAAGATCCGGGGTAGCGTAGAGGAACTAAGGAGGAAACTGATCCAGTCTCAAAGATAGCCCTGGCTGATGTCCTATTACAAGTTCCACTGTGACACGTATGTGCTACACTTAGGTACTGGTACCCTTAGTTTTGTATATTCAGAACGGTTTCAGTAACTGCAGGTATTTACAGATGTTCATGCTTATCTGTGAAGATCGGACACTAATTTGCAATGCAGATGTTCATTTATGTCTCTTCCTCATGAAACTAAGAAGACCGGTTTTGATCCCCAGATGAGTTCAATGTGTGAGCCCCACGGTATATCCTGCCGTGATATTGTTGTAATATTGCCGAAAATGGCATTCAGCAAACTTGTCTCTTTCACTCCCTGTGCAGATCACGAAACTACCTGTAATACAAACATGGTTATGTTTTCTTGTGAAGAGACCCGTGAAGGTCCCAGGGTAGAATAGGCCTTCAGCAACCCATGCTTGCCATAAAAAGCGACTATGGGATCGGTCGTAAGGCTCGATGACTTGGTTGACACATGTCATCGATTCCCAAATGCGCAGATCGATGCTTATGTTGTTGATCACTGGATTGTCTGGTCCAGACTCGATTATTTTCAGATCGCCGCCATGTAGCTGGAATATTGCTGAATGCGGCGTAAAACGCAACTCACTCACTCACTCACTTGTTGTGAAGACCTACGTATCTCTGTTGATCATGTAATTAAAGCGACAATGGTCATTTTAATCTGATCAGTTCATAACTGGCGAATTAAACAAAGTAAACTTTATTATAAACATAGTTTCGTTTTGTCACCTTTTCCGCAGATGTCAAGTAGACGTTTAGCGTAACTGTGTCATCTGTTCGCATTCGCCCTGAAGATATAACTTGTAAGGACGATCCCTGCAAGACGGATGGTAACGTGTCAGTATTCTGAAAACGCACGAAGCATTTGAATTACATCACTATTTGATAAAGATTCATAAACACATGTCGTATCATCGTATCTCATGATGAGTCCTTGTAAATCGTTGGATGGCCCAGACCCGTCATACAGCTGTAATATGTTAGAGTGTGCTGCTAAGCATACAAACAGCTCCTAATATTATCAGGACTGTAAACCTTTCAACTAGGATTTCATATGGATGCAAAAAGAGCGTCTTCTTATCATCGTCAGCATGACTTGGATCGTCAGTCGTTCCCCCACCCACCCCGGGATATCCAGCTCAGAACTGGTCATCAGTAACTCATACTTGTCGTAAGAGACGACTACCGGGTTCGAGTGATCAGGATCGACTTGTTTGACACAGGTCCTCGCGTCCCACTTGCATAGAACGATGCTCATGCTGTTGATCACTGTATTGTCTGGTTCAGACTTGAATATTTACAGAACGCCGTCATATGGTTCGAAAATCGCAAAAGTGCGGAGTTAAACAACAAACAAACCAACAAAATCATCTGTAGCTCATGCTTTCAGCCACTTTCAGTCCAGTCTTTCTCTTTCACCTTCGATGTTGAATTTACTTCATATTCCATGCGAGAATGTTCTCGGGCCGCCTGTAGTTTCATCTTATCGAGGACACAGGAGTAGCATTTATTCTGTGAAACATATGAGTGATGTCTGTACAGTCGAGATCCGTTCATTAAGACAACAAAACGGCCTTTAATCTTACTCCTGGATGTTTCTGCAACGTTCGATTTACTGCTTTAATGATTTGGATTTAACGCTGTTTTTAATACGGTATTTAAGTTCGCATATTCCCCGACTCTTTGTAGGCTTAAAGACCAAGTCAGCGTCGGTCGAAGATGTTTCTTACTTCTGGATTATTAACAGAGCGACATTCACACTGTGGGGTTCGAACCACGACCACTTGTGACATCCAAAACGTAAACGCCAGGAGAATAACAAATCAAGTTACATTCGGTGCCAAAGTCTAACACGATCTGAAGTTATATGAATGGCTCACGAAATTAGTGATGACACTTCGCGAAGCACCAACGGTTACAGGGACATGACGGCAGACTACCTTCTGTTACGTTTATTAATTTGCGCCGTGACAAAAAGTATTAGAAATCCCACACTGACAAGTCTAAAATATTATGTGTGTATGTGGTTATGTGTGGTTGTGTGTGTGCGTGTGTACGTATGTGCGTGTGTGTGTGAGAGAGAGAGAGAGAGAGCGCACAACAACCAGCCTTAAGTATACACGTTTACTGATTCTTGACCATTCCAGCGAAGTATCGAAGCTTCGCAATCGGCAACAGTCAAAACACACCAATGGAAGGATGTAACTCAAAACGCTACCTTGAAGGCATGCCGCTAAAACATTATTACTTATGATACGAAATGTGACCCATAATAAGTATCACCAAATGGCAAATTGAACCCGGGTCTTCCGTGTGACGAGCGGACGCTTTAACCACTAGGCTACCCCACAGATCCCGATATCCATCGGAACACATACCACACGAGAACACTGTACACGGCCACAACCAACAGGCCTAGGCATTATTATAGATTTACACTTCAGATATGAAACCGAAATTGTTTGATTATCTCAGCGTCGAGATAAAGATTTGTGTCTGTGGCCATTGAAGCAAACCAGATGAAACTCCCTTATCAAGTAAAGAGAACGATTTTCATTTCATGCCTAACGTGAGCCGCTGTTGCAGTTGAAATGTATATAATGAATACCAATGTCCAAAACTGCAAGACAGCGGTAATAAAATAGAAATTGGTAAACTTGATTCATTAGATGAATAAAAAGATGGGCACTGAGCATTGTTAACATGGACGTGGTGATGTCGGCAGAGGTGAGTGGATGAAGACACGAATAGAATCCTTCACACTATTAACGCTGTAAGATGGGTAATGGTTGCCCCGCATGTTGAGGACCGGTGAAGGCAAAAATAATAGGCTGTAATACAGAATCTGACATACATAAATTTTCCTCTGTACGTGTATCACTTCTATTGCATTCAAATACTTTAAATGGCAATGGTGTTAATGAGTGAGTTTACAGTCGCCATGACGAGTATTCCAGCCATATCTCGGTTGTCGATTCCAGGTTGAGCTGATGCAGATCCAAGACACCTCATTGGTCAAACCCATGAACACGAGTATAATGCTGACACCATCTGATTTTCTGATTCAAAATGTCAAATACCTTAACAGTCTGTGTGTATACGAACATTAAGTTTACATGTATTTTCCAGATCTATCGATTATGTTTTTGAACCTCCGTCCAAATAGTGATAAAGAATTTCACCATGAACCAAATTTCAGTATACTAGTATATCAATCTGAAACACAAAGATTAACTTCAGGGGAGCAGTTACGTGTATTTCGGAGTAAAACATGTCATTTTCATGTAAGACCGTTTTGCTGTTCTTAATACGGTATCCAATGAGTGTTACTGATAAAGTGCGTGGGGATAATGCGGCGGCTCATCCAACAGCCTATCCAGTTCTGAGCGAGTGTATTCGTAATCTCTCATGTCTTTCAGTAATGTACCCATCACGAATGCTCACAAGAGTAATACAGGAGTGACAATAATGTACGAAGTCTTGTTTTTTCTATTACTTCTTAAATACCTACAATTATTAAAGAAAAAGGAATGTCATATGATTGTATTTTTTGATGTAAACCCTTCTGACCATTTTGTTTATTATATTTTCTATGCAATGTTAATCTTTAACCTCAATGGTGGTGGGTGTATTCTGAGTAACCAAGTTGTATTTGGGGCATTCAAAGGAATAATTATGAAGATCGTCGAGTGTCTTTCAAAAGCCGTTTTATACATATGAGCAGAGTGTCATGGGAGAACTGTTACGTCTGACCATGGGAGTGAGTGAGTGAGTTTAGTTTTACGCCGCACTCAGCAATATTCCAGCTATATGGCGGCGGTCTGTAAATAATCGAGTCTGGACCAGACAATCCAGTGATCAACAACATGAGCATCGATCTGCACAATTGGGAACCGATGACATGTGTCAACCAAGTCAGCGAGTCTGACCACCCGATCCCGTTAGTCGCCTCTTACGACAAGCTGAGTCGCCTTTTATGGCAAGCATGGGTTGTCTGACCATGGGAGGGAAGTTATGTCTGGCCATAGGAGTGAAGGCGTGTCTGAGCATGGGAGAACCGTCACGTCTGACCATGGGAAAGAAGTTATGTCTGGTCATAGGAGTGAAGACATGTCTGAGCATGGGAGAGACGTACGTCTGGCCATGGGAGTGAAGGCGTATCTGGTCATAGGAGTGAAGGCATGTCTGAGCATGGGAGAGACGTACGTCTGGCCATGGGAGTGAAGGCGTGTCTGGTCATGGGTGACCCGTATCATCTGACCATTGGAAAGAAGTTATGTCTGGCCATGGGAGTGAAGGCGTGTCTGGTCATGGGAGAGCCGTATCACCTGACTACTGGAAAGAAGTTATGTCTGGT
Organism: Haliotis asinina; assembly: GCF_037392515.1. Classification (NCBI taxonomy): domain Eukaryota; kingdom Metazoa; phylum Mollusca; class Gastropoda; order Lepetellida; family Haliotidae; genus Haliotis; species Haliotis asinina. Next base: position 12,204,190 of record NC_090284.1, read on the forward strand.
CATGGGAGTGAAGGCGTGTCTGATCATGGGAGAGTCGTATCATCTGACCATTGGAAAGAAGTTATGTCTGACCATGAGGGAGCCGTAATATCTGACCATGGTATAGAAGTCATGTCTGATAGTGGGAAACCGTCACATCTGGCCATGGGAAAAACCGTCACATCTGGCCATGGGAAAAACCGTCACATCTGGCCATGGCGGCATGACAGTATACGTCTCTCCACTGACACTGTGGTCGGCTGAGTGCTGAAGAAGTCTTTTCGATTGTAATCTGTCCGCTACTCAAGACCTCTCTCCACAGAGTAGCGGTAAATTAGTCTGCTGACAAATAGTCGCCCCGAGAGTTATAACACTTCACACCGACACGCCCTGACAACGCCTGTAATCAGTGTGTTGATTCACAGAGATGATCTCACCGCCGGAGGTGAGTAGTTCATCTTTCAACCAACACCCGGTGCCATCAGCAGTAAATCGTGATTCATGACACGTGGTCATGTTCCAGTCAGAATTACACAATTCACTCAGTCATTTTGCCTTTGTAGAAATGATTTATGATTATAGAAAGTTTTCACTAGTTTTATTCAAACTGACTTGTTTGGTGACACGCCTTGTCAGCACCTATGTTCAGTATATTGAGTTTGCCGGTACTGAAAACCCTGACAAATCCTGTATTAAGTGAATTGTATTACACTGGACGATACACACATGCCTCCAATACTCTCTATCAAAGGCAGGTAGGGATACATACAATTTTCGGCAAGGTGCTAAGTCCTCAAACACCAGACACAAGGACTTACTCAACAAAGTAACCCATAAACAAAACACTTAAACTTTTCCATCTAATTAATGATGTGTGCAAAATCTGAGAATATGAAAAGCAAAATATAACATCAGAGTTGTCTTTCATACTGTCTGTATTGTCTTTCGTCTTTTCTGTCTCTACTTATGTTAATGAGATGGGACCCAGAGATACACGTCATGTAAATATGTTCGTGAGAACTCAAATAACACGTGTTCCATATGATTTGACAAAGAGGGGAGTGGAATTAGATTGGTGGTCTCACACACAGTACCATGCCGTGATGAGATCTGAAATGAAATCATTCCAGCCTGGAACCCGGCCCACGGAGAGCTTGTCCGTGCCGATTGTCTTCTACGAAGGTTCACCTATCGCTTATCATGTTGTATCAATAATATAGAAACGCCAAATCAGGCATATGGCACATGGTTCTTGGGGCAAGAGGACACCCATCAGCAATGCTCGTATTGTGTATCCTCAAGAGGATGGGGCATATTCATGGCGAGGCTTCAAAATATCACGAGCAGAAATCATCAATATTTGAAAACCCTCGTCTTTTGCAACAGTTAATCCTGGGACCTAAGTTCATTGTGTTACCACTCTGTTTCCGACTCTGGAGACACAGTCCTGGTTTCAAATCCGAATTCACATCACGATCCAGTAATTAGAAGAACCCGTTTTCACACCACTTAGGGAAATTAGTCCGCGACGCCATCAGGGGAGGGCATAGATCCGATAGGGTAAGCGCAGTCATTACCGACAATGTTTCAAACAGGGCAAGACCTCGTTCTTATGCACTCAATGCTATACCTCTCTCACTTCTCCTCATTGATTCTCGTGATGTTTCAACCATCCATGAAACGTCAGGAATTCGTTCTTACATTTCAACCTTTCATCACATTGATAGCTGTCTAACCCTGTGAAACTCTCAACCATTTATCATTCCCACCGATTAAGGGATCCCAACTCACAAAAACAAGAATGAAAGATGTTTCCTCGTACCTACCGATCCTCTTCGGTGCTGAAATAGTCGACTATCGGCTCCGTATGCTGAAGCGTGTTGAGATAAGCGTATTCCCCAGCATTTCCCATTGACTTATGGCAAAGTCCTCTTCTGTCATTACAGCTACGATTTACATATGACCTCCGTTTACTGCACGAATATCAAGGAGAGGAATCGCCTAAAAAGACCGCAATAAATGTTCAAAGAGTGTTTTATGTGTATTTTTTTCAAGTGCGTCATTCTGGCATCAAGCCTCTGATTTAGACCGGAGCGATCTCTTAACGAACGCGTTTCTTTGACATGCAAATGTTACGACTCCAGATATGTCATCCCCAACTGCTTCATTTGATTATTCATGACTGCTGACGTCATAGTTACATGTTATCGCATAGGTAGTCTATGTAAACATACTGGTCGGTGATTATAATTTGTGCCTCTTGTATAGGAAATAATTGGAGCTGTTGAAGGGTACTGCTGATCCACAAAGCGTTCGCAATGTTATGCGTTATCGTTACTGAACAGTTTGTCATAGGTTTACGAATGGCGTAGAGCTACGAATGCTTTGTGTCTTGCAAGTTGTACGTTACTATGACGTTACGACTGAAGGATGGGTGTAACTGTGAACATCATTGTGCACAGTTTCATATCACACGTCTTTCAGGGTGTGTTGCAGGACATGTAGGACATCCTTTGTGGGACCCCAGGTATCAATGTATGATTTTCAATGTGAACTATTAAATATCCACCACTGTTTCGTGTGTTGCAGGACATCTTCAAACACCTGGTGTCACCACTCATTGTCAAATGTTTAAATTTTACCTGTGGGTTGGTTGTTAAGGTCAACTGAATAACTTCCATCTCTGATCCGTGAAGATCCGGGGTAGTATAGGTCTGTTCGGTGCTCATGCTGTTGATCACTGGATTGTCTGGTCCAGGCTCGTTTATTTATATACCGCCACCATATAGCTGGAATATAGCTGACGGTGGCGTAAAACTAAACTCACTCACTCACCTCACTCCATCTCTCGCGGTTATGATGAATATCTATCATGTCATTGAATACGGAATATGTCTATGTAGCAGAGTTTAGTTGTAAGAGCTTGATCCCAATCCGTTTCATTTGAACAAATTATATAGAACTAAACTTAATATTCAGCATCGTGTTTGGTGCTCGCCCTTAAACATTTGGTCCAAGGTTTACGAGACGGATAAGCCTACATGTCACGCCTTTGGTTTATGAAAGACAAACGCTGCACGCGGCCTAGAATTTCGAAGATCTCTTAGAGCTAAGATAGCCATAAGTTAATGCTAATATATGGAACTTACAACTATCTTAGCGCCAAGAGGAATTCAACCTCAGCCCTATACCTCGATCCCAAACATGCCCATTTATAGCCCCTACTCGCCCTATAAATGACGTAGACACGACATCGGATGACGTACGCATACACGAAGTCCGTGGCTGATGTCCTATTGCACGTTTCACTGTGACACGTAATTAGCTGTACCATATGTGCTACACATTGGTAATGGTACCTGTCGTTTTGTATTTTCAGAAAGGCTTTAGTGACTGACTGCAAATATTTACATATGTTCGTGTTTATCAGTGAGGATCGGAAACTAATTTACAGTGGAGATGTCCATTTTTGTCTCTGTCTTATTAAACTAAGGAGACTATAGAAATGTCTATGTAATTGTCTGTGCTGATCCTACATAGGGGTAGCCCTGTGATTAAAGCGTCCACTCGTCACGCCGAAGGCAGGGTTTGATGCCCAGATGAGTACAATGTGTGAAGTCTCGCCTTATATCCCGCCGTCATAATACTGTAATATTGAAGAGAGCGGCAGCATTGCTAAAAGTTTCTCTTTCATTTACTGTGCATATCACGAAGCTATCTAGGCTATGCACATGTTTATGTTTATTGGGCAGACCTATAGATCTCTGCAGGTCATGTAATTAAGATGGCTATGAAAATGTTCATTTCAATCTGATCAATTCATCACGAATAAACAAAACAAAGTACAGTTTGTAATAAACACATATTCGGGTTTTTTTTTCGCTTTTTCGCAGATTTCAAGGAGACGTTTAGTTTAACTGCGTCATCTGTTAACAATCGCCCCGAAGCTTTGATTTGTACGGACGATCCCTGCAAGACGGGTGGTAACGAGTAGAAATTCAAGATGAAATGATATCACTATTTGACAATGATTCATTAATACATGCTCTGTCATCGTATCTCATGATGAGTCATTGTAAATCACAGGATTGCCAAGACTCGATTATTTAAAGACTGTCGTCACACAATAATATTGAAGAGTGCGGCGCTACACACACAAACAAATATGTGCATGCTCATAATTCAATGAGAACTGTATAACTGACTTTTAACAGACATTTCGAATTGATGATAACAGTGTTTGTGACTGTTATTTATGTTATTTAACAGATAAGTCAATGCTATTTGGTATTTGTTATATCCGGCAGATGATGTTGGCTCTCGGTGGGCACTGCCGTGTAGAACTGATCCAACTGATCAAACTATACTGATCTCACGATGACAAAATGGATTGGAATGTCAGGTTGCGTTCCTATCATCGTCAGGATGACGTGGATCATTCGACGGTAATCTGTGAAGATCCGGCTTCTTCAGAAACCCATACTTGTCGTAAGTAGCGACAAACGGGACCAGGTGGTCAGGCTCGCTGACTTGGTCTATAGACTCTACTTATAGACCGCCGCAATATAGCTGGAATATTGCTGAGTGTGGCGTCAAACAATAAACCAACCAACCAAATCCTCAGGTCGCTCATACGTTCAACCACTGGTTGGGTCTATACTTGCGAGAATGATTTCGGACCGCCTGTAGTTTCATCTTATCGGGGTCACTGGAGTAGCGTATTATCTGAGAGGCATATGAGTGATGCTTCTGAAAACTGTCTCTACAGTCCATTAAGACAACAAAATGGGCTTTCAATCTCACTCCTCATGGATGTTTCTACAGCGTTCGATTTACTGCTTTAATGGGTTGGATTTAGCGTTGTTTTTAATATGGTATTTATGTTCACATATTCCTCGACTCTTGTAGGCTGAAAGACCAAACCAGCACCGGTCGAAGATGTTTGGTTTTGTTTTGTTTTTTTTTTATTATTAAGAGAGCGACAATCACAATGTGGGGGTCGACAAGTGGTGACATCCGAATCGTATACGTCAGCAGAATAAGAAATCATGTTTACCTGCAAAAATAGATTACATTCAGTGTCAAAATCTAACACGCTCCGAAGGTGGTTTTATGAATGGCTCACAGAATTAGTGATGACACCTCGCGAAACCCCAACGGCTACAGGGACATTTAGGCAGGCTGCCCTTAAACATGACGTACATTGTGTAAGACATACTCTTCATCCTTCTGGAAGCCATTGAAAGAAAGTGAGCAAATTCTGTAATTGGGCATTGTTGAACCAGGCAAAAGGTATCAGCATAGGTCAGAATGTCTGAGGCATCCAAAACTAACAGATGGCGCCACCAGAGGAGCCTGAATAAAGCATAAAACAGATAACTTTCAAACGTGTACAAACAAGAATTGACAAGCTCAGTATCCCCTACATTCTGTTACGTGAATGTAGGAACCTCTGTCAAAACTGATATCCATCTGCAATATCACTGCGTGGAAAACAGAAATGGTGTACCCACATGTCGAATAGAACCCGGGTCTTCGGTGTGAAGAGCGGACGCTTTAACCACTAGGCTAACACCACCACCACTACCCCCCACACACAAACTCCCATGGTATCCCATGGGGGTTACTGATTAACGGTGCATGGGGTATACTGCTACGGTTGATCAAACAGCCTATCCAGTTCTGAGCGAGTGTATTCGTAATCTCTCATGTCTTTCAGTAATATACCCACTTCTCTCGAACTGGCACGAGTCCTCACAAGAGTGATGCAGGAGTGAAAAAAACGTATTTGTTTCCTGTTACATCTTTAAAAAACGACCATTATTAAAGAAAACATATTGTCATGGTTTCTTTTGAAGCAAACCTTCAGACCATTTCGTTTACCATATCTTCTATTATTTTGAATATTTAGCTTCTGTGGTGGTGGGTATATTCTGGGTAATCACGTTATATTACGGGTATTTAATGGGAAAATGATGAAGATCGTCGAGATGCTTTCAAAAGCAGTTTTATACCTATGAACAGAGTGCCGTAGGGAACCGCCACGTCTGGCCATGGGAGAGAAGTTACGTCTGGCCATGGGAAAGAAGGCATGTCTGGTCATGGGAGGACCATAATATCTGGTCATGGGAGAGCCGTATCATCTGGCCACAGGAAAGAAGTCACGTCTGGCCATGATAGAACCGTAATATCTGCAGTCACATATCTGAAGTCACATCTGACTACGGAGAACCGTCGCATCCGGCCATGGGGGCATGTCAGTATACGTCTCTCCACTACCTCTATGGTCCGCAAAGTGACCGGGAAGTCTTCTAGATCGTAATCTGTCCGTACTCATGACTTGTGTTCGCCACAGAGTAGCGTTAAATTAGTCTGCTGACAAATGGGCGCCCCGAGAGTCATAATGTTTATCGCTGTCCACACCGCTACACCAACACTTCACACCGACGCGCCCTGACAATGCCTGTATTCAGTGTGTTGATTCACAGACATGATCTCAACGCCGGAGGTGAGTAGCTTTGGGACTGCACAAAATAAGAAAATTACTATCTTCCCTGTAATAAATCAAAGGGTCGTAAAAGCGTATCCTGGTCGTTGGGTCAACAAACTGTAAATGCATACATTGACGCTCTTGGGATTCCATTGTCTACACCAGAAAGAGGTTCAATCTACAAGGACAATTTCCTGAAGTTTTCAAATAAGAAAGCCGATGCTTTAAACTTCGATGACATTTTCAGACAAAAAGGTTTCCCAAATGTTCGATTAATTTGAAACTTCAGGAACAACCAATGCCATATTCCTATTACAGAAAACACAATTTCACCGTCGCTGTTCACTTACACGAGGTAGCCTGTGTTATGTATTCCACTACCTACACTTGCTGCCAAGAACCATTGCACTGCAGAACCTTAAAGATCCGGTTTGGTATGGGCCTTCGTCAACACATGCTTGTCGCAGGAGAAGGCATCTGGCGGTCAAAGTCACTGACTTCGTTGACATCGAGTGTCAAATGCAAACGATGCTCACGACGTCAATCACTGGTCTAAGATTGAATACTTACAGACCACCTTCACATTGAATACTGCAAGGTTGGGCGTTCAACAAAGAAACAAACAATCGTCACCATCGTAGTCCTATAATGACTGGATAATTCTTCATTGTTGACATATATTCGAATATGGCACAAATATATTGAACACACTCCTGCCAACTAATATCCTAAAATGAAAACTCGTTACTGTAAAAACATTTGCCGAAAACGTGGGTCAAACAAAAAGATGCTCCCTTGAATATATTTCAGTGTGTTATAGTAGTGTGTGAGTTTGTCACTGGTCGATTACACAACTTTAAAAGAGGAAAGGGAACTGGAATAATCCGATTCTGTCCGCACTACAGTTTATAGTTATTCCCATGGCAAGGCCTGTTTGTAAGCATCAACAGAGTGATCTTTTTTTACAACCTCGTGTAAGTACCATAACAAGTATAAGACTAGGCAACAGTGCTGCCCACCTTTGAGGAAACAACCTGGGAACATGTCCATTCCTTTTAGCCACTATTTTGCACTGAATTCCACAAGTTCAATAAGAATCATTTCCATGAAAAATATGATCCCTTCTCAAAGAATTGTCGCAACCGTTAACGCAAACACGAAAGGGTTTTCTGAATGTTCACAAAGGAATTGAAACAAGTGGAACTGGTGAATTTTTTTTTAAACTCCAAGAGTTTACAGAATTTGTGCAGTCTTCGACTAAAGCCCACTTCAGTTACATGTCACATCAGTTACAAAAGCAGAAGGTAGTGTCATGACCGCTGGACGTTAGTGCAGGAAAGTAGTCATCCCATGGAGCACCATGGGTACATCCTTCTTCCTGTCTTCTGGATATGATTCAAACTTTTGTAAGGACGTTTAACGAGTGCTTGGGGTAAAAGAATGAACTTATATCGCCCAACAGCCATCAAATGGCTGTTTCTCTTGCATTGATTTACCAACCTGAAGAAGAATTAGAGAAAGCATTGAAGCTACCTAATATACCTCGCATTCGGAATTATGGATTAGATTCAGAGTGGCTCAAAGTACTCCACACGTGTAGAGGGCAAGGGAGGACGACTTCAGCTTCCGTGTAGTCAACCTTGTCTTCATGTCCTACCTAGCATCTTCAGCCTATACGTCTACATTTCACAACAATTAAGTGTATGATTACACGATGTCATTTAGAATGTGGACAAATGCAACATATGTCCTATTTGGGATTTCCACAAGTGGAAGTCGCGGTGGCTGAGCGGCTGTGCGCTGGCGATTAGGTGCCTGACTCTGAGGGTGCGGGTTCGACTCCCGGATGGGACTCAACCAAACAAGTACTAGAATTTGTACTTTACTAAGAAAGTGAAATCTCAAAAATGACATTTTAGATGTAATTAAGCATGCTCTTCTAACCGATCTACATGACATAGGTGAATAGTATTTCCAAATCTGGTCATGACAGAAAATTGTCAGAGACAGTTATTTATGTCATCTTGATTCCATATGTCTGGAAACGATGGGGTAGCCTACTGGTTAAAGCATTCGCTCATCACATTCAAGACCAGGGTTCATTTACCCACATGAGTACAACGTGTATTTCTAGCCGTGATATTGCTGGAAAATTGCTAAAAGTGGTGTAAAAATACATTCACTCACTCACCCACTATGCTACACAGTTTCTCCCTTTACATGTGTTTGTGACATGTACTGCGTGGGGCAAGATAGTTCATAGTGCCATCAGCAATAAATCGTGACTCACAACACACACTCATGTTCCAGTCATTACACATTTCACTCAGTCATTTTGCCTTTGCGGAAATGATTTATGATTATAGAAAACTTTCACGTGTTTCATTCAAACTGTCTTGTTTGGTGACACGCCTTGTCAACGCTTATGTTCAGTATATTGAGTTTGCCGATACCGAACACCCTGACAAATGCTGTATTAAGTGAGTTGTATTACACTGGATCATACACACATGTCTTCAATACTCTCTATCAAAAGTAGGCATTGATACATACAAGTGTCGGCAAGGTGCTAAGTCCTCAAACACAAGACACAAGGACTTACTCAACAAAGTAACGCATGAACAAACCATTTTAACTTTTCCATCTAATTAATGATGTTTGCAAAATCTGAAAATATGAAAAGCAAAATATAACACCAGAGTTGTCTTTCATACTGTCTGTATTGTCTTCCGCCTTTTCTTTCTCTACTTATGTGAAGGAAATGAGACCCAAAGATACACGTCATGTAACAATGTTCGTGAGAACTCAGATAACACAAGTTCCATATGATTTGACAAAGAGGGGAGTGGAATTAGATTGGTGGTCTCACAACAGTACCATGCCGTGATGAGATTTCAAATGAAATCATTCCAGCCTGGAACAAGGCCCATGGAGAGCCTGCACGTGCCGATTGTCTTCTACGAAGGTATTTCTATGGCTTATCATGTTGTATCAATAATATAGAACCGTCAAATCAGACATATGGCACATGCGTCTTGGGGCAAGAGGACATCCATCAGTAATGCTCGTATTGTGTATCCTCAAGAGGATGGGACATATTCATGGTGAAGCTTCAAAATATCACGAGCAGAAACCATCAATATTTGAAAACCCTCGTCTTTTGCAACAGCTAATCCTGGGACCTAAGTTCATTGTGTTACCACTCTGTTTCCGACTCTGGAGACACAGTCCTGGTTTCAAATCCGAATTCACATCACGATCCAGTAATTAGAAGAACCCGTTTTCACACCACTTAGGGAAATTAGTCCGCGACGCCATCAGGGGAGGGCATAGATCCGATAGGGTAAGCGCAGTCATTACCGACAATGTTTCAAGCAGGGCAAGACCTCGTTCTTATGCACTCAATGCTATACCTCTCTCGCTTCTCCTCATTGATTCTCGCGATGTTTCAACCATCCATGAAACGTCAGGAATTCGTTCTTACATTGCAACCGTTCATCACATTGATAGCTGGCTGACCCTGTGAAACTCTCAACCATCTATCATTCCTACCGATTAAGTGTAATTCTCTGATGATAATTGGAAAGGGATCCCAACTCACAAAAACCAAAATGAAAGATGTTTCCTCGTATCTACCGATCCTCTTCGGTGCTGAAATAGTCGACTATCGGCTCCGTATGCTGAAGCGTGTTGAGATAAGCGTATTCCCCAGCATTTCCCATTGACTTATGGCAAAGTCCTCTTCTGTCATTACGGCTACGATTTACATATGACCTCCGTTTACTACACGAATATCAACGAGAGGAATCGCCAAAATAGACCGCAATAAATGTTCAAAGAGTGTTTTATGTGTGTGGGGTTTTTTTTTTCGAGTGCGTCATTCTGGCATCAAGCCTCTGATTTAGGCTGGAGCGATCTCTTAACGAACGCGTTTCTTTGACATGCAAATGTTACGACTCCAGATATGTCATCCCCAACTGCTTCATTTGATTATTCATGACTGCTGACGTCATAGTTACATGTTATCGCATAGGTAGTCTATGTAAACATACTGGTCGGTGATTATAATTTGTGCCTCTTGTATAGGAAATAATTGGAGCTGTTGAAGGGTACTGCTGATCCACAGAGCGTTCGCAATGTTATGCGTTATCGTTACTGAACAGTTTGTCATAGGTTTACGAATGGCGTAGAGCTACGAATGCTTTGTGTCTTGCAAGTTGTACGTTACTATGACGTTACGACTGAAGGATGGGTGTAACTGTGAACATCATTGTGCACAGTTTCATATCACACGTCTTTCAGGGTGTGTTGCAGGACATGTAGGACATCCTTTGTGGGACCCCATAGTTACATGTTATCGCATGGGTAGTCTATGTAAACATACTAGTCGGTGATTATAATTTGTGCCTCTTTTAGAGGAAATAATATAATTGAAGATGTGCCAGGGTACTGCTGTGATCCACAGAGCGTTCGTTATGCATTATCTTTACTGAACAGTTACGAGGTACGAACGCTTGATGGCTTGTAAGTTGTACGTTACTATGACGTTATGACTGAAGGATGGGTGTAACTTTGAACCTCATTGCCCACAGTTTCATGTCACTTCTCTTTCAACACTTCTGTGTTGCAGGATACGTAGGACACCCCAGGTGACATCACTGATGATTTTCAGTGTGAAATGCTTAATATCCTCCACGGTTTTGTGTGTTGCATTACTTCTTCCAACACCTGGTGTCATCACTCATTTTCATTGCGAAATGTTTAAATTTGACCACTGATTTAGTTCTTAAGGCCAACTGAATCACTTCCATCTCTGAAGATCCGTGAAGATCCGGGGTAGCATAGGTCTTCAGCAACCCATTCTTGCCACAAAAGCCGACTATCCTATGGATCGCGTGCTCAGGTTCGCTGACTCGGTTGACATAGTCATCGGTTCGATCCTCATGCTGTCGATAACTGGATTGTCTCGTTCAGACTCGATTATTTACAAACTGTCATCATAAAGCGGGAATATTGCTGACTTCGGCATAAAACTAAACTCACTCACTCACACTCACTTCAATCTTTGGCGGTTATGCCGAATATCTATCATGTGATAGACGATACACGTCTATGTGGCAGAGTTTAGTTGTAAGAGCTTGATCCCAATCCATTTCACTTGAATAAATTATATAATACTAAACTGAATATTCAGCATCATATTTGGTGCTCGCCCTTAAACATTTGGTCCAAGGTTTACGAAGCTGATCAGACTCACATGTCACACCTTTGGTTCATGAAAGAGAAACGCTACACATGGTCTAGAATTTCGAAGCTCTCTTAGCGCTAAGATAGTCATAAGTTAATGCTAATATATGGAACTTACGACTGTCTTAGCTCGAAGAGCGCCTCAACCTCAGCCCTATACCTCAAATCCAAACATCCCCATTTACATGGCCATATTCGCCCAATATTGAGGTAGACACGACATCGGATGACGTACGCATACACGAAGTCCGCGCAAACAACGTGAACTGTCTTCAACAGATGTGATCGGCATCTTCATGTCCTGTTTGCTACATGTGCTGACTACATTGCTCTCTGACAGGTGCACAGAACATCTCAGGAGGAAACTGTGATCCAGTCTCAAACATAGCCGTGGCAGAATCTAACTGTAAATTAGCTGTACACTATGTGCTACACATTGGTAATGGTACCTGTCGTTTTGTATTTTCAGAAAGGCTTTAGTGTTCGTGTTTATCAGTGAGGATCGGAAACTCATTTACAGTGGAGATGTCCATTTACGTCTCTGTCTCATTAAACTAAGGAGACTATAGAAATGTCTATATAATTGTCTGTGCTGATCCTGCATAGGGGTAGCCCTGTGATTAAAGCGTCCACTCGTCACGCCGTAGACGGGGTTTGATGCCCAGATGAGTACAATGTGTGAAGTCTCGCTGTACATCCCGCCGTCATAATACTGTTTCTCTTTCATTTACTGTGCATATCACGAAGCTATCTAGGCTATGCACATGTTTATGTTTTTTGGGCAGACCTATAGATCTCTGCAGGTCATGTAATTAAGATGGCTATGAAAATGTTCATTTCAATCTGATCAATTCATCACGAATAAACAAAACAAAGTACAGTTGGTATTAAACACCGATTCGTTTTGTTTTTCGCTTTTTCGCAGATTTCAAGGAGACGTTTAGTTTAACTGCGTCATCTGTTAACAATCGCCCCGAAGCTTTGATTTGTACGGACGATCCCTGCAAGACGGGTGGTAACGAGTAGAAATTCAAGATGAAATGATATCACTACCTGACAATGATTCATTAACACATGCTCTGTCATCGTATCTCATTATGACTCATTGTAAATCACAGGATTGCCAAGACTCGATTATTTAAAGACTGTCGTCACGCAGCTATAATATTGTACGGGGTGGCACACATACAAACATGCTCATAATTTAATGAGAACTGTATAACTGACTTTTAGCAGAGATTTCGAATGGATGATGAAAGGGTTTGTCGCTGACTATTTATGTTAATGTTATTTAAAGGCCACATGCAACCAAAAAATCAAACATAATTAAAACACAATTCTCACTTATTCGTGACATATAATATACATTGTAAACAAGCAAACAAACAAATAAACACAATTATAAGCGTACAATTGCGATTCAAAAGTGCAATATTTTGTACTTGGGCTTACTTCCCTCGAAACGAAGCCCTTGGGAGACCGAACCTAGTTCTAGCGGGCGGGTATGCACTCAAGTGTAACGACGGCTTCCGATTGGTTGGTTCTTTTGATGATACGCTGAGGGCTTGTTGTGTGAAAAGAACAGGCAGATGATCTGTTTGATGGGCATTTTAGAAGTATGGCGAGACACAAGAAACTAAGATTCTTTATGGATAATAACTTCTTTTATTGTACTTGATGCGTCGTTTCAGTGTGGATTCAAATGCCGTTGTCAAACAAAATCATATACACTAGAAGACGTCGTTATCCATAAAGAATGTATATAGTGATGTTGGGTTTTATAAAAACATATTCTCTGAATTTGCGTTCGAGCCAATCAAAAATCATCTCAGTAGAGATGGTAAACTACTGCATGGCTGGAATCTGTCATTCATCCAAATACAAAGCAGGACTTGAAACTGACAAGTGTTTGCACCAGTTTCCGTCAGATCCGGTCATCCGAAAAAAATGGATGTAGTTTGTTTGCAACCCACAGACATGAAAATATGTCATGTGCACAAGTATCATACCTACATAATTACATAATGTGGCAGAGACAGGACTCGGGTGCACGAGTCATAAATCAATTTATTTTGTTTAAGGCGTATGGAATGAGAGGTGTTAAGTTCAAAGTGCACGTGGTCAATGACAACAGACTGTGTACTGCATATTGTCTATAGCAGACAGGCAGGCAAACATATAGGTGTCAATAAACCGGACATTGAGCTTTCTCTGTGACAGAGGCTGCTTACTACAATCAACAAGTCTTTTTATGTAACGAGTAGATTATTTACTTGTTTGTGTACACAACCAAGATTAGACTACAGCTCACGAGCTTATACTCCGGGCATGCGTACTATTTCAAGCTCCGCGAACCTATTCACTGCGCATGCGTTATGGGCGCAGCGCAGCATAGCTTTTGAAACCACTTTTCCCCCAGCGCTGGGGGAAATTTAGTGAATCGTTTGAACTCTGATTTCGCGGGCTCTTTTTCCATCGCGTTTTTTGCAACTTTATTGGTTGAATTGGCATTTTTGATGATTTGTTTCGGTAGGTGCATACCGAAAGGTATCAGAATCTACAAAGTTGTGTTTTACGTTGCATGTGACCTTTAAGAGTCATTTGGTATTTGTTATATCTGGCAGATGATGGTGGCTCCGGGTAGAACTCATCCACGTCAACCTATACTGATCTCACGATGACAAAATGGATTGGAAAGTCAAATTGCGTTCCTATCATCGTCAGGATGACGTGGATCATTCAACGGTACTCTGTGAAGATCCGGCTTCTTCCGAAACCCATACTTGTTATAATGGGCGACAAACGGGGCCGGGTGGTCAGGCTCGCTGTCTTGGTTGACGCATGTCACCGTATCCCACATGTGTAGACCGATGCTCATGTTGTTGATCACTGGATTGTCTGTTCCAGACTCGATTTATAGACCGCCGCAATATAGCTGGAATATTGCTGAGTGTGGCGTCAAACAATAAACCAACCAACCAATTCCTCACGTCGCTCATACTTTCAACCACTGGTTGGGTCCATACTTGCGAGAATGTTCTCGGAACGCCTATAGTTTCATTTTATCGGGGTCACTGGAGAAGCGTTTTATCTGAGAGACATATGAGTGATGCTTCTGAAAAATGTCTTTATATTCGAGATCCGTCCATTAAGACAACAAAATGGGCTTTTAATCTCACTCCTCATGGATGTTTCTACAGCGTTCGATTTACTGCTTTAATGGGTTGGATTTAACGCTGTTTTTAATACGGTAGTTAAGTTCGCATATTCCTCGACTCTTTGTAGGCTGAAAGACCAAACCAGCACCGGTCGAAGATGTTTGTTATTTTTGGATCATTAAGAGAGCGACAATCACATTGTGGGGTTCGACAAGTGGTGACATCCGAAACGTAAACGCCAGTAAATAACAAATCCTTAAACATGACGTACATTGTGTAAGACATACTCTTCATCCTTCTGGAAGCCATTGAAAGAAAGTGAACGATGACAGGGACTTCTGTAATTGGGCATTGTTGAACCAGGCAAAAAGTATCAGCATAGGTCATAATGTCAGAGGCATCCAAAACTAACAGATGGCGCCACCAAAGGAACCTGAATAAAGCATAAAACAGATAAAATTGTATAACTTTCAAACGTGGATGCTGTAGTGTACAAACAAGGATTGGCAAGCTCAGTATCCCCTACATTCTATTCCTTGAATATATGAACCTCTGTCAAAACTGATATCCATTCGCAATATCACCGCCTGGAAAACAGAAATGGTGTACCCATATGTCGAACCCGGGTCTTGGGTGTGACGAGCGAACGCTTTAACCACTAGGCTACCCCACAGATCCCGATATCCATCGGAACACATACCACACGAGAACACTGTACATGGCAACAGGCCTAGGCATTATTATAGGTTCACACTTCAGATATGAAACCGAAATTGCTTGATTATCTCAGCGTCGAGATAAAGATTTGTGTCTGTGGCCACTGAAGCAAACCAGATGAAACTCCCTTATCAAGTACAGAGAACGATTTTCATTTCATGCCTAACGTGAGCCGCTGTTGCAGTTGAAATGTATATAATGAATACCAATGTCCAAAACTGCAAGACAGCGGTAATAAAATAGAAATTGGTAAACTTGATTCATTAGATGAATAAAAAGATGGGCACTGAGCATTATTAATATGGACGTGATGATGTCGGCAGAGGTGAGTGGATGAAGACACGAATAGAATCCTTCACACTATTAACGATGTAAGATGGGTAATGGTTGCCCCACATAATGAGGACTGCGAAGGCAAAAATAACAGGCTGTAATACAGAAGCCGACATACATACTTTTTCTTCTTTACGTGTATCACTTCTATTGCATTCAAATACTTTAAATGACAACGGTGTTAATGAGTGAGTTTACAGTCGCCATGACGAGTATTCCAGCCATATCTCGGTTGTCGATTCCAGATTGTGCTGATGCAGATCCAAGACACTCGCCTCATTGGTGAAACCCATGTGACATCATCTGAATTTCTGATTGAAAATGTCAAATACCTTAACAGTCTGTGTGTTTACGAACGTTTGCGATGTATTTTCCAAGACATTTTGATGTAAGAACGTTTTGTTGTCCTTAATACGGTATCCCATGGGTGTTACTGATTAACGGTGCATGGGGTATACTGCTGCGGTTGATCAAACAGCATATCCAGTTCTGAGCGAGTGTATTCGTAATCTCTCATGTATTTCAGTAATGTACCCACTTGTCTCGAACAGTCACGAATGCTCACAAGAGTAATACAGGAGTGACAATAACGTACCTGTTTTTCTATTACCTCTTAAATGCCTAAAATTGAATGTCATCGTATCTTTTGATGTAAACTTTTCTGACCATTTCGTTTATTATATCTTCTATTTAATGTCTCCATGGAAGAGACGTTCCGTCTGGTCATAGGAGTGAAGGCATGTCTGGGCATGGGAGAACCGTCACGTCTGACTATGGGAGAGAAGTTATGTCTGGCCATAGAAGTGAAGGCATGTCTGGGCATGGGAGAACCATAATATCTGGCCATGGGAGAACCGTCACATCTGGCCATGGGAAAACCGTCACATCTGACCATGGGAAAACCGTCACATCTGGCCATGGGGGCATGTTAGTATACGTCTCTCCAAGGACACTATGGTCGACAGAGTGACGGAGTCTTCTCGATTGTAATCTGTCCGCTACTCACGACCTGTCTCCACAGAGTAGCGTTAAATTAGTCTGCTGACAAATAGGCGCCCCGAGAGTTATAACACTTCACACCGACACGCCCTGACAACGCCTGTATTCAGTGTGTTGATTCACAGACATGATCTCAACGCCGGAGGTGAGTAGCTTTGGGATTGCACAAAGTAAGAAAATTACTATCTTCCCTGTAATAAATCAAGGGGTCGTAAAAGCTTATCCTGGTCGTAAGGTCAACAAACTGTAAATGCATACATTAACGCTCTTGGGATTCCATTGTCTACACCAGAAAGAGGTTCCATCTACAAGGACAATTTCCTGAAGTTTTCAAATAAGAAAGCCGATGCTTTAAACTTCGATGACATTTTCAGACAAAAGGTTTCCCAAATGTCCGATTAATTTGAAACTTCAGGAACAACCAATGCCATTTTCCTATTACAGAAAACACAATTTCACCGTCGCTGTTCACTTACACGAGGTAGCCTGTGTTATGTATTCCACTACCTACACTTGCTGCCAAGAACCATTGCACTGCAGAACCTTAAAGATCCGGTTTGGTTTGGGCCTTCATCAACATATGCTTGTCGCAGGAGAAGGCATCTGGCGGTCAAAGTCACTGACTTGGTTGACATCGTGTGTCAAATGCAAACGATGCTCACGACGTCAATCACTGGTCTAAGACTGTAAATACAGGCTCTCTTCTCATTGAATATTGCAAGGTGGCGCGATCAAAGAAGAAACAAACAATCGTCTGCTATCAACATCTTAGTACTCTAATGACAATAGGGAACAAATATATTGAACGCACTCCTGCCTGCCAACTAATATTCTAAAATTTAAACCCGTTATTGCAGAAACGTGCCGAAAACATGGTTCAAAAGAAAAGATTCTCCTTTGAATATATTTCAGTGTGTTCAGTGTTTGAATTTGTCCTGGTCGATTACACAACTTTGAAAGAGGAAAAACAAGAATTATCCGACTGTGTCCCTGTCTGGCTGCACTACAGTTTGTAGTTTTTCCCATGGCAAGGCCTGTATGTAAGCATCAACAGAGTGATCAACCTGGGAACATGTCCATTCCTCTTTGCTACTATTTTGCACTGAATTCCACAAGTTCAATAAGAATCCTTTCTCAAAGATTAACCGTAACCGTTAACGCAAACACGGAAAGATTTTCTTTATACTCTCAAAGGAATTGAAACAATTGGAACTGATGTATTTTTTAAAAACTTTAAGAGTTTACTGGAATTTTTACAAAACCAGAAAGCCGTGTGATGACCGCTGGACATTAGTGCAGGGAAGTAGTCATCCCACAGGGCACCAGGGTGCCTCCTCCTTTCTCAGTGGTTCTTTCTGTCTTCTGGATATGATTCAAAACTTCTCAAGGGAATTTTTGTAAGGACGTTTAACGAGTGTTGGGGGTAAAAGAATAACCTTATATCCCAATAACCTGAAGAAGAATTAGAGAAACCAATCATGCTACCTAATCTGCCTCACATTCAGAATCATACATTAGATTCAGAGTGGCACAAAGCATTATGCACACGTATAGAGGGCAAGGGAGGACGACCTCAGCTTCCATGTAGTCGACCTTGTCTTCATGTCCTAGCTGGCATCTTTAGCCTTTAAGTCTACATTTCACAGCATTTTATGTGTAATTAAGAATGCACTTCTAAACGATCTATGGGACGTAGCTGAATAGTATTTCCAAATCTGGTCATGACAGGAAAATATGTCAGATGCAGGTTTTTTTGTATTTCATCTTGATTCCATACGTCTGGAAACGATGGGATACCCTACTGGTTAAAGCGTTCGCTCATCACATGGAAGACCCGGGTTCATTTACCCACATGGGTACAACGTGTATTTCTAGCCGTGATATTGCTGGAAAATTGCTAAAAGTGGTGTAAACCTAAAGTCACTCACCTACCCACTATGCTACACAGTTTCTCCCTTTACATGTGTTTATGACATGCTTTACATGTGTTTATGACATGCTTTACATGAGTTTATGACATGCTTTATATGAGTTTGTGACATGCACTGCGTAGTGCATCTTTCAGCCAACACCCAGTACCATCAACAGTCAATCGTGATTCATAACACGCACTCATGTTCCGGTTTATATTATACAACTGACTCAGTCATTTTACCTTTGTAGAAATGATTTATGGTTATAGAAAGTTTTCACGAGTTTTATTCAAACTGCGTCTTGTCAGCACCTATGTTCAGCATATTGAGTTTGCCGATACTGAACACCCTGATAAATCCTGTATTAAGTGAGTTGTATTACACTGGACGATACACACATGCCTTCAATACTCTCTATCAAAGGTAGGTATTGATACATACAAGTGTCGGCAAGGTGCTAAGTCCTCAAACACAAGACACAAGGACTTACTCAACAAAGTAACGCATGAACAAAACATTTTAACTTTTCCATCTAATTAATGATGTTTGCAAACTCTGAGAATATGAAAAGCAAAATATAACACCAGAGTTGTCTTTCATCCTGTCTGTATTGTCTTCCGCCTTTTCTTTCTCTACTTATGTGAAGGAAATGAGACCCAAAGATACAGGTCATGTAACAATGTTCGTGAGAACTCAGATAACACAGCTTCCATATGATTTGACAAAGAGAGGCGTGGAATTAGATTGGTGGTCTCACAACAGTGCCATGCCGTGATGAGATCTGAAATGAAATCATACCAGCCTGGAACAAGGCCCATGGAGAGCCTGCACCTGCCGATTGTCTTCTACGAAGGTTCTTCTATTGCTTATTCTGTTGTATCAATATTATAGAACCGTCAAATCAGACATATGGCACATGCGTCTTCGGGCAAGAGGACATCCATCAGTAACGCTCGTATTGTGTACCCTCAAGAGGATGGGGCATATTCATGGTGAAGCTTCAAAATATCACGAGCAGAAACCATCAATATTTGAAAACCCTCGTCTTTTGCAACAGCTAATCCTGGGACCTAAGTTCATTGTGTTACCACTCTGTTTCCGACTCTGGAGACGCAGTCCTGATTTTAAATCCGAATTCACATCACGATCCAGTAATTAGAAGAACCCGTTTTCACACCACTTAGGGAAATTAGTCCGCGACGCCATCAGGGGAGGGCATAGATCCGATAGGGTAAGCGCAGTCATTACCGACAATGTTTCAAGCAGGGCAAGACCTCGTTCTTATGCACTCAGTGCTATATCTCTCTCGCTTCTCCTCATTGATTCTCGCGATGTTTCAACCATCCATAAAACGTCAGGAATTCGTTCTTACACTGCAACCTTTCATCACATTGATAGCTGTCTAACCCTGGGAAACTCTCAACCATCTATCATTCCTACCGATTAAGTGTAATTCTCTGATGATAATTGGAATGGGATCCCAACTCACAAAAACCAAAATGAAAGATGTTTCCTCGTATCTACCGATCCTCTTCGGTGCTGAATTAGTCGACTATCGGCTCCGTATCCTGAAACGTGTTGAGATAAGCGTATTCCCCAGCATTTCCCATTGACTTATGGCAAAGTCCCCTTCTGGCATTACCGCTACAATTTACATATGACCTCCGTTTACTGCACGAATATCAACGAGAGGAATCGCCAAAAAACGACCGCAATAAATCTTCAAAGACCGTTTTAAGTGCATTTTTTCGAGTGCGTCGTTCTGGCATCAAGCCTCCGAATTAAAGTGGAACGATCTCTTAACGAACAGATTAATCTGACATGCAAATGTTATGACTCCACATGTCATCCCCAACTATTCATGACTGATGACGTCATAGTTACATGTTAACGCATAGGTAATCTACGTAAACATACTTGTTGGTAATTATAATTTGTGCCTCTTTCATAGGAAATAATTGGAGCTGTTCAAGGGTACTGCTGATCCATAGAGCGTTCGTGTTGTTATGTGTTATCGTTACTTAACAGTTTGGCTTAGGTTTACGAATGGCGTAGAGCTACGAACGCTTTATGGCTTGTAAGTTGTACGCTACTATGACGTTACGACCGAAGGATGGGTGTAACTGTGAACATCATTGTCCAGTTTTATGTCTCTTTCAGTGTGTGTTGCAGGATACGTAGGACACCCTTTGTGGAACCCCAGGTATTTTCACTGATTTTCAATGTGAAATATTTTATATCCCCCCACTGTTTTGTGTGTTGCAGGACATCGTCGGTGTCATCATTCATTTTCATTGTGTAATGTTTAAATTTGACCTGTGGGTTGGTTGTTAAGGCCAACTGAATCACTTCCATCTCTTATCTGTGAAGATCCGGGTAGCATAGGTCGGTTCGATGCTCATGCTGTTGATCACTGGATTGTCTGGTCCAGACTCGTTTATTTACAGACCGCCACAATAAAGTTGGAATACTGCTGACGGTGGCGTAAAACTAAACTCACTCACTCAACTCACTGTTATGTTATTTAACAGATAAGTCCATGCTATTTGGTATTTGTTATATCAGGCAGATGATGTTGGCTTCCGGCGGGGACTGCCGTCTAGACCTGATCCACGTCAACCTATACTGATCTCACGAAGACAAAATGGATTGGAAAGTCAGATTGCGTTCATATTATTGTCAGGATGACGTGGATCATTCGACGGTAATCTGTGAAGATCCGGCTTAGAAATGGTCTTGTTATAAGAGGCGACAAACGGGACCAGGTGGTCAGGCTCGCTGACTTGGTTGACGCATGTCACCGTATCCCACATGTGTAGAACGATGCTCAAGCTGCTGATCACTGGATTGTCTGTTCCAGACTCGATTTAGAGCAGGAATATTGCTGAGTGTGGCGTCAAACAACAAACCAACCAACCACATCCTCTCATCGCTCATACTTTCAACCACTGGTTGGGTCTATGCTTGCGAGAATGTTCTCGGACAGCCTGTAGTTTCATCTTATCGGGGTCACTGGAGCAGCGTTTTATCTGAGAGACATATGAGTGATGCTTCTGAAAAGTGTCTCCACAGTCCATTAAGACAACAAAATGGGCTTTTAATCTCACTCCTCATGGAAGTTTCTACAGCGTTCGATTTACTGCTTTAATGGGTTGGATTTAACGTTGTTTTTAATACGGTATTTATGTTCACATATTCCTAAACTCTTGTAGGCTGAAAGTTTAAACCAGCACCGGTCGAAGATGTTTGTTATTTTTGGATCATTAAGAGAGCGACAATCACATTGTGGGGTTCGACAAGTGGTGACATCCGAAACGTAAACGCCAGTAGAATACGAAATCCTGTTTATCTGCAAAAATAGATTACATTCAGTGTCAAAGTCTAACACGCTCTGAAGGTGGTTTTATGAATGGCTCACGGAATTAGTGATGACACCTCGCGAAACCCCAACGGCTGCAGGGACATGTAGGCAGGCTGCCCTTAAACATGACGTACATTGTGTAAGACATACTCTTCATCCTTCTGGAAGCCATTGAAAGAGAAAGTGAGCGATGACAGGGACTTCTGTAATTGGGCATTGTTGAACCAGGCAAAAAGTATCAGCATAGGTCATAATGTAAGAGGCATCCAACACTAACAGATGGCGCCACCAAAGGAACCTGAATAAAGCATAAAACAGATAAAATTGTATAACTTTCAAACGTGGATGCTGTAGTGTACAAACAAGGATTGGCAAGCTCAGTATCCCCTAAATTCTGTTACTTGACTATATGAACCTCTATCAAAATTGATATCCATCCGCAGGATCACTGCGGGGAACACCAGAGATGGTGCACCCATATGGCGAATCGAACTCGGGTCTTCCGTGTAACCACTATGCTAAGCTTTAACCACTAGGCTACCCCACAGCCCCGGATATCCATCGGAACACATACCACACGAGAACACTGTACACGGCCACAACCAACAGGCCTAGGCATTATTATAGATTCACACTTCAGATATGAAACCGAAATTGCTTGATTATCTCAGCGTCGAGATAAAGATTTGTTTCTGTGGCCACTGAAGCAACCAGATAAAACTCTCTTATCAAGTCAGGAAAACGATTTGGGGTAATGGTTGCCTAACATGTTGAGGACTGGCGAAGGCAAAAAT
This sequence comes from Haliotis asinina, assembly GCF_037392515.1. Classification (NCBI taxonomy): domain Eukaryota; kingdom Metazoa; phylum Mollusca; class Gastropoda; order Lepetellida; family Haliotidae; genus Haliotis; species Haliotis asinina. The sequence continues at coordinate 12,227,181 of NC_090284.1, forward strand.
AATAGGCTGTAATGCAGAAACTGACGTACATGAATTATCATTTCTAATGCATTCAAATACTTTAAATGACAATGTTATTAATGAGTGAGTGAGTTTAAGGTCGCCATGAAGAGTATTCCAGCCATATCTCGGTTGTCGGTTCCAGGTTGAGCTGATGCAGATCCAAGACACCTCATTGGTCAAACCCATGAACACGAGTATAATGCTGACACCGTCTGTCTGAACCAGTTTACCTCAATGTTATCAATATTTCAGAGGCACAGGTCAGAAGGGTTGGTCTCGCCCGTGTCTCGGGGGAGTCGAAGCTGTGTCATCTTCATGGTGCAAATGAACTGTTGAGTATACAGTGCGACTGTAAACTGGTTTACTGAGAGAAGCATAGATCGAAATGACGCCAGTCTAAAGAGTTCGGCCATGTTTGAGAGAAAATGAACTGGTTACAACGAAGGACGGTGTCTCAGTTCCGTCAGTACGTGACTTCTTGATATGGAAGAAAGACAGATGGACTCAGGTCCTAGATATTTACCTCTTCAGTGGCACCTGCGAAACCGAGCTTGGTGCTGAAACAGTAAGATATTAACCATGGCCAATCTGAGTTTCGAATCGGGAACACTAAGTGTTTCACGTCGTCAATGAATTATTTTGGTGATATTACAATTCACTTTGTTTGGGTTTTCTGTCTTCTCGTTTGTCTGGATGGTGGTTACGCCTAAACGTAATACAGTGGAATGTTGTGAAATAATGATAGTAATTGCAACAAAATATACAGCTCTAGAGCCCGATTTGAACAACCACTCAAAGGTGATAGGTACACTGCATAGTAAACTGAAAGAATTTCTTGATGGCCACTCTTGTTCTCCGGAACGTTTGTATAGAATGTCGTGGCGTCTTATTTTAATAGATACATTTTTTATTCAAAATGTCAAATACGTTAACATTCTTTGTTTTTACGGCACCGTTAAGCTAAGAATTACAATATATTTTCAACATCTATCGATTATGTGTTTGAGCCTCCGTCCAAATAGTGATAAAGAAGCTAATTTCAGTATAAATCAATCTGAAAAACTAAGATTGACTTCAGGGAAGCAATTACGTGTATCTGGGAGTAAAACAGGACATTTTGAAGTAAGAACGTTTTGCTGTTCTTAATACGATATCCCATGAGTATTACCGATCAACTGTACATGGAGATAATGTGGCGGTTGATCAAACAGTCAGCTCTTACTGGTGTGTATTCGTCACCCCTCGCGTCTTTACGTAATGTACCGGCTTGGATCTGAATGATAATGATCTTACAAATACAAGAGTAAAAATACCTGTAGTTGTTTTTTCTATTACTTCTTGAATATCTACAAATATCAACGAAAAAGGAATGTTATTGTATCTTTTGAAGCAAACATTGTCTGACCATTTCTTTCAATATACTATCTATTGATTTTAATATTTAGTAACCATCCATAATTTATGACGGGGAGGGGGTGATTTTAAGCGGGGTCTGTCATTTTGTTCTGGGGAGGTGCCGGGTATCATCAGTTGTGTACACATGTACTAGTGCTTAAATATTATGGGGATGGTTTTGTGCATAACCTGCGGGCATCACTGTACAGTGGAAGCTGTCTAAACCGGCACTCATTGGGACTGAAGATATAATCCGGTTTAGTCAAGGTGCTGGATTGTAGAGCTGGTGATAAATGAATGGGATTGAGATTTTACGCCATTGATGACAACTTGCCGGATTGGACACACACACACACACACACACACACACACACACACACACATATATATATATACACACACACACACACACACACACACACACACACACACACACACACACACACACACACACACACACACACATACATACATACATACATACATACATACATATACAACGACTAGGCGGATTTGAGTTACCATCCGGTGTCTATATTCAAACAAATACCTCCGCCCACGCATACGTCACGCATGCGTGCATGTACGTCATCCACCGAAATGTGGTAATCATAAACTAAAAAAAATGGTCTACAATGACATAGTATGGAGTAAGATGTTGTTTGTTAACGTCACACGTCTTCTATAAGACGCCGGATCAACCCTGAATCAGACAATCCGATGATAACAGCACCGATCTACGTATTTTGTATTCGGTAAATAGCACGGACAAAATACTTCGGGTATGACCATTTGATACCGTTAGTGGTGACAAACATGGATTGGTGAAGGCCGATTGTAACCTGGATCTTCAAGGGGAGAGGTGTTCTTAGAAAAGTGCATCAGTTTTATGACATTGTGTTACATAACAGTCTTCTATTAAGCAGGCTTTGGTCGTTCGTAACTGGCTCAGAACTGATAACTGAGGCGGGTCCAGTATTTTGGAGGGGGCTGCTGAGGGAATCGAGATCACTAGCTAAGGGACGCAACTCTGTACAGCGAAAGGCGGACAGCAAGCGAGTCGCTATTGAAGAAGCATTAATATAGCTAAAAAAACACTTCGTAAAATTCTTTTTCTGTTCTGGTTCTTATTAAAACCTTTTTTGCATGTCTTGTAGTGGTTGTTTGACTTTTTTGCTTGTGTTTTATTTACCTGTATTTACTTTATCCAAACCATCTCATGGCATAAACGCGACTCCATATATCTGCCATACTATATATAGCACGAACGAACTTTGCTGTCAGACATTGTATCGTAAATGCATGGTAACACTGTTTTCGTAAGGTACGATACTCTTTTAACGACCCTTTGCTGGGTTCAATTACGGTATTATGTGACATCATTAGTTAAAAGTTTGTTTACGTTCACTGTTTACAGTAAGATTTGCGGTATGACCTTTCAAAAGGACATGCCCAGAATTTTGTTGAGAAGTAACGGTATTGTGTTGAACACTACTTTTACGTATAGGGTGAACTGTAATTTTGACAATATTTACAAGATTATATCAATATTTCGACTGAAATAGTGTATATTTTCACTTCTTTACTTCAAGATTACAGAAGAAAACTTTCCTCGTCATGTCTCTAAAATAACCCTTTCGAGTGACGTTTTTCATCACTGCATTCACATACGAATTATATTTCCCAGGAGCCTCTTTCACAAAGCAACCTTTACTAAGGTTACGTTTAACCCCCATCCTTTAACACTGCACTAAGGTTACCTAAGTCTATAGCTAACATTAGTCAACCTTGTGAAAGGAGCCCCAGCTGCAATATCAACGTCTCATTTTCCGCGTATAGGTTAGGTTTAACTGACGTTTTATTTAAATTTCAAGAACTATAGGTGAATTTTTCGGTAAAACCAACGAATGATTTAGTTTAAACGAATAACACCCGGCCACAGGCTCCTGGGTTCACACAGGAAGGTGAAACTACATGTTCCGTCCGTCTTCCTACACGGGTTTAATGAACGCTGCTACACCCGTCCCACTTCAACACGACTATAGGCGTTATCTTATCGTGCGCCTATAAGGAAAGATATGTGAGTGGTTAGTATTGTACAATCCACCCAGCTCACCAACTTGGGTTTCTGCTAGGGGTTTTCCTGAATAAACAGACGTCTACCCCGGACACGTACAATACCACATGTGTCTGATCATGTGGTGATGAGTGCCGTCACGAACATTCTTTAACCCGATCGGCCGAAAATACTCCCTCTAGCATTTTCTAAATAAATCGAATGAAGTTATTTTTTGCCCAATAAAAAACTGATTTATGATTCAATATTAAATAATATGCTAAGGGAAAGGAGAAAGACGGCTGCACTAATTTGATACAGGCCCGACGAAAACATTATTTTCAGCCAAATTGAAACGCCAACTATTACACATGGCCAGGGCTTCCTATTAATAACGCCAGTGGTCACAGGGACATCGATTACCCGGCCAGTCCCATGGAGGTGCGGCTGTTTTCTTCCACTGCGAGTTATTGTGACGAGATCGAATGTCTATGCTTGATGGAGCAATGCTGACAGCCCCGAGACCCCGCGTACACCTCTTTTGAAGGTGGAATTGGCAAGGTTGTTGAGGCCAGTGATTTGTCTGTTGCTCGACTCTTCATAGTTCTTTGTTCGCAACAAGTGAAGGGGCAAAACGTCTCGTAGAATTATGTCATTACTTTCTTATTGTGATTGAAAGAAATAAATTACTTCCTTTTTGTGTGTCACTGCCTAAAGGCGTTATTGTGAACGTGTGCTTTCTTCAGTCGATGAGCATTTATCTCGAAGATATACAGAGCCGCTCGGCGACATGTTGACACGATCAAATATATAATTATTCAAACAAAAGCCTCTAGATTTCAGTAACTATTTTGTTGATAATGTTGAGTGGTTATAAATATAATGAACAAAACTGTTACCATCTATCATATATGACGCCTTAAAATAACCCTTTACCCTCCAGAATGTTTCCTTCATGTAAGAGATACGGGTAGCCCAGAGGTGTTAGAAACGTCGTGTTGATCAGAGTTGCTTCCCTTGGACATTAACCTACGATTACTGGTTTGAATCCCGGTATGTTTCTATGCTTTTCCTTTGAGTGTCATACTTGCTGGTTTCACGAACGCGGTATGGGTGAGTGCCGCACTCAGCAATATTCCAGAAATATGGCGGCGGCCTGTAGATAATCGAGTCTGGACCAGACAATCAAGTGATCGACAGAATGAGTATCGATCTACCCAAATGGGATACGAAGACATGTGTCAAGCAAGTCAGCGAGTCTGACCACCCGACCCCGTCAGTCATGGGTTGCTAGAGGTCAATTCTAACCCGGATCTTCACGGGTATGACGTTTTATTTTCTCACACTAAAGCGACACGCCGTGATACAAATGGACAAGACCTACTGCGTTAGACCTAGCAATCGTTCAGTTTTTATTACATGTTGTGTGAGATGATTGCAAGAAAATGTTGAAACATAATATCGTTGTATTCCAGCCACGGAATCGAACCTCGGACTCGAGGGTCGAATCGCAGTCTATGACGGTCGGCACAAACATGCATACCCTATGTCCGCACGTATTGTGGGTCAGTGTATTGTTCAGTATATATTGCAATGGCCAACTGATTCAATTCACGGCTTTGAATTAACTACATCCACAGGGGTCATTGTAATGACTGAAGCATGTACATCTTTAAGTCTGCCTGGTGTTATATGTCAGTACACTTACATATTTGGTCGATTTGTGTTCGTTATTCTGTAACCACGAGTTTACCTCCACAACGCTCTTTACACCCATGGCCACAGAAGACCTACAGCTGTGTTATTTACTGCGGAAGATCACAGTACCTCACCACGGCACTATATCCCTGCGTCGCCCCGTGTGCTGCAATGTAATAAAGTAGTGCAAGGCAGAACGACCGAAACCTCCTGGAGAGTTTGGCAGTTTCACGGCTGATCTGATTGTGTCGACCCTTAACGTCAGTCATTAAAGGATTAATGACCGAGGGCCGTACTACACCGGAACAGAGAGGATTGACTAAAACCTTTTTTTAAATCCTGGTTAAAAATGTCGATATTGGACAATTCCAGATCCGTGTAAAGTTGTTTCTCAGTGCTCAGGCAACAAAATATTTGACTCTGTACAGAGCTGTGAACCGTCAATTACAATAGGGACCTTGTCTGTTTGAGTATAACACTGTTAGAACTCCCTGCACGTAACAGTTTACAAACACTACAAGGAGCTTGGAACAAATTCTATCCAGCGTTGTCTCGATTTGGTAGGACGGTGTTCGTTCGTGATAGAAGGGTTCGTACGTCACTGCCAGGTCTCGGGTTCGATTCGTTACACGGGTTCAACGTGCCATGCTGCCATGGTATCCCATGACGTCATACTATATGTATATTGCCTAGCCTATGTGACAAACATTCTCATTCCCTCCTTCTTTCAGTATCCTTGCTCTGTCTGTATCATAAAGTATGATATGTACGTATCATAATGTATTATATATAACGCTATATTACCAGCTAAATGTCTTTGCTTACAAACCTCACTACAATACTAGAACTAGGTTCAACAGCGACAACCATTATAATGTTACTAATATTCCCAACACTACGTCAACTGACATTTTCTGTTTGGAACCATTTTCTCCTACAACGATTACCCTACTAACATGTACTGTGAGTATAAATGAAAAAGTAGTCATGTCGTAAAAACACTAACATGCATTGCTAATCCTGTTAATTGTGCTGTAAACGGCAGTTGTGATTCCCGCCTTGGTAAAATGCAGATGAGAATATCCGGATGCAAAAATGAAAGGGTAGCTATGTACTACTTCCAGTCTTACTTGCAAAAGCGCATTTGGGAGTCGTGGGGAGCCCACTGGTTTAAATCGTTCCTTCGTCAGGTCGGAGACTCGGGTTCGATTGAAATCCATTTCTGATGTCCTCTGCCATGATATTGCTGGACTATTTCTAAAACGGAGTAAAATTAAACTCACTCACTCACTCACTCACTCACTCACTCACTCATACACAGCGTGCTGGTATTATTGTCATGAGTATCAAACCAAAGGTAAGACGCTCAAAATGAGGGACTAAATGGGACACATGTGAGGCATTTTATAAGTTTTAGCAAGTTTAGAGACGTAAACTGAGAAACAGTTTAGCGTGGACACCAGCCTAAAGGGCACGTTACAGAAATGTCAGCGCTCAGCAAACCCATGCTGTAGTATGGCAGTTGCTATCGCCTTCGAGCTAAGATCGCAGTTCCACTGTCTGAGCTTGTGGACCACTGCGGTTTGAGTTAAAACACTGAGCTTTGACGAACTGGATGGTGAAACCTCTCAATGTACGAGTTTCAGATTCATCCATATATTTTCTACATGCCGGAAGTCTTCGTGGGAGACTGTGTACACAGAAGCAATGATATAGGTCTTTAGACATGTTTGGCGGGCGGTTCACGAGAGCCTGAGAAACCTGTACGTGTCTGGATTTTATGACCCTATCTCTTTGAGAGTATGTGACACATTACAAGAGAGTAGGTGATGGCAGATTGTGAGTAGTCCCGGTACCATGGTAACCACGTTCCTGGCAATCCGCTGTAGATGGTGGAGGATAAATAGTTGTTGGGATAAAAGTATTTCGGCAATAAAGCCGGTAGATGGCGCAGTCAATCCCTTGCCTCTTCAGCCAGCAATGTAACGGGTTACAGGAACGGTACTTTTAACACCATCTCAATGTCTATGAAGAGGCTATCTTTATTTTATGGCGGAGCGAGGTGATGATGATCACATCAAAGTTGGAATAAGTTGAGAGAGCCCCAATCAATGAAATCAACGCTTCTTCGGGCCACACTTTCATGGCGGACCCACATCACTAAAACATATTGACTTGCCAGGAAATTTTATCAACGCCTTTTAAGTTATTGAAAAAAGTTAGGAGTTTGTTTGGAGATTGCTTCTGTTTCTTTCAAGAGGCAGGGTTACGTGGAAACTATTTGGGAATAAAATGAAAGATCACTGGTAACCATATGATCAATGGCCATTTTAGCTTCAAGCTTCTCTTTTTCCCATGCCAAATTAACTTCCATATATGGGCATTTAATCGATCGTAACCAAATTAAAATGAAATTGAGAAACTATCAAATGAAAGCAAGTTTCGACCATGTTTTGTCAATATTCGTATATCATTAACTGATTTTCAAAACCAATCATTTGGAAATATATCAGATTACTACTGATGTGTCTAATGTTGCGCACCAAATGGATTGCGCACTTCCGTTTCCAAATTCAACAAATCTGAAACAAGTATCTTCCTAGAAGTGTTTCTTTCATAATTCATATCAAATTTGTAAAAGTAGGTTTCCCTTTTTTGTGACATACGCATGCACTTTTTCAATGTCAGTCTGATTTTTGTCATTTATTCGATGTTTAGATAGTTATTAAATATTAATATGGGAGATTACATGCACACCGATATGAACATACCTTTGCTTTTAAATGTTAAGTGATTATAATTCCGAATGCTTATTGAATTTGAAGTGTTAGAATATTTTTACAACGGGAAAATTTACATCCAACAATCCATCAACTAGAGCAGAGGCGGTTGTACATAAAATGGATGCAGTGTCACCTCTGTAATTTGATAAGGGGAAAATGAGCATTTCATGAGCTCATGCTGGTCTGAGAGATGTTTTAATATGTGAACTCATTTCCTCATATCTCCCTCTAGACGTGAAAATGACTCGATCTTAAGTAACTTAACACGCAATAATGACTGTCACCAAATCAGATTAGATTTCACTGACATTGTGTTTTGTGAGCGAGATTACATCGCCCGTTCCAGAATGTCAATATAAGGGTGGTTTCCTAATTTAACTCCATCGACTATTTTTATGCCATTTGTTTGAGTGAGAACTAAGACATTTTATCTTTTTTTGCTGATTTTATTTTGTCAATTCAGATTTTTTTTCCGCTTGAATCGTGCTTGTGGATGGAATGGAATAAGGATCTTTTAGAAAAAAATATACACTTAATCTAAATTGGTGCGTTGTATTGTTTTAGAACGCTAATCAAATGATTGGAAATAACGGAGAGACACTTTGATTGGTTGCCTAGACAACTGATGTGCTAATGCGCAGACAGTTTTTATGGTTGGCATCAAATTGATATCTGAAAAGAAAAGAAATACCGTTGTGAAATCGGTGTAAACTATTTGATGCCATTACAAAGTGGCGTCGCTTTCTTCCCGTGTATGTTTTATCGATGCGATGGCACGGTCCACGCTTCTCCAAACCAGGAGCCCACTTTATTTCTCTCTGGACATTCACTCCATTAGTACGAGATGTTCCCCCGACGGGGATCCGCGCCAAAACCACTCACACCAATTCCCGCCAATTTACTAGAGTTATCTGCCTCTTTTTGACGCCTTTGGCGAAAGCAAATATCTTCAACCTGATTTGATTTAACGAAATAGAATGTTTGAACTGGGCATCGTGGAATATCACAGCTCTGATTAATTTGATAACCCATTAACTAGTGAAGATGTATGGCTTTCACTTATCAGCGAATATGCATCCGAGAGTAGATATTTTGATACGATTATAAACCATAAGACGTTTAACATGATCTTTCATCGATGTAGGTCAGGGTGACTGTGATTGTTTCTCTCTCTGATATTTACTGGCGGAGATGAGAGAAGAGATGAGTCTCGTATTCATTCCACCAGGTAGCGTCATTCCTGTCTTTAAAAGTTTAATCAGAAATGTCAATAAAAGATATCAAACAAAACTCGATATTTCGATTTTCACGGGGTTTTCGTGATTGTTAGGTTATTGTGTCATCCTTTCATCCTAGAACAAATTAATTTCCATAGTTTTTACTGATTTTCTTAGTCAATGCTCAATAAATGTTTTATTTTCATACTTGCACACAGTTTGGGTTTTTTCATTTACATATATTCCTACGTAATCATTTTCTCTATATTTTTATATCTTATTATTATTTCTTAATTATTTTTTCATGATAATTTTATTTTATGTTATGTTATTTTATTTTGCTTCATTTTTGGTTGGGGGGTGTTATTGTTGTTGAAACGGATATTGTTGTATAAATATTTCAATAAACGTTTGGATTTTCTGTAAGTTTCGAGGGTGTTTCGCCGCCGTTACACACAATGCAAGGGAGCGTCGTGGATTTTCTTAATGAAGGACCCGGGAAGATCCGGGTTTAAGGAAACTTTAAATTTTGATCTTCAAAAACGCACGCAGAACTTACGTCGCACTTATTCATGCCGCCGCCGCTGCTGCTGCACCGACGTAATACCTCCGCCCGTTCTCATGGCGCTCACACGCCCCACACACGTCGCACCTATGACGTTCCAACGCGCACACAGAGATCTCTCACGTCTCACCCGTTGCATTCAGTGCCATGAACTATCGATGGATTGCAATTGTTGAGTCTCATATAGCAAATAATCGATCGTAGCAGCGAAAACCTACCGACGCACCGATAGTATGTGTGACTGAAGATAGTGAGTAGATAGTTTTTAGTTGATAAATACGTACCGCAAAATACAACAAGTACCAGATTTGTTCACTTTGATTCAGAATCAACCTCCTTGTTAATAACCTTGATTTTGATTTCAAGTTTCGTGTCAGTTATTAAAAGAACTTAAACTACTTCAGCTTGTTTTATTTCGTATAAACCACACATTCAAGGAGAGAAAAAAAACCTATTGCAATGGTATTGTTTCCCTATCAAGAGTCACCTCTACTGGTCATATGACGCAGTGAAAGCAACTGTGACCCGTGAAGATCCGGGGTAGAATAGACCTTCAGCAACCCACATGTCATCGGTTCCCAGTTGCGCAGATCGATGTTCATGCTGTTGATCACTGGATTGTCTGTTCAGACTCGATTATTTACAGACCGCCGCCATGTAGCTGGAATATTGCTGAGTGCGGCGTAAAGCTAATCTCACTCACTCAAGCAGCTGCAATTCCTTTTAGCGTTCGAGATAAATGTAACTTTCAGATCCAGTTCCCAATGTCCTATAGTCACAGTATGAGAAGACGACACTCCGGTTCTTCGTTTGTAGATTGCTATCATCATCGTCGTCGTCGTCGTCGTCATCGTCATCGTCATCGTCATCATCATCATTAGCGTCATCATCATCACCAGCATCCCAGCAGGCTGTGGCTGGTTGCGGATGCAGTGTACTACAGTCTGTTTGCAGTGAAAACGTACCTATGATTTTCACTTTAAACAAAATAGTAAACCAAATGAAGTACATATATGACTACGAATCCTCATAATTTAACCTTGCCAATAGATAATTTAAGTTTCAGAATTATATTTATCTTATTTTAAAGGTTGTTTAACAAACAAACGATCATAGCGCCAAGTCGTTGTTATTGGTTTGTACATGTATTACAAGGAGGCAGGCGCAGTTGTTGGAACAGTGAAACAGCGTTAACTTAGACCAACCCTTCTACTCGGTGTTTCCCCCTTATAATGCAAACAAATAAAGCGATTGTTAAACAACGTTTATCCTAAGTTGAATAGAATTCTCAGTTTTAAATGTTCAGCTGGCAAGGTAGAATTCGCAATCTTAATTTCACTTTATTCGATTCGTTTTATTGTTAAAAGTGAAACTGATCGGTATGTTTTCACGGGAAACAGACTTTATATGTCTGCCAAGTCCATGCTTGATCATGTAAGTAGCTGGTCATGTACCAGAAAGTATATATATACTTTTTGGTCTGGTTTGGTTAATTCCAAATTTTATTGTTTAAAAAAGTACGTAACATGGCTGCAAACGTTCCTCAAGTACTGAATCTGTTTTCAGAGATTGGAAAAAAATGAATTTGTATCGCATAAGAATGTTATGAAAGCATATGTCATAACTGCTGTCAGGGTTCGGGACACTTCCATCAGTGTATGCAAAGAATTACAGTAAATGTTACAGCAATACAGAATTTCTGCAAAATAACACTTCACTTCCAAGTACGTCTGTCAGTGTGAATGTCAAATAGCATCACGCTATAGATTAATATTTCTCCATGCATCTTTACAAAGTGTTGATAAAGATCCTCAGTGTGCTTCCGTATTTGGAGATATAGATAACAGTATACACACAATTTAAATTAGCGCAACGGAAGTCAGTTTATATAATCTTACGACAATAATGATAACATGACAAATGGCTTATTCAATCCATCATCTCACAAAAACCTGTTGACAACAATAAATATCAGTGACGCTAGCTCGATCTGTTTTTGGCGAAAACGCTATAACAGTAATATGTTCGAGGGCGTGTTTTGCGGTCTGTTTAGCCAATCACATTCAAGGAAATGGAACCAGCCTTTTGTAATAAAATGTTACGGTATTAAGAGCGTTACATGATACTATGTGTATAATTTCTCTATTTGTCCCTGTCCCGGATGATAACGAGGCGTGTGTATTTCAAGAGTACACGCAGATTGTTTCGATAAGAACTGCGATTAGTAAGTATATCGGCAACCACAAATAAACCTCTTTGCATGTTCGCAGTCACATTCATCCTAACACGATCTCTTCATCACGGCTGTCATGACCTCTGGAATGTACTCCAGCAGATGATATGATGTTGACATTTTGTATTTCCATCGAGGCGTCGTGACATTTGCCTAACGACGACAATTCTTCTAGATCGCAGTTGATAGCTCCCCTTTGTATGTTCGGCGCAGAAATTAAAATGACGAGGAGTCACTAATGGCAGTATTGTAGATACAGAAATAACAGATATGTATGGGTATGAATAGTGTTTTGGACGAACGCCATGTGCATTAAGGAAGTTCAAAATACTGTCCTGATACAAACATTTTCTGGCTCTCATCAGCGTCTGTAGTGCTGTACAGCATTCACGCCTCGGCAGAATATCGCTGTGTGGAACCATCCACGTGTCCGAATTAAGACCACACCAAAACCAGATCTGTTGACATTGGGAGGAAGATCAATTTGATCTGTAGAGGGTTCTAGGATGCTCTAGACGTCATGATATCTTTTTATCAGCCGTCGGGCGTGGGAGGGATGCGTGTTAGGTGGCTGGGAGGGTGGATGCAGACTTCGAATCCATTACAGGTGATCAAGTTGCACTGTGGTTGAGTTACCTCCCTGGTTCCTATGTACAGAACCGTTTCGACAAAAATAACGAAATAGAATCTGGCAGGGCTACAGATGTCCGTGACGTTGGGGACGGCCATTTGATATTCTTAGTGAGGGTTGAAAAAAAATTTAATGCAGATGCATAGTGAGCCCGTCGGACATTCCCGTGGGTACCTGGGTCCGATTAGGTCGTCAATACCACATCTTGTTTATAGTTAGAGTTGACTAATGAGGGTCGGTAAGATAGACTCTGCGCCTGTGAACAACATCGATCCCTCAACACCATGCGGTATATTCATCGACCATAGTCAAAAGCAAGATACAAAGACAGGATGGTGAAATGTAACTTTTCCTGGCTGAATCAGAAATGAACACGGATTACGTGTGGTGGCACTGTGGTTTCCTTTGGTTTTTGTTTAGCGTCGAGTGTTGGTCATGCTCCCGGTCACTGTTTTGTCTTGGCATAGGTCTCTCAATAACCGAGTGGTGAACGACATGAACATCAGTCTGCGCCATAGGGATGTGATGGCATGTGTCGAGGATCAGTTCTAACCTGGATCTTCACGGGTAGAGATATATAAGAAATATGTGGAGTTATTTATAAATCTACCCGAAAATGTGTTGAATTAGACACGTGTTTCTTTAAACCTCTTTTTCTATTCACTAGTGTTATGATCTCTGATCCAGTTGTAAGTCTGCATGTTTTTGGGGTTTTTTTGTTTCAACAAAATTAGTAAATGCGCAATTTCGTGACTGGATATCTTTGCCATCACCTGATTCCCTGGTTTGGGTGCATAATGCAATAGTATGGCAGGAACACTACTGATTCATGTCAGGCCATCCTCGATATCTCCAGGGTATACGTTCCGATAAGTCTCCACTATACCCTGGACACATCTACGGCTCTGCCCGATAAATGTATTACCTCCCTTTGTTGGCTCCGCCTTCTCACAGTAGCCAATCAGCTAGGCCGCCGTTGTAACCGAGCTTGCCAGTGTCAACAAAGGTAGCGGTCGCAACTGCGAAGGTTTCTCGCAGTGCGTCTAAGATTTTAGGGAAATCATACAAACAAATTGACAGGTCCGAAACTTTAAAACAACATATGCAAGAACGCCTTCTACCTCTTCCAGAGAACCTCTGCATGGTTTCTGTTGCCAAGTACAATCGGTTAGATAATTCAAAAAATGAAAGTGAGTTGTTATTGGTTCGCTCAACTTCCCAGCGTAGACACCTGACTGGATCAAAAGACAGTCAAGGGAGGTAATAAATTTATCTGACAGAGCCGTAGATGCGTCCAGGGTATAGTGGAAACTTATCGGAACGTATACCCTGGAGATATCGAGGATGATGTCAGTCAAGAAAGACGGTGTATTTACAAACTGTGCGAGGGACGGATACAGCGTTTTGAGAAAGGGGATGCCCAGTTCATTTTCACTTTTTTTTTCACCTAATGCAGATGAAACTGTTTCCCCAAAACAAAAATGAGCTCACGTACTGCACAAACATATGCACGTACTGCACACGGGAATAAGCTTGTGCAATAATCTTACGAGCAACATTGTCGCTTTAAGGAATTATTCCGATCAATCAAAATTGATCTCAATTGAATCATGCAAGTTATTTTCGCTCATTTTCCCATCCAGCGATTCACCTTTGCCACTGACTGCACAATTTAACTTTTAGACACAGCCTGATGCACACCGGCTCTGAACATTGCTATACTTGAATATTCAATATTGGTTCATAAAAATACATTGAATGAGATAATAAATGAAACATTTCTTAAACTGATATCATGTGTTCGTTGTAATGGAATTAATAACAGAAATATCTTTAAAATGCGGGTTTCAATAAAAGCAGGTTTTCCATCCCAGTACGCAGCAGAATGGCATAGTGGATATAATCAGTCAAACTCAATCCAACTTCAGACACTAAAACCTCCAGTTCACTTCGCTGTCGTAGTATTATTGTCAAATACAAGAAATTGTTTTGAATAATTCTTTCCCATGACATTTTTCAGGTCGAGTCGGTTGCTCTCTGCTAAGGCTGCTGTTACATGCTAACCAAATTAGCTTCAATTGAATTCCAGAATGCATAACGCGGATGTGTTTTTAGGCTAAAAATAAAAGTGTCTGAATTTGGCGCCAAGGAGACGTGTTTGGTTCATATACGATGCGATATGTCTCGTTGGAGGCATGTTCTATCAATTGTTGTATTTAGAGTTCTGCGGTTATACATAGTTGGGGCTGATTTAGAAATAGCTTTAGCTAATCAGGCATAATTATAGGCACGTCAGCAGTCACATCTTTCCCCTCTCCATCTTGCTTCATTTATAGAAAGAGCACCATCCTACTCCGCCATACAAGGCGTTGACATATTGGCAGGACAAATCGGCCAGCGGGAAGCTGACTAATTTGAAAATAAATTCAAAAAGTGAACGTGCCAATGGTTTGGGGATGAATTCATTGATAATTCATTGTGCATAAGCAAGTTCACTGTGGCAGCTGTGAGATAAGAATTCACATGTCTTGATTTAGTCCATCAGATGTCTTGCGCTTTTATTGTTACAAACGTAGATTGATCGACAGATAAACTGTATCAAAGTCTTTTCAATCATCTTATTTAATTACGGACACCAAAACAGAATACTCTATGCTTTCTCGACTCTTTGCACTAGCCGTTTTGTCTTGTCCCTCAATTCTTACTTGACATTTAAGACACATTTTATTACCGTTGTGTGGCGATTACACAATTGAAACTTTAACTCAGCAATCTACAACCACAAGTGTGTCTTTTTGGAAACCAACAAACAAATAAGCGTGTACAATTGCAACTAACAATCGTAATCTAATATTGCCAATGAATACACGACACGTTTTTAATGGATACCAACTTCTTTTAATTCTTCACAGAACGTTTCAGAGCTAATTCGTGCATCTTCATCAGGTGAATGAAATGTTGTATAAAGAATTAAAAGAAGTTGTTATCCAAAGACCAAAATGCCTTTAAATATCTTTAAAATTACCAATGTTTACCAGTCAAAACAAATTACTGGGACTTAATTGCAATGACAGGACACAGTGGAGTGGCTGTGCAAATTACAATGACAGTATGAAATAGTGGTACCAGCATTTGAAATAGGAATAAAACCAGTTGATATTATATTTGTCGATCACCAACAGTGGACTTCCTTATTTGTCCAGAGTGGACGTTCAGAGAGACCATATAGACTTAACATAAACGCTGGTCTTGACGTAATGTCAGATGAGAGTGAGTGAGTGAGTGAGTGAGTGAGTGAGTGAGTGAGTGAGTGAGTGAGTGAGTGAGTGAGTGAGTGAGTGAGTGAGTGAGTGAGTGAGTGAGTGAGTGAGTGAGTGAGTGAGTGAGTGAGTTTTAAGCCGCACTCAGCAACATTCCATCTATATGGCGGCGGTCTGTAAATAATCAAGTCTGGACTCAGATTATAGAGGTATCCCTGGCACCATGTATAGTCTTCAAAACGTTACACAATGTTCCACACAACGCTTGATTGATTCCCGGTGTTCAAGACGATTCCTTTACACACTTGATTCCTGAAGTATATCAACATACAACAGAGTTTAACATTGAGAGCCCTATACAAGGGATACATACATAACATTGGGTTGTACGGGATGTCTGTGCGCCGGGTTTCGTGATTCACTAAGGGTATACATTGTAAAGCGTTGCTGTACACGTTACAGTCAGATTGTGAAATCAGTCTCTTCATGGGATGATTAAACCTTTGAGGAATTTCGTAAGGTGAGCGAGGGGGTCAGTCATTTTGCGTCATTTTGTCTATAACAATCAATATACTTCAATCATGTAATGAAATTTCACTTACTACCTAAATCTATAAATATGGATCACGGTTTCGACATCACTTATTGTCATTAACAGTTGCACTTCAGCTTGGCTTTGATGCATTTACACCTGTTTGTTTGACGCTTGGTGTGTACAGAGAGCCATACCTCAGCTCACAAACCCCTGTGCACCACTGACTCTGTAACGGCAAATAATTAACTGTAACACCACACATGGATGAAATCAGATGTCATGAAATGCCTCGAGCATAACGACCGGTGTTACACAAAATGACGCAAAATGCCTGACCCTCTTTCTCATTTCACGAAGTGACCGATTTCACAATCTCACAGAAACACATACATGACGTGATGCATTATTCGATTCAGGGCGCTAGTCTAAAGGTTAAAGTGTTCGCTTTAGCAAACCCTGGTTCGATTCCCCACATGGTACAATGTATGTAGTCAAATTTGGGTATCCCCTGCTGAAATATTGCTGAAAGTGGCGTAAAACTAAACTTGCTTATTCGATTGAATGACATTGATCAAGACTCCTATACGCTAACTATACGTTCCAGAAAGAGAGAAATGCCCCGTTGAAAGATATTCTTTAGATCTGGAGCTGACACTTCGAACCTGACCCGCAGAAACTAGGACATGACAGTTAAAGACCCGTTATTACGTGCCTGGGCACGGAATACTAGTTTTATGGTATGGTTGTTGAACAAAGGTGGCGTTAGGCGATTCATGACAAAATGCAGCGATGAAATTGATAGTTTAAAGAGTTAACGTAACACCGTTTCATTTTGGTTTAAGACTCGTGACCGAACTGCTTTGAAATATTAAGTACAATTCTTTCCATGTTTCCTGGCTTTTACTCTTCTACATAATACACAACTTCTAATACGCAAATGCTTCTACTGCCATCGAAGTGACCAGGTATATTCTGTTGATGAAAATAGACAAACCTAGCGAAGCGCCGTTAACAATTCAAAAAGCCATTCAGGTGGTCGAACATTGCAACTGTTGAGAGATGGACATCAGAGTGCAACAGGATCCAGCAGTATCCAGTATCAGAAAAAAACTTAAACTGCCACCACTATGACATTGTTTGATAAAATGCATATTGGAATAGGATATTATTTCGGATGTTGGACGACTCATCACTCGTCACAGCTATTTCAGCAGACACCTCTCGTAAGATAGTAGAGGACTGAACTGGGCATGCATGACAAATGTTCAGCATGGTCGGACCCCAAGGCATCCAATAACTGATAACAAATGTTCCAGACCCATGATCTCCTGTGAGAATTCAGATAGCTTTGAAGTAGACCCATCTGATATTGTTATGCGAATTGCAACCTTGAAAAGTTTTAGGTTCGACACTATCAGAAAGGTTCCCGAAAGATCACACAATAACGCTGATTTGCCTCAGCAACAGGGTGAGGACATCACGGCTAAACGTCGTGTGTATGTCACTGAAGGTGCTTTGGTCCATCAGGACAACGCATGCCCCTGTGTACGGCTTCGCATTACCATGAATTCAACACATGGCCCATTTGAACATTCTTCAGCAAATTTAGCTTCGTCAGATATACACCCAGTCCAAAACATGATCAAATTACTGCCTGACAACCCTTATGCAAATGATGACGACGTCATTGCTGCTGTTGATGCCTTTTCACGTCATTGGGAGGCAGAGGGATCAAGGCACTCCAGCGTCGTTGGTGGAAGTAATTCGACTTCAGAGAGAAGTGTTGTGAAAAGTAAAAGAGAAGCCATTCACCCTTGAGCATGTGTGGTTGCTCGCCTCCGTGCGTGCGTATGTGTGTTTTGTGTTGTTCCTCCATCCATAGTTACTTATTTGATCATTTCTGGACATACTAAATCTCCTTCACAATCATTGTTTAGATCTATCCTTGTTTATGAAGGAGGAGTAGTTATTGATGTCAGCTTTATATGGAACACCGCGTTTCGGAATGTGTTCTGACCAATATACGAAACCTGTTGCATCTCATAATGCAAAACCTGACATTCATAGTTGGTGCTCGATATATCGGTAGCACTTCTAACTGACATTAAATTTCATAACAGAGTAACCTTGTGAGTGTGTTCATTGGATAGTGGGTGAGTAAGCTGGGTTTTACGCTACATTAGCAATATTTCAGCGATATCACGACGGAAGCCACCAGAAATGGGCTTCACACATTGTACACATGTGAGGAATAGAACACTGATCTTTAGCGTGACAAGCATACGCTTTAACCACTAGGCTACCTCACAGCCTCTGTTCATTGCTCACCCCAGAGAACTCTTTCGATTTCATGTCCATTCTTGGTTTATACTGCCTTTGTGTTAAAATGACCCTAAATGGGGTATACCCATAAGTTCTCCCAATCTTATAATGACGTGAGGATGTCGACACGTTTGATACAGATGAAGTATTATTCCGTTCTGCGGTCTGACACACGACAGGAGGACCCTGCCCCGACTTGGCCAGGGTATAGGATCAGCCGACCTTGACGGCATCTGACAACCTCAGCACGTTATAACAACTCCGCTCACGACGATTCCAGGATCGCTGTTCGCACAAACAGTTAATGACTGCTAGAAAGTATTTCTTCACTCTGCCACCAGGAGGACCTTAAGTGCGCATACTGAAGTGTTTGTCTGATTGTTTCTCAGATTCAATTTACCCCGAAGCTGAATTACGGGCGATCATGAATTAAAGATTGGCTAACAGTGTACCGTTTTTCATCTTACACCGTAACGTTCAGAATTAACGTCACTCCGTCATACTCCAGACCAAAAACGTTCAGGGTTCAAATTAGAGTATTTGACCATGAAATACTTTATAGACACATAAAATGTAAATTTTACATGATTTGTTTCCTCCCAATATCTAAAACTCAGCAAACATAGCGTTGTTTTCCTACAGTTCCAGGGCATAAAGTTGGGACAGATTCAATTCAAGCAATGAATCAATTATTAACGCAATACCTATCAGCCCGAAGAATTGTCAGGAACAAGTCCCCCGAGTTATGTCGTTTGTGTTGTCCATATGTTATGAATACGTGGAGGTGATGTCCCCTAAATGTAAATCAAAGAGAATTATTCAATAGTATACCCACGCCTGTGAGTTTGGGCAATTTCACAAGCACCTTCTTCTTCAGACTCGACAACAACGTTACACGTTAGGAAGGTATGGGTGTCGTTCACAGATTGATCACAGCGCTACGGCTGCTGTATGTCTCTGTAAGTGTAAGAGATGAATGGTGTTTTATAGACCGGGACCCCAAACCCAGGGGATTTGAGTGTCGGAGTACCTGTTTCGTGCTCCATGTTGAAATAAGATCTGGTGAAACGGTGAGTTCCGTATTACGCCGCCTTTAGCACTATACCAGCAATATCAAGGCGGGGACACCAGGAATTGGCTTCACACATTCCATCCGTGTGGGGAATTGAATCCGGATCCGGATCTGACAAGTGAACACTTTAACCACTAGGCTACCCCACCGCCCCTCCAGATCAGATTTATCCCTCTGCAGTTACGCTGGCCTTGCGTAAGTGGGCGTGGTGATACGCCGCTGTCGACAACACTCCAACTATATCACGGAGGAGTAAACCAGAAAAATTATTTCATATATACACCCACGGGGGAATCGAACATGGACCGTCGTTGTGACGAACGAACGCTTTAACCATTAAGCAAACCGCCACCCTGTTGGCCATGAGAGAGACGGGTATATAGATCGGGTGGTCTTGTAAGGCGGCCCGGTTGACTGCAGTTCATCACCCAGAAGCTCAGTTACAGAATATTAACAAACCACTGTCTCATAGATGGAATGATGCTGACCGCGACATTAACAGCAAACAAACACAATGATCTATTATCAGTTCAGTACCTAAACACATAATGAGGTAACGTCCACCTGGAAAACTGTTTCCAATAACGTCTACCAACGACCCACAAATGCACTGAAACTTTGGAAGATGTTGGCGAACGGCAAAGCTATATACCCAGATATATTCTGTATATACTCAGATATTCTCTGGTGTGTTGTGGGAAAACTCCGGGGCTCAACCATCAATATGAGTTCACTGCTGTATAGCATGAATGTAGTTTTGCTCTCCCATCTGCTGACTGTGACGTCACAAACATGTAATAAGCTGGCTCGTATTCCTTTTAAAGCAGTGTATCTATGCAATATGTCCCAGTATATCTATGCAATATGTCCCAGTATATCTGTGCAATGTGTCCCAGTATATCTATGCAATATGTCCCAGTATATCTGTGCCATACGTCCAATTATATCTGTGCAATATGTCCCAGTATATCTGTGCCATATGTCCATGTATATCTATGCAATCCGATCCCCTCGGTTGCCTCATATGACAAGCCTACGTTGTTGTAGGCCAGTTCTAACCTCAGTCTACACGGGGACCTTTCTTTATACTTCCTTGTGTGTTAGTGATTTGCATTGTTAAACATCATCCCCTAGATTATCCGTGGCTGTCTAATAAATCTAAAGCATACATTTAGAGCTGTGACATTTATATTGTTTAGAAATATGACTTCGTGGTTCTCTATGTTAACAGGGCAGCCCTGATTGAAACTAAAGAAATATGAGGGATTTAATGGTTATAAACTCTTACCTTACATCCTGCTTGATAAATAGGAAATTAGCTTATCCAATATGCACATGATTCAAAATGAGTTCAATAACGATTGTAGCGTTGGTGGAGTGGCAAGAAATTGCTCAGAGGAAGGAAAGGACCTTTCTTTAGTTCCAGTCACTCCTGGCTAAAATCACCTGCAGGAAACAGCCACTTTCAGTTGACTGGGTGATGCACTGCTCAAGTCAAAACACTGATTACAGAACAGGCTCGTTTCCTGTTTACTGGCTTCCGTCCTCTTGCGCAACCTATTGCGATAACCAATCCAGAATTTTTAGACTTATTTGTTTAATAGGATATGTAAATTTTATCAATCTGATTTGATACGCTCCTTTTAATCATCGCAAGTACGTCGTATAGCGTGCTCTGTTGTACAGAGAGCTTTGACAAACGGAAACCTGGAAATCGTGGCAATCTCAAAACGAGGCTATGCCGCTACACAGCTTTGGCGATCTGGTACGGAACTGATATTATATCAATCTCATTGTGCGTTGCAGAACTACTCTGAATAAGGGCAAGTAAACACATAACAGGTGTAACCAGTGAGCCAAATGCATTGTAAATGGTCAAACAGGCTGTCTGTGGTTTCCTAGTTAATTTATGCTGTCTAAACCGCGACATGAAAAGTACGGTGGTGTTAAGTTCCAAATTTAAATTCATTTGTAAATACCATACCATGTTCTTATGAAACAGGGAACTGGAATTCAGTGTAACCAGGGTTGTTTGTGAGGTCTATTTTCACTTTCACACGAGAAAGTTCGGATCGGCTGAAAAGTAGGTCATTGTCTGAAAAGTAGGTCATTGTCTGAAAAGGTGAATGAGACTCGTGTGTCGGTATATGTATATCTGCGCGATTGTCTCGTGATTGCAGATAGTTGGGTTCCGTTTGCATCATCAGCTCGCAAAGAACCCATCTCATTTCCTCTGATGCTTCTTTGTATTCAGCTCTTTTCAGGAAACAGGTCATAGAAGTACCGACGCAGCAGGCCATCTCCCGTACAATTTACTTGTTGTGTACCTCTCCAAACCATCCGGATCTATCCATACATCCATATACTCCCAAATCCTTCTCATCAGACATCAGTAAACGCTGCTCGCTGATGGGTTTCATCAAACACAATGCGGCCGTACTGAAAGATAGGCCTAACACTGTTCCTGAATTCTGATATGTCAGTTTTGCATACAACCGTGGGGGGTAATGAAAAAAACTAGTTACGAAAACTGATTATATCTAAATAATGTACAGGTAGGTTTGATAGGGCACGATCTTTTTTATCTTAATGTTTAACACACGAAGTTCCATCCTTTAACACGAATCCTGAAACATCCTTTCATAATTCCCGGTCTACAAGGAGACATCAGCGATACAATGGTGCACTCCTACACATTACGCAACTTTTCGGTATTCACTGACAAGACATAAACTGCAAGGCTAAAGACAGTGCAGACCTGAAATTTCCAATTCGATCATACATTTCCAAAAGCGGTAAGAACGTATGCAGACTGAAAACACTCGCCAAAACACAACCAAGATACCCGTTTGAAATGCTTCACCGCCGTATAACCATTTCTTGTCTGTTTTATACACCAGTTGACAAGGGCCTTTACTTGTTGTACTTCCATTGTCCGTCAGTTTAGTTATCTGTAAACAATCACCTTACTTTTAAATGATGTTTCAAAAACACTACTGCGTTAATCTATTACCAATTTGACTTTCAATCTTTGACTATCAACTGTACTGCATTGCGTCGGCGATAGGTTGGTTTTCGGTTTGATACTTATTTTCCTTTCCAACAAATGGAATTTGTTTCCGAGGATATTCAAAGCAGGATTCTCTATTTATAGAAATGTCATGGAAACACATCAGTGCACGACAGTTCGATTTGCGAAGTGAATACAAAACCCCATCTGCAGACCTCCTTAAAAGTAAGTTACAGCTAGAAGTCAGCTGCACTTCCTGGACAGGACCTTGAGTTGTCGAACCCTTCATATCAAACGTCATAGTATACAGTCAGTGGATACCAAATTAGAAGTAAATGGCACTTAATGCTTGATAAACATACATAGCGTTATGAATACCATCGTCATCTGTCAAGATATAGGTCAACTAGTCAAGCTCCTTTCGACGTCAGCCACAGTCACATATCAACTGAGGGTATTGTATAACGGACTGTATTCTGTGTCCAATATATCATAGTTAAACCACGTACAGCTGACAGTGACGTAAATCACCGTCCATGCGAGAGCTAGAAGTGCGTTAACAGCACCCCATCAGCGTTGTGGCCGCCTCACCTCCCAACCTACGTCCTTAAGCGGGTCAATTTCTTCAATTCCACCAGACTGCCGACTTCAAGAATAGCTCACGAGAGTGTGCCAATCAAATAAACTAATACATCTCCTACTGGAGCCAAACATCGCGTGATTTGCCAGGCCACGTGGCGAGACTTGGAGAAAGCTGGACCGAAACAAGTGGCCGATCTATTGCACCTTTATCTACAGCATACGGGAGGCCAGTTTATAACGTAATTATTAAGCAATGGCGTTGAGCTCCCGATGCAGTATCAATTATGCATTATCAGAGTGGGGCTGTTCATCGCCCCTTAAAGTTGTGTCACCAACGTTGGGAAAGTGCGATAGAGGGAAATTGTTTTTGGAAGCTTCGAAAATAATTTAACAGGCAGTCTGTCTCGTATAAGCGCTTGGTGAACGCTGCAACCGGTGTTTTAATATTCAATGGAGGTATATGAAGTTACATGAAGTCGAGTGGGTTGTTCTTCATGGATCGGATTTTGTTTTGTATGACGATATCTTCTACGTGATATCAGAAACCTCTTTGGGGAGTCTATTCTCCCATAGCTAGACATACATTTGCTATAAAACAAGCTAGGAAAGTCTATTTTTAAAGTGTTCAAGCCTTTGTAGGCTTGATTATGTTGATATCACTCACGCAATTAATTACTTGTGACGAGGAAGATCTTAGGAATGTAGTTTTACATAGGAATCTCGATACAGAGTAAATATCCATGGCGCGGGAATTTGATGGTCGCAGTGTGTGGTCTGACTGACGCTCATGCTATCAACCTCTAGTTTGTAAAGCCGTGAGGTACGGGCTTCCTTAATAATCATTTGTAACATTGTTGACTGCAGTATAAATCAATAATAACTTTGTGATTCGCCCCTATATGCAGGGTGTCATTCATACAACTTGCTGTGTACACAACTCACCACGATATGTGATGTCCCTTCCTCGTGTTCTCTGCAATGATAAAGCTTAGTACTCAAATAAGCCGCCAAAAACCACACTTGCTTGCTTTGGTCTGATGCTCAGTACTGAGTGAGTGGGTGAGTGAATATTTAACAAACATCAGCAATATTGCAGCCATATCGAGACCATACCTGATGCCCAGTAAATCTTCATGTAACAAGCAGACACAATGAAGAAATCACAGTCAATCTTATCTCACATATTCTGTTATATTCATCAACAGTCAGCACACGTATCTTACGTAAAACTGGCCTGGAAAACAATACGCCAGCCAGTAACAATATGTTCCAGCATTAATCATTGGAACGTATACAGTGTGACTGTGACGAGATCCCAGGGATCTATCTGCATCCTTATGTAAGTGCAACCTGTGGCGTAATAACATTCAAGGAATAACGCGGAAACGAGTAGACAACCCCCTATTGCCCTAACGTAACTGTCTCTCCTCCATCGCTCCACATCCATTAGAGGTATTCATGTGTCTCTTATCCTGCAATGATCTCGTGTCCAGTGAGAGCATTATGTTTAGTTGCGCGTCCTTGCCGCTCGAAATAGAACCACCATTGCCCCTAATTACGATCAGCTTGCGTAGTGCTTTCATTGCAACAATGGCCGGATAGTTCATAATCTGATCAACTCTCGCGGAAGTTTGCAAACCGAGATAAGGTGAGATTGGGCGTAAGCTAAACCTTCCTTGACTGACCATAGCTACTTCCTGGTCTACTTGTAAAGTCTGGGACTGCAGTATACAGGCTTTGTGTGTCTCAACCAGCAAAATAGCGGACATGTGAAAACAAAAAAATACTTTAAAATGTTTTAAAGTTTAGATCACTGCGTAATGGTTTTTAAGTTAATCTGTTATGTATGTCAGGTCGCTTTGTTTCGGAAACAGACGTTTATTAAACCTAGATGAAGAAAGATAGATATTGGAACGTGTTGTGAAGGGGGTAGCAGAACCATATAAGAGCACCTGGTGGTCAAACAGCGCTAGGTTTCAGTGTCTGCTTGTCATGTACTCACATCAAACGGACATTTTGTAGGCTTAGGCGCAGACATGTTCTCAAATGCCGATTAAGAGTTACTGCGTGCTTTCTCAGATGACATCCGTCCCGATATGCCTGACAGAAACGTCCTGTATGAAGGATCACAACTAAAGACATTTTTGTAGACTAATGCTTAGTCTCTGAATATGTATAATTTTGATATTAACAAACTAACCCATAAATATTGACAAGGAGCCCGAGGAAGAGATTCACAACCTAAAGAAATCTTTAAAGGTCACATGCAACGTAAAACACAACTTTGCAGATTCTGAAAAAAACGCAATGAATGAAAAGCCCGCGAAATCGGATTTCAAACGTCTCACCAGGGAGCCTATATAGAGTATCCCTGGTCTCACTAAATTCCCCCCAGCGCTGGGGGGAAAACTGGTTTCAACAGCTGTGCTGCGCTGCGTCCATAACGCATGCGCAGTGAATAGGTTCACGGAGCTTGAAACAGTGTGCATGCCCAGCGTCTGAGGTCGTGAGCGGTAGTCTAATCTTGGTTGTGTACACAAACAAGTAAATAATCTACTCGTTACGTAAAACAACTTGTTGATTGTGGTAAGCAGTCTCTGTCACAGAGAAAGCTCAGTGTCTGGTTTATTCACACCTATATGTCTGTCTGACGGAAACTGGTGCAAACTCTTGTCAGTTTCGAGTCCTGCTTTGTACTTGGACGAATGGCAGATTCCAGCCACGCAGTAGTTTACCATGTCTACTGACATGAGTTTTTATTGGATCGAGCGCAAATTCAGAAAACATGTATTTTCCAAACCCAACATCTCTATATACATTCTTCAGGGATAACGACTTCTTTTCGTGTATATGATTTTGTTTGACAACAGTATATGAATCCGTACTGAAACGACGCATCAAGTACGCAAAAAGAAGTTGTTATCCATAAAGAGTCTTACTTTCTCTTTTCTTGTGACTGGCTATACTACTAAAATGCCCATCAAACTGATCATCTTTCTGTACACACAATGAACCCTCAGCATATCAGCAAATGAAACAGCCAATCGGAAGCCGTCGTTACACTTGAGTGCATATCCACCCCACTGTGACTGGGTTAGGTCTCCCCAGGGCTTCGTTTCGGGGGAAGTAAGCCCAAGTACAAAATATTGCACTTTTGAATCGCGATTGTACGCTTATAATTGTGTTTATTTGGGTTTTTTTTAAAAAAGCAGCAATATATATTACATGTCATGAATAAGTGATAAATGTGTCTTAATTATGTTTGATTTTTTGGTTGCATGTGACCTTTAAGGCTTTGACACTGTAGAAACGGCTTGGCAGTAGGAAAAATAATGTGTTTCGGGGACTATCAGACAGACTAATATTTTTGGTGAAACTCGAAATGTTACATCGTTTAGAAGTACCTTTGAAACTGTAAGTGTAATAATGATTTATTCTTTATTGCTTGGCATTTTTGCCGTAACGTCTTAACGACGGATAGCTCACTATCAGTTTATTACACTATTTCTATAGAAATTTGAGCTAAACATGAAACAACTAGTTATCCGACGTATTAACGTTAGTTAACGCTTGTATTTGTTGAGCCATATAGATATTACTTTCTTTTCCTCTCTCAGTTTTTAGTCCTATTCTGAATTCAGCAGACGAAGTTGCGATAACCTCAGGCATGATACATCACGTGACGCATCATGTGACGTGACATTGGTTCGAAAGCGAAGTTTGAAACCATGAGGTCCCATATTGGGTTAGATCCTATGTGTTTGTGTAGTGATATCTGATTAAAAAACACAGAGTTCCGGCTTTCAAATATGCTTGTTTGTTTTTGTATTTTAGAAACGTTCTTTTAGTCTGATAGTACGGGGAAATGAGGAGGTATTTTGTTCAAACATTTCACCATTTCGTTTCCGATTAGTACTTTTTCCTACAATATTGTAATATGTCAATCGGGAATTTTTTTTCTTGAAATTTCGTGGGAATTCAAGACAAATACCACATGTCAGTTCGTTATTGATTATGAAGTCGCCGAGAATTCTTAATGTATATACCTAAAGTACAGGGGAAAAACATTTTCTGCTTTTTAAACATTTAGAAAAGAGCTTTTGAATATGTTATGCAATTTGATGAATTTCTGTCACTGGTACATCGTTCCTAAACTGAAATGTGCAATCGCATTTGGATGATTGAAAAACTACTAGTTGCATGATGTATTTTTTGATGAATTACAAACTTTTTTTGTATATGGTGCCATTCTGAACTTTTTGTCTTAATTTATCCTGCCATATTTGACGGTTTCTGTGCCTGATAAACACTCTGTGTCGTCTGTGTATGGTACTGCGGGTCTACTTAATGAAAAAAGAAAGCTTCCATGGTCTTGAGAAATATCGTTGCCAATTTTTGCCAATATCTGCCTCAAAGAGCTTATCCTGAACGCTTAAACCCCACCCCCCACCCCTTCATCTCATTCCTGCTGCTCTTTCTGTCATTCCTCCCGCTCTTCTTCTCACTCCCCTTGCTCTTCCTCTCACCTCCTGCTCATCCTCCCGCCACCCCTCCCATGCTCATTCTTTCATTTCCCCTGCTCTTCCTTTCACCTCTTTCTCTCACTCCATTTCTTACTCTTCCTGCTCTTCCTTTCACCTCCTCTTCCTCTCACTCCTACTGCTCTTCCTTTCACCTCCTCTTTCTCTCACTCCTACTGCTCTTCCTTTCACCTCTTCCTCTCACTCCTACTGTTCTTCCTTTCACTCTTTCTCTCACTCCTCTTCCTACTCTTCCTGCTCTTCCTTTCACTCTTTCTCTCACTCCTATTCCTACTCTTTCTGCTCTTCCTTTCACCTGTTCTTCCTCTCACTCCTACTGCTCTTCCTTTCACCTCCTCCTCCCACCTTCCTTCTCTTCCTCTCACCTCCTGTTTTTCTCTCACTCCCCCTGCTCTTCCCCTCCTCCCACACCTCCTGCCCTTCCTCTCACACCTACTCCTCTCCCTCTCAACCCTCCTGTTCTTCCTTTCAACCCCTGTTCTTCCTTTCACCTCCTCTTCCTCTCGCTCCCCTTGTTCTTGCCTTGCATGTGCCCCTCCTCCCATACCTCCTGCTCTTCCTCTCACACCTCCCGCTCCTTCTCTCACCCCTGCTTTTCCTTTCAATTGCTACTCCTCGCTTACTCCTGCTCTTCCTCTCAGTCTTGCTCTTCCCTTCACTTGCTCTCCCTCTCACCCTCCTGCTCTTTCTCACACCTCTTCTTCCTTTCACCACTTTTCCTCTCACCCTCCTCCTTTCTCTCGCCTCCTGCTCTTCCTCTCAGCTCCTCTCCTTCCTTTCACCAGCTCTTCCTTTTACCTCCTGCTCTTCCTCTCACTCCTCCTGACTGAGGGATTTACAATGCCTGATGGGTCAGTGACTCAGACTCGATATCACAGCTTTCATCTGCCATACATGTCAGGAATTGCGTGACTGTTGTTATCAAACTCGACAGTACATAATACATTTAATCGTTCACTTCAGTAAACCCTTGCAAGATAGCCGAGCATCCATAGGTTGCTTAGCGACGAGAAGAAATGTATTTCAACGTGCATTAGACTATTACACGACGCTTTACTGTTTCGATCGTAACTCACATAGTACGTTTTCTCTTGTGAAATCCGTTGTAAAGTGGGTTGGGGAGGGAGGTCACTCTTGCGTTCTAAGACCCCACCCCGGACAGGTGCGCTGGGGAGGGGGTGAGGCTTCAACAGGATGTGCTTTTGTTAAAGACGGAGGGAACCATAGGGTTTTATACCCCGACCCCGACGCCGACCCCGACCCCGACCCCGACCCCGACACGGCTCCACAGACGTATTGTGTACCTAGCTAGGGGAAGACGTACCGTCAAAACCACTCTATCCGTAATGCTTTTAAATGAACCTATTGTCACCAATACCGGTAGGGGGGATTCCCCTTTATGTTCGCACATCAGCACAAGAATATTTTGTAAATTTAAATGTAGGAAATTGAACATTAATAGTGATACCGATATTGACCATTTTGAATTTGGATATAGGTGTCGTGTATACAACTTGACAAATTATCGATTTGAGCGCAGCTCGAACAAAGGCCTAGGTAGCTTGGTGAATGTCCCGGACAAAATAAAGGATCAGATTGGAAAATTTGTATTTGAGTTTCAGATACCAAACTGTATTGCAGTCGGAAGAGTCCAGTAAACCAACATCCTGTGATGTATACATTAGTGGATAGGCAGTCTGCCGAAGACGTTGAAAGATGGTACTTGATATTACTCTGCCTGCCTGACGTTTGTGTTGTGTCTCTCCCACTCGTGTAATGAATCTATGTTTATGACGCACTATCACACAAAAAATTTCATTTCGACTTCCTACATGTGTACAATGTGTGAAGCCCATTTCGGGTGTCAACCAACTAAATGCAAAAAACGTCAAGCGCATGAAGAATGTTTTGACAATATATTCCCTCCTCAAAAGATAATTCGAGTTAAATTTGATCCTTTGAAACAAACGTTACAGAGATGCCGCCATGAAAGTGAGTGAGTATGGTTTAGCGCCGCTTTTAGCAATATTCAAGCAAGGGACACCAAAAATGAGCTTCACACATTGTATCCATGTGGCTAATTGAACCTGGGTCTTCGGTGCTACTAACGAACGCTTTAACCACTTGGCTACCCATTGTCCCGGCAATATCAACATGCGTATGTCTTTATTATGTGTGGTGTGCCACTGTTCACCGGCGATGTAGATCAGTCGGGTGGATAGAATGATGGCAATATACTTGAGAGTTTCCTGCATCCGGCTCACTGACTGAACTGATGTCAGAGGTGTTTTGTGTCCTAAATATAATAGAAATTGGTGATGCGTGACCTCGAAATCATAAGTCACGTGACATGGAACGATGAAAATGACTATGAAACTAATCAGTCCGATCTGTTTTTTATATTCATATGCAAATTGTTAGGTTATTAAAATGCGTGAACGGGAAGCATACCTCATCTCAAGTTGTTCACACGAACAGACACCGTTCTTCTCGAAAGACACGGATATTGATCTGACAGGTGTCCCTTCCTGTTTTGTTTCCTTATCTCGGATAAAAATGGAGCAAGTATTGAGAGTGTCGCTTTGTAAAATACATATGACCTCTAAGGAACCTGATAACACTGGTGGCGGGTTGGTATTATCTTTGTCACTCAAGAACAGACACTTCAGCGGCGAATATGAAGTCACTTTTTTCGTTCTTTAGTTTTCAAAACAAAAAAATTGCAGATATCGTATCCGAAATTTCCGCATGTTGTGTATTTCCTCTGAACCCGGTAATCGTAGGTCATGGCTACAACACTCACAATGTGTTAACATTAAACAGTGTGAGGTTGAAATAACTTATGTACGGTAATGGAAGCGAAAATTGTTTTACACCGTTTTAACAATGTTCCATCAATACCACGACGGGACACACGTGGAGAATCGAACTGTTAGGCGTGAGGAGCGAAAGCTTTAACCACTAGGCTACTCCACTGCATCCTATACTCTTCAATACATACCGACTTAAAAATGCCACATGTAAAGTGCTGTAAATGCTTTGTTATTGAAACTAACAACACAATATTTGGTCATTCCTGTGATTTTGTAAGATACATTTGTTGGCAAATCCTATAACTGGTAAAAGAACACATAGCGACCAATCCTAAAAGAGGGGTGTTATAAAGACTTAATTAACAATATCAATATCGGGAGTCGCGGGCTTTTGAGTTCAAATATCATAAATTGGCCTCAACTCAGGAAATGTCAGACCCGATAAAGCGGCATTTATTTAGGTGGACCAACCGAATATGGTTGTCTTGTTGACGTGGCGTCATACGTGGATGCCATTGTTGCTACCGGGGTTTTCCGAAAGTACGCCCAGGGCTTCTATACGGAAAATAGGGGTTTTGATAATTGAACCTTGACAACAGAGAGAAATCCGTTGTTGTTTACGGGAAAATGGGCATATATTCTATTTTTGTTTAACGTGACAGTCACATGGAATAAAAAATCGTAAGGAAATAAGTGAAGCAAATCTATTTAATCTTACTTTCATGAATATTGCAATGACTATGCAATGAAACGGAACGCATACAAACTCTAATATAACTCTTGTAAACTTTGAAATGTTTAAAAACTGATCTAGAGAACTATGGGGTTCAAACGGGTCAATCCAACGCACAAAGGATCATCGTAGTCGGCACCGCTTGCACCATCATGTATGGCGTTTCTAACAAGTCCATCAAACAGCTCAATTCCTCGAAAAGGATCTCCGTCCTCAAGGTCGCTAACGGCATCATCGTCTACATGCATGTCACCTTCCGACAAACCTACACTGTATCAGTGTCTCCCTTGTAGTCGACTGTTATAGTCACATGTTCACCATTCGGAACAATATCAGAAAGTTGGACACATTTTACACACTTTGTAATTATATAGAAGCCCATGAGAAATGTGTGGCAACTTTGTTTTGCACCATTATGTTTGGAGCATATTCATGTTGCCTCGTTGTTGATATTCCAGGAGATGTACCATTGGGATAGTTAAAGATAGGCGGTTCTGACAGCTAAGCATAATCGTGTGTTGTTCACATTTATTGGGAGCGGTGGCGTACCCTAGTTTTTGAAATGTTCCTTGTCACGCCGAAGGCTTGGATTCGATTCCCCACATAAGTACGATGTGTGAAGCCCATTTCTAGTGTCCCCCGCCGTGATATTGCTGGAATATTGCTATGAACGGCATAAATCTAAAGTCACACAAAAGTGCAAGTAGTCTAGTCGTCTAAGGCCGCAGACCTGCGTCCATTGTACACACCAGAAACCTATGATTGAGGGTTCGAATTCCGGTTCACTCCGATTTTGTGTCTGTGTGTGTCAGATCTTTAAGTTGTATATAAACTGTGACACTTCGGGCTTCCTTCCCACATTTAGCGGATACACCGTGATATTGCTGTACACAGTTCAAAGCGGCGTCCCATTTAACTCACTCGCTCATCAAACACACAATCATCAATGGTCCGCGCCATAACCTGCAAATTATCAGTCACGACAAAAGTCAAGACATCTTGACAGATTGAAAGGTATCTTCCCATTATGACTACACCTACTTTGACTACTCCCAGACTGACTACTCCCAGACTGACTATTCACAGATTGACTACTAATGAGCATGAGCGGGTCAATATATATATTGGATCACCTCTACGCTTAAAAATTTACTGTACCTGTATAGCTGATTACTCCATGTTTGTCTTCTCTCAGATATAAAGCTATAAGGAAGACTCCCAGGGCCTACCTATAATGATTAGAAGCCAAGCGAATCGGGGATCTTGTAACCATTGTCTATTGTGACATTTGGAGATAACTCCTCTACTTGGATTAAAGCTTTGTAAACCTATATATAGTACAGGCTGTTTGTTTTTAAAATTTGAAATTGGACATAATCACTCCAACTTCCATTCAAAGTAATAACTGTAGAAGGCAAAGATATTCTCAATCTCAATTCTCTTACCGAGCGTGGAATTCATTGTCCGCTGGAGATGGTGACACTATTTCCCTGAATCAATTTAGAACCATGATAAACCAACAGAAAATCACAATTACTTTGATTTAAATTTTGTGGTTATCAAATCATCCATTGTCTCCTCAAGCTCAGCTGCACTGGTGTAAATGCACCATACCGAATATTTCTATTATTCAATCATTTGTATGTTGTTTTGTCTCGGTATTATTCCTATGTTACCAAATTATTCCAATTATTATTAACTCGTGAAGATCAGAATTAGATCTTCAGAAACCCATGCTTGTAGGTTACAGTCAGGTAGTCAGGCTCGCTGACGCAAGTCATAATATCCAGACTGCGTACATCGGCCGCCGTTTCAAAGTCCTATATTACAGAACTACCAGAAGTTCAAAATTATTTGTCCCATACAACATAAAACTTCTAAATTCTTCCAAAACTGTAATAGTAAATCGATGATATTGTTATATCATGACCTTTGATTATGTTATGATTCAATATTATATTGTGATTAGCTTGGCATTGTATATATAATATAAGTCGAATTATTGGTGCTATATACTTGAATTGGCTCTTGGAATGCAAGACAAATTTCTCTTGTAGGACAATAAAGTTTATCTATCTTAGATCGATGCTCATGTTGTTGATCACTGGATTGTCTGGTCCAGACTCGAATATTTACAGACCGCCGCTAAAAAGATGGAATAGTGCGACTGTAAACAACAAACAAAAACTTGACCCACTCACCTCGCAAATGGGATTATTATCTTATGTAACAGCTGACGTGAAGACGGTCTGTTCACGACGTCTCATCGATGACGTAAGCATCCCGATGACGTAATCTGGCTATGTAGTCCACTCCAAAATATCACGTTCTATTGTAGCCCGCTCGATAGGTCTGACATAAGCAGTAGATTGACATCCCTGAAACGTTCACATCCCCACGTGTGATGACAAGACGTGTCCTTCCTGGACCACAGATCCTGGCACATACGACCACCTCTAAAACCTAATTAATACATCTGACCATCAGGATCAAACAAATTGAACCTGCCTGCTGTCGTCGCTGAACTGTGTGTCTGTTGAAGCTGAGGTCGGTACTGTCCACGTCGACATCTCTGCCAGCAGGTGGTTACGTAGATGGTGACATGTGGTCCACATCTCCATGACCTGACCCTTCTGTCTGACTTTCGTAGTTCCTGTCTCTAACAATGTACACCTTTTTTTAATGGTCACTGTATTTGACAAAACACCAAAACAGTGATGTGTCTCACGATAAACACAAAGTAGCCTTTTTTAAAATCAAATTAAGTGACAAAATCGTTGATCAAACACATTATGTACGGAAAAGTGTCCATCTTGTTTTGAGATATATTTGGAACTTCAAGAGCTTCGGCTGCTGCTGAAAGAAAGTCACATGTCCGTTTTGTAAATCACCCTTGATTCATGTTTCCTTTGAGAGACACTGTTAGCAATGGCATGTGACCCACAGCGTAGAAAACACCTCCACCGTTATATTGTTACCATGAAAACAAAATAACTATGCACAACCCTGTCTCTTCACATTGTGCTCTAACGGCTACAGTAAGGTAATCGACGAGGCCAGTGAGTGAATGAGTGAGTTTAGTTTTACGCCGCACTCAGCGATATTCCGACTGTAAATAATCGAACCTGGATAAGACAATCCAGTGATCAACAGCATGAGCATCGATCAGTTGGGAACCGATGATATGTGTTAATTCAACGAACCTGACCACCCGATCAAGTTAGTCGCCTCTGGCGACAAGCATAGTCATCTTTTGTCGTTGCATGGGTTGCAGAAGGCTTGTTCTACCCCGGATCTAGTGATTGAGTGAGTGAAACACGTTACGGGCGTTTTGATCGGTGCACAGCTGACATGGGGAATAGAGATAGATGTCTTAACAAAGGCAGTCGTACCATCGACATTCAGAGATATCAATATATATGCCTAAATAAACGAGAACAACAGAAACGCTAGCACACGATTTTGTCAATATGTAAAAAGTGAGTGAGTTTACGTTTACGCCTCGCTCCGCAAACATTCTAGCTATATGGAGGTTGTCTGTAAATAATCGAGTATGGACCAGACAATCCAGTGATCAACAACATATACATCTATCCACGCAACTGGGATACAATGATATGCGTCCGCCAGCGAGCCTGACAATCTGATCCCGTTGGTCGCCTCTTAGAAGCATGGGGTACTGAAGACCAATTCTAACCCGGATCTTCACGGATCCAGTATATATCAAAAAAGACTTGGCAGCTTTTTATTGAATTGTATCCGTTAAGGATATGACACATTTACAAGTTAATGAAATGTTAATGTCAGTATTTAATAAATGTTAACATGGCCTGGAGCGTCTGGAGCAATATTGATAACTTGAGATAATTTGTAATTCTTACTCCTGAAGCTGATAAGCAGATGAAGTGTTACGCATACGGAAAATGCAGTTAATGCAAATTCTAATTCACTGATAACTCGATAAACAAAGAATAAACGGCGAGTATGGATTTACGCCGTTTTTAGCAATATTCTAGCAACAGCACTTCGTGGGATGCAAAAAAGAATAAACAGACAGGTATAATATACACGTGTGAGTGATGGGTGCGTGTGCGCGTGTGCGCGTGTTAGTATTCAGTGTGTCTATAGGTTAATTTCTGCAGCGTAGTACATATAAACCGATACGTACGACCTACACGCCAATTACTGGCCAGGCAGGAGTGCAGACAAAGTGTATTTATAAATCATAAGTGCCGTTAATTGTGGTCAGTGGAGACGTCGCCAAGCGACCGGGGTCAGTATTACAATGGATTTCTCGCGTGCTGTCAACAACACAAGGAGGGCAAAGGTTACCTCATGATGTGTGTACAAAGACTTGCAGCCATTATTACCTCACCTTATCCGATCCCCAGAGCACACGCCAGGCAGACGGATTAGCAACCTAATCACCAGCAACAACTAATCGGCGTCTGCATGCAGAGACAAACTACTACAAAACTGGCCAAGTGCGTTTATTCTGAATGAGATCCACAAAAGGCAGTCTGATTTCATCAGAAATATATGCCAGCGGCCATTGCATGATTCCGACTATATAAAGTAACAGGATCCGCTGATTAGACTCGCTGACAACACGTCATCGCTACCCAAATGTGTAGATGGATGCTTATCATGTCAATAGGGTGCCGAGGTCGTCTTATATGTTATATGTAGTACTAGACACATAGCTAGATCCAGTACTACATATCCCTGGGGGCAGTACTAGATAAACATTGCTAGAGCGATCACTACACGCATTTTGTAGCACTAGAAACACGTTTGAGTCAATACTACACACGTTATTTGAAGTACCAGACACACACTGGAGGCAGTACTACACACGCGTTATATGAAGTAACAGACACACTCTGGAGGCAGTACTACACACATGTTATATGTAGCACTAGACACACGTTATAAGAAGTACTACACACGTTATATGAAGTACTAGACACACACTGGAGGCAGTACTACACACGCGTTATATGAAGTAACAGGCACGCTCTGGAGGCAGTACTACACATTTGTTATCTGCAGTATTACACACACGCTAGAGGCAGTACTACTCACTTGTTATCTGCTGTAGTACACACACGCTGGGGGCAGTATTACACACATGTTTCATGCAGTACTAGACACACGCTGGGGGCAGTACGATACACATGTTATATGTCGTAGTAAACACGCTGGAAGCAGTACTATACACACATGTCATCTGTAGTATTAGACACACGTTGAAGGCTGGGCTAGCCACCTGGGATACAGTATATGACACATTAAGAGGTGCAAAAGGTGGTATTAGATGCACAGTGTTCCTTTCACTAAAGACGCGGTTAGGTCGGCAGAAACACTTAACATTCGTAAGAAACAGTGTAAAAGCATTTTTGCCGATTCCGCGTTTCATTACACTTCTGCACTTGACGGCATCCTTTAAAATATCATAGATTACAAATCTTTATGTGTTCAGATAACCATATGTGCATAATCTGTCCAACTTGTCTGGGTATCTGTTGTCTCTGGATATCAGTGTTACATTCGCAAATCCAAATCGACCACAAGCAAACTAAGCGGCAAGTGGACTTTGGGCCTACAATGTTAAACTGTTCTCTTTTTCTAGGCTTATCCTTAAAAACTCCAAGAAAATAACGGACTAGTTCACTACTGTCTCGTTAAAAAGGTAGAGACATTCACCAATACATCTGTCATCACCACATGGCGTCTTTTTAGTGTCGATAAGACCTGGAATACACAGAATATGTCTGACATATCTGCTCTGTCTGTTCTCCTACTACATCAATGTTATACAACAAACTGTAACATTTACTGGGGCATGTATAACGTTTCATGAACTGTTTCTAAACAATGGTTACAATTGTTACAATGGCTAACGTGAGACATTGGGAGTGTAATATCCGTTCTGAGATGGTGTTAAACACGTGATAAATGCTGGACGATTTCGAATCTAGTCGAACGTTCGATATCTGCTTGTTAAACACGTCCATAAATATTGAACTTTCTTTTTTCTAAATGGGATTATGGCATATTCAAACATGGGTTTCCCATTTGTTCATACCAATCTTAAGCCATCTAATGGAGACCCTTCATATATAAAGCCTGCTGTGACTTGTTTCATTACAAGATGGAGTCTACAGTATTAAGTTCTGAAGTAAATAGCATGCTGTTAACTGCCTATACGAAAATAATTATAAGTTACCATCATCTAGAATATATTGTTCCTTTTCTTACACTCAGTGGTTATGCTGAAACCCCGGGTCTGATTTCTCACATGGGTAAAATGTGATGCCCATTTTGGTGTCCCCGCTATTGCGCGCTCGTTTCTTTACTCACTCACTTACTCGCATGATAATCATCCAATCTCGATTCGTTCCCAGCAGAAATTTTAAAAGATTCTTTAAAATCATTTTTTCGTGAATTGATAA
The DNA here is from genome assembly GCF_037392515.1 of Haliotis asinina. Taxonomy (NCBI): domain Eukaryota; kingdom Metazoa; phylum Mollusca; class Gastropoda; order Lepetellida; family Haliotidae; genus Haliotis; species Haliotis asinina. The sequence goes on from NC_090284.1 coordinate 12,265,085, forward strand.
AACGCTGAAATCATTTGAAATATTATATCTAGAGGATTGTAATTTTGTCTCTTTAAGATATGCAGCTGGGGTTTTTTTTAATATATGACATTTACAAACGTAAATGTCAAGTCTTCATTTCGGCGTCCTTATCATACAGTGAGTAGACTTTGGATGTAAAAATTCAAGTGTTTAGTCATATATGGCTAGCAGACTCAGCATTCTATGAAAAACAGAAGAATCAGTCACTCATACAGAGTAGGGTGGTCGGATAGCCAAATGGTTAATGCGTTCGCTCGTCACGTCGACGACCTGGGTTCAACTCCCGACATAGGTATAATGTGTGAAGCCCATTCGTGGTGCTCCCTCAACATGATATTAAGGGAAAATTACTAAAAGCGGCGTAAAACCTACCACAAAGGCGGTAAGAGAGATCCAGTATCAGTATTAGACATCCAAGTGGCAGTATTAGACATCCGCGACCAAGTATTAGACATCCGCGACCAAGTATTAGACATCAAAGTGTCAGTATTAGACATTCAGACGACGTAACTGACACACAAGAAGTGGTATGAGGCACATAAGTCTCAACATAAGAAGCTCAGCGATACAAACAGACAGACAGGAGTCAGTACTGGACTCACAGGTACCAGCATTACACACACGAGAGGCAGTACTTTACACTGGGTTTGTCGTCTTTATCTGTTTTGTTCTGTGAAATGAAAAATGGCGCCAATAACGGAACAGTTTGATCTTTCCCTAATGAAAGGTAAACTATATCAGCCGACGATCGACCTGGAAATATACTTCATAGGAAACAAGGGTCATGCGCAGAAGATATTAATTTGATATGTCAAAGAATGATATTGGCATCTCCGTTTTCATGATCCTCGCTGATCGAATTATTAAAGAAAGACAAGATACACCGCTGTGTACCGCGTCGAGCCCACAGGGATATTTCACTCAATTTATCCTACACTCGTACTTTATGATGTCACGATCAATGGTTTAACTTTTAATGTTTAATGTAACGTAGTTCGTTTTTATGTAATGGGAGCGACTCATGAAGGGTTAGTGTAAAATATGCAGCATCTAATGCGAACATGGATTTCGATTTCATTTGTGAGTGTAGGGTTCCACCAGTATTTCAACATGGCTATACCGATAATAGTGAAAAAAAAAGATATTTTTAATCATTTGAAATAGCTCCGCTTTGTCCGGTCAGATGCTTTGCCCTGTCATACTGAATAATGAGTTTACATCGCTCAGTGACTGAAAGCGACAAAATAATTTCTACGTAAAAAGCCTGTCTATATTCATAAGAATTCCCGGCCAAAAGCACTCCGTTGTTTGATTCTACATCACTGATTCACTATCAAATAACAATGACGCTGGGTGTTCCCTTAAAGGTGAACGTGCCCTTCACAAACACATGCAAAGGAACGTCAATTTGTCATTTGAAACAAAGGCGTAGAGTTCAAACCACCGGGCACTGCTGTAGTCACTGACTTGTCAAATTTTGAAATGGCCCCCAACTCCTCCCAAAAACCGCGTGGAAATGATTCCTAGGCCCTTGAATGTTGTATTCTCTCTTCTGTTGGGGCATAAGGTGCATAACACTTTGCATCTTCGGGAAAACAGCATCATCGATTGTTCATCAAACGTGTTGAAATTGGACAAGGCAGGAGCTGGTGGTGCACAGCTCCACAATGGAAAATCTCTCTTGTCATAGACTTCTGTGGATGATCTGTCGTCACTCCATGCATAGATCTAACTAGGAAACCTATCAGGTGGTTTCATATGGGAGCGGATAAGGGCCATAGTCTAAAATTATTATCGTCTACATCGATGATAATGATACTATACTCTACGTACAGGATACTTTAGTCTCCATATGTGGTATTAATGGTGCATATCGATATGAAGACCATTTTATTGCAACATATGCAGTTTTCTAAATATCTCAGTAAAACATTTTTTTATTGTGAAGTTACAACCAAGTTGGATATAATTGAAACCAACGCTAGATACGGTTAATATATGTAGTACCATGTATACATGTGTCCATCAACCTGTCTGTCCTCGTGTAATGTTCTGTGTGTATACATGTTTATTATCTTTATCTCTCATACGTATAATTGCCTCAATGCTGCTTTCTAATATTACTTGAATTTAAACACCATTCAGACTAAGGCACTAACAGGCTTCCATAGTTTGACAATTTCTCGTTCTGACGAGTAAATCAGTGGAAGAAAATTGCTTATTTGACCTCTACTGGACGGTGTCAGATCATCACTATCACCTGTGTCAGAAGCTCAAACTGTCCTTCTTGGCCAAAATTCCTTGAACAAACGCACCTAGATGACAACTCGTCAAACAAAGATGCTGCAAGAATCTATATCGATACGTCGCACTCAGGAAATTAACGAAGTTCGCTATAAAGTTTGTTGAATTTTATACTTCCAAAGTTCAAAAATGCCACTCAAAGATGTCAGAGTTCCTTGTTTTCATTTTGGTTTACATAAAAAGAAATCATAACTTGTATGTATGAACTAACAGATCGCCCACAAACTGTACAACAACTGGTAGCCGTGGGGATGCCCACTGTCTACAAAGCCACTATAAAAATTTCACACATTGAGGAAGTCATGCATGACACGTGTGCTTTTCGGTAACAGGTGAATATAATTGTAAGCAAGACTCTGCAGATCTAACCTCGCACACGCGGGATATCAGATAGTTAGCGTGATGCTTGAGGAAGTAAGAAAGCACGTTGTTTCCGCTTGATTTTCAGAACATCTTGAGATATCAAAGCCTTTCTCTGTGTCAGACATTTGAACTGACGATTTGTCGTGTATCTATGCAGTGAAGCTTAATGTTATTTTCTGATTTTAGTTACCATAAAAATTGTACTTCATATAATGACTGAAAAATCTTTGGGTGAATGAGGATAGTTTTATGCCGCAGTATTCCCATCACAGCACGGCCAAAGAAATGATTTATACACCGTTCCCAAGTAATTATCTTCACTTTACCATACGATATCGCCGTTTCCATGTTTGAACAGGTTACAGGCTTCCTGTACTGTAATAGCTGTGTGAGGGTACGTGCAGCTGCAGTGTGAGGTCTGTGAGTGAGTGAGTGAGTAGCGGGTACTGTAACCGCAGACAACCGAGGTGCAGGTAGGGGTGCTGTATCACAACGAAGGTACAACAGCAGTATAAACCCATAAATATACGAGTTAGAACTGATCAGTAACCTTCGTAAGACTGACAGGATCGGGTGGTCAGGCTAATTTACTTGGTTGGCACATGCTATTGTTGCATCCCGGTTGTGAAGATTGGTCATGTTATTGATCACTGGATGGTCTGGTCCATACTCAATTATTTACAGTCCGCCGCCGTACAGCTGGAATATTGCTGGGCGCGGCGTAAAACTAAACTCACGTGAGTGAGTGAGGTGCATGTACAACAGCAGCAAGAGGGACATTCTTGTGTGAGTGGCGGGTACTGTAGGTATATTACGGCAGTTACAAGCGCAACACCTTACAATAACTTTTGAGTGAGTATTTCGAGGTGCAGTGAGAGTGCAACTACAAAGGATTTTTTTATTTTCTTGGGTTTTTTGTTTTCTTTTTTTCTTTGGTTGTTTTTGTTTGTTTTGGGGTTTTTTTGACTGGGTGGACCCATATTCAAGTCGATGAAATGGTCAGTGTGAAAATATACATTTTCAAGCGGACGGGCAGTACATAGTCATTAAAATAATACAGAGACATTAAGCACATGTCCAGCGGCTACCTATGACTGACAACATGTCACTAAAGGTGTGGAACGGGGCTGTTTATCGGCCCGGACAGGTTGTCATGTTACATCTAGGGTATTACCGCCTGTACACCTTTCCCTTCCCTGGGGCGATCTATACCAGCTGTTAGCTGATTGATCTTGTCATCGAATATCCTGTTGTATGTACCAGTGTGCACGTCACAGTTGTTACCTTGTAACCTGCAATACAACCGTCTGCTGCTGAAAGTGCTGACGAAACATATACAACCGTATCGTCCTACAATTTAGCGGGTGGTGGGCAAGTCTAGTAATTAAAGCGTTCGCTCGTCACGCCGAAGGCCTGGATTCGATTCCCCTCATAAGGACAATATGTGAAGCCCATTTCTGGTGTCCCCAACAGTGATATTTCTGGAATGTTGCTATGAACGTCGTAAAACTAAAGTCACTCACTAACGGTTACCGTGCTATCAAACAAAGGTGCAAGTGGTCCAGTCGTCTAAGAGCGCAGACCTGCGTCCATTGTACACACCAGAAACCTTGAGGGTTCGAATCGCGGTTCACCCCGATTTTGTGTCTAGGTGTGTCAGATCCATAGCCAGGCTCGTGGCAGGTACATGCAATATTCAAGACATTGTCAAAAGTATATTTTCATTTCAAGCTTTCGTAACAAGCTTTGCACATTTAATCACAACTATTGAGTCATTTGTCAGTAATTTATGGCACATACACATCACACTCAAGCAAGCGAATATCGGTGTCAGTGCTACTGGTATTACACATCAGCAAAGAAAATAATAATTCTTTTACATTGACTTGTGTCACATAATATTCAACACACTGACGTAATGTTCTTAAGAAGTACAAGTTTGAATAATCTATCATATTACTACACGTTATTCTTTCTGCAAATTTCTAAACTACCAAGATTTCGTACCTCTTATTTCATGCTTTTGTCCCTTGTGTCTCATACTCAGGTCCCTTGTATCTCATGCTCAGGTCCCTTGTATCTCATACTCAGGTTCCTTGTATCTCATACTCAGGCCCCTTGTATCTCATACGTATCCGACCTATTTCATGCTTAGGTCCCAAGTGCTTGCATGCCTCTGTATCTCGTATCTCCTCTTATGTCATGCTTAGATCCTTCTTATGTTATGCTTAGGTCCCTTGTATTGCATGCTGTGGTCCCTCTTACATCATGCTTAGGACCATTGTATCTCATGCTCAGGTTCCTCTTATGTCATGCTTAGATTCCTCTTATGTTATGCTCAGGGTCATTGTATCTCATGCTCAGGTTCCTCTTATGTCATGCTTAGATTCCTCTTATGTTATGCTCAGGGTCATTGTATCTCATGCTCAGGTTCCTCTTATGTCATGCTTAGATTCTTCTTATGTTATGTTCAGGGTCATTGTATCTCATGCTCAGGTTCCTCTTATGTCATGCTTAGATTCCTCTTATGTTATGCTCAGGGTCATTGTATCTCATGCTCAGGTTCCTCTTATGTCATGCTTAGATTCTTCTTATGTTATGTTCAGGGCCATTGTATCTCATGCTCAGGTTCCTCTTATGTCATGCTTAGATCCCTCTTATGTATCTCATATATCATGACGTGTGGGAAACAAAGATTTAGTTCAGTGCCGACAGTGGCGTTACTAGCATCATGAGCATCGATCTACTGTACACAACAGTACCTACAGTGCCCCAACGAACAATCAAGACAGTCAGGTAAGACCACGCTGTGAGTCTCCCATTACAACTAGTCTGATTTGCCACAAGCTAGTTTTAACCTGGAACTTGGATGGGGGCCGCTTTGGTGGAAAATTATGCGCGCTGTTACGGCTTCGACAGATCATGGATCAGGATGAGATTCGAACAAGCGATCGGAGGGCTGTTGGCAAAGGTAAGCTTTAGTAAGGGACACAACTCCGCATGGCGAAGTGAAGCAGCTTTGTGAGCACAGCCACAGTTATTGTCAGTTCACTAGTTCGATATCACATTATATGGAATTCTCGTATCACATATTATTATGAAACATAAAGCCTATCTTGTGCTTGAAACAGATTCAAAATCGACCAGTGTATGTGTGAAGTTGACTATGCGCCTCTCGCGCTGAAGTTATGACGTCATGCAAAATGCAAGAATAGATTGTTCAAACACATTATACAAACCCACAAGTATTGTATGTTTTTGAACCTACCACTAGCCCGTGAGAGTGTATGTTTTCACAAAAGACCCCTACATTAGCTCCTTGATCAATCGGGCTTGCCGGCGTTATCGTGAGCGGTTTTTTGTTACTTTCCAGATTGTTTGAAGTTAAACATTGATGAAATACAAGACACATACATACGTGTTGTAAATGCTGAAAGAATAATGACATTTGTTACAACTTTATTGGATTGGCGAGCTGAATTAGTTTGAGGGGATAGAATGTATTCTCACAAAGAAACACGCATGTGGAGATAACAATTACTAAAGGTGGTGCAATTTGCTCAGCATGACCAAAGTGCCGAGACGCGTCATTTCCCACAATCAGCCAATACGATAACCCAAATTTGTTATAAATCAAACACGTGAACATTCACGGTGGTTCAGGCGGCACGAAGAGTTTGCCTTGCACTGAGGAGGAAGAGGGGGAACTTGCGTCTCAAATCCCCCATGGCGGTGCCTAAACAGACACACGCATTTCAATATTGCCTCGACTCGCAACAGAAGCTCACATCATGGTATAATCGGCTTACAATTGCTATATCCTACCCTCTTGTATGTACTGAGAATCGATACCATTGTGATCTCAGTGCATAATGAATGCAAGCAACACCGACACACAGAGATTGATCCCGGTTTTCGGTCTCAGGGGAACACCAAATTGACTTTAGAGAGTCCGTTATAGACTTTGGCATGCGGGGAGGCGCGTTACTTTCATGACTATGTACAAAACTTGCAGTGTTTGCTGGATTCGAACCTCGGAGGACTTGCTCTTGTTTGTATAGTTGTCAGATTCAGCCTGTCCCACTGGTTCTAGAGAAAGACGAAATTCTAAAGCCATTATCGCTATTGGAATTGCGTGCATAATTATCCCCGCAGAAATGTCAGCGGTAGCTGCTGTAAATTGGACTGGGAATAACGGTTGGTCTTGACACCTACCAAATTTGTCAATTTCGAGATTAATATATTTATTTTTTATCAAAAGTGTTTTCGAAGCATGTATGATAAGCGAAACGTGCACGTTGGGGTGTGACAGAAGCACTGCATATATTTCAGTACAGTTTATATTTTAAACTGAACGCACCTACACTCCGGGTTCGAATCCAGAGGTGTGAAAATGTGTAAAACCCTTTTATGGGTTTCTCCATTGTGATAAAACAAGAATGTCACAGAACACTACTTTAAAGGAAAATACTAACACATCATATATGTATGTGGACAAAGGCGCCCTTAAAGTCACTTTGCGATTTTGAGATTTCACAAACGTTTGTACATTCACGTTGAAATCTGACTCATTCACTCACCGAGCAAAACGTGTGTTGGAGACATCCCGGTTAATACTGTTTTCAGTCAAGTTACGTACTGATAACGTTTATAATTGTTTGATTAATTTCATTTAGTCCTAAAAACAGCTTTAAGTACACACTGTTTGAAGGACGCAGGCGAGGAAATAACGTATATAGTGAGATTCTATAGAGCTGACTGACCAACTTCCGATCATTAGTTCAAATGGGTTCCATCGCTGTAGACAAGGCAGTATTCAGTGATTAAAATAATTCTGTAAATGTCTGATGCACATCTCTATAAATCATATGTTAACGTTGAACCTCTGACGTGCTTTATAACTTGGCTTCCCAGAGTATGGTCAGGTAAAATGGGGTTAAATGGCATTGCACTTAAGATTATTGCACTTAAATATAGTGACGCACATGCACACATGTGCATGCGTGCGTGCCTGCGTGCGTGTTACGCATTCCTTTACATATCTGTGAATATTCCTTTATCTGGAAACTTTTCACTCGGAAACATTAATCGTTTCCATTTGCTGACGTACGCCATTGTCTCAGCGTCGAATGTATATCGTGCAAGAGTAAAGTAACTGCGACCGTCACAAGAATGCATAGAATATAGCGTCGTCTTTGGAAGCCGTCACAACAATGCCTACCTACACAGAAAGTCGTCTTTGGGAGCCGTCACAACAATAACTACATAGTGTCGTCTTTTTGCAGCCGTCACAAGAATGCATACATATAGTGTCGACTTTGGAAGCCGTCACAACAATATATACATATAGTGTCGACTTTGGAAGCCGTCACAACAATATATACATATAGTGTCGTCTTTGGGATCCGTCACAACAATGCATACATATAGTGTCGTCTTTGGAAGCCGTCACAACAATATATACATATAGTGTCGTCTTTGGAAGCCGTCACAACAATATATACATATAGTGTCGTCTTTGGAAGCCGTCACAACAATATATACATATAGTGTCGTCTTTGGAAGCCGTCACAACAATATATACATATAGTGTCGTCTTTGGAAGCCGTCACAACAATGCATATAAAAGTTTATTACCCTTAAGATAGATTTGTCAAATTCTGATCGGTCAATAGCCAAAGCCTACAGTACGAATCGTACGCCCCATCAAACCTGTCACGTGACACACGTCTGTTGTAACTGTTGTCGTGACTGTTATTGTAACTGTTGATGTGACTGTCGTTATGACTGTCGATGTAACTGTTCCGTTCATTAGTTCACCAAGAAACGACCCCTACCCTTATCAACTTGACAAATTGACAGCGGGAACAAAATCTTTCTTTTTTTGATTCCCTGGATAGCAAAAAGTATCTGTTCAGCACACACGCGTATAAAGAATTTCACAAAGAAAAGTGGAAGATTTGTGTGTTTTGCTTAGAAACAGACATGTGATGGACGGACAGAATCTATTTCTTCGGAAGGTAATTACAGAATTGTCATAAGCAAAAACAAATGTGTTAAACTTCAAAGAAAGATTTATAATAGATGTAAATCGCGTTTCAATTTGTTTTGTTTCTTTTTTCTTAATGTTTTCTTCTTTTACAAATGATGTTTATTGCGTGCTACGGATCAATATGCATCACCATTCCTCATTTAGGATGCTACGATAGATATATCAGAACATATTTTTATACTTTGGCCATCAGAAAACGTATACATTATATATATTTAAAGAATTGCCTGAAAATAATGAAAGACATTACTGACACTATGAACGTTCGTTTTTCCGATGAGTGCTACTGCACTCAGTGTATATCTCGAGACGGAATGCATCATTACATCCTTATTCTATGTCAACATTGATTATGACGGGATCACATTGTTTGTTTGTTTGTTTAATGCCTCGGGTAACAACAATATGCCATATCATAACCATCTGTAAATAATCTTTTCACGAACAGGCAATTCAGTGATTAATGTTATGAACGCCGTCCGACAGGGTACGATGACACGCAAATCAAGCCATGAAGCCTAAACCATAAAGTCTACTCTTACGACAAGCGTAGATTCCTGCTAAAATATTCAGATTCTTAACATAACCCTAAACTTAATTGTGGACACAAGTGACATTTATGTACTTCGAGACAAAAGAGTACTGTACTCCGCGACTACATCAAATGCCTCGAAAATAGAGCGCATACCCCGAGAGCGTCATCAGTGTTTCGATCCATGGGAACGTCATATCAAAAGACGTTGAAAGATGGTAATTATTGTTACATAGCCTGACGCTCGGCACATCGATCGGTGTTAGTATAATGAGTGTGAATTATGTCAGGCCAGTGGGGTAGCTTAATGGTTAATGCGTTCGCTCGCCTGAACACCCGGGTTCGATTCCCTACATGGGTAGGACGTGTGAAACCCATTTCTGGTTTCCCCCGCCGTTTTACTGTACCTCTGTGGGCTGACACTGTATAGCACTATTGCTGAATAAGCCAAGTCACTCACACACACACGCGCGCGCGCACGCACGCACTCAGGCACACACACGTTTGCGTATGCATGTACGTCACTTTCTACAAGTGCAATAATCTTAAGCGCTATGACATTTAATCCCCATTTCACCTGGCCATTCTCTGAAAAGCCAAGTTACAAAGCACGTCAGAGGTCCACGAAAACCTATATATGTCCGTGCATCAGACATTTACAGAATTATTTTAATCACTGAATACTGCCTTGTCTACAGCGATGGAACCCATCTAAACTAATGATCGGAAGTTGGTCAGTCGGCTCCATAGATTCTCACTATATACGTTATTTCCAAGATAATCTCACCTGCGTCATTCAAACAGTGTGTACTTGAAGCTGTTTTTACCTAAACATTTATGTAGTTGTTTGATTGGACCAATGTTAAGACTATAAAGAGTGAGTTTAGTTTTACGCCGCACTCAGCACTATTCCTGCTATAGATGGAGGCGGCCCTCATAAGAGTAAAATCTGCGAATAGCGATATAGGTGGTGCGGCACGTGACCACCATGCCTGCTGGCAAATGGTTCACGTGAAAGCTTCTGTTCTGACTTACTCCCCCTCCCCTTCCCAGTAATAGTTGAAAATTAAATGATATGATCACACTTTATATATCCAGTAATAACGCTGCACTATCCACGAATAACAGTTACCATGGTATAATTTCCTTAATCTTTCTGGCAAATTCAAGAATACATCTCCACCCACTTCTCAATGTATTTTGTTTTATTTGATTTTTAATATTTTCTGTGCAATATCGCATTTTCCCTTTTTATCTTCTACAAAATAAATACATACTTCCTGTCCTATCATTCACCTGTAAAGGGACAAGCTAGAAGTAGACCTGAAATGTCGTGTTGTTAAATACTGAAAGTTGTAAATATTTACCGTCCGTTGTCAATTTACCTTCCGACTACTAAATGCCAATCAAGCGTCTACATGGGACAAGAGAAGAAATTAAAAGGCAAACTCTCTATCCCGCATTTTAGCAGAATTTCTGTGAAGGCATTTTTTTCTAAACGTACAAATGCCCAAATTAACAATAAGACGATAATTGAACACCCTTCAACTTACAGTTTTGAAAACGCACATCAGGGTTATTGACTGGCACATATTAGTGAGGATGTCTCAACAAGGCACCGTCCTAGATGATGACATCATGATATTAATATATTTATTTTATTCTAAATAGCTTACATCTTCTGTATCCTTATCATTATGACTGTCTCTCTACTATACTGCACGCGCGACCTTCTTCAAAGCAGAAGCGGCTGAGGAGACAGGTTCATTTGCCTGTGACGTCACTTGTTTACCACGTGCGCCGCCAAGAGGATGTCAAAAACAAACAATACGGACGCCTGTCGTCTCTTCTTTCCAAGACTCTTTCGGTTCTTCGTTATGCTTTTCACAGCATTTTTGATATTTCCTGTTATTTCACGAAACCATCCCAATTGTACAGAAGAAAGACGCCAACACATCATATAGAATCAACATATCACATCATTCAATGAACCAAAATTATCATAAATCCGTAACATTTTAAAAAGTACGATAAAAATGCGAGCTAAAACTGTATTTCTTTCAAAAACTGTTTTCTTGTTATTGTTCAGTTTTGTTTTTGTTTTTATTTTCCACAGTTAGACAATGCATAGTACAACCAGTGTGGCCAACAATGGGAACGCGTTGTAAATTTCAAGGGACAGCTGACAGTAAAGTATTCAGAACCAAATACTCCGCGGGAGGGTATGTCAAACGAACACCCGACTCCGCACTTCATATTTCTACAATATAACTCAATGAGGGTCACGCTGTGTGGACACAAGTAGTAACGAAGTATCTATCGTCCGACCTGTCTACACCTGAGTGATCGATAAATTCTAGATCTACCTGTCGTCTAACTGCTGTGCATGTAGACCAGGTTGAGTCCGGCGTTGTCTAACAACTATCTCTTATGATAACTTATGTCAGTTGATGCTTAATCTTTAATTTGATTTCTACCTCCTGTGCCTTATTTCCAAATGAGCGGTTAGATTGACATGGATCGATTCAGGAACGGGCCAATGAACGCAGTTCGATAGAAGGCAGGTGTCGGGCCGCTGGGTTTGGCAAAACAAAACATCGCCCAGCTTTCATCTGTGGGCCCCAGCGCATCCGGGTATTGTTTCATCATTACAGAGGTTGGGTAAGCTCATTCTCTCGGACATATAGAACGGGGAATTTACCAGTGATAAGGGAACGGATGCAGGTTGGCGGAAACGCGTGCCCGCTTAGTGTTGTGAGTGATTTTGCGGACTGTGCTGAGTTTGATGACTGAGTTAGCATTGGGAGTAAGCAGCTGCAACCGCGAGTGACAACGGAGGCGTGATTTCCCGATATTCAACATGGCGGAGACCATAACTCAAGTTTCGGGGAATGGACCTGCCGGAAAAATTGACGAAAAACTTATGAAATTGTTTACTAGAGACCCTGCAAAAGATTTTCTTCTACAGAAAGAAAATTCAGGAACACAGACTATGCTTCACATAAACGGAACGAAGGAAATTAACGAGGAGAACAAAGAAAACAGAACGAATGGAGAGGTAAGCGTGTTTTGAACGATAGCTACTGATGACAAAGAAAAGGTGTGTTATCGCAAGGACTTTGTTTAGTGAGGGGGGTGAATATGACCAAGGTAAATACTGAGGGATTCCACTCCCCTCGATTTATCAACTGTCACGTTTGCCATGGGTAAAAACTAATCTGTCGCAAAGAACTCAGGAAAGTACTGTTTGAATCCCGCGGTTTATTTTCCAAACTCGGCGTTACATCAGCGCATGTATTTGGCTCCGATTTCATGTTTATACAGATGTTATTCGTGTGGATTATGACTTGTGAGTAATATCGTGAACAGCTGAACCTTTATTGGAAGTGTTTTTCATACACGCATTGGGGGATTAACGAGAGCGCCCAGCGTATTCACTTCCTTGAAGCTAGCAGGAAAATGGAGCGTCATTAGTTTCATTGTCCGATAGCCTGTCAATTGTGATAGCCTGTCTACAACCAGGGTTCATTTCACATTTTATTTACCCCATACTTCACTTCATTTCTGTATGCAATCCTTTATCATGACAAGAATTTACTACATGATTTACATAAACAAAAGCCAGTATTCAATGGATTTCTCACAAGTTCTCAGTCATAATCATTCATATGACTGATTGGTGACTCAACCTTTTTCATTTCCTCCTTAAAACAGTTAATACTGAAACTGTGAGTGTTATCTTCTAAACTGAAACACATGCCAGTATTTCTATTAATAACTTAAAGTAAGATGCATCTGGAAGAGGTGAGGTGAAAGTTAAAAAAAATGTTTTTCTGAGCCTGTCTTGATCTAGTCAAAAATGTAAACAGATGGGACTAGTTACTCAAGAGTGAAAGTAAATTGATATTGAATCTACAAGATATAGCTTCTGAAAATGACACTATCATCTTTTCAACAATAAGAGGAAAAACCAAATCGCAATCTGGAACAGTATTGCATTTCTCACATTGTTCTTGACAAATGTTTTTTTTGTCACATCATCACTTATGAATCATCATATGATCATTTACGAATACCGACAAATTCTGCTGGCGTCAAACCAATCTCCAGTTCCAGCTGATTTCAAGTCTTGAATAAGTCTTAGAAATCAATCCAAAATATAGCAACTATATGTAGTGAAGAATTTTTTTTATATTTTTCCATTGTTACACACTATTGGTAACAGCAACATGAAGAGGTGTTGCTATAGAGTCTTGAACTGATGATCCTAAACCTTACATTAATAGAGGGTTTGTGTGGAGTGCTTCTAATCCCCCTACAGGTCAGAGGTTATCAATGTCCAGTGGTATATCTATCACCTGGGCTCTTGGTACTGGGGTGTAGATTACATTACTTTGGTGTTGCCTTATTACACACTCTGCCAAGCTCATGTCAGCTTTGTTTTTGTTGCATTTGATTTCCTTGATCGATGAAAACTGAGAGTGTAATGACTGAGGGTTAGGTCTAATTTGATTTGGTTCAGTGTGTGTTGGTTTTGGTATTGATACTAGACAGGTGTGGATTTGTAAAAGTAAGATGAATCCAAGACTCAAGAGAGGAGGTGGACTTATTCAAGGACTCTGTTGTAACACATTTTCTAACCTCTCCACACTAAACTTACTTACATGGTAATGAAATTTTGAAAACACACACATGGACATCGAGTGTACACTACTTCATTAAGATTTTTAGAAGCCTGTATTTACTAATGACTAATGGTAATTCATGCTGTTTTACATATTTCATAAAGTTATTTGAATGTTGATCCCATGATCAAGAAATTTTATGATATTGACATACTCAACATTCATTTGTATTTTATGTGACCCAGAACATTTCTGTAGTCAATCCATGTTTCATCCTACTTTGCCCCAAAATGTCAGTTTGCTCAGATCTTTATCTGTGAGAAATTGTGTAAAACTTAGTTCAGAAACTCTGTTTTGTTTGTGGAAGTGTACATGTAGAAGCACATGGAGCCATTTCCTTGTTGATAAAGGACTGCTCACAGAATCAACAGCCTCATGTGACATGGGCAATCCTCTTATAGCTGTTGACCAAACCCACATCAATAAAGATCACCTGCATGCATGATGGATACCTTGTCTGGTGCCAGGTAGGAGGACGCTGCGGTCATTACCACAGGCCTGTCGTGTCATGACGACTCAGGCTAGAGGACCATAAGCCATGTTAAAGGTGTACAGATCAACCTGACCTCATGATACAGGAAACATGAATTCATTTCATTTTCACTAGTCCATAAAAGTGAACTGTTGCCATAACCTTTGTTAATGATGCACAGACCAGTTTGGTACAAGAGAAGCACAGGAAGCATTAGGAATTTGTTTTTCATTCTCACTAATATCTCAAGCCATGTTAAAGTGTATAGAGGATGGACCAGCCTGACCTCAGTTACAAGAAGGGATACAAATTTGTTAGTATATTCACTGGTTTCCGAAAAGTGATGTCCTACCATCGATCTTCCATTTGGAAAAAGTAAGACAAAACAAGGAACTGACACAGTCCTTCCTGAACTCCTGTCAGTCTCAGTCTTGTGAATTTGGGTTGGGTTTGAATCCTGGAAAATGATTGACCCCTGTACATTAATTTGAGTGCTCATTTCTTAGCAATATGGATTCCCAGCCCTATGTCATAATGATTGCCCCAGTTTGTATCAAGAACAGTTCATTTGAGTATTGTACCGACTCTGATACTCAGAAGGGGTGGGTATCTGTATGTAGCACTGTTTCAGTGTTTGACTTGGTGTGGTAAATATTGATAGTTTGTTTCTTGTGGAAAGACACCCGAGAGCAAGTACAGTTCTCTGCCCCCAACTCCCCATCCCACATAGCATATAAGTTATGAGCTGTATTGAAAAGTTTTGCTGTTAAAGTCATAAGATGACAGATTTATTTGTCTTAAGAAGAGAAGAGAAGTTTCAGTGAAGGCCCAATAGCCATATCAATGTTCAACTGGTCAAAAGCGTGGTTTGAACGCAGATTTGGATGACAAACATCCTGTTATGTGATGAGAGACACTACATCCTGATTCACTTCTACTGATGAATGTTGCCTATGTTCATTACTTACCCAAGTTTTATTATCACTTGCTTTTACTTACTAGTGATGCTAACAATCCATGTATACTAGTACTGGTCTAAGTTCTAATGTATATGTGGGCTCAATTTACAGAACAAATCCATGAAACAGTATGTCTTCTATTTGTTAAGTGTCATTTTTTATTTGATTTCTTGGAATGTGACATGTAGATATTTGATTTCTTAAATAAAAATAGATATATGAAACAGTATTAAAGCCTCTCTTCTTGAAACAATATGTCAGCTCCCTATTTAAATGATATATATGCATCATTGATGAAATGCTATGTTTTAATAAGCCATTTTGTGCTGTGTTTCTTAGTTTATGAACCTGCTACTGCCTAATTTCATAACTATGCAAAACAAGAACATATCAAAGACTCTTTACTCCTTTGAATCTGTGAATATCTCTCATTAAAACAAAGAGTATGAATCATTGGCAGAGATAATTAAAACATGATTCACCGGTATTATTCTGATAAACAGATAAAATACATGGTAGGACAGATACTAGATATAAAGTGTTAAAGTTAGTTGTTGGCTGCAAAAGAATTCATTTTCATGGTATTAAAAAACAAAAATGCTGACTCCTCTAATGTTTCCTTCAGTTTCACCACGACCCATCTTGATGTATAGCAGAACTCATAGATCTTATTTTAGCACATACTACATTTCCTTTATCAATGCAAGCTACTAAAGAACCAGCTCAATGATTATCTATGTGCTGTTGAAAACATTGTGACAAAATGCTGATTCTGATACTCTGCAAAATAACATGATTGATCAGTTTGTAGTTAATCTAGATCTAAAGTTATTATTTTTCAGTCAGAAATGATGAATATGAAAACCATATTTCTGCAATCCATTATACCTCACTTTGAAGGAATGTTGCTAGTGGAGAATGGGGACTAATTAAAGGGATACGGCTGAATGATGGTGAGAGCTCTTGGCTGCAGAACTGTGGTTGTCGATCGGTACAAATATGCTCTCTAGAGAATAGCGGAATTGATTCTATTATACCCAGTGGTTTCAAGAGGAGGTATTATGTTTCTGTCACACCCGACTATCTCTTTTGTGTGGTTTACATCATGTTAATATCAGGTGGTGACACAGACAATGTGCAAAGGAATATCAGGTGTTCATCAGGGTGATATAGGATATATACAATGGACTATAGGTGATGATATAGACTATATACAATGGTGGGACCCAAGTGCTGACAGCTTGTTGATTAGTCATTGATTGATATGAATATTGGGTATTTGTATGTTTAACTACTGGAGTGCTGAGGCTGTGATATCAAGGTCATAATATGACGTATTGATCTTCTTGCTACTATATCATTGTTTTGTATATTTGAAAAACCCATTAATATTTGGCAGTTTATGCCAGTTCTCTAGCTGCATGGAAAATGTCAATATGAAAAGTATTGCACTGAAATAACAATAGACAGGATATACATGATATGGTGTGCCAGTATTTGAATCTACTGGAGCATGTTATATTTTTCTGTTAAATGCAATGGATTTCATATCACTATCAATGAAATTATTTTGAACTTTAAGGGTAATGATGTTTAAAGAACACTGTCATTTCAGAAGTCTGAGCTGTACATTGATGGAAGGCAGTTAAACAGTAGGAGGGTTTTTCTCCAAACACTATTGTCACTATTATAGATGGAATGGAGCAGATTTGTTCTGTGATAACACCCAAGAACAACTCAGTTAAACCAGATGTGTGGCAGTTATTTTTATGTAGGACACCACAGAGTCTGTCATATCACTTGGCAAGGGTGTCAATATTGGATTATGTCGATGTTATTTGACCTTGACCTTAATTTTAATCACCACCAAAAGTAAACTTGTTTGGGACAAGATACTGGAACATTAGTGTCGGAGAGAGTGATGAACATTGTCATGGGTAATGAAATGATTGACAGTGTAACAAACGTTCTATGTCCGGCAAGAGTGTTCAGCTGATCAGAATACAGTCCAAACAGTATTTCCTCCTAAATAATTGGCTGCGATGGGGAAACCTAGTTCCCTCATCACACCAAAGGCCTGTGTTTGACTCCCCATTTGTTAATAGTATGTGAAGCCAGTATGTGGTTGTATTTGTTCTGCTATCACTAGAGTATTAGCAAAGACGGTATAAAACAATTGTCACATAATCAAGATGCTGTACAAAGCTACTTAACCCAAGTAGGCAAGAAACCTGTAGCAAACATTGTGAACAAGTTTGCAGGAACCTTCTAAACACTACAAACATTCTTCTAGAGTTCTTTTCATTATTTGTAACAGTATCTGATTTGATTAGTCTGATCATTCCCTGAAATTGGAATCACTTGATCGGAGTACAGTCTGTCTCCAATAAACATGATCAAGAAAACAACTTAAGGAAAATCAGCTTGAATCCAGGCTACAGTATTGTGTAAAGACTGACAAAGGATTGTGTGGAAGTACCTGTTGTAGACTCTGGTCACACAAGATGGTGTTCCTGTGAGTCATTCTGTGTCCTGTGCAACAACTGCCTTGCAGTCACTTGGCTGGAAAATGGAAAGCTGGAAATGATTTGGCCTGAAAATAGTGATTTTGTGTTAATTTTTGAAAAAATCCCGTACAATGTAGAGTATTTGATTGCCATTTATAACTATGAATCATCAAGATGACTTTATGAGAGTCCCTAGGTGATCTGCTGTGCGTCATGTTCCAATATCTTAAATTGCTTTCAAAAGGCTGAAGCTTTCGCCAGTTTGATCAGGAGGTTTGTCCATTCATTACAAAAGGCTGTGACATTCAAGCAAATGGACAGGTTGGCTTTAATATTCTTTTAATTTCCATTGCAAAGACTTCATTGTACTGTTTGGAATAGCTGAATAGGTATGAAATCTGAAACATTTGATGAAGAATGTGAAGAATAAAATAGTGGTGTTTTTTGACAATCTGTAGGTAGATATAAATTGATACTAGGGTTCGCCACATTGTTAAAGGTTTCCCTCATCACACCAAAGGCCTGTGTTTGACTCCCCATTTGTTAATAGTATGTGAAGCCAGTATGTGGTTGTATTTGTTCTGCTATCACTAGAGTATTAGCAAAGACGGTATAAAACAATTGTCACATAATCAAGATGCTGTACAAAGCTACTTAACCCAAGTAGGCAAGAAACCTGTAGCAAACATTGTGAACAAGTTTGCAGGAACCTTCTAAACACTACAAACATTCTTCTAGAGTTCTTTTCATTATTTGTAACAGTATCTGATTTGATTAGTCTGATCATTCCCTGAAATTGGAATCACTTGATCGGAGTACAGTCTGTCTCCAATAAACATGATCAAGAAAACAACTTAAGGAAAATCAGCTTGAATCCAGGCTACAGTATTGTGTAAAGACTGACAAAGGATTGTGTGGAAGTACCTGTTGTAGACTCTGGTCACACAAGATGGTGTTCCTGTGAGTCATTCTGTGTCCTGTGCAACAACTGCCTTGCAGTCACTTGGCTGGAAAATGGAAAGCTGGAAATGATTTGGCCTGAAAATAGTGATTTTGTGTTAATTTTTGAAAAAATCCCATACAATGTAGAGTATTTGATTGCCATTTATAACTATGAATCATCAAGATGACTTTATGAGAGTCCCTAGGTGATCTGCTGTGCGTCATGTTCCAATATCTTAAATTGCTTTCAAAAGGCTGAAGCTTTCGCCAGTTTGATCAGGAGGTTTGTCCATTCATTACAAAAGGCTGTGACATTCAAGCAAATGGACAGGTTGGCTTTAATATTCTTTTAATTTCCATTGCAAAGACTTCATTGTACTGTTTGGAATAGCTGAATAGGTATGAAATCTGAAACATTTGATGAAGAATGTGAAGAATAAAATAGTGGTGTTTTTTGACAATCTGTAGGTAGATATAAATTGATACTAGGGTTCGGACAAGTAACCCGGATACCCAGGACAGGTAGGTAATGAGTTGGACATGGGTACCCTTCTCAATACCCGGACCCATTATGACAATGTGACTGATGGATTAAACAATGTAATATCATATGTTGCTCTTTCATGCTCAAAAGGGTGAATTGTCTTTGAAGATATACACATAATTTATAGTCACTTTCAGGAATATGACACATGAAGGTCCCAGGGTAGAATAGGCTTTCAGCAACCCATGCTTGCCATAAAAGGTGACTATGCTTGTCATAAGAGGCGACTAATGGGATCGGATGCTCAGACTTGCTGACTTGGTTGACATTTATCATCGGTTCCCAATTACACAGATCGATGCTCATGTTGTTGGTCACAGGATTGTCTGGTCCAGACTCAATTATTTTACAGACCGTGGCCATATAGCTGGAATATTGCTGAGTGTGGCGTAAAACAAAACTCACTCACTCTTTAGAATATAATACATGATTGAGATACTAAAAAACTTGAAATTTTAACCTCTGAGCTGAAGAATATATTGCCAGTTCAAATTTGATGTCAGGAATTAACATAACAGGTATCAGGGTAGGGTAATACCGGATAGAAACTTAGGAACCGTCCCAGCCCTAACTGATACCTTTTCTGTGTCCTGTACAAGTAATGACTTTATTATGAGTCATTTGTTTTGTAACCTAAGTACTGTTGGAAATAGGAAAAAACCTGTTTTTAGGCTTTTATTCTGTATCACGCAAATTTACACAACGACAAATAAAATATGTAGAAATGCATATATAACTCACTTAGGCCTTACTGGGCATTCCATGGGATGTGTAAGAAGATATCCAGAAAAGCATGTTTACTTGTAAAATAGGGCAAAACTTACAGCTAGCTGCTGAAAACAATAGATCAGACTATAGATAGCAGTTAAATTGCTCAGCCAGGTATGACGCAGAAAATTGACTCACGTGGCATGAAATGCATGTGCTCCCTATTGGCGCAAGGGGTCATGTCAAAGATACTTTGTTGTGCTTTTTCACGTGTGTTGAATAGGTCTCATGTATTGATTAGCATCTTATAGTAATAGAAAAAGTACATGTCTTTCTTTCATAAAGTTAAAGAGTATATTACCTTATACCCACAGAGAAACATCTTATTAAATGTCTCAAACATGTAGGTGGCATGACTGCATGGAGATGGTCAGGACTGGATATTGTTATATATGTTAGGAAATGCTGTGTACATCCCTACTTTAATGCCCCCAATCTTCCCAATGTGAAGTCCTTTGTTCACATTTCCTACTCCCTACAACTGGAACTGTAGTTAGGCTGAACTTATTTTAACAGATATTCAAGACTTATCAGCTACATACATTGTAGAGATGAACATGAAAATACAAATGTTTAATAGGATCTTGCTTCTGATAGTTTCTTTTATTTCAATTTTGTTTCATATATTCCCAAAGGACAGATAAAGATGAGTGTATAGATGGCAACTTTATTGTATACCACATTTCTGGGCAACTTTTTGCCCCTTCTTCAGGTCAAGTACCCCCAGAAACATGGTATACAATAAAGACCAGAAACATTCATGCAGAATCAAGCCAATATTTTGCACTGAGCAGTGTTACAATGTGGACCTTTTTCATGTACTCATGTAGTGAGTGAGTTTGGTTTAGGGTCTGTTGATCAACTGTCAGTTCTATTTTTCCATGCTTTTTTCTCCCCACCATTACAGTGTTGCATGTATATTCTTTGCAAATGCAAAATCAATCTGTTTGTGTCCACAAACACAACCAGTGTGTGGTTTTGTTCTGATCACACTATGTAAGATGGCAAATCAATATAATAGTATCACCAAACATAACAAAAATTAGCAACAGGCTGTATTTCCATTATAGTAACGAAATGTTTGCTTTGCATTGCATTTTCTAACGGACAATACCCATCTCAAGTAGTTGATGTATTGTGTTGAGAGTATCATCACTACCTACCGCTGCAGTCTCCACAGTAAGTGCTTGGGCTCAGGATGTGTACTGACAGATCTCCACAAGGGCTGGAGTATTGAAACTGAGTCTTGCTGTTTAATTGTCTCACCAAGACTATTGTTACTTCTAGATGGCTGTTACAGCATTCATGCGGACCTCTCAGTCGACAGGTTTACCAACACAGTCTGACTCCAGTGTGAATATAGATCCCCGTGTTCTCCTCCGTATCAGAGACACTTGTAGACAGTGACTATTGGTTCTATTATACATGGGTGTTTGGCATGGTTCTACTTATGGATGTGATGTAAGCAGAGATTTTGATTAATACATTCCCCACTCCCACATGTTAAGGTCAGCAGTGTTCACACTTGTCCCAGACATCTGGGCCCAGTAGCACAAGTCTATCTTAGCACAACAACTACCATTATAGGCAAACACTTAGTCTCCGAGTTTATAGAATTATGCTTGTATAAGTTGTAACAATCCCATATAAATTGAAAAGGAGCCCCAGGGAGACCAGAGATTCAGAACCTGAGGAAACCGAGACTTACTTCATTTGAGGCTTAAGCATTACAGAGAAGGCTTGGCAGTAGGGAAAATAATGTGGGTCAGGGACTGTGAGACAAACTAACACCATTACCACTATATATCAATGTTAGAGTAAGGCAGCTACGATCGCTCTGTCCAAATGTACCATGGTCTTAAAAGTGTTCATGAAAATGAGTTTATTTTCCCTTTAGTAATGAGACTGTCACCATGTAGCTGGAATTTAAATGCAGCGTTAAACCAATCAACCAAACCTTTAAAATTTTGTGATCCTGTGTGGAAGTCTTGTGTGTTGTATTCAGCTCAGTAGACTGATCCGGACTTAATGATTCCACTGAGGTGAAATATATGTCCTGTTTATTTCTATATTTTACTTGAGAGGACAGAGAAGTGTCTAAGATTTTTGTGCTCTCAAGCATTGACTGTAACTGAACCTGACATAATTTGTTATAAAAGTGCACAGAAACACAGGCTGCTGCCACGATAGAAGAAATAACTAAGAGCCTCTAAAGCAGCTAAAACTCATGAGACTTAGTGTTAACATGCACAAATGCAGGTCTCTGTAAAGGTAAACAAGACAGTAGTTATTGTCAGCTATTGAACAGCATTCAAGATCATCAGGTTGTGTTGGTGGGATTACTCTTGTCAACATGATCTAATGTGGGGTGAATGACCTTGGACGTGTAGACATGTTTTCTTTGTGGTCATGTTTATGTTGTTGCTTTTTTGTCCCCACCACTATCCTTGTATTGTGGTCAGTTCACAAGGTTCCAGTAACTACACTTCTAATCTGTCACGTTCTGTTTGTATATTGCTGTTTTAGTGCTCCGATAGTGGTTACTTATTTTGTCATTGACTACGACAGTTGTTGCATTAAGATTGGTTTGGACAAGTAGATCAAGGACGATAAACTTCATTTTTTCAATGCAATCATGAAGGTGGATCAACATCTTAAACTGATTTTATTTTTGCGCTGTTCAGTTCTGGGTGTCCTGTGATACTGATAATAGTTTAAAGATATTGTTATTTTGACATGGGGAGAAAACAGTAAGTATGTTGAGGTGTACATGTGGGTACAGGTGTTACAGTGTGTTTAGGTGTCCATGTGGTTTCAGATATCCTGGTATGTTGAGGTGTCCATATAGGTACAGGTTTCCCAGTATGTTCATAAGTCCATGTGGGTACAAGTGTCCCAGTATACTGAAGTGTCCATGTGGGTACATGTGTCCCAGTATGTTGGAGTGAACTTGCAGTTGCAGGTGTTCCAGTATGTTCAGGTTTACCTGCAGATGAGGTGTTCATGTGGGTACAGGTGTCACAGTATGTTGAGGTGTACCTACAGTTGCAGATGTCACAGTATGTTGAGGTGCCCATGTGAGTACAGGTGTCGCAGTGTTTTGGGATATCCATGTGGGTAGAGGTGCTCCAGAATGCTGAGGTGTCCATGTTGCAACAGGTGTCACAGTATGTTCAGGTGTCCCCATGGGTACATGTGTCACAGTATGTCGAGATGTCCTTGTGGGTGGGTACATGTGTCCTTGAGTAAACTCACTCATTCACCCTTGGTTCAGATTACCTAAATATGGACAAAAATACAAAGCCAGAATGTGATTCAACTGCTAGCATTTCAGATTACAAAATGTTCATTTAGAGAATATGTAAGTCCTAGACAAGTCAATAATTGAAAGATGTCTCAATTATGAATAGAAGAGTGTTGTTCATTTTGTGCCAGAGTTGAACAGAAGCACAGATCCTTTTGTCTTGATGGGATTTTGATCATGAGTATCTCCAGCCTTGTGTCCTTCTACAACAAGGGAAGTAATCCTGTTAAATACCAATGGAAATACTTAACAGGATTTGTCTAAAGTCCCTGAGATGGTTGTTGACTTTTCTATTATATAGAACATTGATCCTGCCTGTGTTAACGGAAAGTTGTATGCAGGATGGCTTAACCCTTGCTGTGTTGTGCTGTGATGGGGGTTTAATTGAGTGCCATCAAGTCATGTTGGCATCAGGTTGTGAACCAAGGAAGGGAGACTAATGTCCGGTATTGATTTGGGGTCGAACTATTTGCTTACAGGATTTTCAATTTTCATCATGCAACCCTAGGTTCAGGCAAGCTGACATGGGGGACTAAGGAAGTATCGTGTGTAAATTTGATGAGATTCCTTGTTGGATGTTGAGATAATGTTACATGATGTCTTTCCAGCTTAGCTGTACAAGAGTTAGCTGGAGTGAGACATCACCGGTGTATCAGCAAGCGACGAGGAGGTTTTCTCCCTCTGCCTCCCATTAGCTAGTATTGATGAAATAAAAGTCAGATGCATTTGAGGGAAAAAAGTTTTAAGCATTCTATGATTGGAAAATTCATGACTGCTTTGAAGAGTAAATGTTGCTGATTAAATGGACTGCTCAGGTTCAAAGTAAACATTTGACTGTCATTGTCCGAATTGAAAACTGAATCATTTGGAATTCAAATAAGGCACACAGCATTATCACATGGACTGGTGAAGTATTTGTTGATTTTTTTTCTGAATTGAATCACAGGAATTTTTGCATGGCAGCTTCTTTGGTACAACTCTCACGTCACTCCTGTGCTAGTTCTTTATTATGATTCCCTCACCTGATAAAGGCAGCAGCTAGCACTGAAACATCAGGAGAATAATAATGAAGATTTTTAATGTGCCCTATTCACATGAAGAAAATTATGTGTAAAAGGGTCAGTGTTCACTTAGTAGAGAGGATGTTTCAAAGTATTTATCACAGAGGGTAGTTCTGATCATGAACATTGGATACTGAGCACCTGCTTTGTTCATTGTTACCAACAAGAAGGCCAACTTTGGGTAACAGAAACCTATTCTTTGGATTCCGCAGAGCATTTGGAACCCAGTCGGCAGAAGATTTTCACCTCATCAGAAGCAGAAGATCATTTACAGTTACCTCATCTGTAGGCCTACAATGACAATTCTCTGGTGTATTTCATAATACACATTATATGTTTGTGCTGGCAAAAATTAAGTGAGTTTGCAACCTTTGAAAACACATAAATGTTTCATATGGGACTTGAGAAAACTTATGTGTGAAGTAGAAATGCCTTAGGGAAACGAAAACCTAACATAAAATATTTATTGGATTCTTGTCATCTAACTTCTTAAGCATCATTAATCTTTCTTATTGAAGAATGTAACAGGAATCATTGTGTGTACTGAAAGTCCTGTTTTATTTGCTTGGGGTAATATACACACTGATAGCCAGGTTTACCTACATGTTTCAAGATGTTCTCTTTGAAATGCAGCCCTTTGAGCAACAAAGTGTTCTAAAATGTATTTATGCTTTTCTGTTTGAATGTCATATCTGCTTTGAAAATGTGTCAAGTATCGTGGAAGAAGCTAAAAAAAAAGTATGAAAGAAGTGTGTAATCAAAGAAAAGTTGTCTTAACTTTGAGTGATTGACAGTGGCAGTAATCAAGCTGGGGAGTCTTCTGTCATCTTGCTACCAACTTGGGGGAGACGGGATGGAGGAGGGGGTCTTCTGTCATCTTGATACCAACTTGGTGGAGACTGGATGGAGGAAGGGGGCTTGTCCATGAGATTTATTCCAATTAAGATGCATACAAAAATTTGAGATATGTTCCATTAGACTTGATAGTACCTGAATTAGGCTTGTACAAAAACACTTCCTGTAATGAAGGATAGCCTAATGGAAAAGGGTTTGGTTGTTATGTTAACCAGACTTAATTGAGAACAGGTAAATTCTTTCATTTTTAGGGTGGAAATGGCAGATTATGATGTGTTATGGTTGTGAAAACTATCAGTTGTTCAATTGGCATGATTCACAGAACAGTTTGTGACGGAGAGAGAGAAATGTGAGGTTCATTCAAGAGAGACCGGCATTCTTCATGTGGATTTGTTTTGTTCAGTGGAGGAACAGTTTACAGATCAGCCACTCTTACACTGCACACCATCAAAATTGTTTACACAAGTAGGGGTAACAGAATATCATGGACATTGATTTTTTGCTAGACATTGAAATGTCTCTTTGAATTTGAAAAATCACTAGGTGAATGAGTGTAGTTTGTCAGACTATCCATTTTCAGGCTGTGTGTGGAATAGATCTTCCATAAAACTTTTGCATAACTGGGAGAATCTGCTTTAACTGCCTTTGACAACAAATCTATATGTCATTCCAAAAAGGGTAGCAGTGAAATGCTCAAGTGAGTTGGTAAAACTCCATACATAGCATGTGTAAGGAGATCAACCTGCTGTCTGCTTGGAAACGTTGGGGACATGTCAGAAGTGAGTCCCTTAATCGGATGTATTCACCTTAGGTTCATTGGGGGAGTGCTAAGTATTGATGTTAGTGTCCCTTTAAACGTATCATGTTTCACAAATTTTGTATTTCTTTTTAAAATGACTTAGATATATTAACACATATTTTCTATATTTTGTCTTTATCGTGGGTGATGTTGAAACATACCAGAATTCTGTTTAGGTCAGCTAGAAAAAAGTTTGTGGTTCCAATCACATCTTTTAAAATTAAGAGTAGGTAAGTTGGTAGGATTTTAAATTTGTCAGTTTTTAAATTTTTACATGGAAGTAAAGTATGCACTAATAACATGTATTAATCCATAAGTGTTTATTCATTCAAGCTTGCAACCATCATGTCAACTTTTCTGACAGAATGGCTGATGTTCGTTAGTGAAGTCTGAAGGTTCATTCTATTCATGCCTCTTAACAAAATATAATTCCAGGGTCCATCAGATAATCGGAACCACAACTGTCTTTTTTTAGGGTGTTACATTTCAGAGTGCTTCTTCTCTTCAGGGGTCATTGTTACTCACACAATTTAATCCTATGAATTGCCAAATTAACCATCTATTTAACCAAGATTGCAGCATCCCACCGTATCTATCCAAGGGTTACCCAACACCATCTAGTTAAATCTCAGCCCAACCAGTTTTCGCTTACTTGATCATTCAAGACATGATACTGGTTCCTGGTTGTGATTTAGCAGTGTTCTTCGAATTGTCCAGCGTCTGCTGCTGTTCTTCAGATTTAGTGATGAAAAGACTCCTGAAATATTTAGTTAGCTTAGTCACTTGATGATCACAGTAAGACCAACATCCAATTCAGGTCCGATTTAGATCAGCCATTGATATCATATCAGTGTCTCAAGCTTCACTGACACATTGGTGCTTTACTTAATTTTCCAATGCCATACTGAAGGCTGTTAAAGCTTGATGACTTTGAGAGATCAAAGGCTGGTCAAAGAGGGCTGTAAGTAATTATCGGCTCATCAATGTTTGAGTAGCACTAGCACTTGTAGCTTATCATGCCTGTTCTGGGGCTTGAAGAGCACTGGACCAGCTGGAAGTGGAGGAGGTCAACCAACGCCTCCAACCACTGCCTCCAAGGATGCCCTTCTCTGTGGGGAAGTGTAACAGATGACACCATGCACTGGATTTGTCATTCAGCTGGAGAAAGAATCAATGGTTTATTGTATTCATTGAACGTGTTACATGACACCAGATACAATTTCAAACACGGATGACAGTATTATTTGCAGTATGAGGAAATTACTACCGTAATTCAGCTGAATATTGATGAACTGATAATTTGGTGAATGCCTTCAGTGAAATGAAATATGAATGTATGAAATCTTAGAAGTTCATAATTCATCATTACTGCAGCATGTGGAGTGAGTTTGTCATTGTTTTGACTTCCCAGTGTTACCACGTAGGGGGAACCTTTGTTTTCAGATTGTCACACCTACTCTTTGACCTCATGGGTACTACTCCTCAAAGGTTCAACTTCAGAGCAGTATTGCTACTCATGAATGAAAGGGTGCTAGGGTAGTCTAATGGTTGAAGCTTGTGCTTTTCACGCTGAAGACATGGATTGAATACACCCATGGGTACAATGTATAAAGCCTGTTTCTCTTGTTCATCACTGTGATATTGCAGCATTCAGAAAGATAATATGCTGGATTAAGAATAAAGGTTTATAATTAACATATTCTTCACTTTTTTCAGGAACATTGTTGATATAATGTATGAAGGTGTTTTGTTTCATGACACTTCCTTGTAGTCAGTTCTCTGTCTTCCTGGTTACAACTTTCAGGAATTTTGTAACATAGTCATGCTTGTCTACACACTGAAAAAAGATGTCTTTCATTGGTCTTCTAATTGTCCTGAAACTAAGCAAACTGAAGGTGGATCCACTCATGATGTCACATTATTTAATCACAAGCCATTCCAGTCCCCAGTCAACTTTGCATGAACAACCCGGCGTTCCATTGCTTTCTGAAGTACTGTCAAGAAAGCATTTGGGGTACTGTCAATAATGTTTGTAAACATGGTAAATCATAATAAGATAAAGTTAACATGGACTGTGACTGCTAAGCACCCCTTTTGGATTTATATCTTTACGACAAGGACGTTGGCACAGAAGTGGGGGAAATGTACCAGAAAATAAAATTTGAGACAAAGGAATGTCAAGATCTTTTTGAGTTCATTTCCTTGTTATATCACCTGCATCTCTTAGCACCAACATTCTAACATTCCACTACAACTTAGTCTCCCTATGCCATCAAAGTACTGCAGCAGTTCATCGTCTGCTTTGATCAATTTCCTTTTTCAGAAATATTGATTAGAATTTACATTTTCAAGGTCTATGTAATGTATATGTGTTCATGGCAGTTTGGCATAATTTTTTAATCCCACAAGACAGCACCAAGTGCTATTGCCCCCTCCTCATCCATGGTTTGTGGGGCTTTGGTTTGGATTGTAGATGCAGTTTATTAATTCTGATGAATATTGTCATTGCAGTCAGTCGTTGTAAGTATGATTGATTGTGGAGATTTGCACATGTATTGGTTCGATTGGGATGAATGGCAGGGGAAAATGAGTTTTGTTACAACCAAGGTAGCAGTTCTGGGAATGTGGTTTATTATGTTTTATTATGTTTTATTGTAGCAGGCTATATTGTTGTGTGGTGGGCTGGAGATGGGAAGATAATTCACAATATACTCTTGATCAATACTGACATTGTGTAGCTTGTTCAGGAACTTCATATTGTCATTCAGGACCCTCTGTATGTTTTAAAGGTATGTTGTCCTCTTTCTGTTCATCTGGAATGCTTGAAATATGGGACAAGCTTTATACCCAAGGTAATGTAACAGTAGGCGTCTAGTGTTGTTGTCTGATTTTCTATGTTCAGCATCAGGAGCTTAGATATTTAAGTGTTGGCTTGTCAGAGATCCTTGTGCTATCAAACATTACAGTGCCATGAAAAACCCATT
This sequence comes from Haliotis asinina, assembly GCF_037392515.1. Taxonomy (NCBI): domain Eukaryota; kingdom Metazoa; phylum Mollusca; class Gastropoda; order Lepetellida; family Haliotidae; genus Haliotis; species Haliotis asinina. The sequence continues at coordinate 12,294,237 of NC_090284.1, forward strand.
CTCTCTTATCCTGGTGGTGTTACTGTCAGAATACTGCTCAAATGTTACAGCATTTAAATATTTGCAATTTTGTCCAAAGCAGCAAACGTCTCATTCAGTTAATGTCAGCACACTAGAATCTTTAACAGAGCAACATTGAACTCCCATTTCACTTCAACTGAAGGGTTCAAAATAAACTGGAATCTGCTGATCGAGAACAAGTATAATGGCATATTTTTGTGTGTGGACCACCATTTATACCATCAGTTAGTTGACAACTGTAGATCACGTATAGGGGGACTATTGAGAAGAAAAATAATTTTCTAACACTGTAACCTACCAATCCCTTCAGTTTTGCCACATAAGTGTCTCATAATTATTTGTTTTCTATAGTGATCTGTCTTAACAAACTGTCACAAGGTTTGAACATATTTCTGTTACATGAAGCAGTGTATTGGTTCAGTACCTTTCCGAGTGCGCCTAATCCTTAGACTTTGTTGAATGGACCCCTTCCTAGTTGATTATTGTAGTTTTGTACTTTGTCTGGACATGTCTTCAAGCATTAAGGGCTACAAGATTGCACCCACTTCAGTGAATGTGTGTGGACAACCTGTTCATGTAGTGTGTCACCTATCACCTGGTCATGGTTCCTATGTGTACTTGTCGAAACAAGAAGAGCAGTGGGGTAGCCTAGTGGTTAAAGCGCTCAATCGTCACGCCAAAGACCCACGTTTGATTCCTCACATAGGTAAAATGTGTGAAGCCCATTTCTGTTGTACCTTGTCATATTGCTGGAAAATTGCTAACAGAGGAGTAAAACTCAACTCCCTCATTCTGAATGTGTTTTAAATTGCAGTGTTATTCTATAAAGACAAGATCATAGAAAATTGTACAGTTTCCAGAACTGTCAACCCACCATTTGCCCCATTCTCTTCCCACAGATGTTACTTGTCATATCGTCCTACGAACCTCTGTTCTAATACGGTCATATTTCGCGGTTCTCATAAAATTCCCTAACGGCAAAAAATGGCAGCAGATTTATCTCCCCTTTTTGTGTCCAATTAGAACATGTGTTACATCGACCTAGATTCAACTTGACAAATGCAAGCAATGTGGAGAAACAAATATGACATGACTGAGTTCTGTCTAGAAGAAACATTTGGGTATCGCGCTCGGGAAGAGGTTCTAGTTTTCACGATGCATTCACGATCTTGCGTATTAGAACAGAGGTTACGTAGGAAGATATAACAAGTAACCACTGTGGGAAGAGAATGCATTTGCCCAGAAGCAAAAGATTTGACATGGAGAAAATAAGTAAAACTTCTGTTTATGCTGATCATGTATTTGCTTAGAATAGAATGTTCTTTGAGATTATATCTGTTTTATGTAGTAGTTTGGCGGCATCTTCACCCATGTGTATATTCATTAAGTCAGTGGAGTGTGACATCTGTGGAACTAAGCGATACGGCTGTGTATTCCCTTTATGCTAAGCCTGTTGTCTTCATCCATGGCATGTACCTCCTGGTTGGACATCCATATGCTTAGCAACATAGCAAAACAATGAGGGAATAAAATATTTACAACCATGGAACAAGGATTTATAGCACGGTCCGATAGCAAGTCATAAAATGTTTACTCCTCCTCTGCGTACAGAGAGATCAAACAGTGTTCAGGTGTGAGATCATCAATTCCAGGGCCAAAGTAGGCTTCAGTCCGGACGTCATGGAGACAGCCATGTAGGTTATGATATTCAGTTTGTGTACATTCTTGACCTGTAGCGATGAATAATATAAATTTGCAATCCCCTGCAATGTGTTTTGCTGGGGTTATTGAAATGCACCCAGTCTGTCCGTCTGTGCACATTTATCTTTTCTGGAGCAGAACTTTAGGGCATAGTGGTTCAAGTGTTCACTTGTCACTCCAAGGTCAGGGTTCAGGTCCACACATGGAATTTTGCTCGAGACCCATTTCACACACTCTTCACTAAAATAATGCCAGTCCTTTATCACCCATGTGTTATTTATATACTCAACAAAGAAAGTTAAAGGCTACCCCAGTATTGAATATTTAAGTATTATTTGGGTCTATTATTGATTATTAGATACAAAAATATTGAAAATAGGATTTACGTTCATTTGTTTTGTTGAGTATAGTAGGTTTATCAGTTTCCTCCTTTGTGCTGTGAAGTATTTGTAGGCCTCAGTTCACAGTGTTCAGTCAATCAGTATAATCAATGTGATCGATTATAGTTGGTAGGGTAACTGATGAAGGCATCTGAAGACTGATTTTTGTTTGGTTATTTACTGTATGCAGTAGGTCTGTTGTTTGTTGACAATAGTTTTTTTTCCCACAGTTCTTGGTGACTAAAAAGGCAGGAATACTAATGCCAAGATCAATAGTTACTTGTCCTTGGTAGTTTGTCTGTGAAGATCAATCCTGATTGATTAACACCGCTGTCGGTATTGTGTTGTGTTCTGCAACACTGCACATGTGATGTATCCCATTAGTCTGTATCACTTAGTTTGGTATAGTTTCAAAAATACTTTATAAATTTAGGGGTTTTTTTCACACGTCCTTGACATGTGGTAAAGAAACATTTTCTGCTCGTCATTTCAAATACAACGGTTTGATCCCCAGATGGGTTCAAATGTGTGAAGAACATTTCCAGTCTTTCCCAGTGGTATTGCTTGAAAAGTGCTGGAAGCAGCATAAAACTAAACTCACTCACTTTCCGCGAAGTAACAGATAGGTTTAAAATATTTTGTAAATGAATAAGTTCTTTGCCTGTATCGCTTAGAATCATTGTTAGAAAAAGATGTAGGTTTATAGACCCTACCCTAGTATTAAACTATTATAAAATAAAAAGGAAAGGGACATAACAGCGAAACCACACCCTCCTCAATCAAAGTTAGATTTCATCATGTAAAATATTTGTAACACCCCGCTGAGGCCTACGGATCAAAAGGTAGATGATTTCCCTACAAAATGAGCAATAAATGGTCACAATCAGATCATTATTTCAGAAGTTATATGCTGTGTCTCATCAAAAACAGCTACCTCTTCAATTCCACGCCAAAATCATGGATCACCCAAAACAGCGAAAACTCACCTTTTAAATTTGTTTGTTGATTCCAGCCACCTTGACAGCACCTATGTAGGGCTAGATTCAATCAGCAGCAACACTCCACAAGTCTAAAATCTCACTGCAACATCTACATGTCATTCCTCGACAGTATGCTGCCATTTCTCCAAAATTTACATCCCTTTCCTTTCATATAGTACTGAGATAGGGTCTATACACCTACATGTCTTTCTAACACTGTTTCCAAGCAATACAAGCCCCCATGTTTGAGATACCAATATTGTTTCATGATCATTGTCAGTCACACCACATACACTCCCTCAAAATTTACTGACGATGTAAAGTTGATCTTTATGATTATAACACAGTGATTTGACGTCATTCTGTGTGATACCATCCATGGTATAGTAGTGGTTAGAGCATCCATCACAAGAGCAGATGGTCCCCATCCATGTCATACCAAAACAATTGTGAAAATATGGCACTTGTTGCACCCTGCTTGGTGCTCGGCCTCAATGAGTACAACAAGGATTGGTCAGGTCAGAGTGAGCAAAATGTGTTTGAGTGAGATATTCATTCTTAACATGTGGCATGGTATCTCAGTGAGCTAGCCCAATAAAACCAGTTTAAGTCTGGGCTAGTACAAGCAGCCATGCATGCACATTGTCACATGTGGGAAATATTCTTTGGTGTCAAACCCTATCACCTCCCTTCATTCTGCTGGAGGGTTTTTAACTTTATATTTAATTTATAAACATGTAAATATGTCCTTTAAGCAATTACTTTACCATCTATTCATGTTTTTGTTGTATATTTGCCCACACTATAACTCTCAGCATGTCCCCAACTGTTATTGCATGTGTCTATTTATATCAAGGATATGAGAAGAACATTGTCTGCTGGTAAATTGTATTACCATTCAAAACCACTGAGGCTATAAAAGCTGTTGATCCAAGTAATGCTGTCGTAAAAAAGCTGAAATAAAGTTGAACCACATGTTGAACGTGCAAGCCACACCAGACCACAGGGGTTGGTCACCTGTTGCCTGAGGAACCAGTTTAGTGTTAACCTGGGCATGTTTGTCTCGAGAAACGCAGACAGTCAATGAGAGGTCCTGTCACTTGTGTAATTGTCTCTTATATATTGAGGAACTCACAGTCTAAGTTGTCACATTATACACTAGACCCCATGTAGTTTTCTCTTTAAAGTGGTGCACTCGTTGCCACGGTCACATCAAGTTAAACATTGAAGTAAACACACCTGTCGGAAATGTCCTGATTGGGTAATCACAGGTAATCTGCTTAATGTGTCTGGCATTTATTTACCTGTCGTATGCATGGTAGTAGGTGTTGAGAGTAGCACTGTTTGACTCTCATTTAGCTGGTTGGGGGCTTGTGGCCAAGAACATGTTATTCCTCACAGGAATACAATACTGAAGTTAAACAACACCTTTTTTATTCAGTACTACTTTGTTTTTCTGTCATGGCATCGCTGATTAATAGTTATAGTATAAAAGAACTGCATGTTGTTAAACATCTTTTGGCAAGTATAACATTGAAGAGCTTTATTGTTCACGGATTTTTGTATCACAGATTAACGATTGTTATTTTAAACAGCATCCTTTGACAGTGAAGCATTCAAAAGCTGTATTGTTCAGTGTTAATTTTATTGAAACTATTTTAATGAGAAATACTCTAAATGTATTCAAAAATTCCTCTTTTATTTGTGATCACTCTTTTCTTTTTTTCAAACCAAGGTTGAAATTTCTAAGTACACAGTTACAAATACAACTCTGTACCTTTAAAGGACATGAGTAGGAAGATAAATAGTCTAAATTTACGTTTGTTCTATTTCCTGATTGGACTTAAGTGGGTTTGACACATGTACCTGTCATGTATGTTGTACAGCTTGAGGCAAAGTGTGTGTTCAGTTGGTGTTAGCAGTGGTGGAATGTGAGGAGGATTTAGATACAACAGGAGTGAACTCTCCAAAACGTGACATTTGTTTGAGTTGCAATTGTTCATTTGTTAGCAACTCTCTTGGCTGTATGCCAGGTATATGATACTGACCAGTAAATACAAAGACCGACATATCAGTGATTGATATCACGAGCAAGCCCAGATTACTTGGACAAGGTGCATCATGTCACCAGTTGTGACCACTTCAATGCATATAGTCACCCCTAATGGTCATCATAGGTTGTGGTTAAATCATTTGCTCCTAATGCCGAAGATCCAAATTTGATTCCTTACATGGGTACAATGTATGACGCTCATTTCTGGTGTCCTCTGCAGTGATATTGCTGGATTATCAGCAAAAGCAGCTTAAATATGTCAACTCACTCACGCACTCACGCACTCACTCACACACTCATAGGTTGCAACTAACTCAACTTCAAGGGACAACTGTTTGAATATTCAGCTGTAGTATTGTTGTTCAAGCAGAAGGATGGGGAAGGAATTTAATGTTCCTATTACTTATTGGATGAACTCCATCTATGGGTTTTCTGAGTAATGTAAATTTGGCTATGTTGAGCCCTATCTCCTCACACTCTGATCTACCGATCTTAATGAAAGTTTATGCAAACAGCTTACAATATCTCATGGGAGTTGTACATCGTCTGAGTTTATGGTTTGTGGAAGTGAACCTCAACAGGCTCCCAGACATCTTCAAGACAAGGGTTACAGCTATTAATCTGTGGTCGGTGAAGTTAATAATGGCTGGCACAATCATCATGTCATAACACAGTGTTTGACTGGTTGATGGGACACTCTGGGAGCCGATGACCATGTAGGCTGTATTTATTACAGTGTTGATGAACTCCATATACAATGTCATGGGCCTTCAGGTCCAGGCGGCGCAGCATGTACATGTTGTAAGCGGAACGACTATGTGGTGGCAGTTTGAATTGTTTTGTCAGATATTGTTATCCCATTGTCAAATGAGTTATATGCATAAAAAATTGGATGTACCATACACAAGATCCTGGTTTGGTCCCTGTTATGGGCAATTTATGTGAAGCTCAAACATGGAATCTTCCCCTGCCTTCAGTATTTTGACGCCTGTGATAGAGGCATCCAATCAATCCTGGTTCCTAATAATAATAATAAAAAAAATCCTATGGATAATGCTTCTACTTTTACAGTACAATACCTCTGATGTCCATTTCAGGAGTGATATTGCTGGAATGTTACTGAAGGCGGCATAAAACTATATTCACTCAGTGTTCACGAATAGTGTCTGACCCTCTGACAAATCCGGCAGATTTGCCAATGGGCAGACCAAACTCCCCGACCTGCTGGCCCAAGTGTCGGACTGAATATATCAAATAACTTTGTCTGAAGTTATTTGTGGCATGTGACACTTGTTCACTGTTTATAAATTTATGTTTATAATGTTTGTCATGATATAATGTTAAATGAGAAATGTTAAATCTGAAATGTGTGATTAATCTTATTCTGTGGGTCCTATGAATTTTCAGTGGGTCAGACAGACATCTGAAACTTACAGGACCCAATGTCTTGTTACTTTGAAACACCATTCGTGAACACTGCTCTCTCTCTCTCTCTCTCTCTCTCACACACACACACACACACACACATTCACTCACTCACTCACTCACCCATGCTTGTAGTCCTACCAAGCAGTAAACATCAATGACCTACATCACTTCAAGCTCTCCTTCAACTGTCCTTGCCATTTACATAGCTTTTTATCAATGTAAATGTTTGTGTACAGAAATCTTTTTCATGCCATGAAGTGGTTTTCATAAACTGTTGAAAATACAAAAGTCTGATGGGTTGTTGAGACAGGTTAGATGCGCTGTGTTTAATGTTACTGTAGTCCCATCAGTAGGAAGCAGATTAGGGATTGTGCTAGACATGGTCAACTTCATAAAAACAGCTGAGAACTGCAGCAGTGATTAGTCTTAACCTTTCAAGTATGGACGTTCACTAGGATGGCAATATAAACGCGTGCAAGAGGAGTGCAGAGTGGAGCACATACAGCTCCACGCTCTTGAGTTTAAATGTCAGTGTTGCTTCAGCAACTGCTTGTGAAGTATATGATGTCCTTTCTGACATCTCCCACATTCAGTTTTTACTTTCGAAACATTTTCAATTTATCCTGAGTTTGGCTACAGTATTCAAGGCAGGTCTAATGATGAGATGTTTGATGGACGTAATCAATATTTCATGCCAATAAGACAGTTACCTAGCTACAAAAAGTCCATTTCTTCCTGTCAAAGTGCCAGAGTACAATCAGCCCAGATTGCATCATGCTATTTTCCACCACTGTTATTAAGAATTGGCCTTCTGTTTGTAATCTGAGGTACATGTTAAATGTGTTAGACTTTTCACAAAGCTTACCAAAATAATCCTACATTTTGTCCATATAGGGTATGCCTCTTACAGTGCTTTCAGTTCATTGACGCTTGAGTTATAGAATGTGAACCTTCCCAAGCAAATTCATTAAATCCTTGAATTAAATGTAATCCTTCTTTTGTATGATAACGTCAACTTGTTTTCCCAGAAGGTTTCCCCAAGTTGGATTTGAAAGTTTTCCTTGTGTATCCAATAACTAGATGGATAAATAAAAAGTAGGACAGAAGAAATACTTCTTGCAAGCTTTTAGCCTTAAGTCTTTAACTGAATTGGCCAAGATGTAAATATGCCCAAGTTATATTTAGATGATATTTGTCTGTGTTATGGATGGGTTACATCAGTGCACATTGTAGCAAAGAAAAGTAAATTGTTTACAGTCAGGATTCTGTTGCAAAAGCCTCCCTCTGTCAATCTAACATAGAATTGTAAAGTGTGAAAACATCAGTCACTGATCAAACCTTATTCATATCCTTGTATATTTTGTGTAGACAAGTTAATGTCTTGTCTATGCATTCTTTATGTAAATCCCCTATTCAAGAAGAGGCAGTGGTTTAAGGCAGTTGATAATTGCATGGGATAAAGCAGCATGATGTGAAGCTGAAATGAAATGACCATGGTGAGCTGAAATGCTCACCTTTATTCATTGACCAATCAGAGATTCATCGACAAGAGAGTGGATAATGATCTGGATCTGTAAACTAAGTCTGATTGTTTTATTGACATTGTGTTGGAGGCTCATCTGTGAGTTCTGGCTAACTGCCTGCTGCTTTGAAGGAGGAATTTACGTGCAGATAATAGCCTTATGATGTACACCATCGTAAATTGGTAGATAAAATCGATAATGTCAAACTTTGTAACTCATTTGAGTTGGCTAATGAGAAGGTATTGAGGTGGAGTGTTGACATTTGGTTATGTTTTCCCTTAATGGCTGGCATACAGGAGCCTATTGAAACGAGTTAACTTTCAGTAGTATTGTTAGCTGTATATATTTGCAGCTTATCAAATGTTAATCATGTGATAAACAATTTGTAGCTTGTGATTTCAATGTTGATTTTCTTTGATGGAAGTGTAAGATGAGGGAATATGGATGATGTTAGAAATTGTAATGTTTGTAGTTCGAGGTAACAAGATGATGGATTATAGCAATAGTATTATCAGGTTTAATCAGAACAGTCAATATTGGTAGGATATGAAGGATATTAACATAGCTGTTACAGCGTAGTTACTTAAGTGTTCACTCATTGCACCATAAGGCTACGGTTTGATGCCAAACAAGGTCTTCTGGTGAAGTACATTTGTGGTGTCCTCCACCTTGATATTGTTGGAATAGTGTTAAAAGCTGCATAAAGCTGTACATGACTCATAGTCTTCCTGTGCTCAGTTGTTGTATCAAGTGGTACACTATGATCAAATGTCACATGAGACTTTTCTCCAAGCTTCAACCTGCATGCCTCGAAACATAGATTCATCTAGACGAACCATCTGCTTTGAGGTCGATATTTTTTGCTTCATGTCTGCAGCAAATTTCATACAAAAATATTTGAATAAAAATAAAGAATGAAAGATTCAACAATAGATTTAAAGAAAATCACAGTTTATGTTGTGATCAGTGTTTCAATTAGTCTGACACACAGTCCCTAAAGCACAGCCCCTTTTGGCAGTGCTCAAGCCTAACATGAAGCAAGTCTAGATTTCTTGAGGTTTTGAATCTTACACCCCTCTGGGGCTCCTTTTCAGGAATTGGAATTGTTTGCTTCAGTGAAAGTTACATATATAGAGACACTACGTGTTAGTCTGTTCCAATAGGCTATTGTATAACGATGCCTGACATTGACCTTTGACCTGTATACATCCTGACAACACCTCCCAGTGCCTGCCACAGCACCTTAGGCCACGAGATAGGAAAACATGCACTTCCTGTGTAGCCAGCCTGTTTCCTGTAAGATAAGACATGGGTTCTTGATTTGTAATTAGCCATTAAAACCTGCCTACAAAATTAACTTGTAGTGCCTACAATTAATAAGTGGAGGAGCTATGCAGTATGGCCAGGAAAGCAACAATACTCAAATCAATATGAGAGACTGAAGCAGTATTAATTTGTTAGTGGCAAGGCTTTTAGTGGGTCGCATTGTTGGAATCTTGCGTGATTTCCTGACTTGTAAGATTCTTATCTTCTCAATCGGATCAGGTAGGGTTTTTGCAATGTTCTTTAGTTGCATAGTTGTGTCTGGTCCAGTTATTCAGGTCTCGCAACATTCACAATATCTCATTTAAAAACAGGTTCGCTGCTGTGGGCAAGATGCAGGATTAGTCATCACTTGGGGATGATTTGCATCAAATATTTGAAATTGTGTCTTCTGGACGTAGGCAGGGCAATGGTTGCTTGACTTAACAATGTGGAATTAGAAGTGTCATGAGGAAAATAGCAAATTTATGCATGCTCTAGCTCATGTTGTAAGCTTCCAATCTTGTGTTGTTGACTATGGCATGTTGCTCTGTTTCTGCCAGGCACCTAATGATGAGGATGGACTGTAGGGTAGTGGTGTAGCCTAATGCTTAGATATTGGCTTGACGGAATGAAAAGGTTGAGTGAGCGACTGATTTAAATTTCAGGCATATAGTGACTTGGGTTACCAGCAGGTTTCCCATATTGGTGTCCCCAGCGATTAATATTGTCTAAAGCATCGTACAACTCTCTCACTCGCTCATACTTTTTGTTGCCACATGAAGACCTGATTTTCTCGGGACTCAGGACTGGTGGCTTAGTACTCTACAACAAAAATGTAATTGTACGGACTTTTCACAATGTGTGTGCATTGTGCAAAATTGTTCCCTAATTTTGCTAGCCAGTCAGGCTAGCTATGCTCAACAGTTACTTGCCCACAAAATAATTCAGTTGCCCAAAATCTAAATGTAGAAACAGAGCAAAAGATTACAAAAAGGTTAAATGTCATCAAAAACAAATAAGAAAACACATGTCTGAATTTCTTAAACATTTAGTGTATGCTCTGTTAACATTCATCATTAAGCAGCTAATATGATGAACATTTTTATCATGTCATAGTCTTGTATGGTTTAAAAGTGTACTATAACTTAGCAAGTCAGAGAGTCGGAGAGAGTGATATATTTACAAAATGACCCTTGAAAATTCACTAGCCAGTTTGGGCCACTGACTGTGGAGCTACATTGCCCAACTGGATTTTTACTAGTTGCGGGAAAAGAAGCCAGTGTTTATTTCGCACACTGTGTATGTGTTGTTGTTAACCTGCACAGTATTCCCACTTTGACCATGGCCACATTTCTGACAACATTCCACACCTCTTCAACCATTTAACCAAATCCTATTCCCCAATACATTAAGGTGCCACTTCCAACCAGCAGAACCTGTCAGAGTTAAGTCGTAACCCAAAATCCCCTCATGGTGACAGTCTTTGCAAGTGAAGACATGGTCACAGTATAGACAATGGCTGGTGGAAAGGTGGGGTAAGTTAGCCATATAGCCATGGCAGAGGTGTGTAGCACGTGGACAGATGACTTCTGCTTCTGACAAACAGACAGTCCAAGGAAGAGAGCAGATAGGTGACAGTTGTTTGGGCTAAGACAAGGTAGTACCATATTGTCAGTCTCCCATCCTAATATCCTTATTGATTTCCATACTTCTAATGGATAATAATTTTCTGATTTCTATTCACATCATATATTTTTGGAATTGAGGTCTAAGAAGGGCACCATGGGTTTTGATTGTGGTGATAAAGATGATAGCTGAGGAACCAGGCTTGCAAACATCAAAGCTTGCGTAGTAGAAGCATTCACTGCCAGTCTTGTGAGGAGGTGCAGAAGGCAGTTCTTGGAACGTACACACCATTAGGTGGGGAGGGGATATTTACGATTATGAATTTTTATGACTTTTTCTGTTTAAGATGATGGAGAATATGGATTTTCTCATTGAAGGAGCAAGAAGAATTTGCATTTAATGGAGAATGATGAAGTAATGTTGAGCTAAGGTTTCAGGGCAGCTTATTGAGTTGACAGTTTTACACCACTCAGCTGTCAGCTCACAGGGCAATCTCAGGAGTACAAAGTGACCAACATTTCTGGAAGGATGATCTGATTTTACCACGGGTCATCTGACATCAAGTCCAATGCTGCTCGTACATGTTTTGCTCCATTTTTTTTTTCAATACTTTATCAGATTAAAAATATAAGTATACATATTTATGAGGGCATCATGACCTTTAGATAAATTTGTTAAGATTTTTTACAAGATAGAAATCAGACAACTGCAGTGATGAAAAAATGACTGTGCACAGTATTGGCTCTCTTGACGATCTCTTCAGCCTCCTAAAGCAGGCAAACAGCACGAACCACATGTCATAACCTTCAGTCCATAGCTTGTCTTTACTGGAAACATTGCTTTGTATGTATGATGGAGACTATGGCATAGTATTTTTCTCATCATGGAGATTCATATTGGATTCCCTGTCCGTCTGAGTACATTTTCTATCCTGATTTATCGATAGTGGAGAAGAACTCAATGTTTTATATGTTTTGTTTTTTTGAAAGTCATGAAGAAAGGTCAAAATTGATACTATGTGTCTGTGTTTTCTTCCATTTGCGTTGGCCTTGACCTCATGGCCATGGAAAAGGGAGGTCTAGAGTGTAGTAAATCTAAACTGGTCTTGAGAGTTCACTGTAGCCTTGGACACAGTTTCCATATATAGACTCACTACAGTGTGTTTACAGCTTTGTGTTGTTCATAACACCATTGTGGCTTGGATGAATATATTCTGATCATGTTGAGTAATGAGCTAACTATATATTTCTAAGTTTGTCACTGTTTCAAAGAACCAGCTGAGACAAGATTTTTACAGTATATGCTCTGATAAGCACCTGATGTTCTTAGAATTTTATGATAGGTAATGTGTATAATACAAAACAGGTTTAGTATGCTATCAGAGATCAAATTGTGAAGAAAATACATACAGTTAGTGCTGAAGAAACTGAGTTACAAAGTGGCTATATACTGCTTTCACACAACTAGGGATATGCCGATACAAGTGCCTCATAATGCGATACTTATCTCGATACTCTCCATATATATTGTGATGCTGCTTTTCCAACATTTTGTGTGGAACAAGCAGCCATTACATGAGTTACTACGTTTCTAGGTAGAAAGTACCAGAGGGAGGACAACTGACTATCAGTTAACTGAACTCTCCAAGTCAAGTCAAGCTTGCCATGTCAATACTGCACACTTCTGTGCTCAAAAGCAATCAAACACAAGGAGCCGGCCTTTTATCTGTTATGTACATTTTCAGGCTTTTTTTTTAAGTGGGCATGTAATTTGGTAAGGTGGTTTATGTTCATTATACAGACAAGTTTGTACACATAAGCCTCTGACCTAATTAGCTGAAAACTTTATCCGGCTTTGAGTATCACTTGATAGAGCCGACTTCCGCGAAGGAAGTTCAACTGACAACAACTCATATACTTCCTGAATCAGTAACTAAGTGAATTAGTCATACTGGTTATTATGATGTGGAATTTTTTCAGTATTTTATGTAAAACTCAGTTTTAAGAATTTGCTGCCCTGTCAGCTATCTGTAACTGTGTTAAGAAGGAAGAGTAACTAAAAGAAGATATTCACAGTATCAAAGCAGCAAGTGCTCATTGCTCCAGCTAGCCATGCTAATTTGTTTTATGTTAAAGGTGTCAAGGAGAATTTCAAGATTTTTAAGGTCATACTAATTATACACATGGCACTTGTCCTTATTTAATTAGGATATAATGATCAATGCTCATACTATCAATCACTGGTTAGCCTGGGCTGAACATAGTAAGCACAATCAGTGTCATAAACCTGTTATTGCTGACTGAGGCAGAAAAATAACATTTACTCACTAATTAGCATGGCTCCTGACTGGGTTCAGTCTGCAACTGGAGCCACTAACCCATAGCACCAGTTGATCAAAATTATTCCTGTCCACTAAAGCTCTTCTCCTCATAGCTACAGAAAGGTGAAGATAATGTTATGGATAGATTTGGTATGGTGATGAACATTGCCAACCTGATGGAAGTTCATGTGGAAGTTACGGAACTTGAAATTGAATACAGACAAGCTATGTCCAAATACGAGCTGTATGCAGTTTCTTTAGCAATATATAACAGAATAGGATCTTTGAAATGGTCTTAAACTTTTGTCCTTTTTTAAAATTTCCTCTGTAACTGGATTGAATATGTGCTGATGTAAGACCCAAACACCTTATTGGAAGCTGAGGATATAAAGTGTGGCTAGTAATTTGTGCAGTACAGACCATACTGATTAGCTTTGTCCGTCTAAAAACTGGTTCTCTTTTTTTTGTCCCTTGTAGTAGGTAGTGAATTAGTGTTTCTTGCTAGGTGGAAATACTTGTGCTTTTTTCAGTCTTAAACTGCAGGTTGAACTCCCTAGAGTTGCTTCCCTTAGCTGTTGTTATCCTCAGATTCTTGGTTCCAGCCCAGCTGGATTCTACTCCTTCATCTATTATCACTGCATATAACAGATTTCACCCCCACTACTCACATCATATTGGGTTTCAGATTGGTAGGGTTATTGTCTTCACTCATCATTTCTTGTTTCATAGGCCAATTTCACACTTTGGAATTTTTCTGAAATGTGGACTTGCTCCTTTTTAACTGATTTTGAGTTGTTTATAATCACCTACTCATTCCTCTAAGTGAAAGTGTATGAAACAAGTTTGCCTATACTCTCAAATTTTCACTAAAAAACATATCGGATACATATTGTCATATTTCCATGGCAAACCTTCCACCCACACTGTAGCTCATAAATGGTTCGATAGTTTGTCCCTGGTGCATTAAATGGTAAGACTACTTTCTCATTTTTTCATGACATTTTGTCATAAACAATTTACTCTTTAAGAAAATGTATAGATAAGTAAACGTGAAAAATATCAAAAACTTAAAAGAAATGGCTATAAAATTATATGCACGATGAACTGTAGTGTCCAAGAGCATGTAACTCTGTTAACCTTACATCCACTAATTCTCATTGGATTAACTCCCTTGACACACAAGCTTCCCAGATGAAGAAAAGGATGTTTTGTGGAATTTTTAGACTCTTGCTTCTGAAAAATATAAGAAATACCAAATAAAGATTGTGGGTTTTTTTTGCCAGAAATGTATTTATAATGTGTGTTTACACAGCTGAGTTATTATATTGCAAGGGTGATTCCCAATGTTTGTTTTATGGATGTTTTTGTCAATCAGGATATGGGCTCATATGCTGACTTTGGGGAAGAAATCCTAGGTAATTTCAAGATTTTAGGTACTTTTTGTCTTCAGGTAGGGCTTTTAGAAGGAGTTTGTTTTTTCAGTACAGACCACATAGATGAGTTAAGTCCCGTGTTTTTAACTTTACTTCTGAAATGTGATTGGCCTTGCTTTTCCATGGGATATCAAATGGAAATTTACTTTGTGAACACTCAAGACAGGCATGTTTTTCATCACACAGCCAGTGCGATTAAGTTAGATTCCTCTGTGCTTTTGTGTTTGGCAAAATATAAGAAAAATCAATAATTTTTTTATAACTTAAAGTACTTCATTTGTAACAAGTGATATTATTTTATTTATAACTGTATGATGAAAAAGAAAAAAAAAACACGTCCTCATGAGATTTTCTATCTTTTGTAACAGAACTGAGGCATGCAGAAATTGGTACTGTTGATATATTTCTTGAGGCAAAATACCACTCCTGATGTTAATCATATTGATAGAGATAAATTAGAATTTTTTTCCAAAAATAGTTCTTTGAAAATTTCTACAATATTATTAAGAAACTGTTAGAAAGAAATGTGTAGACAGGAAAATCTCTTATGGGTTTTCATGAGATATTAATGATTAGGAGTTAAACAGACTATGCTTGCAATTTGGTGGTGGTCACATTTAGTTTGCCAAGCTTCACTGGCGTTAAAAGGAGCAGTGTACGTAATGGCAACTGTGACGATCATTAAGGTAACAGCTATTTTATCAGGGTATATATCTTTACAAGAGAATGTAATTTGATACCAACAGGTGATTGTTCTTTTACCTTAAGTAATCTGGCACAACCAGTGTTTGAACTCTTTTGTCACGAAGTAATGAAATGTACCTGTAGCCATTCAGAAAATCGCTTCCAACATATATATGCGAATTGAAGGCAAATTACAGGGTCACTATTTGCTATTTCTTATAAACAATGCTCCAGATATAAGCATGACAGTTTTATTTAGAATTAAGAATGGAATAGGTATGAAAGCATTTTTCATTGTTGTAAAATTTTATAGCATTGATTAGCAGCTCCTAGAGATCAATCTCTGAACGACAGCGTCAAGCCAAGTTGGCAGCAAGCAAGGTCCATTGGTGACATTTTAATTGCAGATGGAGCCAGCTGTAGTTGTCTCCCTTGGATTGTGTGTACCACTGCCCTGTGTTGTGGCAGTTGATCAGTGTCATGGCTGACAGACAGTGGTGATTCATGACCTGGACACATCACCAGCAGTCTTTGTGTGTTAGTGTTTCAGAATCTTGGGTTTCACTTTGATGAGTCTGTGTTAAGATTTGATTTTGTCAATCAGGTTTGAAAACAAAGAAAAATTCATGACCATATTTAGAATATTTACAGTGATTGGCATTTTTATGTTGTAGTTATAATGAATATAACTTTTCTGCCTTTTGTATTTGTTTTCAATTACGCTTTCATTGAATAATTTGTGATTTTGTCTTTCGTGTGTAGCGTATTAATGAGGTGTCTCATGCAATCCTTTGTCTCCTTGTTCCATGGAGCTTAAAAAAACATGGCTGTCAGTTTTCTCACACATTGCAAATGAGAGACTTCCAGCAACATTCAGAACCATCATTCAGAACCATCATTTTAGGTTTGTGGTCCGGGCATAAGCCAACATCAGTACAATTTGTAGTTAGCAGATATCTGTACATACAATAGAGTCTTTGACATATTTTTTCAGACAAATTACTGTTGCTTTCAAGACTTTGTTTTACCTCTGTGCCATTAAATGGCTTAATGTGAGATACATGGAAAAAATGTTTTTCCATTCAAGAATATGTAACCATTAACTATGATTTTTCTTACTGTGACTGACCCTTTGGAGGGTATTACAAGTTAGAAGATCCATTTAGGTATGTTGGGTGTGACAGATTAAGTGACTGGGTACTTACAGGTCATTGTACCAGACAGCTTATACTATCAGTCACTGGATTGTCTGCTCCAAGCTCAGTTAACTGCATCATTTGGTTGGAAGTTAGTTTTGTTCAGTTTTAAACAAACACACAATCGCAAGACGTAGCAGCTGTTTGAAATATGTAGCAGTTAACAGAACAGTGAAAAAGCTTTTATGAATGTAGGTTTATGTGCATACAGTTTCCTGTTTATGAATGTTTCTGTCACATCATATATTTTCCCCATTATGCAATAGCATGAACTCAGATTGCCTTCCTCACAGCTTCAGCTGGGAACCAATTAGTGGAACAAATAGGAAGGAGTAGTCCTGTTTTTAATATAATGTTTAATAATTATGAACCTAGCCAGGATAACGAAAAAAAACAAAAGCGCGAAAGCTAGTAGAAATTTCAACCCACACAAAGAATACATTTAACACTGAGCAGATCAGCTGTGTCTGTTACTGACTGACACTGTTGTTACACTGGTGCTGGCTGGATTAAACATTTAGGGAAGATTAATGAGAACAATATTGATCTAGATTATCATTAATGTCTACAGGAATACTTTACTCAAGCTACCCTGCCTTATTTCTCCTCACTTGCTGTTTGTTTGTTTTATATTTTGATCTAGACTTTTTAAACATTTTGTGATGATATATTTCCAATATTTACATACATATGTTAAGGGATCAGTATTGAATTTCACCCAAATGAACATATCTCATTTGTGGATAGAGCAATGAATGGAGCAATCCAAATGGATTTAAAGGCCATCCATGCTTTGGTGATGACCCATGACTGGTCAAATTGTTTATGAGATTGTTTTTGCTGAGGGGGCAGTGGGGTAGCCTACTGGTTAAAGCGTTGGCTCATCAAGCCAAAGACGCGGGTTCAGATCCTCATATGGTTACAGTGTGTGATATTCCTGGAATATTGCTGAAAGAAGTATTAAGTCATGCTCCCTTGCTCACTCACTCTCACTCACTTACTCAAGGCTCAGATCAAGAAGCAACCCTATCAAATGAGAGGTATATCACTGAGCAAACGTCTCTCCAAGCTAGTGATGCTAATAGGTAAACATGATATCATCATGCAATATGGCAGTGTCATTTGGTTGTGCACAATAACGGAAATGTTTCTACTCGTGCTGCATTATTTACTTCCCTGAATGGGACACCTCTCCTTTAAACTTGCCTCATGAACTTCCCGGGTACATGAGCTTGTTGTGCTATGCGTGGCACGTTTTTCATACAGAGCTGAGGTTGGGTACATGATCTCAGCTTGAAGAGCAGGAGTGGAGAGAAGTTGGAAAGAATAGACTGTAGTAAATGGGTGTGATTTATACTCACCTAAACAATGGTGTGCTTTGTTAGAGAAGAAACCCCTGTCTAGAGGCTTGCCTAGGAATAAACGAAGTGGGGATTGTGTTTCATATGTTGCTTCTTGCAAATAGGATTGGCAAATAAGTTAATAAGTTTGACTTAACATGCTCGTAAGTTTGGTAACTGGGTTTGGTGTTTAGGTTTGTTTTCATTTCATGTGTGATGATAATAAGAAGACCATTTAACCGTAAAATGTGGTAAGTGACATCTGGGTTTCTGTGGTCTCTTGTGGAATTGGTTGTGACTTCAGCATGAGAGTGTGTTGGCGTAACCTAGTCATTGAAGTGTAAAATTCTTCATCATGCCTTGGACTTATTTTCCGTTTTCTAAATGGGTAAGATATTACATGAATATTGCTATATGGAGATGAATCCTCACTTTCTCTTTAACTCAGTCATTCACTATCATGCATAGGCACATGCACACACCGCACACTCACTGTCACATACACCATGTGAACATGGTTCAAGGATATATTCATCATCTTTTGCAATAGTGGATATGTAATCATATACCAAATCGTATTGTAGATCGTATCATGGGATACTTGCAGTAACAACATGATACACAATCAGTTGATACATATATTCCTGTTTGCTTCTGATGTCCTTTCTTTTTTTTCATC
Organism: Haliotis asinina; assembly: GCF_037392515.1. Lineage (NCBI taxonomy): Eukaryota > Metazoa > Mollusca > Gastropoda > Lepetellida > Haliotidae > Haliotis > Haliotis asinina. The sequence continues at coordinate 12,312,906 of NC_090284.1, forward strand.
TGTCTGAGACCTTGACATTTATTACACAAATTAAATCAGACTTGTTCTTTTTTCAGCGTGTGACATTTACAGCATTACAGATCTAATCCCAGGATGAGACTCCCTAAGATTCACTGATGGTTTTGTTACAGATATTTTGCATCAGTGAGATTTTTTCAGGTCCAATAAAAATGTAGGCAAACTATTTTTCTGTTAATGAATCAGTGTTTTTATTCAGTCTGAAAGAAGCCCTTTATTGAGTTGGGTTGTTTTTTGTTTGCTTGGGCAAAATTCTACTGCAGACTGGTCACAGTGGTACAATCGCAGTATGAAACAGCTTTTGTAGGTGTCCAAGAAGATATTATCAGAATGGGAATAAACTCAACATATCCCTACTGCATTAGATATTTGCAGATATTGATTTCAACACCAGATACAAATCTGCAGTGCTAGATATTATCAGGTATTGGAGTTCAACACCATGAACATATGCATACAACTCAAGGTATTAACAGGTATTGGAGTCAGCGAAATAGTTTCCAGATTTTGCAGCCAGTCAGTAACTAGTCAACAAAATAATTCCCTAGCTTGAAATTTGAATGGAGAAACTAAGCAAAAGATACAAAAATAGATGAGAATAGCATACAGGTTTTATCATTAAACTGCTGATATGATGAACATTTTTATCAGTCCATAATCTTGCATGATTAAAGGTATATTGTAACTCAACAAGTCGGAGACGGTGATATATTTACAAGATGACCCATGAAAATTCACTAGCCAGTCAGGCTACTGACTGTAGAGAATTACTGGCCTGATTGGATTTTCACTAGCAAATAGGCCAATGGCTATTTCACACACTGATTTGAGTTGAATGACATGGACATACCCACATAACAGTATGACATTCAGTTTATGAATGTGCTGCCATGTCATGACACCGTAAGTATATATCAGGTGTGGGAATGGCCTGGAGTATACCTATTCTTCATAGATGTGTGAATATGCTGTCATATCCATCCATACACCCCAGCAAAATGTCAGGTGTTGAAATCTGTGTCTGTATCGCCACTTTTCTACCTCCCTGATAATATCAGGTATGCGAATATCCTGGAGCATTCCCACACTTCATAGATGTGTGAATATACTGCCATATCCATACACCCCAGCGAAATATCTGGTGTCGAGATGTGTCACAGTATCACCACATTTCTGATAATATCAGGCATGTGAATACCATGTATGGTAAAACATCAGGATTCTCTGACTCACACCTCCATAATACACTGTTACAACAAAACTAAGAGTGGGGACTTCCATGTACAGAAACAGACACATAACAGGTGACAAAATCTCATTTGTATGTGACATCTTTAAGGTGAGAGTGCTTACCCTCCAAGCTTGCTGAATTAGACTCTCCTACTTACGATGTGACACTCCATTTCTGCACTGTTTGTTCTTAATTTGACTTTGTCTTCTTTATGAAACAGCAATAATCTTGTTTGTCATGATTGCTCACAGATTATATTTTATTTGCCTGTGTGGTAATGTAATGTTACGTTATGGAAAACCAAACTATACCTGTTTCTGTGAATTGCTTCTTGAAGGGATTTGTCTGCTTGAATTAGGAATTCTCTGCAGGGAGTTCCATATTTCAGTAAATGATGTAAGTCACTGTAATTGATAAGAGAATGGAAGTGATGTCTGTGATGGATATTTACTTATGCAACCTAACTGTTGATATTAACCTGTATCAGAGGAGAAATCCCAATAAAACCCTGCACAATCAATGACTGTACGTCTCTATCTCTCTGGTTTAGCCCAAACTTTACTTTGAATTCCTGCAAGTGTCTGCTTACAGCAATCTGAAGCTGATCAGATCTCCACTTCCAGGATATTACTGCTGGACTTTTTATTGCAGTGTAATACATCACAAGGTCTTTCGCTGTATGGCTTGGTGCCAAGGAGGCCTTTTTATGCTGTGGTTTATGCCAGTGGCATATTTTTAAGCATTAGGTACTCCTAAACATAAGCAAAATAAACCCTGGTAAACATTGCACATGTAATTTGTTCTACGAAGGGCATTAAGTAGATACAGAACTAGTTTCAAAAGTTTAAGCCTTTTTTAAACTGACATTAACAGATATAGAAATCAGGGTTTTAAATCTCACCAAGAAGCAGTCATCATGTCCATGGACTGAAGCCATATGTCGACTACTGGGAACATACACCTCTCAACGGCTGAGATTCAGTTTCCTCCATGTTTATAAGGTGCAGCTTCTTCATTCTCGCAACTTTGATAGACATGGATATGTCCCCTACCATAATATTGCTAAAAGTGGCATAAAAATAAACTCACTCATCCACTAAGTTGATTGTTTTTAGCTTGACATTGATTGCAGGTTGTAGTCTCAAGTGCATTCCAGTTATGATCCTTGGTCAGTTGGTACTGCACCAGTGACCACAGATTCGTCAATGAACATAATTCTTCAGACAGTTTAACAGAAATTCTGTGTGGTCCTGTAAGATCAGTTATGAATAATCCATATACAGTGGAAGCTGTCTAAACCGGCACTCATTGGGACTGAAGAAATATTCTGTTTTAGGCAATGTGCCGGATAGTAGAGCAGATGATAAATGTACAAGCCATGGATGGGGCTGAGCTTCCATGCCAATGTTGACAACTTGCCAGATCGAACAAATGACAATTTTAACAGCTTCCACTGTAAAACAAAAATTACCATAAAAGGATAAGAGCCAAGCACTGTCCGTTTGACACAAATATATTTGGCACATGCTTCAACACTTTGAAGATGGGCAATGTATAAATGGAATTTGTTCAAAGGCGCAATTAAGTCAACTGCCTGCTTGGTGATTGGTATTTCTAATGATATTTGGCAAAAACTAATTATATGTACTCTGAGAAGTTGTGAGACTCCATGATTGAACTGCTTCGTTACTTATTCATCACAGACTGACTCAGTGAAGGCCACTGTTCCCTCTGTGATCATACACAAAGGGAGAATTAGCAAGTTACAGTCAATACTATATGGCAGATATTGACCCTCAAGGGAAGACACCTTAGCCGGAAAGATGATAGTGGTATGTTGTGCAACAGCGATGTCGCTGAACAGAGAAGTGGCTCCTGTCAGTGTCTATCCATGTATCCACCATGTTGCTATACATCATTGGGTACTGGGGCAGCCCAGGGCTAAAGAATCAATCAATATTTGGAAATAGCCTTGAGTCCGAGTTTATGAGCAACCCAAGCATCATCTTGAAGAATATTAATTCATGCTGAGCCCTAACTTGAGCTTACATTATTACGATGTCTGGGGCTAAGATGGGATTGAGAAAATCAATGACTTGGTTTTTACTTACACTGACTGAACAAATGCTTGATGTTGTTTGTGCGTGAGTTTTCTTGAAAGAAGTCCTTTCATATGATCTTCGAGTCAAGTATCTGGCTTGTATCTATGAAGCATACTTCATCAGACTGATGTTTGTGTTTTATGAGATATTAATTCTGTTTTGATCGTAATTTGTTTATGTCACTGCTGTGCACATGCTAAACTTTTATGTATCAAAAACAGCAAGAGGAAAGCTGCCCATATGGACATTATTTATTGTGGCTAAATGTCAGTCTAAAATAACGACTGCAATGTATGTCTTTTTTATTATTATAAATAATTCCCTGCATGCTATAGTGGCACTGATTTAGTTTTGCTATTGGTACGCTTGATTATTCTCATGGTTAAGACACCACTTGAAATTACAAGACAAAATCAATGCTGATGTTTTGTTGAACTTCCAATAGAATCTGAGGTCATGTTTGCAGGGGTTGACTTCATTGATCAGAGGATGTAAATGGTTTGACTTCATAGATCTTCAACATGTTATGAGAGTGATGACATGGCCTAGTGGTATCTGGATGCTATCCACAACTTGTCTTTCACAGGACAAAGACCCTAATAACTCGCTCGTAACATCTCATCTAAGAGCACCTGGCATGATAATCTGAATGGTAACAGTGTGTGACCTTGCCATTGTCAAGTGTCATCCAACCTAGACAGTGGGATTGTTGACCGTGCTCTGGTCAAACTCATGCAGACTATGTTACCTCTTGGGTGCTGTCATTGGATGAAATATTGTCCTCTATAACCTCGCTCGCTCGCTCGCTCGCTCACTCACTCACTCACTCACTCACTCACTCACTCACTCTCTCACTCAGAGATGTTTATGAAATCTTTGCTTGTCTGAATGTTAATTATATAATTAGGTTTGGTACAATTACAGAAAACCGGATACCTAGTGTCACGTTACCATAACCCTAGCGCAAACCCTAAATCTTACCCTTGCTTTGAAAGATAGCAGTAGGTGTCTGGTGTTCTGTAATTTAGCCTTGGTTTTAAATTAGTCTCTTAAATTGTACTTGAAATGCGTATCTATCCAGATCTCTGACAAGTTTGCACATATCAAGAAGCCTGAACGTAAGTTTGTTCGATCACAATGAATAAGAACCATGTCTTTTATTTAGTACCTAAGTGTCTTGCAAGATCCATCTGAATGTAAATGCACTCTGACACATTTTGACAGAGATACCTTTGGAAACACTGAATTGATTGTTGTATTGAACTGTTAATTGCAATCACAGTGACCCTGTCAATTAAAAATTACAGTTACTTGTGAAAGCCTGGCTGACATCTTGTCACAATATTGTTCATTGATCTCTAAGTACAAATGGCGTGTGTATTAAGGCCATTCAGTGTTTCAAGTTAAAGATAAAAATGTCATAAATGTTTAAAATTTCTAGAGATGATCCGATTCAAATACTGAAGCCTTGAATACTGAATACATGGTAAATGTCAACAACACCATGATCCGTGTAGTTTTAGTCACTCTCATAGTTGCACTGATACTACATTTTACTCATCTGAGTCACTTTTACAGAAATAATAAAACCAGCCCATTTGACCTGAATTTGAAAATGTTCTGATAAAAACCACTAAGCTCTTTTATGTGTCCTCAAAACGAGAAACATGATTATCAGAGTGTGAGATTTGATCCCAAGTCCCACATTCATAAAGCTTGATTCGTTGGTTATCTCTATGTCCCATACAGAAGTAAGCTGTTAAATCAAGCGAGCACAAGACCCTCTTCGTAGGAAATGACACTGCTGTGTGCTTCCGTGTCAATGTGGACTGTGTGATAAGTTGCACAATAGGTGGTAATCCTGGAAGTGAAAGTGACTTGCAGCTTGTCAAGACAAGGATGAGGATGTTTTCCCATTCCCAAGAATATTAATAAAGGATAGAAAAGAAATTTTATTCCACTTATCTGCAGTTTGTTAATTGTGGTAGTCCATCTTCAGTTATGCTATGATATATACCCTGGAACCATTCAACCCCTTTGTTGATGGATGGACTGACACAGCAGAAAGAATAGATGTACAATCAATGACAAGATCTTCAGTCAAATGAGAATCATCAGTTATTAACCTTTGACATACAGTAACAATTACACCTGGCATATTTTTTTGATTGAGAACATCAGTCCCTTTCTTAGTACTCTAAAAACATTCTTCTCAAGTTTTTTAATGTAGATGCTTTTTCTCCTGAAAAACTACAAATAAAATCTGGCAAACAAACTGTGGGTGTTTCTCCGCAAATGCACAACTGGGCATGCAGAGCTTAGCTTGGTTTTACCCCTTCCTATTCAGAGTAATTAAATTCATTGTTCAATTTTACAGACATATTTTACAATCTCCAAATACCATTTTGAAACATGCTCTTGATGAATCAATAAAAATTGCCAAACACTAATTTGGATGGTACTATAAACTCGGTTGCCTCTTAGATATGTTTGACGTCAAGGAAAGTAATTTAACTTCTTTCTCTGTTCTGGAGGACCTCCAGTTGAAATCTACAGACATGTTCCACTCTGTTCAAGATAAACCAAATTCACCAAAATCAAGGAACAAACTTTGAATTTACAGAAAATTCAAGTCAGAAATTAAATTTGAACCATACCTTGAACACTGCAAGATTAAAAAAAACACTGTGTCCAATTCACAAAGTTAAGACTGAGTGATCACAAGCTACAAATTGAACTAGGTAGGAGAACAAGACCACCAACACCTCTGGAAGACAGTCTCTTTAGTCAATGCTCAGTCCTTAAAGATAAAGAGCACTATTTCATGTATTGTTCTAAGTATTCAGAAGTAAGGTGCTACTTGCTCAAGTCCCTTTTGTCTCAAAATAATAAATTGCAAAGTCTTACTACTACGTTTAAAAATAATCAACCAAATAGTATAGAAATAATATGTTACTATATGTATAACTTCAAAACAAATATAGAAGACTTCTTGATTGTGCTAGGCCATTATAATATACATTATGTTGTATGTCGTGTTACTGTGATTCATCATATACATTGCTCATGTAGCATCTACAGTCTTAATGTTTATGATAAGGATCATTTATCTGTAGTTTATAGAATACTGCCACTGTTCCTTAATAGAATGCAATGCAATAAATATCTTATCTTATCTTTTGAATCCAGCAAAGCATTGATTGGTAGTGTTAATTGTAAACATATGAAAAACAATGATACGAATTTAAATGGCTGGTGTAGGAATTTATATAAATCTAAATAGAACCCGCCAAGAAATAATGAGGTATTTGGTGATGTGGATAGAATGAGTGAGAATTATGTTTCTTCTGCGAATATGAATCATGTATCCCATTTCCGAGTGTGATATTTGCAACAGCTGTTGTGGTAGACAACAGCTCAGCTACATAATGTCCCGCATCCTACTCTCTAGTGATATACAGTGTTATACACCACATGTCAGTGTACGCCAGTTGACATAAATCAAGGCCATTCTCTACTTGAATGTATGACTGCCCTAGCCGAGTAGCCTTTGTCTGATGACGAACTTTGTGGGTGGAGACAAGTGTCAGTCTAGTTTTCATCAGTGAACCTAAATAGGTATCCGTCATAAATTATTTTGAAAAGGATTATTTTTAGATATGTCGAACTTAGCAGCATCGTATGACCCGAAGGTCAGAACAGCTGATACAAACTGTCTGAAATAGTTGGCATTTAACCATTTGTCTCAAGTATCATCTTCTAAATAAATGACTTTTGCTTTTCCTATGTACTTTGATACATAGATTGAACAGCCGTCTGTAAATAAACTATGATACAAAAACCATGTAGAATAAAATTCGGCTTTACAGCTTTTGTTAAAGAAGATATATTTGTCTGTAGTATATCTCAATTTCAACTTATTTTTTAACTGGACAATCCCAAATCTGCTTGCCACCTGAACTGTGCTCTTGGTGTCTTGTTTCAAGAACAAAGGACATAGTAAAAAAATTTTGAGCCTTTATCAATTGAAAGTAGCTGCCTAATAATTGGTGTGTTTCCTGCACAATGTGCAATGTTTTCTTTTACTATTAACAAGCCAGCAAAATATTTTCTTATAGAGCTAATGACACCATAGTATTCTGAAAAAAGATACATTCAATTGATACCTTTCATTAAAAATAACAGGAGACAGATGACTGCTGTATTCATACTTTGGTTCACAACTCTAGTATTGACACCGAGACTATACACCTCGCTTCTATTTTAGTTACTGATAATAATCAGAATGTATTAAGGGGTCATGATATGAATCTACCTTAATATTTAGCTTAAAACCACAGAAGAATCAATTCTTGTATGCTAAAACTGATACAACGTTGCAGAGAAGGATAATAGTGATGACAACTGTCACTGGTGTTCCAGGTGTTCATTAAAATTCAAGGACAAGTAACATTTCCTTGTGAACTACCACTTTTATCATGGGGCTGATGATCGCAACAGACGTTCGTTTCAGACTTAAATAAAGAAAAAAATAATTTCCTCCTGTGATTTTGAAGCTGTCATTTACTTAAAGTTTGAAACTTGCTGACATTTCAAGTGGTTTCCAAAGGGACGTAACTCCTGTGATAGCTACTTCCCTACCTGTACACTGCATGTGAAGGGGATGAGCACAGGAAACTATTGTATTTGCTCAAACTTTATCAGCTATCAGGGGACGCCTCTACTGATAGAGGTCACCACTTGACCTCAGTCGCACCTCCACAGGCGGAGGATTGGGTCTAAAGCGGGTGGCAGGATAATCATTGAGATAATCTATTGAACTGCATGCTTGTTTATGGTGTGAGTTTGGAAACAATTGTAGAGATTGTAATGGTTGTCAGCATGCTGTGAATTATGTCAGTTTGGGGCAGATCCTTTCTTCAACTTGATATGGTGTGCACTAATAGAATCCTACCTTGCTCTTATCGATCTGCTTATGTGTTTTTGGGGGATATGTTTTCAGTTTGTATCTTACATATATGTTGCCAAAAGAAGAGCTATCACATCAGGATGAAATAGCCTGTGTTTTGATCTTTCTGGCTTTCAGTGATTCATTAAATATGTGATGTATGTGAAAAGTATCTGTTTCACAGGAAAATATCAGTTTGTCCTTATTGTTTATTTCTTATAATTTAAAAATTTACAAGTTGATCCTAGTTGAATTTTATGTGTTTTGGGGTTTGTTTTTTGTAGTTGTCTTAATTTACAATAGAGTTGACAGGAATATTAAAACATGCTGTAAAACTGAAATGAAAATTAATGTCATGTACAATAATAGAATTCATGTCATGTAATAAATAATTTATGCTGAAATGAATCTACTGCACATCATATGCATTAACAAAACAGCATTGCAGACTTTAAAATCAGTTTCCCTAGAGGTCAGTTTGACATTGTCTAGCTAGAGACAGCTACCTCAATGATTGGGCTTTACATTGGAAGTGTGTGTAGGATGAGATAACAGAACACTAACATGTTCTTGAAATGCCTGTAGTCATTTTCAGAGGAAAGTCAAAAGGAGCATGGTTTCCAAAGCCATTAATTATATGACAAGACTGACCATTTCAAGCTATAGTGTCTCACACACACATTGTTAGCATTAACATGAGATGAACTGGCTTAGCGTATAATGCTTTCATATAATGCTTTCACTACAGTCCTAAACCATGCTCCAGTACCAGGTAATATACAAATATTCATTCACCTCACTGCTTTATTTTCCTGCCTGGGGGCCAATGTAGGAAAGAAATTCTAATAAAATAAATACAGGGTTTTGTGTTCAACATGGCGACATGCTTCATTGGGCTTGAAATAGCCCAGTAGGCAAGTTCACATAGCTATTACATTATCCCCATGGCTACGTTGTAGTGGGACACGCTCACATTTGTCAGTGATGTTCCTGACAGAGGTGTTACGGTCCACCAATCCCCAAATCAAGTCCATTATTTACACTGTCCGCCTCATCTCTGACCGCTTGTCATTGTTGTCACAGTGTAGAGGGAGGGAGACACAGAGTGCTGCCAGCTACCAGCCTGGCTATCTGGTTATTGATGGCAAACTGACTCTAGCAGAACAGACTATTTTGTCAGAAAGGGAGTGAGGGTCAGGTTTCTTGCCTTTCCTCACATCACACATCACACACCCAACCTTCCATCTCGGTCATCCACCTTCTGCTGTAGCTTCATCTGCCTCCAGATCAATTGTTCAAGTGGACTGAGGGCAGTCTATAACTGGCGATCCCATCTCCCATTCTACCTGGCTCCCCAGTTGACGGGACGAAACTCTCTCGCTACCTGTGTAAATTGCATTCCTACTGTCAGGTGACCTAGTTTACACAGGTATCCTCGGCAATAGGCAGGAGGACATTTTCATTGTTGGAGTGTGGATTGTTTGTGAAAACGGGACTGATGCGGCTGTCTTAGCATCCCTTGACGACGATGTTGCTGACAGCCCCTGTCTATGCATCTGTAAGTAACAGTGTCACTTTGTCTGTCCCTTTATGCCTATTATGAAAATCGTGTGAGTCTGGCTCATGCTACTGAGGCTGGTTGTCTTGGTTTCCAGATCTGAGCAAGCCTCTGGTTTCCTCTGTCAACATCAGTGGTTGGGATATTTCAACTGTCTGTGATTTTATTTTTGACTCTGTTACAGCTGTAAAACTCATATATATTTTCATTAATTTCATGGGATTCTGGGTTAAAATTGTTTGTTTCTATGGATGATGGAAGTGGCCTAAAAATGTTGGCAATGTGAAGTATGTGAGATGAATGGTTTACACATGGGTTAGGCCTTGTGAGTCACTAGAGACCACTGATGTTGATCTGGGATGGCCCTACTAGACTCTCAATGAGGTCAGTCAGAGTAAATCTGTGAAGTATTATCAAATCACATGGACAGAACACAGATGTGTCCATCACTTAACATATCATCATGACTGATTACTTTACACTTTACTGTAGTATTTGTCAGGATTACTTAATTTAAGAATAGTTCCAGATGTGAGAAGTTTATGTTTTGGTTCTGGTATTCATTTCTACAGTGGTTTGAAAATCAATAAGTAATGAGACAATGTCACTTAACATAAGCTGCAATGGCTGCCTTGTTGACATCCCTTAAAGGAATGAATAGACAGTGGTTACAAAGCCAAGTGTTGTATTTCTCGCCTGTGATTATCACAAAGCGCATGCCACTATTTACCTTTGGACAAATACGTTGGAGTAATGAATGGTTGAAGATATTTAAATTCAGCCAAACTGTTAAAGGTTAAAGTTGAATTGGACACATTATTTGATTCTATTCTTGTTCTTGCTCCAGTTGTGCTGAATTAAATGCCCTGTACTCCTCTTGTGTGTGGCCATGTCCTGTGTAGCTGTCATGGTGTGACAGGAATTTACATATGTAAGCCAAAGTAATTTACATTCCAGTTGAGTTGTCTGTTTGTACAAAGACTGTGCTAACAGTGGACATTTGTCCTTTTTTCTGGCCAGTGATGAACTCTAGGGTGTTGGTAAGGGTCAGGTCCCATCCATCTAATGTCCGGCTGTCAGATGGACTTTGGTATAGGTGTCGTACAGCCATGGACTTGATGTGTCTGGTAGTGGTTGACTTAACCTTATGTCTCAAGGAAAACAATTTAATTTCTCAGCACTTTCCTGAATGACATTAGCACAGATTTATATGTTAGTCACAAGTGGTTCAGTAGACTAAGATTTACCCCTCTTGGTTGCCAGGATCTGCTGACCATGGGTTTGAAACGAAACATGTAACACTTCAAACAAAATAGTTTATTACTTTGCATAGTATCACAGTATAGTAATGAAGATTTGACAATTTAATCACACCAAAGTGTGCTGGTGTTCAAAAGCATTGATTCTCTCTTGTCATTGTTTTGACAAGAGTCAACAATCCTGCTTTTGCATTGAACTAATTGCTACATAATTGTTCACCATGTTCAATAGTTGTATGTGATGGCGGTCCCACTTCTGCAATTGTTAACTATTACCCGAGTGTATTGACGATAGTATTGATTGTTTTCCTGCCTTCACCTGTGCAGTGGAGGCCATTACGACAGGTAGCTGGGCAGCCAGATGTTCCACAGTGCTTTGTGTTCAGGATATTAGGCTGCTGTGGATGATTCATTAATACAGGATCGTTTAGCAGATGCAAACAGCAGCCATTTTGTTTGTCCTGAAGGTCACCGTGGCCACGAACTTGGACTGCCCTGTTGGACAGTGTTGCAGCTGATGTCGATCTGTACATGACAGGTGGTATGAGCTGCAGCTTATGTTGTCCTGTGTCAGCAGGTTCTGAAACACTAATAGCACACATAGCTGACTTAAATAAAGTCACAATTTATAGATTCTGTCACAGTTGCATGACAAGCTGTTTTGATGTTGAGAAATCAAGAAAAAACATGGACAGAGATTGAAAACTTGTGTTTTGTTAAAGCATGCATAACATTGACTGAGTATCTTGGGCACTAACCCTCATCCTGTTTGTTGTAATACATCACGGTGGTCAGATCTTGGCAGCCATGTGTTTGGAGAGTGTCATCATTATCAGTGTTTACAAGTAGCCAAACAGAACATGCAACCATCTCTTACATGGATATTATGATACAGTTTTGAACAAGGTTAGTTGGTATCTTCAAGAAGGACATTGGATTATATTCAGATAGCATTGCAGTCATGTCAAAATTCAAGGATGAGATCCCCCACTGCCAGATGCTTCTTGACAATCTTCAAAGGGCCTAGTGATTAACCCATTCACTCTTCATGCTGAAGACCCAGATTTGATTCCCACAATAGGTACACTGTTTGATGCATAATTTTGGGGCATATTCAATATTACATGGATGGAATATTGCTGAAAACTAAACTCACTCACTAAACTTACTCATTCACTGGGATTGTAGAAGTGAATTATTATTCTGATGAGTATTGCTTCTTTATTAAAGATATATGATTCAGGGGGACTTCTTGATTGATGTTTAGTCCTAGACATAAAGATGTGTTATTGAAAATGTATATCTACAAAATTGAGAGTCAGTTCCAGATCTAGTCTAGAACAGTAATTAATCTTCAGACTATCTAGGCTTCTAGACTTGATTTGGATTTGTATTCTTGTGGGAGACAGACCAAGCTACTCACTCATAAAGTAACAAGAAGTAGTATCCTGTATGCATGTATAATAAAAAAATTGTCATCAATGATATTGCATGTCACAAGTGTTTGCGAAAAGCACTTATTAGGATAAGGAGATTATATTGTGTGACCTGGTTGATTGTGTCATCAGGAGCTGCTAGCATGGATCACTGCCAATCAAGCCCAGAGTTGTCTGTCTGGACTGGAATATTTATCTGTTCCATCACATAGCTGGAATATTGCTGACTGGCATAAAACTACATCCTGGACTCATGGATTGTTTCAGGACAATACACAATGGTTATAACAAACACAATTGGACATCTAGGTTTATTTTTTAATAAGTGCAGTTCACATATTGGACTCTTGGGGAAACTCTGGAATACCAGTGTTGTTTCAGTACAGTATACAGTGGTTACAACTAACACAAATAGACCTCTTTAGTTTAGTTCATGATAACTGTAATCATATGTATTTCCTCTAAAATATACACCACACAGTTGGTTATATGTCAGTTCATTGGGAGCATGTTTGTTATGAGCATTTACTGCATTCAAACTCAACAGTTTATGTAGTAACTGCGATGTGTTGTCCTAGATAAAACATGCATGAATTGTCATGTATTCCTCAACTGACAATGTCGCATTGTATGCTGTAGTTTTAACATGTCTTCACACTTCACCTGTGTAGCAGAACCAAAATTTGAATTCACAACTTTGACATGAATATTTCATGTGTTTAATGCCATGCATTGAACCATGGGTTGTGTACAAGATGTCGCATCATGTTGATCCCAGACCTTCACCCGACTGCAGAGAGAAAAACTGTTTTTAAGCTCAATCTCACAGATGAAAGTTCAGTGTAGTTCATATTCCAGGAATTAAACAGTTAAAACATTGAGTACAGTATCTAAAGGTCACTGTCTGTAGCTTTCAACGTAATTATTTTAAGCATCTTATTGTAGCAAAAGTGGTTTTTCTTTTTACTGTTGAGGTTTTCATTGTGTAATATTATTTTGAAATACTCACATGAATGCATCTGTCCGGATAGAGAGATCAGTTGAAAGAAAGACAGTGTTATTTGTCTGACAATTTTTTAAACTGAACAGTGAAGCTTGTTCCAGTCAAAATGTGTTTGCTTGAATTATTTCTGTTTCATGCCACCAGTGATAGTTCTCATTCTTGACATTCATACATGCAGCAATCTGATGTTTTAAGATGATTAATACATACATTCCATTGCTGGAAGGATATATAAACAACAAGAATTTAGTGTCCTGTCCAACAGTGTTGACCTTTCGACTTGGGGTGGATGGTAGAGGGAGACTTGACATTTAGCTGTGACATTAGGTCCCCACAGAGATGAACTGCCCTGGTTGTGTGTGTGTGTGTCACTGTGAGGTAAACAAATCCTAATGTATGCTACCTCAGGCCCATAGTACTGGCTGGAACATTAACTGCCTGGATTGGTGAACTGGTGTGTGATATATAAGTTATACAACATCCTCTATTGTTATGTATAATTTCACATATGGTGCACGTCCGTGGACACGTATGAATATGCTACTCAGAATACATAGAATACCCATATCGTTCATATTACTATCATTAATGTATCTTGACATTATTACATAGAACAATCCCAAGTTTCCACTGAGTAGTATGTATCCAATTTGATGTCTATAAGCGGCTTTTAAAGAAATTTATTATCATATGATTTGTTGTTCCTGTTGAAGTATTTGGTCACATGGGCAACTACCTTTTGCAGAGATGACTTACAGTATTTGTTGTTGTTTTTGTTTTTTTGTTAAATGATTTTTCATTCTTTTTCAAAGTTGATTTATGTCTGGAGGCAGTTTTGATAGCTGGGTTAACCTTAACATTTAGTGTTTCTTCACAAAAGTGTTATGTTTGTGATGCTTGGGAAAAACATGTTGGACAAGATTTACAGAAATGAAACATCTTATAATCCTGGACAAGGAGTTACAACAGAACTTCAAGTATGTTTGTGTACTTGTCATGTGCTTTATTGTAACATTTTATCATGGAGGAATACTTTTATTTAGATCAAAGGAGGACTGGCTGAATTAAAGAGGTACAGTAACTGACAGACTAAACAAGCTGGTTCAGCAGGCATGGGCACTGTCGACCTTGACCCTTTCTTTGCTAGGTCTGACATCACCTGTCCAGTTTTGCTATGTGGTTACTGGTCCTTGTCATTGAAGGGGTTAAGTGGTGACAGTTGGGGCAGGTACATCATGTTTCCCAACCAGCTGACTATCAATCAGCCTCCACAGCTGGGGGAGCTGCCTTGGGCAAGCTTGTTAACCCTTCATATCCATCTCTTAACATATAAATCTGTAGGCTTTTTCCGTATCTTTTCACTTATCAGTGTCAGATTTGGAAGAGTCAGATAGATTTATGTTTGGTTAGATGGGATGGAGGAATATGTTTCATTATGACCACTTGTGACATGATGATGAGGTACGAATATTTAGATTTTGTGGTTCTTATTATTTGTTGCCCATTGTATGTCATGGGTTAGTACAAAATTATATTGTTTTTGACATTGTTTTTGCAATATTGTTGGCAGTGGCAAGAACAGATGGCTTCTGTCATTGTTTTCATGCTATAATTAGCCTGGCACATCAGGGTTGCTATCATGACGCACACTCCCTTTGTTTATAAGACATCCCGCAGAATGTCTGTAATGAAACATTTTGTGAGATCAGTGAAGTCACAGAGTCTCTGAGGTATGTTTCTTTTAATATTTGAATCTAACGAACCTGAACCTTTGTGAGGGTATCACTTAGACTCTTCTATTTTCATGCTTGATTTCAAATGCTTATTTCACCTACCTAACTTGCTGAACTGTGAAGAAAAGAGTTGGGAGGTTTTATACAGGAACTAATGCTATGTGCTCGGAACACATACTGACCTTAACATGAGTACTTGCAGTGAACAGTATTATTCGCTAAGAACACATTCACAACACCTGTTCAATAATGAAGTATTGGTTGCAAGGCGTAGGTATGCTGTGATTTGACAGTCTAGCGTATTACGATGACGTGTATGACGTGATACACAATGTGTACTTTTCAGTGCAAATTCACTGTAATAACATAACATTGAAACAAATATAAAATGATAATAAAAGCACCTGTTCTATATTAAGGGACCTCTGAGGTAAAGGAGGTTTTCTGCAATACTATTTTGAAATGGGGACCCCCCACTGAGTCATTATCCTTTGATATCTGACACTTTATTTCAAACTCTACAATGGATATGTCACATATTATTGCTGAAGCCCATCGCAGTATAAAATGAAACATGATCTTATCCCAGACAGAAGTTCCACATGATTGCATGAATGTCATCAGTACTTGTAAATGAATAAATGAATGAATGTAAATGAATAAATGTGAATAGTACATATATGTCCAATTAGCTAGAGTAAGTGGAACCTTTGGAATGAATTAACAATTTCTAATTTGGGATGACTTCAGCATCACAGTCATTGCCATCAATGATTAGATTGTAAACTCGGCATTACAGTAGCATCACATAAAAGTTGATTACAATGGGAGAATGTATTGTAGCACACCTGATTTCTACTTCGTCCTGTTTTCAGCATTGGTAATAGGTCACATTTTTTTCATTCAGGAAATTCTTTGAAGTTAATTGGATACATCAGACGAAAGCCATTATCTATCTGTCAGCAAACAGGGAAACCATGCTAAGACATCTTGTAAAGCTGTTTGGGATAAATAGGACTGACATTACATTCATTGTGGTTGAATATCACTCTTCACTAACACATAAACCAACATATATTCATATAGTGCCACTGTATTGTAAGGTATTTTTGCGAATAATGTCTGACTTAACATAAAGTTTATTGATATGTTAATGACTAGAAAAAAATACAATATATTAAGAGATTTGTTTTTGGCGTGACTAGATGCTGCTGAAAATTTCATGCTTCAATGTCGGTGAATTTGTTCCTAAGATAATATTATTAAGTCCATGAACACAGATGCCAACCCATATGGTTATCAAGTTTGTTTTGAAAAAAACACAAAATATGCAACTACGGCAGCATTAAAAGTCTTCAATTTTTTTATGAAAATATATTATTGAACTAAATTATCAAATAGCATATGTACCATATGCAATAAATTTCAACCACATTTTATTCAGTATCACGCTACTGATTTATGTGAGTACAATGTTAATAACAAGTTCTTAGATTCTCTCTGTAGTATTCTTTAATATAATACTTCTTTGGAAATGTTAATACTAATTTTGGCCCTAAAATACAAACTTTTGCATCATTTTGTAGCCAGAATACCAATTGTGCTGGATAAGGGTTGGCATCTGCATGCAATATAACTATTTCAAAAAGGACGTCAGTGCCCTCTTCTAATAGGATGATCATATCCTGAATAGTTCCCACTAATTTTCTTTTGTATGGGTTAAACAATTCTTGAAGGAATTTTTGGCTTTATCTTTTAGCAAATACTTTCCAGATCCCTGAAGGGCTGATGTTTTTCGGTGCGTTTATTGAGATAACAAAGCATATTTGTTTAGCGTGTACATGCTGCCTTTCTCCACCAGTGATGGGTCTTTCTGGACATGTTTGATCATCCTGATGTTCGCACGTTCAAATGAAATACACACACGTGATGGCATCAGCTCCACTACAAGAAGGGTTGGGGGTTACTGTTCACAGCCCTTTCCCTATGATAGTATCTACATCTAAGTTGATAATATATTGAGAGGTTAGTTTATGTTCCACAGGATTATTCTTGTCATTTGGTGTGTCTAATACAGGACAAAGTTTTGAGTCTGATTTCCTGCATAAAACGAATGTGTTTGGGCTATGTGGAAGACTCCTTTTGATACGAATTATCATTGTTTTCTTGCAGCAGTAGTTAGTTATAAGGAAATTTATGTACTGTAATTCATTGTGGGTCAAGAATCCCAGAAACACTCAGGAATCAATCTGATGCACTCGGTCAGTATCAGTCAGTATTGTTTACCTCACCTTATTTCTGACCTTTGCTCTGTATGCTTGATTGTGCCAATGCTATGTATTATGCAGCACTTGGAACGGGCACTTGATGGCAACCTTTATAGTCACTTCAGCAGTTCAAGACACACACACTCAGTTAGTCTCGTCGTCTCTGAACCATGTTATTTTCCCTTGCACCCAGCCTTAGTGGTAATGCGTAAGTACTAAATGATCCAAATCTAGATCTTCTTGATGTCTGAATCTCCAATCTAATTGTGCCTCTTTTCAATTTCTTCTTAGTTTGTGAGGGGCATTGGGGTAGTCCAGTGGTTAAAGCCTTTGCCTGTCATGCCAAAGACCTGGGTTCACTTCCCCACATGAGAACATTGTGTGAAGCCCACTTCTGCTGTCCCCCTGCTGTGATATTGCTGGAAGAGTGCTAAACATGGCTTGAAACCCAGCTCACTCACATAGTTTGTGATGCTGCTGAAATATGTGTGCTACAGTAAAAGACATATCTTGATGTTCAAGGGATGGGAAGACTGTGTTGGCTATAGGTGTCGATAGGGTTCATTGATCGCTGTACGTGAATATAGACATTGATTTTTCATTCTGAGTAAAGTGGAAGACTAGACTGAAAACAAAGGACAATAGTATTGATAAGTGTTGTCACCTGCAACACTTTCTGTTCCTGTGTAGGCAACTGAAAATGTTCTGCATATTTTTCTGAAGGGCATTTTTTATGAAGGAAAATTACTGATTAAATGCTAGTGCATAGAGCTCAAACACTTTACAAGAATGTTTAAGAATGTCTTAAAGAATGTTCTAATTTGATGTTGATTCCAACTTCTCGCTTAAGGTTTCATTTGTAGCTTAGAGGTTAGATGTCATATTTTTAAATGTTGAATACCGATGTTCAGTTCCTGACATGGGCATAATACATAGAGCCTGTTTTTGATACCCTAGCTGTTGTTAAAATTGATGTAAACCTCACTCACTCCAGGTTCAGTTCCCCACACTGGCACAATATATGAAGCCTATCTCTTGTGTTCTCCACTGTGATATTTGTGGAATATTGCTAAAGGTAGTGTAAAGCAGAACTCACTCACACATTTTGGCCCCATGTTTGATACACTCAACATAGAATCAGTAAACTTAACGATTGATTGGCAGTGCTTTGGAACATGTTGTTAATATTTGCATAAGATTATATAAAAATGCCCTGAATCAATAATCAACATATATGCCACATGATCACGTATTGTACTTCACATTTTGCCAACAATGGAACCTTGATTAGTGTTGAGGAAAGAGCATCTTTGAGTAATGCTATGAGCATCTCTTAATTGAAACAGATTGAGTTACAGTTGAGCCCCTACTGTGACAGCAGTATTTCCTGCAGCTGTAGCAGCCCATAATCCAGATTACAGACTTTAATCCCTTTGCTTCCTTTGAGTCCCTCAGTCTGAGTCCGCATATGGAGAAAGCATATGTAGAAAGATAACTAAGAAAGAGTTATGACTTTCAGTATGTAAATTAATATTTGCTGTTGTCTTCCGACATCACATATGTATGTATCAGTATGAATTGTATGTTACATTTCATTCAATATTTAGCTTTTGTGAGCTTCAATGAATGGATTGTGATAGATTTTATAGATAAACATGTAGATGCAGGTAATCGAGTAGTTTGAGGTAACTGTTAATTTACTAGAGTTGTGTCCCCTTGATTTGAATGTCACATTCATACCATAATAGTCATTGGGTCTTTCCACCAAGTACTGATACTTTTGTTCCCTGTTCATGTTGTCAACTTATGATAGTCATTTGAGTCAAACTTACAAGCACCTGCAAATCCATTTCATCAGTTTTCCAGGCACCTTCACATACCCCATTTTGACAGAGTACCGAAGACAACTGAATCACACCTTGAAACACTCAAGAAATCCATGCAGTTGTCAAGCTTTTGAAATCATGGTTCCTGTATAGTCACTTGTACACATTGTCCAGATTTTCTGGTTATCAAGAAAGCATCATAAAGAAGAAGAAATTTGCATGTATAATCAAGTTAATTCAACAAGCATTTCCTGGGTTACTGTTTTATTTTTACTGAATGACTTGTTATCCAAGCTAACATGGCCCCCTCATTACTAATACTTGTTGTTTACAGACGAAGGTGCTAGAGTTCTGTGAATTGTGGTACAATGGTGTTTTGCTGGGCAGTTATTTGTCTGCTGCACATAGGATATCTGTCAATGGGCCTCAGAAGGGTGCCTCTGAGGTATTTGGCAGCAATTCAGTGCATAACCTTGTCTGGATTGCTGCATTTATGGCTTATTGCAACTTTCCCTGATTCAGTCCAGTCACCATTTACTTTGACCAAGGCATGTCTAGTAGTTTCGTTAACAACATATATGTAATAGACACAACAACCAAGTGATATTTAGAGACTGGTAGAATTAGTAATAGTGCTGAAACATGCGTTTTATTTGACTTCATTAGAACAATTTGATTGCCAAAACCTTCATTTATATAGGCATGCTTTCAGAAATACTGACCATGGATATTCGTTTCTTTGGGTCAAGTTACTGGTCACGTGTTGTACACTACCTACATGTTTTGACATGTAATGTCGGACATTTGAAGAGTTCAAATATGACTTTCTTGATGCAACTGAACTTTGAAACCACAGAAAATTGTTTTTTAGTCCACAAGACTTGAATCATTGTTTCAACATCAAAGGCCAACATAGTCTGGTTTCTGGCAGAAGTTTGCAGGTCTGATGGTCCCCACAGAGACCTCGCCTGGCTGACATGTTGGTGTCTAGCTCCTGCTGGAGGCCTCACTCCAGGCATGCACTCCTTCATCATGCAACATCACAACTGGTTGAATGGCCTTCACAACCATGCCAAAGCATTGTATATTTGATAGCTGCAGGTCCCAGGGGTTGTTCACTGTCTGTGGTGTTTTCCATTACTGCTTTTCTTCAGCAATGTGTCATGGTTGGTAACTTTTGTATCCCTGTAATGGCATCTCCCAGGATAGGATTGGAGATTTGATTCCTCCAGGACATTGAACTTTGTGTTTCTGTGTTCTTCCATTGCATTTGGGCCTTGGACAGATCTTACGGCCATGGTGTGTTTAGAAGGTGATTGTTTTCCATTCTTGTCACCAATGGGATTGCATTTGTTTGTGGTGGTCATTTAGTTTCTGGTTTGACTTCATCATTGCTTCAGTTTTACCATGTCAGATAATACCTATTCGTGTTTTGAGGATTGTTAATTTTTTTCAAAAATGAAATTTGGGAATTTCATTTCATTACCAAGTTCACAAACAGAATATTTGTAATAGATGTTGCTGATATGGCATTTGTTGTTACAATTAGTGTTACATGTATAAAGAAGAACATGCATATTTGTGTTTCATCAGGACTGTTTTGGATGTATCGGTTTTTAAACCAGAACAGAATTTCTGGACCATTCCTGCTTATCATTCAAATATGTGTTTTGGAAGCATGTTGATTTTAGAATTCGGAATAAGGTCATAAAATTATCCGTATCTCTCAGTTATATGTCACACACAGATGATCCATTCTATCAGGTGCATTGGGGATTAGCTCTACATCACCCAGCTAAGCTCGAGTTCTGAGAGAAGTACCAACTAACAGGGCATTACATTGCAATACCTAGACACTACATCCAATGTAACGACATCCAATCGCTATTTCAAAATGCCATTGATTTGCTACTTACACAGGATTGCACTGGCAAAGTGGTGATTAGAACCTTTCTGTAGCAGTGAATCCGAGAGATGGGCAGTATTGATCCGGGTGGTGGAAAATAGCTTTTCATAATGGCCTTTCAACAAACTTACCGAGATGAGATAATGATCCTTGGTGTGTGGAGTTTTTCATCATGTACAATCATTTGAGGAAACCAAAACTATTTACAAAACTGTACACACATTGTTTACTTAAGTTATCTTTTCATGCACCATACAGGATATGAATACGGCGGCTCTTGACACAAGTAATAGATGTTGAATATGAACACTAAGCATACATCTCATATTTACCTTTAAATAATAACCACATCAGGCTGCCTGCTGCAGTTAAACTCACTACGATGTTAATGAACTTTAGTATTAACAAGGAAAGCAGGGATGGTCCATGCTCATATTGGGAATATTAGATATTTTTGTTAAATCAACAGCAGTGCTGTTCAATAGGATATGGAGGAGGAAACAAACAGGATGCTGTAGAGTGAAGAGCAAGCAGGGTTCTTTTAATGAGGGGAATGTTCTTACATGATAAACAGATCTGAAGAGATGGTACTTATAATGCAGAATATTGGAGTTCATTGCTTTGCAATCCAGATGTTGAAGATACATGTTCATATACAGTGTTCGAAATGATGAAAGATTGTCTTTTAGGTGTGTTCTATAGTATTTTAATTTGGTGACCCTTCAATATTTTAACTTTGGCATTATGACATAATTCTTGAGGCATTTCTGTTCTGGTTTTGTTATAATCAAAAAAGATTGACCTCTTTGTCATTGCCCTGGCTAATAACCCTTTGAAGGAAGACGGTAAAAGTTGGACCGACAGTGAGGTGATGTGTTAAGTTGACAAAATGAAACCAAGGCAAAGAAAATTTTCGATTACCCTGAATAAACGTATTTTATGGGCCAAGAAATCAATAACATCATGGAAAGATTTTCTAGAAGCGCTGCTTCCAGCAAAGTCCCTTGCCCATGTACACAATCTTAATCAGTTACAGTTATGACGATTTCATGTATCCTCATAAAGTCTGTTCAACTACCCACTTCTGTGACCTCTGTGCACACTTATATGTTTTTCTAGTCAAGGGAATTACCAGCTCATTATGAACTGACTAATCCAGAAACAAAGAATGTGACAATCTGATTCCAAAACAAAGTGTGAAAAAAAATGTTGAAAGTGAAATTTCAACAGGAGTATCATTATAATTTTAGCTGATGTAATTATTTCACCTCTTGTCCTTTGTAAAATTTAAAACAATGATTAGTTTTGTCAGCCTTAGTTTCTAGCTTCTTATTAATATTTTCTGCCAAGATAGTTTGGAATGAAGGCTGATGAATCACAGCTGTACTAATTGCTGTTGGCCATTGTTCCATTGTCCTTGTTCCATTGTTATGGGAGGGTGTCAAAGGGGGGACAATTGCGGGTGGGGGAAGGAGGAGGGTACATTGTTATTGTCGCGCCTGGATGAGTCACATGACTCCTTGCATCTGTTTGCTGCATCTGTCAAATCGTGGGTAGCCTTCAGTTGCTCATTGGACCCGGAGTAAAATTTGGCTGAGGATAATCTTTTGTTATCTTGCAAAAGTCTCACTTTTGTCAACGATACATTTTCTGCAACCCAAGGAATTAGACAGGAAAACAGTGTGCTCTTACAGATAGTGGTATGTGTATTTTTATAAATATTCTTGTCTTTATTCCCGACATTTAATGTTGAAGCTTCAAAACAAGGAGACCTCTGTGCTTTGTCCACATTTCACCCTTACCTTTGGAACTGGGTTCAGGGGATACTCACCCTGCATTGTTTGTAAACGATCTCTTGCACTGATGAACCTTTTAATGTAGTTTTGGATGGTGTAACTATTTAGCTGCACATGAAAAGATGATTAAACTTTACAGATGGTGTCAAGATTTCTATGAAATTAGTTTCTGTAAGATGAACTTTTATCCTACATTTTCTCACTTTCATTTGCTTTTTTTTTTATGTGGCAATTTTTGGGATATTTAAATAACTAATTGGTGACTTTTGATTCAGTCCAGGAAATATTTTGACTAGTCATAACACAGCGAATATCAGTCTGTAATTATTTATCAGGAAGAAAGGACTGGAACTGTTGACAATTTATGGTACTGTTAGAAGTCGTTATTTGATGTATGATACGTCTGACTTTTGCAGTCAGTAATACTATGTGAGGTATAGTTGTTAATGACCTATTCTGCAACTGAATGTGTGTCTGTATTGATTGTGTACATGCGTATCCCACCACAGTGTTATATTATAGGCAGTGGATAGTGTCTCGGTCTGATCGATATTTCTTGATCGTATCTCTGATAGGTGGGATGTATCTAATGGGCTCTTGGTTGTAATTATTATGTTTATAAAAGGTTTCCTGCAACCTATGATATTAATATGTGTCATATTCACACGGCATGATGCAGAACTGTCATTTTAGATTCCAACTCCAGAGAGGTTCTCAGATGTAATAGGTTTGTCAGAATATTTGTGATGTTTGCAGTTTTGCTTCAGTAGTGATGAAGAATGTACAGACATTGAAAAAGATATGGCTGTTGATCATTTGAGGTTTCCAATAATGCTGTGATTTATCATGTGTATAACCAGCCTAATTCATGTACTATGTAGCACCTATGTTTAATGGCTTAACTTGCAACACTCAGACGTCCATTCTTGGGTGTTCTCTAACTTAAGTAGCATTTGTTCTGCATACTTTGGTTTGAGAAAAGGCAGAGTTATTTGTTTGTGTCAGTGCGTCTTGCTAATGTCGGGGTACAAAGAAAAAATTCTTTCATTGTGACATGAGAATAAAATGGCTGCGCTTGTTAACCATATTTGAATTATCTCCCTTCAACTGTGTCTTTACTCCAAGCTTATTGCATGTAGTTGTCTTAAATTTGGTGGTAACTACGTGGTTGTTTCGACAGAACTTGCTGAATTGCCAAAATATTTAATGAATTGTCAGTCTGTTTCTCGCTGTAACCTGTTACAATCAGATTACATTTTGATGTAAATACAAAGAGTTGTAGCTCTAAAAATTAAAATATGTTGTCTTATTCATGACTTTAAATAGCCTTGTTGCAGAATATTAGCCACAGTATCAAAATTATGTTCACATATTTTATGTAACTGTCTTTCCTATCCTAAAATTATGCTTTGGGTACATTGTTTTTAAAGTCATATGAATATTAACTTTTAATAATAATTAATGTTGTTGAACATGATATGCTTATGTCAACAAGACATGCATAATTCAGGAACTGTTTTCTTTTATATGTGCAAAGTATAAGATAGAAAATTATTTAATTGTTTAATTTACTAAGTTAGATCCTCTTGTTTGGACTGGTCAACATCTGACACCTAAATCTGGAATACTGACCAAACTTATCATTTTTTTAATTTATTACTAATTAAACATTAGAGGAGGGATATTTAGGAGTCAGTATTTATGATGGTTTGAAGAAAAATAGTTACGTTCATTGAAAGATATCATTGGTATTTACTTGTAAATAGCATGCTACAACAACTCAAATTTTGCTTAGCTTTCATCCATGAAACTTTTACTTGACATGCCAAGTTTATGAACATTCATGCATGAACAAAGGAATTGGATAAAACATCTGCAGCTTCCAACAAATCTGTGAAGGCAAGGTGATACAGAAAATAATTACCCAAAATCTAATGTCTTAAGTAGATCATTAGGTTTTAGGATGCAGAACAAGAAATTTGAATACAGAGTGCCAGGAAGAGGTTTTGTGCATTAAAATTAGGAACTTTTTTATTAATACATTTTGAGATAAATACCTGATTGCAGATGATCTTCTTTGTCAGCTTGATTAGGTCTGAAAGTGAATTGAAATGTAAATTTGTTCATATTGTAGTCACCAGCTAAGCCTTTCAAATATTTGTCAAGCCTGGCAGCCATGTTGTGTGTATTTCAAGTGTCAATCAAAACTATTTTTGACGTCTGCTGCCTTAGAAACCAAATGACCATATAAATATAACTGCATGATTTCTACCTGCAATTCATGGCATGTACCCAGTGTTTGATACAAGCCAGAAGGTGTTCAGAGATTCTGCAGGAGATAATGGCTGGGAGGCCATTAACACAGAACTTTGGGTAGGAAATTAATAATGATTGGTAGTCTAAACAAATTGTAAAATCCATAAACAAAGCTTTCCAGTATTTCTCCATTTGTGTTCCCTACAGTAAACTTATATCATTATTAGAGGGGTTATTTATCATACCATAGATAATTGTCTAGATATTTTCCACATCTGAGAATAGCATGTAGACATCAGCAGTTTGTTAAATAGATTGCAGACAGTGTTTCATGTCTTAATTACAAGGCTGTTGTCAGTGGCAGTTTGTTGTTACAGTTCTGTATCAAGCCATTGTATTGAAACAACTACATAATTTGTCAATGTTGACATATATGTAAATTTAATATAATTTTTCATACCTTGTAAGCCATATTATTTGATTAAAATTAAAGCAACTTTATTGCTCTCAATACAATTGCACATATAAAGTTCATATAATTGTGGAAATAATAATATCCAGTTTCATTTATGAATTGTCTCATATTTGATCTTATGGCCAACTATTGACTTACAAAATCCATAAGATGGACATTGGTCCACAATAATATTCTGTGTTTATGTGGGACAGTTGCATAAACACATGGAAAAAAGTTCACCATCATGGTAATAGGAATAAAATGCCAATTTACACTTTCAAAAAATCATTAGTATTGATGATATTGATAAATATAATAACAGAAGTAGCATAATGGTTTCAGTTATATAAGGTAGTACATCACCCCATGAATGTGGCCAAAACAACACATTTTTCATAGAAAAAGCTCTTACTTACTTATTGATTACAAATGTTTGCACACTGATACTGTATCGTTCTTGTATCAAATTTCTTTTGTCATGAATGTTGAGAGAGACAGCTGAAAAACAGCTGATGCAGTAATAAACAGCCTATACATCCACCAAGAGTGAGTAAGGTCTGATTGTCGTATTGATTTTACAAAGAAGTGTTATTTGTCAATAAACCTGCTTCTTGAAAGAGACATGACTTCATTGCAGAATGCACCGACTTGTGGTTTTGTTTCTCTTTACTCTGTTCTCAGATTTAGGTTAGACAAAAACAATGAAATCAATTTCTGCTTGTCCTGCACTCGCCATTCTTCATAATGCTGATTAGTATACAAGTATTTCGTTATTGTCATACTCTGCACAGATCCTAATAACATGTTGCTAAAATTATTGTCCAATGAAATCACACCAAGTATGAGAGAAATTCTGTGCTAAGTTAATGATAGACAATATGGAGATGTGTCACTACAGAACCATGGCAATTGGGTCCTTGGTATTGATCACAATAGAAAAGACATATTGTTCACTGGATGTGAACTGAATAGTGGCATAACTCTGCAAACAAATTTTGTTCATTATCTATTCACTTCAAATCGAATGTCAATTTCAGCTTCTCAAATATGGATTGCCAAGACAATCTGAATTAATGTCATAAGATAAAAAGAAGCTGTTGTTGAATTCGGGTTTTCTTTGATGGATTATCAGTAATTCACAGGTGACTTAATGACTGCTTGTTATCACATCAGTAATGTTATAAAATAAATTTCCCATATCGATAGTCATGGAATAAAAAAGATGTTGGCAGCAATGAATTTTGATAAGTTTGATTTCAATTAATTGGCTCATGTGTCTTCAGAATTTAAAGTAAAATATGAGCTGGAGAGTATTTTATCTGCATCAGCAAATCATTACTCTATCATGTTTGTTATTTTGAGTCATGTTTCTGAGCATGCCTAAAAATAAGAAGCTTAGAAGTTGGTCATGTTTGGATATCAAATGTGTTAGACCCATGTTGAAAAGCAGCCTTCATGTCACACAAACATGGTGATTTGTTTGAAATTTATGAAGTATTGTTTTTCAAATATTCTGTCTCAAAAATGTTTTGTAGCAAGAAATAGACATGATGGAAAAAAAGGATTCTAGTATTGATCCTAGCCCAGTTGCAGGAGCTCTCAGAGGCATCACTTCAGAGGCTTTGGATTTCAACAAAAATAAAACTGAAGCATCTCTCTGGGAGCAGCCGATGAATTCCGTCCAAGACCATGATGTATCCAGGATCTGCACACCCTGGGAAGTCATTAAATACTTTTTTGGAATGTTAAATATCATCTCACTACATTCCCACGATAATATTCTTGAACAAAAATTCTAACTGTGTTTTGAAGAAAAAAAAAACAAGGGTGCCTTGTATCCTGCAAGCATCATTGCACAGTGGTTGTAAAAGTTCAAATTTCAGGCTTCATTTAAGCAATGCTGTATTTCAACAACTTTAGTAGGTCAGTTTCGGATAATGTCCTCTCTCAACAAGCTCAGTTAGCACATAACGGACACATCTCAAAGTGCATAAAGAACTTACCAAACCAAACCTGTCTTTGTGAAAGGAATAAATTATATTCTCCTCAAAAGAACATGATACTTTTATATTACTGTAGCTGATATATCATATCTTGACAGATTACCCAAATGCTCTGAAAGAATTTGGTATTTTTCCCATCGCAGATATATGTAGTAAGATTGAAGAATCATATGACATCTACCTTTCTTAACAGTATAATATAGATGCTGTTTGACTTTTAGAATATACTTAATTTGTGTGATTTAATTCAAACTGAAACCAAACTATAGAAAATGTCACAATGACCCTGGAGAAGCACCGTCATCCATGCTCCTTTCTCTCCACATGTGTTGATGACTAAGCTCCCTCTGTCTGAAGGTGTAGTTGGTGGAACCAGCCTGCATTACAGCCTGCTGAGGTGGTGTAATGATGAAGGACACAGACTTCGTTGAGTCTGAGGACATTACAAACATATCAGTTGAAAAGTCACAGTGTTGTGTTTTTTCCTCACTCATATTTATCAGTGATACATTTAGAGTAAACAATATTTTGGCGTTATCAAATTAATAGAAAGGTTGACATTTTTTTAACTTATACTTTGAGATTCATGCTTTTACAATAGAATATTTAGTAAACATAGAAACAATTCATTGGAGTTTAATATCTACACCTGTCCTCATATTAGCAATATTTCACAGTTTAACTTTGGCATTTACTTTGGAAATGCTTATATCATTTCATTATTGTAAAAGTATATGAAATAATCACTAGCTCATAATGTATACTTAGATATCTCCAAAATGCAAACTTTCCTTCTTTCTAATTCAGCACAAAAAAGGTTAAACGAAACAAATGGTCCAAAGTTGGTCCCAACTGAGAATGCAGTAACTCTAGTCCATTAGGACAGAGGAATGAATGGTAGGCACAACTGTCAGAAGTTGGGTATGAAGGAGGGGGGTCCCAGATCGGAAAGAGGGTCCCAGGGGAGGGTGGAGCGGTTTCAAATATCAGATATGGTGTGTATCAGCAGCCCAGTCAAACATGCCAACTTGTAAACCCACCAACCATCAGGAGCCATTGGTGCCATTTGACCCGCCCCCCCTCCCAAGCTGGGAATGGGATAATTTATACCAGATAGGCTTGTCTTACTCTCAGGCAGTGCCTCCACTCTCTTCACAACTGCATACAAGTTTATAGGAACTGCCTCACACAAGGAGAGACAAGGGAAAGGAGTACTGCGCCATTTTTGTGTTGTTTTGCTTCCAATCCGTCCAGATTTTTGACACTGCTGATAGTTTGACCTCCCCATGATGTGGCCGGCGCCTATAGCAGCAAAACCTCTGGTAACTAACCATTTCCTATTGTTTAGCTGTGCCTGTTGAAAAGTTAGTAACTTGTGTTGATATATATATGATGCACCAGTCCAATACATGAAATGCTAGTCATGAGATTGAATAAATTGGTCTCTGCTGGTAACATATGGCACTATGAATATGCAGTTTGTAATTTTGTATGTATTCTGTATTGTGGGTCACCCATGGATCGCTTTAACACTGAAACAGTCTAGGGGGAATTTACACTAATTACGGGACTTGCGGCCATGTGGGCATCGTCAGGAAAGTTAGACTGAGTTACCACCAAATTGGCCCTGCTTTTTCTTGTTCATTTGCTCAGCTTGTTCATATTGATGTGGGTCCCGCTTAGATTGGCACCTCAAGGCTTGGTAAATATGATTGCTCTTTCTGTTTCACACCATGCTTGAAAACCTTCCACACTATAACTATGCTCAGCATCCAACATGGCGGCCATGTTGGATAGATAGTGTATTGTGCCAGAACATGGAAAAGTTTGACAAGTTAGTATATAGCTTCATGAAGCTTCAGAGTAAAGTACTTATAATATTTTTGTATTCTTGGTACAAAGTTTAGAACCTAAGACTGAAAGTTTGATTACTGTGTGAGTTGGGTGTTTCTATAAAAGTACTTAGGACACACAGGGGTACATATGGCAGTAATCATGTGCATTGCAAATTGTATTGACCCTGCTGAGACAGGCTAAAAATAGGCATGATACACATTTCCACAGTGTTCCAGTAAATGCTGCTTGCAAGAACACTGTGCCCTAGTTTTAAAATATTTGAAATATTCCTGTTACCATCACAACGGATATGCATGATAGAATGTTCTTATGATATTCGATTAACCTTACTCAATTTGGTTGTGCTTTATTGATTTGGAATGGAGACTTTCTTAGCAAGTTTCCTTGCTTCCCAATTTACCGAAATGAATTATGTTCCTTCAAATTCAGTTGAAATTCAGACTGGGAATTTGGTTTGAATTCCAACAGTCAAATAGTGTCCTTAGAGGCTTTCTGGATATTGAAATAGAGGATAGATTTCGATGGCTTGAAATTACGGTACTCTCAAACCAATAATTGAATACTTCAATATATATGGGATGTTAGGCATGGTACAGTTACAGTCAACTATGAATCACCAAGGCTATTCGCACCTTAAATGCAACATCTGCGCCAAAACAGTTGGGAATGTAGCACTTTACCACAAAGTCTGGTCACTAATACCCTGTGTCACTATGAATTTATCTTTAAAGAACAGCAAATATGGACATTTGGGTTTTTTTCGGTATAGTTTTTCTCTTTAATTTCAAGGATATTCTCAGTTGAGAGATACTTGATACAGGACACTGACAGCAAGTTCAATTTGTTCATCAGCAAACATTTCATAGGGTAAGTGGCAGCCATTATGTTAGGGCAGTGACAATGCATGTTCAGTTGTCCATGTTACATTGCAGTGTCTGCTTTGCACCACAACGCCATAAGTATATCATGTATCTTTTCAAACCAAAACCAAATAAATTTACGTTGAAGTGTTGTTTCGTCAACATCATTGAAGAAATAAATGTTTTGTCATAATTAAACATTTCAGAGACTATGAATTAGTGAAGTCTGCAGCTTGCACTGGCATATGCAAGTCTTTCACTGATATTCTGGAAAATACATCACTCATTTTGAACTCTTAGCTGCATTTTCTTTGGAAACTGAATCAGGCTTATGTTTTAAGATCATGTCACACCCATGTATTTTGTTAGCTTTGTTCAGGAACTTGTCACAAAACCAAAACAATAACTGTTTTTATGGGAATGTGGCATGGACCATCTTCGTAATTACTTCCCGTTTTTTGTTCTCAATGAAAATTGTTTTTACATTCATCCTGAGTTGCCACTCCAGTGCCACAATGTTGCTGAAATAATGTAAAACTAAAAGCCTAAAACTAAACTCAATCACTCGCTCTCTCTTGCATATCTTTACACAGAAATTAGTTACCCATCTCTTACCTCCCATGCACCACACACAAAGCATCTGATAAAGCTCCACAAGTTATCTCCCTTCGTTTTATTCCTTTGGAAACCATACTTCATAAATGCTCTCAAAATGTCATTTAGTTCTAATCTTACTTCAGTGAAGGATGTTAAAATTTGTCAAATAACAGTGAAAGGCTTTTCAGATGTTACAGCATTCACTCCCATATTGATTTTCAAGCTTTAAGAATGATGATGTTTTCTTGTAAAGTTAGGTTCAAATAACATATGATCAGTTGACTGAAGAAGATGAGCGATGGCTAAAACCTGGTTGCAGTTACTCAAAATGGAATCAATGTTCAACCTATAAAGTCCTTGCCTTATAAGGATATGTAACCAACTGAGCCCTAGGTTGATGTCTGCCAAGAATTTGCCATCTGATCCATGCAAATCTGTAAGACCTGGTTTTATCAGTATATATATTTAAGCTTGGGATATTTAGGTACAGTCAGATTGTGAATATCTTTCCACAGTTCCACACTGTGAATAGTGTTTCCTGACCCTATCAAGCACCCAGGGGCCTCCCCTGATTCCCCAAAGCTGCATCATGGCCACCCCTCCCCAGGATAAGGAAGATGGGCAGATGATAAGCACCTGTTTGTGTCTGATTCTCCTGGATAAAGATAAGATGGGACTCCTGCTTCCACCATTATCACTATTTACTTGACATTTTCAGGCAGTAGGGAGGAACTAGTAAAAGGAGAGGCACTGTAAGGGTGATCCTGTTTTCCACTAGTATCAGGAAGTGCTTGAGCATGTGAACTTCCTGCTTCAGATTCTGGTTGGGCATGATGATGGCATTGTTTAACATGTGCCACGTAGTGTGCAGCTGGACTGCTTGTGATATTGGATATGCAAACCACAACATCTAGTGTTACTTTATCATCCAAACAAAATCTAGGTACCATTTACAAGTGACAGTTTCATGTTTCTGAGATTAGCCCTTGGTTATCCCAAAAGGGCAATATGTTCAGTTATAACTTGCCTATAAGGGCTAAATAACTATTTACTAAACTTGCAGTACTGTGTTCAATTACTGCTTGTTTGGCATTTTTCCTTCCTTCCTATAAGTCATGAGTATGAAATACAAGCACCTTGGTGTATTATGGCTGACCCAAATCTGCTGCAGATGCCCATGTGATAAATGCCAGACTGCTTTTTGTTGATGACATTCATCACAGATTGACTTTTGTGCAACCCAAACAGGGCCTCGTGATAGCAGCTGATATGCAGCTGTGGGTCTGTGCTACTGTGGACCATCAACAGCCAAATATAGAGGAGGAATTCTGATTGTGGCCAAGATTCACTGGCAGATCAAATTCCTGAACTCCCTCAGAACTTGGTAGACAGGGGTGGTCATGGGCTGTTAGCAGGCTACCCATGTAATTACCTGACACTTCCTGGCCCAACTGTGGAACCCATCTTTGTTACTGACAGGCTCCATTCTTGAGAGGAAGGCAAACAAAGAATCAGGTTGGAATAAGCAGTTGAAGAAAGCTCTTTTTGATAGATGCACACTTGTAGATTAAGTATGGCATCTCTGGAAGCAAAATATTCAGCAAGTCTTTGTAAAAATATGTATCCTGATGATGAAGGTTATACTAATAAAACAACTGGTGATATTAATTCATCTTCCTACAGATTATGGCTTGTTTTTCAGAAGTATTTCGTACTGGCAGTAGTGATTCAAAGATAAATGTTGTTTTTGTCAAAGTTAATTTTGCATCAGTATTAGCATAGTAACACTCCCATGAATGATTAATTCACAAAATATAGCAGATGAGCAGATTCCAGATTCATGCAAAGATGACTTTTACACATATAACTTCCCAAGAACACATTTGATCAGCAAATCATTTTAAGTCAGAAACAATATGTGTGTTAGTTCTATCAATTTGTCAGATAGGAATAAGCTCCTGTTGATATCTGTTTTGATAGGTCTCCTGATAGGCATGTTGGTAGAGTGCCAGCAAGACTCTTTGGAGACTGGTCGTAAAACGTCTTGATGTAGTAAAGACATGCTAAAAATAGGCCTTGCATTGCCCTTATATCTTGTTTTAGTCATATCTCTACATGTAATTCATATGCATGTAGGTGGTTGATAAAAACTTTGGTATGGTCTGAAAGCAGGAGGATGTTAAGAAATCCACTGCCTGTCAAAGATGAAAAATATGTTAACATTCCTTAATAGGGCGTGTGGCTCCAGTATTTTGTTGACTCAAGCAGTTATCAAGCAATGTTGACAGATTCAGATATCAGATTAGCAAGGGTCTTAAGTATGTTTTGTATAGCCTGTTTATTTTTTCGGAGGCAAAATTTGATAAGAACTGAAACTCTGTATGCTTGCATGGTCTGAGAAAGTAATTGATCTCTTTTGCTGAACAGCTGTTGGGTGGAGGAATCAGCAGTTCTTTTTAAATCTCTGCACTGGGTGGAATTTTGGAACCTTACTTGAAAGATTAGCATAACTTATGATAAGTTCTTGAATTTGAACATAAATTATGTGTTAATTAGTGCACTTGTATTTTCTCTCCAGTAAAAACAAACATTTTCAACTATTTACAGTCCCATCGTCATTTTGCTTAAAAGTTTCATCCTATCTTTTTGTACTGCATTATGTTTTTTCACATATTGATCCCAGCATAAGATATCATTTTGCTGATCAGTGCCGTATAAATGTGGCTTGCAGTATGTGAAATCTGATTACCTTTTATATGTTATTTTCATTTATTGACTGTATAGCAAGTGGCTACAATTGCTTTTGAAAGATGTAAATGTCCCTGATTTCAAAGCTGCACTTTACCGTGTATGATAAGGTCACAACTGGTCTTGGCATCGGCCAGCTGATGAATACCTAGAATGAAGGAGAGAATGCTGCCCATATTGATACACATTTAGGTTTGTAAAGAAGTGATCTATCACAAGAGATCCAGTCATGGCTGTAGGCACACAGGCCCCAAGTGTTGGAATACATCTATTCAGACTTTTTATGTGGTCTGCAGTTCTGGTACTTCCATTATTCACTGGTGCTTCTGCAAATATGTCTGCTTTAAAATGATTAATTACCATCTTTGTAGAATTGAGGTGGAGGATGGGGCAAAGGTGTAGTAGTAACAGTTTTTGCAGCTTGGCGCAAGTTTCAGCTGTAAGAAGGAAGGGGCTTCAGACATGTTAAGTACATGTGCATAAATAAAGCCAATTCTATCGTTTCATACACTTTATCCCTACTTACAGTAAATAGAATTAAAGTTATTTGGCTAGTTGAGATATACAAGGTTCATATTTGTGTCAGAAAATCATTATTTCTGAAGTGAAGACCGTAAATTGAGTCACTGCAGTGATTTTCATGAGCAGTTAGTTGCCATGGAAACGTGAGAAAATCACACAGAGGCAGTGTCTTGTAGATCAATTACAAACATGGCCGGACTGATAAACATGTATCTCAGTCTCCTGTCACAGGCTAAGAATCGGAACCTTCAGTACCTTACTGCTGTGTCACAGCTTCAGGTTAGTTAGTTCTCCATGCATACTCTCCATCCTGCCATACACCATACCAACATTCAGCTCAGCCTTTCTGCTCCCTCTCTCCATCGCTGCTTGGTAGAAGAGGGAGATGGAGGCAGCTGCAGTCAGCATATGCCAGTCAACGACAGGGTCAACTGGTCATGGAGCCAGTGAAGTCTTCACAAATATTTCATGTTTCAAGACTCTTCCATTCCTGTTCAGTTGTGGCTGGACCTGTTTCAGGTGATGGCCTGATAGCAAGGGTAGCTGACTACTAACACGGTATTCTGTTATTATGGCCATTGATTGAGCATGTAATGATGTAAACAGTCTGCATGCTGCCATGATATTCCCTTCTTGAAGTGGGATTTAAATCGACACTGTGTTGCTAGATGCTCTTGGAAGGCTGGTATAGAGTGGTATGTTTTGAAAATATGGTATGTTTACCCATAGTATCTGTCAAGCCATATTGATTATCATAGAACTGCATAATGTTTGGCACACAATGGATGTCAAGTACTGAATATTTTTCATGTTGGCACTGCTGAATTAAATTGGTTTGCTTTTGCCTACATTCAGCTGCAGATGTTTTCGGGGTTTTTAAAATTCCATTTCATCAAATATGGGGCAATATCTTAATATGCTGTATTGTTGGGTATTAGTGAAGAGGGTAATGTGAGGTGTGCAGTATCAGTGATAGTGCGTGGTGCAAAACAGCTTGTAATAAATGTGCTTGCTGTACAATACCAGTGATGGGAAGTGGTGAATAACAGCATATAATACCTAGATGAACAATAACAATGATAGGGAATGATAGTATCACATGAACCATGTCCCGTACAGTAACAGCCATGAGAAGTGGAAAATATTATATAATGCATGTGGATAGAATAATAGTGATAGGGAAAATTATATTATGTTATATGCAGTATTTGAAATGAAGGGGTTTGATGTTTCCTCTATATGTTTTATACTGAAGACCATCAATCTTAACTTAAATATAAGAATTATAAGGAGCCCATGCCTCTTATGCTAAGTTAGAAGACTGTACTCAGGGTTCTATGATGGAATGGCTGTTTCTAAGTGGGATTAGTATAATGTACAATTATGCAGTCCACCCAATACCCTTTATATTAATAGCTCTGCTGTAATTAAGTAACAAAAGCTCGACATTGAAGAAGATGAATGTTGGCCTTAGGCCATTATCTGCTATCAGACGTGTGGTTTTATGTTATACACAGCTTGACCATTCTCATTTTTTATTAATTCACAGAGATATAAGATATTTATTGCATAGCATCACATATAGGCAGAAAAAACTACCACATTGATGAAAGAAAGTAAGAACAAGAACGAAAGACTGTCCTCAATAACAAGCTGAAGCTTAACCTCTTTAGAATGAAGATGTTGGGGCAGTGCTTTGTTTATTTCTGTCTTTAAGGTTGAAAGATCAGTCAGAAATAGATGCTGGACTTTTTAAGAAAACAAACAGTGATTCTAAAATTCCCCACACCCTACTGCAGTGGAGTCAGCTGTGGATGAAGGTGTCATTGTTTACATTTTCCTTGTCTGAAATTCATCTGAGGTTTTTTCACATTATTTGGGAGAATATATGTGAAGAATTGGGAAATACTGTTGAAAATATGGAAAACCAAGTTCAATGATAGTCAACTTCTTTCTTGCTATGAGTAGGTAGGTTTCCGCACAGGTACCAACACCGCTATCAAGTGAAATAACGAATAAAATACCTCTCAAAGAAGTTGTGTTGGCAATAAGTAATTAAAAAATGGCAGCTTCAACACATGAGTCCTGGTAAACAAATGAAACAAACTGCCATGAGAACTAAGTACTTGATAATAAGTTGATTATAACATCATTACATCATTACTTAGAACATTTCTGTCTTTCTACCCAATTGTGTTGACAAGGACTACTGGCAGTGAGGATGATATTCATTTTGTCATGAATGCTCTTTTTCAGAAAGGCTTTTTCATATCTGCATCCATTTTTACTTGCTTTAATAATTTCTGCATGTTTCATTATGAATAAAGCATTACTTGCAGTTTACAAAAACCAAGATATATGTATGTGTAGTTGAAACAAAAGCAATGAAGTAAGTTAACAAAGGTTGTCACAATTAATATTGCTGTGCTCTTCAAGATCATCAAGGAAGTATTCATATCCAGTAGTTCAACAAGAAACAGACACCCTTCAATCCACTTATTCCACAAAATGGGCATAAATGCAATATCAGATTCTAATGAGACTTGTTCTGCCGTCATTGATGGATGACTACTATACTAATCTGCAGAGGATCTCGACTGCTGAAACCTCCTATACATTGTATATGAGTTAGGTGCTGTTATGTAAGAGTGTGGAGAATCCATTCAGTAATTGTGTTCGACCTATTTCAAGTTGGTGTTGCTGAGTAGCACCATAACAACCTTCAAACAGCTAATGACATGTTTTGACACTCATCTTTCACAACTGTTTTGGTGGGGGTGTGAGAAGGGAAACCTGTGAAAAGAATTGTTTTTAAGTGATCTACAAGTTCTTGAGTCAGAAATAACTTCTTGTGTTTCATTCACAAGAAGAATAGGTTACTAATGAACATTCTGGGGCATGTTTATGCTTGGTCAATAAGACCACACGTTTTGGAGTGTATTTTTATATTTGCACTTTTCAATAAAACACTAACTTTAAGAAATATTACCTGTGAAGTAATCTACCCAATCTGATGTGCCAAAGCACCAGATAAAGAAAGTCTAGATTTTAAGAGCAGGTTCTGAATCTCACTCCGGCTCCTTATCAGTTTAAATAGAGTTGTTTGTTCATATGTAAATCAATTATATTTTCAGAGTCTAAGCATTAGTCAAGGTAGCCTAGTTGTAAACACATTTGCTCAACACACCTTGTTCAGTGTGTGATTCCCATAATAGGTGTCTCTCATCCTGATCTTTCTGAAGTATTACTTAAAGCAGCATAAAACCACACTCACTCTCTCCAGCAGAATGGGATAGCATGTTCTGAATACTGAATACATATATGTAGACTAAGTTGACATTCAACTGTTAATTAAATTATTCTCAAAGAAAAATCTTGGTGAGCTGTAGAATAACATGTGCATTGTGGCATTACAGAATTACAGTGTTAATTGCACTCTTCCTTCTGAGCAGTCAATCAGCTATCTTCTCCAACAGGCAAGAGGCTTACTGAAACCAGATGGCCTTGAACCCTTTGTAGTTGTCATAGTAATTAACTTGAGAGAAAGGGGGTGATGGGAGGGGGGTGCTGACTTCAAAGGTGGTTAGGTGAGGTGTGTAATAAGAGAAACAGTATGTGGAAGGGCACTTTAGAGGGGGGAGTTGGAGGGGAAGGGGGAGTATACTCTTGGCATGATTATCTGAAATCAAATATTTAAGAGGTATACTTCATTTGAGAAGGGTTTGCAAGTGTGTAAACATATAGTATGCAATTCAGTTATACTGGAAGATAATGAAACATTATTACTAAGGCTTTAACAAATACTAGGCATTAGAACAAAACACCATTGCAAACCTGTTTTAAAAAATTATTTGTGGTCACATTTTATTAATAAACTATTAATGAACTATTGCAATGATAATTATCTTTTTTTAAATCTGGTTCATTTGGACTGAAAACTGTGAACTTTTGACAAGTCCTAAAGGTAAAAATAGAAACGTACATTGAGAGTCTCTTGTGTGAGTTGACAGTTCCGGGATAAATGGGCATGATGGGGGTAAACCCTGTCATTATAGCTTTGACATTTACAGTGATATTTCATATGCTGATGAACTTGAAACCATTGCATCAACATCTTGCCTTCCCTGAAACTTTATAACTAGCAAATTATGAGAACTCACACTGTGGCGTTGGTAAGTAATATTTCAGATCTTGTGATAAATAATGCGTAGCATTTCTTCTTACTGACCCTGATTGATAAGACACACTGTCTTCGCAGAATTATGTCATGTAATATCATGAACAATAATTTCCGATGAAAAATGAATAATTCTGATCTTATACGTCATCAGTGTTTTATCATAGTAAAACATTATCAGTGAACCAATCGCCTTTACGACAGAGTATAATTACATTCAGTATATGATGTGTTTTAATTCAAGATCAATATCACGACTGATTTTAGGTTGATACATACACAGTAAGGTTGTATCTACTGATTATGGCTGCATGAATACAAGCATATACTCAGTCAGCCAATTTAAAGGTGTTTCTATGGAAACAGCGTTGAGAACAATGGAAGAGACTGTGCTGATATGTCATTTTGAAAAGTGCGACAGATGTTATGTGTGTCATTTGTTGTCATAAGTTGTGATCCTGTGTCTATTTGTGTCTATCCTGTTAGAGAGGACTCAAGAACAAGGGGCATTGGAATATTTACAGCACTATTACTTCTGATGTAGGTAGATGAACTGGTGATTATGGCGATGTGTTGCAGAATCTGAAGAGAATAGTGTGATGGAATGATCATGTAGAGTGACAGAGCTGAATATTGAGTGAAAAGCCCATCATTGACAGCACCCCACCTGCTGACAAATGTTTTTATGATTGGAAATGAGCTCTTATTGGATTTGTCATTTCTGTATACATCAGCTAATACAATACCAAGAATATTTGACATTATCAACATAGGATTAGTTTCAAGCATCAAAGCCATCACCAAAGACTTTTGTCACATTTGTGGACTGAAAATTGCTGATGCCAATGACATTCTTGCTCATATCAACGGAGAAACATTGATTCATATACATCCAAGCATAGTGGCAATAAGTAGATTGTGTTTGATAAAGACTGTACAACCTGCTGTATCACTGATGGTACATTGTTCCAGGTGATCGCCCCCCAGGATATTGATATACACACGTTGCAAGTGCTAATTAATTCTGAGTGCAAGGAGAGGCCAGAGTGTCAGGCAGGAGTATATTGGTACATATACAGAGCAGCACATATGTGTGTGTGTGGTGTCACAGTGGGAGCTAATCAGTGAGTTGTCAAAGTCTGTTTCCTGCTCAACCCAGCTTATTGTCTGGTCATCCCTATAAAACAGGAACAGATTTGGGCGTCCCTCAGTTGACCTCTGCATCTCACAAGCAACATTTCCTTGAGACATAATTAAGTCTTGCCATCGTGGTTATTAAGTTTTTGTATTTGATTACTCAGATTGATTTGTGACTAATACAGGGTTTGAGTTTCAAAGACTCTTTGTACTTGTTACCCATATCTTGAAACATGGAAATGCTTCTTCCAACCGAGATGGCTCACCAGTCAGCTCTTGCTCCCTTTGCCCAGGTCAGTATCAGTTAGATATCAATGCTCAGACTCCTTCCACAACCCTCCAAATATCGATATTGAAGTTCCCAATTGCTGTTTCCCCTGCCGATCAGTAAATTGTCTCAGCGAGCAGTTGTGTTCCACAAAGACAGTCCAATGTTTTTGAGAGGAAGAGCTGTCTGATAGTAAGGGGCAGTCTGAATAGAGATGTGTGCGCCTCCATTGATTATGAATAATTTATGTTTTGACATTCTCATCAGTTACTAAGCCCATGACCCTCAGAAATGGCTGACAGGGGGGGCAGAGGGACCTGGCATTCCAGTTCCATAATTGTGTGAGCTTCGCCATCCCCCTGGGTTTTTGCCACTGACTCTAATTGCTTTCTGTGTTGGAGTGCCTATTGCATCTAGTACTTTTGAAAATTACCAACGCTTTCCAATGCCAGTCCATCGTGTGAATATTGGTGGCAGCAGGATGGGTATATTTGCTATGGAAAAGGGTGTTCAAGTAGGTCTAGAAGACTGTCGGAATATTCGTCTGGTATGTATGTTTGATCTTGATGTTATATCACCACGGAGGATCTAGGTCAATCACTGTGTTTATGCACACATGGCAGGGAGAAAATGGCCGCTGCTTGTGCCTCATGGAATAAATACTAGGTTCAATCTGCTTATTATTTCAAATAGTCATAGTTTGAATACGAAATTAGATATTTTCTGTAATTAGGTAATTGTGTTTAATTAACTGTTCATAACTGCAACCACCGTGCCAGATTAGCAAGGCATTATGACATTATTTCTGACATTTGAATTAGTATATTTGACATAAGGAGGCATTATTAACATTTTCAAGCGATGCGTAATGAATATGACTACTGTTTGAGGGTAGGGCAGTGTGCTGTAGTTTCCTTCCTCTCAGTGCCAAGCAGTGTGGTAGGATCTTGTTCAGTTACATTGAGTCACTTCGTCCTAACTCTGACTTTGGTAACATCAAATGTGGGTGAGTACAACAATATCAGACCGTTTAATATTTATGGGATAGAACTGCTTACAAATAGTTGAATTATGATTTACTGCTTACAGAATGTGCAACTAGAAGTACTGTGCATGATTTATATTCATTGAGTTTGCAGAATAAAACCTGATCATCAAATCAAGTTGCAACTTCATAGCTTTGCCATCAGTGTTTGTAACAGGCTTTTTGTGAATATTCATTTATCAGAATGAACAGAATTGTGTTTCTTGAAATGAAAGCATGTGGTTCACAGCATCAGCATGTGAAATATCTTCATGAAAGTCTTTCGCTTAGTTACTTTGTAATTGTGTGAAGATTTGTAACTGATATGGTTGTTCTGAAAACTTTGCCTCCATTCATTAGTTTCCTCAGGAGATAGCAGGCATCACAGAGACTGCTGAAAGTATTGATTGGAGATTGGTGTGTAATTTGTGCAGGCGTTTTTCTGCATTTTCAACACCACAGGGAAAAGGAGTTTCATGCATGGACCTCAATAATTAATTTGTGTGCCTAATCGGAAGTCAAAATAAGTAGGGTAGATGCATCGTGATGGCGGAAACACATGGGGCGTTGCAATGATGTTCTTGAATTTGTAACCGGATCATTAGATGTAACATGTTGTAGGAGAATGTGATGTCATTTGCAAACATTGGTAGCTGCATAATGTGGAAATGGATATTAGTTTTACTGTAGTAGTACTTGGATTTGTGGTCTTTCTGCATCATCATGATAGCAGGAACGGTCAGATGATAGGCATCAGCCATGTTGGAACAGGAACCATCCCCTTAGCAGTGGTTTCTAATTTACGTGTCAATAAACACTCAGTCTGAGCGGTCATATCTGCTGGTGGGGAGGTGAAACATGGTTGCTGCCTTTTACCACATGGTGTAGACTCTGTGACTGATCTAATTTGTTAGTTAGAAGATAGCCTACCATCTAATCATGGATGTTGTGACGGTACAGACAGTTTGCAAAGTTTTGTGTTTTTTTTGAACTTTTAATTCAAGATGTTTTATTCCTGGTTTCAAGAAATCCTAGTCTTCTGTGTTATTGTTGGTATATACTAATGAACCTCTCTTTGTTTTCAGCACATGGTGCAAAACCAGATGACTCCGACATACACATATCCACAGACGGGGGTGCCCGGAGTGACGGGCATTACAGGTGTGCCAACAGTCCCAGGAGTGCCAGGAGTGACCAGTCTCGAAGACTACCATCATCAAGTTGTCGCCAGTCAAGCCACAAGTGTGGCATCCGAGCAGCCTCCAACCACCGTGTACGCATCGCCTGCTGCCGTCACGCCCAATGGAGCAATAGAGCAGCAGACGGTAAGGGCAGCTCGGCCCTTTAATGTACGTCGTCAGTCTGGAAGTACCATTGCATGAACTATAGATGTGCTTGTTGTTCGTAATCGTTCATTTGGAGGTTTTTGGTTGATTGGTGTTGGGTTATACTAAC
Organism: Haliotis asinina; assembly: GCF_037392515.1. Taxonomy (NCBI): domain Eukaryota; kingdom Metazoa; phylum Mollusca; class Gastropoda; order Lepetellida; family Haliotidae; genus Haliotis; species Haliotis asinina. The sequence goes on from NC_090284.1 coordinate 12,355,350, forward strand.
TGAATTTCTGCATGTAGAAAATTTTTATGCCCTGTATATACCATTCACCATAAGAAATGTGTAATTACAATCATTATACTTACCATGTGCCCACCTTCAACCCATCCTTCACCATGGTCAGTTCCATAGCATTGTACAGAAGACCGGTCAGTCAGTTGTCTCAATTCTCACCATATTGGCACTCGTACAAGTGTTATTTAATCGAAAGTATTTGCTTGCCCTTATTCATCTATCAATTAGGAACATGCATTAACACTGACTACAACATGGGAAAATGACCATTAACATTTATCACAAGGGAATCAATGCAGTGTGTGAATAGTGTGCTATGCATGGCATAGTTGTTTAAGCATGACATGCTTGTTATATTCTCTGTGTGTCTCCTATGCCTGTCAGATGGCCATCTTTCTGCATATTCATCTCATCTTAACTTGCATACCATCAGAGATGATAGTTTGGCTTCCAGCCAGAAAATGGCTTCGTGAAGGGAGTCTGTAGACTTTGTGGTATTTTTGCTGCAAGGTTGGAAAGATTGTTTGCTTGCCATTTCCCTTAGCCATGGTAGGTGACATACAAGCCTTAAATGACTTTTAAGCGTATGCATAAATAGCAGGGGAACATTACACACATACTTTCTCTGATGATACCATGTCATTTCAAACTAATTTTTGTGGACTAACTGCTTCCCTGCATCCATGCATGCCAGTTCTCCCTTACGTGAGGTAAAGAACTCTCTGTTATTAACTATGGATCCTTGGTATCCTTTTACTGGACTTATCATGTTTCAGTATTGAGTATCAGTCATGTTGATCAGTAAAGGAAGTTTAATTTGGTTTGAGGCCATCTGATGTCTGCAGCGATTTTTAAGCAATTTGACACTGGCGTTGAGACACTGTTGTTGCCTCCATTCTTATGGAAGTGGGTGACTCATCAGCTGGGAGGCTGTGGTCGGAATCAGTGATTCTTCCCAGCCAGTCACTACTGGCCTTTGGTCATGTATGGTGTTTGACAGAGAAGATGCTCTGTTCGCTTGCCCATAGCATATTACAGTCAGTTTATCTTCTTCAGAAATAGGAATTGCTAACGTTTGACATTTGAAAATGATGTTCATAACTGTAAGGTTTCATAGTCTCACGTTACTTTAAGGCTCTTGGGGAAAATAATGGCATTTTGTTGCCAGTAAACCTGTCAGTGTCCATGGCCGAGCTGAACTGAAAACTCTGATATGCAGGCAGTTTATGGATGATTTAGAAACATGATAACGACAAGATGAATCATTTGTCTAACATTACAGTGGTGCTAGGATCTATACTCAAAACATATTAGTATTATAAAGAAGTTATCAATAAACTGCCTTGAAACATGATGCATTTTGAATAAGTGTGGTTGGATGCTTGGCTTCATCCAGAGGCATGCACAAATTGCAGTTCCTTTTCATATATCCTCTCTTCTATTTTCCTATTCTGAACTGCTTTTTTCTTGGTTTCCACTAATAACCAATGTGCTTTGTATTATTAACATATATGGTTTTATTTATGTCACAGTTACAATGCACTATGGTAATAAACTTATCAACTAGTAATTAAAATTAACGAATGCGTAACATAATTTAAATGTGGTTTAATTGTCATACTTCAACATCATTATTAGACAATATGAGAGTAAACAGAACACAAATATCAATAAAAGGTTTCCTCTAGTAAAAATCCTTAACAAGACTCACTGATCATAATACTTTGTCCTGTTTCTCTCTGTTTATGGTCCCTTGTTGTATTTCAGCAAACAGACTTACCCGTGGAAGGGGATATCCAGCCATCATCTCCACAGCCACAGGGATCCCAAGGACCCAACTCAGGACCCAAGAGATTGCATGTATCAAATATTCCATTCAGGTTCAGAGAAGCTGACTTGCGCCAACTCTTAGGGGTAAGTATGGTTCAAACTTTCAGTGTCATGGTTAAGATAATTGTTGCTGAATGTAACAACATCGTAGTTAAAAAAAATTATGATATATGTAGAACCATGGACATTATACAGCAAGCATTACACTCAGATGACATTGGAAAGCTTGAGGTCTTTTTCTCAATTTTAATTTTTCTCTTTCATTCAAACAACAGTTTGGCCCAATCTTAGATGTGGAAATCATTTTCAATGAAAGGGGATCAAAGGTAAGTTATTATTTTCTTCCATCCAATATCCTTTATTGTGTGACACCAGTACTGTGCCATACCAAGAAAACATGGTTGTTCTTAATTAGTAATTATTAAGAAACATTAATTAGCAAAACAGAAATAAATGAAAAGAATAAATTATGATCACTAAATTACAATAACTGAAAGCAAAAGTTGATTTGTATACTGATAGAAACAAATAAGTCAACATATAAGAGTGCAAGTGTTTCTATGTTCCTTCCAGTCTTCTTCACATGATTTGTATTGCATTGTGGGTGAAAATATGGAAGTATATTTAGGGACACTTGGACTTTCATGCACACTTTTATTAGTTCCCTTTAGTAATAATAAACCACCACTTGTGACATTCGTGGCTATTGTGAGAGTTTGATGTATTTTAGTCTTACTTTGATTATAAATCACATTTGGACAACTCTTGGTGTGGCACATGTTATTAAATTACCAGTTATGAAAAGAAACATGAGATACATGATAATAGAGCATTGAGTATTGACTAGAAATACAACCACAGCAGCATACACAACACGCAAGTGTTACTATAGGATAGCCTCACAAAGTCCATGAATTGAAACTATTTGCAGGAAATGATTTTTCCTATGTGCTCTCCTCAAATCAATGTATACAAGGAGTGATTTACACCTGTGGCCATTTCCCTCCTTGGGTGAAAGGTGTTACCTTGTTGTTGACAATGTACTAATGATCAATACCTGGAAGGGTTTTCTGTAACAGGAGATCTTTGACAGGTGCTCCACATCTGTTTGGATGGTCAATACATTGTGATAGATGTATTCAGGAAAAGCTCAGGGTGAAGATGCAATGAGAAGTCATCTGGCTGGTTGTCGCATTTGTTTGGCACCACTTTTATTGTTTAGAGAAAGTGATTGCTGGTTGTTTCCTCGTTACCTGCTTTTCCCCTTGTCAGTGGAATATGAAATTAATTGTCACTGCTGTGGTTGTATCTCTGCCCATGATTTTACTTGTTTAAATACATGTATGTTTATTATCAATTTGAAATTATCATTTGGCATCAAGATCAATGTGATATATATTGTATATTGTCTGTTTCCCAAGTTTACCTAAAAGAAGAGAAACATGAATTCATGTGTCTTGCAAAATTTCATTGTCTGTAAACTGATTTGTATACAAGACCCAAATGTCTTAAGCTTGATTCAAATTGATTTTTTTTTCAAATGAATGTTATAATACATGATTTATTATTCCAATAGGATGTTGCATATGTATAAATTGTATGCCAGTGATTTCATCTGTCTTGTATATTGAGCAGTTTGAATACTGAAGATGTACTGCTCCTTTGCGGCATGTGCTAGGAGAGGGCAATTCAAAGGCTCTGTAATATTTCAATGATAAAATAGTTACTAAATGTTTGAATTTTCTTTGTAGTTTTTATTGGTATCACTTTCTATTTCTCTTATATCCACAGAGTAACCACTCTCAAATATCAAATTGATACGAAATAAAGGTGTAGATTGATGAGTATTTCTTTGAAGCGCCCTCACCTTGCCTGCTCTTGTAAGGGGAGGTAAATGAGCTGATGCTATAAGTCATTTTTCATTACATGTTTTCAAATTAGTTTGTGTGTCACGTGCTGTCTTACCAAATCTTGTTGGAAAGTTGTTTGTGATGCTCCTTGCAGCATTCCGTGCTCCTTGCCCCCTGATTGTAGTGTATACAAGGTGTATATAACATCTGTTTGCAAGCCTTCTCTTATTGTAGTATACCCCTCTTTAACAGAGGTCTCTGGGCGCCAATAGAGATTTCCTCACTTGCTGATGTTGTGCTTCTACTCCTTTGACTCATTCTAACTCGTTCATATTCTGCAAATGCATTTGCATTTTCTTTCAATTTGTTTTGGACTTCTGTGGGAAAAGTTTATTTGTGAATTAACTACAGGCACACAGACAACTTTCACAAGCATATTTGAATTTTGAAATCTGAATAAAACAAAATTAACTAACTGACTTGGAAGCACCAAAAAATTAATACCCCCGCCCCTAAGCCTTAAGTATTGAAATTGTTCGTCCCCTTTGGGGTGGCATCTGTTAGTATATTTGGCCTAGAGGCATGAAGAAGCATGCCGCTTCTAGTTTCTAAGCATGCTATCCCCTCACCCCCCATTTCATATATTTGATAGAAATCATACATGAAAATCATGCATGATGAAGTATTGACAATAAAAATGCCATATAATTTATGTTGATTTGCACGATTTTAATGCATGCTCCTTATTTTCCTTGTGCATGCAGGGATTCGGTTTCGTAACTTTCGCAAATAGCGCGGATGCAGACCGAGCACGAGAGAAATTGAACGGCACAGTGGTTGAGGGACGAAAGATAGAGGTGCCTGCATGAGTATTTTACTATTTGTGGTAGCACAAATGAGACTCGCTAAGTATTCCTATCTACATTGTGCAGTATGAAGAAATGCCTGTTAAGTGTATGTCGTGTACTGTTGTAATGTCTTGTGCTTAGGGTTTTCCAAAATATCAGAATCTTGTTTCTTAAGAGATTTTCTCACTGCCTAGGATTTGTCAGCGTATTGTGGCAGCATTGAGTCCTGAAGATGGGTGACTAGGCCCCTTCTATGTAAATAGAGGACAAGTATGTTTGTCTGTGTCAGAACCATGCATTCCTATGCACGCCAATGAAAATTTCATATCAACTTTTAACTCTGCATAGCTCACATTTGTCTGGCATTTCTTGATGCTGTTTTGATTGTGTTTACCATTTTTAATGACTTTTTACGTGTTTATCCTTTATATAAGAACCTCACATTAGAGAAAGGTGCAATCTTCGGCTTCATTTCATTCCCTTAGTGGTAAAAAAGCGGAAAGGCGAAAAGTTGCGCACCTATGCAAAGATAAATGGGGGATTAACTGGTAGGTAGATATGCTAAAGTATGGTCACGTGATTCGTCGTCTGCCCATATTGTAATGTCCAAAGTAGCCATTCTAGACAGACCTTCTTCTCTGTAGTACTGAAAGTGATTAATCTTAGCTAGTATTTGGTTGATAGTAATAGAATAATTGACAATATTTGGTTAGTTTCATTGTTAGTTGCACATAATTCTGGTCCAACAGCCAAGACACACAAAGACTAACACAAATATTACATGGTAATGGTATGAATGTACAAGGTACTCTCACTGTCACTGTAGATATAATGTCCATATGGAAAAAACAATGGAAAAGTTCTTGTGTGCTAGTGTTTACAACAGTTCTACAGTATTTTAGTTTGAAGGAAGGAGGTCTGTTCAGATGCAGCTACTCATCATAAGAAGTGCTATCATGCTTCTTACAATGACCAATCTTCAGTGGAGACTTCCATCATTGTATGTCCAATGTCCATTGGTATTCATGCAGCTAAATACCCCCATAAATCTAACCGGTATCATCCAGTCTAGCTTAGTATGTGAGGAAAAGGGCATTCATGTTGACAGTGCACACTGCATGTATTTCCAAGGCAGGGTTTGAACAAGATATGTTTCACAGATCAATGCCAGTTTGAACTAACGAAATATTTTCCTGACAAATTAAGACAACTTGTGTATTTAATATCCCCACAAGGACTAAGCTTCCATTGTCTTGTAATTTGGTAATCTGTCTTTCTTGCTTTGGATTTTCTAGTTAAACGCGAAATAGCCAGATAGTTCCGACTTTTGTCCTGACGACTGTAGAAGTTAGACATTTGATCCGGTAACGAGAGAATTTGAGAGCTTGATTAAGCTGAGACTGCAAATCCAACTAGATAGGGCAATTTCCATTATTTGAGGGTCATATACATGCAGCGTGCACTTATCATAGCTTTCTTGGCTGGCTCCAACACCATCAGGGACCTGTTCACCATGGAAACCGAGTAGATCTTGACTCCAATCTGAATAAGAATTGACAAATGTTAGGGTTATGACTCCTCTAACTGGTGGTTGCGCTTTCCGCTGTAAACAGATGATATGCCTTCCTCAGCGTAATTTGTTTACTCAACGTGCATTCCACTTAAATGTAAAGAATTTTTAGAATTTCCTTTGCAAATTCCTCACTGGTGATCTGAGAGAAGCATGTGAAATTATTTCTGCAATGTTTAAAGCTGTTGTTACATTATGCAGCAAATTCATTCAGAAATGTCCAGATGTAAAATAATCTGAAGATAATAAAAATGACATGTAGAATGTTGCAGCAATATTGCTGAGTTCCATATTCTGAGATCAGAGGTCACTCAGTGGACAAAACAGCAAGCTGAACTGTATGCATTTTCCATTTTAACTTGGGTGCTGAGTGTCGGTATCCATGGGAACAGTTTGTTGGTTAGATAGAACTGGGTTTCTCTTATTTTGCTCCCTGACTGCCCTGAGGGTGTTAGCCAGATTTTGATGGAAAATCGGGCTAATTGGTAGGCAAGCAGTGGCTGCTACTGCAAGTTCGGCTGTAATGGAGACTGAAAGGTCAATTTTAGTGCAAGATTAAAGGTCACAGACTTAATTCAAAACATTGAATGATTCAAAGTTTATAATGATGTAAAAATGAATTTCACAATTCTTTGAATATTCCAAAATTAGAAAAAGCCCAATTTTCCTACTTTTTGTTGCTGATTGGCTGTGTGATACTTTAATATGTGGACCTGACATGGCTACCATTTTTTTCTGCTTAAATGGTAATCTACATACAAATTATGGCAGTTCATGGCATTTTCAAGGTAATTAATGAAATCATAATTGGCACTCAACAGAAAAACTTCATAAGGCTGTCGCCAATTATTACATTAATGAGAGCCAGCGTAAACTGTTTCTCCTTTGGTTAACCTTTCCAGTCATCATATTTCTTTCTGATTGTGACAGCTCAACTTTTGTAATTATATTAGTCATTTCAAAGAGAGCCATGCCATTCTGAATTGCCTGTAACACAATTATGAATAATTTTGTAATTATACAACATTTCAAAATTTCACAACTGAAATTTGCGAATTTTAAGATAATTTTAAGATCTTTTTCTCTATTAACTATTAAAGTGCAAAAGGCAATGAGGAAAGAGGTCCACATTATGTTTTGAAGATTTGTGATTTTTGTGACAAAAAGAATGCTAAATTTTAACGTTCCACAATTTTATGAAATAGGTTAACAATGCCACTGCCCGTGTCATGACCAAAAAAGCTGCTGCACCAACCATCCCCAATGGTAAGCGAGTAACCACGTTCTGTGTGGAGAGAGAAGGGTGCAGATAGCTACTAGCCCACAACAATCCAGTTCCTTCATATGCAGCAGCTTTTGTCAATGGAGTTTTATTGTCAGGTGTCAGCTTGAAGGCTATCCATGCAGTCCCACTACTTACCCAGTGCCTCGTGTTTCTTGTATTATATGTATTTTCAGTATTATTTTTTTCATTTCTGTATGGGTTGTGTCCACATGTAGTGGAGCCATCATTTTGCTGAGTATATTCCTGCAAGGGTCGTGGAAATGAATGGTACACAGATAAAATGCTAAACTGGGTATCCTCTTAACAAATTTGAATCATTCAGAACTATTGTCATTGTAATTTGAGTCACATCATTCACTTGATTTCGCAATTATCTTGGAACATGGATGTTAACAAGCTGAAAAGCTGTAACCATTACCATTGGGTTTGAAGTTTTAATTGGATACCCAGTTTCAATGGATGGTAATTTTTTTCTCGAATGATGTGATATGGCATTTTTTCTAATTAACACAATGCGCGTGCTTTGTCACTGCATACATAAGACCTGCATGTGGACTGCTGGATGTGATGATGGTAAACTATCTGCATTCTTTTCCCTCCACATTGTCAATTGAGACACGTAACCTTGATTTCAAACATTGCTCACCGGGCTCATTTGCTGAGCTGCTTTAATGCCAAAATCTAATTTATTAGCATCCCACATCCAGACCAGGCTAAGAAGGTCTCTTGGCGTGGGTTATTTGTTAAGCAGATTCCGCAGAGAGAACACTGTTGGCCTCTGTCCAATTGATTTTGCTACTGCAACTCCAAAATTTATTGATTTTTTTAAGAGAGCTCCTTCAGCGTTTGCACATTTGCCTGAAAGGATTATTTGTAACCAATTTATAAGAAAGGATATTATCTGTACTTAGTTCATATTCAAAAGGATGTATTCAGATAAGACTCTGACATAATCTGATTGTTAAATACTTTCAGACTGTAAAATTGTTATTTGTCTTTAGGGGGCTCAAAATTGTAGATCACTATCAATTTACATACCCTCTACTCTAGGAAATGAGCTGTGTGAGCATTCGTGTAGCATAAGTTACACATGGTTATCGGTTTTAGTCAGAAACTTTTCTGTTTATTCTTATTAGGCAGAACGTCCAGCACAGTGTGATTAATACCATACAATCATTTGTTTGCATGGGGATTCAAGAAGTTAGCTGAAGGGTTGCATCGTCTGCTGGGCTGGTCAACAACTTTAAGGGGTTAGAAGATGCCCTCAGCCCCAGTCCATTAACCAGACCCACAAGTATTGATTGTCTCGGTCCCCCTTCCATAGGGAGCATGATTGCCAACTATTAACTTCACATTGTTCCTCAAGCTCGTCTAATAGGGACAGTTTGGGAGCCTTGTTTTAGATATCCCTGAAGGGGAGGTCACCATAGTCTTTGTTTTGCCGAAGACGGACCCCTCGTTAGGGTGTCTACAACATGAGTGAACAGCCATGGGGAATGTGATGCATTTGGGATTTGTGAAAACATTGATGATGCATATGTGATGAAGATATGCCGTGCTTGCCCTACAAACAGGCTTCAAGTTATTTGTAAATAATGCTCACTGTGGAGTGACGTAACAGTCGTGAATCCCTGTAAAGTTTTATTTGCTTTTTTCTTGAGTGGAAAACAAAATACATGGATTGGATAGATTTTAGCCTACTCTACCATAATGTTTAGCAGTATGTGATATTAACATAATTCCTGACAATTGTTACGTGAAGCCTGCTGAATGGATCAATTTTGAAGGCCTGTAGCCCACTTTGTACATAATGAGGTAATTGTTTGGAATGGGAATGGCGTAGAGTAGGGAAAGTGTGCATAACTGATCAAAAACTGGTGACTGTATGAAGTTTGTAGTTACCCTCCCTTTTTCAAGTTACTATCATCAAGAAGAAATAATTTGGTTTGAATATTTTAGTCCATATTTGTATTTACATGTTGCCAACAGTATTTGTATTTAATATATATGTAATTTTTTACATTTGAAAACTAAAAATTGGCTTTGTTAAAATATTACTCTATGGTTGATGGTAACTTGAAAAATGAATGTTAATGAGACACTGCCCTTTTCGTCAAACATTCAGTGCATACAACATCTTTATATAAAACATCAAAAGGATGGGAGGAACCTGGGTATGTGAAGAGTCTTCAGGGATCTAATACATTTGTGACCATGGCCATTTTCAGCTGCTGCGCTCCGAGGTGTCGCGTTGACGCGAGGTCGGGCTGCAGCTGCAGGACTAGCTGCACGTGGTGCTTACACTGCCGCAGCTGCAGCAGCTGCAGCAGCATTCAGGCATCCTACTCCACTAGCTGCTACAGCAACAGCATTACCATATGCAGCGTGAGTAACTGTTCCCTTCATAAATGTGACCCAGCTTTGTGCTCATTTCACGTCATTGAAATTGTAAGGCAGATATCTTAAGCGTCATTGTCAAGACAGTGAACGTACCATCATAGCATAGATGATGCTATGACCTTCTCAAGTTTCTTTTCCACAATCTCTTTAATGTTAACACAGATTTTCATATTCTTATTAGAGACTTTTATGTTTGGTGCTGGGAGATTTATGGACTTTTTTGTTCATGAAAATACAAGTTCTTTGCATATAAATTTCTGGGTTCGTATATGATAAGGGAGTGACTGGGTTCTTAAGACAAGCAATTATGTTTCAGGGGAGTGTACCAAGACCCTTTCCTTGCTACGTATGATGCTGCAACGGCCAGATATCAGGTACGGATTGTCATGGAAACAACAGACCGTAGAAATTGAGTTATTCAAATGGTTAAGTAATAATCAGTAGGTGAATATTCTATTAATGCTGGGTTCTGATTTGTTGGGCATCAGCCAGGTGTAAGCTGATTATGGACATACATTTGTCATGCACTAAAATAACAAGTTCTTCGTACTTGTGTGGAAATGTTTTGGTTCATGGGAACATAGCATTGAAAGACATCTGGTTAAAGTCTTCCATTGATCACAAAGTGGTTCTTTCTTCACTAATCACTAATCACCTTTCTTCACTGGATGTAGTATGCTTTTCAAACCAAGCATGGTATTTACTCTGATATTTACAAGGAGGTAGACAAGAATGTTAATTTATGAAAACTTAAGATGCTTGGGTTTTTTTCACATTCTGTGTTATTCCTTTACAGCTTTCAGACAAAAGCAGGGAAAATGAAAAACAGTTTAAATGTGTTTTTAGGTCAACAATACAGTCTCAGAGAATGTGAAAGAGCAAATGGTACCATTCTGTGTATTTGATGTTGTGTGTTGTGTTACAGTTGGTGACAACTCAACCATACGCGGCAGCCGCAGGGTACCCAGGAGCTGCCACCAGATATGCAATTCCAGCTGTTGCCACAGCTGCAACATACCCTGCAGGGTAAAAACTCCTCCTCTTCTCTCTCTCTCTCTCTCTTCCCCCCCCCCCCCCCCTCCCACACACACACACACACACACACTCTCTCTCCCCTCAGAATCATATGCTGACATTAGATAGTGCTCAGTTACACTGTCTTTCATGAACAGAATTGTCAGACTGACTAGTTGACATGGAACTTCCAGTGCCATGTCATCAGCTGTCTTTTCATTGAATGTTAAGGTCCAGGTAGCACTTTGATGGAGCCTCGTGTATAGCCATCTTGTGACGTATTCGGCAGGGACTAAGGCTTCTGATGCATTTCAGAAATATGTTTAAAAACGTAATGTTTGCATTTCAGAAATATGTCTAAAAACGTAATGTTTGCATAGATGTTTTGTGAAAAAACTTGCAGAAAAAGCACAATAATAATATATTTGGTATTTTATGAGGGGTCAGTTACTATTGACAAATACAATTGTTATATTAACAGGACATTAAAGTAATCACAATGTTTTCAGTTATGGAAGAGAGTATGCCGCTGATCCCTACCTCGGACATGGTATTGGCCCTGTCACTGGATATGGCGTAAGTTTACATGGCGCTTTTATAGCTTTGGTTCTAAGTGTATAAGAGTTTCAGTTATAACCAGTAATTATGCATCAGTGTTCAAGCCATGTTATTTTTGCAATGTAAATGGTATGGTTTGAATTCAGTCGTGCTTATGTTTGCATTTCATTTTGTTCTGTTCTCTTATTTCTTACCATTTTTTTATTATTCCAATTCTGTCATCTGCTGATGTGCAGAAACCACAGTAGTTAAAATGTCATCTCATGCTTATGTTTATTCTTTGATAATTCTTTGAGTTTTCCATGTTTACAACATATGCAGTGACAGTACATTGTTTCATTTGCAATGTATTGGAAAATAGTGGTTTCCATTGCGCATGCTTAGTATAGAAGTAGAATGTTGTTATTAGCTGTATTACAAAGCTAGAGATCCATTATAATGGCCAACTAATTTTGTGATTGAAATGAAAAAATAGGGTATTTATTTTGTAAGTAAGATTAAGCATTCTAGGGAGCTGTCCAGCAAACAGCGACTCACTCTCATTCATTCCTCAGTGTCCTCAGTGGGGTCTTATTGATGTCCCAGGGCTATCTGGCCATATTATTAGAATAATCTGAAATATGAATCTGTTTTTAGCAGGTAACTGAGATGGGTGTGCCCCTTAGTCTAACATCCGATATCTTCGCACAGCGCGAGGTAATAAATGTCATATTTTGGGAATTGACTTCCCATATCAAGTAAAACAAACATCCAACATATAAGGTGGTATTTGCTACCTAGAATGCATGCAGGACTTCCAAGTGATTTTTACTCAATATCTCACACAATTTGTTTCTGTCAACAGGCCACAGTCTACCGAGGAGGATACCAAAGGTTTGCACCGTACTAATTCGGGACATCTGCAAGAAGCATGAAAATGGCAGGGACTGAGGTTAGTCATGGTACATGTCATGTGACATGTCATGTGACCAGAAGAGGCTGAAGAGGGGATGGAGCTGTGACTTCCAAATGCTGAAACTTGACATCTTGTGCAATGGCTGTTACGATTCAGCTGGCAACCTTTGCTTTGCTGTTTTCAATGTTCCTGGGAGGCGACAACCTCGGAGCCTTGTTATCTCCACACCATGGAAGTAGAAATGACCGAAGGTGGAGCCAGAACTGTGTAAAGAATACTCATACTGCAAGCTTTATTTTTGAACAAACACATCTAGTCATTTGTACATGTTATGTATCTACTTTTACCTCTTAAGTTGTTATTTTATTTGTACTATGTTAGAGCTACTTGTGTTACTCAGCTGTCCCGAAGTCAGCTTCGCCTATTCTGAACGTGCTATGGCAGACGAATACCAGTCATTTGGTTTGCTGTTGTCTTGCTTGACGGAAGTATGCATACTCACCATAATGTTGCTTTAGAGAGGGACAATTTCAACAAAGACACCTTTATTTTTTAGCCTGTCCTATGCAGACCTATATAATTTGGGTGCGAAGTCACCAATCATGCTTTATCAACTTCAGTAGATGTTGCTTTCTGTTGCCTTGTAGTTTTGGCTCTTTCAACATGTTGTACAAAAAAATCCAAAATCGAAATCCGTTGTGAAAGTTTTGTAAAACTGTTGAAAAGTCCCTCCTTGTTTCCGACAATCCTCCATTGTTCTTCATTATCTGTTCTCAGCTGTTCACTTCATATTATCACTGAATCCTAGTCTTCTCACATTGTACATATTCATCTTTGCCAAAAAATTTGATACACGTCTTACACTCACAGCCTGGTGCATAGACCTAGCCGACATCTTCTTGTTCTTCTGTTGCCTCAAGCATTTTAATGAGCATTACTCTGTTTTTAAGTGTAAATAATCTTTAACGACTCATTGTGGGGTATAGATTGGGACAAGGGGACTTCAAGTGCTGATCTGTTGATGAATCTCAAGTATTATAGGACCATGTAATATGGAGTGAACAAGTATATATTCATCTCATACCTTCACTTCACGGATAGTCGTCAGTTGGGCCAGTACTGGCATTGACAAACTTTGTGTCCATATGGACTGCTTCATATATATATCTGCCCATATATTTGACTCCACTTAGCGGTGCCCTGTAGCACCAACACACAGACAGCTGTGTTTTTGCAGTGCCAGAGTGTTCCAACCAGGTAACACAATCGTGCAATGTTGAAACCAAGTCACTGTATAAAGATATGTTCCAGTAGTCAGTTACCATTATCCCGAAGCTGGGATTGGCTTCATGGTGAGTGATAGTTTGTCGTCAAACTTCTTCGATGCCAAAATAGATCATCCTACATTACCACAGGATATCGACCTACAAGTAATTGGAGCTTCTTACTGCCCAAATAACAGTGTAATAACAGTGTGCCCATCCTCCCCACCAAGCTCTTGACCTTGTTCTGCTTATAGAATATAGTCTGTAGTGTTGTTTAGTGAAGCCAATTTCAAATCATGATGTCAAGAAATTTCTTGAGCTGCCATGGTTGGGCACATGGTTATTTTGTGATATATATTATGGACAATATATGCACAAAACCGTTCATACAAATTGTAGTAAATCATTTAGAGATGTAAGTCAAAATTCTGTATTGTAGCATTTACACTCCATTATCTAGTCGATATTTTCTACCCCATGTATGTGCTGTTTTGTGCATTGTCATTGTTGCAAGGGCCATTACACATTTTCTGTTGGATCAGATGTGAAAGTCAGAAAACAAGTTGTCCACGTCTTCAAATCTTATTTATATCCTTATCTAATCTTTTGTCTTGTGTCGTGTCTGTCTTTGTGTGACTTTCACATTTGAACTGGAAATGTTGAAGGGCAAAGTTGCGATGTGGTCCAAACATTGCAGGGTTTGCCGACAATGAAACCATCAGTAGTTCATTCTGTAAGTAAACATTCAGGCTCTGTTACACTTACAAACCTTTGCCAGTACCAGATTACCAAAAAATGTGTATTTATGTTGTAATATCATGTGAAACACCAAACTTTAAAGATACCATTTGGCAATCAGTACTGATTTAAGAATTTCAGATGAGAGGATTTGTGAAATTGGTTATTGGGTGTAGATTCTATGGTAGTGTGCAAAGGATGTGTAAAAGTAACATAGACCCATTAGTTATTGTACCATAGGAATGTATGAGAGATGTATGTATGAGTGAGTGGAGAAGAATTTGTCACGAAAAGATTGGTGCTAAGATTGAAAATACTTGTTGAGGTTCCAATATTTCTTCCTCGTTGCAATTCAAGTAACAGGGTGCTGGAGAATCTTTGTTAAGGTCAATATTGAAACATTTGGGTCTAATTTCAATTACAAACATTATTCTGAAGCATTTCCTTGCCAAAACATTCTTGCCTTGATTACTTTTTGAGGAATATCAAGTGCTGTATGTAACATATTGACTATTTATGATGGAGATTGGGGTTCCATCATTCTTGGGTTGTCTGCCCTTGGATAATTCTGCCCAAAATCTCAATTTGATATATTGAAATATAATAAAAACATTTCTTTGAAAGAAGGCATTTTGTTTTGAAATTATTCATAAATGGGTTTTCATTTGACATTTCCTGGATCATTAACAGATTAGTCAAGGTTGGACAACTCAAATATTTTAGTCAGCACTGTTGGTTGAATGAGAGGTAGATGTTAACACTGAAATACACTTTCCACGAGTTGTCAAAATAAAATTGACAAGTATTATATTACAGTCTTCCAAGAAATATGAATGTTCCCTCTGAAACTGTCAGCGTTATCAAACTTTGCTGTTCACTAAATTCAAAATCCAGAAAACTGATCTAGTGTTGCGTATATGACAAGATTCCACATGATCAAGGGTAGGCAACTCTGTCTGAATGCGGTCACCCAGGATTTGCTGATCAAATTCTGATTGTGGAAAAAGTGTGTCCGGTTTTAATATCTGCCTTATTGTATGCCATCGTTCGAAGTTGAATTTATTGTTTCACATTGAAATCTCAGTTTTTTAAAACAGTTTGAATTTCTATTGCCAATTCTGTTTAACTATTTATTTATATGGTTTTTGCGCATTATACGCAATTAAAACATTGAATTATTAAAAATCAAAAGTTGAATCTATTTACTTGATCAATCAAGAAATTGTGTACTGATGTGATCTGTGTTTGTAAATGTTCAATGTCCTGTCGATGTAAATCTGTGGTTAATATTAGGACTGATGATGACTAGATTTGGAATTCCTCCTAATTTTTTGATTGATCACCGTTTTGCATCATCTCCAGTTAAAATACTCCTTGGTTTTTCTCTCAGCCCCAAATAGTTTTAGTTGTGAAGACTTTGTTATGTATTATATGTGCATTTGAGACGTTATGAGCTAAATCAAAACAAGATCAAATACTGAAAACCTGGGCAGGTTGGCAATAACCCTTTTCACATGTTGGCACAACTCCAAATTGTACAAACAGTCCCAAGATGACTAACACCAACATAGATTTAGTCACTTTCAAACCAGAGCTGCAGCCAGCCAGCATAGTACCGCTGTCACAGGCCAGAAAGATTTTCGATTTGTCCCGTCTTACACAGTCCATATGTACATATTTCTTAACGACCGTAAAGATCGTTATTGGAATGGTTTAGTTTCTATCCTTTGTTTACATGGGTTGTACAGCTCCATGTGCTGTGTCATCGAAGCCTTATGGAGAGCAAACAATGCAGCCATAAATTTGAAATGTAAATATGTATAGTCGTAAACCTTACTGTCCAGAAGAGGAATATTTTGTAAAACAGAATTAAGAACGAGCAGTCTCTGCTTATTAATGAATATGCACATTTGTTTACAAACAAGATAAAAGACTAGTCACTTGATATGCAAATTAGCCTGTGGCAGTGATGTTATGCTTAGTCATTGCTATACCGGGGTGTGAGATATTAGTAAGTAAAGTGTTTAAACTTGGGCTAAAGAATGTTCCTGCTGACCTGTGAAAATGCTATTTCAGTCTGCCCTGTAACCTCCTCAAACAGGGTTAACGGTAATACAGAAACCCCTTGACTGTGTTTGTGCATGAAAATGGGTATGTTCCTCATGATGGTAACAAGTCTTGTCAAGTCTGCTACCTAAACTCCACGGCGGCAGCCATTACTCCGCCAATATAGTTCTTCCATGGTGGCATGGCATGGGGCGCATGCAAGGCATTTTGTCCTACCCAACATGACTGGGTAGGTGTGAATGGAATGGTTGGTTGATGGTGTTTACATACTGTGCGAAGTCATATTCACATTGTCCTAGTGTGAGATTATTATTTTCCATAATGCCTCACTTCGAACGAGGTTATTTTCTCAGATAGATGACTGATAGCAGTATGCCACAAAATATGGAGTACAGACAGAAATTTTTTTTCTGAAATGTAGCCAATTGACTTGACTTGGAATGAAGGACAATATTATATGTGCATGTCAACTGCTCAATTTAGGAGGGAAAAGGTTTTTTAAATTGCATTGCTTGGAGATCTAAAGTGTCTGATTATCTTGTGGCATATTGCTATGTGACCTTGACATTGGTGTGTGGCATATGGTTTACCTTGCATGATAAGTGCTACTGTACGAGGCTGCAATCAAATCACGTGGCATGGTGTTGGTTTTTTAACACCATGGTCCTTGTTATGTCTTACTATAACATTACTTGTATGAATAAAATAGTATAGTGGCTCTTTGCATTATTTATAGTATTACACAATATTGTCTTGTAGACTTGCAGTACATTTGTAGTAGCTATAGAATTTGTTATTGTGCAAACAATGAAAACTTTTTTACAGTTCAATATGACATAAGGATAATAATCAACCTTACTGTAGTAAGTTGTGGAAAACGTATATATATATATTGCCACAATGTTGCCACGGTTTGTTCTGTCAATGTGCTTTTAATCGAGTGTAGAATACGATGCCCATATTGCCTGTTTTGTGTATGTAGTGTAATTTGTCTGATGACTCCTTGGCTTTCTTTGGTATACTCTCTGCACTTTGACCTTTCATATAGCACCTTTTTTCATGCAATAAACAGTTCTTTCTGACCATCTAGCACTAGCATCACTAGACTTGTTGTGGTGTATGCATGCATGTTGGAATGCCTCTCCATCAATGTGCATGTCGAGGAGGCGGGGAATGGGGGACTAATATACATGTCTCCATGGTAACCATGAAAACTAACCTGCATCATTTTCTGAAATGTGGTAACTTCCCTTTGCATTTCAGCATACATTGTATTTTGCATGAAACCATCTCTGCCCATTGAATACTGCAGCTGCAATAGACTATATTAGGTTGTAAAAAGTCACAGATAAATTAGATCCGATATTATTTGGACAATATGATCAGTAACACTAGACAATTCCCGTCTCGAAATATTGTATCAAAGAATGAATTTTTCTCATTGTTAAATTCAACTGAAAGAAATTCTTCCTTACTATATTATGGGGATATTTTCTTCAGAAATGAAAGTTTCAGCAACAAAGTTCATTATGTGCATAATTTGTTTGAACACCTATTTTGAAAATCTGAAAACATGTAGTTAGGTTCTTTGACGGTTGGTTGATAAGCTGCAGTATGCAATGTGTTGTGAGTGAATTTTACTTCTGTTGTCATGGTTGTCAGAGGCAGCCATGCAAGGAAGGAGTGTTACTGCATGATACCACAATTGCATGATGTGAATCCCTATCCACTGCCATCCAGCAGACATCATCACCTGATGGGCAACTGCCCTTGGCGCCATAATCGGCCATTATGATAAGTATGGCTACTTGAATAAGATATTTCAGGTTTTAAAGTCATTGTTGGTTGAAGAAAATGTAATCCTTTGATTTATTCTATGCAACCACTGTTACAAAATTGAAGGCGCATCATATCCTACTCTTTAAGACATCTTTCCATGAAGGCTTTGTTGTATGTATGTGAAAAATGCATAGAAAATGTAGTTAATATTTCTCAAAAATATAAGGTACAGGTGGTCACACTCTGAGATGATAACGTAGATGTATTGAAGACATTCAAGAGTACTTTGAAAGTATGTGTGAAAAACAATTAATTGAAAATGTTCATTTCAGTACCTAGTTGAAACTAAACTATTCCATCATTACTGAGAGAAATATATGTTAAAAACATAATTATTATCACAGAAAGACAATTGTATTGATGTTATTGAGTACAGGACTAAAATATATTCATCAGACTATAAATAGTTTGTATATTCCCCTTAAACACAAACAATTCACCTTAAACACAAACAGAAAGATGTAAGTTTTGTTCTGGGTTCTCAGGGAAAAGCAACATGAGGGGGAATAAATGACCATTTTTTGTTTTTCCATTCACAAAAACTGCAATTTGTGCTGACAGGATAGCTTGATTGCTTTCACAGCATACTGTAGGGAAAGCAGAGGTCATTGCTGGAGATGTAGTATTTGTTTGTTCTCATTTGTCTTTTTGCCTCCTGTTCGAAGTTTTACAGATGTTCAATTAAAGATAATGTTACACTTTTTTATTTATAGGTTTGCCAAACCCAAATGAGATGGGGAGAGAGGATTCTGATAACCTTAAATTCTTCAGAATACACTAACTTTATTGACTTGCCAAACTATGTGTAGATGGTTTTGTAGGCAGACAATTAAGGAAGGTTCATTAAACCTTACCATGTTACAGTAATCTTTAATCTTAAAATGTTACAGTATTCTTTAAAAATATCAGGTAAATCATATCTGAAACATCCTCACACAAAAAATTAGTTGATTAAAATACAAATGCAATCTTAAAACATAGACAAGAAATTCACTAATTGAATGAACAAGTAATCTGTTTGTGAAATCTGCAATTCTTAACATAATGTAATATTTGTAAGTTAAAACATTACCATGGTAATTTGCAACAAAAGTATGAGTTAGTAAAATATATGTTATGCTAACATATCTAGATTTGTAAGACCTAATTAATCAAAATTATGGGGTGATGTTTCTGATTTATGAATACAAACAGCCTAAAAGTAATCTAGCTGAAACACCAGGTGGATGTGTTTGCTGGTGGCAGTGAATGGGAGATCTAGATGTAATAGCCATTAACTTGTTGCTTTCAGACATTATGAATGCACATGCATTATCAAACATAACAGAGTTACATGAATACACAGCTAATGCATACAGACAAACTCCAACACATAAACATTCACAATCACTTGAAGATATTAGAATCTTAACAATATCCAAGATACTCCAGTACATTAATCACTTTCAACATGAGCTGAATTCACTTGGAAGCCCAGATGAGATATATCTTGGAGCAAGATTCGTTTCAGATGGCTATCTGAGCATTGCCTTCTCTGTCACAATGGCAAACAGAAGGTGGTAAATAAACATCTGCCTTCCTGAATCACAAATAGATCCCTCACACAGACTCCACATGTTAAACATTGAAATTACTGCTCGTACGTCCTCATTAGCCACAAGAAACATGTGATCAAGATCCATTCTGTTTATTTTATTGTGGTGCAAGAACATGCATATTTCATATGTACCTCAGACCTTAATTATTTCTCAGACTGCTGTCTGGAACAAGGCTCAGGATGAGTTCTGTGTTGTGGTCATAGAGCAATGGCTGTCAGTCCTATTCTTGTAAAGACTTAACACGTTCCTAGCTCAGATTGCCTTGTAGATCAGGGCAAAGGCCAGTTCTACAAATCTACTTTGGCACCAGTGTTCTTGTCAATTGAGGAAGTACTTTACAGAACCTAATTTGTTTTGTGGAATGGGAACAGGGGTAATCTGGTTAGCTTAGAATCCTCCCACTGGTCAAATTTCAAGCATATGTGATTCAATTAAGCCTTTTGCAGTGAAGTAAGTACAAGACCATTAGTTATCAGAAACTATTGATTCACCCCGTCTGCTCACTTTGCTATTTGAGCACAGCTACATTCATGCAAAGGAAATCTTCTGAAGGCACCATACTGGAACTAGACATTTTGGTCTTGTCTTCAATTATGGAATTCAGTTGAATTATGGAATTTAAAACATTGATGGATAGTGTACTTGCCTTCCAAAACTAATGATTGTTTGACCTTAAAATCAAGTTTTTTTTGTTCAGTAGATGAAGTTTGGGACCAATCCCCATTAGACCATCGTTGTGCAGAGACAGTTGGAAAGATCAGTTTGGGAAACGGGGTCAAGCACGTTCACTGGTTTTTTATTGAAACAGGGTAGCCTAATGGTTAGAAGGTTTGCTTGTAATGCCTGGTTTCAATTCCACAGATGGATACAATGTATCCATTCCATATATTCCAAGTGTAATCATACACATGTATTGTTGGTCCAAATCTCGTGAAACTCATGACAGAGATTATGGATTAGATCAGGGCCTCCTCTCCCGGAGCACTAAGGTGATCGAAAGTCCCGAAGGTAACCTTAGTGGAGTGTTAAAGAATGGGAGCTATGGTTAGCCATAGTAAAAGTTCCTTCATGAAAGGAGCCGATGGTCTGCAGTTATTGTAAGAGATGATCAGGTGTTCAGCTCATGTAGGTTGATTTATATCATGCCCAGACAGTGGATTTCTTCTGCTCAGAATATCAATCACTGGATTACAATCCTGATCCCATTATTTTATGTTTGCTCTCATGTAGCATGAATATTGCTTATGACAGCTTTATCAACATACAGAAAGATCAGTTATATCTGCAGGCACAATTAGCAAACCCAGCAGAAGGGACACACACTATCTTGTATCCAACTATAACTAACTTGTTTTCAACACATATGCAAAATTGGCTGAAACAGTACACGCTTCCATGCTGCTGTTTATGGTGTTTCTGTGCATACTGTCATCCCACCATGTTACATCTCAAAGCACAATGAAGGATTCAGGACTTGAGAGTATGTGCAGATAACCATGCTTCCGCTTCGTTTTGAGAAAAGGTACCAACTGTTGGGTTTGTGGTAAAAGGGAGATAACCCACTATTTGAGTTGTTTTTAAGCGCAAGGACACTTCAACTCTAGGATATCTAAAGAAATCAACTTACTCCACTTATTTAGTGATCATTAAAAAGTGTTAAAGTGAGGGAAACAAAACCCTAATTCTATTCTCAAATACGGGCTTGCTATCCACTGTAGTTACATGTAGAACGCAACGTCACAGAAAAACAGTGACGTCATGGCATTCTTCATGACGTCACATCCTGACAAAGTGACATTTTGCTCTAGGGCATCGTATGAAAAATATGATTAAAAAATACAGCTCGATCTACCACCATGTATAGTGTAATAAAGCACACTTTCGCCCTGAACTATGAAAACGTTAACCCCCTCGAGGCCGAATGTTTTTTTTCAGGCGCACATTTTCGTAAGGTTTGAAAAGTGAACTTTGTGCGAGATTTGCGCTCACGTGGTCCTGGATCTGCGTTCGGCTAAGAAATTGCACAGTAATGTAGAATATTTAATTTCCCATCCGTTGGTATAAATATAACTGCGGCTACCTCAGGGGTTTGAGAAATAGACACTGCTAAATGTTGTCCAAATTTCTCCGTTTTTTATCGTGCACCAATAAAAGCAGTCTGCTACGATTTTTTACTAATTTGGCATCTTTGCTGAAAGTGTGAGCGAAGAAAATACAGCTTAATATCTGAACGACATAAGTGTATATGAAATGGGTGTATGTGCTAATGCATAACGTCATACTCACAAAATCAAAAATGACCTGCGATAAATGTCAAAAATCGATTTTCTTCTATGACGTCAAACGTCTACAGAGAGGTCATGCACGTATAAAGATAAGACGGCATGAGTCGGCTGTGGTTTACATTAGGTCAATGTAACTCAGATCACATGGAGAGAATTTGCTGTGGATACGGACAGTATATTTTCGTTATGTTGTGTTCACAGTGAACCAAACTATTCCAATACAAAGTTCCCCAGTGTGAGAGGATACATTTTGGTAGTTTCACAATTTGTAAGAAAAGATGCCCATGTACTACATCAGAAAGCAGGTAACAGCAATTTGGATGTCCCTATCCGACACATAATTCCCATATTCACCTGTTTGTGTAGATGTATTTTGATTAATTTCGCATCATTATTAACGAAGTAAGAGCCACATTTTCAAATGTAATGAAATAATTGAAAATAATGCGACATTTTAGTTGACGTCACGGCATGTTTTGTGCATTTTGTGGTGTCGGAAAAAGACGACTCTGGTTGCCGATCAGTATACGTGTATATCTAACCTACTTTCCACTCAATGTGTAAGAGATCTCAGCTTCTGTATCAGAATTGAACACTTTTTAGCCAAAATATAAAATGAATGGATTTACCACTGAAATAGTGTCCTGAATATATCAACAATTACACGGTTCAACACGCGCACCCGTCTAGCACCAATTTAGCGTAAATGAAAATTCACAACACCTTAAAATTCATTGAATGTTCATTTAGGAAATATACCTTTTTTCTTATGATTATGAAATTATTTCACTTCATAAGTATGCAATGAAAGGTACATAGAGATCGCTTTTTCAGTACGGAAGTATTAGAATATGGGCGTAAGGTTCGTCCAAATTAAGACATGACCTGGTTTATATATTTTTAACAATGTTCGTATAAATATTGCTTGAGTTAGATATTCTGCCATCAGATATATTTTAATCGAATTTGAATTGACTTTATTATCGAAACAAAATGATATTAAATCATAAAACGTTTTTGACAAACTCGCATCTGGTCAGTCAATATTCATACAATGTAATTGTTTTGTCTATAAAAACGACACAAACCAAAACAATGAACAAGACAATTCCTTTAAGTATGTGTGCCTCTACATTTCATAAAATGTACAAATCATTTTCATTAATATTTATCAGTTTTACTTATAAGTTGGAATTAAATCGCTGTTTATTAACATGTTCATATGAAACTGCAATATTTGTCCGAACGTATCGAATATTGTACATCACGGGAACTAAGCACGTGTTGCAGTAATGGCTACGTGTAATCTTCCAACACTTATGTAGAGGCTTAATGTGGTATAGTACACTTACTGAGTCGATTTCCCATGTAAATATTATTCAAAGAATCAAAAGCTTTCAAAGACTGAAAACGCATACCTTATATCCACATATGATGTGGTGTTGAACATGGATATGTATAGATACTGAAATCAGTTTCATGAAAAAATATCTGAACGATGCTCAAAATATACATCACAATACTAAAAGTGCAATCGGAATGGTATGGCCATTGAGTTTACTCTTGTTCAACCGACCTTCACCTCAAAGAAATTGCCTAATGTGTGCAACAACGTTGAAGTGTGACATCACTAGCGATGACCGATTTCTTTCAAAATGGCGGCACTGCTGACAAGGGTACATAGAAATTTGCGAGGACTTTTTCCTTGATTCAAGGATCTTTTATACATAAATGTGAGAATTAGTAATCCGAATTATTCTGACTATCTGTATATTGTTATATGTTTTTATCGTTCACATTGTAAATGACGGAAGAAGCCAGGAATGCCGATAAGTACACCGTTGTCGTTCTGCGTGATTTTGCGTCAGTCATGGCGTCACGCTGCACTAAAAGTTTGACAGTTTCTAATGAATTACCAAATGATTTCATTTGTAATGTACTAGTATCTATTTTTAATTTGCTATTTCTTGATACGATACTCTTCCCCTGAATATGTTAAGCGTATTGAGCCTTTGTAAGCAATGATTAGACTGCTGGATGTTGGAAAATTTCCGAAAATGCTACGCAGTGTAAAATTGGAATTTTTCGTTGTTTCCATTTCAAACAAGCGCTGTCTTTCGACCACAGCGTCCGTTTTCATACCAATTATCTTTCGTTTCGTTTTACCTACACAGTTGGTATTGGTGACAAAGACCATTTGTAACTTGAAACTAAGATGTGTGGGAAATGCAATGATGCATTTGTCGCAGCTGACTATAAAATATACGTGATGTTATAGGCGTCCCAATACCGGCCTTCTCGAAACGAGATTTTGTAAACACTAACCAATATGGCGGGAAGCGCACTTCGGCGTTCGTGTAAGTGTATTTTCGAAAACATCCCAACCGATTCTGGGTTCATTGGCGACGTTTCAGAATTATCATTACTGGTTACATTTCACATTTCAAAACATACTGCAAATAACGCTGTCAATCTCGATTTTGTAGTTTGAAAATGGCGACATTTGCGATGAAGCCTACTTTGAAAGGCAGTTTTAAGCACTTTAGCTTAGTCTGAGATAATAGTGGATGGTATCACGAAACAGGGAGTTTTCCGCAGAATTCAAAACTGTGTAGTATTTATATATGCGTGGTATATTTAGAATTTTATTGGACTTCCAAGTGAGGTATGTAGAGGAAGGACATATATGTCCCTGTGGCATCCAGGGCCGGGGTTAAGACAAACGTTACTAAAAAAACGGTTTGTGTTCGGGTTACATATCTTCTCTAGATCATTTTAATTACATCTGTGATTCTCTTAAAGCATACAAGGCAATATGACGGTCTCATTTCTACTACCAACGAAAGTTTAGATCAGTACATTCAGTTGAAGCTGACTTGTCATGCAACATTCCACGATTGCGTTGTGGGAATGTACACTTTGCAAACATGACCGTGTCTCTGTAAAGTTTTGAGTCGAGCTATGAGAGATTTTATCCTTCGGAAAACATAAACGTAATGTTTCCACCGCTGATGTTAGGTGTGTGATGCAACTGCAAACCGAGAAACGGGAAGCGAAGAAGCAGTTTACTGTGGGAGGCTGTACGAGGCGATGCCAACTGACATCCATCGTGACGTCGGTTACATTGTGACGTAATGCAAAAAAAAAGTTCGATTACGAGAGGGCAGTCTGGAATGGCGCATTGAGGTCAACACATTGTGACGTAATGCAAAAAGTGCACATTATCGCCTTTGATCTTTCACCAAAGCATCTTAGAAACCCCGAAGTGTTTATGCAGTCTTATACATATGATGGTTAAAATCATCAGCTACATAAATGGCCCTCTTGTCTCAGACAAGGCAGTTTTGCTTTCTTGGTTCGTCCACACTGAACGTATGAACTGTCTTTGAATTCTCAAGTGACACAGACACACCAGATACAAGTGAAAATTCGGTAACAGCGACGTTTTAACTCAGACGCTGTCAGGCTGATTTCCACCAGCTGTTCGTTTGTCTGTAATTCTGAACATCCAACCCTGTTCCAGCATTGGCCGTCTTAACCCTCTGTTATTCGAGTAGGAATAATATCAACATCCTGACTTCACAGATAAGCCTGACATGCCGGAGCTGCAATTAAGTTAATGAGCGGTGAAGATTGTCATCCATATTGAGAGGGACATTATGTTGCTGACCACGATGATTGAAAAGCGATGGCGGGCATGCTATGCACTAATGAATCTCCAACCGATGTGTGAAATGTGTAGAAATATAACTGAATCAAAGATATTAGATGAAATTATGAATCAAATATGCCCCTAAACACTTTCTATCACCCACATTACTTTTTCCACAATTGTTAATGGTTTCCATCTTGTGATGATTAGAGAACTGAGGAATATTATACGTGCGCTTTACAGTCCAAAAATAGCAATATCGGCGGGTTGACAATCGAGAAACAACCAGTAGACAACTGGAGCATTGCCACAAGGGTGCTTTTGTCCACAATCTAAGCGAAGACATTTCCTCAAATTTTACAGTTTCCATAGGCAGATCCAGACCCCCTTTGTCCTTAAATTTTGTAAAATTACCATTGAAACTCGGGTGAAAATGAACTGAGCACCCCACCTTTTCTCAATAGCATGCACCCCAGTTCTCACGATCTTAGTTGCATCGGAAAGATAAGTGTTTATAAACCTATCATAGGGGTTGCCCCTGTAATGCACTTTAAAAACGCAAATTATGTTGGTCAGATATAGGCTAACATCAAGTATCTGACATGAACAGAGAATAGATGATCATGAACACATTTATAAAATAAAATGAAAATGAGCCCAGAGACATTTGTTTTCATTTTCTGAAACTGTGGGAATCTAGATTTGCCACATGTGCAAGACTTATAGGGGCTTTATTGGATATATTTGTTTCGTGTCCTGTATGGCAGGCTACCTCAGGGTGTGAAGTGTGAGATGTGAAACACGCTGATAGCACAACCTGTAATCAAACTGACTGTTGACAACCCTGTCACTTGTCATGGACCAAACCGGAAATAGAGATGACAGATTGCCGGTGCACGCTTTTATACCCTATCTCAGCTGAGGCTATTTCTGTCTCTGACAATCCTGACATCATACACAAAGCCGCGTGTTTACTCTGTAAGATGTACGTCAGTTTGTATACAATATCTTTTGTGTTCAGTGTCGTAATTTAGCAGATATACGGTTGCACGCGCACGTCAACCAGTTGCCCGAACAACGCATCAGCACACGTGCACTTCCATTCATTTGTTTCAACATACGGAAGGAACAGCAGACGACAGTTTCAGATTGTTTTCAGGTAAATCCAACTTTTTTCAGTTGATTTGTGGGGTTGTCATATGAGAAAGCGCTGCCATAGGCATCTCGCTACAGCGTGTTTCTCCATACTGGTACTAATATATCTGTATGACAGCTTTGTTGTTAGCAACTTTGTCCTCACTAACTCTTAGCCCCTGAGTTGCTCATTGCTGGTGCATTCACTTATTCGTTCACATGATCAAGGCTCGATCGTCGTAAGGGAAGGGAAGTAAAAGACTGTGAATGCGTTTGAGAGATATATACCAGTTCGTCAAAACTCCCCGAGCATCTTTCAAATTTCATATTATCAGACACCAAACTAGACTAAGAGCTAGTCTCTGAAAATGAATATATTTTACTGAAAAAACGTTCATAGTGAAAAGTGGAAAAAAATAATGTCATGAAATGGAGCCCTGAGACTTTCTTCATTTTTTTTAAGCTAAGAAAATCTAGACTTGCCACATTTTCTAGACTTGCGTGGGCTTTCTTGGATATATATACTTCAAGGTCTGTACGACAGACTAACCCCAAACCTCTTCTCCATAGGCGGTCTTTCAGCTGTGTAAGCCTGTTTGTTTATCATTAGATCAGTCAAAATTTATACAAGTGAGAGTTTCTCACTTGATTCAATAACAACCATTTTGATGGGGGTATGAAGTTGTCCCAGACTTGGATGCAGTAAAACGTGTTTTCATTATTATGTTTAGTTCGTCTGTCACTAAAGTATTTAGTGTCGTCAGAGAAAGAAAGGAGGGTTCTTTTCACATTCCGCATTAATTTTGGATGAAGTAAATATGATTAATTCTGTTCGGTCTTTACAACAACACGAGCAGTGTTTGCCACACATATTAATATTTGTTTGCTCATCGATATTCCAGCTGTGTGACGGTGTCTGTAAATTATCGATTATGGACCAGGCAAACGTGTGATTGACATTATAAGCATGGATGTACGCTTATAATTTTATGATATGATGTAACACCTCCGCCAAGTCATCGAACCTGACGGCTGATGCTCATGATGTCAATCACTGGATTGTCTGGTACAGACTCGATCATTTACCGACCACCGCCATATTGCTGGAACATTGCCGGGTACGGCGTTAACAAAAAGCAAACTGCGATATAAAACACTTTAACTTTTCTCCCGAAAAGGATATTGACACTCATGGCCATCCTCACGTCGTCGCTTTTTGTTGAGGCTGAACTGTTTTGTTCCTTTGTTGCATCGATCTACACAACTGGAATACAATGACATGTGTCAACCAAGTCAGCCAGCCTAACCACCCGATCCCGTTAGTCGCCTCTTACGGCAAGCATGCGTTGCTGAAGACCAGTTCTAATCCAGGATTTCACGGGTCGGGGCTGAACTGAATCACCAGTGTTTCGTGATTTTGTTTTATTTGTTTAGTATACTGTACACAAATATAAATTATCCATGTCATACACAAGTAGGTTGTTTCCAGACACCTAAAGCTCAAAGTCGGTGAGGACTCTCTCCCATGTGTTTCTGGGACCAGAGATTTTGGTGTGCATGCAATACTGGACGGAGGCATGGCTGACGAGTGTGAACCTGTTTGTAAAGGTATGTATGTACATACGGCCCTCGCCAACAGCGAACACTTACTCACTTGACAGACACTTCATTTTCATCATGCATTACACATCAACATAATAAATAGTATATATTAACAGCTACCATGCAATAAAAATAGATGTAAAGTCTCAAGTTTTATATGAATCGGTAATGTCACAAACTATATATTTGTTTGTTATCTAGGTGGTGATGTATTCTAGCATTAAAAACCAGGGTTCAATTACCAACACTTCTTGAAAACTACCAATGCAGGAGTTCTTGTCACCAATTTAATGCCAATATTTTTAAAAAAAAAGAACTATGAAGTTCTATATCTATTTCATTTACATTTCTTTTAGATCTCTTCAGTTCACCTTCAGACGAGATCCAGGCACTCCGCCTGGTCCCAGGGATATGGGTGGTCATAGTGTGTCTATCTGTGTGTCTGCTACTGATGGTGCTCGTGTTTGCCTACTCAAAGAACGTCTGCTCAGTCACAGAACTGAAGATCTGTCCAAGCAGACGACACAAACGATATACGGATAACAGATATGCAAGCGACGATATAGATTTTGTGTGACATTTCGAATATTACCATGTTTGGACGACTATCACAACCAATATACTGTACCGTACAGTTCCGTAATTATACAGAATACACACACACACACACACCGATTTCGACTAGTAGCGTTTTGTGGAAGTGGGCCCTGGTCAGCCCGTCACCAGCTGGACATGACTGACCCTATGTAGCCCATGAGACTTCTCCGCGTGATGGAAGGCTGATCTACTGCCTCGCAGTCATTAAAATTCACTGCGTGAAATTCCCTTCCGTCCATCCTATATTTCCACACTGAATCTCCCATATCAAAGGGCATCACTGAAATCAGACCATATACACTGCAACGATATTTCGTCTGAAGATCTGATAATATTCAACAGAACGGTGCGTCATGTGGACTTTGTAGCCAGCAAATCAACTCCCAGGGTTTTAGTGAGACCTCTATACGACTGGGCGAAACTTTCAGAGCAACGTATACCACAAAAAAAGTATGGGAACACCCTTAAATTTGATGGTTATGTGTAAACGGGGTGAGTCTTCAATATGCACTATGCTGTTGTGTTGAATCATACCTGGTGCCGGTGTGTTTCAGCACCCGTCTAAGTAAACTTATCCTTAGTACTTTTCGTTACATTCCACTCAATGGTGGAGTGTAACGAAAAACACTGAGGCTAAGTTTACTTAGACTGGTTTCAGCACCCGTGTTTTTCGCAGTTTTTGACAAACTAAAACGAATATTGAATCAGTTGTATTTGCATTTGAGTATAAATGCCTTCACGCTTAAGTTTACAAATAGGTATCTAGTTTTAGGTTGTACCCATACTTTCTGTTGACCTAGGGCTACTTGAAAAATATTAGATGTTCCTCGGGCACATTTTTTTTTCAAAAGTGACGAGGGCGGTAGGACTTTTTTTATTCTTGATAGAAACAAAGTGATAAGGGAGGAACACATTTTTGTTTGTGTGTTTTTTCTTTCAGAGCTACAGTTTGAAACGTGTAGCACGTGTTAATGAGTTGTAGATTCAGTCACACTCGTTCTTATAGCAGAAAAATGGATGATTGGATCGCGGCAAAGTCAGAATTGTTATTTTTAAATGGCAATAAAAATGTTACGAGCAAATAAAAGTGACGCGCCGATGCCCAGGAAACATTTCACTTTTTATACCACTGTGGGGTGGTGCCTGCGTCGTCAGTGAGACTTGGTGGGGGACGCGGAGATCAGTAAAAAGAGGTTCTCTTTTGTTTTGTTTTCTTCTCGAAAACACCCCACAAATATTGCAGACATGAACTTACTGTCACGAGCAAATTTTGACAAATATCAACAAAAACAAACATTCAATTTCTATGTATTGCTTTTGTTCAAAGAAAGGTCCAAAGAACTGTGGAAATAGAAGATTTTATTTGAAATGGAATGTTCTTTGCCCATAGAGCAGACAAAACAACAATCAACCTCACAATATGTCTTGTTAAATACCACAACACTGGTTTTACCTGCATATATGCATCCTCACGAAAAGTTCCTTTTCTTTGTTTTCTTGGTTGCTATGTTTGGAATGATCAGTTGGTTGTTTTATGAATACTCAAGTGATCACTGGAATAGCCACATGTTTATGCTTGGAAAAGGCAGTTAATTATCTTTGGAATAGGCATGTGGTTATCCGTGGAATAGTCAGCGAGAAAGGACCAGGAATATTTGGTTGTTCCTTGTGGAAAAATTAGGGACTTAGTTGACGCCTTACTCGTAAGTTGTAATTTATGAAAAAGACCCCGACGATGTGAAATTACATCCCAACGAGGTAAATCCAAAATACACTCTATACTCTCCGTCCCATCCTGGATTGACGGTATATTTGAGGGTTTTCTTACTGAAAACAATATACATAAAATGACATTCAGCCTGTACACCTTTGCTATACTTACACTATACTGTACGCCATTCATACCTAATATCACTTATGTTAAATCACTACACTGTCAGTACTATCCTTCTTCTGATTATGCACACAAGCTGTCAATACATACTGTTGTGCCCAGCATTAGTTTTCGGAACAAGTGGCACAGTCTCTAAATGGTGACATAACCGACCATGCTGGGAGAAAGCGAAAGTCGGGAATACCTTAATGACTGAAATAGATATACATGTAGCTGCGCAGTTCACTCTTAACACTTTCTTTTCATTTAATCACTGATGTTTAGAAAGGAAATAGTCAGACATGTTTCCATGAACCTATTGAATCTGAATGCTTCACTTTACAATCTGACCTTATGGTCACATTTAACTTAGACAGGTTCCCAAGGTGGGAAGGGACCCATGTTGTGCTTAAATGGCCCTACTTGTAAGTTCAGAAAATGGCCTGCCGCCTTTTAAACGTGAAATATACGGAAATTACGAAAAAAAAACACTAGAATATTCCCTAGCGAGACCTGAAAGCTTCACTGCGATCATGTGGCTCTTCCTGGTGTAGATTGTATTGCGTGTAACCCCAAGGCATTTTTGGTAAAATAGTCACGACTATTTATAAATCTATTATTATCTACATGTAATGATTTGGCAACGTTCTATACATAGGTTTACTGTCACTAACCACATGCTCGTTTTCCTAAATGTATAGGACACCAGGGAGGAACGGACGCTACATATGTACCCGTGGTAAGCGTGTGATTTACAACTACTTTCTATTTTTGTTTTTAAATATTCAATTAATATAAGAACAGGATTTAAGTTCTTATTGTATTTTCATATTTTCCATTTTGTAACCTAACATAATTTATTAGTCATGTATATGCCTGTAATATCTTTATCTTTAAAACAGAATGCAAAACATTTACATGTTGATAATTTTTTTTCAAAAGAGACAAAAACAGTCTCGTACCCCTATATAATATTTTCGTATATTTTTTAAAATTTTGTTAATTGAGAAACATTTGCATACATGCCCCGTTGTCCCCGAAGATGGTTTAACATGCTATGGCCTGTATAGCAGGAAAGACACAGATACTTGTCTATTCTGCGTGAAATCTGCTGCTGTTATTCCCCATGGCACTCTCCAGTGTTAACCGTCCAGTGTGAAATATTTAGTGTACACAGTGCTGTTAGTGATGAGTGCGTGTTACTGTTTGAAGGTGCTGTTTACACATGAACTGACATAATGTAAAACAAATCGTAACGTTGAAATGCTTATTGTCATGAGCTCAAGAAATAATGAAACTACTCAACACAAACCTTACCCTAAACGCAGCTGTAGACAGGCACGGACTTTTCAGCAAAGTGATGCCTCATACTCGTGCTATTCATTTCCACGATGAAATTTTGTTGGTTTCGCCGAAATTCAATTTTCGAACCCGCCTACGCAGAAAAAAAATATTCACCCCAACCCTCATCTCCCACCCCATCTGGATCCGCCCATGATCAGTGTATTGTGAAGGTTCATTCCTATATAGATTTGTATGTAAGGTTGGTATGTGCGTCAGCCTAACACAACTTCCTACATGTGTTTCCAGTAGGAGGTAACTATGTATACATTGGTATCAATGCAGATTTGCGGGTCAGTGTGTTCACACAATATGGGGATATGGTGGTAAGAGAAGCGGATGTAAAATATGGCCATTAGCACCAGCTGTGACATTTGCCTGTCTAACATCAGTCTGAGGATGCAGGCTTTGTACCAGCAATAACATTCACTGTTCTCCATGTTCATTAAAGTTTGGGTGCATACATTAAAGGTTTTCATCTAAGCAGCGCACGCTATATGTCTTCAGCTTCAAAGTTTTTCATCATAATTCACGATATTCTAAATTCATCTTATCAGCTCCCTCCATTTCACCCATGCTTTGAATCCACTGCTAGATTGAAATTTGGTTAATCTAAAGTAAAAATTTGAATTTTCCAAGACAACAATCTTTTTCAAGACCCCAAATGTTTCCATGAAAATCAGTCATGAGCCTGTTTTAGCACTGTGATATTAACTGAATGGCAGTCTATGCGCCCTGCTGATTTTAACCTTCGGATGGTCATTCGTCGTGTCTCAGCAGTTAATACATACACTAACACCATGTCACTATGATTGTATGTAAATAAGGTAAGGGTAAAAGTAAGGGTATAGTCAAAGCGTCTGTAACAACAGTCTGATATCAGGGACGTCAATGACATATGACGTTACGAGCTGACTTTCGTGAACCGAGCGTCAATATCTTTAGTAGCTGTATATAGTCTCTTGCAGGGCACGTTCAACTCGAACCATCGACCGATAACACCTTTTGCATGATATTGATTATACAATAAATTAGTGTCCTCGACTCATGGAATAATAGCAGTCGCCATTTATGCAACAACGTCAGGTATATGATACCTACGCTGCTATAGGTAGCTATAGATGTATATATCTAGATCGATTTTCGGCTCTGGGTTTATGTTATTGTCACGGAGGAGAAAGGAGCACACGTCCTATGGTTGCAACTGCGTAGCAAAAGAAGTTTCAAGATGCCGTTCAGTTTGATGAAATTTTTTAAACTCCGCCAGGAGAAGGAGGACACTATGGCCGATCTCGATGCTGTGACCTCCAACATTGGGGAGATTGAAACGACTTCTTACAGACAATTGCAGACCGCGGATACACCTTCACCGCCAGCTGTGTCTGCTGTTCGCGAGGCTGGACTCAACAACACAGCCGCTAGGGATGAATTAAACAACTACGTTCCTATCAGGAGATCCAGTACAAAGAAACGGACTGTTCCATCCATTTTGAGAGAAGATGTGTTCAAAACAGATGTTAATACGAAAAATGAAACGACGCCGGTAGACGGCCATTTACAGCAAACACCGGCCACAGACAAAACAGACGACAGTCCACAGCAGTCACTGGACTCGAACAAAACAGACAGCGATTCACAGAAAACGCAAAGTGAGGACAAGACAGAAGACAAGCTAGAGAAATCTCCAAACACTGACAACGCTCAAAAGGTAGACCATAAAGAAAACGAAGGAAAGGTACGGAAGTCTAAAATTCCCAAGTCGGTGTCATTTTCAAAGAACCTTGTCCACGACAGCAGTGCAGGCGACAGCAAACGCAATGTTATCAGAAGGTCCAGCACACGAACGCGAACAATCCCAACTATTTTAAAAAGCGATTTTATGAAAGGCGAACAGAATGAAGAACAAGAAAATGCCAGGAAAACGTTCTATTTCGGCTTAAACGACAAGAAAGAAGACTCCAAGTTATCATGAGAACTGTGTTGGAAAATATGTTGGTTTAGTGTGGAAACCGGAGATGAAAGTGACGATCATGGCTACTAATCAATCGTGACTTCATATCAAGAGAGGCTGATCATTATAGAATTGTATGCTGAAGTATATTACGTGAGCTATGACACAAGATCCCCTTATACTGACAGTAGCTCAATGATTGAATAGTGGAGCAAAAGCTATGCAATGCGAGGGTACAGATGGTGGAGCAAAAGCTATGCAATGCGAGGGTACAGATGGTGGAGCAAAAGCTATGCAATGCGAGGGTACAGATGGTGTTTCTCGTTTGAGAGTTATTACAGAGGACGTTGACTGTGATGTGACTACATCATGGACTACACGTGCATAAAGACGTGTACAAGCTTCACGCTCCTTCTACCCGCCGATATAACCAGTTTACATAACTCAGGGTATTTTTCTTGTAACTGACATCGTACGTGAAGTGGAACTTCCCTTGTTGCCATAAATGTCTACACTTCTGATACAAGAACAAGAGTGTAGGTTGCGTCAGTCTGCCTTCTTGTTTAATAGGACTTGGTTATGAAAATTTCACTTGTGGTGTTTATGGGCCTAAAAACAATGAAACCCAGACCACATGTCTTGGACAGCAGCGACACTCACAGAATCCTAGACTGTTAAATCAGGACCAAGGTTGAACATGTGAACGTTGACCAGACAGGAAGTTCGGGACAATGGTGCTACATGTTGCCCTAGACAGCAAGTCGTTGATCTATGCGTTGACTGACCCGGTCCAGGACCATGGTGCTACATGTTGCCCTAGACAGCAAGTCGTTGATCTATGCGTTGACTGACCCGGTCCAGGACCATGGTGCTACATGTTGCCCTAGACAGCAAGTCGTTGATCTATGCGTTGACTGACCCGGTCCAGGACCATGGTGCTACATGTTGCCCTAGACAGCAAGTCGTTGATCTATGCGTTGACTGACCCGGTCCAGGACCATGGTGCTACATGTTGCCCTAGACAGCAAGTCGTTGATCTATGCGTTGACTGACCCGGTCCAGGACCATGGTGCTACACGCTGACCTGGTCCGAAGCTGTTGACCACAGAAGATGACAGAGACATGGTGTGATTGCCAGACAAGAAAGGGATGTTCATGTCATGATATAGTGTACCTGATTGTGAAAACATTATGTATAGCTCAAAGTGCCCGGATGATGATCGCCCTACGTCGGTTCGGACTATGGCATGATGAGCTGGTTTCGTGAAAGGTGCTTTTTATATACACCAGCAGATAAAGTCTTAACATTTCATGGACGAATGAAGAATCTTTTTTACATGAAAAGTCGCATTGATGAGATTCTGTTTATCTTTCTCTTGTCTCTAATGTTGTCAAAACACTTGTTGCGCCAAAACAATATTTTACACTATTGTATTAATGATAAGAATTATCCGGAACGTTACTGTAGATGCCCTATGTCCGATCATGACATTACCGCAGAATAGTACCACATCGCACCTGTTGTATTCGCATATTCAAATGTTAATGACGCAGACGGACAAGTTTTAACTATATCCTTCAATGGTGAATGTGTGTTCATTGATTGTGTGTTGATGTAATCTACTCATTGATGACATACAATCTGATCTTAATTGTAAATATATTTACGACCATTATTTTGTATTGTTTAATACCTAATCCGTTCAATAAAATGGGCATACAGCATGATCTCAGGGAAACATGTTTCAAATAGCTCAAGTAACCAAACCTTTTAATTAGTTGAAACAAACAGGGCAAATCAAAGTCTAATGGTAAGTGGCAAGGCTGACAAGTCAAAGCCTGACATATGATGACAAGTCCAAGCCCGATATTGGGTGACAAGTCAAAGCCTGATGTTGGGCGACAAGTCATAGCCTGATGTTGGGCGACAAGTCAAAGCCTGATGTTGGGTGACAAGTCAAAGTCTGATGTTGGGTGACAAGTCATAGCCTGATGTTGGGTGACAAGTCAAAGCCTGATGTTCGGCGACAAGTCATAGCCTGATGTTGGGCGACAAGTCATAGCCTGATGTTGGGCGACAAGTCAAAGCCTGATGTTGGGCGACAAGTCACAAAGCCTGATGTTAGGTGACAGGTCAAAGCCTGATGTTGGGTGACAATTTATAGCCTGATGTTGGGTGACAAGTCATAGCCTGATGTTGGGTGACAAGTCATAGCCTGGTGGTCAGTGTTGTGACCCATCTAATCAGCAATGGAAGTTTCCAAATGCACCAACCTTGCAAACTCTTTCTTTCATACAGAGTGAGTGAGTATGGTTTTACACCTTTTAAGCAATATTTCAGCAACATCACTGCATAGTGACACCATAAATAAGCACACCCGCCCACATCTACCCCTCTAACCCCCAAAATAAGTGTCACACATTGTACCCATGCACAAAACAAACCCAAATCATCATGAAGATATCTGAACAGGGTAATGTAATATAGTGTTAACTCATAACTACATATGCACCATTGACAACAAAACAATATGCAGACAATTTATTTTTTGATATGTCAAATCTGTTTAATAATTGAAATATCGCTCTTACAACAACAGACTACAGTAAGAATTAAATATCCCATGTGCACCCATAACAGAATTAAGGCAATATTTCAATGACATCACTTCAGCATAGGAAGTTGAAAAGTGATGACGTTCCTTTAGGTCCATCACCTTTTTTTAAGACCTTCAATACACAAAGCAACCTTAAGTCTCCTGTTACACTGTCATTGTGAACGGGAGTCATTCCATTCATGCAGTTTTGTTTACATGAGAAAAACACAAGGATTTTGCTTTTTGATCGGGAAAAATTATCATTTCTTGCTCTAATTCTTGAAAAGATATGACCAGCGTCCATGAAACCAAAAATATAATTGGTCTAGCCATATCCTGGAAATATACAACTTAAACTACTTGACCTTAGGAATTTCAGATCCATCCAATAGCTCCTGTTCATGAACCTACATGTATCTCCAGCCATCCTGAAGTTTACTTCTTCATAGAAATAAGCATGGTTATTGTGCTGGCAAACCAGGAATCGTGATCAGATCCTGGCACTGATAAGGAAGACAACTCTCTTTCTACAAATAGTGGGATAAAATCCCAAAATGTCAATGGTCTGCTTATAAGTTATATCACATATTGTATATGAGTATCATTCTCAGAACATCCACAAACTTCAACACATAAAGACAACATCTTCAAAATAAATCTCTGACATCAATGTATAAACATATAAACATATAAACATAAAAATTAGCTGTATTAATGTAGAGATATAAAGAAATTTTACAACTAAAGCAATATCCAAGTCAGTACCTATTGCCAGCTTCCACCTCCATATCACAGCACTGTATCACATACAGAGAACATTTGTTATAACAAACTCGAAAGGACAAATTTCTTCAGTCAAACATGGTTCACTACACACATTTCTACTAAAATATACTGCAGGAGGCCAGGACACTGTTCATGAAAGCCATAGGGCTACAATTGTAACTCTATGCTACAGTAAAGGGGGTATGATAATCGTAATGTAACGATAGCTTTGAGAAACAGGGCCCAGGACCCTTAAAGACTTTGTTACATCTGTCACTTCAATATATAAACATAGACTACTGTAAACATGGTGTTATCCACCATGGTATAAAACTCTGGACAAAATACCAAAAAATCCTTAGTCAGAGCACTGATATCAGGTCCCACAGAAGTTTTGTGTTCTGCATTTTGTTAAATGAACATTAAGGTTACTTTTTAGTGGAGTCATTGAGTTTGTTTTGAATGGCTATGAGGAGTATTTCAGTCATATCACAAAATGTCAACAAAGGTGGCGAAGCCTTAGTAATACGGGACAGACTTTCATCACTTCATAGATACCCCACAAACCCTGAATCCTAATCTGCCTTCAAATTCTGTTGAGGAGCTCCCATCAGGACAAAGTGGCATTATTTAAGCACTGAAATACATATTCAAGGGTGTACCTAAGGAATGCTGTCATATCTTTAGCAACTTGTTTTAAGTCAGAGTCCAGTAAGCTATTTTTATTGAATAACAAAAACAATCAACAATAATATCAATCAAATACAGGACTTAGAACCACTTTCAGGCCAGTACTCTGACACTAATTTGGCACATTTTAAACAAAAAACTGCTAAAAATATTGGCAAGGGTTTGTTTTGGTTGATATACAGAAATGAGTAAAATGTATTTATGAGTTATACTATGTATGTATGTTGTTCCATTCTTTCTGTGAATATACTATGGCTTTTAACTAAACACTAGAACTGTAAAGGAGAACCTTAGTTACATAAGCATACAGTTGACAGACATTAAATTATGTTGAAGTGTGATGCCGGGGACATGATGCCAACAACAGAACCTATTTTGCTGCAAAGAATAACAAAACCAACTTCAAAAGAGACTGTGAGCAAGTGTCACATGAAGCAGATATTAGCAACTAATAAGATAATATACTCATACAGACAGGGAGTCTAATATTGAGATGCTTTACCGCAGCTCAAGTGACTCTAAGAAAGTAACTCGTCCTGACTAAGTTTCCACCTGCCCTGATTTTTATGACATAATCATGATAGTGTAATTATGAAAGAATAAATCAACATGGCATTATCTAGGGACAATTATCTAGTACCAAGTAAGATAAGTAAGTAAGATACCATTCTTTGATTGCCCAAATTAAAAACTGACTTGCCCCTAGCATTGGGCGATGCGATTTTTTAACCCTGCAAGAGGGACCTTAGAAATTCTGTCAGAGGAATTATACACCATTATAAGTGTTTGGTCACATAGATTAAAATCATTTGATATGGAAACCTAGTTCTGGTGGACATAACCTTGGATAACTTGTATGTGAACACTGGATTGTGTACTAGGATGCTGAATTACCTCCCCTTGTCAACACAAGAACAGGCTGTTAAAATCCCTATATAGCATTTTAGACTAGTCTCTGAAATGAACATATTTTACTGAAAAAATGTTCATAGTGAAAAAAAAAATAATATAATGAAATGGAGCCCTGAGACTTTCTTCATTTTCATGAAGCTAAGGAAATCTAGACTTGCCACATTTTCTAGACTTGCGTGGGCTCTCTTGAATATATATACTTCAGGGTCTGTACGACAGACTAATAGCATTTAAACTTCCCGAATAATGTTTTCATACAGTGCAACCGAAAAATCTCAAAAACTATATATTCCCTGTATTATTGTTTGCACTGATACAATTAGATTTGATTGATTTTGTGTTTAGCTGCCAGATCGTAATAAAGATGAGAAAAAGAAATTATCACATTCAAAGATAGTGTCCTCTATCTTGACATTAGTTTAGCTAGATTAACCTTTCATATTAACACAGACTGGCCATGAGTGTTGTCATGTTTGAGAGGGACTAGTTACATATTTGTGAACAGATCTGCAATGTGACTTCCACCTGACTTTAAGTGTTGAAATTCAAAGGACGATCAGATACAATATGACAGTCTGCGTATGCCAGACAAGACAATGAGAAAGCAACCAGGCCAGGCTCTTCAATAAGCGATCACAAAATGTTCCACAAATAAAAAACATCTTGCATCATACTCACGCTCACTGCCTATGATCTGAGAGTTCATGATTGGGTTGAGTGAATGTCATTTTATCGACTCAGCAATATTCCAGGTAAAACTGCACATCCCTACATAGTCTGGTCAAGAAAACCCAGTCATTATCAGCAATGGTGCACTAATATACAGTTTATGAAATATTCATTTCACAGCCCAGTTTCACCTTAATTATGTTTCCTGACGGTATGGAGTAGGATTAGATAAACTTGTTTGTTTATAATCACAATTTCTTCATAATATGCCACATAGCAGGACTACAGTACTAGTTGAGCACTGACCCACTCAAAATTCATGTTCACCAGGTCACATGTTCATCTGGACCACAATATCCTCATATTGATCGCCTTTTACAACAAGCATGGGATGCTTGGGGCTTCTCTCCTGCCAACTCGACACTTACTCAGGGCTGACCTGAATACCATTGTCAGCAATGTTTAAGCTATGAGCACCCTGGTTTGCTCATAACAGGTGGCCAGGGTAACAACCCAGTGGCTGATAGTATGAGCAGGAGGCCACCTTCTGGTATATGTGATACATTCAACGAGCCCCGATTGAGAGTTGGTATCCCCATGTGGTCATTCATCCCCTCCATGTCCATTTTCAGCAGTCATTGCGACCACCTAACTCTCATTTTAGTCGCCTCTTACAACAAGCATGGGGTACTGGGAGTTTTATCTACCATGGAAAGTAAGCAGATCGTGAGTCTAATTTCCAGAATAGTCAGAGCCAGTCAACAGATGATCTCCAGCGTTGTGTCCTGTAACAAACAATTCCAAACATTATGTTCTTCCCAACATCAAAACAACATAACCACATTGATATCGTGATTATTTTGCCAGTTAATTTAAAGTCGGAAGTACAAATTATCTGGAGAAAATATAACAGACATTTTTCAGGTTGCTTAAAGAATCATCATAGGTTCAGCATTAACTCTAAAGTAACACAAATCACTAGCCATATTGTGTAAGTAATAATAAATCTCGAGTCATCCTCCAGTTGGTAAATAAAATTTAATGGTAGTTCTAAAACATTATCCCACACTGAGGCTCATCAGCACAACATGTCAGAAGTGAAGGTTGAGTTGTTTCAGGACCAGTTAAACAGTCATTTGGTAATATATTTGCGTAAAATGTTTGAAAAAACACATTACATCAGTTAAATATAAAGAAGGTTATGAACAGGTTGACAAATTTATCTGAATGCTATGCTGGCAGGATGCAAACAAGCCATTTCTCCACATAGTGTCCCTACCTATACAC
This sequence comes from Haliotis asinina, assembly GCF_037392515.1. NCBI lineage: Eukaryota > Metazoa > Mollusca > Gastropoda > Lepetellida > Haliotidae > Haliotis > Haliotis asinina. Next base: position 12,396,474 of record NC_090284.1, read on the forward strand.
AGTTCCCCAAAGCCCATTTCAGGTGAGCTATCACTGGGCTGGGCAACAAGGGTCGTTTGCTGTTCAACATTGATGTGACTGGGAATGCGATGTTGACGTCTGAACCGCCTCCATAGGACCGCAAGTACTATGGCCACAACCACAACACTAGGTATGATGATGGACACAAGCATGGTGACATTCACTGGACTAGGTGCTGACGCAGAATGTTCAGGATGTCCACCTTGGGAGAACCCTACGTAGGACACAACCATAAGCATACATGCTATAAACAATAAGAGAGCATATGAGAGTTTGGAAACAATTTGAACATACTGCGTTCATAAGTCAGAACTATGTTAATGAGAGACGCGATGATGGCATATGATGCTATATGATATAATGTTTCTGTCTCGAAGGGAGAAACATGTGAACTCTCACGGCAACAGTGCAGGATGGTGTACCTGGACAGAATTTGTTGCAGTCTGAGTCAGGATCCTTCACAAAATTCCAGTAGCAGATGTCTTCGCATCCCTGGCACCTGCTTACTGCCTCGTCATAGTACTGACCACTTGGACAAACCTTCATCTGGGGACTGATTGCCGGCCCTTTGTGGAGGAATGGTTAGTTTGCGTGGTTTGAACCTGCAGTTGATGGTAAGACCTCAATATAAATATGTTGTTTGTTTATATGTTTACGATAACATTTAGAAATGTCAAACTACAGGTAATGGTTGTCTGCAAATAAATGGAACATGATAAACTTCAAAGACTTTATCAGTACCCACCCACCATGGTCATGGTATGATGACAAATCACTAAGACTGACCAACCAATACACAGTCTGGCATCATAAGCATGTTTCATTTATTACGACCGTCCTGGTCTTAACCATGGCGTTGCATTATTACATATAGATAGAGAGTTGATATTATCACATATTATTATGATAACGCAAGGAAAACACTGACATGAAGTAGATATTGAGAGTCGAAGATCTCAAAACTTATGTGCAGTGTCCATATACTGGTAGTACATCTACTGATTCGGGTTCATTTCAAGCTGGTATAATATTCCCAATACATACACTAATAGATACAAATGCGTGTGTGTGATAAACGTTTTAGTCTGAACCTGTAAATTAATAATAAAAGTCATAGTTACCTTGTGAATTTACTGCGCAAAAACCACTTAGTCTCGTGATAGCAAGGGACTTCCCCAGTGAAATCCCCACGAAAAATCCTCTCTGCTGTCTGACGGCAGTCATTGCTAGACAGACTTCTGCCACAAAGATACATATCCATGCTTACTACCGCAGATCGTGAAGCTGACAAAGATTGTTAAATGTTTGAGATTTACAGGTAACGTTCCCAAACCAAACCAAAAGTAAACTACATCCGATCATTTCATTCCGAACAACTCGCCTCTTTCCGGATTGCCGGAATGACACGATTATTTGCGAATGCTCCGTTGACTATACATTATATATGTTACGGCAACTTTTGACCAGGGAGCCTATGTATAGAGGTTGTAGAGTATCCCTGTTGAAAAATGTGACATATTGCCGATCTGATCTGATTTGCCAATGATGCTTGGTTTATACGTCCATAACTTCTTTCTTTCTTGTTGATCTTATTATTTGACAAAACTGGAAAGGTGTTTTAGAACGCTCTGTGACAGTTTTACACTTTATTTTTGAGGGCAATGTGACAGTGTCAGTTAACATTTCGTTGATGTCCATTCCATTCCCCACATGCAATAAGATATCTGGATCAATTATTAATGTAAACAAAAATGTCTTATTTTTTAAAAGGACAGGTGATGTTAACACGTACGTGTGTTGTGCACTTATGGGCTCCACACACGTGTTCACGCGATACTGTTGCGTTCTTTAACATGTTTTGGGAGGGAAGGCCACGGTGTATCATTTATTCTTTCATTCATTCACACATGTACTTCTTTCTTCTATTCTTTTTCTTTATTTCTTTCATTCATTCGCATAATTCTTGCTTACACACCTGAAGTTGCGCTGTGAACGAGCCAAGTCACTGTGTTCGTTGGAGCATACGTTAAAGTACAAATGGCAAGGAAAGCACGTGAGTGACCTATCCCTCTTGTACAGTATCCCCGGTTTGACTAACAACTAGTCATACTTGCTTGACAAGATACATGAATCCGTATCAAAACGTCGCTCCACCTGAAGAAAGTTGTTCATCCATAAAGTTTGTCCTTCTCTAGTCTCAGAAATGAAGATATTTCACAGCGGTTAGAAAACATAGTTAACAAAAAGTATAATAAAACTGAGCCCAAAAAACTTTCTTCATCGAGCTGTGGAAATCTAGACTTGCCACATTTTCTAGACTTGCTCGGACATTCTTGGAAATGTTTACTTCAGGAACTGACAGTCTACGGAACCACGTGAGTCATGATGAGTGGTAGTAGTGCCAGTACGAAACCCTCCATGTGAAGGCCTACGTGCATTTCTTTGAACAAACGCTCATAGATATTGTCTGTGCCTGAATTTTACAATCCATTACACATTGGTTTCATTTTATATTCAAAACTGATGACCCCCCTACTTCACCTGAACAGAATGTGCGACACACTAATTTACTAACTCCTCCTCATATTCCTGTTGCGTAGTTTGGTATTCTGATGCATTCTGTCCTTTTGATTGTCTGGTCCAGACCGCTGTCACTTTGGAAAAGTATTTCACTCTAATCACATCAATTTTGCCTCATATATGAAATGAAAGACTAGTGAGACAGGTTGCTGATGAAGTGTTGATTAGCATAAAAACCATACCTTTTCATTACCACAACAAAGTCACTTTCATCGCAGGAGAGATTACAGTTAGATGATGGCAGTCTCCATCTGAGAGGAAACCCTGATTCAACTTGTTGCCGTATACCAGGGAGACTCTATCTCTAATGTTGCAGATGATCCCTGCATATACTAAAGTCACTGGTAGGTGGTTACAGTGAGAGTGGAGTCTGTGATTTTTGTGACAGAAATTTTGAGGTATGTCACAGTCTTCGTGATTTTAGTATCAGCAAGGGATAGGTATGGTAATAACTGGCCTGTATACCTAGGAAATTAATATTATAAGAGAGTTGATTTAAAATTGACGAAACATTAGGTCCAAATCTGATTCCCTGCCCAGATTGGATGAATCATATCCTGTCAGCCATATTTGGGGATTGGGAATTATATGTGACAATGAATGTGTACATCAATTGTGTAATGACAAAGTTTCTGTGACGTATGACCAGTTCATGGGAACTGATATGTATGGTTCCTTTCTCAGACAAAGCTGCCAGCTGCACATGTTTTATGATGAAAGAAGATAAACCTTCACTGGAACTTTCTGTATTACTTTTACACTATTTTATGGAATCATTTGTCACAATAAAACAATTTTTTATCAAAGACTCTGACATATCGCAAAAGTTTCCATCGCAAAAATCACACTCACTTTGTTCCTGCTTCTTCATTTGTACATCTCTGGCTTCCACGCTCACGTCTCGGATACAACTAAAATTGCAGCTATATAACCACCAGCATACGTTCCAACTCCTCCAAACACAGTACAGTTAGCTCTAATTCAACTCATTTTACGCTGTTTACTTGTCAGAAATACATTATTTCAATCAGGTCGAAGTTCCTCTAGGTCAAAGGTTAATCATAAATCACTCTTTAAACTTGCACAGTCGCCAGAAAAAGTAGTTCCCCTTTCAAACATCTTCTGTTGCCAGATGATGTCATTATGGAGCGGGTTACGTCAGACTCCATAATGACGCCATAAGGCTTGTCCGATGATCTAACAGTGTTGGGTCAACATTCCATTGCGAGGAAGTTGTTTGAACTTACAATTAAACATATGAGACTGTTTTGTCTTTTTTAAGGCAAATTCCATCCATTTTAGCAAAATAGGAGATCTAATTGACCTAAGGCGTCTAAAAATGACAATGCCCTCAAAAACAGTGTTACAGCAATAGTGTAGGAATATATTCAAAGGTTGTGCTGAATCGGTTTTTAATATTGTGACCATATATGTTGATTATATGGTCAAAAATTTATAGAACTGACCAGTCAGAACTCGTGTTACATTCTAAGTTGAATTAGAATTAGTACATATCATAAGTATCCAGAGAGTTGCAGAAAGGATATGACGTTTAATGTTGCGTTAAAATTTGGGGGTTTAGCAGCACACAGTCACCAATGCAACAGGCACTTAAGTCATTGTAGAAAAGTGCTTTGCAACAAACTTTCATACATTGCAGGAAAGGGTATTATGGTGTGTTTGTAAAGTTTGTGGTGGTGAATTCTAAAGGTAGGCCTGTATTTCTCTATAGCAAATTTAAGTCCATATATATATGGTTACATGTACTCGTGATGGGGAAACAAGACAAAATAAGAAATGGTTCCTTTCCATACAATTTATTTACAAATGGTTATAGAGTATCATTTTCTACCCTTTCCTCTCTTCCCTCCTTTTCCCCCTTTGCCCATCTTTCCACCTTTGCCTCCCTTTCCGATCTTTCCACTTTTGACCCCCTTGCCGCCACCCTTCTGCTTTTTAGGGGTCTTCTTGGAGCCATTCTTCCTGGATCTACAACACAATGAGGCCAGTCTCCAGGTACGTGCAGTGTATCCATGGTAACTATGTGAATTTGATACCAGACAAATGCAAATGAGGACATTTTCTAGTTTATATCAAATGATGAAAGGCTGGTTAAGCCTTACCAAACTTTGAAAACATGTCCTGGGCAACCAAGATCTTTTATAGATAAATCATGTTTTAATCTTTGACATTTCAGGGTCACCTGATGAAGGGATCCGAAATGACCCCAAAACACTGTGTGTAGACGATTAAAACACAATTTATCCATAAAAGATCTTAGTCATCTGTTACAACTTCTAAATGCCACTGAAAGACGCCATGTTCAGGACAGTCTGCCCGTGTCCTAGAAAATAGGCAAAAACCATAAACTGGCAAAACTGCTATCTTCCCTCCCATGTGCTAGCAGTGAAAAACTATTAGGGAGGGTACACACACTTTATAATGATTTTTAATTCAGTTGCAATACTTTGTTGACAGTGTATTTATTCATGCATTCATTTATTGTTCTGCATTAATAATTAATTGAATTTACCAAATGTATTTACACATGTACTCTGAGTCAGACTGTTGTTATTCCAAATAATATAATAAGAGTATGCTGGCTTGACTTACTGCTGCACTTGTTCATCATTTATGTGTGAATTCACGGCCTGGGTAATGTTAAGTCTGGGCTGTTGGTTACAGATAGAGTTGAGAATGTCCATCTGTCTCGAGGACTCCACCTTCAGATCACCATAGTTGGATTCAAACTGGTAAATTAGAAAAAAACGACTACAGAGAAAGCACAATTAATGTCAGCTGACATTTGTCAACTGTCAGCATTATTTCATTGTTTAATGACGCAACAATAAAAATTCCAGCTATAAGACAGCAGTCAGTAATTCATTGATTAAAATGCATATCATATTGCTTATTTTTTTTCAGAACTTTCTCATTAACATGGCTTTCTATTTGTAAAAGATGCTTCTAAAACTAAACAAGGACTGCTATTTCATTGCTATATTGTATATGCAACAGGCCCTGGTACCAGTGTGACCCAAACCACAAGGCTACACTAAAGCTTTTTTTTTTCCAAAAAAAATAGATCTGTTTACATAAATATCCTCATAAACAATAAACAATTAAATTTCAACACACGCTTGCTTTTGTTGTATCTATCTGGCAGGGCTGAAGTTATCTTATCATTCATAAACATAGCTTGGGTAGTAAGCCAAAGAGTTATCTCCCCTAGACAGGTTTTCAACTACATTAAAAATGCCATACCTTCCTCTTTTTGCCAGAGTACTTTGACTTCTTTTCATTGGGCAGTTTATCTGTGAAGTGGCCAATGGATGCTGTGGACTTTCTTGCTACTGCTAGAGCTTTAGATAGATGTTCTTTAGAGGGTTTTTCTGTTGGTGTCAGACCCACTCCAGGAACTGTAAACAGACCAAATAGGTGTTAAAGGGGCACTGATGCGGAGCAATTTCCGTGGACTGGTGTAAACTTTTGTTATTGTTTTTCTCCAGTGAGTTTTTCTCCTGCGCAGTCCGTATGTGCAACTGATAGTTTAATTATAGACAGATCAACTGAGGTGAAGTCATTTTACTTCATTACAAATGTATTATGAAAACAAATGAAACACTTTGAAGATTAATCATCTGTCAGTGGTAGAAATGGTAAAAAACTATTAGGACGGGAAAATACCGAAGCCAATGTACGTCTCTATATTTTGTCTCATAACCCTAATTAGTTTATTGTCATATTTGTATGATTTTGAAAATCAATAAAAGAACACACGGTCTGCTTATACTCATAGTAAATTTGTAACATAACAGCAACATTTATACATTGTATAGATTGCCAGTGTGGATCCTATTTCACACACATACGCGAGCTAGTGTGTGTTTTCTGTCATATCGATTCTGCTGAATGCTACAACAAATAAATTAAAACAAAATGCAAATAATGAATGTAAAACAGACTAATTTTATAGCAACAATGTCAGGCTACTACCTTGTTCCGGAATGTATCCATCAATATCCACGTAAAAGAAATCGTATTCCATTCATTTGCAGCTGGTAAATAATCCTGCTCTGTGTCGCGTGTCTAACAGTAACACATCGTTTCACATCTTTCGTTGGTGAAAACCTGATAAACCTCTCACTCGTCACCCAAAATAGCACACCTGGCAACTAATTCTATGTCCGCTATTTTAAGTAATTTAGTTAACCAATAATGAGCAATCAATCAATCAACGCAAGGGAGGTTAATTCTTTGAAGGGAGGATGTTGTTTTTACAATCGCACTTTACGACAGGGTGTAGTCATCTACACACACTACCTTTTGACAAAAGTAATTAATCAATCAGTGTGTTATCGGTTAATCGTTTGATCGATGTTTGTTTTTGTAACTCAGCTGATAAACCCACTTGCATCACTTACATGCACATATTACATAACATACAATACATTTGCCATTACAGACTTTAATTTATAATGTTGAGTATTTACTCCAGACAGGAGAAATGCCAAATGGGAACATTTGTTGAGTAACCGAAGTTGTGTTACTACTAATTATACCTGTTATAAATTCATTAATTGAACATCCAGAGAATGATGACAAATAACACGTGTAGGTTTACACCATCAAACGCGAGTTACAGCAAGGAAGATGTAATCTCTGTGTCGCATGCAGCCTGAAAACACTTATGGGCCGAAACTGTTTTGAGGATACCAACGGAATTTCGTTACATAAGTAATACATACAGGCATTTGCTGTGTACTTGGGTAAATAGGTGAAATAGGGGGGTTTGTTTACGTAAGAAAATTTTCAGATTTCTCTACCAAAGGCAAAGTCGTCGTTTATTGTTTACGAATTCAAATAAATCAACTGTGTGTTTTTATTATCATAAATAATAAACCATTGTAGCTACCATAGCTACCAAAATTTACGTATGATATTTGCTATCACAGCTGAACCAACACTCAAAATTACCTAAATATGAAGCTTTGCAATCTTCCGGAGTGAAACAAATGGCTTGCTACGTGCCTGTAGACAACATGTTTTCATGTAACATGATTGAATATCGAGGTTAAAAGCACAGAAATAGGATCAAATTGAGTAACTATACCATCCAAGCATCCGGAAAAAAACTACACTGCTGGGATATTTTGTTACGATCAGACAAGGAATATCATGGATATTTTTTAATAATGGCATATGATGGGCATCCGGTCTCCTGACTCTTTTGGGTGAAGAAATTCTGCTAATATGGACAGGAGCCCAGTTCCTTTGTCCGTCACGGTCAAAGGAGCGGGCGCTGACCAATTTGCAGTTTGGTTCCGTAATTAGACAGTTGGCGAGAAACATAATTCGCTCCGCATCAGTGCCCCTTTAAAAAACCAATCCCACACCATTCCTGACCTAGCCATGTTTATTGTAAATCATCAAGTATACATTTAATATTAGAGTAATGAAAGAGTGAAAAGTTTTGTTCTCTGTGTGGAAAAAACTATGAATAGTTTGGCATGTTTTTAGTCAGAATTTTCTTTCAAAAACATACTCCAAAAAAGGAATGTTGTTCCAGAAAGTGCATTAGAAATTTGATTAAAGGTCACATGCAACGTAAAACACAACTTTGCAGATATTGTTACCTTTCGGTATGCACTTACCAAAACAAACCATAAAAAATGCCAATTCAACCTATAAAGTTGAAAAAAAAAAGCGATGAAAAAAAAAGCGATGAAAAAAAAAGCGTGCGAAATCGGAGTTCAAACGTTTCACTGAATTTCCCCCAGTGCTGGGGGGAAAACTGGTTTCAACAGCTGTGCTGCACTGCGTCCCATAACGCATGTCTGCGACAGACATTATGCAATACACAGCTTCAATCATTGACCATATGCAATTTGAACTTAACACCTATCAGGCTATACGCCATAAACAAAATATATTTATTTATGGCTCGTGCACCCAAGTCCTGTCTCTGCCACATTATGTAATTAGGCAGGTGTGATACACATGACATGTTTTTATGTCTGTGGGTTGCAAACAAACTACATTCATTTTTTCGGATGATTGGATCTGACGGAAACTGGTGCAAACTCTTGTCAGTTTCAAGTCCTGCTTTTGTACTTGGACGAATGACAGATTCCAGGCACGCAGTAGTCTGCCATCTCTACTGAGATGATTTTTGATTGGATAAAGCGCAAATTCAGAGAACATGTATTTTCAAAACCTAACATCTCTATATACATTCTTCATTGATAACAACTTCTTTTAGTGTATATGATGTTTTGTTTGACAACAGTATATGAATCCATACTGAAACGACACATCAAGTACACAAAAAAGAAGTTGTTATCCATAAAGAATCTTACTTTCTTGTGACTCGCCATACTTCTAAAATCTTTCTGTACACACAATGAACCCTCAGCATATCAGCAAATGAAGCAGCCAATCACAAGCCGTCGTTACACTTGAGTGCACATCCACCCGACATGACTGGGTTCAGTCTCCCGAGGGCTTCGTTTCAGGGGAAGTAAGCCCAAGTACAAAATATTGCACTTTTGAAACGCAACTGTACGCTTATAATTTTGTTTATTTGTTTTTTTAAAGCAGCAATGTATATTATATGTCACGAAGAAGTGATAACGGTGTTTTAATTATGCTTGATTTTTTGTTGCATGTGACCTTTAAGATAATTTGACTATGTTACAATTTATCTGATCACAATTTGTATTTTATCAAAAAGGCCTCTAAAAATGCAAAAATGTTATATGCCAGTAAACTGTCTTCCAGCTGTGTCAGTGACCTTTACATAATCAAGTCTGGGACAGATTGTTTGATGAAGACCAATTCTAACCTAGATGTCCATGCATGACCAGATGTTTTTGCCACTTAGAACCATCTATAAGCTTCCTGCACGTGATCTGTCAAATTATCTCATTTTCAGTTCCCGTGAGGAGATACTGATTTTTATAACAAACCTTTTGACATCCTGGCTCGGCTGTAATTGCGAAGTCTCTGAAGTTCATTCTTGGCAATTCTTTCAGTCTTGGCTTTCTTTCTCTTCGCAAACTGGTCTTCATTAGGATCTAGAAACAAACAAAATGCCAGAAAACACACACCCCAAATTATGGTAAACATAAACATCAGGATCACTAACACATCCATGAGTATACCAAAGCTGAAATTTGTTAACTGAAGACCCTACAGTTGGAATATTCCACTCATCAAAGTACACACAACAAAGTCGAGCAAGTTACAACCTGCCTGTCTTCCTTACCTTCATTATTCATCTCTTATAAGACACTGGAACCCTATTCCTCAGGGTATACTTACACTAGCCATATACATGTGACACTCATGTATAATTCTCAGTGATATCAAGCACTGTTCACAAGGCTGTTATTGCACCTATATTGAGGACCAGCCCATATCAAGAGTTATTTACAGAAGATCAGTCTTTATACACCAATGTCTACAGTATCACCATTTGAAAAAAATCTTGACAAAAGGTAAAATGTCCTAAATCCATGACATTTATGTTTCCTTACTTAAAACACTCCCTTCACTCATAACATTACTGTCAAATTAACTACAAATTTAGAAGGGATAATCAGTAAAAGTGTACTTTTTTACCTTTTTGATTTGTATTTGAATAAATCATAGATGATAAGTGATCAACTTACATATTCTATACGTTGCCCTTTCGTCTCATACCTTGTTCAACATGAATGTCTCATCAAGCTGCCTCACTCTTATCTTACAGATCATTTGTTTTTCACATCACCTATATCTTGCCTATCATTCATCTAATTTTTTATCTCCCTCCCCATCATCTCACATCACATGTTCCTTATGTCTCATTACTCATGTCCCTCTCATGTCTTTCTTATCTCATTAATGTAATAACCAAAGACCAACAAACCTGCATTTTGTGGTACTTCAATAAGCCAGTCCTTTGTGTCATCATTTGCCCGTTTATAACCCCAGCGAGGTCGATATTCCTGATAAAAAGGTATGAACATTGATTATTATATTAGACAGGTATCTGTGATAATGTGAATTAAAGTTTATCTGTGAAAATTTGTTTGTTTCCTTTTCTATTTGTTGCTGAACACCACACAACAATATTCTTGCAAAATGATCGATAAGTAATTGAGCTTGGACCTGACAATCCTGTGATCAACAACATGATCATTGATCTATGCAATTTGGATATAACGACATTTATATGGTGGTGAGCCTGACCACATGATTCTGTTACTTGCCTATTACGGAAAGCATGGCTTGCTGAAGATCAATGTTGACCAGGATTTTCATGGGATTGAAAAGTAAAAAGTGACAGCAGGCCAAGTAAGGTAGCAGAGTGTTAATGAAGATTCAAATTATTCAACATTATACATGCATACATTCAGGACTCGCTGTCACAAACCAAGTTCTTTGATTTATGTCAGTTTGCTGTGAATTCTTCCATAATTCTGGTAAAGATTCTCATGGTATATAAGTCAATATCAATACAAACAGAAATATTCAAGCTATAAATAATTAAGTCTAGGAGGCAGCTTTGTATGCTGGAGATTAGGTCTGACTCTGGGGGCATGGGTCCAATCCCAGATAGATCTCAACTGAACTGAAGTACGAGAATCTGTACTTTACTGAGAAAGTGTAATTGTAATTTTAATGTATGTTCCATTTGACAGAATTCTATATTGACACTCTGTATTCAAGTCTAGGAGAGATAAACTTATGGTTGAAACATCAGAACAAAGATTCATGTAAGATAAGGATAAACCAGGTCATACATTGTCACAACTCTGTTTTCATCACAGCAGTCATCCCTTACATAAGCCAAGGCATTCCTAGGATTTGTTCTGCCCTGGGACAACAACAGGGATTTAAATCAACACTGTTGCTAGCCAGTAATACCTTGCTTGTTCGGTTTCTGATACTACACCCACTAAGACTGACCATCTGATCCACTATGTTGCCTCTCATGATCAGTATATTGACCAGTATATGGACTAGTATATGGACCAGTATAAGTACTAGTATATGGACCACTATATATGAACCAGTATATGGACTAGCATATGGACCAGTATAAGTATTAGTATATGGACCACTATATATGAACCAGTATATGGACTAGTATATGGACCAGTATAAGTACTAGTATATGGACCACTATATATGGACCAGTATAAGTACTAGTATATGGACCACTATATATGAACCAGTATATGGACTAGTATATGGACCAGTATAAGGACCAGTATAAGGACTAGTATAAGGACTAGTATATGGACCACTATATATGAACCAGTATATGGACTAGTATATGGACCAGTATAAGGACCAGTATAAGGACTAGTATAAGTACTAGTATATGGACCACTATATATGAACCAGTATATGGACTAGTATATGGACCAGTATAAGGACCAGTATAAGGACCAGTATAAGGACTAGTATATGGACCACTATATATGAACCAGTATATGGACTAGTATATGGACCAGTATAAGGACCTAGTCTAGTGTACAACCCCATAGTAGTTTATCAACAATACTGATCATGTCAAAATGAAACTGTACAAGATGACATACTGCTGCTGAGAGTGTCACCATCAACTCCAGTGAGTGAGTGAGTGAGTGAGCTTAGTTTTATACCGCACTCAGCAATATTCCAGATATATGGCGGCGGTCTGTAAATAATCGAGCCCGGACCAGACAATCCAGTGATCAACAACATTAGCATCAATCTGCGCAATTGGGAACCGATGACATGTGTCAACCAAGTCAGCGAGCCTGACCCTCCAATCCCGTTAGTTGCCTCTTATGACAAGCTGAGTCGCCTTCTATGGCAAGCATGGCCTATTCTACCCCGGGACCTTCATGGGTCCCACCAACTTCAGTCCTGTACTGATACTCGATTACATGTTACAACATTACCTTATGTACTTCATCCCAAACCATGCGACTCTTCTTTCTGTTCACAATGCCCTTGAGTTTGGCGTACTCCTGCCATCTGCTTGGAGCCCGTGGCTTGGGAGGCTAAGTGAGAGAAAGTTTCAGTGGCATGGTGCATAAACTTGGCCCATGGAACCTATGTGAGTGAGTTTAGTTTTACGCAATATTCCAGCTATATGGCGGCGGTCTGTAAATAATCGAGTCTGGAACAGACAAGCGATGACATGTGTCAACCAAGTCAGCGAGCCTGACCAATCGATCCCATTAGTCGCCTCTTACGACAAGCATAGTCGCAGCAAGCATGGGTTGCTGAAGACCTATTCTACCCCAGGACCTTCACGGGTCCATGGAACCTAACTAAAAGATAGTAGATTTGTTAATTAATGCTGAACTCAGCAATATTCCAGCCATATGATGGCACTCTGCATGTGTACCAGACAATCCGGTGATGGACAGGATGAGCAACAATCTATGCAGTTGGAATACACAGACACAGCCCATGGGTTGGGAACCTGCAAGCTGGGCATTACAGGACATAAACAGTTCATACATACAGTGAAATCCTGTCATCCCTGGGAAATTCATCCTCTTAACAAATTTTAATATTACTTAAACATGGTGGTACACAGTCATGATCATTACCAAACATAAATTATAAGAACATGGGTTTCTGTATTAACATGGCTTAGCCTAACTCAAAATCCTGGCATACATATGTACAAAGGTTACCATTCTCAGTCAGAACATGCATGGATGTATATGGCGTGTAATCATTTCCTGAAACTGACGCAGTGGTAATGTTGAGGCTAGAACGAACCATACAAACTGGAACCAAATGCTGCTGAAATTTGCCCAACTGAACATGTGAAAAGAAAATATTCAACAGCGAGTTCTGTTTTTGAGGTTACTTTGCTGTCACTCAATTATTCAAGACATATGATGGCAATCTGTAAATAACAGTCTAGAAAACACAATCAGGACATTCATAATATGAGCAATGTTTCAAACCTTGTTTTACAATGACATGCTGTAAACAAGTCATTGAGTCTCACCACATAAAGTTGAAAGTGCCCTCACGACAAGGCAAGATTGTGATTGAGAGATACAAAGGGTATTGGCCATTGGCTAAACAGGAATCACATAACCCCATACTTACAGGTTTTTCTCGTGGAATGGGGGTTTTTGCCTCTGGAAGCTGGAACAAAAAACCCAAAAGCGACATTAATCAGTGTTTCCGTTTGCCAGTAATTATTAGTATTTTATTGATAAAATATGCCCTAAACCAGTAATATCAAGTGCTGTCAGTTCAGTATATCTGTACAAATCATATACAGTTGGTTGGCTGTCAGACTGGTGGTGGTAATCATATGTTACAAAATGCGCTGAGCAATAACATAATCTGACCTTTTGGTCTCACCACCACAAAAAAAATGGTAATGGGAATCCCTGTGATCTATATATAGAAGTCACTAACATGCCAATGTTCCATAAATCAGATTGGCTGAGAAAACAATTTGCAACAACTTGTGACCTCTCTGTCTGGTTACAACTGGCTTTCAAAGCAAATGTCACACGGTAACTCGAAAGCAGACGACACTGTCATCTTCTTTTGGTAGGGGTCAAGCTCATTCACCGAAATGTAAGGCTAACGAAAGTGAGGAAGCAACTGGTGACATTAGCAATAGCAATGATGTTGAAAAAGATTCAACCTGTCACAACAATAAGGAGAGAGTGAAGTGGTTTAATGATGACTGGTTTCACGAATTTCACAGTTCATGAAACAAAAACAGTTATAAAAGGAGTCTTCAAATGTCTTCTAAATAAGTGAAGTAGCTGATAAATTGAATTGATTCACTTGTGGGTGCATTAATTTACAAAAATTGGCTTTGAAAGACCACCAAGACAGCAATAGTCATCATGGGGGGGGGGGGTTGTTGTTGTTGTTTTTGCTTTATCAAGTTCAGATTTATAGTACAGTACTGCTGAAAATTGTAACGTAAAGAAAAAATGTATTCCTGTCAGTACACTGTATTGGCGGTAGGAAGAGTTTGTGGAAACATTGATTAATGATGTGCTTTACAGTCTGTTTGGGTTTAAACGAGTATGATAAATGATTTCTGTTGGGTGCAGAGGTTTTGGAACCATGTGCCTCATTTATATCTTGTGCACATGTCACAATTTCTAGTTATTTCATTATTCATCATTCTCATTTGAACCAAAACGGACTGTACCTACAGCAAGTTTTGAAACAATGTTGATCAAATTAATAAAAAGCTATCAGTATCCAGTCATATTTTTTCTGAGGTGAACATTACATTCACTGAACACAAACAAGAACCTCTCTACCCTGCTGGGTGTATTCAATGACACTGTGTGGAGATGTTAGATAGTGCAAGATGACCCACAACTACCTGTCACTATGCTGACATAATGGGACAGTTTTCTAACGGCATATCTTTCAACAAAGGGACACAAATAATTTCATTCAAAAGTGAAACGTGTTCATAAAATCTGTGGTGTGGAATTCCAAAGGTACCGTATATTACTATACATAAACCGATGTCATAGATAAGCCGACCCCAAACAAATTGTTAGGCACATTACACTTAGGCAAATTGTTTAACAATGTGTCATGTACAGTTTGAGGGAGTTTAGTTATAAGCCACAGTTATATTCCAGCAATATTCCAGTTATATGAATACTCCAGTCTCCAAATAATCGAGTCCGGACCAACATTCCAGAGATCAACAACATGAACATTGATCTGCACAAATGGGAACCAATGACACATGTCAACCAAGTCAGAAAGCCAGACCACCCAATCCTGTTAGTCGCCTCTTACGACAAGCATGTGTTACTGAAGACCAACAGTCTATCCCGGACCTTCATGGGTTGTACAGTTAAAAAGATGGACAAGAAAATATAAACACAATGAAGATGGACATAACATTTTGAGAATTACTGTATCAATTTGTTAGTATTTCTTCATTGCCAGACAAAAAACATCAGTCATGTTGACAAGGCCTCTTATATTTGGTATGTTTGCTTGAATGACTGGAAGCAAACTTGCTGATACCGTAAGTGAGTGAGTGAGTTTAGTTTACACCGCACTCAGCAATATTCCAGCTATATGGCAGCGGTCTGTAAATAATCTAGTCTTTACCAGACAGTCCCTTGATTAACAGCATGAGCTTGGGTCTATGAAATTGGGATACAAGGTGTAGGCAGTATGATGTGTCTGAGAGAAGTGTCCAGATTAAACTGTTGCTTGATGTCTCAGTGGGGAAGCACTTTAAACTGGCAAAGTATACTGGTACTCTCTGTTCATGCACAATACAATGTAAGTACAATGTCTGGGTCTAAAAACCCTTTTTGCAAGAACTCACCTCCTGAAACATAGGAAATTTCTACTGCATCACGGTGACACCTGTCTGGACCAGACAATCCAGTGACCAACAACATGAGCATCAATCTGCGCAATTGGGAAGCGATGACATGTGTCAACCAAGTCAGCGAGTCTGACCACCCAATCCCGTAAGTCGCCCCTTACGACAAGCATAGTCGCCTTTTATGGCAAGCATGGGTTGCTGAAGGCCTATTCTAACCCGGGACCTTCACGGGTATGATACCGTAAGTAGGTCTGAGAGAACCTGCTCATAAAGTGGTGTCTAGTCCTGCTACAGACACAGAACAGTTGTGCTTCCATCATGTCCATAATCTGACTGAACCCCAAACAACAAAAT
Source organism: Haliotis asinina (assembly GCF_037392515.1). Classification (NCBI taxonomy): domain Eukaryota; kingdom Metazoa; phylum Mollusca; class Gastropoda; order Lepetellida; family Haliotidae; genus Haliotis; species Haliotis asinina. The sequence goes on from NC_090284.1 coordinate 12,412,774, forward strand.
GAATTTGAATTTGCCTTTCATCTCACCTGAGCTACAACAGCATCATCAATCTTCTCTGTTGGCAGCTGAAATTAAAACACATTCACCATCAACCAAACGTGAAAAATGTTAAGAGACTTTCGATTGTGATTGAACCTTTAAAATTGGAATATAGTGCCATGAAGACAGAAAGTATCAAAATTATAAGAAATCCGATGCTGGAGATTTCTGAAACTGTGCAGTATCTGAATTCTACAGAAATCTGATCACTCAGTTCAGCTACATTGCTACACTTAAAGTTGTTCTGTCAAAATTATATCTGTCTTCGTGAAAATGTTGAAAATGTCATTAAAATATATTTAACGAAAATGTTTAGAATTTAACCTTACTAAAACTGACCTTTATAAATTTGTAATTGTTGGAAAAAAAGGAGCCATAATAATATCTAGTCTTCATACAGTAGTCATGAAAGTGGCACTTCCAACATCTATGCTTGTCAGAGCCAATAACGAAAATTAAATATTCACGCAATAAAACTGAGTTAATCACACAAATCAGCTTACCATTTCCATGTTTCACAAAACATGTCTGATCACTCACCTGCCACAGCCTGTTTAAAAGCAACTGTGTGTTATCTCTGCTAAGATTTGTCAAGAAATCTTCACGGTTTGCCCTGAAACAAGAGACAGTTTGTCATTTCAAAAGACTTGGGAGATAAATATCATGTGTTGGCCAATTTCCAAGTGTTACTGAGTATTTGAAGCATGGGAATACACTTCATATTTCCAATAACACCTGCAAATTGGTTAACACATGATGTTTATTGACACTGTAAACACAAAAGTAAGCCAAAAGGCCCAAATGGGTTTTACTGTCGGCACTCATTTACATCGACTACGGGTACAGCAATGAAGCGTCATTGGCTGGCCATTTCAGCTGGTTCCCATGGTGGCATCTGGAACTGCTTATTTGTGATGTCATTCCAACTTTATGTCACAATATAATTTGAATGATGTCACCACTGCTGATGACACTACAATTGTGTGCAATGTTTCTATGTATCAACATGCTGTGAATAGTCTCGCAGTATCATTCAGATTACAGAACACAGTGACTTTTGGTTTACAATTAGTGTTTACTGACTGAACCCATCTCGCTGTACTGAAACGGACAAACGTAGAAAAGAAACAAGTTCATTTAAATGTTCACAAGAGTACTGGATAATGGATAAGTGAGTGAGTAAATGAGTTTAGTTTTACTCTGCACTTAGCAATGTTCCAGCTACATGGCATCGGTTTGTAAATAATCAAGTCCGGACCAGACAATCCAGTAATCAACAGCATGAACATCAATCTGCACACAGGGGAACCGATGACATGTATCAACCATTTCCTTTCCATTTAGTATTCTTGTAACTATTTCATGTCATGAGGACAAGCATGTGGAATGTCTCATTTATGCCTTTAAACACTTAATAACCAAATATTTTTCAAGTAGCATGTATCACCATCTTTTTAATTTTTGCAACATACCACTGTAGAAAACGTGAGAATTGTATGTATGAGTCAACAATTGGTGCCACGGGCAATCATTAACATAATTAACAGCTCAGTTGCTACAGATCATAAAATGTTGTTTGCAGACAAAAACCTCTACTTCCTGGTATATTTCAATTGTGCTGAACAAATGAATGGGTGTGGAGATCAACTTGCATGTAAATAGACTAAAATAACTATACTAGAAAAGGATAAATCCACATATACAACAAAATAGTGGCAAATATTACCAAACTATCTTTACATTCAGATTATCACTATGGCCACTGCAAATACTCAAAATACAAAATAATGCATTAAACACAGAAGGCATTAGCAAGACTGCAGTTCAGTGACCCCAGTGACGATAGCCACCTGTCTTTCAGACTACTTTAAGACATGTGGCCACCAATCTGTTCAAGTGAACATCTGAACTGACTTCTTTGTCACCGTGTGATGTGCTATATGAACCACTAGTTGATAACTACTGAGGAAAGGAAGAGCTGAACTTGACACACAGTGTTTAGCATTATAACTTACATATTTCTAAACAGCCCATTTTCACTAACTTCAAGTCTTCCACTATCTTACCCAAAAATCTCGGAAAGATTTCTGCTTGTAATCCCCATTTTTTTTTATCATTCGATACCTAAGATCTATAGCAAGAATGTATTTTTTTAACAGAAAGTCTACACTAACCCTAGTCAAGAGCCACGATGTGGTCCTATACAGTAAAGTTTTCATGGTTTGCCTGTATGGGACTGCATCACAGCTCTCTGACACAAACCCCAATATAATACTAACTCTAAACCCAAACCCTTGACCTGACCCCACTCTAACCCCATTCACCAACAAATGCGTAAAAGAGTATTATAACATGTTCCTAAACTTTCTGGTATTGTATTCTAAAGGTAGGCCGAATTTACATTTCAAGCAGGGATTATGGATGGAACTGTTATCACAATTTCCCCTTACTAGATCGATGACTATGTGCAGACATGAGAACTGTGCCCTTCTGTTTCAATATTTTAAGAGATCAGCCATACTTTAGTCAGTGTTAGTCTCTTCAGTGTTTCAGGTTTTTGGTACCGAGGGGAGTGCCTGAGCTCATTTGACATACAAATGGTGGTTGGGTCTTGAAAGAGCACAATTGACCTCGTACAAATAGATGAACGATTTGACTAAGACAACATGTTCCATCATTGACAAGTCTTGATTTCTACACGGGTTTACACCCGATGAATCAGACAGACATTTGTACAGTACAAGACCCAAACCTGAAAACTTTTAAGTCGATAGGATTTGGATCAGATGCCAAAAGATTCCCTTCATCTAGATCAAGATCGATGTCCTTTTCAACCTCAATACTTTTATATTTTGATTCTCGTTCAGCCGCAGCTCTGAGCACGTTTTCCACGATGTCCGCCATCTTTAGCTACATGCCGTCGTAGAAGATGTCAACTAATCAATGGTTGGCCAGCATTGCAGCATCGGACCAATGACATGAATTTTAACAGCTGCCCCTCGGCATGCCACGTCTGTCTGTTAGTCACTTCCTGGTGGCTGGGAAAGCGGATTGAGAAGTGATCTGGTGTAGCTATATTTCCTACTTGAAAACATGGAGTTTATTTGGAATTTGACATAGCCAGATCGGATGCTCTATGCATCTTTTAATTCTTGTGGATCATAATGTGGAAGAAGGAAAACCTGCGGAAGAATTTTCTGCGTGTGAAGCAGATAGCGGATCAGAATTTAGGAAGGTGGGTCTCGTCTGCTTGTGGCTGAATCTGACATTGATCCTTGAAATTAGCATATTTCTCTCCCACGTTATTTGCTACATTGTTTCCCCATCAGATAGCCACTTGACTTATTTACACGTAGTAAGATCGATGCTGGAATGTATATTTACAAATAACGTTTGTTACCACCTTAAAATCATGTCAGTGTCATGATTCTTTGCTCCCTCCAAGTCTGCCTGTGTCATGTAGACCATACAGCGCCTTATATTCATCACATTTACAGAAAGGTGTCATATATGTATAATAATTCCATATTGTTATGCACTGTAGTAATCAAATGAAACATAATGCTATGATAGGCAGGATAAGGAAAATGTGTATGGATCCTCTTTGAAATACATACAACAGTAGTATGTTAATACTTTTGTATATTTACACTGAAAATCACATGTTGCTTTTGTATTTTGTCGATACCATCATGGTTCCACCATAAATTATTGCTGACTTGGTAGTACATACATGACTGGGTTTGACAATTGTTACAAACACACCTTCCCAAGTTAATGTTTACTATTTTGAACACACCTGATTGTAACAACACCTCTTTACTGCTGAATGCATAGGTTCATAGATGTTTTGTCCATTCAACACTGCCAGAACAGAAGCAAAACTGTAACAGCATGAACAAAATAGATACAGTACTTCAGAAATGTGGTACAGCATCAGACACATGCCCTCAGTATTGATTGCCACGTAATGTGTGTTTGTCTGGTCTGTGCTCATAAACCATTTTACAGTTTCGCCCCATGTAACACCAGATGTTGATTTTACATATTTTACAGGGTTACTTTTCGAGGAGTCAGCCTTGGCAACAAGTATGTAATTTCTTCCAACACAAGGGAGATAATTTTTTCCTTTTGAATGCTTTCAGAAAACATTGTTTTGTGTAATACTGTCACTTGATTTATAAAAACATTAAATGGCATACAGATTACAAGAAGAACAGTTACCAAATGTTGCTGCTTCTTAATCATGAAATTTGCTAAGCCATTTGCACTAGAATACTTTGTTGTTTGTTTTCATAACAAGTTAGAACAAAAGTCATATCAAATGACAGCAGTACTTATTACAGCATTAACATATCAATATTGCCTTTTTTGTGGATAGAGCAGATAGTTGTTTTAAAGATTGATTCCCATGAATGCCTAACATAATAAAGAAATGTGGTGTGGTCCCAAAATATTTTAGTATCATTAGAATAGATCGTATCCAACATTTATTCATCATTTACATATTGCAATGAACAAAATGCCACAAGGAGTAGACATTCTCACCTATTTCACAAGCAAGTATACATGGTTTATTATATCTTGAGAATGACGTTTGATATCCATCAAATAAATATATGCAATTCAGACCACTTCATCTCACACATTTGTTCACTTTCTCTGTTCATTGAGTATCACAAAAACTTATTTGCTGATGTGATAATTGATATATTAATAACCATCATATCTATTTATCAATCTTATCCTGCTTTGCTGACTAATCATATTAGTTATGAAAGTCTAAAACAAACTTACTCATACCAAGATTAAACCCTGATTTAACTGTTTGGCTTATTAAACATAGTATTATTCCGAATGTATCGGTAGTTTTATCAAAAAGCATAACAAAGGGGGTTAAGTTCTCTTTAAGTGATAGTGGTAGAGGAAACAAAATAGGGACCATATCATTTTCTGCTACTATTAAACAAGTTGACTGTATCAGTGAACTTTGACATGCGTCAAAGCGTTTAGTTTTAATATTTCTAGCATGATTGTGATGATGACACCGTAGATCATCATGATCATTCATATTTTACCATAACCGTATCAACATATATTCAAGTTTTGCTCTATTTTAAAAGAAATAAAAAAATATATGTAAATTTTATTACCAGTAAGCTTGGAATAATAGTGCTTTTTACATGTTTTGGATCAACTAACTTTAGAGCAGTATATTTGTTAACATGACAACATTATTATTAAGTATACTCCATTGTTAACTAATCTGTCGACCTGTAATATTTGGCACTTCGATTCAGTCTTGTATTCTGACAGTCTCATGTTTCAGACATTTTGCTCATTGTATGAACTTCATGATCATTGAATGTCACATTTAGTCACAGCTTGACAAAGTATCACATGCATGTTGATATCAAGATTTCATTTGAAAGTTTTTCTTGTTTTTGCAAGTTTTTATATTTAGTTTGCACAAAGTCACCATGGCATGTTTTTTTGCTGTTATATCATCATGCTTGTCAGCTTTTATCATCATATTGTAATCTGTATGGGTGTCATGTTGTTTAGAGTACATATATTATTTTTTCCTGTTGTTTATAAGTTCACCAGACCAGTATACATGTTAATATTGTTATTCCACTCTTGAGATGTTGTGTTTAAGAAATTTGATCAGTAACTGGCACACATAATTTAGTTTTATCACATAATTAAATTTTGTTTGCAAAGTTTAGCAACACATCATCATCATCATCATCATCATGAATATGCCCAGGTAAAATAGTAGTTGCAGTATGAAGTGTAAAGGTAATCATTGCTGAGATAGTCATGAATACTGCATCAAAAGGTACAGCTTCAGTTATGAACTTACATGGGTTTGAAATATCTAACTATCCACCTTAAATGTTTCTGTTGTAGCCCGTACAATGTGCCTTAGCAATCAGCTGATTAGTCTGATGCATTGGTTTTAAATGTGTATGTATTGTTTACCATACAAAGTCATTCTACCTATCACAAAGCCTGTTGTGTTATGGCAATAACTAGTTTTTCGACACAGTGGCCTGGTTTAATGAAATAGTATCTGTATATTCTACATATGATCAAGTTGACTGTATCTATTAAGCATGATGTGATTACATAAAGGCCAATTTGATCTTGAAGAGTATTAGTGACCTTTCGCCTTCTCTTGGACTATGATGATTTTCAAAGTGAGTGAGTGAGTTAGTATGGTTTTACATCCATATATGGTGTTCCAGCAATATCATAGCAGGAGACGCCAGAAATTTGATTGCACATTTTACCCATGTGGGGAATTGAACTCAAGTCTTCGGCATGGTAATGGAAGGCTACCCCACCACCCCTGATGATCAAAGATATTTTATCATTGGCTGATTATTATCTTTTGAACATTTGTTATTTTAGCAAGTTTCTAAAGCCCAGGGCTGTTAAATTAACTTTTATTGTTTATGACTTGTGATATTTAATATAGACTTGAAATAAAAACAAAGTAAATGTGACCTGATAAAATTGATGTTGTCTTACTTATATTTATAAGGTTGCCAAGTATCAGTATTCATGGTTATTTTCTGAAGAACTATTTATGCAGAAAATCTGCTTACAAGGCATCATTTTGGAAAAGAATGTTTTCTTGTCAGGTGAAAATGTGACTAATTAATGCACACACATGATGTAATGTTCCAGCTAAACATATCCTCCTCAGCAATGTTCTTTTATCTAAGTGCCCTGTTTAGTGTTCATTAGGACTTTCCAGATCATTAACGCTGGTGTATCTTACCCTGTTATTCTGACACCATTTGGTAGGGTTGTGAGAGACACTACATCAAGACTGTCACTGGTGGCCTACATCAAACACCTTTGTAAACACACATGTGCTGTGTATATATACTCAGATCTGCATAATAGGGAACATACCAGCTCACAACCTGTCGGGTGTAGTTAAGGAAGCAGGGCAGGCAATGGATTTGAATATACATGACAATACAGTTATTGCATTTTTTCCTTTTACAAAGACCAGGTATCAACATATTTCAAAGAATGTTGACATGTTTGAAATATCTTCTCCTTTGTTTGTGTATGAATGTATTAAGAATGTAAGGAGTATTGAGCTCAGAATGAGATTTACCGTGATTTGTTGTTTATATTTTGAGACATTGTGAAGGATGCACAATGTTTATCATGTATTAAATGTTTGTATTAGAATCTTTTGAAGTCAAAAATGGTCCTGTTGCATTTAGTTGTATAGATTAGTCATGAAAACATTTAGCACAAGTATGAATAACATAAGGGGAGGTACCATGCTATAACTGTTACCTCTCTTATCTTTTGTGTGAACATTTGTCTCAACAAACATGCTAAACTCAACTGCATTTGTGTTTCTATACATTAATCCTTGGTCTAATCCCAGATATTTTTAAATTGTCAGTATTTTCCAAAACTGGAAATCTGCAGTGTAAGGATTGTGAAGTTGTAGTCATTCCTTGTCAGTGTAATTTGTCAGTAGAAAGGTGTGTAAGAGATGAGCCGCATCAAGTGTGGCCAGTACACTTGAGGATGGGGCTCCTTGATGTTGTCGGATTGCCATCACTGTAAGTGCTTGACAGGTTGCAGCACAGATTACTGCTGACAATCATGTCTCCAACCCAGAGACTGTGTTGATACACACTGCACTGAGTCAGCTCTCAGAGCCCAGGGACATTACACAATGTAGTCATTGGTTGTTTCCATGAATGTTACCATATATGACCGTAGATAAGCAGAACACAGAGGACCAAAAAAGCAGTTTGTGAAAGGGTGTCGGCTTATCTGGACCTCACTAGTCAGGTTTTGGATCTTCTTAATAGGTTACTCTGTGATGTTTGTGTTGGTACCCCACCCTTCTACTACCCCTGATAGGATGTAGTGAAATGTTTATTAGCATACAAGGTTCACATTCAGCAATATTCCAGGCAGCTCATTATTTGACACATTGAATCAACACAACTGGGCTTTAGTGACATGCAGTCAATAAGACAGAGAAACTAACCATCCAACCGTTCCTTGGTGACAAACACATGATAGCAGAGGACATGTCCTCATATCCTCATAGTTTCTTCATGTCTAGATATGCATATATGTGTTGGAGTTTTTATATACTTTCAAGAAAATAGTTAACAGGGTCTAATTTTCCGTTACATGTCTAGTTTGTGGAACTAAGCAAGAACATACTAAGCCCTAGGTCCAAGTATAGAGAAGGTCCCTAGGTTCTTAGGTAATTCCTTAATTTTGAATGCTAATGTTTCTGAGTAAATGAGTTAGTGAGTTTAGTTTTACGCCACACTAAGCAATATTCCAGCTATATGGCGGCAGTCTGTAAATAATCGAGTCTGGACCAGACAATCCAGTGATCAACAATATGAGCATCAATCTGCGCAATTGGGAACTGATGACATTGTCAACCAAGTCAGCGAATCTGACCACCCGATCCCGTTAGTCGCCTCTTACGACAGGCATTGTCGCCTTTTATGGCAAGCATGAGTTGCTGAAGGCCTATTCTACCCCGGGACCTTCACGGGTACTGATGTTTCTGATGGTGATTAAGACATAATATGTAACTATTAGACAGAGAGGATGAAAACCTCTGACACTTTGACATAATCTGTAGTCATTGCTTAGTTTCAGATGGACTTTCTGTTCAGTTGTTATTTCCTGGTCGTGTGCACTTACTATTCCAGCATGCCTTCTCTTGGCAAACAGACAATGTCTGTTATAAATATAGCATCCTCAATCTCTACTTCATGAATAGATCGCTATGTAGATGTGTGATAAAATGTGGACCCCAACCACTTCAGGCATTGTACTCAAGGTGCTGGACATTACCTGAATGGGATGTGGGAGTGCTTCAGGTTTGCTGCAGTGAATCTTCAACCACCCAGATGTTTTGACAGGGACTTTTACTTTCATGGCTGATTTTGGAGTTTATGGCTCATGATCACTGGAGTGTCTGGTCACGACTCAGATATCAAAAGATTACCATGATACAGCTACAAAATTGCTGAGTGCTGCTGCATTCAACAACACAAGAACAAACACTAATTTGATTGATCAGTTTTGTCTTCAGGGACATTACCACTAGTTGTTAGTCCAATACTTGTAACAATCATTTAAATGGACAAGATGTTTCATTTCCATAGTTCATTATTTAACATACCTTCTTTACGTCTACTTCCCAAACTAGGATGTCACCTGAACTCTCAAGTCCTCTCAATGCTACTGTTGAAGCCAGAGAGTGTGTCACTAGCTGTGCTACTGTTTTCAAACCCCTGCAAAATATTGGTGCCATTGTCCCTTATTTTATGAAGCCTGGTTGCTTGAAATCACCTACAACCTTTACACTAATTACAGTGCATTTTGCTGAAATTCATCCAGCTAGCAGGGCTAATGAGTGAGAAAAAGTTCAGGCTAAACCCACATAGATACAATGTGGAAAGCCGTTTCTGGTGTCCCTTCACCTTGCTGTTGCTGGAGTATTGCTACAAGAGGTGTAAAACTAAGTTCATTCACTCACTCAAGAGGCTGAAGGTTAGCTGTACCAGCTGATTAAGAGACTTACTAACGCAAACTATGCTGTCTATTCTGTCATATTATGCAGGTCAACACCAACTTGACCAAGACTCATATTTTGTAGTAATATTTGGCTGGACTGTTTGCTTTAAGCATGGAAGCTAATTCTACATGTTTATTTCAACAAATGTCCCTTGTCTGTAAATTACACTACTGTCTGTCACATAAGAAGGGTGCCACAAACAAGTTTGTGTCACAGTGATGTGAATACCATAGTATATTTAGAAATGTCAACAGTTAATAGTAGATATTTCAGAAAATTGTATTTACGCAATATGGGTGTTGTTTAATTTTGACAGTGAATAGGTAATTTTGCAACATAAATTCACAGTTTGAGCTAAAAGTGGTCATTATAAGCTATTTACAAGGGTTGGAAATGTATTTTGTCCGTAAAAGGATTTATAAGTGTGGATCAGGTTGTTGTTTATGTATAAATATAAGTGGTACACCACATGGAAATATCACATGCTCTTCCTAAATTGTAATGATTTCAAATTTGTTGTATTTTTAACAAATTGTAATCAGTTGATACACATGTTATCTAAGTTACACTGTTACATACCATTAGTATTACATACCAGGGTGATGTTATGTTCATCTTACACATACCTAACTACCAGTCTACCCAGTTACAATGGCTAGTGACCATTGCTTATGTGGAGTTGATGACTAATTGTGACCGATTGACTGAATGCTGTCACACCCAATGTTGTCTGTGGGCAGGTCCAATAAATTGACTCTTCCATCTGTGCAGGATGACATGCATAGTTTATGGGTTTGATGACCTGTCCAGAGGCCATTAGCACTTTGTTTCCTGAGGAGAAATTTAGGAACAATGTGCAATTGCCACACCTTTACTTAAACTCATTACCCCAATAAATCTAATCATGGGTAATATATTGTTTGACATTTGAGGAAGCAGTATTTCTGTGTTCTGTTTTATGCAATGTCATTACTTTGTATGTTTGTCCAGGGTTGTAGATGATTCACTAATGTGCGGAATGTATACAGACAGGAAACAAACATTATTGCATCTCCTTCAACATGCAATACTATTCTCTGCACACCAGGGGTTATAAAATCTCATCGTCCAACACCCAGCACAAGTCAGTTTAATTTCGGGCAATCACATAATGATATCTTACTTGTCCGGGTGCTGCTAGATAATTTCCGCACATGGTTTCAAACAGCATATGAGCTTGGATTTCATTTGGTATCTGCTCAAAATTTGGCTATTGAATTTTGCATTGATAATAAAGAAGGGTTATCTTTCTTTGCAATTTATCACATTTTGTTAAATGGTCCACTAAACATTAACTTCAGATACCCTGTTGATTTATTCTTTCATAATTCCATCATCATGGTTATGTCATAAAAGTCTGATCAGGTGGAAAATTAGTCAGGTACTTTCTTAAAGTCATGTGCCCAATGGCAAGTGGCTTTCAAAAACAAATTTGAACGCCTGTACACCATTCTTGACAAGGTATGAAAAGGTAGTGTAATAAAAGTAATGAACAAATCTGATAGTACACCACACAGGTTATTTTCAGTTTATGCAGGGCTACATATTTTCCTGAGGATTCTGGAAATTAGTTGAAGTTTTTCTCAGACCCCTAGTTTTGACAGGTTGAAACCATGCTTGCCTGAGAAATCTTGTCTTCAAAGTGTTCATACTTTTGTTTGGGATAATAAAGCATGTTATGCTTCACGGAATGTCATCCTTCTGAGCATGTTTGGAAATAATGTTTGTCCTGGCATACAGTGACAGTAAGTATAGTAAGTGCAGTGGAAAGTCTCTTAAGTATAGTTTATATAGTAACCTCAAAAACATTTAAGTTGAAAAGAAGCACCAGAGATATCAGAGACTTGGTGAACCTAAGGAAGGTTTTGGACTTGCTTCGTTTAGTGCTTTAGCATTGCATGGAGGGCTAGGCAGCAGGGAAAATAATAGGTTCGGGACTATAAATGTAACTGTTTCACAAAGATATCACACAGTGTAGTGACCTACATGGAACATATTTCCCTCAAACAGAACATCATGGCTGTTAGCTTGAATAAGGAACAAAAGCTTTATCTAGGAAGCTTTCTTTCTAAACATACAGGTACAGTGCAGTGTGGCCACTGAACCATCAACAGTGTTGCCTATGGCTATAACCAGATTTATTAAATTAAATCTGGTTTTGTGATCAGTATGCTTGTTCAAGTGAATAATGTTTGTTTGTACATCGGTTTATGCATTCTCTTCCCACAGAGGTTACTCCTGTCATATCTTCCTACGTAACCTCTGTACCAATACGGCCGTATTTCCCCTTGCGGCAAAATATCGCAACAGGAATTATCTCCCTTGTTACTATCCAATCAGAACACGCGTTAAATAGACTTAGGTCCAATATGGCGGCCCCCATTGAGTTGGTTCATCAACGTGCGAAGGAAAGATTCGGTATTTCAAGTTTAACTGAAAGTCAGAAACTGGCAATAGAGAGTGCAGGGATCAATCGCCATGATGTGTTTGTAGAAACAAAAACTGGTTGTGGCAAGTTTTCCCGATGCATTCGGAAATTACCGAGATCTTGCGAATGATCACTCTTGAAACAACGTCGCTGATTGCACAACTAAATCTGAACGCCTCCAATAACGAGTTTGGGTACACTCGCACCATGAAAGGGCTGTATTAGAACAGAGGTTACGTTGGAAGATATAACCTCTGTGGGAAGAGAATGTGGTTTATGCTGCACTTAGTATTATTTCATGAATATATGACAGTGGTCTGTATATAATATAGTCACTGACACCATGACCATTGAACTGAGCAACTGGGATAGATGATGACACACATCAGCTAGCAAGTTACACCTCCTGATCTCCTCTGTTGTATGGGTTACTCATGACCAATTGCAAATGCTGATCAAGTGCATGTGAATAGTTGGTAAAACTAAAACGAGTGATTTTGACGGTTCCACAACACATATTGTATTAGATTGATATTTCTTATCTGTGGTGAATGAAGTGTTGTTGGATGGATGAGCTATGATGAAGTGGATGAGCTATTTCTAATGGCCCTGGCAGTGATATTGCTGAATTATTACTAAAACTAGTAAAAGTAACATTAACCATAAATGCTCACTCTATTTTGTATGTTCTCTGATTATTGCATTTATGGAAAAAGGACCTCACAATACACAAAATAATAACATGGCTAAAATCAGAATATTTTGAGGCAGTTGCCCATGCTATCTCCTGTTTGTTACACTTGTTAAAGGTATGCAGTAGGTGTCAGAACCTGTTCTAGTTTCAACAATTTCCTGATGTTTCATTATCACTTTAATGATATGTGAAAGTTACAGTTCACAATGATAGCTAGTTTCATAGGATGGTTAATATTGCTGTGTGCTATTTGTGCTGGTGTCTACTAATGGTCTGCCACTCCTCAACATGAAATTGATTTGTCCATTCTGTGGAATTCATTCTGCATCCCCTTCTAGGTAATGAAGTACATTCCTGTTGCAGTCAAGTGTTGTCAAGTTGCCTGCATATTCCCAACTTTAAGGCACACTGCCAGTAATGATAACACAAGTTGCTTCTCTGAGCGAGGAGATAATTGTAGAGCCATCATGGCTGACAGTTCCAGCAGGTAACATGGAATACCTGTGTGGATCTGGAATGTGCCACCATTATGTGTAGGGCATGTCCTAGCCCAGATGTTGTCACGGGAGCGCTGTAGCATATACTAGTTTGTATCGTTATCAGTTCATATGTACAGAAGGAACAGATGGCTGGAGATCATGTTTGATAGGGCGTATAATCGTCTGTACAACAACCATGGAATATATTGTAATGTCACAGTAACATAAGGAAATGAATTGATTTGTTTTTTAATAATCATACACATGATACAGGGAAGGAGTTGAAACAAACACGTCAGCAAGGCTGAATAGTGACCTATCTAACACAGAATGTTAGATTTCATAAAGCCATTAGGATGTCTATGGGATTTAAGAAACTGGTCCCAGCTGTTAGGCTAGTGCTAACTTCAATTCCCTCTTCATAAACATACATGCACATACAATGGGTCCATGGTATAATTCCCTAAAGACATCTCGGTGATCTCACCAAAATACTTTGAAAGATGGTAATGTGGTTATCCTGTCAGACGCTAGATAAAACAGGGTTGGTTTGCTGGTTGGTTGTTTAATGCTCAGCAATATTACAGCTATGTGGCAGCGGTCTGTAAATAATCTAGTCTTTACCAGACAGTCCCTTGATTAACAGCATGAGCTTGGGTCTATGAAATTGGGATACAAGGTGTAGGCAGTATGATGTGTCTGAGAGAAGTGTCCAGATTGAACTGTTGCTTGATGTCTCAGTGGGGAAGCACTTTAAACTGGCAAAGTATACTGGTACTCACTCAAATGTTCATGCACAATACAATGTAAGTACAATGTCTGGGTCTAAAAACCCTTTTTGCAAGAACTCACCTCCTGAAACATAGGAAATTTCTACTGCATCACGGTGACACCTCTCCAAGTGACGTCTATAAATATTTGTTGCAAAATGTGACTTATAGATTGTTCTTTTGTGCTCAAGATACTTTGTGGCAAACTGACAAAACTCTTTTTGTTATTATTTACACTGACATACTTGAAGAATTTTGTTACAGAAGATGATAACTGTATTCCCTGACCTCTTCAAGTTGAATTTCATTGTAGAATGACAGATAAGGCTGTTGTTTAAAAGTTGCCTTAGGTCTCACTGGGGAGCTTGAAACATCTCAGGTCATGATGAAGCAAATGTAGATGACTCAATGCTGATATAGTTGGCGTACTTGGTATTGCTTCTTAAGTGAATACAAGGAAGTAGGATAGTGTTTTTGTGCTGTTACAGGGCAAACACTTGCTAATGATTGTTTATCTTTGATTGATCATAGATTTTAGCAATTCCTCTTCCTCTAAACAGGCTAAACAAGTTTTTGAGATATCTCTTAAGTATCTGACCTCATACAAGTAGTTTGTCCATGCGAACATGTCATTGGAAACAGACGTATCACACAGATTCTCACATGTTACCCTTTGACTCTTCATCTTATATTCTTAATGTGACACAAGGTAATAATACGCTCCAATGACTGAATATCTGCTTGGAAAACATTAATATTGGCTAACTGCCCTATTTTTTTATCAACCTGGCCTATCATTCTGCTGGTAATTGGTCAAGTGGCCAAGGTAAATCCATCAGTCTGAAGCCCACTTCTGGGTAATATACGATGGTGGCTGAGTGACTCACCTTACACTGTCAGGTGAGATACACTGCTGTGTTATCATGGTATACTGAAGATGTCTTCTAATGGCTCTTGCTGTTAGCTTTCAAGGATGTTTGTTGTGCTATTACATAACATTATACTCCACTTATAGGAACAACACTCCCAAACATAAGTACATTGTAAACATGATATTTGTACCTAGTAGTGAAGTCATTCCACAGCATCATATCTTCGGCTTTTATGGATTTTAAGGACTTATTTTTATTAGCTTCAATCTGTGTCGCTGTTGGTGAACTTGATCACTGATTCTAACCTTGTTGACCATCTCTCATTTGTATCACCAGGATAAGATAAGGTATGTTTACTAAAGGTCTTACCATGTTTATATGTCTTCATGCCTCATGCTATCGTGTGGTGTAAGATATCTTGAGCTGCTCATAACCTAAGGGAGTATAGGCAGACTCAGTTGTTTATGGGACTGCCGTGTGTGCCAGAATCATACGATTGTGGTTTATGAATACTTCTTGGTCTTTCAGTACCATACCTGTGTTGATGGGTGTCACCAAATTTGTAAATATCATCACTTGGGCCTGTTCTTTGTATTAAACTGATATTTTACCCCAAAAATTGCTTTCAGGCTTGAGGAACCTACTTACTCTCAACATGCGATAGCCAGTGCATGTACAACCTGGTTTCATTGTCTGAGAAGTGCAAGACAGAATTAGGTATAAGTGTATCAAGAAATCTGATCCTTTGGAACTCACACTATATTATGTACATAATTGGTTTCAATTTGCTTTATCAGTTTAATCAGGGTTGGTAAGGTTAAAGCCAGATGGAATTTGTGGTAATTGTGTTATAGACTGATTTTTTGTAATCATATTCTGTTATGTGTATGAACCTGTTTCAGATAGTGTTCCATGTATTATCTTTGTTCCCTAGTTTATCACAGACAAGCAATATTTGTATCATTAAAACGCACATTGCGGTTGTTTGTACCTCATATCACTCATCACAGTCATTTTATAATTGATATTTGATACGGTTAGGTGTCAGTTGGATAATCATGTTATGTTCTGGACATTAATAAAAACATGTTGAAGTTTTTAACCAAAGGCTATCTTTGCTACTTGAAATTTCTAAATATGTTTTGTTTGTGCAGGTAAATATTGATAAAGACAATCTGCGTTGCAGTTGAGATCTTAAGTAGTAGTCGATTATGCATCATACGGTTAGACTTGTCAGACATCCTGATAAGACATGCCAGCAATATATTTGACATGGTATTAAAACCTTGAGGGTCTCTTTAAGGTCACTTCATGCTTCACTGAACGCAACCTATTTCGGGGTATTACAGTTCAGTTATCTTTCACTGCATGAAGATGTTTTTGATGTTATCACTGCTAACACTAAAATACATTCTAAAGGTTTACAAAAGGTTTAACAAATCTCAGTAGGTGAAATCTCATGCAGCTCTATTTGCTGGTTTGGTGAATATGTGGAAACCTAACCCTAACCCTGTACCTCTGGCTGACATGGAATGTGAAACATGAAGAGAATCTGTTCTTCCTCAATTTAATACACTGCAGGATGTTAGAGATCATAAGGTTGAAAATATTGATTGTAATAAGCATGCACAAAAATGTGAAGCATTCTGTATGGAAAGAAATAATCTTTAAGAGCATAACATCCAGATATTATTATACTGCAGTGTAAGCATTAATCCTCCAATCAAGATCTGATACCATTTTCAGTGAGTTTAGTTTTTTTTATCACCTCTAGAATGAATGATACATGAAGTCTTGGCTGTTTGCACTGATGCAATCCAGCAACTGTTCTATTTATTGGTGAAAATATGTCCAACACTGATTATATGAAACTATCCTGTATTACACTGCCAGTAACTGCTTGTAACTCCTGGAATAACTTCCTCTAACAAGCGGAGAGTTAACCCAGTTGTTAAAGCATTTGTTCAGCACACCAAAGGCCCAGGTTTGATTCCTCACTTGGGTAGAATGTGCAAAGGCCTTTTCCAGTGTCGTGCAATCATACTGCTGAAATATTGCTAAAAGCGGCATGAAACCTGACTACTCACTCACTCATTCACTCCTGTAATTTTATTTTCTATGAGTGTTGGCATTGTTTCACACAATGTACCAAAATAAATGACAATGCTTCCTGTGGCACATGAATTCTTATATAATCATACATCATTATTTAAAAAAATGATAATAACTCCCCACAACTTACATAATAAAAATGGTATCCGATTACAGTCTGTAAGTGATGGTTGGACAAACAAGCAGATTATGTGATACTTACACAGCAAGGTGACAGTTGACAGACTGACATTCATCATTATGCTGTGAGTCTTACAGACTGTGACATGCGGGGTTGATACTTTGTATTGGTCTTACATAAAGAAGGATTAAGGTTAAAGATAGAAACAGTGTTTATTTTACATACGTATGACTTGAGTATAACACCTGGTAATATTTTCAAAAAAAGACTACTTTTAGCAATATTCCAGGGGTCTTTGGCGTGATGAACAAATGCATTAACCACTTGGTTGCCCAACCACCCCACAGTTCAGAGAATAAATTATGGTTGCTTTTAAATTTTATTTTACGTTTGAAATTTCTGTTTATTTTTTAGTTAAGATGATAAACTCATGCCAGGTAGTTATCAACATTTTGGAATGTCATGCCAAGTGCCAGTGTTCATTTGTTAATAGTCTCTCTGGATATGTAACATGTTTTAAGTATGGAACTGTCATAGCATTTTATATAGATCTGTAGCTAGTTGAAACTCATGGGACTGCTTTGTCAATAACAGGTGAGATCAATAACATGATATGTAGCATAGAACCTACACAACAAAGTGCCCGGTATGATCAGTGTTCGATTGCATTCCTGGCTTAGGAAGGTGTTTGTACGGCCACATGTGACCTGGGTTCAGACTCTGCGGGGTGTTAAACAGTGGATATCTATCACAATGCTGTCAGTTTAGAATTATACCTGCTCAGTTGAATAGACATGCATTCATGACAAGTCAGATTTGTTGCTCATCATAGGATTTGGAACTCAATATTTTTTGCCGAATTTAAACATGTGGTATATATTTAACTTCACTGCCAGCTGAAATATCATGAATGTTATTTCTAGCAAAATACAAGTTCTTATGGGAAAGTATCTGATAAGCTTGGTAAATCTTATTTGGAAATGTGATGTTCATACTGATACAGACAAACCCTGTCATTATTTGTTCAAGATTGTTTGAAAAACTGTCAGAAGCTGTGTGCTTACGAGTTGCTATAGTGTCTTTGCAAAATTATAATGTGATATCTCACCTTTAAGAATCAGGACATGAAAATGTGTAAACTTGGGTTTGGAAACAGACTGGGTTGACCATACATATCGACATGCTTTTTTTATTATGTACAGTGGTGAGACAAAAATAAGATACCTCAATTGAATATGTGTATTGATTTGTACATTGTTGAAATTGTACGTTGGCTGAACATACAGTGGAGCAGTGGACCAACATTCTGTTTAAAATATTGTTGCAGACTGCATATATCTGCTAGCTTGAACATAGGCAATCCAATATGTACATCAAGTCATATCCTATGTGGACAAAACAAGTGTATTCTAGAGCTTTTGATGCCCTTCTTTGAACCTTGTGGTGTTGAGTAAAGTATTTTACACACATACCCCCAACAGGCCATAATTATACCTGTTAATGTCATGCTGACTGATAGCAGGACATTATATTTGTACTAGGAGGTCATCCTGAGCCAGCGAGCTGACATTCCTATGTGTAAGTGTACAGTGCTGCATCCTCCCAGTACTCCAGAGCTGATAGGGTGGTAGAGAATTATCAACAAGGCCTGGCTAGGTCAGGGAGATACAAGCAATGTTGAGAGTTTCATGCCCCAGGCCCTGTCATCTGTAGCCCACTTATGGAGATCATTGTTTAGTGCTTGCTTCTCTGTCTCCAGTTGGGGGGATTAATGATGTCACTGGTGTGGGTGTTAGCATGGTTAGGGAATTAGGAGTTTGTACCTGATGACAGCGCTCAGCAGTTACCATGGTTGTGCGGTCATGAGACAGGTTTTATGAGCTGTTGCGCTCTTAACTTTCACCTATTTCAGAATAAAAATATTGGGTCCATGACAGAAATAAAATGTTGACATTTGATATGTGTAAGTGTTGTTTTATACCACATGTAGAAATATTCCAGGAATATCATGCCCTGTTACACAAGAAATGGGATTTGGGCAGTGTACCCTTTTAGATAATCGATCCTAGGCTTTCTGTGGCAAGAGAATGCTTTTATCTCTAAGCTACCCAACTGCCCTATGGTGTTAAAAGTTTCCTTGGAAAATTCTTATGGTCAATTTTGTGACCTTGTTATTGACATTGGTCTTCTTGTGGTTGTTTTTTAATGCCACACTTCACAGTATACCAGCTGTATTAAGGCAGTCTGTAAATGCTAAAGTCTGAATTGGGATTATACTGTATTGTATTAACCCCCCCAAAAATCTGATCACTAGATCCTGTTAGTTGCCTCTAACAAAAGTCAACAATTATGGAAGACCAATCTTAGATATTGGTCTCGCTGAGGCACTGGTTCTTTAGTGACAGTGCTGCCTACACAAGTATGACCACAAAGTGATCTTTGGTCTCACCACTACACATACCAGTCTTCCTCAGCTGGAGCCTTGATCTCACCTGTTGACTGATTAATTGTCAAGCCCTTCAAAACAAGGATGTAACCAATGGCAACACACTTGTCAAACTGGAAATGTTGAGTGATAAGACTTGAAACTGATGTTAAAACAACCAAATGTGATTACATTCTAGTCATGTATATGGTCACCGACTGCTGCTGTTCAAGCTATTGACCCACTGCTAAGTGTTGTAAACAATAAACCAGCACAAACAAATAACAGACTAATTGATCCTGATGCACTTTATGTGAACTCTAAAGTCATTCTTACTTTCAAAGGTCCCCTTCTAGTGAAGGTACTCCACAAAATTGCTGGATAATTGGTTGCACTGTGACTTCTGTTATGAGTGAAGTATGTTAGTGATTACTTCGAGGAGCTGGCCTGGAGGATTGAAAATAGATGTGGAAAAAGCTGCTATGCGGAGAAAGGGGTCACAGTTATTACTGATGAATGTGTGAACCGTGGCACATGAAGTAAAGGAATCTCGTGAGAAAGTAGCAATTATGACATCTCAAAAGATGTTACGACCTATATACAGTAAAAAAAAAAATTATAGGAATTTTGCTTTTAGAGGTTCAAATTGTTCATGGAAATAAATTCAACACAAAATAGAATTCCTGTTTAACATTTATAGTCAACTTAATAAACTATACAAGGGATGCTTACTTCAAATGCATGACAACCTGTCAACTTGTGTACCTAAGTAGGTATGGCAAGTTGCTCATCAGTCCATAGTCAGTCCCACAGTCCCTTAACTACATTATTTTCCTTTCTCACAAGCCATTTGTGCAATGCTAATGCACTAAATGAAGCATTGCAAGTCTAGATTTCCTCAGATTATGGGTCTGTTATCTAATTCACTAATTCACTTCAATCAATGTGTAATTGATTATGACCCCAGCATGTGTAGCCCCTGGTGTTCGTGTTATTAGTTTCTGAATCTCCCTTCTCAACAGGGCTCGTTTTGAATTTTAAAGGAGTTGTTTGTTTCTGTCAAAATGTATATAGTCAGAGATTTATCAGTGTTGTTTAATTCAAGTACCTATGCACTTAAACTTGCCAAAGTCTCTCCAGTACAGCCTTGGAGCAAAGCTACTTTGTACTTCACCAACCAAGCTGAGGCAACATGTCCTGCCAGACAGAAGCATGATTCCCTTGTAGCATGTGAACACCTGCTGAGCTGTGGGCATGCCATGCAACCATCTGTAGTCTTGATACTCAGATGTCTGCACTTGAGATTGAAGGAGAGTCCAAAGTAGGCTAGCCCAGGCTGTCCGGACATGACCTCGGAGAGGTCAACAACATTCCATCAAGACTGATACCACCATTAACAGATATTGGAGGGAAGACCTACCATACAAACGGTGAACAGATCATTAAAACTGAACTCATATCCACCAAACCAGAACAAAAGTCACCAAAACTGCAGGGATATCCTCTAAAACCGAAAGAAATGCTCTGTAATGGAAAACTAATCTTTTGAAATGGAAACAAAATGTACAGATCCGCTACAACAGCACCCAGGAAGATCATAGCATCCAAAAACAGCTGTCATAGCAGCCCGAAATGGCATAAATATTGTTTCAAATCTGTGTTCATACTTCCCAGTATCACAGGTTGCGATACTGCACAGTGTGGTCCCTTGTTCGTTTAAATGCTTAGTGCTATATACCAAATATAATCAGGAAATTTGTTATTGGTACATAAGGAACATATATTTAGTTATTTAAGTTTCATACATTATAATGCTGATGTTGAAAGTGGACATGATATATGAATATTCTTTCCTTATTTACACTGTGCTATCAGACTGCAGTGCAGAAAAGGTCTTATGATGAAGAAATAGGATGCTGTCATGGCTATTGTGTTATGAGGAAATGCTCACATGATGCCATTGTCCTCAACCATCTGTATGCTATAAGACTAAGAGGAACTGACAAAAGGATCACTTCCTGATATACATTCTCTGCAAGAGATACACTTCCATGTAACATCCATCTAAGATAATTATCAATTTCGCCAAAAAAAGTGGCAACATGGCATATGTGTTTTAAAAAAACATTCATTTCTACATAACTGTAAGAAAAGTCCTGTTCAGTTTGTGGGATTTAGTAGTGTTTGTGTCATAGCTGATGGAGAAAACAGCTCCACCATTGACTGAAGGACGCTCAAAGCCTGTGTGTTCCATGAAAACAATCATCCAGGACAGGGTTGCATGACCTCACATATTTTTATCACCCTGCAGTAGCAGTTCGACAACATTAGAACAGTTGTATGAAATCCATAAACATGATAAATGTCAGAGGCAATGAGCATAAGGAAAATACTGGTGGATTTTCCTTTCTCATTGTCACTAAGGTGAAACAGAACTTATCACTGCATGAAAAGCAGTGGAAATAGGAAATTCCCAGGTCATAATCTGTATGTCAAATCACCCTTTCAAGTGAGATCATTTCCTGTTTGTAAAGCATGATTAGACAAGAAATGGATAGATTAACACTGTTTATTGCTAGCTTTGGAGAAAAATATTATGTTGACTGATGTTCACTTTGATAATGTCTTCGCCCTTTCTATCTGGTAACCAGAAATAGGATCCTGTCAATTATGCTAGTCCAAGGCTTTGCTGCACAACAGTTTTACATTTTTCAGTTTATTGTGTTCTTTTTTGAAGATGGCCGGAACATTTACTTTGAAGGTGTTAGATGGGATATCTCTGACAAATATTTTGAGTTCATTTAACATGTTCAGGTCATACATTTGTCTTATGTAAATTCATCATTTTGTGTTGCTAGTTATGAACTTACTAATAGTCATATGTATGAAGTAGCGTAATGATCCTGTTACCCCATGTGAGCATGAAACTTGCTTAGTGACACTGCAGTTAAGTGTCTCTTGTATAGGCAACACTCCTGTGTTTGGGAAGTAAATAGAATATGAGCTGTGTTTGGCTGAACAAGGTGACAATGAGTCATGCCACCGACCGCCCCTGTCAGAAATAAGCAGATATGTTACACCATCCCCACACTTATATGTAGTGGGAAGAAATGAGTTTGAATGGTCAACTATCATTTGTATCATGGTTTTCAATCAACTAAACTCAGAGACTCAGGTACTGGTGGGATTCTATGTTTACTGTTTGGTAATAGTTGAATTAGATCATATTTGTGTCTGAGGTCAATAGTAACATGTTTCGTAGCCAGCCTAGTATAGTGTAATAACATTAGTCAAATAATAAATAGCCTTTAAACATATAACAGAAAAGGATGTTTTGAGGTCTTATACTGAAGGTTTAAGGTGAGACGACTTTGGTTCAAGCTTACACCTGGGTCTGACGTGCATTGTGTACTTGGTGTAGATGTCTAGTTGAAGGTTGTTGTTCAAAATGTCTGCAGTGTTGTTGAGGTGGGTGTGGCCCATCTCTGGTTGTTGTGATAACAACCAGCTCACTTTTCCTGGACCATCTTAATTAGTTGTCATTCAGAATGTCATCATGGCAAACTGCCATGTTTAGGCTAAAGCTAACATATAGATAATGTGTAATGCTTCAATAATTTGTATTCCTGTCAATCTGTCCTGCAAATGTAAACACTGACTATGTCAAGTATGTCAAAACCCAACACTGCCACAAAAGAAAATGATTTTATGTATTCTGAATGAATAAGCAGTCACAATATATTGACTGTCCTTGGTGTGTTTTAGTTGACCTAAATTACTTTTACAGATCTATGATGCTACATGGGAACATTGTGAGATAGTGGTGTTGGTTTTCAAATCAATTTTCTACAGCTGATCAAGAATGGGCAGTCTGTTGCAGGATTTGATATCAGGAGCTTGTTTTAGACAAAGTACAACTTGTAGTGACAAGCTGTACTGTGTGTTTGTGTCTCAGTGGTAGTCAACCACATTCTGACTTATAATTAATGTTTCGAAGTAATAGAAACCTTTAAGATATTGGTGACATTCTCAAACATGGCTATTTTCTTCTGTCACTGGTCAAGCTACAGGAATGTGAAGGTCTAATTTTTGGTAGCCAACCACAAGCAGCTTCATAAATTGGATGAAATATACATTTTATTTTAATTTTTTTTCTAATAATTTTTTTTTACGATACTTATATATAATACTATCAATATGATGTTATTGTAGATCATACATTTGGCATTTTGAAAGTTGGCTGTGTTAAATTACTCCTACTTAATCTCAATTATTTCATTGTCTGTCCTTTCTATTCAAACGACAAGTATATGTTTCAGGTAACTTTGTTATAACGTTTACTTATAATCGGTACTGTACGTTTCTATTTTGTTTTGCTCCTTGCTGTTTCTTGTCCAAATAGCGGGGCATGTTGTTAGAGTACACTATGACTATGAGGGACGGTTGTAACTGGTCAACAAGCCGTCAGCATACAACTCAGTAGGGTTGTGTAGTTTAAATAGCTATACAGCCCTGCCAGCTTATATCAAAACTTTTTATCTTTTCCCAGTGATGCATACTCAAACACATGGTCTTTGCTGTGATACAGTCTTGAGTCCAGTCCAAGCCCTTCGGTAGCAGTACAAACACACCCCCTGATCATGATAGGTTAGAGTTGGCAAACACTGGCTCTAACACAGACATCAACACCAGGCTCAAAGGTCAGGGTTCATACATATTACAGGTCTAAACATGGCCAATTACCCTACATCTGTGACAGGACACCCCCAAAGGTTCACCCTTGATTTCATCCGTCATATAACAGCTGCAGTAATGATGACTTTTAATGATCTCTTACTTCATGCGGACCTGTTCACTTAAGGTTTGCGTTAATATTACATGTGGTTGCCATGGCTTGGCCTTGCAGTGGTTGCCACCAAACATGGCTTGCACTTGTGATCTTCCTAGTGATGGGATAGGGTAGTTCAGGCATGTGTGATTACAGATGTCGATGCTGGGTTAAGTGGTATTTTGACCAGTTTATATAGGTACCAGGATGTTAACGATAGTGATGGAAACATATTAAGTTTGCTTCCTTTCATATGATGCAACATTAAAGCACTTGGCTTGTTACAAACAAGACCCTCATTGTCCTCATACAACTGATGATTCAAGCTATGCATTCACTGTATGTTATCAACTGATATTTAGGAAGAACATATCAGTTTGATGGACAATAATCCTGATTGTTATGGCGTAAAGCTCTGCTGACTCTACTTTTCTCACTAGGAGTAGCAGGTGCCCTGTCAGGATGTCATCTTCACTCTATTCTCTTGTTGTCAAACTCATTCTGAGGCGGAAGAATGCAGTGTTATGAGGGTTTGGAAGAAAATTTAATATGTGGGTT
This sequence comes from Haliotis asinina, assembly GCF_037392515.1. Taxonomy (NCBI): domain Eukaryota; kingdom Metazoa; phylum Mollusca; class Gastropoda; order Lepetellida; family Haliotidae; genus Haliotis; species Haliotis asinina. The sequence continues at coordinate 12,437,737 of NC_090284.1, forward strand.
GTAGGTCAGCTCAGGTAGCCATCATGTTAAGGATCTACCATTGACAAATAAGGATGATATAATAGCAACTATGATCTGCCTGAAATTCAGAATTGTTTCCAGTCTTTTTGAAGAAAATTCACTGTTTCTCACCACTCACCATTAATGTAGGAACCTGCCCTATAGTCCATTTGGCTCAACAGCATTGGAAACTACTTCAAAAACAAGAAACATAAAATGCTCAATGAAACGCTGATCATAATCAAAACAACATAGCAACTCTTTGTGGCTTTTACAGAATTTTTGTCGTAAAAATTAAAAAGTTGTCTAACAAAGTATCATTAAAATATTGACACAGTTCACTGTTTGTTGCGAGGGAGGAGTGCAAAGAAAGGAACAGTCAGATGTGCGAGAAAGGATAGTGACGGCACAGCAGAGGTTAATGAATAAATAACTTTGTCGGCCCTTCTGCACATGCTTCTCGAACACCTGGCTGTGCTTTCCTCTTAATTCCTTTTTAGGTGTGTATTAGCGTGTATAATGAGCGAACTAATGATCTGTTCACACCGTAATTTAATGCAGTCCCTAGCCATTCATATGCTTTATGAGATATATTCTTGCTCTTTGAAGAAACCATTATGTACAAAGTCAAGGCATAATTAGGGTTATCAGATGTTCAGGTTCACTATTCTTTAACCTTTGAGTATCAAATAAAACACTTCAAAGTGTTACGAAGATTCATAGATTTATAGATGTCCAAAATGTTTTGCTCCAGGGTCACATGATCAGATCTAAAGAATGTAATTTTGTCATTTGCAGTCTCCTTGTCAAGGCTCTTTATCCTTAGAGTTTGGCAATATATCAGACCAAATCAGAGGGTTTTTTTCACCAATTGTTTCCGTGATCATGCTACTGATAGTTATGCCCGCACTCTCCAGGTACTGGATGTTTTGACGACTAACAGGATTGGTCAGGCTCGCTGACTTGGTTGACACGTCATCGGTTCCCAATTGTGCAGATCAGTGCTCATGTTGTTGATCACTGGATTGTCTGGTCGGGACTCCTGTTTTGAAATACAAGCGAAACAGTTCCATTGGAGTAAACAGGAAGTGTTATATTTTGTCAAAGGATACAGATGTTTCAGATGTTTGAAAAATATATCAGTTTTTCTGAGTGTTCAGCCAGTAGGTACTTTCCAAGTATTTCCATACCACAGAGTACTTTCAGAGTCTTTCATGTAGTTAAGCCCTTGTTGATATGTTCGAAGTGTTCCTGTTTGTGTCACTTGAAAAAAACCATTATGTATTGATGAAAACTTTAAACAAGACCTTGCCACTATCACAGGACCTTGAAACTCACAGAAAGACTACAGCGTACGCTTAAAAATATTCCTATGCAGGAATGAATCAGATTATCACGCTCAGAATTGGTTGGTAACCAGTGAAACCACAGCCCTGTTAATAAAATGAACCTCTGAACCTCTTATTGAAAGTTATGATCACCAATAACTGGAGTGGATAGAAATAGCTTCTCCACTGCCATCTTGTTGATTAGATGGGAGAAGATAAAGTTGGAGCCATGGCTGTAACTGCTTGAAACTCAAGTAATGAGAAGGGGAGCTCCTGGTAGTTGTGGTGGTTTTGTAGTATGGTAGTGTTGTGGCCCATGTGCATTCAGTAGGAGGGCACCTGCTGCTATAGACACTGGTTTCTGGGTCGTGGGTAGTCACTGTTAGTTGTGGTTGTGCATGTACGTGCAGATGGAAGAACCTGATGTAGGGCAGCACCTGCTGGCAATAGTCAGAGCATTGAACTGTTTAGGTTGGAAGGGTTGTGCTTTAAGTGTCAGGCTACTTAGACTGGAGAGTCTTAAGATACCACTTGACATTTGAAAGCCTAACATAATACTGGGTTATAGGGCTGAACATGTGTTGTGGATACATCATGGCTACTTATCATTTCCTATAAGCAAATCCCAGTGCAGAAAACATGCATGATATAGTTTTAAACAATTTAACATTAATATGCAAGATACCTGTTAGAAACTCTAACTGGTTATTTCCCATTTATGCATACACATATATATATTTGAAGGAGTTTACTTCATAAGCATTTCCTTCATATATTGCAATATATTGGGACCTTGAGTGTCCAACAGTGAATGACACTAATTGTGCGTGTCAATCCTATTTTCTGAATTGTCATGGATACTACTTTTTTCTTTATACAAATGATAGTATTACAGTATGCTGTATGGTCATTGGTCATTTTGATTTAAGCCATAAAGATAATCACAAAAATGTCATGTGTGTACTAGTCAGTATACCGGTTCTCAGTAAAAAATATTGCAGTATGTATCATTTGGAAAGCTTTTTAAATATACCAGTAATACCATGCAGCCCTAAGACATACACTTTTGGATGTAAATATTTGTTTACATTCAAAATTGCTTTGCCTATATAAACAAAGTGAATGCAATTTGAGATTTGGTGTACATCAACATATGTCATATTTGGGATTTCACTTTCTTAGTAAAGTACAAATTCTAGTACTTTTTTCGGTTGAGTCCCATCCGGGATTCGAACCCGCACCCTCAGAGTCAGGCACCTGATCACCAGCACACAAAGTCAGCCGTCTAGCCCGCTCAGCCACCGCGACTTCCACTCGTGGGACTCAACCGAAAAAAGTACTAGAATTTGTACTTTACTAAGAAAGTGAAATCCCAAATATGACATATGTTGCATTTGACCACTTTCTAAATGGCTTGGTGTACATCGTTTTATATGGACAACATTCATGAGATGGTAGCAACAGCTGACCATACCACTGATGTCATAGGCACACCTGTCACATCAATGTTCCCACTGTGACTGTTTACAAAATGTGATGTTATTGATCACTGAAGAAATACAGCCTCTGAACAGTCTAACTAGAGGAAAATCTACTGAAAAGGTAAAAGGAACAAGGCATGGTGTAGTTAAGTTTTAAGTATTCTGCAAGACGAGCCCCCTTACATGAGTGATTGTTGAATTCATTCGCATTTACAAATATTTTGCATTGCAGTGTTTCTTGTGTTCCTGTGACTTAATTGTTCCAGAATGGGTTTGGTGTAGCTCTTATTTCTAGGGTAAAGAAACATTAGGTAGATTGTCACTGCTTCTTTAGTGTGAGGGTTTCTTGTTGGTGATAAGTATTGTGTTTATTTGTGAAACTCGGCTACTGTTGAGATATTTGGACATGGGCCAATGAAACAGTGGATCTTGGCATCATTTCAGGAATTTTTTACACCAGTGTAAATTTAGCTTCACCTGAATTCTGTGTCACACTTTGTATACATTCCTGGCCCAATTTGATCATTGGTAGTGATGCAGAGGAATCTGTCTGAGGGGGAGGATATAGCAAGTGTAATGAATTCTTTTATTTGTCTGTGTATGTCAAGCCTATAGCAACAATATGTAGGTAGATGTGGCACAAATATTGCATGAATGAGCTTGTCAAAAATAAGTATGAAATTTATGTTTCAGCAATGTACAATATTTACTCACAAATGAGATAGGATGCAGTGAATTGTTCAAATTATGTGTATACCAGGCCTATGACAACATTTTTTATCTGTAGGTATCTATATGTAACAAAACTGAGTTAGAGGATGTTTGTACAGTGAGACTGGTTTATGTTAACATGTTTTCAATAGATTCCTTTATGTTACTGCTTGCTTTGTATACATCTCATGAATAAGTCAAGTACAGGAATGAGCCAGAAACATAGAATTTGGTTGCTTAGTGCTCATGTGTAGTATATGCCATGAATATATTTTCATTGAAATGAGCTGTTTTAGAATGCTTGTTTGGCCAGAGGGTGCTTGCAGAAATCAGCTGTCCATTAGGTGTCCCCAAACCTATAGAGCTAAGTAAGACTCACTCATTCACTCACTTGCGTGATCTAAATCTGAGTATGAATGAGATCAACCAGCAGTCAACAGTCATGTTAAAACAAAAGATGAGGGTGTTACATCTGAATTAGACATGGTATATACCCAGTAGATGTCAACATTATTGCTGGTATTTATTTGACAGGAGAGAAGTCAACTGATTTAGGTTCCTTGAATTGACCATGATGACTAGTGTGTTGAATCTGTTGTTTCATCACAACATTGCTGTTGTGCCCTTAAACATTTATGTCCAAGTCCAAACATCAACAACAAACAGGGTTTTTTCTTAAAGATTGTGTGAAGTAGCTGATATATTGACAAACAGACATATGTTAAATGATTCTGACGAACTGAGCATACAACTCAATGAGAATTAGATTCTGTACTCTTGAGAATATATCTGGTGAGTCAGAGAGTTGAGGGTCCGCATTTATTCAGGAGCGAACCTTGTAGCACCAATGGGCATGTTTAGTTCCTTGAAAATGGTCATGGAATAGCTCTGATGTTTGGATTTGGTTGATCTGACACTGTACAGCATTGCTAATGTTATCTCTCTGGTCTGGTCCAGACTTGTGGAAGACTTAGATACCCAGTTTTCTTTTTGAAGCATGTTATCTTTCATATTAGTTATCTCTTTGTCAGCAGAATGTACATCTTAGCCATGTTAACAAGTACATGCATAGACATGTATGCTACTATGACGAGCATAGTTTGAATCCTATATTTTTTTTCTGCACTAAGAAAGTGGAGTGTCATTTCACCAGAACATTGTTGATCACACATTGAATTTTCATGTAACTCTAACATATAGATTATAGACACACATCTCAACATAATTTTCTGTATGTTTTGTAACAGGCTGTGCTCACATTTTAATGGCCTGTTATGTACCACCCATGTGAGTTCAACATGAGTTAGTGAGGGGATCCTTGCGTCTCAAGAGCCAGGTTTGGGGGATCAGTCCCTTTGATTCCCCAGCTTGTAGTGTGTACCTAGGTACACATCAGTGGCCTCCAGTGACCCTCCCCATATTGTCAAGGCAAACTGGTAGTCCCCCTGTTGTTTGAGGAGAGTTTTGTCCAAGCAGGGTTATGTGGTGACGACAAGCAGGGACAAGAATAGCTTGGTTATGTGCTAAATATGACCACCACAGCTGTCTATATACAGACAGGGAAGGAAGGGAGTTTGTCAGCCTTCATGCTGGCCTGCTAATTGATTAATTACATGATTAAATAAATGTATGGAGGAGTATGATACAGGTGGTGTGTATTTATGTGTTTCCTGAATGTGTCACTCTGGTTAGGGGAAACAGGATATCGGTCATATGGCTGCACATGCAGCAATCCTTGGTGGATGCCAGACCAGACTTACTGCTGGCTCTTCCTGCTGGCAGTTTGGAACACACTCACTTGCCCAATGGAGGGACCACATGTATCATGGTTGATTCAATCAAGACAACACAGCAGAAGACTACAATATAAAACATCCCGAAATCCAGGATAATGTTCATTGTAGAGCCACTGTCAAGAAGCCAAAGTCCAGTGACATTCTGTTTGGTCTTGTAATCTTAGCAGTTGATAGAACATATAGTAAAACTCTTATGAGAATGTTGCTAAGAGTAGCTATATCCCCCCACGGTAGGTAACTTGTCACCCCAAATCTCAACTTGAAAACTTGTCCAAAAAATCTTGCTAAGCCAAGTGTCATTTCTGTGGGTTTTTTTGTAACAAAAGGACTGATTGGTCAGTTAGTTTTGGAAAGCCAATAACAAGAAGGAATATAAGGTTTGACGTGTGCCAGTTTGTATCTGAGAAACCTGTGATGAAATGTTGACTATGAAGCAATAAAATTCTCCAAAGTGTGTAGTTAATTAACTGCTTGCGGTACCTACTTGACATTATTTTATTTTGTAATAGCCCATTACTCTATCTGCAAATATGAAGCAAAAAGTATACAATAAGTGCACATGTTGTAGACGAAAAAAAATCATAAAAAATACCACTCTCCCAATCTGGAAGTGAGAAATGCCATCATCATCCAGGCATTTTCTCTCATCCTGATTCCAGGGCCTCTCTATGTTCATGAGAGGCAGGGAAACCAGGATGATTTTCTCTGTACAGTCAACAGTGATTTCTGAGTAAACATGTCAACAAGCTTATGATTTTACACCAAAATGCTGAGTGACAGCTGATCTTATGAATGGAATAACATTAAGTATGACACTCTTAGCCCTGTCATCTTCTTATAAAGTAAGGATAATGTCTGCGGAATTGTTCTCCTGTTTCATCAGTGATATTTTGCATTGCATTTGCAGGCATGAGAAAACGGTCACTGAATTAATTATAATGTTAATGCTTTGTATGAAACAAATTTAGCACAAAGTGGGGGATATAGTATTAGGTTCCGTCTGTACATATGTACCCTTGACTACATTCTTATATTTGGTATCTAGGTTCATCATAGTTAGAGAAAGGTCTCAGTCAGGTTTGTTGGCCTGGTAATTTTGCTATTTCTTTATGTATGTGTGGGTTTTTTTTATTTATAACATATTAGAGTTTATGCAGTACGGCTATTGATTTATTTTGACTCCTTTTGTTTGAAGACCAATAATAAACGGATATGTTTGAATTCAGCTTGCTATTGAATTAAATACATAAAGTGATTCATTTTCATATGAATTCACACCAGACCTGCCTAACATTCCTCTGTATCCTTATATATTCCAAAATTAACATGAAACTCTCTAAAAATATATACTTTTCCTTATTTTCACTGACATTCGTAAATTGGCCAACTGAAGACATCAAGTTGGTGTAGGTATTTTTTTTGTTTCTGACTCATTTTTTGGCAGTATTTCTTCTTTTTTATGCAGTCCCATCATATTGGAAAGTATATTCAGCATGGACATGTTTTTGTTTTTCCTTTCATTTTTTAACAATGGTGGACCAAGAATTGATCAATGAAACAGTGGGTAATTTTTTTCGATTAGATGTCTTTTAGGTTCGGTTACACAATTATGGTGACTTCCATGATGAAACAATTTTCATATTTGCAGACATTGGAGAATTTATCCTGAAATTTTGGTGAAAAAATAACAATTTTTCAAAAATGAGTGCACATACCTACTAATGATCGGACTGGTAGATTCAAAGGGTTTTGCACAGATATGTGTGTATGTGTAATGTAAATTAAATTGTAATACAAAGGTGTTTGTGGTGATACCCCAATCACAGACAGTATCATCTGTTATGGAGAATTGTTGGTAGCCTTGTGGTTACAGCATTTATCATGCTGAAGAGTTTTTGCATGTCAGGTATACACTAGTCATACGTGTGCATATTGAAAGATCTGATTTTCAAAACACTTGAATTTTAAATTCATCAATTTGATGTACACTTCTGTGGTAGGGCCACATAAAATGAATGTGTGTACACAGCATCGTATTGTCCATAATATGACATTGTCCCCATTATTGACTATCAATATATACACTTCAAAGTTTTCTCTCACTGCTTTGTGTTATGCTGTTTATGGAAAATGTAGTTGTGTTTTAAGATTATGAAATAACACTTGTGTGAAAAGATTCTTATAGAGAAATGTTTGTTAAGTATCGATTGCACAAACAGTTTGCTTGCGGTGACACAATTATGTCTCGTTGCACAGTGCCTAACAGGCTAACAGAGAGACCACGATGCATCAGTGTGGTCCTTATTGTGCATCTTGTAGTCACAGGAACATACACGTATTGATCCTGCATAACCCAGGGGGATCTCTTCATTCCAATCATTGCAACAGCTGTCCTCTTGAACATTTGTCAAGGTATTGGCAAATCTGGTTGGAATACAAGATCCAACACGGACAGATACTGTATAATGTATAAACTCAGTATGTCAGAATTATATCATATATTTTGATTGTGGATTGTAAATCTTTATCCTCTCAAGTATTTATGTATATACTCGACCTGTTGAGCGGGTGAATATGAATTTATGCTACTTTTAGCTTTATTCCAACAATGTCTTGGTCTTCTCACATTGTACACATGAAAGAATTTAATCCAGCATGATGAGTGAATGTTTTAACAACTAATCTACCCCTGCTGTCCATGCCGAAGACACACATGTTACACAAGTAGCCTATTATGTAGGCTCTGATGATGTATTGTGGTGGCCACAACACTGTCTCTACACATGAGTCAGACTGACACACTTCTCTTATCCACCATTCAATGTAAGCCAACTCTACCATGTGTAGAAAACCTGACTGTAATTTCTCTGAGAGCCAGATGTGTTTCAGGGGAATCATGTGCAATAATGTGTATGCTCTGCATTCAGCAAATATTGTGTCACAATGGTATACATAGATCATATTGCTGCACTGCTTTGTGGAGATGGCTGTCTGCAGGGAGCCAAACATAACCCTGCCTCTCTGAGACTGCACATGAAGTATAGTCTAGAAGGCATATTGTACATATGCTGCTCAGATTGGCTGTGTATATTTACTGTTATATCGTGCCAGTGGTACAAGGTTATATCGCCTCTGTAGAGAGGTCAATATATGTTACATGACACTGAATTCTGAGTGAAAATGCAAAGGCAGTGAACAGTTTTGCTGTGGGGTAGTCTTCATTCAGCATATTTAAGCGCTGTTATATTGTCTTTGAACAATGATAAGATTATTAGAATAGTAAAAGTGCATGTATTTTTGGTAATCATAGTAATGGGCATTGTGCTGCATTCAGTATTAAATGTGGTTGCCAGGCACACACTATCAGGTGTATTTTTATGGTGGAACAGCTCAGGTGTTAAGTCATTTGCTTTGGTTCCCAACACAAGTTAATACTTTGAGTTCTATCTCAGGTGGGCCTGTTTTAATAATGTGGTTAGCTGTACTCCCTTACTATCTTGGAGTAAAAAAAAAAAAGAACTGCAACCTTCATCATAATCATGAATATAATGAATAAAGAAAATATATGAAAATACAGATGAAGCCAGTTGTCCCAACTACAAAGAAATAGTATGATATACAGGGAGTTCGCTCATTTGACCGGACCCTTTAACTGTGTGACATCACCATCTACCAACAGGAAGTAAATGTATTGTGCCTGCTATGGAAATGACGCATATTCAATCATTGTAATGTTCAGGAATAAAAACTGAAGCTTTTATCATATCTACGTACATCTAAGTGAATAAATTTTAGTCATATCCCTGGATTTCCATGGTTCTTTCACAATAGATTTTTATGAAACATATATTATATTTGGGATTATAGAGTTGAGTCCCTTCCAGGATTCAAACCCACACCCTCAGAGTGGCTCCCACAGATGAAAGCAATGATTGCACAATGCCATTTAGAAAGTGGTCAGATGTGTAATCCAAAATATAACATATGTTACATTTGACCACTCTCTAAATGGCATTGTGTAATCATAGATTTTTATGTTGGCCTCATAAAGGATTCAATCATAAAAGATTGAACTCTTCCTCTGATCATGACTGTGTTGTAGTAGAGATATACCATATATTACAGTGTATAACCTGACCACATAGATAAGACGACCCCCTAACTTGACCCTGAAAATCAGTGTCAAGATGGTACATTTCGTACGAAAAAAAAACTGATGTAAAACGTAAGTTTGTTTGGTGAGAATAGTATCTAATAAAGATTATACCGACCATCATTGTAGTGGCTGTAGTCATAAACTTTCAGGCAGGTGTACCACTAACCTGCAAGATTGTCCTGACAGGGGAGTGACGACATGAAAACCACTTTCTTGAAATTTATCTCATAGATAAACCAACCCTCTTCTACAGACTGCTTGTTTGGTCTTCAGAATTTGGCTTATGCACGGTAATATATGGCACATGGTAAGGATAATAAGAGTTTGCTGACATGGGTGTGTGAGTTTGGAACAATCAGGGATAAGTCACATGTGAGTTTAAGACAAAGGGGCTTGACGGCTTTTAACTTTGTAAAAACAAAAGGAGACATATGATTACACGATGCCATTTAGAAAGTGGTCAAATGCAACATATGTCATATTTGGGATTTCACTTAGTAAAGTACAAATTCTAGTACTTTTTTCGGTTGAGTCCCATCCGGGATTCGAACCCGCACCCTCAGAGTCAGGCACCTAATCGCCAGCACACAAAGTCAGCCGCCTAGCCCGCTCAGCCACCGCGACTTCCACGTTGTGTTGAAAAGGAGACATAGTGGGGAAAAACCCCAGAATGTTCAATTTTTGCACATCACAATGTTTTTCAAATTTAAGTTTTTTATGGACCTTAGATGATCCACAATGCTTTAGACTTTCAAAATGTTGTTGTTTACCAGGTAATATCTTCTGCATAATCCAGTTGTGCTTACAGTCACCTGTTTTGTAATGGTCTATCCCAGTATGTAGGAAGTTTTTCTGAGTGCAGATGTATATCTACAGGAGTATTACATCAAAGAAGTGACCGTATGAGCAATCTAGGGAGTGACCATGTTCTGTCTAGCCCAGGAAGTGTTTGATGTTTTATACTGGTGACCACAGCCATTTCCTTGTTTGTAGGTACATGTGTATTTGAACTGTTCTCAGTACATTTAACATCATGTACTGATCAGTGTGACAAGGAAAATCGTTTCACCTGAAATTTACTGGAGCTTCAACCAGAAGTCCTTTACTTGTACTCTTACATTTTTAAATGATCTGAGAAAAGAGTGATTATTCCAACGATTAAGCAGTCACAGGATTATATGCTGCATGAGTCTCATCCTGTCTGAACATGTGATCATCTCACTCACTCACTCACTCACTCACTCTCACTCACTCACTCACTCACTCACTCACTCACTCACTCACTCACTCACTGTAAAGCAATATCAAAGCTGTATCACAAACCTCTGTTATGAGAGGACAAACTGTTTATATTGGCAAAGTAATCATGTTACTGCCAAAAATCTTAACTGGTCCACTAGCATGAACTTGTCACTTTCCAGTGGAATCCTAGTAACCTGGCTTCTGTACCGAGAGAAATGTTGCTAAGTAAAGACCTTAGTTTTGGATTAGTGGCTGGATTCACAGACTGACTGGTTTTTGATTATGTTGATAGTCTCATACATTCACTGCGCTATGGTTTGGCATGAAATGCATGTGGACCCTTTTTTTTTTTTGTAAATAACCCTTCATCCAATGATCCAATCGATCTCAAACTTTCCACTTGGATGTTTTGTCAGACAACTTAATCACATTGTAAATCACTGATATTATGCATTTGTATGAAAGAATCTGTCTATGTAAATGTCAACAAAATTAACAACAGAATGCAGATTGGATCATTGGATGAAGAGATATTTATGAAAAATACGAGTCCACATGCATTTCATGCCAAACTTTAGTAAATGTTTACATTATCAACCAGAAGTTGTTTTATGTCTATATTACAAGTGCAAAGTCTTTCAATGCCACATTTGGCCAGGTTATGGAAGAAGAATTGTTGGCTATTATATGAGTTTTGTGGCTGTAAGCATTGTGATGCAGGAAGTAATTGTAATACACAATGCTGCCCTGTTGTTGTGGCCGGAAGTTGTTGTAGTGTGGACTCGTGCTATCCTATACATTGCTATCAAATGCTGTGCTATAACCATGACAACTACATGTGTTATACAGCAGAAGCATGTTACACTTCACCAGCCTCTGAATCAGGATATTTTACATTGTTCCAAATCGTTGTAGAGTCATGAAGTTTGCCCTTATATTTGAATTTAGAGAACTCTGAAACATTGATTTAAGTTTACTTTCATTGTTAATGAAGAAGTGCTGTTTTGTACTCCTCTGAAAAATAGTCGCAGGAGACAACTTTTTTTCTGTCAATGCAATTGTGTGGTGATCATGGCAATCAATGGTTAAAGTCAGAAAATGTACTATATTTTGGTCATACTTACTTTTACCAGTTGTAAGCTGGCATGTCAAAATGGCTCTACAAACTGGCTTTATGGTTGTAGATGCTAACTTGAGGATAGGTCTGCTGCTGGCATTAATTAAACACTCTACCTTTAACACTCTGCTAGTCACCCTTGTATTATCGGTCAGGAATGAATGAAGAGGCTTGGCAATAGACTGGTTCAGGGTTATTTTTGTTTGCCACAATATCTCAGTCGGCATACCATGTACACATCAGTCATTGTGGGTCACAGTGACCCAGTGAATGGATGCGTTTAATGCATGTCACAGACACTAGCTATGGAATCTGTTTTGTATGTTTTAATTTAACCTGTTTATGATTAAGGAGGAGAAAACAACCCTGGGTAATATATTCACGGATGTCATAGTTAAGCAGGAAATAAGCATGTCACCTTCATGTTTATCTTGTAACTGAAACTATTCCGAAACTGCTTCTATCGTGACAGTTGTGTCAGCATGTAATGTCAGTGATAGAATGGACAATTTGGTAGATGTATGACTCATTATGGTTGCCAGTGTCAGTTCTTTGTTATTGTCTCTAGTGTCATTGTCCTGGTCATACATTAGGCTGACATGTAACAATGTTGCAGACTGTTGCAAATTAACTGGCAGTACTTGATCATATTTTGTAATATTGCATTTTTGGGTGGTGCAATGAAGTTATCTGAATACATTATATAGGGGAAATATTTCTTTTGAACACATGCAATTTTACCACAGTGTGTCTGAACATTGTTGAAACTCTTCTTTCTTGTCACATTGTACTCATGAGGTTATTCAATCAATGATGTCATAGCCTCCATATTGACTTCTCAAGGCATTTTCCCTATGCCCCTATGTTTCACATACACCACTTGTTTCCACTGGTTATGATTTTGACATGTATTGTGCGTATATGTGTATATAGTACTGATGAGATGTTGATGGACATGATGAGATTTTTTTTCATCTTTATTTCAGACTAATAGAGGTATCTATACCGTTAACATTCTGCTATATGCAGTGGTGGATCCTGTCAGTTGGTGGTCTGTGTTCATGTAGAATATTCATGTTTTGATACGAGTGAACCATTATCTTGATCAGTTTTAATGGGACTAGCTCCAGATTTCATGCTATTCTTGTAGGGGTGCAGGTGATTGCATTATGTCAGTTTCCCACAGGTGTGTGCAGTTACATCTTGTATTTGTAGCGGGATCCACTGATGCATCATACCTGTAGATATGGGATTCACCATAGTTGCTGATCATTTGCATCATTTTAGGTCTCCAGACTTCATAATTGGTCTGAAATAGTGTTCAAAGCAACTTAACTCACTTAATCACTACTTATCTTATGTTGCCTACTGATATGATAATAAAGGCACACTGTCGTGGCCAGCAGTGGTAACACAAGAACTAGATGTGAGCCTTTGACCTAGCCATAGTGATGGAGGGATAGTGACTGTAGTCTAAACTTGAGGTTCTTATTTTCAGAGTTGAGAAGTCAGAGGTTTTATCCGAGGAATTCCAGAGTGTGGAGAAGAGAGTTGAAAATGTCAAGACTGTCTCAGCCACCATCAGCAAAAAGCTGTCTGCCACCCTCAAAGCCCAGCAAGGAGATGTGGAGAAGAGACTGGTAGGTCAACAGCTATGCTCTATATTATCAACACTATGTCAGCAGGGAGCTCTGTGTTCTCAGTACCTGTCTGCACAATGATAACTAATAGGCAAAACAGTTGTAGTTACATGGGGAAGATTGCTGCAGACACTGGATGGAGACTTGTACTATCCTTGTATGTACTTGTCATGTATCAGTGTTTAATGTCAAAGAATCTTTGTCATTACCTTGATGTAAACACAACTTGTTGAGCAAGAAAGATTTGGGTGTCCCTTGATTAAAATATGGTTTCAGGTACCTGAGGCTCTCGTTGATATCTGACATTTTATATGCACAACAACATGCATACATTCCATGGTGTTTAATTGGCATGGTTCATTTTCTTCATTGTTTCCAAAAATGTCTTGAAAATATTTTAAGATTTTTAAGGGTGTGGGATAATGTCCAATCAAAGACTGAAAGTTGATAGAAAGTGAAAATGTTAGTAAGATGCATCTTCAGTTGTGGCTGGTGAAAAGGGCATTGGTTAGTGAGTACCAGCTGAGCATGGTTTATCCAGAGGACATACTATTGACCTTTGATGTTTGTGCTGTACTCAATGCAGGCTGTATTATACCTGTGTTTACAGTGTTTAACATCTCAAATGCTGTAGTGTAATGACAGATTAGCAAAAGTACAACTTAATTCTGGTGTATGCACCTTTATTTGATGTTTAGGTTTCATTTTCTTTTCTTTTTTCAGAAAAAGTTACCAGAAACATCCTTAGGGTACAGTTTGATAGAGGCAGCTGGTATTCTGGGTACAGAGACTCTTCTGGGGTGAGTTTCCCACGCTGGTAAAGAATGTCTGCAGATACTAACACTGAAATGAGGAAGAGTTTGTTACAGATATGAAGTAATATTTCAGATGCATTTAAAAGGAATGAATTCGTATACATAGGACTTTGTTTACTAAAAATTCAAATAATGAATCTGCCGCTAGCACATTATTCATTCTTCAAAAAATATATAACGAACCTGCTGTTAACTTCTGGTTGCCCAATCTATATTAGATGTAGTGCTGTTTTTAGCTATATTCCAGCAAAATCTCTGCGGTTGATACAAGAAATAAGCTTCACACATTGTCCCCTTGTGGTGAATCGAACTGTATCATCCTGACTAACATGCGCATGCGTAAACTTTCACTTACTCACTCACTCAATGACTCACTCACTCACTCACTCACTCACTCTCACTCAATATGTCATTGTAGAATAGTGGTAATATTTAATGGCGTTAAGTCAACTCTATCTAACACAGTACATTATCTCCTATACTAAATTGATATATGGATTGAAGTAAATACGGCTTGAAGGACGTAGAAGCCTTACAGTTAGACAACATCCGTTCTACAGGCTAGTGGATGCCTCTTTGAATGTGAACATTGTCAGAGCTGATTGAAGTAAATATGTTGTGATCAGACTTTGGAGGCTTAGTGTTCGACAACTTCCTATCTAGAAGCTTGCTGAGGTATTTTTGAATGTGGAATCTCAGTCAACATTCCAGACTAAAACAGTGCCATCTGGAGTAAATATGAATGCAAATATGAACATAAATGTTCTCAAATAAAGTGATCTTGGCAGGACAAGATCATGTTTGAGAGAATTCTAACAGAGTTTTGTAGTGTATTTTTGTAACATAAATAAATACGTGTATTTGTTTCTAGTGGTGTACAGCATTGTATTGAGACTCATTATATAATACATTGATTAGCACCTCCAGTATCATAGTATATCGGATTCTTTACATTGCAAGTTACATTGATGTTAAAACATGAATAATCACATGAACTGTTCAAGAACTAATTTATGGAGATTCTCTACTAATTTCTCTTTTGCTGATGATGAGAGATATTTGTTGTGCTTTCAGCCTGGTCTGTCAAATCTGCGGTGAGTGCCAGAGCAAGCTAGCACGGGAACAACTGCAGTATGAGATCAACGTGGAGAGGGAGGTGCTTACACCCCTACAGTGTGTACAGGAGGTGAGTCCGCCTTCTTGTGGTTCACCACTTAATCAGACCCATGAAGATTCAGGGTTAAAATTGGTCTTGAGTTACCCATGCTTGTCGTAAAAGACGACTAATGGGATCAGGTGGTCAAACTCACTGACTTGCTGACCATGTCATTGTATCCTAATTGTGTATATTGATTCTCATGATTTTGATCACTGGATTATATGATCCAGACTTGATTGTTTACAGACCAGTGCCATGTAGCTGGAATATTGCTGAGTGCAGCATTAAAGAACAAACCAACCAAATCATCAAGGGATGATGTGTGACATGATTTGTGTCATTATTTCATACATCAGTACCGTATAGACATGGTTGACAAAGTAGCCGTGGTCAGATGACACAGTAACATACCAGTATCTGTGAGGCATCAGAATTGTACATTTATATTGTCTCAGCTGTACATACTTTCAGGGGGTCAAAAATCCAATTGCTCGATACCCGGGGCAAGTCAGTTTTCATTTCGGGCAATCAAATAATGGTATCTTACTTGTCCATGGACTAGTAGATAGTTACATTTCCATTTATGGTTTCAAACTGCAAATAATCTTGGATTTTGTTTCATATCTGCTCATAATGTAACTATTACATTTCGCAATAATAATAATTTAGAGCCATTATTCTTTGAAATTTATCACTCTTCGATAAATAGTCCAGTAAACATTAACATCAATCATTATGTCATAAAATCAGGGCAAGTGGAAAATTTGTCAGGACACATTACTTTCCTGAAGTCAAGTGGCTTTTTAGTTTTTCCTCCAGAGCGTTTTAGAAGGGCGCTGCGCCCTGCCCTTTTCTCCTGGTGCCCTGCCCTTTTTTACTGCGCCCTGCCCGATACTTGCTAGTTTTGAGCACAGGAACAGACTGAAAGTCAGCAACTGTAACAAGCATCTTATGATCAGCCTAAACACTGACAGCCACAATGACATAGACTTGGAAATTGTTGTGAAAGTCTTCCTGAGAAATAAAGCAAAGGAGACTGTAGGTTAATAATAGATGAGGCTCAATCTGATCATTTTGTTTTGGTTTTTATTGTGGTTTGTGCCCTTTTCAAACTAGGGTGCCCTTTTCTGTAGAAACTCCACCCTGCCCTTTTTGTGGTCTGGAGGAAACACACTACTTTTAAAAGAAAAAAATTGAACCCCTGCACCATTTGGTCATCTACCAACGGATTCATGGGTTCTTTTAAGTGCACAGGGTTGTGTACCATACACTAGATTACACATATTGGTTTGTTTCTAGTATATTTGTTGGTCTTGTTGATATCTTCCAGTGAGGAACAGTATTTGATGCTTAGTGTGAATCTTGAGATATAGCCTAATGGTTATTATGGTATACAGCTCTGCTAAGTGTATTGCAGTATCTAAGACAACTCACACCTTCGAGTCACTTGCCCTGTTCCAAGTGGCTTTTCAAAATATTTTTTACCCCCGATGTTAAAGTGAGCAGTTCTATACCGCCTGAACAATTATACAGCTTTCTATCTACCTATCTACCTATCTACTTATTGCCTACGAGGGTAAACATATCGGGGTTCATACTCTTCATGCGATGCCCTAGGGCATTATATCCTTTGTCATGGTCACCTGATGTCATGTACAATGCTATGATGTCACATTTCTTCTATGACATTGTGTTCTAGATGTGGGGGATTCGAGTAGCCAGCCTATGTTCAAATGCAAATTTGGGTCAAGTGCCTCATGTGGTAAAGATAGTATGGCATGGGCACTCGTGTAATATCCTCTATCTATGGCTGAGGACATCAGAAATTGGCTTCAAACATTGCACCCACTTTGGGAATTAAACCTTGGTCATCAGCATGATTACCTGTAGTTCCAGGTATCCTATCATGTAATATGACCTATGTGTAATTGTGATTAATTACTATTGTACAGCCTTGGTTTACTTCATTCTTTCAAATAGAGTGTTTTAATAAATTCTACCATACAGCATGTTTAAGAACATTTCATTTCACATTGCTTGTGACAGTTTGCGGGACTATTTGTTGTATATGCCAGATGAGAAGCTTGGGGCTGCTGAGAGAGCTTTTCTAGGCACATTATAGGCACAATTAACATAAGACTTCACATTACAACTTTAAATGCTATGACTCTATTGTTATTGTTATTGTTGTTGTTTACCTGTTGTCTTGGAAACTCTGACAACAATGTATGTTTGTGTTAGGATTGAGTGCATGCCAAGAGCTTTTTGTCCTTCAGCTTTGAGCTTGCATAAGACCCAAGCATATAGAAGTTGTAACACCACACAAGTGCCTTTATTTGGCCATCTTTTCACCAACCGTTGTTCCTACTCACAATCAACAACCCCAATTCAGGCCATGTCAAGAAATATTTCTTCACAAGTTCCTGACACAAAAGTTTGTTTTCTAAAATTTCAAAATATGGTGATGAAGTGGAGGTTGGGTTTGTGTTAACGATGGGACTGTTTAGAAATGATAGTAAACATTGGTTGTTGAGAAAGTAGTTTTACTATAGTACCCACTCTTCTAAACCTTAGGAACCGAGGAGATTTTTATCACAAGCCCTTGTGTTTGTTGATACTGTTGACTGTATATGTGATTATTTATTCAACATTGTAGCGGTGACGACAAATCTCATTTTTGTGATGGTATTAACAACACTTGTTTGATCGAGGCAAGTAAAATTTAGGAATAATTCTCTAGAAATTACATCTCAATTGAAGTACCTTTGATCCACGATTTGTTGAATTATAAACACAATACTGATTTGTCACATCAGTGTGGGGTCATCAATACAGATTCGAAAATGTGTGTGTATGAGATCATAATGCTGATTTAAAAGTTTGGGCCTTCACTGTGTCTCCTTGTTTCTGTGACAACAAATGCTGGGAACCAGATTCAAACTGGCACAGAGCATTGTAAATTTACATGTGTCTTAGAAGGGTGTATGAGTAGTTTCAATATCTAAATCCAAAAATTGTGAAAACTAGAGTCAGTATTTGGTAAAACTTTTTGTTAGAAAGCTTTGTTGACATGATGTAGTCAATATATCGTGGGTACCCAATATGAAATTACAGTTAGACAGGGCGCACTTTGCACAGTAAAATGTATATGTACTGCATTTACAACTGTGTGTGTGGTGAACTTGTTTTCAAAGGAAAACATGAATTGAGGGTAGATATGTGATAAATGTGATGTTAAATGTTATAGATTCTGCAGATCTCTAGATGAAAAAGAATATGGCTGTAAGGCCTTTCGTTACTCAAGTGTGCAACAGCTTGTTGTATACTACATGTGTACCATGATACAGTAGTGTTACGGTGTATCCACATGCTATGATTCTGCTACAGGCGGACATCCCTGCCATCAACAAGGTGCGAAAGCAGCTGACGAAGTCCACACTGGATATGGACTCTGCCAAAAACAGGTACCAATATTTGACTTTCAACACTCAGATCAGGATTCAGGAAATGGTTAGATCTGTGCACTGATCAAGTAGAGACATTGTTCAGATCAAGGTCTTGGTGACATTTTAAGTTTTCTTGATTGAAGTAAATAGTATCTGTGAAAAGATAAGGCCAGATAAATATATCAGATGGAAGCACAACAAAAACATGTGCATGTCAGGCATATTAGTTCAAGATGATTGATAATGTTTGCTTGGGGACCGTACTGTAACCATAGTCACAATCTTAGGGTACACAACCACAATAAGGAAATATCTGCTTCAGTTAAGGCTTCAACTAATCTTTAAATTTACCATTTTGAAAACATATTAAACTAGCAAATGTGTGCTAGTCCATAGATTAAACCAGATTAGATAGAATTGATCTAAGGGAATTGTCCATACTGAATGTTGACAAGGCATAATTCAAGACACATCATGTACATTCAATCCATTTATTCAGTGACTGTAGGATCAAACATGGTGTAGAAATGTTATAAAGTAAACAGTGTTTATAACGAACTGGCAGCTAAAACAACCTGTTTCTCGGTCACATCCATGTGATGTAGTTTTAGTCGAACAGTGTATAATGAACCACAGTTATGTCAAACTAAACATCATGTTTTCTTTGTGTTTGTGAGATAGATGTCTCTGTTGCTTTTATCAGTGTATGAAATAGGCCAAAAGCCTATCCAGACATCAGGCCTGGTAACTTTAAAATGTTAACAGCCCAAAATGTATTTGACCAGACCAGACAGTCAGATTTATGCAACACGTAAATGTGTTGCTAGACCAGCAGGCTGGCTAGCTGTAAATCTTTACCATCTGTCAGCTGGCAGCTGGACAGGACAGTCAACTCCATTTCCCTACCATATGAATCT
This sequence comes from Haliotis asinina, assembly GCF_037392515.1. NCBI lineage: Eukaryota > Metazoa > Mollusca > Gastropoda > Lepetellida > Haliotidae > Haliotis > Haliotis asinina. Next base: position 12,457,545 of record NC_090284.1, read on the forward strand.
TGAAAATAAAGTTTCACACACTTGTTTGCGCACCCATCTGTTGTGAGATTCTCCTTTCACTTCAGAGGAAGAAAATCAGTCATGGTGAGGAGGAAGTTAACTACTGTTGAGAGATGGCAGTTGATAAGCATGAAAAATGCTGGCATATCATGCAGGGCCATTGCAAGGCAAATGGGTCGTCATCACCTGTTTAGTTGCCAAACATAATCAGACCAATAATGTCAATGAAAGGCGTAGATCTCATTATGATATTTACCATTGAGTATCCAAAGTAGCAGGTCACAAATATAGTGGGTGCACTTAACTTTTGTGCATGTGTATATATGCATTGCCTCCATCAGGCTGAATGCTGCTGTGCGCCAGTCTCATGTGCCGGGGACAAACATCTCCTCTGCAGCAGCGAAGGCAGACACAATTAAGGATGAGTACGAAGATGCCATGAACAAAGTGGAGCAGGTTAAGGTGAGAGTGAGGATTTAATCGTGACCATTTTCAGTGGAAAGAGACAGTCAAACTTTGAGGTGGTGGTGAAGAAAGACCACAGCACAAGAGAATGCAAAATTTCTTTCTGTTCATAGCCAAAATAGTTTAAATTAAGAAATCAAGTTTGAGTGGTACATTTCTATGTGTTTCGAAACTTAAATGAGACAGTATTACATTACATAGTTGACTGCAGAGTGATGAAAAAAACTCATGATTAATTATATGGAAATTTGTATTTTACAGTGCATGAAGAGTTACCTCCATTGTAATTATCACCCTAAAAAGAATCAGACACCATACAATACATGATATGGTTTCTGATAAGCTGCAGTTGGGAGTAAACAGGCAGATTCAGGGTTGATAAATACATTATTCTCTGAGCAAAAATAGAAATATGTAGATTTATGTTTTTTCTGCAAAATATCCCTAATGGTGAATACTTAAGTTCTCCCTATGGTTGAGAACAGTTCCCACTGAATGCACATGATAGTTAGGAAGTTCAAAGTTTCAATGAAATTATTTTATTCAGGAGAGAAACTCTTTGAGGCTTGGGTTGTTTACAACTTTAAAAAGATTGCAGATGGTCTCAAATAATTGAAACATAAATCGTCTGAGTGAATTTCATTTTTTTTCTGAGGATGATGTGATTAGACAACCTAAGTCATATTTAAAGGCAATGAATTGCTATGATTTTGCCATGCTTATTCATAACTCAGTCTTGATCAAATCATGGAATTCTCAAGATACATGTATGATCCTTTCACAGCGAAATCTCCAGAACTTAGAAAATACCTCTCTATGACACTTTCTTCTAGTTGAATGACTGTTTACACTCTTACTTCCAGGATTGTCTTGCTATTGAGTTGTCCAACTTTGTTGCCAAGGAAACCGAGCACAGTACAAGACTACTAGAAGTAAGTCTCTGGGTAAAGTAAGCAGTATGTAATAAAGAAAGGTAACTTTACAAGTTAATGACTGTAATCTATTTCACATATTCTATTCATACAGCAACTCTAGTATTTATTCTCCAAGAAATGCTTTGTTATAATGCAGTTTTTCAAGGTTTTCTCAATGCAGTTTAACAATGGTTTTATTTTCTTCTTAGCTTTTACAATCACAAGCTGAATATCATAAAAAGGCTCTGGAATTCATTGAAGAAGTCATCCCAAAAATGAAAACATCAATAGGTGAGTAACTGATCTGTCTGTCTTTTAATCTGATCATTGCTTATCCTAAAGAGATTTGTCTGATAGTATGATTGTCGATGAATAAACTTCATCAAGTTCTACCAAATGCATCTGACAGTACTTAGGTTTTTGTTGCCATTCTGACAGTTGCTGAGTAAATATCAAATTGTGTATGTTCTTATAAAATCAACAGTGTTTCGGTGTTGATACTTTGATAATCGTGGACAGTATCTTTGATATTTTTTCCTGAAAACACCGTAGCCATTTTATGACAGATCCCTATGATGGTGCTGATCACTGGGTTGTCTGGTCCAAACTCGATTATTTACAGACTGCCGCCATATTGCTGGAATATTGCTGAGTGCAGCGCAAAACAAAACTCACTCATTCACTCACTCCATATTTGGTCACTCAGACTTTGCAGCAAAATAATACTGTCCAGATTTCATACGGTCAGTTTTCAAGGGACAGCTGTGACAATTCTTGCACAGTGACTGTACCATACCATGACAATATTTTTTCTGCTGTAGAGAATGAACTGAACTAAATAAGTACTGTCCGTTTTCAGATAACTACCCCAACAAACCAGTGTATGGAACGTCTCTGGTGGAGCACCTGCGTGTGACCGGGAGAGACATTGCTCTGGTGTTCGAGGGCTGTATTGTGACACTACTGGAGACAGGCATGGAAGAGGAGGTGAGGATGCCACTGGTCTAGGGAATGTCACAGTTATTTGATGCAGTTTTGTCTGCCATGTCCACATCGATTTCAAATCCATTGATCATTTGGACAAGTGGTTCATGGAAATTGTCGAAAGTTGGTGATAATCAACTGGTCACTCTGGATGTTTCAGTGTACCAGACCAGTGATAGTGTCTAACCGTGATTTGTCAAGTGATGTAGCTTTAATGTTAACCACTGTGGTTCCGTGTTGTCATCCCTAACTTTCATGTTGGAGTGTTGAAACTATCTTAGATCTGTTTAAACAGTTATCCTGTAGGACTACTAACTGACTACCAAGTGATTTGTTACAGTTTAGGAACTTTGATTCTTTCTCCTCGTGTACAGTAGACTTTTTTCCTTGCATGTATGAGCTGTCTTAAGTTTTTTTGGCAGGGGAGGTGAGCATTGTGGGTAGAGGTTCATATCAAAGACTGTGTTACAGTTAATATTTCACACCATTTTGCTTCTTTTAAACATGTTAATTTTTACAAAGCAAGTTGAAGTTAATTGAATTTGTGTCAATTTCATGATCATGGCTCTTTTATTCATGAAGTGATCTTTACCCTGCTCTTTGAAAGTGGTACTGTTTCATTTCAGGGTTTATTTAGAATAGCAGGTGCTGCAATTAAGCTTAAAAAATTAAAGGTGAGTACAACAATCTGTTGTGTGTTGTTAGAAATTCTAGTTTATTAAGCCAGTTATTAAGTACACTCATAGATATGATCTCAAGACATGGAATTAAAAGACAATTAATAACTGCTAAGTAAAAACCAGAAAAAATTGCTAAAAGCGGCGTAAAACCAAACTCACTCTCTCCTGTGCAATGCATGCACTAACTGCACTTTTTGTTGTTGCAGGCTGTGTTTGATGCACATCTCATTGACATGGAGGAATTTGTTACAGAACCACACGTCATAGCAGGTAAATACATTTACTTATTTCAGTTGTTCAGCATTCCAACAGCATTCATGTTTTTAAATTCAGGACACTGTTGCTAAGTAAAGTATTATGGTGATTTATGCATTGTGTTATACACATGAACCCTCAATTGCAAATAAGCATTTGGTCCCCACAACATCAGGATAAAGAGACATGCCCAAGCAGAAGTGGCTGACCAGTATCATGTTTGAAGGTTATTTGTGTGTGATGTTTGAATGGTACCTGTGTTTAGTTGGAATTCCAGTGGTACATATTCCCCAGCATTTAAGTCAGAATTCGTGTGGTAGGTGAACCTACCTGTCACGCTCTAAAGGCGCTGGATTGATTCCAAATGTAGCACAGTTTGTGAAGCACAGTCCTTGTGTCTGCTGTTGGATATTGCTGAAAAAGACTACATAGAACTCAGCCCATATACTCACTCTCCCTGTCATGATCCAGTGGACACCATATGTGTATCATTGCAAGCCAGTTACATGGATCATTGCTTGTGTGATCAACTGCTGGTCTGCCTGGAATGACATGCTCGGCAATAAAGGTGGAGTGTTGCTATGACCAAAGGAAAACATCCACTCAATCACTTCTTCAGAGATTCATGTGAGATATGGCAGGCTTAGATGTTCTTGTTATGTTTCATGTGTTATACAGGAGCATTGAAGCAGTACATGAGAGAACTTCCAGAACCTCTTCTCACCTACTCTCTGTATCCAGACTTCATGCAGGCAGCAACATTGTGAGTTATCTCCCTTCTATTAGAAAGATGATGTGCATGAAGTAAATGTTTAAATGTTTATGTCACTGTGTATTACTGTTTTATATCTGTGTGTACATGTTCCAAAACCATGACTGGATAAGCAGTTTCTTTGTTCCAGGCCACATGAACAAAGATTACAAGCTCTCTGGACTGTGGTGTCAAAACTGCCAAAACCAAATTATGACAACTTCAGGTAAGTTGATATGATTTGTTGGTTGTCTAACATCACACACAGTAATATTGTCAGTATTGATGGTCAGTAGATAATGGAAGATTTTTTATCTGTTTGTTATCCATTGTAAGAAGCGTGAGATGTTTAAAACCAGTTTCTCTCTTACAGTACACAATAAACTGTAAAGAATAAATGAGATGCACAGGAGCATTATTGATACCCATTAAACAGTGATGGATTAGGACATCCCATTATGCTTTAAGCAGACCTGTATCAATGTTGCGTACATGAAACACAGTCAAGATTAAGGTTTCTGTATGTTGTCCCTGATCTAGTGTTATTATCTTGTCCCTGATCTAGTGTTATTATATTGTCCCTGATCTAGTGTTGTTATCCTGCAGGTATTTAGTGAAGTTTCTAGCCAAGTTGGCTGAGAAGAGTGACGTGAACAAGATGACTCCAAGTAACATTGCAATTGTGATAGGTCCCAACCTCTTGTGGTCGCAGGGGGAAAGTGCGTAAGTACCTTCTGCAATGATTCTCATAATCCTTGCTGGTGAATATGGGTCGGACATGTGACCTTGTTCTTCTCTAAAATCACATGATTTTGTTTAGTTTTGTTCAAAGGGCATGAGTTGTCTTAGATACTGCAATACACTTAACAGAGCTGTATACCACATAACCATTAGGCTATATCTCAAGATTCACACTAAGCATCAAATACTGTTCCTCACTGGATAGTCATTAGGAAGTTCTCAAAAAGAGCAACAAATATACTAGAAACAAACCAATATGTGTAATCTAGTGTATGGTACACAACCCTGTGCACTAAAAAAATAATGAATCCATTGGTAGATGACCAAATGGTGGCCACATGAAAACATGCCTACACCTAGTTGCGGGTACTGCACTTTGAAGTAAGTTGGACAGAGTACTGTGGCTATGTGTCCCAGTCCACCCGGCTGTGAATGGGTACTTCATAAGGATAGGAAGCCACATTAACCTGGTGCACCTACTAGACGACAGAAGAAGTATGATCCCCAGGGAATAGAGATCAGACATCCAATGAGGGAAAAACCAAGCACCTCTTAGCAGTTATATGATATTGACACTATACAAATATTATTAAAATCATAGCAAAATAATGTCCTGCATATTAGATTTTGAAATGTGTCTGTATGCTATGACTTTCAGCCCCAACATGCTGACAACAGGGACCCTGAGTTCTATAATAGAGGCGTTTGTGATGCATTGTGACTACTTCTTCCCTGGAGGTATGATACATGGCTAACTTCTCAGTGTTTTGTAGTATTTACATTATGAATCATATGTCTTTGTTTGACCTGCCACCATTATAGCTGATAGATGTATAGAGAGGTGCGTATTGTCTGTTTATAATCTTCTCTCTGTTTCTCCAGTCTGCGCAGATTTCTTGAGCACTACTATGTCCGTGGTGTTGTCCTTGGTGGAAATATTAGCTAACGAGAAAATTGAAGATGCAAGTCTTTCTTAATTCTTTATATTGTATGTTCAGTTCTCTGCTGTATACCTAACATCTGAAATGGAGAGGTTATGAAACTTGTATATTAATGATTCTGTATATACAGTGTATTTGTCTTTAACCCTTTCTAATGTTCAAGGAGATTTTATTGGTGTATATACTGTTAAATGCACATTTATTGTAGTTTTAAAAAAAGCAGTGAAAATAAGCTGAGGAAAGTTTTTAATTTCCTTCTTGCTGTGGCACAGATCTTGACTTTCATTTGACCAGTCGCGGGAGCCAGCCATCACATATGAAACCGCAAAGTGGAATTGATGTAGGTGCTTACCCTAAACTGAACGTTGTAGCACCAGCTAGTGTTTCTCAGAGTGAGGCCATGACCTCCACCGCTGTGGCCAATCATTCGGAAGGCAAGACACTTCTCCAGCTGACTGAAACATGTGCCAAAATGTCACAGGACAAGTCAGACAGTGCCCGTCATAGTATGGAGGGTGATGGCGCCAACGTGGCTGCCAGGCTTAGCCAAGGTGACAGGACTCTTGCATCTAAAGGTCGCATTAACAGCTCGTCTACACTCACCACTACTAACCCCCTTCTAGACTCTAACCAGTCTGATGTACTGTACAACGCACGTTCGAGCTCTGTTCCACCTACGCCTGTGACTAAGAGCTTTCATTCAGATGTATACAGCACCGTGTTTGCACTCCAGTCTCTTGGCGACGGAGCATGGAATGATTATCTTACTAAAGTGCGTGCAATGTGGGATGGGCAGTATACACAGCATCCAGCAGCCCCTCGACCGACTGACCTTGCAGGAGCCAGCAGTGGGGTCGCAGGAGGTCAACCAAGCCACAGAGGTCAAGGTCAGAACATATTAGACATAAGTATGTCTTTAGGACACCTTTCAGAACCAGAGCGCAGTTAGCAGTTGCACTAACTCAGCCTACTGGTCTTCCACCAACCATGATGACACTCCAACTAACCAATGAGATTTCTCGTAGGAAGTGACATGTACCCTCTGATCACTGTCGTAGCTACTGATTGGTGTAAGACTCTGCCTGCTTCCCCTCTGTTTGCTTCACACATGGTCGCTCGGTTCTCTCTGCTTTGGGGCAACGTTTCCAGCTTTCCATCTCTCCGTAACTGGCAACTGCATGTGCCAACTGACTGCTGTGACTGCCCACCTGCCCTCACAAGTCTGGACCAATCAAATCGCATGCCAGCTTCCCTGGTTGAGGGTACCAGTTTGACACTAGAAGCATGGGAGTTGGGACTTCATGCATGGAGAGATCGTCTCTGTACTTGCAAAAATAAAGTCTTCAGTTTCTTTAGTTATGTTTTTTATTACATTATAAACATTTTACTTTCTTTTTATTCATACTGGGCATTCTTTAGGTTAGAGGATTGATGTGATTTTGAATGCATCTTGGAGACTAATAAATCAGTATCTACAGGAGTATGGAAGTAGTATTTTTATTTAAAACATTTTTCCTCAGTTCATATTTTATTTAACATTTTTAGTTTGATGGTTCAGGGAAAAAATCATGCATTAATTTTTTCTTTTGTCAATTTTTGTTTGAATGATACATGAGCATTGGCTTAGAGAAGTCTTGGTACTTTAAACATTAGTTATAGAAGCGCTCACGAAGAGCTTCAGCTGAGACATGTATTCATATTGCTATGATTACTCAGATGTGGAACATTCCCCTTGTAGGTTTGAATGACAGGCCACCTCCACCACAGAGTTTTATACAAGGTTACAAGTAACATTATGTTTGTTTATTTCAATTTAGACCATTTGAGAGATTATTTTCTTTCTCTTTTGTTTTATACCTTAGAAATTTTATAACTGTATTTACACCTTAGATTGCAATTAGCAGTACTTCACTAATTCCTTTTTCAATCATCCAGACTTTAAAAGTTGATAAGCATAACACAGATCTATTTCTGGTGATGGATGTGGTGTTTAATGAATTATTCCCACCTGAATTAGCCCACGAACTGTTTGCCTTCCTCCTGGACATTGTTACTATTGTTAAAGATGGTCCATTGTGATTGTCTGAACTAAGTTCAGAAAATCACTGGTCATTGTCCCCAGCCTTTCTAGTGAGTTGGTGAAAATCTAATGGTTTGTCATGCCAGCATATCGGTTTCGACATATCAAGAGACACAGCCATGTTCAATCCTGGCTCTCCTGTATTCCTTCCGACTGTTGCCTTCACTGCACATCTCCTTGACAATGATACTGTGTATACAGATACACATATCCAGCTGCTTCCCTCAAGCTGTTAACTGGAAGATGTCTGAGTCATCTGTGTATTAAACTCTTGTTCTTAACTGAGTTTCCATAGATAGCTATCGAACTGTACATGTAATTTTCCCGAGTGATGTGTATACTCACTTGGTATCAGTGACTTAACAAAATGTCGCTCTTCCACTACAGCCCGATCTATGACTGTTACCATCCTGCTTTTCCTCAATACCAACTTTTTCTGTTAATCAAACTCTGCTTGCAAATCTTTTTACATTTTTTATCTCAGATGTAGTTAGTTATGTACATGTTACTTACTCTTGGACAAACACTGGTTCTACACATAACACTTGCCTGATTTAAGTGTGTTTACACTTTATTTCCTTTTTCAGTATGGTGGATTGTGTCAGATTTCAGTTGCTTCTGCTTGTCATTCATTTCTAATTTTCTAGAAGACCAAGATCCACACAATGCCAGTGGAAAGTGTGATAGCTGTAATTGTGTAGGATGTGATTGCAAGTGAATTCAGAGATTGCCAAGGATAATCTTGTAATAATTCTGCCTTCAGTTACAATTGTCTATTGAAAGTGGATCTCTGTATGAATGAATTCTGATCTTTTACCCAATACTGATACCTCAGAAAGACCATAGGACAGTGGGTAATCTTGTAGATAAAGCATTCACAAGTTATGTTTAATGCCCAGTTTCGATTCCCCACATGGCACATTCATTTATAGTGTCTCTACTGCCATGATAGTGCTGGAAGCTTGTTTAAATGGCATAGAAACATACTCTCTTAATTCAAAAAAACCACAGGTCACAAAGTATCTAGTTAGCCAGTCAGTGTAAATATTTCTGACTTCTGAGTAGTACAGTAAGCATTTTTGGCATCATTTCTAACATTAAAGCCTTTGAGCTGTGGTTTCATTGTTCCAACACCACACTTTAGTTAAGCTCTCCATAGAGAGCTGAATTGCAGAGAATATTCAGTAACAGTTGTATCAATTCAGTATCAGACCTTACGCTGTGTGATGAAACAATTAGAAGCATAAATGCTTTTGATTTCACTTTGTAATAAATTGCTGTTCACAAGGTTTAATTGTATTGTGGCTTGTATGCAACCTTATGACAAACTGAGAGATTATAATGATGTTCAAGACATATATTGTGATGGTGTTCTTGCAGTTCTCATTACATCAAGATTTGTAAATTAACTGGTTGAAGAAAATGTTTCTAAAGAGAAGGTCACCATTCTTGAATCTTTCCGCTGGCATTGTTGTTCACCTAGTTTTAGCGTTGATGTTGGAACAACAGAGTCTCACACAATCAGTTTCCGTGACAACAGTATTCACCATGTAATGGTATCCATGCGTTGTCAAAATGTTTAGTGGGTTTTTTTTAAAAAAAATAGAGCATTTTGAGGTTTAGCTACAGCAAATTTATTTGATGGTGATTTTCATCAATCACTAATATCATGTGATAGAAATGATATCTATCCATTCAAATTTGAATATGCAGTAATCATCGTTTCTGTTCAATCCTAACTTGGTCACAAACATTTTTTTTTTTTTAAGTCAGTGGCCCTGATCCACAAACATTGTTAACCCTAGAGCTTCCTTAACTTCATAGCTTAATTAAGACTTACAGCTGCTGTTACGCAACAAATGCTTTGTGGATCAAGCCATGTGGCATCTTTTCCTAAGTGTGTTCATCAGCTGTATGTCATCAAGTTTTGCATTGTGCTTTTACAGTAGTATGTTGAATGTGTTTTTTTTATTATTGCTTTATTTTCTGATGTATTGATTTTGATATGTTGTTTATCATATATTGTTTTTTGTCCACATAATGCTATCAGAAAAGTATGTGTGGAAAATCCAAGTTAAATGAGCCATTGTTTGATGATTCATTATGTGGAAGACCATGTTTATTAGTGCTGCTTAACACAGACTGTTGTTATCAATGCTTGATTATGTCTTGCCATTGACAAGCATTACACCTTTGCACAAACACTGTTGTGTGATAATTAGTGACATACACCCTGATCACATCTTGATATTGGCATTATGGTGTGATATAACCTGTGTCACATGATGATATTATTGCTCAAATCAATATTGTTGTAGAATATCTTTCTGATGCTGACATTGGATCACACATGTTCAAGGACTAGATGAGAATGCAAGACCTTCCACTCTTGTAGTCAGTAGTAAAATAATGGTGGTATCAGCATTATGAAGTGATAGTCTGTAATCACGAAAAGCCAGACATTTTGTTAGACAGTTTACAGATTTTAAGGTAATTGTCCTGGTTTGTTGTGGTTGGCTGAAGGAGAAACTTAAAAACAAGTAATTTCTGGTTGCTGTTATTTTTCTTCAAAATGTTATCTGAATATTGTGCTCTGGGAGTTATTTGAGCTTGTCCTATCTGGATTTTAAATTTGTATGCGCAATATTTGTATGCTGTATTTTGAAATAGTGATGTTCAGATTTCCTTTGTTTCCCCACATCTGACTCGTCAAGGGTTGATTATGTCCATCACATCCCGTCAAATCTTCAGTTTCACTAACATGATGTTGATACCAGCATTGCTGTGTAGGACTGTGACGGCCTGTGTCAGTTGGCAGCAGGCTGCACACAGAAGTAGTCTGTAGTGTGAACAATGTCAGTGTGACACTTGTCACACTTGTACATAGCAGTGTATGCCTATGTCACTCAACAGCATTTTGTGTTGATATGTTGTACTGTCAGCTATGTTCCAGGTTGGTTAGTGTGCACTTTTGCATCTTGACAGTTGGACCCCTTTTTTTCCTGATTATCCTTTTACCCTGATCCATGCTATGATCCCCATTGCCATTTCTCTGGATCCATTTATGAGTTCAAATCCATCATAGCTAGATCTATCTTTTATGCTAGATACCTTATCCTTGAACTAATTGTCTTCAATATGTTACTGGACAAAACTATAAAGACTTTCTCCTAATATTCTGAATATTGGTTTCTAATGAATATGTGAATATTTTTAACAAAGCATCATCTATCCTGATTTATCACTTGTGACTAAAGTGATACAGCCATATCACCCATGCTCCCTGTACATTTAATTGACCCTGTTGACTGTTCAAGATGCATGGGTGGTGAGTGTGAGTACCTGCCTCAGCCTCCCACCACTCTTAACCTCCAGTGCTTGTGTGTTGCTTTTCCAGAACTAGACTTTACCAATACAGGAGGTCTTCCTCTACAAGCGACAAGTCCCCAGCAACGATTTGGCAATGCAGTAGCTCCCTCTGCTGGCCCTCCTTCCCCAGGTGGTCAAGGGGAGACAACCCAGCTACTCCCATCACCTACTACAGTTCCTCAGGGGTCATCTCTATTAGGGGGAAGTTCCCCCCCGGGCGGGGCTAACGGAAGCAACACGAGTTCTACCAGTAGTCTGACTGCCACCTCTGCAGAGAGGTACTACAACATGTAGTGTTAGATACATACTGTCAAAACAAACTTCAATTTTGGAAACATTGACAAATTGCCCCTCAAATTTTTATTTAAGAATGATTTGAAATAAAAGGGAGCAAATTGGGAGAGATTCTGTTTTTCAGTTTTATTGATTACTAATTGGTGTGAATTTCTTTTGGTATAATAATGTATTTAACAACACTACCTCTCAAATAAGTTGTATCAGCATGTGGTATTTGCGTTTGTTCTTCCACCGAGGTGGTTATTGCCTGTTGTCTGCTCTACTTGTTTGACTTGAACCATGTTTGATCCCACCCTCCAAACACGTGCTTGCTAGCTTTGCTATATTTCTCTTACTTTCACAAAGCTTGACACAGCAGACACTGTTTCTCAAGTTACGTATGCAATCCCTGGACAGCTCATGAGTGACAGATAGGGTGTTACTGCAGGTTGTATTGGGCAGTGAATCCATGATAGTCCACATACTGCTCCTGCAGAAACACTACACACAGTAAAGCCTATGTAACCCATACACTACACCTTGATAACCCATGCTGTACACCAGGGATAACCTGACTCTACACCTGAGATAACCCACACTCCACCAGGGATAACTTGACACTACATCTGGGATTACCCACACTCTACACCAGAACTACACCTGGGATAACCTTTACTCTACTTGACTATGCTTGCCAACTAATGGGATTGGGTGGTCAGGCTCGCAGACTTGGTTGACGCATGTGTTCCGTTCCCAATTATGTAGATCAATGCTCATGCAGTTGATCACAGGATTGTCTGGTCCAGACTTGATTATTTACAGACCGCTAGCATATAGGAGGAATATTGCGGAGTGAAGCGTGAAACTAAACTCACTCACTCGCTCATTCACCAACACTCTACACCAGGGGTAACTTGACACTACACCTAGAATAACTTCCACACTACACCAGAGATAACCTGACACTACACCTGGAATAACTTGCACTATACACCAGAGATAACCTAACTCTAAACCTAGGACAACTTGCACACTATATAAGGGATAACCTGCACACTACACCTAGATAACCCAGACGCTACATCAGGGTTAACCTGACATTATGCATGGGAAAAATTACACTAGGGATAACCCTCACATACTACACCTGGATAACCCACACACTACACCTTGATAATCCAGACACTGCATCTAGGATAACCTGACTTTATACCTGGTATAACCCACACACTATGCAAGGGATAACCTAACACTACAACCTAGATGTCCTTCACACTACAGTTGAGGTAACCCACACACCGCATTTAGATAACCACATACACACTACACCAAGATTGCATTACATCAGGTTTAACCTAACACTACATCTGGGATAGCCTGCACACTTCACCTAGATGAACCCCACCCCACCCCACCCCCTACATCCAGGATAACTTAACACTACATCTGGAATAGCCTGCACACTTCACCTAGATGAACCCCACCCCACCCCACCCCCTACATCCAGGATAACTTAACACTACATCTGGAATAGCCTGCACACTTCACCAAGATGAACCCCACCCCACCCCACCCCCTACATCCAGGATAACTTAACACTACATCTGGAATAGCCTGCACACTTCACCTAGATGAACCCCACCCCACCCCACCCCCTACATCCAGGATAACTTAACACTACATCTGGAATAGCCTGCACACTTCACCTAGATGAACCCCACCCCACCCCACCCCACCCCCTACATCCAGGATAACTTAACACTACATCTGGGATAACTTGCACACTACTCCAGGGATAACCTGCACTACACCTAGTAAACCCATATACTACTGCAGAGATAACCTGCACACTACAACACCAAAAAAACCAAAACAAATTTCATCAGGGATAACCTAACACTACACCTGGGATATCCCACACTTCAGCTTTGATAATCCACACACTACACCAGGAGTGCCTCATCTTGGATTTATATTGACCAAAATATAATGGATGTAGGTGTTATGCTTGTCAAAAGCTTTTGGGAAAATGAACAAGGATTGTAACAAGTAGCATTTATTGACTTTTTCACTAGCTGTGAATGAACACTCAGAAATTAGTATACTTAATGTAATAGTTATTAAAATTGTTATCCACGGTTATGACTATAAAATCTAGGCACACTTTCTGATTGGATGCTGGTATATGCCTTCACTGTTCACTATGCATGTGTATCACGGTTTCATTTGCAGCCCGGAAATCGGATCCAGCCCCAAGGTTCAACGTCGGGTCAGCCGGAAGCCAGCCCCGCCCCCTCCATATGCCGTGGCCGTGACTGCCACATACAACAATCGCAACAGTCAGTCACAGACACAGTCACAAACATGGCCTAGAAATGCCCCCTTGGCTTCACCCGAGTCACCCTCAGAGTCAGACAAAGAAGACAATGAAAGAGTCCGACCCTGTCCTCCAGAGAAACCCCCACCCCCTCATCAGCTCCACCCCCACCCTGAACGTCCATCTGGACCACCCCCAGACCGGCCAGCAGGACCCCCTCCAGAGAGACCCAAAGCTCCACCTCCAGTTGTCCCCCCTGGCCATCAGAGGTCAGCATCGACTGGCGCCATGTTTACAGTAGTTGGTGTGCCAGGCGCAGCCAATGGACAAGGGACAGGTACATTGTTTTCATCTCAGGAAAGCCTAGAGAAGGATTCAGGGTCGACACTAACTGAGCAGGGCACCACCCCGCTTCTTTCACCTTCGTCTGATAAGCATGTTACTTCCAACAGCCATATCAAGTCGGGCTCCTCTCAAAATATGCGAGTGACACGCCCCACTCCTCCTCCTCCTCCCCCGCCAATCAACAAGGTTACCGAGGAAACGCATCTGTGATTGGCCAGTGACTAACTATTTGCTATTTTAATTCAGTTATTTGCATGCTGTTTGGGTAAATGTCTATCTGCTACGACGGGCTATTTGTGATCAGAACAACTTACACCATCCCTCATCTCTCTCTATCTCTCTCCTTGCTACAAGGTATCATTTCAGTTTTACTAGACATTTCAGTGTATGTGTGAATGGTGTCACGATGATGAAGCACTAGTGCTAGCTAATACTACGCAGTTCATCACTTTCTGGATGCCCCAGATGTTTTCTCCCCATAATGCAGCTTGGCAGCTTTGTCAGTGTATAGCTTCTTTGGTTGGATTGGGAATTTATTTGGAGATAAAATCCTAGCCAAAATTTTATGTGACATCTGTAGCACAAACTACTGAAAGGTTTCTGGCATTGGTTAAGCAGCTTTTCCAAAAGCAGACTTTACATGTGTCAAATACTAGTTAACACACAGTGCAGCCAAACATCACAACTATCATCAATAGAGACCAACGGTTAAGCTGTGGACATTTTCATTTGTATTTCTCATTGCTCATGACAGATCCTGGATGTTACAAATTGTTACCTCTGTGTTGTAAGAGTAGTTTGTTATTGTACGATATCCCTGGGAATTTTTTGCTATTTATGGTGTGCAATTTTAAATGAACAATCTTTTCGTGATATTTATGTATATGATTTGTATATTTTTGAATAAGATTAGTTTGTCAGTATTATGTCATAAGAAGTTTCTGTTATCAAGACACCTTGCTGAGTACACGTCCTGGAACCTCAACACGACATAATAAACAGTTCGGGTTCAGAGTTATTATTAAGAGTTATTGGTGCTTTAGTAAAGGCTTCGGATGTCATTCCTGCCTGGTAATCAATGAAATAAAAATACCTTTATAAAATGCATTTCATGGTGCTATTGTGCAAGCGGAGGGTATTCCTAACAGTAGATTTTCATGCTACACATAAATGGTACATGTGTATGAAATATGCAGTTCATGGAAGGTTTTGTTTTCTGTTGTCTAGAAGAACCCCCCCAGGACCAGTGTTGATTGGTAGGCATGCAAGGTTGTGTCAGCATACAGATCTATAATCACATCAATGTATACATATGTATCATACACTAGCATTGTAAATAGCTTGTGTATACTGCAAAGCAGGGCTTATTGTACACTTTTTAGAATTGATATTGTAAATATTTCTGCACTAGCAATGTACAGATGGCTTTTTACATCATAGATTTACATACATCTGCACAACTACAGCTAACATCACAATGTAGTGTAATATGGATGATCATCCTTATACCCTGCATCTGTACCTCTTTCAGTAATGTAACAGTGTATTAGACACTTACACACATGAATATATATTCTTACTAGACAGGACCCAGTTTCACTAATGATCTTATCACTATGTCTGAACTCCTATGCTTTACATAGATTTGCAACATTTGATAGTGCTAAGATCATTTTATGAAACAGAGCCAGATTTGAATCTTTGAAGACAGACGCGATGTTTAGGTCAATAAATGGTAAAGTTTTGTTTAGAAGTTAATGGAGCAGCAGTGTTGACTGTTGTTAGCCTTATGATGTTGATCTGGTGAATAATCGCTGTTTGACCACCTGGTGGGCACAGGTCCATAGTCTAAGGGAATATTCTACACTGAGACATTACCAACTATGTTAGTCACACCATTTGTGCAGCCGTCCTTCCAGCTTTATAGCATGTAGATGTTACGTATATTACATAATTGCAATATCTAGTCTGTGCATTTTATCAGCAATTCACAAGCTCAAATGTTAACCAAAGTAACGAAAACCAACACAATGATAAAATGCACATGCAGCTCATTCGTGGTTGCTGATCCAACCATTTCACAATTAACTTGGATTGAAACAGATTGAAACCTGACAATAACACTAGTATACGCTATGTGCTGACTAGGTAAAGAGGGAAAGTAATCAGTTTAAGCATCTGTGGTATATTAAGTGACAAAAAACTGAAGTGTAGCCTTACTCTTGATTTTTAACCTGAAAAAAGTATGTTTCAGAACAATATTATCACTGGGTATCGATAGCACGCTTTGACTGCCAGACACCTCTTTAAAATGACATATTCGTTATTTTGGTGATTAATTTTGAGTATATTATGATGAATGTTGTCAGAAAACGCTCCAATTTCAGTGGAAGCAAATAGATAATTAATCAGTGGTTACTCTCTCCTAAAATGACAAATATTTATATACTTGTATCTAAATACTAAAATGGGTAAGGTTCTCAAGTAACATAAGATTTTATGTTTCCACTAACTCAAAGTGAGGTTGTCTCCCCCTTGAAATTACTTGTGTGGTAACTGACAGGAGTTGATAAAATGGAGGGATAGTTAGTTAGCAAAATGTCTGAAAAAGATTTCCATTCTTAAGGTCAGACCAACTTTATTTCATGTTTTATGGATCCACCGGTTGTATTTTTACAAGAGTGTGAAAAAGTATATAAATTAATTTTTCTCACTCAAAAACTAAAATCCTAATGTTTTTATTGGCAAAAAATGTAAATGTACAACAAGAAGAAAGTTTGGGGTTTTTTTTGTTGTTTTTTGACCCATAGAAACTTCACAATTTGCCAAGAGTAAAATACTTTTAGAATTTAGAAGGAATATAACTTTGGTGATTGTTTCATTTCATTTTTCTCACCTGCCTATAGGCTTTCCAAGGACAAAAATCTGTAAAACAAGATGTAAAACTGATGTAGCCTAAAGTAGAAATTTTGTATATTAAACTGTTATTAAAGAATAATGTACACCTCATGTTTTCATACAATCTGGTAGCCTGTAGACTTGCAATTATAAAGAAGGGCAGCCGATGGAGGTGACAGATTTTCAATGAACAGGATCTGTTCAAGATAAGTGTGTTATTTGATTTGACAGAAAAAAAGACTCCATGACAAGAACAAGTAAATGCAGGGGAGACAATCTTGTTACTTCTGGGAATATATTGTATGAGAACATTATGTGACTTCAGAACATTTCCTGTTTAACGACTACTGTATCACTTATATCAAAGTGTTAAACTTTTGAGTCCAATTACAGAACACAATGACTTATTGTCAGTAGTTTCCAACCTCTTTGAGTTTTTATGAGCTGCTGGCTGCTCATGCTTGTGTGTATGAGTGCGTTACTGTCACACAATGTTCTCAATATATGCATGGCAGCATGAGATGGACTTTGTCAGTTATCTCCTTCATAATTTATCTCACTGAACCTGGTTTCATTCGCCTTATTCTGTGTTACTCTTGTTTCCGAGAGCGATGTTGTGTGAGGCCAATGTGTCATGCTTCTGTCACTGTGTCGTACATACTATGTGCTAATGTGTTTTATGTCCGCTTTTGTACATTTGTGTGTTGTGGTCTGTCTGGTTGTGACTTGTCTAGTGAATCTATTTTGATACTAACGAAAAAGATTGTTCATTGATTTTTTACATTGAAAAAACATTGCACTGGTACATTTTCAGACACAAGAGTCCATTGATGTATTTTTAAAAGTTGAACTATTTTCAAGACAAATAATTGTACACTTATTCGAAATGGCAACAACATATCAATAGTATTTTGCACCCGTTTATTTTGCATATGTAGGATTTGTTGCATGTGTACTAGTGGGAGTAGTGTAATGCATGATGACAACTAGTGCAAGGTATACGCTACTTATAGGCAGCCCAATCAACTGCAGGGCCATGTCATGTCAGTGCATGTCAACTCAAGCCATCTTTGGCATGACAATAGACAGAGCAAACATACCACAACATGATAGGCATTTTTTTAATCGATGTGGTGAAGAAAACAAATGGAAATTTGAAGTTTCAACTTTTATACATGTTTGCTCTTCTGTTAGTAGTTCATCACAGACATTAGACCTTGCTAGACAGACCTCAATTTTCTAAAAGCGAATTTTATTATATTTTCAATGCAAAGAGCTACTGCATAGCAACAAAATGGTAAATTGCAAAAAAATTACTTTGGGGCAGTAGTGATATGTTGGTGTCCAGGATCATTTTTTTAAAAGGCAAATTCCTCTTGAGAGACCGCTGTGATTTCTGCTCTTGTGCTTTCATCCCTGGGTCGAACTCTGAATGCATATTCTGGGATAAAAAATACATTGGATCAGTTAAAGCTTTCCTTTTTGACCAGAAGGTAAATTTGATCCAAAATATTTGTTTAGCCAGAAAAAAAATCAAAGAAAAAGAACAGGTGACCAGTTATTTTTTATTGATGTTCTCTAACGCTGCAGAAGGTAGCCACTTTTGACTTATGTTTAAGGAAATCAATATTTGTAAAATCTAGTGTCTGTGATGATAGTCACTCACATATTCATGTTGTTACCATTCCATCAAGAGCATCTCAAGTCAACATGTTGACCAGTGCATATTTTATCATCATTTCAAATCATTCAGATGGATGGGGATCATCGTTTACTCCCTTTGTCATTTTATTCTAAACAGATTTGGTTTTATGATAAACATCACCACTCATCTGTGTGACTTGAGAGACTCCAGCGTTCAAGTACTGTCCCACATAACCAATGGTAATCCTGCTCGTTATGTTGTCATTTCAGGCAAGAGAAATCATGACCGAGGCACTTTAGTGTAACAGTTCCTAGGGTTTGTATCTCACCTGACAGGGGGAAACAGTGGCCATGGGACAGTGTGCTCATTGTTTACCTCTTCAAACACAAAGAATTCAATCTCTACTTGACACTATGCCATGTTTTAACTATATCTGTGACTGTAGTTTGTGAATTTTGAAACGATTTTGGAACAACCTGTAGGGAAAATGTCCAATGAATTTTTGTTCTCAGTGCTAGTGTAACATATTTGACGAGGATGTGTGCCAAAATATCTCTTCATATATCATATTTACTGAAGTTTGTCGTCTCATGATTGATTTTAACTGTGAAAAGTTCACATGCCAGTAGATTCACAACATTTTTTATGTTCTATTTTTCTGTTTTTATGATTTCAACTTCATCACATGACACTCCTTGTTTTACCACCAGTCCTTTCATTAGTATTTCTATGTCATAATCTTTGTCCAAAGTAAACTAAAGGGTATACAAAGTGTAGTAATGGCTGGTCATAGCCCACAAGATTGAATAACTTCCCCAAAGTGTGGCAAAGTTACATATTTGATGCTGAGTTTATTAAAACAGGGATCATACCTAGTACCTGTGTTAAGCTTTATCAAAGATGAAACTGACATCAGCGTATTTTTGTTTGTTTAGAATAGAAAGTCTCTGATGCATCAGTGTTTAGGTTCACAATATCTTGATTTACAAGTACAACCAAAATATGAAATATAATGGATGTCATTTGTTCACAGTAGAAGATTCAAGGTTAATGGTATCCACAGACAAACTATGTTACACTTTCTCCCAGTTTTGTACAAACTAGTCAATCTGTCGCATGTGAATAGCCATGTGTATATTTCCCATACCACCATGCTATGAAACTACATTGTGCAATTGTATGTCAAGCTATTGGCTCAAGTTATTGAAGACAACTGGGTTGTTGCAGTGACCTGGTTCCCTCCAACTAAAACCACTGAACCAGCAAACTTAACTTTGCATGGATGTTCTTACTAATTGTGTCTAAAGATTGCTCAATTACTCAAATATTTCATTATTGCTTACACTTGTAACACAGCATACTGAGGCTGCATTTTGGAGCATTACTCTGCCATGATTGCACAGATTATCCTACCAGTTACCTCACTAAACATTTATTTAGTATGTAACCTGCTTGAAAAAATTGGTTATACAACATTTCAAACTATGATTTCATAGGTAAATGGAGTTTGTTCTATTTCGACATGCATCATGATTCCCAGATCTTCTGCAAAACAGTGTAGCTTCTGTTAAGAGTAAATAACTCTTTTTGACTTCAACTACATTTGTCGTATACGTTTTGGAAATTTAGTGCATCCCCAGTGGCATAAAGTAATCTCCCAAACTGATGAGACACAATTTCGTCAAGACTCATGAAACATCTTATCTCATTATGGAAGATATGCAGGAAATGTGTAGTAATTGACATGGAAACTTCAGTTTCTGGAAAAAGGACAAGCAGGAAATAATATGTTGAAAATGAAATATATGGGAAGAAATGCATGTTTGAATGTGGAAACAATGTCTTTTAACTGATATTATGTGGTCAAGGAAACCAGTTGGGTACACTAAGTATAGGAGGTTTGTTACATGGCAGGTATGTTGAATACTTCGATAGCTTTTGAATATTTTCTGAATGTATGTAATAAGTGATATAACAGTAGTTCTCTTTGTGTGAATATATTGGATGGATGGAGGGTTATGAGACATATCGCCTTGTTTCAGGCCAGTCCTATTAACCCTGTCTTTGCAGAAATGGAATGCATTCGTATTGATCCTTGAAACTGTATAAAACAATAAAAAATTTCAGCTATTTTAACTCAGCGCAATACTTCACCTTCTTGTTACATTTTGCTAGATGTGTTGAGATGTTGATGTAGAGATCTCAGAGCACTACATTCGGGTGTTGTTAATGTCCTTGCTGCGAGACTGTGAGAGCTGTTGCTTGTACACATTTTGTATGTATATATGACTGTATGTGATGAGACTGGTCACTTTCATCTGGACCTTTTGATTTTACCCAAGTTCATGATTGAGGAGGGAATTGCAACTGTGCAGGTTACCACACAGCAGTGGTCTAAATGAAACATTCACAGGATTGTAGTTAGCTATCTCCTTCATGTGTGCAGTATCACTGATCACATAACATCTCATACTTTTGTGAGGGTCCAGATGAAATGTCCACTGCTGGTCCATGACCACCTGCTACCAAGCCTGACCTGGCATCTCAACACTGTACCAAATTAAGAAAGTCTTCACATTCACTTTAAAAGATACATTGAAGAAGTAACCACTCTGTTAAGTGAGAGATGTGTCCAGCTAAGTGACCGAGTAGTAGTGATTCAGATGAAGACTGCGGTATTCCCAAGTCTAGGATATGTTACACATTTACAATAGCTTGTAATGTTGTGAATGCTTTGTGGATGAAGTCCCTGGTGGTGTGTGCTGATTGATGACTCTGTGTTGAGATGCCAACAGGAACTCTACTGTGTAATAGCCCCTGCATATTATCAGTGATCATAATGTGTGGTGTGTACGGATGTACCATGTCGTACCTCCCCTCCAGCTGAGACCAGCTTGTGTACTTATTCTATGTGACACAGTGTCTGATGTATAATTCATTCATCATAGGACAGCTTGTACAGATCTTTGCTTAATATAAAAAATACATTTATTAAAATCATCATGCTCTCGTAAAAGTGTTGTTTTCTTCTTCATCTGAGAAATCATCTGACAGTTTGCATAAGGAATGTCTATTCCTTCTCCCAGGTCATCTTCAGAAATGCTGAAAATGAAAACTTCAGAAGCATGTCAAAACGACTTCCATAACAGCTTGGGCATGGGTGACTGGGTCTGCGTCTGTGATATCATGGGAATGATGTTGTGCAGATTTGTATGAGTCTACTGTACCAGGATCTGCACATATTTAGTTTGATATCAGAATTCAGGATTCTTGTCTAAGGCTTAATAATGAAAAAAGGCTTAATAATGAAAACATTATGAAAACCATAATTAAGCGCAGATCCTATACAGGTAGATGTATTTGATGTCAACAATGTGGACCTGTACAGTAAACATGAACTTGAATGACGCCCACTCTTTTGATGAAAGAAGAATTAGTGTACTCTGCTGTCACTGAATATGCCCCAGTACAATATTTTCCAGCTTGACAGAATGTGCATAGTATGCAATGAAATTACCATTTGTGTGTGGAGTATCTGACCCATCTCTGGAGTCCAATGGACCTGTACACATGTAATTCCCCAGATTGCACTAATGACGTTTTAATATACTACAAACAAAAAGTATGGGAACACTAATATTTCATAATATAAACTTAAATGTGATGAGATAATTCATACTCTAAGGTAAATGCAACTTTTTGTTTAGTTAATGGGCACTTTAATGGACATGTTAGAACTGATTCTAGAAGCCACTGATTCAATATTTCTTGAGTTTGAGTGACATGAAACATTATCAAAAACAGCAGAAAAAAAGGGTGCTGAAACACAGTTGCACCTTGTTTTTGTTCAAATGCCCAAACACAACAGCCTAGTCCATGTAGTCCTTGGTTTGTCAAGACCGTACCTCCATTCACAGGTCGCAACAAAGGGATACAGTCTTCGACCTTTCAATCAGAAATAATGGGAAATTATCATACATGTATTCTGCCTTGCTGATTAACATGCATTACAATACTCACATTGCACTCACTCCTGCTTTGGCTTTGGGGAAAACACACACAATTTCTGACACTGGTTTATTAAAATCATGAAGTCCCACAAATTCATGTTACAATATCTGTATCTCATTGAGTGAAGTAACACCACATGGGAACTACTTTCGAGTATGCCATAGTAACATTGGTTTACACATATTGGGTGCGTGTGTCACATAGATCCGCCCAAGCTGTAACTGTGATGGCTTGTTGGTCCCAGTTCTTATATCTTTGTGTAATGTTTATTTTTATCATATTCTTGCAACTCATGCTTGCTCAAGGTGCTGGCATTTGTTTCCCTTCATCACTGGATGTCAGTCTCATTGGGGAGTATATGCCCCCATTTTAATGTGGCTCTCTCATCCTAATGAGGTACCCATATCACATCTAGACTGACTTGGACACATAGTCACAGTACTTGGTCCAAGTTTACTGCAGGTTGCTGTGCCAACAACTAGGTGTTTGCACCTTTTCATGTAGCCACCATCTGGGGCTCCTTTGACAAAACAACCTTTACGAAGTTTAGCCTTAACTCCCATTCTTGAACATTGCACTAAGGTAACCTTAGTGCAATGTTCAAGAATGGGAGTTAAGGGGCTAAACTTCGTAAAGGTGTTAACCAGTGTTAAAGAATGGAAGTTTAGCTTAACCTTAGTATTGGTTGCTTTGTGAAGGAGCCCCTGGTCTATACCATTCTGGGTTCTTTTAAGTGCACTGGGCTGTGTACAATGTGACATTGTATATGGGATAGCACAATAACTTACAAGCAGGGACACATGTGCAGACCAAAATCAATGGTAGTTCCATTATTGAACAAAATGCATTTACAAACACCTTCAGATCTGTGTTAAATGATATAAGCTGGATACCCAGTAAAGTGTATTCACGCCTCATTTTCATTGTTTTTATCATCACATTTGTTTACAGGTTGCTTTATTGTTTCAAAGAGTCCGTTTAGACACAGGTTGATATACACCACATGAAAACTACTGTACGTGTATCATGTAGTTTCTGATACTTGGTTCGTTCACCATTTCAGTATGAGATCGCCCATGGCGCTTCATGGTCGTGTTCGACTCTTCACTGTAACAACCATCATTGTGTAGGTCAGTTCAGCTCACTGACAATCATTCACGTTTTGTTTGTGTTTTTCGGAGGGTTAAGAACCGGCTAAGCCTGCAGAAGAACTTCCTGATCTTTGAGAGTCGGGGCACCTGCGACGTTGGGTGTATCTCAAACTGATTAAGAACATCGATCTCTACCAGAATCCTGGAAAGGTCTTCTTGGGATGGGGCGGTAAATATCGGTGTTTCCACCCACTCTTTATAGGCTGAAACAAACATTAGCCATGGTAAATGGGGGCATGGCTATGCGGTTGTATTAGACCATTTAGTGTAATGAAAAAGTACGCATTGTTTATCATAGAATTGCTTATTTTAATAACATTGAAACGAAGTAACGGAAGGTCTTGAAGGTCAGAACTGGTCATGGATACTTCGGCACTTGTACAGAATACCGGATATCTACCAGGTATTCTGTAGTCTTACCCTGGTCATATCCAAATGTACAGAGTGTAGAGTGATGCTCATTATGTCTATCACTGGAAAGTCTAGAGACCAGCCTGGACATCTATTATTTACGGACCGCTTTATATTTCTTGACTGCTGCTTGAATGTGACAGGAAACAAGCATACAAATGAAAGTGATCGTGCGATTGGCGTCTTGATTTACAACATGATTGGATGACGTGGTTTGCTGCGCATGCTTTCGGTCACTCATTAACCTGATAGGCTCAAAAATAATTTTTACGAATAGTCTTGGCTTCAGCGTTATTCAAAATAGTGTCACCATCACAATGACATGAAGCTACAAAAAAAGTACACGTACTCACCATCTTGGGGCAGCTGTTTAGACATGGGACTGACGAAGAGTTTCAACAACATGCATGGTTTTATATAGTTTCTGACAGGATCAGCAGTTCCCAGAGTTCGTCTTATGAGAGTTAGTATTCCTTAGTTGGCACGTGGCCACTGAACGCTTATTCTTGGGTTTCTTTCTACTTGTCAAAACATGACGTCACTGACGCTCAACGGAAAGAGGAATGACGTCATATTTTCTTTTCTACGGTCAGTCTTTACCACTCCACTCGCCCTGTCGATTATTTCTGCTGGTCCCAAATAGCATTTGCAACAGACAAGTTTTTGGCCAGAACCTTTTGAAGGCAATCTCTTGTAGGCCTTGAATTCTGCAACCCAGGTCAAACAAATTTGGTGAAACCTGCTAGCTTGTACCACAAAGGTTATGCTAAGCAGGTATAATAATAAATTTCGTGGATGCACCCAGGGTATAATGGATACTTATCGGAACGTATACCCTGGAGGATGGTAATATGTGTGAATATACGTCCTTTACCTACGCTTGGAGCTTGCGGGTATGTGGGTACTACACATTTAGTGTGCTAAGGATCAAAATTTGATTATATCAAATAAAATATCCAACAAATTGTTTGAAACATCCTGGTACACAATGACTGGTCGTCCTCGGCAGTGTCATCTGAAGATGACTATTGACAGGTCGTGCATGGGGTGTTTGAAAACCTGTGTTTGAAGAGTGGTTGAATGTTATCTAGCCCCTTTTGTTGTGGAAAACACGTTAATTTCAAGATAGAATGTGTACAAAACACACTCGGCTGACCAATCTAAGAAATCGATCCCACACTACCAAGTCTGACAGCTCGCACCGTTCCTGGGCCACCATAGTAACCTTAGTGCAGTGGTAAAGAATGGTAGTTAAGGTTAACATTACCAAAGGCTGCTCCGTGAAAGGAGCCCTTGGCTTGCGTCCACGGAGTTCCAGTTCCGACTGATAGACACAACATCCGGTCCCGCCCCGTGAAGATTCGGGTTAGAACTGGTCATCAATAACCTATGTTTGTCGTAAGAGTGGCTAACGGGATCGGGTGATAAGGCTCGCTGGCTTGACACACGTCATTGTATTCCAAATGCGTAGATCGATGCTTATGCTGGACCTGAGAATTCAATGATCAACAGCATGAGCATCGATCTACAATTGGGAATAAGATGTCGCTCTCGTTAGTAGCCTCTAACGAGAGGCACGGGTTACTGGAGACGTGTCACGACGCCTTGTCTCATATCACACAGATTTCGATATTATCCTGTGAACAGATACACAGTGATAAAGAGGCGACTAACGGGATCGGGTGGTCAGACTAGCTGACTTGGTTGACACATGTCATCGGTTCCCCATTGCGCAGATCGATGCTCATGTTGTTGATCACTGGATTGTCTGGTCCAGGCTCGATTATCTACAGACCGTCGCCATATAGCTGGAATATTGCTAAGTGCGACGTAAAACTAAACTCACTCACTCACTCACAGTGATAAAGGATAACACCACAAGTCATGTGTTGTTGTCTTGTTACACTACACTGGGATCAGCATCAAATAATGCACAATTACTTTATCATGGCTGGAACAGTGCAGAGTGTGACGTAAAACTAAACTCACTCACTGATTTATCATGGTAGTATATGAACAGGTCCTCAAGTGGATCTCTTCGGAGCACGACTTTAACCCGAATGAACGCCTATGGAACAATTTGGATTTCCTTGTGCATCACCCTGAAGTCCAAACGCTGCATAAACCAGCGAGCATACGTTTCCCCAACATGTGATCACTTTAGTGTTCATGTCCATGGTAAGGAGCTACTAAGCAATGACTCTTGTGACGGGGACAGAGGAGGCTCTAGACGTTAGCCATTTATATTTCAGGTCTTCATACTGGACACAAGTCCAACTTTGTTTGCACAATATTGTCGGCAGGTGCGTAAATTTCGACAACAGAAATCAGGTTTTATTGCTTTCTTTGAGGATAGATTGTGAAAATTTTATTAGGGTAGAGATTGCATTTCGAGATTACTGGTGGGCACTTTGCAAATCGACGTTGTTGCATGCTCCTCTTGATAGTGTTTACAGTTTAGATCAGTGTTCTCAGTCAGGTATCTGTCACCAATACAAAAAGGTGTTTCTCAGCTAAAGTGCAAACTGTTTGTGAATAAGCCAGGTACACTGGGATTATGTTCGACATCTGTCATAACTAACAGTTTTGACAGACACATCACTGCCTCAACAACACGTGGTGACAAATGCTACCATTTAATATTCATAACCAGTAGTATGTAATTTTGTTTACAGCTATTTTAAAAAATTAAATTTAATATCATAAGGTGCACTGGTGCTAACAAGCATGACAGGATCAGCAAGTGAGTGAGTGAGTTAAAATTTTACATGGCATGCCACCTGGGATGCTGTTCAGACCGCCCAGCATAAGCTTGAAATCAAACCCACTATCAGAGTTTCAGTCACTTTGAACTTTTTGGGAACAGTAAAAGATACACCACTTTTTGTCAAGTTTTCAAATAGCCCACATAAACAAGAATGCTTAATTTTATGAGATTTGTTTCGAAATCTGCATTTCTTTTGCTGTTCAGTATATATGTCGAACAACAAATCAAACCTCCCATGAAATCTGTGACATCACAGATTGTTGTAATTGTATTCACATCCAGTAAAGCCCAAAACACATTGTTTTTTAAATGAATGAGTTTGGTTCTACACAGCTTTTAGCTATATTCCACCGATATGACACAGCATATATTCACACACTGTACCAATGTGGGGCATCGAACCTGTCGCTTTGGCGTGACAAGAGTGTTTTAACCACTAAACTGCCTCATTGCTCGTATTTCAAATAAAGTCCTTTATATCTGATATAATGGTAGTTTTCCATCTGAACGACGACCATCAAACAAGACAAAATTGGGTCCAGGGACACGGATGCCCCACAGTTGTAGGAAGCTTCCCCTAACTGACTGTGCTCTGGGTGATTAATTTCTACTTAACAAGTTCAGTAAACATCAATGCAACTATGATATGCTCACCTTTCGTGTCCCAATGAAACACATATAGTCCGGGGGTTTTTTGTGGAAAAGTGGATAGACTTAATCCCCTATTTTACTATCACGAGAGAGAAATTCCACAAAATTCATCTAAGTTCAAATGTCTCTAAACATACAGAAGACTATGAAAAGACGCACACCTTTTGAGTCTCTATAAAAAAATATGTAAGCTAACTGATTTTTGTGCAGTGGTTTTTGAGAAGTGGATAAAGTACACCCCCTGTTGTATGGGACAAACAGGATGAATAGAACCACATTCAACTACGTTCTAACACATCAGATATGTGATATGAGATGCTCACTTTTAGAGTCCCTAAAGCACAGATGTAATCTAAATGAATTCCATACAGTAGTTTTTGAGAAGAGGATAACATACACTCCCCCTTTGTCCCCTGTATTACACTATCATCATAGAAATTCATCAATATGTACATAAGTTCAAATGTCTCTTAATTTAAAGAAAAACGTTCATTGAAATCAACAAAGTGTTCTTTGTGGCGAAGTGGATGGACTATCATTCCCTGTTTCATTTGGACAGGTGGACAGATGGACATGGAGGGTAACCCTATATGCCCTTGCCATATATGGCTGGGGTATAAAAATATTTTAGAAGAAATGGCATTGCTTTTGTTATCCACTGTTGTGAAAACATTAATGTGATAAAGTATTGGAATATCACTGCTATATACCATGACTTCTTGGAATAATGTTGACATATCATAAGAGTGAGTGAGTGAGTGAGTGAGGAAGGTTTTACCTAGCTTTCAGCGATATTCCAGCAATATTATGGCAGCAGACACCAGAAATGAGCTTCATACAGTGTATCCATGTGGGGAATCAAACCCAGGTCTTCCATGTGACAGACAAATGCCCTCACCTCTAGGCTACCCCATCGCAGTGCTTAAGAATAAAGGTATCAATGTACATCCATACCATTACAAAAACAATGGAGGGAACATAATATAAAAAATATTTTATTAAAACCAATCATGGTTTTGACATTTTCTTTTCAACAGCAATCCTGTAGAATGAGAAGATTTGTTTTGCAGCAGCCTGGGCGTACAGAAGACATTTGTGGAAGTGTTCCGTGGTCAGACTGCCCCTACTGGACATAGTGACAACACTGTAGTTCTGGTTCTCCAACACAAATGTCACACCAGCCACTTTCTCCATCTCCTGCTTGAGGTCTGGGTCGAGTATCATGTTGCCCTCTCTATCTATGATCACATGGACACCAGCTATCAGGTATTTCATGTTCACACACGCATCTAACAAAGCTAAACAAGCTGCATTCACCGAACACGCAAGCAGGGAGCCCGAGTTTTGCAGCTCTTGTACTGTCACTGATATACATGATCTTGGGTGAAGGGAAGCCAATATAGCTGTCTCTACTGTATTTCGAATGTATCGTTCATGCAGTCTTTCAGAACATCCAGGCAACCCTGACTTAGGTTTGTAGATGACCTCCACTGTGGCTCGGTCCAGGATTTCCCTAGCAATTTTCACTTCACCAGGTCCATAGACTGCTGCTAGGATTCCTGTGTCACCTTGAGTGAAGGTTACAGTTCCATCGGGTCTAGTCAGTACTCCCAGGTCACTGGTCATTGGCCGCAGATCAGGCATGACTGAACCTATAAACCAACATTTTAGACTATAGTTTCCTCAACACACAAACATTCTAGCACTGGTCATTGGCCGCAGATCAGGCATGACTGAACCTATAAACCAACATTTTAGACTATAGTTTACTCAACACACAAAACATTCTAGCAGATGTGGCATCAAATCAAAAACAGCAAAGTCATGGATCCTTGTGTAAAACTGAAGCACCTGAGTTACATCAGACATTTTCAATTTCATGCACCACAATCTCATGGATCATATTTCTGTAAGATGGTTTTGAGACCACATAGTGGGATCTTATACTGGAGTGAATTTTGTTTTACGCCGCACTCAGCAATATTCAAGCCATATGGTGGCTGTCTGTAAATAATCGAGTCTGGACCAGAAAATCCAGTGATCAACAGCATGAGCATCGATCTGCACAATGGACAACCGATGACATGTGTCAACCAAGGCAGCGAGCCTGACCACCCGATCTCGTTAGTTGCCTCTTACGAGAAGCATAGTCACCTTTTATGGCAAGCATGGGTTGCTGAAGACCTCTTCTACCCCAGGACCTTCACGGGTTCTAACACTTGAAGCTTAAGCTTCATAAACTTTGTATTTACAGGCATATTGGTTATTCATAGATGTAGAACTGAACAGCAAACACTCCCGTAAGTTCAACGGTCTTTCACCTAGGTGAGTTGAAACTGAAAAGTGTATGCATTGGTTAGGAGTTAAAAATGTCACGCTGCACCAAGCTTATGAGAAGAAAACAGGAAGCATGAATATTTAGCCGAGGATGTGTGTGGACTAGGATACAGGAAGGTTAGTTTTCTTGATACCAGGAAATATCTTGCAGACCAGTTTGTCAAATCAAACTTGTTCAGATTTGCTGTTTGAATGTTATGAAGGCTGACCATCAATACTGATCATAGCATTCAAAAATCAATAGCTAAACATTGATCAGTTACCAATAAATAAATGTAAAAAATGTAAACATTTGAAAATAAATCAACATATTTCACATCACTACAGAGTGGTGACACACTGGTGTATTGATAACATGTTTACTAACAAAATCAGCATTCTCAAGATATTTTAGACGGTCTTATTTGACCCATGAATAAGGATGTATCTTTATGTTTTCTGTATGTAAATTAGACTTTTATTTTATAACAATAGTAAATGTAAGACAACATTAATGACAAAATTTTCTCCTTGATTATCCTTAAAATCTGTCCTATTACTATTTCTGGTTATCAATTTCTTATAGCCAACTTTATACTTTGGAGAGAGAATTCTTAATTTTGTTATCCATATCTGGTGATTTCAGTGGATGTCAGTTTAATATAGGAAGTGAGACCATGTCATACCAGCCAACATTTACCCTTTGGTGAAACACATGAATATGTGTATAAAACGGGCAAACCTAGAAACAATCAGGTTGAACCGTAAAAGAGTGCATCTAGAGTATATTTTTATTCAACCTAGTAAAATTGTGTTCGAGGGGTTGTACGTAAACTTCTTGTTCCTATCACTAGATTGTGTGTACACATCTTGTAACTTTAAGTTTGGAGATATGACGACTTTTCCTAAGTTTATATTACTATCCACAAGTTTGAAGCATCAAAGAAAATTAGCAAAGTTCAAATACTGCATGCTTCTCACAATAATTAGACAAGAGAAAACAAATGATTATTGTATTTTAGGCCACTGGCCCTTATGTACAAGAGATTTGCTTATGACAAAGTTGTAAAACAGTGAGGGATATACATTAGCACATGATCAATTGTATGTGCTTATTGCTACGAATAAGTGCGTACTTAACAGAGATACATTACATAGGGTGGATTCATCATTAGTAGATAATATACTTGTAAAAGCTATCAAAGATGGTTTCAATGAAACTCTTTCAAAAACATACAGACGTCGTCAACACCCCCGCTTATCCATATGAACCCATACCCATGAGAAAACAGAAGATTGATGCTCAAGATATTTTACTCATATTACCTAGATGAACCATCCTATTATGCAAAATGATGGTCATGCCATTAAAGAAAGTTAGCAAAGATCATTTAAGGAGTGCTTCTTGGAATAATCACAAAACAGTGAATGAGTTTAGTTTCACACACTCAGCAATATTCCAGCTATATGGAAGTGGTCTGTAAATAATTGAGTCTGGACTAGACAATCCAGTGATAAAGAATTGCATAACAACATATCCATGTATGGTGATTTCTGCAACATATGTCCTCAGATCCAAAGATCTGCAACTGTTAACTTAAACTGTTTAATGAGGTGCCAAAGTTTTTAAGGTGTCTTGCCTTACTTTCAATTTTGGGTCCCACTTGTATCCTTTTGTTTATGATCATAACCACTGGACTTCCATGACTGACACTGATCACTACTTTCTGTCTAAAGGTGCCAGAGAAGCTATTAACCTAGGAAACAACAGGTCAAGGATTATCTATAAAGAGATTATAAGGATTAAGATTAGACATCAAAGTCTGTCGTCCTTGAAACAACATGCACTGCCTTGCAATTAGAATTGTGAAATTTAATTCCTCACTGAAGCAATTAGAGATCGTACAAAAGGACAGTGAAAATACTAATAAAAAGCTAATTAGGTTCTGCATTTGTCATTAGGATTATTTTACGCAACCAAGTTCACAGTTAACAAATAAAGAGGTTTTCTTTTCTTTCAGTCGAAGTACTATATTGATGGCAACATAAACAAGCACTGGATGTTGGCGACTGATGTGATTCGCTCACTGAACCACTCTCCCAAAAATATTGACATGGAAAGAAAAGTGAACGGGTAAGAGTTCCGCACGTACCCCCCACCTCCATAAAAAATCAAGACTACAAACTGACATGCATACTCTACTCTAAATATACATTCAATACACTAGAGCAGGTATAAAGAACAATTAATGAACATATTTCAGTATTTGACTATTACACCGGGTAAGGAACAAATTTACCATGAAAAAAGATGGGGGTACGGGTGGAACTCTTTCCAGTGAACGTGTTATCCTAGTGTTTATATTCCTGGACTCATAGTTATTCATAGCCATCATACGTTAAATACTTCATCGTAATTGTTAATCTCTCCGGTAAGGTCGAACAGAAGGTGGAGTCTGGAGAAACATGTGGTTTTGCCGTTTGATGAAAATAGGCGTGGCCTCTTTGCTTGCTATCCTCATAGATCACAAAATTAGCTCATATCTTTAGTCTGAAGGACATTAATTCTTTTCAAAAATGCAAAAAATTTTCCAGCATACTTTCTATTACTTTCTCGTAACAACTTCCGTCAAAGACGATTGTTGTCGGACCTAGCCATGCTTCCTTCTTAAACTTAGTACACTCCTTCTTCTAAAGCGCATCCTCGTATAAGTCCTAAAAACAAACGGAATACTGTGCACGGAGTTCGCAGACATTCTTCACGCACGTGAATCATCATTACCTAAATATCACATATGATCTCTCTGTGCGTATGTTGTTGTATGAAACGTATCTATAGGTATGTAATTGTCACAAAATTTAATGAACTTGCAAAACATTACGTCAAACAGAGATCTTTCAAGAATTTATGTGGTGTTATTTTCTTTCCTTGCGGACGCACATGTTCAATCAGCCGAATCCATCACGTGACCGCTGGCCAAGGAGGAACAAAAAGTGGTATATACATGCAAAAACGAAAGTTATATATTTTATTGCGTTCTATTTATTCAAACTATTACCGCGATCTTTGAATATGTCCTGCGTGATATTGTTTCAAACATTTCGAATTTGTACATACTTGTAATCAGAAATAAAAACACTGTGAAAACAACACGTCCAAAATAATTTCAATATCTTTAAGGTAAAATAACACATTGACTGTGAAAATATATATTCTTGACATGAACGAAAAACTGAATTTAAGTTGAAATGGAGCACGAGTGAGATGGGAGATTAAGAACGTTTAGACTTACTTCATATAAGGCTTTGGCATTTTCAGAGGAAAAAGATATGGTTCAGTGAATGTGAAACAAACAAGCTTGATGGGAATGAGTTTTTGTATATCATGCAGGGGCTCTTAATTTTGAAATTAAAAGTATGGTTAACTCAGCAGTGTTTATATTAAAAAAAACGAGTCCTCAAGTCTGCTTTACAGTTATACACGAGTATACAAGTTACCCGTGGACTGTCCGTAAAACGTTAACCTGATATCTATTATACGAATCCCGATCACCGATTTAGTGGGATATGATCTAAATACTGAACATCGGGGACTTTTCATATGAAAATTCTATAATTTATGTATATACTTCTATATGTCTGTAAATAAAATGAAACATAACGGTAGGTTCCAAGAATATCAGCCGAATGAGAAGAATCTCAATAACTATGTTAAGGTTTACAACCGAGTTTGGCTCGGTTTGATTGATTGACTGATTGATTGATAGGGGTAACCCAATGATCACACCACGAGCATCGATCTAACCATGGGATGCGATGACAAAGTTCAGCAGCGAGCCTGACCTCCCGAGTCCATTAGTTGCATCTTACTGTTTTCAGTAGGAGAACGTCACCACTATACATCATAACAAAACATGGAATCATCGTATCTTTAAGAAAAATACTGGTACCATGTCTTATACCATTACGTTTAAATATCCCAGATGTGTTTAATTATGCATAGCAGATTTCTTCCTTACCTTAATACGAAACAAAATATTCCAAAACAAGTTCGTTTCTAAAGACAAATGCACTGAACGTGGATATAGTTTGGAAATTAGTCTCAAGACAGAAATCATATGAAATGTGTACAATATTTCCCGTTACGATAGAAAGTTCGTTAACATTATGGATCAGGCAGCAATCTCACTGAAGAGTCCTTCTCCTCGAACATTTCATCAAATTATGACGTGCGTAGAAAATATTGGAAATTTATAAATGATTGTACAAGATATTTAAATCTCCCGTGCAGAATGCTTTTGCACATAATTATCTTGTAATAAGCTATCAGAGGTCACATTGTGTCTTTATGAGGAGGTACTACATGATTTGTTTACTATTTGTTTTTAAACATATCATGTTCTTACACAGAACACATCAATTTCTCCTGGAACGCATCTGTATATTTCCTTCGCCTGTCCGAGTTTGCTTTTGTGATAAACTGTTGTCATTGAGACTGGTGAACACGTGTGGAGAGATGTAGATATGTACAATAGCTCTTTTCTAATTAGTGTGTCATTGTGTGGCCTAGAATCAAGGTACGCTTGGGAACTAATTAGCAGTGCCGTGAGCTAATTTAATTTGGTTTGAAGATTGAGGCTTCGTTATTCGACCTATCAAAATTTACATTTCAGTTGTTAGCAGACGAGCGCGCAAGAATACACATATGACGTCAGTGTTGACCGGCTCACTACTTCGCCATCTTGCGAGAGCACAGTCATTAAGAAAATCAGCCACAGCCCTAGTAGGTCAATCAGTCTCAACAGACATGTCGTACAGAGACAGAATGTTCGACTCCTCGGGTAGATCAGACAGAAAAGGGTGAGTTTTACGTGTGTTTATTTTCAAATAGATTGTGAGTTTATTCTCTTTATGATCAGCAATATGAAAACTTAACAGGGATAGGTCTCTTGAAATTGCTTTGTCAGCTACGCCATGATACATTTAGACCTCGACCTCGCGGAACGGTATAATGAATTATAAAACCATGTCTCTCTTGAAAATCTTTAGATCTCTCTCCCAATTTCTGATTTCTTTCAATGGACAATTTATTCCCAGTTTTATTGTGCCAGAAGATCCCGTTTTAGAGACAGATCGATCCAACATGGCGTATGTTTCGAAATGGCTTCTGCGTCTCCTATATGAGTATCACAAGTGTAACCATTTGTTTCTTTTTCGCTTCGCTTTAAATTATGATTACAGACATACGATGCACGTTTTTCAAACGTGGTATGTTATTTCTTCATATGTAACCACCTGACACGATAAAGTATCGACATGGTCTGGTGAACTTTGGAACATTTTTCAACAACACATCTGTTTTTGAGGCAGCGCCAAAACGTTTTGTTTGGGAGTACTCCACTTTATGGGACGCACTTCCTCTGATTAACTGACGCTCCTTATGGATTGGAAAGGGTACCAGACTCTAACCCCAAACCTTTACCCTTAGGATAGTAAAGGGTATTTCAGTACAGTCAAAATATTAGAAGTGAAAAAGAGAATTTGTAACACTCGACTGACTGCATCTTCAATAGCCACAATTTGCAATAAGTCCTGGCTTGGTATCCGGGATCCTTAGTGCCTTTTCTATCCCTTGTTTCAGTTGAGTTAAAGTAAACCACGATTTGATCCCATTTCTTAACTCAATGATCCTTAGACTTTAACAGCTTTGCAATCAAATGTCCCTTGAAATTGTTAAGCTACTGCATATGTGAACTCTCAAAGAATCATTTCACTGTACAACAGGGAATTTGCCACATTTTGCCAGGTTTGGAGTTTCACACAAAGAAAATTCACAACTGCAGCTGACATGAGTGATCGCTGAATAAATGCACTACTCCATGCAAAGTCTAAAAGAAATCTGTTTCTTTGTTCACCATAGAAATTGTCTGACTGTGGCTTAATTGTCTTAGGTTTGGTGGCAGATCTGATCGAGGAGGTGGATCTCGATTTGGAGGTAGAGATAGTGGTCGAGGTGGTGGAAGTTTTGACAGATATGGATCAGGTGGTGGTATGGGTCGAGGTGGAAGCAGGCCATCCCTCAAAGGCATCCAACCTGGCGAAAGACTGAGGAAACCCAGATGGGATTTGGAAAGACTCCCCAAGATTGAAAAGAATTTCTACAGGGAACATCCAAATGTTTTAAATCGATCACCCGTGAGTTTTTCCTCTTGATGATACCATGTGAAACAGCAATTAGTGACTAAGGCTGTGTGTGCATAATACTTCTACATGTTAATGCTAATTCTTTTTTATATGGGATGGTAGGGTAGCCTAGTGCTTAAGGTGTTTATCTGTCATGCTGAAGACCCTGATTCGGTTTCCCACATTTCATGAATGTGTGAAACCCATTGTTAGTGTCCCCCCTTTGTGAAATTGCTGGAATTTGCTAAAAGTGAAGTAAATCAGACATGTCAATTCTTTTTTTTTTTTTTACAGGAAGAACTACAAGCTTTCTACAATGAGAATCAGATCACCATTAGGGGACGAGATGTACCAAAGGCAATCCTTAACTTTGATGAGGCAAACATTCCAGGTTGGTATTTAGATGGTTATGAAAGGTTCCTTTTAGCAAATTTGTACTAATTTTCGCTTTTAATAATGCTTATACTCAAGAACATTAGTTACGTTAATCATCTAGAGACAATTTTAATTATCTGTCTTGGAATCTTATAACATAAAGGGAAATAACAAAGTGTTTAATGTTTGTGTTTAAATTTGTGTTGTCACACAAAGTTTACTGAATGTTTTCTTTACAGACTATGTTATGCACCAAATCAGAAGGAACAACTGGCAAAAACCAACCCCAATTCAGAGTATGGGTTGGCCAGTGGCTCTTTCGGGCAGAGATTGCGTTGGAATTGCACAGACAGGATCCGGCAAGACACTAGGGGTAAGCTGACTCGTAAATGTCTTTGAGACATTTAACACTAAAACACTAAAAGAAAATAAGAAGGAAAGCAGAAATGGTTTCTTGTATATTGAAATAACATGATCAGGAAGATGTTTCCATAATCATATTCAGTAAATTTTAGTGTTTTATAAATTTAGCAACTATTTACCTGTGCATGGTGAAATATTGATCATTGGCAGTCTTAATATTCCATCCTGGGTATAATGATGCATAACAACTAGATCCTTTTTCTGTGTTTGGTTCCGCACATGGTTCCGCCCATTAATTATGGTCATTGCTATGTTTCTCCGATATTGAAATGTTTTTCTTACTAAATTTGGTTGATTGTGATTGAACTTTTCTTTTGCAGTTTATCCTGCCAGCTATCATCCACATAACAAATCAGCCCTACCTCGAACCTGGCGATGGACCAATTGTGAGTTAAGCTTCATTAGTATCAGAATCAAGTATGCCACATAAATCAAGAGTCAACAGCAAGTATAATATGCATATACCGTGAATTAAATTCAGTTATGATTCCTTATATGTATTGCAGTATACAAGTGCACAACTCCTGAACTTGTCACGTCTGTGTTGAAAGTCTGAGTTGTTGTTTCTTGTAAGACCTTTTATAATGTTACTAATATCTTTCAGTGTTTGGTGCTGGTTCCAACAAGAGAGTTAGCCCAGCAGGTTCAAGAAGTAGCCAATGAATTTGGCCACGCATCCAAGGTTCGAAACTGCTGTGTGTATGGTGGTGCTCCAAAGGGACCACAGATCAGAGATCTAGAAAGAGGTAAGAAGTGCACACAAACCAGTACCTTGAAATGTGATGTTCCGAAACGTAGTGTAGAAAGTCATTCTGAATTTACAAAAATATAATGCAATAATTTTTCTTTATTATGTAGGAGCTGAAATCTGCATTGCAACTCCTGGAAGATTGATTGACTTCCTTGAAGCCGGAAAGACTAACCTGAGACGAACAACATACATGGTCCTTGATGAAGCAGACAGAATGTTGGACATGGGTTTTGAGCCCCAGATCAGGAAAATCATTGAACAAGTTCGAGTAAGTAATGTCGTCTTTGTTTCCTATTTCTTTTCCCTTATGCAAAACTTATGGTACAATCACTTGCTTTTGTCCAGTTATGTTTTACAATTTGAAATCAAATGATAAACATTTCAAGTAGCAAATGATTTCTGAATGTATCAGTGATTCTCATGAAAGGATTTGTTTTTGTAGCCAGACAGACAGACTCTGATGTGGAGTGCCACATGGCCCAAAGAAGTGCGAAAACTTGCAGAGGACTTCTTAAAGGACTACTGTCAAGTAAATATAGGAGCTTTGCAGCTTAGTGCTAATCACAACATCCTGCAGATAATTGACGTGTGCCAAGAATATGAGAAGGAGAACAAGTAAGTTGGAAAGATATGCATGTTGTAGCATCTTCAGATATGGGTCCATCTGCCACAGTGCCATCTAAAAACAATAGAACCTTTTTGACACATTTCATCTCATTAGTTAACGTGTCATCTTTAAAGTTTCCTTACACATTGAGTTGATCAGTTAATTGATAAGTTGAATATAACATGAAGCATAACACATGAGGTTGTCTCACCAGATCAGGATTACTTAGCTGTTGATGACTATATGTTGTCATTGACTAGAGGTGAATTTACTAAGTAGCTAAACACAAAAAGCATTTCACACATTCACAATTCTACACACCAGATCACTTAAAATTATCATACAGTACTTGGAACATTTGTTGTCTAATCACCACTCTAAAGACCAAGCCAGGAATTTTTTGGTATTGACAATTTTCTAATTTGAATTTGTTGAAACATTGTAGACCTTAATGTTTTTGATTGAAGTTCAAGACCATTAAACCAAACTTGATTATTACTGGTTTTGGTACATGATACTGGGACTTTAACCAGTCTTTATTTGATAGATGACACTGTTAGTCATACCTCTCCATTTTATCGTGCAAGTAGTAAGATAAGATAAATTTAATAGGCGGCCGGTAAGAAACCTTATATGGTGTGCATAATGTGTAAAATTGACAACTTTCCCTTCAGGCTTGTGAAACTCCTTGAAGGCATTATGCAGGAGAGAGACAACAAGACTCTCATATTTATGGAGACCAAGAGGAAATGTGATGACTTGTCTCGAAGAATGAAGAGAGATGGGTAGGCCTAATACTTTCTCAGGAAGAGTCTTGACATAATGTCTCAAATTCGTCAATGTGAAATTTGTACTTGCACTGGTCGGTAGGACTTGATCATCTTGACAAGTATTTGTTTGTAAAGAATTACCAGTCCTCATTGACCTATGCAAATTAAGTACCCTGTCCTAACACGTTCATCATGAAAAACTTCACTTGTAGAATTGTGGAGAACCATAATACAATTTTCCAAACTTTTGTTTTCAGTTGGCCTGTCATGGCAATCCATGGAGATAAATCTCAGCAAGAGAGAGACTGGGTTCTGAATGGTAAGTTCTAACTGTTGACTTCACTTTGCTCGTTTAGCAATGTTAAACATATCTTTCTGTCACTGTTTATATTTTTTTGTTTGCACAATCCCATAAATCAATTTATGTCTTCAATTTTGCAGAATTCAGAACTGGTAAAACACCTCTTCTCATTGCCACAGATGTTGCCTCCCGTGGCTTAGGTATGTTGACATTACGTAAAGAAATAATTACATCAGATCACCATTCTACTAGACATGATAACTCAGCTTTCTATTGTTTAGAAAAATCTGCAATTCTCTTGGCATTTTCTTCTGCTTCAAATAGACTTCCATTGATACAATACTTGCTTCTCACAGATGTCCATTTTCATTAATTGTATAGTTTGTGTTGACAGAGCAGGTATTGGCCACTACCGGCATGACTAACACTGAGGAGCAGAGAGGGAGAGGAGGAAGGATACATGAACTAGTAGTTGTAGTACCTAGAAGCTACTTTTGAACAAATGGTAGCAGTGCACAATCTGTATGGCTTGGAAGTGGTGTTGTGAAGCTCAACTGGTTTCACTTGCTGTATTTAGGATAATTTGTTTGCAATCCAAATTTTTAGAAAAGCAGACCAATTTCTGGCCTTTTCAAACATCTTGTCAGCAAGTAGCAGTCAGTTGTTGTAGCCGCACCACATGTCTGCATTGTGCAACCTGGAAATATGCCGACTCTGCAAGCTGTCTCTCCTCCCTCACTGATTGCAATCATGGAGTCATGTCGGAACCTGCTCTGTGGTACTCGTCAAATCACATCACAATGGGAACTTTGCTATGGAACCACGGCACTGACTGACTGCTCATACACATGTACAACTGGCTCCAATCCTCAAAATGTTTGGAATACTAGACAAACTTCAACTTATGGGAATATTGCACTTGTATCAGCTATGGCCTGGAAAATATATAAGCCTTTGACTGGATATGTTATATCTGAGAAGGTACAATTTGTTTGGAGAGGTGAAATAGCTGTTGAAACTCTTGGATGGATTGTTGGTATCTGTTCAGGGGTGACACTTAAGTTGGTGTCTGTGCTTGGTGCTGGCACTGTGGATAGATTGAGGTTGGAGGAGCCGACGTGTTGAGTCATGGCGTGCATATCTGTGGTACAGCAAAGTACCAAATCTAGAAGATGCATGCTCCCTGGACAATGAATGAATGAATCACTAGAGCAGTCATGTTATAGAATGGTGTTGGGGCACCCTAGGGTTGCAGTGTTTATCTACTCTGCAGCAGAGGAGAAGGTAGGTAATATTGACAAGGTAAGTGTCACTTTGACTTAGGGTACTATCTATAGCCCCAATTGCCACCAGCTGCAAGCAGTAGTGAATTGGAAAGGGGAGTGTGCATTGAGTATAGAAGGTGTGATGTTGAGGTGTTGTTGAGTTGACAGGATCCTGAGACCTTCACAAAATCTGGGGAATAGGGAATATGCTTCACCCAAGCATCATTTTTATACGTGACAGCTTTTAAAGGAATAATCTTGTGTCCCTTGGCTTTTTCATCTTAGCATGTAGCTTCTCACATACTTGAAAATCTGTGATGATCTGCTTTTTCAAAAATTGCTGTTTTGACTTGTCCATATGTTTATTATCATGGAATGGTACATGTCAAACTGAATAAATTATTTGTATGAATAATCTGAACATGGAGACTGTTAAGTGCATGCTTTCTATGAGTTCATGCCTAGTAGTTCACCATCTTTTACTGGAATATAAGGTCTACTGCTTTATGAGTAGGGATGGTCAATGTAGGTTAATGTGACAAGTACACAATTTGCCTTTCAATGGTGCTTGGGAGTTAGTGCACATTTTCTGCCCCAGTGAACTAACACACACTTGCCTTCCAGATAAAGCAGACTACCCCCTGAAATCCCTGAACCCTGTCTAACCTTGTGTTAACTTTCTCTCTCCCTGTTGTGGCTGTGTTAACAAAACACGCTGTGACAAAACAGATGTGGAAGACATTAAATTTGTGATAAACTTTGACTACCCTGCCTGCTCTGAGGACTATGTACATCGCATTGGCCGGACAGGCCGCAGCAACAACACTGGCACTGCCTACACATTCTTCACACCTAGCAATAGCAAGCAGGTGAACGACCTGGTCTCCGTGCTCCGAGAAGCCAACCAGAACATCAACCCAAAACTACTTCAGTTGGCCGAGTCAAACCGAGGGAGCATGGGAAAAGGTCAGTACAGAAACAGATTTAATAGACAACGGAAGGACTACTATTATTAGAGGTATGAGGAACATTTTGTTTTCATTTGAATCAGTGTTGCGCCCTCAACAAAGTCCTGAAAACAACCTGCGTTTTTCATATATTATCATTCTTTTGATATTTAAATTTATGACCACTCATTACATGTTGCTATTGCAACCTCTATACTTCAGTTTTATTGTGGGTCAGCACTGTTTGGTGGAGGGACTTGTGTTCGACCCAAATGAATCCGTGATCAGAGTGGTCATGCTCTTATCCTGGATAAATTTGTTCGCATGCAGTTACCTTTGTTGTCTTGTTTGTTACTTGCTGTAGCTCTTGTGTTTTCTATTCTTTTCATTATTAATTATGCTCTGTCAGTCTTACTGACTTTTCATTAAATTAAATTTTTAAAGATATTCCTATATGATTGTTAATTCTTTAACATATAAAAATTGTTAACAGTAT
Source organism: Haliotis asinina (assembly GCF_037392515.1). Lineage (NCBI taxonomy): Eukaryota > Metazoa > Mollusca > Gastropoda > Lepetellida > Haliotidae > Haliotis > Haliotis asinina. The sequence continues at coordinate 12,499,631 of NC_090284.1, forward strand.
ATTGTCATGCATATGGTTCAAAGCCTATTTTCTTAATGTGTAGATTATCATTTTTCAGGTCGAAGCAGGTGGAAGGGTAGAGATGACAGAAGTGGTCGTGACAGCCGTGGGAGCTACAGAGATCATGATAGCTATGGCAGTCGGGATAGAGGACGTGGGGGTTCTAGTTACAGTGGTTCAGGTTACGGGGGATCAAGTTACGGGGGTGGCAGCATGGGAGGTAGTAGCAGCAGTCAGAGTGGGTTTGGTCAGACATCGCGAGATAGTTCAAGCGGGTCCAGGGGAGGAGGATACTCAAATAGTTCAAGTCGGGGTGGGTTCAGTCAAAGAAGTGAAAGCAGGTTTTCAGGTCAAAGCCAAACTGGAACGGCACCAAAGAACAATTTCAACCAGGGGGCTTCAAGAGGGGGAATGGCACCCAAACCACAGTCAGTAGTGCAGCAGCCTCAGTATGGACAACAGAGGCAGCCTCAGATGAATGGTTATGGTGGAACTGGTGCAGGTGCAGCACCATCAGCACCACAAGGAGCAGCAGCACCACCTAAACCTCCACAATCACAGCAACAGCCACAACAGGGAGGACCAGGAAAAATGCAGGATTTGCAGAACATGGCCTTTATGTATAGCCAGTGGATGCAGCATTCCACTGGTGCACCACCACCTCCCCCATCTGGCCCTGTGGCGCCCCCTCCCCCTCCCCCACCTGGTTACTAGATAATTTGAAAGCAGTCATCTCGGTCCACTGTTCTCTTTAATTTATAGTAATTGAAGATTATCAATGCTCTGGTGGCAATGGATCATATGTAAAGTATACATTGTTTTAGTTCATTCATTTTTATTCATTTTATTTCATTGTCTTTTGTGTTCTCTATTGTACTACAGCATTGTTAAGATGTGCTTGGAAACCTAATATGAATAAAAAGATGTACATTGAATCTGTTTTCTTTAATTTAACACTGCAACATACCAGTACACATTGAGTGTGGAATTTAGCTGTCTTAACAAAAGCTTTTAATAGATGACTTGGTTGGCTCTCTCTGTGGTAGCTTTACACATTGTCACAAGTGATGTTGGAACTGATACTTCTTTTGAAAGTGAAATCCCAGATGAATCCTTGCAGTTTGTGAACTGCTACAATCATGTCATATAGGGGTACAGAGTACCTGATTTGATTTTTATGTCCGAATGGGATCTACCTCAAAAGTATTAGAACCTCTACTCCCCACAGTAAATAGTGGAATATATGTAGGCAGCATCATGACCTTAGATCATTGTTGAAAAGTAAGATTTTTCAATAATGTCCATGGGTTGTATCCGAGTTATCAGACAAACGATATGTACTTGGATTTATTTTCAGTAATAGGCGTTCACGTCAACTGGGATGAAAATGGCAGACTAATTGTTCAGTGATGGCAAGACAGTCTTGCCAATCTTCAAAACAAGTAATACTTCAAAGTTCCAGAACAGAGGGAGATTGTGAAAGTGTCCCTCGAGAACAGTAGTGATGTCACTGTTGGTTTATAGTTAAGTTTAATGGCCTAGATGTTCAAAAATGAAAATAAAGTTCCAACAAGGGTAAATAAACAAAAGTGATAGCTGCAAACTCTCTAAAGAATAAGATTTACGGTATTTATGCTTGTATACATTGTATTGAGTAACTTGAATGTTGAACATTGATGATTTTTAACCAGATGGCAGTTCTATTTTATCAATTGTACAGACCGAAAGAGTGCTTGCGAGACTTCGCGCTGCTTTGTTAATGTTTCATTAAGTGCCAGCAATGTATGACAAAACCACAACAAATTTAAAATCATTATGTCATATGCATTTAGTAATGAAAGCACATTTATACTGGGGGTCAGGGAATCAATGTTCAACTGCAATAATGCAGGTGGCACTGTTTTAGGATTTTTTTTTTGGTTATAATTGTATTGAGTGAGGTATATGTTGATTTTTAGCAATATTTCAGCAGTATCAGTCACCAGACTTGGACTTAACTCATAGCACCCATTTGGGGAATCAAACCAGAGTCTTCAGAAACTGCCCCATCACATATATAGTGCATATTCAAATTAAAATGATATCTGGATCATAGTGAGTGTTGTCATCAATCTTTTAGACCTTTTAAATCTACTCCAGTATTTTTAACAAGAGTCATTAGAGGATGACATATCCGGCCCCCACATGTTTGAAATGACAAATCATCTGACAGTTACTCGGGGTTTTTTAGGCTAAGTTTGAATTGTTTCCATGGAATTCATGAAAGTTATGAGTGCCATATATATGTAATCAGCAAAGTCACAATTTCAAGATCTGCCTCGCATATCTGCCAAGATCTGTTGAAAGATATGAAATGCTTTTCGAGTTGTGCTCCGGGAACGAAGCCCATCCTGCCATTTTGAGAGTAAGTCCGAAACGTTTCCATGGAAACCAAGAAAATAATACATCACTAAAACCTTTTAAAAACCCGAAGGCACCACTTTGGGGTCTGCCACACATATCTACCATGTTTTAGAAGATTTAGAGTTTTGCCCTGGAAACAAAACCCCTCTGTCACTTTTCACACTAGGTCCAAAACGTTTCCATGGAAACTGAAAAAATAATAAATCACAAGATCCTGTACATAGCAAGGCACCATTATAGGTTCTGATTGATATACCGGTATCTACCAGTTTTTGCAGGAAAATATGGAATGGTTTTTGAGTTCTGCTCCGGAAATTAAGCCCATTCCTACATTTTGAGACTAAGCCCAAAACGTTTCCAATCAAACAAAGAAAATGATAAATTACGAAAACCTGTAAATAGCAAAAGGCACCACTCTGGGGTCTGCCACACATATATACCAAGTTTTATTGACAGATATTTAGAAGTTTTAGTGTTCTGCTCCGGGAATGAATCACACCTCTTACTTTTGAGAATAAGTCTAAAACGTTTCCATGGAGACAAAGAAAATAATAAATCACAAAAACCTGGAAATACCAAAAGGCACCACTATCGGTTCAGATTGATATATCTACCAAGTAGTGCAGAAAAATATTGACAGGTTTTGGAGGTCTGTACCGGAAACGAACCACACCTCTCACTTTCGAGACTATGTCTGAAACGTTTCCACAGAAACTGAGAAAATAATAAATCACAAAAACCTGTACATAGCAAAAGGTACCACTTCAGCTTCTGACAGCTATATCTACCAAGTTTTGCAGAAAAATATTGAACGGTTATTGAGTTCTGCTCCGGAAGAAGCGAAACACACCTCTCACTTTTGAGACTATGTCTGAAACGTTCCCATGGAAACAGAGGAAATAATAAATCACAAAAACCTGTACATAGCAAAATGCACCCCTTTAGGTTCTGATTGATATATCTACGAAGTTTTGCAGAAAAATACTGAACGGTTTTTGATTTCAGCTCTGGAAACGAAGCCCACCCCACCATAAGATTAACACCAAAATGTTCCATGGAAAAACAACAAAAATATAAGTGTCAAAAATCTGTATATAGCAAAAGGCACAACCATAGGCTGAGATTATTATATCTATCATGTTTGAGTTATGCTCCGGAAACTAAATGATTACAGATGGATGGATTGACGGACCGACAGACAAGATGTAGACTATATATATCCTCCTGCATTACCTCCCGGGGGATAAACTTTCCAGTTCTTAACGGGCAGTTGGTTAAGGAAAACATTTTTATGACTGATGTACTGCCTTACAACCATGTTTCGAAGCAATGGCAAGTTCTTCCAAGTAAAGCAGAATTCAGAATGTGTTCAGGGTTCTGTTGTAAGATGAGGCACCATATTGGAACCATATGGTAGTAACGAACATCTACTCAAATTATCGACTCTGTACATTTTCAACTTCTTTATGATAAAGGTAGGATGACAAGAATCAGTCAGGACACACCATGCTGGTATCTTGTGCATACAGCACTGTCTTGAATCTGGTGAAGTCAAGCAACTTGGTCATGTAGAGCTTTTGGATGGGTGACAATGTCTGTTAGTTTGATGCCCACAACTAAGCACCTATGTGGTTACACTTTAGAAAAGTATGTTTACAATCGGCCCTGTTCCCTCAGTAGAAAACAAGTATTTGGTGGTGTAAGTCATAATTATTAACCTTCTGTCACCTTCATTGGTTATCCTGGGTAATGTCCATATTGTATGTCCTCCTGGCATGCCTGTGGCCGGGAGTTACGCGTGATATAAGTGGCTACTCGTACTATCATAGGATAGCTGGTCAATGTAACTATTTTAGCAATAAATATCCTCAGTATCTCAGTTATGAGAAAATGCCTGCGAAACAATTTCAATTTTCATAGTACTGTATTCTCTGCACACTGAAACCAGGTTTGAACGTAAATTTTGCCGATAATGCATACAAGAATAAATAACAGTTTAAAAGTGTTATAATTATCTGGAAAGCTTTGATGTGCAGGGTATGACAGAGCTACAGTCCATTCGACTCAAAGTGGACTGATGTATTGCCATCTAACAAGCAAACAAGGATGTATGAGGAGAACACAGCACAGGTTAATGAATCAATAACTTCAATTAGTCAGCACTAATATTTTGATTATGATCCACATTTCATTCAGCAGTCAATGCTTACTACTTTTTGGGGATGGACTTAAACCAGTTGTTTGGGGATTTTTTTTCTGAGAAAGTCACTCTATCTCAGTGGTGGGACAGTAGCAATATCTCAATGACCAAGTTAGTGTTGGGTGAAAATTGGGTCTGTGCATGAGAGTAGATATCACAGTGGTGGTGCTGTGTTTCAGCAGCCATGGCTGACCACTTGGTGGTGGTCTTGATTATCTGAGGCACTTTCATTCACCTGTTTGATCCAGACCTGAATACTCAGATGACTGAATACTTCTGACTGCTACTTAAAATACAATACAGGCCGTTCATCAACTACCAGGAGATAAAAACTTAAATTCACAAAGACAAGGTTCAACATCATCACTTTTGTCAAGTTTTTAATGTCAAATTTGATGTGTATTTATTATCATACTAGTACATGATGAAACTGTAGGAAAAACCATCATGTGTTCTTGGCATGATATTTCAAGATGAATCAGATACCAATATTTCCAAACAATCTTTGATACATATTCAGATTTAGGTCTTGCTGGTTTTCATCTCAAGTTTAATATCATGTGCAAAAGAGAATACTTGTACACTGTGTTAAGACATGCAAATTCCATGTTTGCCAGGTGATTGGATTTAATACCAGTACTTCAAAAACATTGTATACATGTAGAAATTGTGTTCCAACCCACAAAGTATTCCTATTCCATTATGGCTGTTGTGTAGGTTTTAGTGTCCGGGAAATCTGAAAAGGCAAAATGTCAAGTTGTTAAGCTTTTGACTCGGAAGAAAGTTTCATATTATTCAGAAAACATATCTGACTCTGAACATCCTATTTTTAGACACATGACAATGAAGTTGAAACTATGTAATGTGTTTTGAAAAAAACCCCCACACTATTATAGATCAAACATCAAAATAGAAACCGTCATTAGCTGACAGGTTTGGCAGGTAATAAATACAATTTGCTTGAGACTAAGTCATGGAAACATAAAAAATTCAAACAAGTATGAGTCAGTAGTTGGGTATGTGGTCATTATACGGTTTCCCACTTTGTCCAATGCTTACCTCCTCGAACTTGTGAATTTGTCTGATGAAGAAATCTCCGTATCTTCTAGCAACTTTCGTGTCCGCTACATGAATCATCTCCTGAAATAAGCAGCAACCATGTCATTGCTTTACAAGTGTACTATCTTTTGTTGGTACTGAGCACAACCCAAACCAATTCAGTGAAATGAAAGTGACATTCTCACAGAGTTTGTGTTTCCTGAGGTGAAACTCCTTGTTCAGGTTACACTGAGACAAAGTCTGGGATTATCAATACTGAGATGCCCACCCTTGTTTTTGAGGTAAAACGAGTAATGTTTGCTTTTTAAGAATGGTTACTGAGTGTAATTTTTAAGAATCCCAGAGCTGGGTGAAGCTCATTAGGCCTCTTAAGAGATGGCAGTTTTCTGCAGACTTAAATGCAAATCAATCGATCCTGGACATTGTTGGGGGACGGACACCCCATACCCCCTGCTGATTTTTCAGCTGAAATCACTTTCACCTGTTGCTATCCCTGGTAATTTAGACAAAAGAGTAAGATTGCAGTAAGATCACTCTCAGGAGCATCAATAAATAATGACATGAACAGGTAAAACTTTTATGCATATCTACAATATGAATTGAAACAAAAACAAAGAGGTGTAAACCCCACAAATCCTGACATACCCTATCAATATAGAAGTCCACTTCTGAAGCAGACTGGAATTCTCCCTCGAGCCCACTTGTGCCCTTTGTCCACACAAGGTTCTTCATCTTGTGCTGCATCAAGTGATGAGTGAGTTGGAGAGCAAGGATGAGATTAGTACCATTATGAACACATATTAGCAGTTCAATACAAGAAAATGCCTCATGTGATTGAGGTTTTTGAATGTTTACAACTTACACAAAACCGACTTACAAGCAATGTGCAAGAAACATCTGTTTTCTGGGTCATCCAAAGGATGCACCTCTGCACAGTGAATGAGGGCATGACATAATTGGATCACCCAAACCAGATAGTGTATGTCACCAATTTGACAGAGTATGGCAACGCAACTCTACGTGGAGGACCCATTACTCATCAAAGGGTATTTATCGTAACTGAATCTGACACATGATATTTCACAGCATACACATGACAGACAGCTCAGCTGCATTTAAGAGAATAAGTTGGCATTAAAGTGATCAGCAATCTGGAACATGGGGCTGCAGAAGCAAGCTGGCTCGAGACTAACACTATGCTGCCATGTGGATTATCTAAAGTGAACATTTTCTCCTTCAAGTATGATTGATAGTTGATACTAACAGTTTCATTAATATCACAGCATGTAACAAATTATGAAGGAAGCCCAAAGTGGAATATTCTGTTTTCAGAATTACATACCTTGAAGCACATGAGATGAGTCCTCAGCTGATCCTCTGACTGGAATACAAAATAAAATGATGATTATGGAGACAGATTGTGATTATCTCAAGTTTGTCTAATAACTACAATTGTGTATCTTGACATATGACAGATAGTCAAGATAATCTTGGCGCCAATTCCTCCCCAAAATGCTGAATGAGCTTACACAGGATTCAGTTAATATCACAACGGTTATTTTTTCTAGTTATGCATGTCTCAGATATCTACCACTTTCATGAGTGAGTGAGGTAACTTTTACACCACACTCAGCAATACTCCAGCTTTATAGCGATGGTCTGTAACAGACAATCCAGTGATCAACAATTTGAGCATCAATCTTAGCATTTAGAATAAGATGACATCAACCAAGTCGGCAGGCATGACCACCCACCTCTTAGGATACAAGCATAGGTTACTGAAGCTCAATTCTAACCCAGATTTTCACGGGTATACCACTGTCAGTAGTGTCATGTCACCCACTAGCACAAGTATGTTGCTGACAAACTTAGCAGCATAATCAGGTGAACCTGGATTCAAACCCCAAATCACTGGTTTTGAATGACAAAGCACAAAGGATAGTGGCACCGAGACAAGAACTTGTCTGCTGCCTAACTCTGCAATATCTGTGCAATTGGGAACCAATGGCATGTATCAACCAAGTCAGCGAGTCTGACCACCCGATCCCATTAGTCGCCCTTGCGACAAGCATAGTCACCTTTTAAGGCAAGCATGGGTTGCTGAAGGCCTATTCTACCCCGGGACCTTCGCGGGTTCCAGCTATAAGATGGCAGGCTGTAAATAAAGTGAGACTGGACCAGGCAGTCTAGAGATTGAGGTAAGCATTGATCCTGTAAGTCACCTCTCGCAACAAGCATTGGTTTTTAAATACCAATTCTAACATGGATCTTGACAAGTCCCACATATGCTCCTAACAATAAAGGCAGCTGAAGTCTAACACCTCCTCCACTCACCATATCCATGAAGACAGCAAGCTTTGAGATGGGCAGAGTTGTGTAAAGTTTCAGGTAACTGAAAAACAATTTAAGGGAAGACTTATTTAAGAGCGTGAGGATCCTATTATTTGTTAAGCAATAACATAACAGTGAGTGAGTTTTAGTTTCACTCAGCAATATTACAGCTATATGGCGGCGGTCTGTAAATAATCGAGTCTGGACCAGACAATCCAGTGATCAACATGAGCATAGATCTGCGCATTTGGAAACTGATGACATGTGCCAACCAAGTCAGCAAGCCTGACCACCCTATCCCGTTAGTCGCCTTTTATGGCAAGCATGGGTTGCTGAAGGCCTATTCTACCCCGGGACCTTCATGGGTACACTAACATAACACATGATGCAAAGGATGGTATTGGGGGTGAGGCTTGGATTAACTAGGTTGCTACTCAGCAAACTCTATTTCAGTGATCAGGAGACAAGTGGAACAGTAGAGTATGGTCCCTTTAACTGTGTGTGAACAGGTTTGGTTTAAACACATCTTCAAACAGTACCTCAGTCGATATCATACACGAGTGGGGAGGAAAGACTATCAAGGGCTATGTAGAATTACTTGATAAGCAAGGAAAGCCATAAGTGATGCTGGTCTTTGACATTTACCACAGAAGAGAAACTGCCAAGCTCTGGCAAGGTGCTTACAATCAATCATCAGTGTCTAGTACACCTAAGGGAGAGAACCCTGCACATTGAACCGAGACACCTCAAAACAACTAGGATACTGGTGCCCTGGCAAAGTTAAGGAAAGTGCCTACCTCCTAATGGTGGGGACAAGGATCTGTTGTCGGACTTCCTCCTGGAACACCGTCAGCTGCAGTTGGAACGGCTCCTGCAGCAACAACACAGTAAACAACTAGTAACAGTTCGTCATATTTCGTCAGTAAAGCAAATCAGGTTGGACAAGATCCAATCATTATCCACTAATTATATTACTACATCATTATCTAAGAAAATATCAATGGGGCTAGATAGAAGTAACCTCCAGCCCAGCAGACTCTTTTGTAAACCACATGTCTACCATGTTACTGCACTGTGTTCATGTTCTTGTCACAACGAGCAGTCAAAAAATCTAAAGGACTAAACCATAGACCACATACATGATTACTAACGCAAGGACAAAGTGGTGACAATGTGTGAAATAGAAATAAAGATGATTCACTCAGTAATCTGGTTCATAAACCAGTTTAACCTCAGATTCCACTTCTGTTGGAAAAAAAACTCAACAGTCAATTTGAACAGTGTATAACCCAGCACCCAATTACATTACTGCTGTCTGTAAACAAACACAAGCCCCGTAGCACAAAGCTCTTGTAAGCCCAAGATCTCTTAACTTTAGTTATAGCATTCGTACATCCTGTGTTACTGTACAGAAGGTATGAATGCTACAAGGCTTACAAGAGATTTGTCAAAAGGGATCAGTCTGTAGTACCAGAACTTATCCTCTGATGACTAAAACAGGTTGACAACTCTTGTACGTGGCTGCACTCTCACCTTGTGGTAATTGCTGCCTCCGCCATCATAGTTAGGAGGCACTGGGGAAAGGAACTTGGGGCACGCAAATGAGAAAGATTGTTCAAATTCAGCCATATCACTGCAAAACAAACCAAATCCTATCATCTACAACCAGATTAGCTGTCAACTGGCCTGAATCTTTTTATAAGCAAAGCTATGGTTTCCCTAAACAAATTCCAATTCAACTTGAAAAAAATGATTTGCCAATATTTCTTTGCAATTCAAGTGAGACACAATAACTTGTCACTGTATATTTTCTCCACTGCATGCTAAATCACAAACCCACCCTTTCTGTAGACGGAGCATCTTGTCTGCGAACTTCTCACGGAGCTGAGAGTGGACACTTTCATCAATCCTCATAGGGTGAAGCACAAGACAGATGGCCAGCAGTGTGTACATCTTCTCATTCTGCTTGGAGATCTGCCAACACATCAGTTGTATGTGCATCACACAACTCATGTTTCTACACTTTTGCCACAATAAAACTGTTTTGAAAATTGGAACTTCTTCCTCCCAAAACATGTAGCTTTGAGTGAGAGGTAACTACTTCACATGTGAAAAATATTAACACCATGAAGGCAATGTACTGCTTGTCCTAATCCATTTTACAGATATATAATCAATTTTTATGAGAAATTTCATTTCAAAGCAACAAACTTTTCTCTAAGCAGAGTCACTTTAATTTCTATGTGCACAACTAACATTCATTACTTGTTCACTAGTCTCCATATTTGCCCCATTTCTGTGAATTGGTGGACTGCCTCCCCTCTCACCTGGTCGTACAATGATGCCCTGTTCTGGAACATGGACTTGGTACGCTGGATATACAGCAGGATGTTGGAGAAGGTTCTGATTGCATCCTGGTAGCGCCGCATCATCATATAGGCAAATCCCACATAGTAGAAGGTGGTGATCTGACAGGCTGGCACCCTTGAGTACAGGTTCTAGACACACACAGACATTCCTTAAATCTAATGAGCAGAAAGCCTCGTCCCATCTCCCCCCATTATCTTTGATAGATGTTCCTCATGAAACTTGGTGTTTGACAGCCCAGGGATGAAACATGGTCAGTATAATGAGAATAGATGAGAAACTCCCAACCAGTTCTCCACTTCTAGTTGGACAAGACAATCTAGTGATCAGGAGAGTGAGCATCAATTTACATAACTGGGAAACCATGTGTCACCCAATTCAGCCATACTGACCACTTGCTCCCAAGAATTGTGTCTCAAGACAAGCATGGGTGGCTGAGGTGCAAGTCTAACACAGAACTTTACAGGTCATCTTGATTAGTACTAGCAGCCACATATATACGCGTGCATGCATATAGCTACAGAGACAAAACTAATTCAAGAGTAAACTTTATTTCACCTCTCATTAAAAAGAGTTACTGTGTGCATGTAATAACTGTTTCAGCCCATAAAATCCATAGTTGCAGATTTACTGAAGTGATGTCTGCCTTGGGAAAAAAGATGAAGTCACATTGCGAATAACCAATACTGATCATAGGGTGATTGAGTGAGTTTTGATTTATGCAGCACTCAGCATTATTCCAGCTATATGGCAGTGGTCTGTAAATAATCGAGTCTGGACCAGACAATCCAGTGATCAACAGCATGACCACTGATCTGCACAACTGGGAAACAACGACACATCAGAGAGCCTGACCACCTGATCCTTTTAGTCGCCTCTTATGAAGACCTATTCTACCCCAGATCTTCAAGATTAAAATACTGAACATAATCTGTTTGATACATGTACTATGTACATGAAGGACTGCCTAAAGGAACAGAATCTATTCTGCTACAGGTAACTAACCCGGCTCTGATCTCACCTTCTTGTTGAAGTCAATGTTCTCAAGCACCTTGAGGGCCTGGTAATAATCTCCCAGCAGGGAGTGCAGTCTCAGCAGGCCAATGAGGCTGAAGTAGCCCAGCATTTTGTACAGCGAGTGCTGGCCAAACTCACCAGCTACACTCTCAGCATCACCTGAAAAAACAACATTACGTCACTATATAAATCACACTGAGACAAGTAAAGGCTGACATAAATATGGGTCACAAGGTCCAATACATAGCACATGTGATACCTCTGTAAGGGTTAAGCACCAGGTTTCATGAATTGAGACCTTTCACTAGATACAGAACATTATGGTGTGTAAAAGCCTGGTGACAGGAGCGTCACAGTTTATGAGCAAGTTAACAATGTGATAACAATCTGATTAGAACCCATGTAATCTTAACGAATGTCTAATTTCTGAATCATATTTCATAACTCTATACATATGGTTTACTTTCAATAAAGAAACAAACACACAGAAACAGTCTTCATATGTTGGATATAAATAACATTAGGTGGACGTTTCTAAAAACTATCACCGACTGACTGAGTTCAGTTTGATACCGCTTCTGGCATTCCAGCAACTTCACGGAGGGGAACACCAGATATGGACTTCACGCATTACACCCTTGGGGGGATTTGAACCAAGGTCTTCAGCATCACGAGCCAAAGCTTTAACCTCTAGGCCACACCCTCGCCCCTTGAAGACTATCAATGAAATTTCTAAATGCATCTCAAGAGCTATATCAATAAAACTGTTACCTCCACTGATGTAGACCTCCAACTGTCGGTTGATGTTGGACTTCTCCACAAGGGAGTGCAGGACATTCAGGACGCTGTGTACATTCCAGATCTGCCACACACACATCAAAGAGCAGATTCAGAAAACATTACACCTTCCACTTCTACACATGTATGTAAACAACTGAACAAAATCAACACATCAACAGTGCAAATTAACACAACCTCATGACATTCAGGTTCCCTGATTCCAAGCATGAAGCATGTTGGTTTTGGTTGACTTGTTTAATGCAGCACTCAACAATATTCCGGCTATATGGTAGTAGTTATCTGTAAATAACAGAGCCTTGACCAGACAAGCCAGGTTTCAGCATGGAGCATTTATTGCTTACATAAAACAACTCCACTACTGCATGTCACACAGTCTAAGTAAACTCAGTAGTGGAGTGCAACGAAAAGTACTGAGGATAAGATTACTTAGACTTGCATGTCACATGCTACGAGTGAGTAAGTGACATGTTATAGACAGTTATCAGTATCAAAGTAGGCTGCAGTTTGGAGTGAGTGAGTGAGTGAGTTTAGGTTTATGCCGTTTTTTAGCAATATTCCAGCAATATCACGGCGGGGACACCAGAAAATGGGCTTCACACATTGTACCCATATCGGGAATCGAACCCGGGTCTTCGGCGTGACGAGGGAACGCTTTAACCATTAGGCTACCCCACCGCCACCTGCAGTTTGGAACAGGCTAATCAATAGTGGATAACATCACTAATAACCTATGATCACCTGTAAGTCATCCAGTCCACAACAGAGCTGGCTTTTCCACATTTTGTTCTGAATTTAACACTGCACTCAAACATATTGCAGTTGTAACACACACACACCTGGAAGTAATTAAGTGTGGACATGACAATATTGTGATGATGCTGTGGGCAACAACAATCAATGTTGTCTGGACACAAGAACACTTAAGCAATAACATTTGAGTCAGGATAAGGAAAAATGAACATTTTTCAAATAAGTCACTAAGCTTGACCACCATGTCTTCTTACAACAAGAGAAGATGCTTGTAATGTATTCTAACCTCCAGTCACCCCATAGTCACAGGGCGTACTGCATTAAGGTAACTCGGGGACAATGACTGCCCAGCTGCTCACACAGCTTAACATGCTACCTGTAGATGTTTTGTACCTTGGGATTTGTACGCAGACAGTCAATCTCCTCATCCGGCTTTTTGTTCAGTTTACAGCGGTAGATGCTGAATGACTGAAACTGTAAGAACAACATGCGTCAAATGGTGTCTTAAACGCAAGAATAATTTCATAGTATAGCCATACAAACTGTGCAAGTATTTTTGCTAGTAAGTCAGTAATATTTCAGATATTTGACTTACTTAAGTCTGGACTATACATACTGACTTTATGAGCAAAAGGCCACATTGACAGAATAAGCTGACCAGGTCAATGAACTAAGTTGAGAAGCTTAACTGCTTGCTTAACTATTAACTATCTTGAACAGCCACTTTGGTAGCTTGCTTGATAAAGGCCAAACTATATGCCCTACAGCCTCCAGTTTTACATGATGAACCAGAAGCTGAATTTATTCAGTCAATGATGAACATAATGATCAAATGAGCTAATTTCTGTAAAAATACTGCCCAAAGTTCTGCAATACACTGCCTATGATTTATACAAAATACTCTGCAATACACAGCATATCAAGGACAGATAACTCTTTTCATTCCATCTCTGAAGACCACATACTTGGTAGATAAACTCATCAATGATATCCCACAGCCACTGGTTTGGCAGCTCAATGTGGACAGGCCCCTCTGCATCTGTTGTGAGACAAATAAGACCCCAGGTCAACCACCATATCACAAACATGGCAATATCCCACTTAACATGAGTGAATCTGAATTAACTACAGTACTCAAAAGAATGGAAGACACTTGGTGTTCTTTAACTTCTTTTGTGCAGCATATCATGGTGGCAAACTATGAATGAAACTGACCCTGAATATGTATTTGAAAGCAAACTGTAACACATATGAATGAATGAATATTGACCAGTAGATGTTTTCACTTACTGAGAATGAAGTTGAAGAGGTTGCAATAGTTGTAGTAAGACTCAAACCTCTGCTCCAGTGTCGGGCCACTCTGAAACAAACATTACCCATGTCTTTGACATTTTTACCTTTCGTGTAACAATACATCACAATTGTATTGGGCATCTTCTGCCCAAAGAATCCATTAAAATGATTTACTTCACACAAGGTAGCCGTCAAGGACAATTCACATCTTCAGCAGGACAAGTAAACTAATGAATCTGTAATAGATGCCTGTGACTTTTGTCTCTAATCTGAATCTGAAGTCTTGTAAATGTTTGTCCTGGGCCTCTTTTCACAAAGCTCTTGTAACGCTATGATTATTGTGAGTCAATGTTACGGTATAGGAGGTAGGAATGCTAGAAGGAAAGTTAGGAGATCCTAGGTTTATGAGAGCTTTGTGAAATGAGCCCCTGTTGTAATAACAGACTTAAATTAGCATAAACACTAACTGGATAGAACCTAGTTAGAATAGTGGAAACAAGGGTATTTGACCGAGACAGGAATAGTGGTAGTGAAAATGCTGCGATTGTGCCAAGTCGGAGGAAACACTCACTGTGACCCTGGCATAGATATGCCGGTAGTACAGCTCCTTGTACAGGATGAGAAATACCGGATCTGAAGCACCAAGGCAGATTATACTTACATGAGGCAAGTATACACATCCCTTCGACATGTCACCAATCAAATCACAATACATATACTAAGAACTGAGCAATACACTCAAGCATGTTTCACTGCATGCAAAACCTTCCTCAACACAATAATCTAGCCATCTTTAAATATCACGAGACAGCTGATTCAGATATCCTGTACCTAGACAACATGCAGGCACCTTTCTTTAAATGTTTCCAATGCAACAAAGTAAAAATGGTGTTAGAGTAAAAATATTCTTTTCATTTAGATTGTGGTATTAATTTTAGTCATGAGAAGGAAAATTCATCATTTACTGCCCTAAATGCTTACACTTACCATTGTTGACAATAGGCACAATGTGCTCTGCTTCAGGCCAGGGCGAGTTCTTAAAGAATCTGTCCGTTAGCTTGTTAAATCTGTGAACAATCAGGAGCATTAGAGAGAGACAACAATCGTTGTGCAGATTCCGCTGTTATTAGACAAGTAAGGAGTATGATAGAATCTGCTTGAACTGGTTCTTGGACAATTTCAGCTAGTATTCATATGTTTTAACATAAACTGAAAAGTAATGAATAGCAGGTACTGCAACAGAGGAGCTGTAAACTGATGTATTGCATATTGAGTAACATTATTATACAATACTGCATTGTTCTATCACAAATGCTGTAGTAGTTACTTATCAATAGTGATCTCACCCGCTTTCATAAGCGTTCTGTATTTCATACAGGTTGCAGTCATTGATGCACTTCTGGAAGTGGACAAGGAAGTTCTTGATAAGCTCAGGGACGATGTACGACTGCTGGTACTGACGCTCGTACTCCAGGTCCTGACGTGGGTCACCTGTCACACAAGGAGGCAAGATACCAATGTATAACAGTATAGATCTGTCACACAAGGAGAAGAGATCCTAGGGTATAACAGTACAGACCTGTCACACAAGGAGAAAGAGTGTGTGAGTGAGTTTAGTTTTATGCCGCACTCAGCAATATTCCAGCTATATGGTGGTGGTCTGTAAATAATCGATTCTGGACCAGACAATCCAGTGATCAACAGCATTAGCATCGATCAGAGCAATTGGGAACTGATGACATGTGTCAACCAAGTCAGCGAGCCTGACCAACTGATCCTGTTAGTCGCCTCTTACGACAAGCATAGTCGCCTTTTATGGCAAGCATGGGTTGCTGAAGGCCTATTCAAGGAGGAGAGATACTAGGGTATAGCAGTACAGACCTGTCACACAAGGAGTAGAGATACTAAAGTATAACAGTACAGACCTGTCACACAAGGAAGAGAGATAGTACAGTATAATAGTACAGACCTGTCACACAAGGAGGAGAGATACTAGGGTATAACAGTACAGACCTGTCACACAAGGTAGAGAGATACTAGGGTATAACAGTACAGACCTGTCACACAAGGTAGAGAAATAGTACAGTATAACAGTACAGACCTGTCACACAAGGAAGAGAGATACTAGGGTATAACAGTACAGACCTGTCACACAAGGAGGAGAGATACTAGGGTATAACAGTACAGACCTGTCACACAAGGTAGAGAAATAGTACAGTATAACAGTACAGACCTGTCACACAAGGAAGAGAGATACTAGAGTATAACAGTACAGACCTGTCACACAAGGAGGAGTGAGTGAGTGAGTGAGTTAATATTTAACATCACATCAGCAATATTTCAGCCATATCGTGACGGCACAAGCAGGAGAGATACTTGAGTACAACAGTACAGATCTGTTACACAAGTAAGAGAAATACTACTTTATAACAGTACAGACCTGAGATACTAGGGTATAACAGTCCAGATCTGTCACACAAGGAGTAGAGATATCAGGGTATCATAGTACAGACATCACATTTCTGTGTGTTAAATCCTGAAGATGCTCATACTGTTGATCACTGTATTGTCTGGTGCAGACTCATTTATTTATGATAGGTGAACTACTGCTGAGCGAGGAATAAACCAAAAAACCATACTATATCCTGAATTGGACACAACATTTTGTCTTGCACTTCGATGGTGCCAGTTGACTGGAATTACAAATATAAAAGAAAGCATGGTATTGCCATAGTAACCTACCAGTATGCAGCTCATACTCTGGAGCTGGGTAGGCATAGGAGTAGGGATCATACTGCAACAAAGAAATACCCATGAATTAACACAAAAGAGAGGCAAGACATGGACTTCTTGTTTGTTGTTCTGTCAGTAACACTTGTATTCAATACTTAATGTCTCAACCAACTACAATGCTAAAAAATAAAGAAAATATCCAAGGTTCAACATTTTCAAAGTCTGATGGATAGATATCTAGGTTAGTTTGAAACATAGCAGTTATACAAATTACGTTTACAACATTACAAGAAATCATTACGTATGGAAATTACTCTTAAGTTTACAGCTTTGACGTGAATGTTTTGCAATTACTACTGCTACTACAGAACTCTGCCAAACATACCATAGATATTAACCAGTTATAGGAAGGAACAAGTCACATGTCCAGTCATTTCTCCGGCATTTGTGGGGGATTATGTGAGGGTCAAGCAAGGTCAATCAATCACACACCATACACTTTCCCATAGGGTCATACTTACCTCCCTTTAATAGAATCAGAAAATACAAATGTCTAGAATGTTTTACATCCTCCACCAACCAGAACAGTATCTGAATCCACATCCCAATAAATGGATAGATATATTCAAACCAATAGATATATCATAGATCAATACATTAGTATCATTTAAATATCAATATGTGGAACTAAAGTTTTAATTTCTATTGCCTAAATCATTCAATAATATTCCTTAACTTTACTTATAACAGTCTTTAACCAGTACCTCATTAGTTGAATAATAATCATATTGTCAAGGAGTCACTATTTCACGTATTCTAATCACTTCTACTGTCAAGGAAAGAAATATACACATTTCAATTACCATAAGCCAACAAGCTATCCAGAGCTAAAACTGCAATTTTGATAACATCACAGCAATGGTAAATTCACAGTTAACTTAAAATTGATGCAATCAATGTCAGTAGATCAAAACAGACATATGAAAATCATGATCAACAAAGATATTAGAATCAAACTGCGATGGTCTTGATAAATATTTAAGAAGTTGAATTAAAATTACTATGAAGCAACACCAGCAATGTGAATCACTGAAAATAAGTATATATGCCATCCAACAGTTATACCAATAGTAAATATTCTAAATAAAAACACTGAATATGTTTGATAAAACCCACACGTAAGTTGTCATGGAGAAAGTCAGCATATCAACAATTTCTCATTCCTCTCACACAAGGAATTATTTTCAGGGGCTGATCTTAACCCTCAAAAGTTACAAGCCCAAACCAGACCATGTGTAAGATCAAATGAATATCTCTATGTACAAAACGGTTTAGACAATAAACTGAATTTGTTGTTAGAAACAATTATTTACATGATTTCTAAGTGCACTCTACAAGTCTCTAGAACACATCTATGAAAAAATGAAATGAAATTGATTTGAAAACCATTGCATTTCAGTGGCATCTGTTGACCTGGAAGTGTTACAAGTTCAAAATCCACTTTGTTAGAAGACAATTCTTCAAGTTTCAGTAAAGTGTTAAGTTAAACCCCTGAATGTTATTGGGCATATTGGGTGTACCTTGATTAGATTAACTTGTGATATACACACCATTATAGCACTGCCTGCCGACTAGTGACAAACGTCAACTTAAACACCTTTTATGAATAGAAGCAGTCATGAAACAAACCTTTACATAGATGAATGCAGGCAGAAACAACTTTCCATAGAATTTGTGCATCAAGTACATGGACTAGTGCATCTGACAAAGAATAATGGTCTGTCATTTGAATGAATTTATTTTTCAACATGTTCAAACTAAATTCTAATTTTAGGAGCATATGCACACGTCAAGTCAAGAAGAAGTATAAATTGCTCTTAAATCTTAATAGTGAACATATAACAAAACTTTTTATCAATAGAACCATAAACTGTAACAAATTGGTTTATACTAAACACACAGCAAACAGCACTATGTTTTCTATAACACTTGGTCAATGTTTCACGGAATGAGGAATACTAGCAATACCAAATGCACTCAAACAGGAAATCCCAGAATGCCAAAATATTTATAAAACCAATCAAGCAAGTAGGTCATAGTTGTGCCAATAGCTGGACCACTGCATGTTCCTGTGATCATATATACTCAGAATTCTCTGATCAGCTAGACTGAATTGAGTTCTCATTAAATCGGACAGCTAAGTCAGCACAATAATTGGTATGTGTAATGTATGTCTGAAATAGTATTTCATAACACTGCTGTTTAAATGAAAGTAATAGTTCTTAAATGTTAGCATTCTTCAGTATAAGTGATTGTGTCATCAGTGAGTTTGATCTATGCAACACTGACCAGCAAATGTATCTCAAGAGAAGCTCTCTGACTGATGAGCTTTCGTTACCTTTTAGAACATGGTAACATTCAGACTGTATATCAAGGTACAAAATATATATAAATGAAATCCATAGAACATAACTACGGTAGAACATGGACATAGTAAACACAAATAACAGCGTACCAATGGATATGGCGACCAAATTTAAAATTCCAGTCAATAGTCCTTTATAATATCATAAAAATTCTACACGCACAACGAACTCATGAGTAGCGAATTAACAGCCATAGTTTACTGATTTACTACTCTCAAGATTAATGAACTCACTCAGTGACAGCTCAGCCACTTAGTAGTATACAATAACTTTGTTGGTGGCGAATCAACACCAAGCTTCAGATAAATCAAGTTGTATAGTCAGGTGTAAAACCTAAGACAAACATCACTTTCGACTTTGGCATTCCAAAATCCACTTTCAGTTCCATTATTAAGAATTGCGAACCTACTCCTGCAAAATCTGTGTCTACTGATTTAGGCGCCGCCCACAAAAAGTTAACAGCTGCCAATCACCAAAATGTAGACGATGCTCTCTACAAATGGTTTCAAGGTGCTAGAAGTGAGAAGAGTCCCTTAAATGGTCCCATTTTGCTGACAAATCAACATCTCAACAATCCAAGATTGTAAAATGTAAATAACAGATATAGCCAACTAAATTTCTTAGTCCCTTGGAGTTTGTTATATCCATGTTCTACCGTAAAAGTAAAACCAGACCCGAGGCAATTTAGATTAGTCCTTTCCACTACAACAAATATTTATATGTAAAATATAATCTTGCAGTAAGATCACTAGTGTTGTATACGGCAAAGGAGATCAGGATTGAAACAATGGAGGTAACACAGACATTTTAGATGTTAAAGTCAGTTAAAGAAATATCCACCGAAATTAAGCATGCTGGTGACAATTATTGGCACAAATATGACATATTGGTTGTGAGACAGAGCTGTGGTTGTCCACAACTTACTGCACTGTCGATCACACCCTCAGCGTGGCCTTCCTGAAATGCCGGGAAAATAAATTATACACTGATAGAAACAAGAACGTTTACAGCAATCACAGCTCCACAAGGTAAAGATCAAAGGCAGTAATACTAAAATCAGTGTCATCTTTTGTTGATGATTTAGATTGTTTCTCAAAAGCATTCACCAACTCAGGATAAAGTTATTTGTAAATGTCAGAAAAGTGTGTCCCACAATTTTGATGAAAACTGATTACACATAACTCCATGGCAGCCTGAATTCAGACGTTTTAATCTATATTCAATAATCATTACATCACTGTGACACCTGAAATTGACTTGCCCTTCCTTAAGCATGTCAAGGGGACTACAGAAGGCCACAACAAATATTACTTAAATCACCAGGGTTTCAACATTCTTTAAACATCAGTTTCATTGATGTCACACCTTCTCTGGTATGATACCATTCTGATGGAAAATTTTATAACAGTGACATTGGTCATGCTTGGTGTACTTTTTAACAGCCAATCAGCAGCAAGGCTTTGAAATTCTGGTGATCAACAAATCTGGTTTCAGATTTTTTTAAACAAACAAATATTTTGAATCGAGTTAGCATAATCCAGCCCAATCAATTTAAAAAAGTGACAGCTGACTGCTGAAAGAACCAATGCAGCCTTTGATATTTGGCAGTCATGGTTCACTTGACCCAATCATGTAAAGAATTGTCCTCAAATCTCCCAAGAAATGATTCGCATCAGAGTAAAGGAACTGATGATAAGAGATCACATTAAGCATGTTAAATATCCAATTATGATTAACCTTCCTTGTTATCATTGCTATACTCCATCCTTCAAATATATGAAGCTGAAGACACCATATTAGCTTTACATAGAGTGCACCTATAGAGAATTGAACATGAGTGTTGAAACCTGAATATTCCAGTATGGGTAACTTCTGGACACCCATTTATACAGTTTTATCTCTTGTTCAAGGGAATGAACGTAACTGTAATTTCCTGTTTTTAGCATATGTGCCTAATAGGCCAAAAAATGGGTAGGCATCAAAAATGTTTCAAAAGTACTATTGATTGTGTTGGCTTTAGCTTTGCTGTCAATGGAATCTTGTCATATCAAATAATTTCAGCTAAAATAGTGAGTAAGTATTGTTTAATGCTGTCATTCAAAACAGATGGGACAGCCAACATTGCTCACAAACAGATGTTTGCACTTCAGTGAAACTTTCATGCAAAGGAAAGGTTGTTGACAAAGGATTATAATCAAGCTGAATGTAGAATTGGAAACAGTGATGACATCAGGGTAAATATACTGAACATCATTGAAAACGCACCACCCCTAAAATTGTGGATTTCTAAGAGCAGAAGTGAGCAATGTATGTAAATTTTACATATTTGTGTAGACCAATGTTTGATAAAGAAAAGAAGCAAAAAACAATCAAGCAAAACAGTGAAGATTTAATGCAGCTGACAATGAAATAAAGATGGGGTCAAAATGGAAAGTCAGTAGCGTGTATGACCCCCGTTAGCAGCAACACAAGCTGTGCAACGTCTCCTCATTGAACGGATAAGTCTCTGAATAAAGTCCTGAGGCACTGCATTCCACTCTTGCTGCAAGGCATTATGGAGTTCCCCAAGGTTGTTGATCTGCGGACGACGTGCGAGGCGTTGGCCGATGTAATCCCACAAGTGTTCGATGGGTGACAAATCTGGTGACAATGCAGGCCAATGAAGTAGAGGAATGTTGTTGTTAGCCAGATACTGTATCGAAACACGTGCAGTGTGGGCTCGTGCATTGTCATGTTGAAATGTGTGCAGATCTTGATGCTGGTGAAAGAAGGGAACGACGTTGTTCTGAAGAATGTTGTCACGGTAGTAAACGGCATTCACTCTGCCACGACAAACAATCAGAGCGGTTCTGTGGTGATAACTTATCCCCCCCCCCACACCATAATGCTGCCTCCACCCCACCGATCGGTTTGCACAACACAATCCTGATGATAACGTTCACCCCATCGACGCCATACCCGTAGACGCCCGTCAGCATTTCGCGACTCGTCAGAGAAAACGCGACTCGTCGGAGAACACCACACCATGCCAACGTCGTAACAACCACACACGATGCTGTTCAGCCCATTGTCGGCGTTCACGGCGATGCCTGTCAGTCAGGATGGGTCCAACGTAAGGGCGTCGACAACGTAACCCTGCCGCACGGAGACGGCGTCGGACGGTGGAAGCGCTGATCAAACCACGTCGACCCTGGACAGCGTTGGCGGTTCTGGCAGCGGGCAAGGTTCGATCCCGAATATGGCGCCGTACAATGTCTCGATCTTGATGAGGGGTGGTAACACGTGCCTGACCTGGGCGTTGCCGGTCCCTGCTGGTTCCTGTTTGTTGGTATCTGTTAGCAAGCCTCAGAATGGTCGAATGATGACACCCAAATCGTCGTGCAATGTTTCTGCTTGAAGCGCCGACCTGCAACATACCCAAGGCCTGTTCTCGTTCCTCTGGTGACAATCTTGGCATGGCGAAAAAACTTTACTTACGAAAGTACTGCGAAAATGAGAACGGTTTTGTGCCGAAGGTCATTTATACCCCTGAACAGCATGCTTTCTGCATGCAATTTGTGCCCTTCGTGTGTGATGTGCATGAATTTTGTTGTTTTCATGTGATGTGTTCGAACGATCCGTTTTTTACTGTAGAGCATTATTTATGATCTAGTGTGTTATTATCAAAATTCCCACCATTAATTTTCCATTTCCAAAAGATTCTATTGCCTTATTTCAAAATTTACAGGTGGTGCGTTTTCAATGATGTTCAGTATAGATAATGTCAAGATCAAGGGGTGTAAGTTTGTTTTATCAAAGATCCAGCCACCACAAACTCTTTCAACTGTTGCCTTTTAACACTGCATAACAACACATATAAACTTTGAAAATTTCATAGATCACTCTTATAAGATCTAATAATTAGTCAAACATTATCAGAAAGGTGACCTGATGAATTATGATATATGCTTCGTATACTGGACAGTATTCCAATGCCTTTCAGACTGTTGTTTTCAGTTATGCTTCAAAACTAAAACTGTACTGCATTCAAAAGGGTGGGAAAACACTGATTTTACAACACAACAAACTTACAATGGTAGACACATTGACAACAATAATTGTGATTGTGCTCCTTAAGCATGTTCATGCCATTCCCTCACGTCTATCTTATCATACTATTTGGGGGACAACAAAAAGGTGGTACATTCACATTTAATAACATCAAATTTTATGTTGGAAGCTTTGATTTGTATGCGAAATATGTTTCAGTAGACGAAGAATTAATTATTGAAGTATGTTCCATATACTGTCATCTCAAATTGTCCAACATATTGTTCATTTCAGAAACACACATGCAAGCATGACTGGGGTAAACTGCACTTTACGGGTCCCCGGAAGTGTACTTGTCAGACATGCGCAGAAGCCATATTTACATCGAAGCGAGCACTAACGCTGACGCCATTTTTTGTTCAATTCGTTGACTAACTATCGCTACTTTTTGGTATTGTTGTACCTTAAAGTAATTAGAAAGGGGGGTTTTAGGGGGGCAAATGCCCCCCTAATTTATTTTTATCATGATACATATTATTTATCATTTATTTTCCATTCCTATTAAACAAAGAAGGTAAGTTTATCTCATAATTCTTACCTTATAAGAACAAATCTCCGCTTGAATTAAATTCATCGTCATTTTCTTTATTTTCAGTTTCAATAATTTTGAAATATTCATGGGGTTTTTGGGGGTCAAACACACGGCGGATAAACGTGAGAAATGTAAGAAAAGGATCATCAGAACAACGTAAATATTTCTTTCTCACGATGTACTCTACAAAATAGCTGTCATACAATCCTTTCGCTGTTCCATACCTGGGCAGGGACGCTTTCACCGCTCTCCATGTACTCTCAATTTTATTAGTGCATGCACCATTCTCCGCATTCACAAACTCCTTACTGTGATTCACCGTCACATGCTCATAACCCATTTCATTCAGTCTTGAATACGCCTTCCAACAATCGGAATGAATTACTGATCCCGGTCGCACCCACTTTCTAAGCACACTCAAAAGGGTATCTGCATCACGCTTCTCCACAACTTCCAAAAACATCCTATTACTTTCTTTCTCGATACCCCCAAACACCCACACACCATCCACTCGCCTTCCCCGGTGAAACTTGCGTTTCCCAAACTTACTCTCATCAATCTCCACTTCAATCCCTGGCCCTCCTATCATCTCATTCTCCTCCTCCATCACAAACAAACACACATCTCTGCAATAATTGAACCAATCAACCAAAGTGTGATCAGAACCCAAACGCAACTGAACTTTAACAAAATTCTCTCGCACTTGATAAACCCAATAAAATGTCAATTTCATGATTTCACTAACGGACAAATGAGACTTAAAAAACCAAGAATCACGCCTTGCTACAATTTTCTGGTTACATTTCTTATTAGAACAACGCCACACATAACCCTCACTCCGACTCGAATCCTTGCGTTTTCCCATACTCCCACTTTCACACTTCACACACTTCCCACTAAAATCTCCAATCAAACCAAATGCTTCCAACCAATCCATTAACTTTCTCTCATCCCTACACAACTCATACAAATCATCATACACCATTCCCCTAACAGCCATTGCTAAGCAAGTGAAATGAACAAAGTTTAAATCAAGCGACAAGCAATAATACAACTCACCAACCGTGCGCGTTAAAGTTGTGGCATTCGTAGTAACCCACTACCTTATTTGGAACATTCGACACGTGCGTCCAGATTTTAACCAATCAGAGAAAAGGAACGTCATGGGGATTTCCCTTCCATTACTAACGATTGCATTCATGTTTTGGAGCTTCACCAAAATTCGTGTTTAAAACTCTCGTCTTTTAGACGAAGTTTTAAACTAAACTTTTGCCAGTAAACACGAAAATGACCTTTAAAATCGTCTAAAATGCCTCCTAACGGAGATCAGCCCGCTGTCGCGTGCTTTTCTTGTATATTAGACGCGCTGTGTGCGTCGCTTACTGCCGAAGGCAGTAAGCTCGCGCCGAAGGCGCGAGCATGCTCTACAGAATACATTTCTACTTCCGGGAGCCTGCCGAAGGCAGCGACCCGTAAACTGCAGGTGTCCCGCATGACTGCAGGTAGTCATCGAACCCAAGTATTTGTTACTTGGCAAAAATTCTCAGACTTGCATGTTATTTTAGTGTAGCTGTTATAAATTTCATTCAGTTTCCGTTATTTGGTTTTCAAATTATGCAGGTTGCTTCATCTTGCTCACACATACATAATTTTCCAGTAATGTTCTTTCCGGATTGTAGTGACATGAACAACATATATGCAACATTGTTTATTCATTCCCAGTTGATCACCAAGTTCACAACTGTCATTGCCATAACACGCATCAAAGTGTGGTCATTTTTGAAGTACTCAATGGAAATCAAACTGAAATTTTGTCTTTTCAGATGAGAATATCCATCACACATCTGCAAAGTATGAATAAGATCAAATGAAAAATAAATTCCAGACATAGTTTCTGGTTACACATGTTATTATATAACATGAGATTATATTATAGTTACACTTGTTATTATATTAGTTATTACAGAACATGTAAGTACATGGAAAGTGGCCTATGGAAAGTATGCAATGTGACAAATAGTTATGTTCAATCATTCAATGACTGTACGTTTCCGAAATGAACAATATGTTGTACAGTGTGAGATAACACAGTATGGAACGTTGGGCTTACGCACTTTTCAAACAGCATTTGTCACTCATAATAAATAATGCCATCATGAAATCTGAAAAAAATGTGTTTCAGAACATATTATACTGAAGGATGACGATATATTTGGCTTACATCTGCTTCTTCGCTCCACATGGTTGACAAGATGGTGGAAGGGTTCCCGGTAAAGGGAGGTAACTTTCGAACTTCCATTTGATATCCACTAGTAATATATTTTTCACCCATTTCAAACATATTGAACAGACATACCGTTTTGTTTGCGAGTGTTGCAACAGGTGATTTATAGAATCACGAATGTTATATTTTAATGCAAACAGGTGATATACCAATAAATACCAACACGACTAAACAAGAAACCTAGAGTATTCTAAGGCGTGGGCGCATGGCGAATGAGGAATCTTGACGACTTTCATTCAGACACCTATTACTTAGAAATACGACCTGACAATTCAGTGTCGTCGTCGATTCATGAGTGTCTAGGTATAGGCGCTCGACACTGGTACATATTTGGAAGCATGACTTAAATATACGATATATATATATATATATATATATATATATATATATATATATATATATATATATATATATATATATATATATATATATATATATATATATATATATAGGTAGAGATTGCGATTCTACCAGTAGAGATTGCGATCGGAGTCTCTACCAGTAGAGATTGCGATTGGAGTCTCTACTGGTTGAGTCTCCGATCCTACTAGTAGGGATTGCAATCTTTGCAATTTCCACTTCAGCTGGTAGAAATGCTGATTTATATCTGGGCAACAGCAACAAAGACACTTGCTGAACAATAATATGCAGTTTACTCAGGTATGGACTGTTTCCCGTTACAGATACATTTATTACAGATCATTCTTTCAAATAAAGTAACAATGAAGATAGAGACTGAACAAAAGTATGCATTTTACTAAGGTATAGAACAATTCCAGTTAGATACATTTATTACAATATTTACACATGTTACTTATAAAACAGGTAACAATGAAGATAGCACTAAACTTTATTTTGACGCACGTTAGTTGTGGTTGTGTGACACTTTGTAGAACATTTACTCCTTGTTTTTTACAACGACATCTGTTAGTTATACAGCTGCCCTTACAAGCACATACAGTTGTTCCTTGTGTCATTCTTGAAGCCTGGATGATTGATATTTCTTCTAGATTGGTGACATCCACATGTTGTAATGATGGAAAGCAAACATTACGGATGTCAACCAGCTGCTCTGCACCAAAGGTGTTTCTCAGACGACCATGTGCTGTATATAGCTTGTATGTTGCATCTTTCCCTGCACCTAGAGCTTGTAGGACCTTGAAGTCGAGGCTCTGTGTTAGTGCGATCCACTTCGTGAATGCGTACTCCAACTGTGTCCCCTCCATTGAAAGAAGTACTTTTCAACTTAGCGTCATAATGAACTTGCTGCCTGTTGGCTGCCTTCAGAGAGTTATCTGTTGCAGTTTTCCGAACCTTGCTGTGTGGTGTGTCAGGTTCTAGTAGAACTGCTTGAGTGATGTCCCAAACAATGAACTGGCCAACAGAAAGTGGTTCATCAAATGGGTTACCTCTAGCTGGAATGAAGTCTGGATCCTCCACAGATGTTATCTGGAATACTCTCTGCTGTTGTGGATCGACCGTTTCACAGTGTACTGTGGTCCTGCCAAACACTTCTATTCCATTTCCGACTGTTCCTGCACCACCCAGAAGCTGGTACTCCTCCCCAGAATCACTTTTAGTAGACTGAGATGTGGTCTGGTTGATGTCTGCAGTCACTTGAAGTCTGGTTTGTCAGTGGGCCGGTGGGATCTTCAGCTTGTCTGCTCTCCAACTGGTTGAAAAGACCTGTTAAATCGTCCTCTTGAATGCCCAGCTCATTTCCAGCACAGCACAACACAGCACAGTCAGTTCGAGGAGATTGGCCGAAGACGACTTCATACGGTGACTTCTTGGTTGCTGAACTAGTGGAAGTGTAGATAGCATATGTAACATGAAGAAGACCCTGAACCCAGCCTCTCTCGGGGTTTTCCTGCATCCATTTGCCGAGTTTAAGCTGCAGATCTCCATTCCCGCTCTCCACACAGCCCTGTGACTGTGGATGATGAGGTCGCCCATAAAGGACGATCATGCCTGTAAAGTACCACATTAGTTTTATTAAAATGAGAATTAAGGAACAATAAGAGTTGCATTTTCCAGTACTTCTAAACCACAAATTAAATCATTGATCCTTACCAGGCCAGTCCTTGCAGAGGTTATTGATGGCAGCAGAGACAAATTCCCGCCCCTTATCTGACTGGAGAATCCGAGGACAGCCAAACAAGCACAATGTCTGGACAAGCTTCTTTCTAACTTCAGCAGACCGCTTGGATGTCAAAGGATGCGTCCAGCTAAACTTGTTGAAGTGGTCACGCATATGTAAGATCCACTTGAAGTCACTGCTGGTCATGTCAGTTGTCAGTTAAGTCAATCTGGACACGGGTCAGGAATCCAAGTGAGATAATGGGTTCCCTGATGCAGGTTTCTTGACTGGCATGCGCGTGGAACATTCAGGGCAAGTGCTGAGGAAAAGTTTAACCAAGTCATGTCTGATCCATGAGTAGTTAGCCTTGATCTCATCCCATGTTTTGGCACGTCGTGAATGACCAACTTTTATGTGACATCTGCAAAGAAAACCAAGGATATAATTTTCTGTTTCATTGAAATCCACATAAAGAGGAAAATGTATAACTTGTTGATTAAATAATGTATTAATTATAATGAATACTGTGAATGTATAACATACCGTTTAACGGTGTCAAATATATTCTCCTTGGTGATGACAGGGCATGATGATTTCTTGCAGTAGAGAATCCTCCTAGATCCTATCTTTTGTAGCTTGAAGTGCTTAGCACACCAGAACTTGAAATGGCTGCCTGCTGAACACTTTACACCTTTATCCAACTGCAGAGCTTCCACAGCTTTATCATATACTTCTTGGGTGATACAAAAGGTTTCTTGTTTTTTCTTGTTAAGCTGCGCTATGCGGTCATCCAGAAGCTGGTAAAACTTGGCTTTCTGTTTCTCCATTGTCCACTGGTGTGTGATGATCTTTTCAGTTGCTAACTGGTTCATGCTCAAATCTATTCCCCTTATATACCCATAACAGTGTAACACCTCTGACATCTGTCATACATGTTTGCTTTTTCTAACACTGTTCCAGGAAATACCGAATTGGTTTGTTGTTACAAGGTGTAGGTGGCATGTGGGCATTCTGGGAGGAGGGGTGCAGGGCAATTAACTACTTGGACATTACCAACCTGAGAATATTATTACCTGGTCATATCCCCACCTCTTTGAAAAGCAGTGCTTTTTCTAATGATTACTGATCATTAGTTGAGACTTACATCGGAATGAATTCAAACTTCCTACTTTTAACTATGACTTTGAGATGTAGGAGTTGGGGTGGGATTAGAGACAGCATGTATTTAACATCTCACTGTAAACGGTAGGAAAATAGGTAAATCGCTAAGTTTTTCCTGGCAACAAAAGATCAAATAGCAACCTAAAAAACTGATTTTTTTCTACAACCAACTGCAGCATGTAAGGAAGGTGTGACGTATTGTTTTATGTTTACATTATGTTTACATATTTGAAAATACATTTTGTGTTTCTAAAAATTCACTGGCTTGCATAAGTGTAGGACTGCAATCTCAACCCTGACAGATTTGAGCTTCTGCTGGTAGGGATTGTGATTGTTTAGGTTCTTTTATATGATCAGAGTCTCTACCAGTAGGATCGGAGATTCTACCAGTAGAGACTCCAATCGCAATCTCCGATTCTACCAGATCGCAGTCTCTACCCTTCCATCTATTTAGGTCATACTTCCAAATATACATCTGAGTCAAGCGCCTGTGTGTCTATAGGTGAGTGTCTAGTCCTATCAGTAGACGCTGCAACCACTGATTCCCCATTTTCCCGGGACATGCCGTTTCAACCTACGCTGGCTCACCACGCCAAAAATACAGGCTCGACTCCCTGTCTGTAGAAGTACAACGTGTAAAGCCCATTTCTGATGCAGTTGTAAATAACGCGACAGTGCAATGTTAAGATTGTTACATAAATCAAAGTTTATGCGTGTGTAATATTTTAAGGGATCTTAACCTCTCTGTTTTATGCAGGTTACCGCAATAATAGTGCCAATATATAATATGTATTAAGACCTTTCACATCAACTATGCCTCTGACTAAAAGTATTGGAGGATCCTATTTGACTCGGACTAACAGAAGCCATGAAAACGGACCAATCTACTCTCGCGTTTTAGAAGTAAGTATTGGTCAATGCGATCGCGCACGCACACAGACAGACACACACATCAATTACTCACATATTGGTTTATTGATGTTATTTACACGGGCGACCATGAAGTGCACTTCAACTATGTTATAAGCATCTGGTAAGTTTATATACAAAGTATGCAACGTACACAGGTGTGGCCTCAGGTACATGTCCTGGCTCATGTCGATTCTCAGAAAGTGTCCTTAGTTTAGAATGGACAACTGAAATAGACATAAGCATCTTACCTCGTGAAAGTGAATGAGTTTAGTTTTGCGCTGCACTCAGCAATATTCCAGCTGTACGGCGGCGGTCTGTAAATAATCGAGTCTGGACCAGACAGTCCAGTGATCAACAACAGGAGCATCGATCTGCGCATTTGGGAACCGATGACATGAGTCAACCAAGTCAGCGAACCTGACCACCCGATGCCGTTAGTCGCCTCTAACGACGAGCATAGTCGCCTTCTTTGGCAAGCATGGGTTGCTGAAGGCCTATTCTACCCCGGGACCTTCATGGGTCCACCTCGTGAAAGCTGCAGAAGTTACAAGCAAGAATAATCAGTAACAGAGTCTCCAAGTAACATCGTGCGGTGGTCTTTGGTATAACGTGTCCGGTATCAAACCACCAACCTCCTCCACGGGGGCAGATACGGCGTTTTGAGAAGGTGGCGAGGTGTACATTTCATTTTCACAAGAGTTTCAATTGTTATTTAATTAAATTTCAGGAAAAAGAGGTTGGGAAGGGGTTGGATCCGCCTATGCTCTTTTCCCGACATACGTTCAAAGTGAAGCATCAGTATTAATACTGTCAGTCTGGACCATCTGGTATACCAGATTAATAATGAAGTTATTGGAATCATCAATTTAAAACAGTAATTGTACAGCAGTAGTGTTGCGAATGACATGACCCGACAGCGGCACTTCCTTCGCGCGACTGATTGCGCTGGTGTGTGAGTATTGTTTAACGTCGCTTTTAGCAATATTACAGCAATATCACGGGGGTGAGACACCAGAAATGGTCTTCACATATTGTATCCTAGTGGGGAATCGAATCCGGGCTTTCGGCGTGACGAAAGAACACTTTAACCACTAGTACTGGCACTAAAAAGGCTACCCCCACGTTGCCTTGTGGCCCGAACATTGTCAGCTACCAGGTTGGTTGTTTCAAGCATGCAGTATAATGAGCAGCTACGGTGATTTGGTTGGCACCAGAGATGTGTGAAGATTCGTTCTGTATCAAGCTAGATGGTATGTAAGTCAGGATGCGCCAACATCCCCATCTACTCCTCTACGTTTTACCAACATGCCAACAGATTTGACTGTAGAATTGTTCTGGGGTAGATGTCTTTTTCCCACAATGGTATACAAAACCCGATGCAAGGCAACTGAATACCACAAAGTACTAAGCCCTTTATCAACCCTGCTTCTTGACTTTGTGAACATTGAAGTGTTTCAAGCCCATGGGTTGACTTGTTTGCTCTGGGATCATGGTGATGGAATACCTGCCCCCAAGCCTCAACAGAATCTCATGGATTGGGATTAAATGTGGTTAACAGGGCACTTACGGTGGTGAGCTCACAGCCTTCCCTTACACCCAAAGAATTCAATATTGTAGGGGCTCATTGTCCAATAACATCTGATGCTTGCAGAAGTTCATTGGGGATTGTTTCTATTGACCTGCTGACCTGTTGTGGTCTCTTAACTCATAGAATGACATGTAGATCTACCAAACTAAATGTAGCTCACACATGTAATGCACCTTCTGTTCAGATACACCTGTTCTTCTTTTGCAGTATTCTTGTACTCGTTTGCGGGAAAGGTGAATAAACCAAAGCTATGATCATCTCCCAAGTTTCCTTGTACTTCAATAGTTCAGGGCAGATGTTTACTTTATTGCATAATACATGGGGGGTAGTGCGAACTGAGTTCTTAATTGGCTAACCTGAATATTGTCAACTCAAGATGGGTTATTATGAATACATGCCACATATGAGAATAACAACAACCTAAGATACATTGACTGACATTGTAGAAGTTAGTGAGTCAAAAATGAACCATACAACCTTAAGGATGACAACTTCTTGCCTGCTGCATAGAGGAACATTTTGTGTAGATTCTTACACTGTTATCAAGTTGACATTCAAAAAGTTGTATGCTTCATCCAAGAAATGCCAGCCTCTCAACTTTCTGGTATCTCCTTGTAACTACATGAACACTCAATTCTTAATCATTTACAGTATAAATGAACTCTGGGAGCATATTGTAGTGCATGAGTTTTTCATGTCAGCAAGCTTACTCAGTTGGATTATTGCACTTTGTAGTGTGGCAAGTGTGGGCCATAGATATGAGGATTGGGTGTGGTTTGTAAGTAGAGTGTGCTGATAAACCAAGGCGACTGGAAAAGGTATATGTTGTAATGTTGTTGCTCACATGTACAGTTACTACAAGATGTAGGTCATATTGACTTATTTATATTAAGGTTTTAGCAAGATGTATAGTTCATAGACTGTCATAAGGAATCGTTAAGGATGAGTCAATTATGTTTGAAACATATGGAGCAAACACATCTCTGCCATTATGTAAGTCTCATGTAGGGTATGTAAATTCTGTAAAGCTATGCCGACCATGCTAAATCGACATGTGAGACAAATCTTTTTAACACACAGATATACAGGGGCTCCGTAGAGAAAGATCCAATAATTTCTGTTTAAATGAAGTTGTCAAGACTATCAACATCTAAGAAAATTACATATCAAAATCCACTTTCATTATCCTAGTATTAGTATGTATAGGTTTCTTATGTCTACATCAAAGGAATATTTTGCTTATAGAAGCTATCCTCCTTAAAGAGTGGCTTCAATCTTGACACTCTTAATTGTTCAATGTAGGGAGAATTAAAAAGTGCACTTCCTGGTCTGCCTTCAACTAAACTGTGAGATGTCTTTTGTGATTTTAATTTTATAACCAAAAGTGTACAAGGATAAATGTGTGATGATATAATGAGAGTTTCTTGTTTTAACTCTCTAATATAAAGCACCTACATGTGGAATAATCAAAAACAAATCAAAGATATATGTATAACGTTTAATAAATAAAACAGTAAATCTACATTTGTTATCACATGATATGGCTATGGAATAGAGAAGCATTCTTTCCTCCATTAAAAAGTGTAGAAAAACTGTTCATTTATGCAAGGTTACCAGAAACAGTCTATTGGTAACAACAGAGCACACAGGCTGACAAAATTCACACCAGCAATGTCGAAAATTACAGCACTAAGCTGCTGGTTCGAAAAGGAATGTGTGCTCAGGTAAGGTTGTTCTGGCCTCTTGATGGAGAGCATAAAATGAAGCAGGTGAAAGTCAGGTGCACTCTTGGAGAAAAGTCATGGAGGAGGTCTTTCAGAAAAATCCTCAAATCTATTCATTCATCAATCTGGAAAAGAAAATAAGTCAAATAAGTCAGAAGATCAAAATTGATCTAACATTTGGCAAAATGTGTATTATGTCATTCAAATACCATGAATATACAATTAAAACAACCAAACAAATGGTGGCCACATACAAATTTACAAAGCTGGTCAAAAAGTTCTAAGCCTAACACAAACAACAAAACGATGAGGTCATATTTTAATATTTTATTTTTCCACATAATCACCCGTAATTGCAAAGCACATCTCATCGGTGTTTCAGTTGCTCAATTACAAGTGCATAGAACTCTTCCAGAAGTCCTGTCAAATACTCGTTTACAGTAGCAGAGGGCTGTCCACACTGTGGGCCATCATCCAGACTTGAATAAAGCAGCCGATCTCTTAACTGTGGCGTATGAAGGACAATCATCCCCATACACCCTCAACATATGTGCATGCACTTCTGATGGCTGAATGCCTTCCAGTGTCAAAAACTTTATAACAGCACATTGTTCCATCTCTCATGTTGAAGCAGATATGTATACCCCTGTAGGCTTCAAGGACCTGTTTCTTTCGAACTAGTTGATATATTTGAGTAATATGACTGGAAACGCTGATGAAGAACACTGTCCAACAACACTCCTAGGATTAGTTGGTGTCACCAGTCTAGAAGTTATGTAGACTTATAACTTTTTGAACAGCCTTTGTACCAGTTGACCATTTTCAATATGCCCATTTCAATTCTGCCAAATATGCTAACATTGTAAACATTAAGATCACTGAATATAAGTTACTATATGAAACACATGTGTTGTTAAACAGGGGGTCTTTACACAAAAGATAGTTAACGACCATCCCTTAACTTTCAGACTAAAAAAATACCAGACATTTATTGTACAACTGGTATAAAGATTTCAGGACATGGCACAAGTGTTGATTGTTCATTTATTATGCATCAGGGTTTTCTTAACAGATATTTGGGTATTTCCACAGTAAGAAATAATGTCATCATGGACATGGCTTGGTTTCATTGCTTCTTAGAACCAGTCAGTAAAGTGATCATAAAAACACATAAAAATAATAACAATAAAAAACAACACACAATCAATGAACTTACGTTCGATAGTGTTTTAATACCACACTGGGAAAGGACTCCCTTGGGGCAAATTTACTATGTAAAAAGATGGGGGTACGGGCGGGTCTCTTAGGCACCTAGACTACAAGGACCAAACTGCTACCCGCTCACCTTCATCAATGACTATTTCCTTATAAAGGAATCATCAGGGTCTATTACGTAATCATTCCTCCAAGTTTCTTGGCAATATCTCGATGCGATAAACTTTGCAAAGCCTTACATACTTACGAGGAAGAACAGACAACTTGCAATTATTATCAGTCATCATCGTCGTCGTCAGGCACAAACAGATCGTGTTCTTCCAGCAATGCCGCAAACTCCATGCTAATGTATGATCCAAGTAGAAGAAATGGGATACTTGTTCCCAACACCCTGCTTACACCAAATCGTATGGTTTCAGGTTTGGCAATTATTGCACCTGTGTCGGAATAGCAGAAGGTTCTCTTTATGACCATCATATTGTTGTTTTTCACCACAAGGGGTGATTTATAATGCCTCAAAGCAATGGAAATTGGCAACCTGAACACCTTCGACGCCATCTTGCTGGGTGAGTGTGAATTGCGGAGAGGGTTTTTGCCCGAAACGAAGATGCCTTTCTGCGTGGATGACCTTGGGCGTCTCATGTGAAACCCTCCAACATGTAAGATAATACTCACGATGTCACAAACTGATATCTTTAGGTTCACTACAGCTTTAACATATCAAAGAAAAAACCAAATTCACATATTTTGTTTACTCAGCAAAAGTAACATTCAAAACATGATTGCATGTGTTTATCTGTAGCCTCCGGTATAATGACCTGAAAAATACGTCTTCGGTTTTCCTTTCGACATCTTGTGTCTTCATCCTTGCATTACCTTTTGCAGTGGTCATAAGTTCCTGAAATTAAATACTCTATTAAGGAACGTTGAAAACGAAACAATGACACTCGGTTACTGTTTTATGTGGAAAGGTGAGTCCGTTATAATGTCATCACTGCTGACTATAGTCCAAACTGTTAATTTATATTGAGTTGGGATAGCATACTAGTTAAAATTTGATTTCTCGCCTGAAATCCCGGTTCGGCATCTACATGATGTCAAGAGATGTATAGCATGAATATTCATAAAAGAGAACAAAATAAAAGAACATGTTGATTAGTCATTGTGATTCTTTTTTGCACGTGGTTACTTTTAGGACGTGTTGCACGTTATGAAGTGAGTGAGTATTGGTTTACACTGCTTTTAGCAATATCCCAACAATGTGAAGGCGGGGGCACAAGAAATTGGCTTCACGCATTGTACCCACGTGTGGAATCGAACCTGGGTCTTCGGCGTTACGAGCGGACGCTGTAACCATTCGGCTTCCCCGCCGCTACTGTGACCACAAAGAGCAACGCCTACATGTGAACCATCTGTGTGACTGTTCATTGTAGTAGTTTCCTTTCACTTGACTGTATCATACTTTGTTTCCTTAATCGTGTGTCTCATCGTGTAATTGTTTGTTTTTCATCTACTTATACGTGGCTAAAATTGACCCAACCTGTATATTCCCTTACATCGTCGCAAGCCTCTCATATATACTTTGTAATTACACGCACGTGGGACTCTCTCATGACTTTTCAATGCGATATATGTAATTATCCCCGTTCGCATAGTTTCATTGATTTCTGTACATAGTGAATGGATACTTCTGAATTAGACGTTTGATGAATTCCACTGCATCTATTGATCAAATATGACGCTAATACGTCCAATCTGTTGCCGCCCGAACTGCTGGCAATAGACCACTCGAGAAGATCTTACTTACACCGGCAACAAGGTAAGATGGCCGCTGTCTTGTTTGGTACATACCAGTACTAGGTCTATGTCACCTGAAATCGCACATGAACTTCTGGTATGAAGTACATCGTATGTGTAACGTAGTTATATACAGTATATATAACTTGGACATATTAACGTACGTATATAAACTAAACGCCCAAAGAGACATTATCCTCCTTTTGTAACGATTTGGGTACCAATCTTCAGCTATCGTTGCGTTGTGTAGACGTCATTTTTGGGTTCTGTCTTCGGTGACCCCAGTCTCTCTCTAACGCTGAATATATGTTATAACCGTGTTACGTTGGTAATCCTAGGCCGTTGGCAACAGCATCCTATGTCGAACTCCATCTGCACCATCCTAACGGCTCTTTCTCTCTCTCCAGCTGTTATTGTCGCATATTTCTCCCACCAGTGTATCATATCATGCATTCTAGTCTCTGTATACCCTAGAGAATCATTCTTCATGTGGAATGGACGCAAATACTGTTTGAATATTGTTACGCTTTGGCGATTGATATTGGGGAAAAATAGGACAAATGTTACCTTGCAAGCAAAAATGTTAATACCGATGTTTACAGACGATCCTAAACACTTTTTCACAATGTCAAATACGCGTTTTACTTGTTTTCACTAATGCAATTCAGCAGAAAATGTTTTGAAAGATTGAAATCATAGGAATGATTCTTTTACAAATTCACACACTCTACACAGTTGATTCTCGTTCTAACAGTTGACAAATGTGGTGAGTTTAAATTGTTTTTCTTTGTCTGAAAGCAGAATTTTATTTCAACCTTTCTTTTGGACACCTAAATCACTGTTATTGGTTTATTTCGGCTTTGTCGAAAATAGGATAATTAAATTCTTCTGAAAAAGATGCATTTCGCCTAATCTGAATGCATTTGAGAAATATTTTTCGTGATTTACATAAAGCTATGTTCTTCAGCTTTCTTGTATACAAATGCCTTCTAACATGTCTTTGGAAGATTTCAGCATTTCATAACGCGGGTATCGTTTCTTTTGGCCTTTAGTGTATTGGGTGTTAACCAGCGTCTGTCCTATGTCAACGCAGAATTTTGTTTTGAAATTGTTAAATGTCATACTACGTTTTAACACGAAGGAGCATTGCAGTTTCGCTGAATTACGTTTTGTCTAGCGTATAGTGATGTACAACTGTGATACGCCATGACTGCAGTTATATTTATAACACGACCGCATACCGTTTCTCAGTGACATTTTAATATTATGTAACAGACGTTATCGGAAGACAAACTTTCACGTTCATATTGACCAGGGCCCCGTTTCACAAGGCTATCGCAGCTCAATACGACTGTTGTAGGTCTGTATATAAGAGTAGAGGACGAGCGGTGCGGTAGCTTAGTGGTTAAAACGGTCGCTAGTGGCTGAAGTCCCGGTTCAATTCCCATATCGGTACAATGTGTGAAGTTCATGTCTTGTGTCCCCCAACCTTGATACTGCTGGAACATTGCTAAAAGTGGCGTAAAACATGTACATCCACTCGGTAGTGAAGGATGCAGGTATTTCAACAGACCACACGGAGTCAGCGAAGAATGTTCTCGTCTAGGATGGAGATTTAGCACGTGTGTAGGTAGGAGACGACTGTGTCTTTAGTTTACACTGCAACGTTCATGACGCTAGAAAAAAGGAAAAAAAACTCTTACGTGACACTAGAGCCTTGGGCTTAGATTTTCGAAGCTCTCTTAGCGAAAAGATAGTCGTTAGTTAATGTTA
Source organism: Haliotis asinina (assembly GCF_037392515.1). Taxonomy (NCBI): domain Eukaryota; kingdom Metazoa; phylum Mollusca; class Gastropoda; order Lepetellida; family Haliotidae; genus Haliotis; species Haliotis asinina. Next base: position 12,538,166 of record NC_090284.1, read on the forward strand.
ATGTATGGCACTTATGACTATCATAGCGCTAAGAGAGATTCGAAAATCTAGGCCCTGGTCTTCAGATTCTGTGGAAGGGGAACATAAGCTGTGCAGTCAGCATTAAAATTACGTATGTGTACCATTATTCAGCTATTTGCATTCTATGATGACGCACAACGTTATCATTATAGCTGTGACATGAAAGACGAGGGATATATTTAGATCTGGGACAGGCTGAACTATTAGACTAAGTCAGCGCAAGGGTTATGTGACTCTAAAGATATAAATGACGTCAGTCGCAAGCCGGCCATATTGTGACTGAGCACTGGCGTCGTTGATTATATTTTCAACATATTACACGCGCGAAAGTTTGTGTTAGACTTTGTCTTTGGCAACCAATGATTGTTCGTTAGTCACTCGATTATCTGATTATACTCTTAATAGCTGAGAATGGATCCTCGATGATTCCCCGAGTCAGCCTGTGATCAGGTCTGATTGTTAAGAAAACAACTTAGATTACATTCATGATACATCAACAGTATTAAACGTTGATCGGGATATTGTAGATTAATCCTAATCAGTCATCATCAGAGAGTAGATTGTTTACTTAATAGCTGCGCTGATCTTAAGCATACACAAAAACTAATGTTTACTGGAAGTGTTACTTGTGTACATGGAGTGGATTTGCTAATTCGACCACAGAAATCTGTTTCATAGTCAAATGTTATATTACGTTTTGTAGATGATGATATATGGGGTTGTCACAGAGCAAAATCAATTGTTGGAGTAAACATGCATGTAACATTACACAACGTTGTTTGGACTATGGGTACCCTTCAACAATGTAGTAGGATAGTCATCCTATTATGATCATTAATTGAATATATATATATATATATATATATCTAGTAGTTTAGACGACGTTTGGACAGCATTGCGACACATTTATGTCGAGTCAGCCATTCTTGTAGATGACAGACATGTACTTAGGTTGGCCACATGTTGCAGCACAAATCAAAACATACTCACAAAAAACTGACCAAAGAATTAACATCGCCAACAAATTCACAATGAACCTTATGTTGGGGGTCCATCATACTTCGTGTATGGGAGTGTAACCGCACCTGGCAGAATTCAGTGTGTTTAGTTTCGTATATTTCTGAATATTGTGGAACCTGTCAATAATATATTTTGTTTATTACATGTCTCTTATAAACATAAACCTAGCTCTGTTTATACGAGACAATGATAAACCGCAAGGAATAACCCTGAATCGTTGCGACATTCAATAAACAAGAAGTTGTCATCCATATTATTTGCGTTTTACTTAAGTACCAAATTCTAAATGCCTTTTCAAGGTTTGGTCTGTAGACATGCACGTGTTTGAGCCAAACAAAATGTGTGTGCTACGGTTGAAAACGTGTATACTTTTATACGTATACACTGCCTTCTCAGATGAATGATTCACGCGTGTTGTGTATACTCGTTTGCTGTCATCATGAAAAAAGGTCTTACACGACAACATATTTGTTAATGCTGATAGTGCTATTCATATTCTTGACATTATGAGTCCAGTTCCCACATGTTCTCATTACAAAGTCAATTTTGTGTTTATTTTCATTCCTAATTCGGATTTACTCAACATACTAATTTTGCATAACCCATGGATGTATAAGTATGTATGAGCATAGAGGAATCCTTATGAATTTCTTTCTGCATTCATCTTACGTGACTACACCTACTTAAATAATATATCTAATATACTTTGGTCTCCCTGTTACAATTTTAAGAAATTGAACTTTTGCTTTTATATATGCTTGATAAAATTAAAACACTCCTATTCCTATTTTTGTTGCGTAGGGCCGTAACTGAATTTTCCCAGCAGACATTTCGGCGATAAATATGGCTGCCTGCACCATTTTCGAGGAAGATGAGGTCTGCTTGGTTACCCCAGAGAAAGGTTACATCTATGGGTTAGTGCTAGAAAACTCCGAATTCCTTAGCAGCGATGAAGAAAGTGATGATCTACCAGGTCAGATCAAGAATGGGACAGTTCGCGTGGCATGGCATCCAGACGGGAAGGAGACAGTTGTACAGGAAGACAAGGTGCCCGCTGTTTAAGACGTTTGCGTTTTGACAGTCTGTTGACAGTTCTGCTGTTATTAGTACAGCAATTGCACGATGCAGACCTTCTATGGCAGTTAAAATGGTCACGTAATTGTTTTGAAATAGCATCTACATCAGCGTTCCATGGATTAATTAGACTTTTAATTGAACTTGGAAGCGATCCAAATTATTCATTCATTCGACTCATAGTAACCCTCACATGGAAAGGTATTGATTAACAATTTGCCGCTTTCACATATGGCACATGGAGAAATTTATGGTTAAACTGTGTTTAGAATAGTGTAGTTTGTTGGTGACAACAACCTGTCATCCCTTGTAATGGTTAGTTAATTGACTGAGAGACTTAGATGACTAATGGTACCATAACATACCCTATCTTCAAACAGTTAGGAAGACATTGCTAAACATCAAAGATTAAAACAAGAATAATATAATTCAGTTTTGAAATTGGGAGCATTCAGCAATATCCTGGCATGAGAAGAGCCCCTTGTAAACAATATGACCATTATTGCCTCATATGCTTCCATTGCTTGCAAGAAGTGTTCTCGCCAGATTTTGAAACACTTGATTTGTAACCATTCCTCATCATTATGATGCAGGTTGGCATTAAACCTGCACAACTATTACAGAATTAGGAACAAGAGCATGTATATTGTGTCTCAAATTATAATACATTTATTAGTGTCTTTTGTCATGCCTCATTATGGATGAGGAACAGTTCTTACAGGCATAGAATACATGAACTTGATATTAGATCAGATATGCACACTGTCTGTTCAACAGCTTTGGTGACATCATACCTCTTGTTACAGCATTATAAATCATCATCAGGTTTATCTGTAATAAACCATAGAAATCATCAGTAGAAGCCCTTGACCCTCTGAGATTAGGGAAGAGTTATGTTTGTTTCAATCCTCTTATTACAACAATGCCCTATGATTGCCATAATGTCTGCATTATGCAAATTTCAGTGCAAATTTGGATTGCAGTAGTGTAAAGAAATAATGATAGAATGCTCATGAGCTATGCATCACATGGTTTTAGTTCATGGGATATCAGTTGGTGAGACATTGTTACAATTACATCACAGCTCAAAGCAAAACTTACAGTTTAATAGATGGTGATAGGAAAACTTATTCAGAAAGAAGCTGATTTCAATCATCATGTATAAAATAAATTTGTGTTTATGGTCTATCTTCATAGTTTGTAAGTACGCTATTCATTAATGATTTATGCTATGTGATGAAACTGATTTCTTGATGGCATGGTTCAGTTAAATCAGTCAGATGTTTTTGCCATGACCTAATCCTTAGCTTTACTCATGTTAGTAAACATGTTAAATATGACCATTCAGTCATGTTACTTTATTTGTGTAATTTGTAAATCTAATATGATGTGCTTTTAAAAATATATATGTCACTCTGTGACCCTAGGTAGAATATCTCACAGACACATATTGTAATTATGATACATAGACTGATACTGATGATATCAATCACTGGATTGTCATGGCCAGACTCAGTTATGTAGAGTTCCTGTTCATGTAGTAGGAAACAACAAGCTAACAAATATAATTTCACACTTATTTATGTTCGGGTACTCACATTTTATATGTAATAGTTGTTGATAATGTGTCATGGATGTGGTTTGTTAGGTGATCCTGGTTGACCGATCACTGATGCCGGGAGATGTTGTGCGGCGTCTCATCCTCAATGAGGACAGTCAGAGGGGCTACGTGAAGGACATGAATGTCACATGTCATCTGCATATACTAGGCACTGATAAATATATCTACAACATTGACAGCATGAGTCTGGACCCAATCACAGTAAGCATGTGATTCTTGATAGAGATTTTGTAGAGGTAGGTTTTGTTATGAAGACGTATTATTATGATTCTTCCAGAAGTGCAGTTCTGATTTAAGAGATGTATGAAACCATGTATGTATATTTCTGGATAAGAGTATTGCTGAAGATGGGAAAATGTGAGATGAACCACAGTCAAAAATGCTACAATTTACTGGTGAACAAGGTTAAGTTGACCTGACACTGACCTGACAATTAACTCGTCTTAGCATGTATGAGTGGTGCCCACATCTTCTCTCCCTCTCACAAACCAAAAGGGTTTGTTCATTTTCTGTGCACTGCCTACTTCTCATAAATATGTTCTCTGTGCTGGTCCAACTTATCCTTGTTTGCGAGTAATATGATACATGATCTAATAATATGCTTCATTATGTATCAGACCTGTGAATTTCCGGGATAGAATAGGCCTTCAGGGATAACCCATGCTTGCCCTAACAGGTGACTATGCCTGTTGTAACAGATGACTAATGGGATTGGGTGTTCAGGCTTGCTGACACATTTGGTTATCATCTGTTCACGCCATCGGTACCCAATTGTGCAGATCAATGCTCATGCTGTTGATCAGTGGATTTTCTGGTCCAGACTCGATTATTTACAGATGGCCGCCATATATAGCAAGAGTATTTCTAAGGGCAGCGTGAAACTAAACTCACTCACTCATTTTTTGTCAGTGCATATGATTATGATAATTTCATAGTTTGTTCTTGTCATCTGGATATCAGATTCCTTTGAAATCAATACTGATCTACATTATCATAAAAAGTCATGTGTTTCTGATGATCATGATTATGCAGTCATGTTTAGTTGTGAAAAAACCCCCACATATCAACTTTTGCATAAAAAGTGATGTAAGAATACTTCTGATTTTGGTTCTCATGACATTTGCTCGGAAAATAGTGTATTTTTCTGTCTACATCAATAGGATTCACTGGTCAGAAGTTTTACCTCTGTTTCCAGTGGCCTGTATCAGATTGTAGAATGGCTATCTACTTTACTGATTTAAAGATTTCAAAGATGAAATGGTTTTTAATGGGCTGAAATCACCACCAAGCTTAATATCTCTGATGTTATTATGCCCATTATCTTGTCTCCTCTGCAGGACATGATGGGTTTGAACATGTTGTGAAGGTTTATGTTGTTGTTTTCTAGGAATTTGACACAGACCCTGGAGAAGTAACCCTTGACTCTTGGGTTGGTAGAATCGAGACTGTGAATGAAGATGTAACTCTGTTGTTTCCTGATGGAGCAAGGTTTGTGAGTCCAACTGTCTTGTGTTATCATCCAAGTACAATCACAAAATAACCTGTTTGTTACAGGTGCCAGATAACAGTACTCCAAATTAACTGAGTGTCTGTTTAACAATAAGGTAGCAACAATAACTGAAATCTCTCATCTTTCACTATAAACATGACATAAAAATAATGCACAACCTTTTACATGGATAACCATGAGTGTTTGTCTAAATTTGTTGTTAACACATTATGAGAGCAATATTTGTATCATGAAATATAACTATCAATGTTTAAGTGGCATATTTTTAAGTGTTTCTTGGTACTCATTATTTCTTGCAATATCAAAGTCCTGGTTTTGATTAAACACAAGGGTACAAAGCTGAAGCTTTTATGGTAAATACTTTCTCAAACCATTGTTCATGTTAGAGCATGATGGATTAATGTTTTAAGCCAATTTTCTACTAGACCCATGAAGATGCAGGTTAGAATTGATCTCCAATAAGCCATCCTTGTTGTAAGAAGCAACTAACAGTATTGGATGGTCAGACACGCTGATGTAGCTGACACATGTTGTATCCCAACTGCATAGATCAGTGTTCATGCAGTTGATTACTAGATTTTCTGGTCAAGATCCAGTTATTTACAGACTGCTGCCATATATCAGAAATATTGCTGAGTGTTGCATGAAAGTAAACTCAGTCATTCTTTCTACAAAGGTCCCACACTTCTTCTTTCATTCCAGATGTGTTATCAGTGACAGTGATATATGTGTCTTTGAGGATGCTTTGGAGAAACGAGGACGGGTAAGTATTTCTCTTGTCTTTGAAAAACTGTGATCTCACGTGTATTTCTTTCTATTTTATGAGAATCTACTCCAGTATCTATGCTCTTCTGCTTTTGAAAAACATGATGTCAGATTTGTTTTTTTTCCATGAGCGATGTCAAGTGTATATGATGCAGTTACAGGGGATGTTTTGTAATAATATGTACATAAAAATTATTGCTTTGTGATGTCGGTTGAGACTTAATTTACGAGCTGGCATAATAATTTCCATGATCCATAAATCATGGTCATCCATGAATTTAGGTTACGGCCCTGTAATATTTGTATATACAGCCAGGCTGCATTAATCCGGATACTTTCGTTTTTTGCCCTTTTTTTTTTGTTCGGATAGTGAAATGTATAGACTACAGAAATGAACTTTATGAGCACTACTTTCCATTGACATACTGAGACAAGAACATACAAATGCATACATGTAGCAAATTACTTTATTACAGTTTGCACACATTTATATAACAATCAATCAGTCAATGCATACAGTGATGTCTGCATATACATACACATAACAATCAAAACTCAGACACTCACTTATGTGTGATGTACCTTGGGATTAATGAAGCAAAACCATGTGTAGTTAGCTAATTTGTTACCGCAAATTAACGTCTGGATATGGAGAGTGAAGCACCGGATTAATGAATCAACAGGTAATGAGTTTACATAGAAAGCATGTTTGGTTACAGCAAACTACTGATTGGGTATTGCGGGAATCAGATTATCATGGTCCGGACTAACATGTCCTGACTATATTCTTCAATATGTATGGTCAGGATAATTAAATGCACTTTCTGTAAAACATTTACTACAGTATGACATAGTATTCATTTTCCAGCACACCGAGTTTTGTAACTGTAACACCTACCCTGGGCGAGAACTGCGTGCTACAATGCATGACCTGTGTGATGTCAAGTGGTTGAATGAAACACCCATGTACAATGATGCCATGATTGACAGCAAGCCCAGGATGACTATAAATGTTGTTGTGGAATCGGTACGAAAACCTTACATTTTGTGTAATTGTGGTATTACAATAGGTACCCTGTATGCATGCACCCTCCTGAGAAGGATTCCATTGCAACCAGTTATATTCTGACTCTTCCAGTTTTCTATGGCTTCACAGTTTGCTGTGCAGAGTTGCATCCCTTGATTTTGTCAGATACCTATGACAATGGGTTTGAATCCAGGTTGCCCTGATTAGTTTTTTAGGTTTAATGGCACCATTCCTATGCGCATGGGTTTAACCAAAGTAGTAAATATTCAAGACCTGCACCAAAGGGCGATTAAGTAAAAAATTTCCAAAAAATATGGGGAGGTAAATCCAACTCCTTCATTTACTCTAGCTATCTCCCAGGGTGCTTACTCTGACAGAAACATCAGTATCTTGGGGTTCTGAATCATTAGAACAAGGACAGAATTTCAAACTGAAATCTGTGTATGGAAATGATTGACTTTCAGTAATAACGCTTGCCTTTGATTTAATTTATAAACAGTTGCAAATTTTGACATTGGTTGATCCTTATTTGTCCCAGGTTGTGACTAAGAGCGTAGAAGTACACTGGTTGTGTCGAGGGTTTTCCAAGGTTGCCAACCCTCTTGCCAAGATGTCACCACCAGAACGAATTGTCCAAGGGGAAGCCTTGAAACGGTTAGTGTTAGCCAAGAATTATATTGCTTTTATATTAGTTTCAGTTGAGAGAAGATCCTCAATGTATTGCAAGCTAGTATCAGGAACAAAGGAATCAATTGGACATAGCACTGCTGCAGTGTTTAAGCAGATTGTAGCTGAAATATTGCTGACTCATGCCTCAGTCACCTATATACCCATAGATAACAGAATATGGTGCTTGATGCTACCCTGCTTGAAACTATGCAGTAAGTGTATTAAACAACAAACCTGTCAGCTCAGATTCAGGATACAGTGCCTGTGTTGGTTACTCACCTTAAAACTGTGGCATGGTATCTTAGTGGGCTAGCACTGTGTAACTAAGATTTGTCAAAGGTATGGACCCGTGAAGGTCCTGGGGTAGAATAGGCCTTCAGCAACCCATGCTTGCCTTGATAATAAAAGGCGACTATGCTTGTCGTAAGAGGTGACTAACGGGATGGGTGGTCATCCTCACTGACTTGGTTGACATGTCATCAGTTTTCAATTGCGCAGATCGATGTTCATGTTGTTTATCACTGGATTGTCTGGTCCAGACTCGATTATATGCCACCATATAGCTGGAATATTGCTGAGTGTGGTGTAAAACTAAAGTCACTCTCAGTCATAGGTATGTGCAAATAAGTATTGTTGTAAAAGCCCATGTTGAAACAGCTGACAGTATCTCGACAATTACTTAGTTTAGACCTCATCAGGATATTGAGGTGGTGGGAATGGCTAATGATTTATCTGTTCGTTGGTCATGCTAAAGGTTCAGGTTCAATTCCCGATATGGGTAGGATGTGTGTAGACAGTTTCTATTGTCCCCAGCTGTGATGAATCAGCTTAAAATACTCCTATAAGGATGTTCCTGGTGCCAACATTTTGGTCTCCTGTTTACTACAGCATAAGACAACATTGTGTCACTTTTTACTGTTTTTGACCCCTTTTGCAGGCTCCGTCCCCTGGACTGGTTTGCTCACTGTAGTGTTCAGATTGGTGACAAGGCTTACTACACCATTAAAGACACTGACACTTTGGAAACAACTCCTCCAAAACGGATGTTCGTTCCTCCTGTAATTTCCAAGATGTCTGCTGAGGAGGTGGAGGAGTGTTGCACAGAGAAAGTGTTCAAGGTCAAGTCTGGTGAGTCTGAAAAGCCCGAGGACAAGGAAGAGGCTGCTGACCCTGCAACAGAACAGGCAGCGGAACAGCCAGTTACCAACGGTGATGTTGAAGAGAGAGATGAAGATTATGAGGATGTAGATGAAGACGGCTCTGATGCCGAATCCCAAGCATCAGGACACTCAAACTCAGCCCCAGGAGCCAAGAAGAAGAAAACTTCCAGAAAAGGACCTCATCTTGCTACAAAGTCACTGAAGAAAGTCAGAGGACGCCGTGCCAAGCAGAAACTGTTGTTACCACAGAGGGTTGTCAACATTGGGGATAAAGTTGCTGTGGAGATCTGCTATACGTACACCTTGGCCAGTGTTGTGTGGCAGGTGCGATTTCAGTTCGAAAACTTTCGGCTTGCTTATTTATATTTTATCTGTGTCATAAAAGCACCTCACTCTGTGTGTCCTTGGTTTGACATGTTCTTTAGCTGTTAATCACATTTTCAGTATACTCTGAGCTCATAACACCCTTTGCCATAAGTGTCACATCAATAATGATGCTAAGTATACATTTTGTTGTGACTTTATCCGGGCTGGGTTGAAACAGTGAACAATGAATCATGGTTAATTGCATATCTCAGTATAGCATCAAAATGGGTATTTTTTCTCTGCCTCACTATACTGTGACAACTCTATTGTTGATATATTTGTTGCGACATATACTTTGCACTATGCTATGTATCGACAACATTTTGTGGGTCACATATTGATCAGCTGATGTCAGTTTTTGGTATGTGTTTAATGCTTGGCCTGAAATTATGCACATACATTACATACAGTAATCTGTACTACAGTTTGGGCAGACATGCATCCTGTGACTTGTATTTAGGAGATAAGCATCATGTGTTGGCCAATTTCCAGGTGTTATTGAGTATTTGAAGCACGGGAATGCATTTGGAACCGACGGCGTCAGCCATTTGATCATGTTTTTCAACCAGTCAGATTACAGAACTCAGTGACTTTTGGTTTACAATATCTGTTTGATACTGAATACAAGGACCTATTGTACTTAGTTTTAAATATTAGTGTAATGTCAAAGGCTCCCTGACTGAAATGTTTTACTTTGACCAGGTGATCATTGTACAGATTGGTACGTTTAAGAGACTGGGAATTTGTTCCCATTTTAACCAAGATTTGAATATTTTAGGCAATATTGTGGTGTATATGTGGTATATCTGTGTTTACTTCTTGTAGGATGGTACAGAAGAGGAGGACATCCCATCTCCAGAACTCTACCCCATCCACCATCTAGATGAACTTGAGTATTTTCCAGGGGACTATGTCATTGATGCTAAAGGTAAATATTCCTGAGAGATGAAGGAGATTGGATTCAGATTACAAAATTGCTGTCTGTGTCACTTTACTGACCTCAAGTGAAGATGTATCTGCTCTTTTCTGCTCATATACGATGTGGTCTTGCAGGGTAGTGGGGTGGTTAAAGTGTTTGCTTGTCATGCCAAAGACCCGGGTTCAATTCCTCACATGGGTACAATGTGTGATGCCTATTTCTGATAACCCCCAACTGTGACATTCCTGGAATATTACGAAAAGCATAGTAAAATTAAACTCGCTATTTTTACAACTACTCCCAGTTTGTGTCCATGACTAAGATACTTTCCTCTGCAAGAGTGTTCTCTCACACCCCTCAAATGTTCTTTAAGTCAAATTGGCATGGAACAGGTGTCCCATTTGTCTGGCGCCACAGCTGTGCAGAGTTATATCTCTTAACTATACCAGGATCCTCTTATCATGGTTTTGAATTTGCAGTGCTTTGTCAACTACACATCCAAGCTCATGGGTTTTCAGCAAACATAGTAAATGCCTGAGATCTGATCATCATGAAAGGATGTTGTTTTTATTTTCTATTTTGTTCTCATTTTAGATGCAAGTGCCGGAAACCAGTATGGTTTGGTTGTGTCATGTGACCATCGTGAACGGACCTGTCTCACACAGTGGATGAAACCATATGAAGTGGGCAAATCAAACAGGTAGCCAATAACTGTGAATATGTTTCAAGAGCTTGACCCTGTTACTGTTACATATGAGTGAATGTGTATCAAAATGTGTTTACATCTGAGTGATCTCTGTTTCAATACTTGAGTAAGGCAAGGAGGTAATTCTATGAATGTATTTGAATTGTCTCCTAAATACATTCCTCTCCGTTGGAAGATACCAACTGAGACTGTAATGATATAAAAATCAGAGGCTATTCCTAGTGTAAGGGCGGTGGGGTAGCCTAGTGGTTAAAGCGTTCGCTCGTCACGCCGAAGACCCGGGTTCGATTCCCCACATGGGTACAATGTGTAAGGCCCATTTTCTGGTGTCCCCCGCCGTGATATAGCTGGAATATTGATAAAAGTGGTGTAAAACTCACTCACTCACTATTCCTAGTGTAGCCATGACACTTTAACAGTGATGTCACATGTTTTTGCCTCCCCCATGGATTTGCTGTTTACATCCATGGAACCTTGCACAAGCAATGTGATTATCTTATGACAGACAAGTGAGTGAGCGAGTTTAGTTTTATGCCACTTTTAGCAATATTCCAGCAATATCACGGCGGGGGACACCAGAAAATGGGCTTCAGACATTGTGACCATGTGGGGAATCGAACGACAGACAAGATGCCAGTGAAGTCACATATCATACATCTTTGAAAAAAAATACATTCAAATCACAATACATAATGACAAAGCGGAAATATATCTCAAGCGAAAACATGTGACAGTAAAATAACTTGAAAACAAAGATTCCATGGTTGAATGCTGGAAGTATTTTCAACTTGGTACTTGTTTCTTTTTTGCTAGATTTACTCACAGGTAAGCAAGATTGATTAAATACATTTTTAAGCTGTGAAGGTGAAGGTGGAATGATGATACAAAGCAAAATGAATTGTTAGCATATGTGCTTTGGACAGGAGTTGAAGATGATGTCTCTGTAGTATGATGTAGTAGTTCTCCCACTCCACAGTGGTGCTGTCTTGTCCTTGTCACCTTTCTCAATACAATGATGATAGTGCACTTTGGCATCAAGCTTAACTCTGCAGCTGAAACTGGTGATGGGTTGTTTTCTAACTTTGATTTGTTACATTGGTCAATACAGACTTTTGACGCTGTGGTCTGATGATTGTTTTGTGGAAAGGGTCCTTTATTAAATTCCTGCCTTCAGTATGTGCAAAGATCTTTAATGCACAAGTGCCACACTGTTACATATATATATATGACGTGAAAACGGGTTGATATCAGTTCTTGTTTTTACTTGTCAAATGTCACAGGATCAACCCCATTTTTTTCTTTTTTTTTTCCTTCTTTGGTAGATTTGAGAAAATGCTAAAAATATTGAGCCTAACTCACCAGTTACTAACTGGGGTTGCTTTAGCATGAACCATTTCCCTTTTTAGAAAGGGACCCATGAAGATCTGGGGTAGAACAGGCCTTCAGCAACCCATGCTTGCCATAAAAGGTGACTACGCTTGTCGTAAGAGGCGATTAACAGGAAGATCGATGCTCATGTTGTTGATCACTGGATTGTCTGGCCCAGACTCAATTATTTTCAGACCACCAACACATAACTGGAATATTGCTGAGTGCAGCAGAAAACTAAACTCACTCACTCACTTTTTAGAAAGGATGTATTAAGACCATGCTGGTGTTTCTAGATAATGCCAAAAATAACTGAACCCTTTTCAACTTACTCCAGTGCAAGCAAAGTGTTTCCTTTTCTTTCAGGCCAGTGGAGTATGGGGAACAGAAAGAAGTCAGTGTGTATGACATTAAGGATCACCCTGATTACAAGTTTCGACCTGGACACAGTGTAATCAGAGTTGGAGGATTTGAGGTAGGGAGAGTTAAATGAGTATTTTGAAGTTAATTGTTGGAAAATGTGTCCTGGAATGTGGATCTGATTCAAAGCTAGCTGTGAGTTAACAGTGGCTCCAAGGTCATCGCCATTACCATTATCACCCAGGAGTCTGGATATATTGTATTTTATGTTATATATTGTATATAATATATTAATATATGAGTACATTTCACCGTGACACACTCCAGCAATCCTTACTCTAAAGAAGGGAACGTGGGTCTTTGTGTTGTCTCAAGTGATATAAGGCGATGAGTAGAGTTCCTTCCCCTAACAAAAATATGTTCACTTTTTTCACTGACTGGATAATCAGTACAGACGTTTCATTATTTTTCATTACACAATATGTTGTTATACCTGAAACAGTGTACCAAGAGTCTCTTAGAATTCCCTCACTCACCTATGTCTAACACCACCATATGTTGTCCAGGACCGGGAACAGGAGCTCCATGCTGTGGGACAGGTGTACCGACTAGACCCAGGAAATGGCATCTCTGTCAAGTGGCCAGATGGATCTGTGTCATCATGCTTCCCCCAGGAACTCTATATAGTCAATGATGATGTAAGTAGACTAATGGAACAGTTATAGATCTATCAGATAGCAAGGTGTGTACCTTGGACATGCTTGTTTATGTTCTCTGTCTGGCTGTATTACTAAACAGTTTATTGTTTATACTTTTGATTTCCTGGATACTTGCTGCTGTCATATACATGTAGCTGGAATATTGCTGAGTGCTGCAAACAACAAATGGACTCTCCATATGGTTTGAGGTGCCTTAGTTATCCTTTCAGAGTCTCATGGGTGTGCCAGACACTATGACCATGAAATTTATTCTTTTCTTGAGCATATCAGGTTTGTAGATTCTTTTTCATAGAGATCCTCCTTGGGCTACTTATAAGCATTTAAATGTTCTTTCAATTCTTGCGACAGTTGCAACTATATTTTTTCAATAAAATATGTACAAAACAAAAAACATCGTTTTTGTCTTGTGAGACCACCCCTACAGGGCCCCTGGCCCCGTGACAGCCAAGAGCAGGTAACTCTTCAGACTATAGCCTCAAGCAAAACACTTCCTTTTCTGTCGCCCGCCTGTGAAGACTTGCTACAGCGCTGAGATTCTTGCTTCTAAGACACAAGACAAGTGATAAGATGAGTAACACAGAGACTCAAACTGTATGTATGGTTTCTTTATTACATGCAAGGGCGCTTTAGGAATCATTTTTTTACAGTTTACTTGTCAAAAAATGTTGTAACTTTTTGCTGTCCTTGTTGGCTCGCAAAATGGTGGAAGGCAAGCCCTTTTTCCCGCCAAAACTTTCAAGTTTCTTTGGCGGTCTTTTTAAAGTAAGCATTTGTTCAGCTATACTGTTTCATACGTTTTATTAATATTATTTCCATATTTACTGCAACTTGTATAAATTTGTGGTATATTATGGTATAGTGGCACTTAGCTTTTACCTTAACTACATGGGTAGTTCTAGTTATTTAGCTTTGCACCCATGCATGTTTGGTTTCATTTTTTGTTACATTACACAACACAAGGGGTTCTTTGTTGTTTTGCAGTTTAAATCCTGCTCAACATGCAAATCTTCTATCCCGGCCAAGGACCTTCACGATGTATGTCTAAGGTGCCTGGTTGAATGTCACCATGACGACCAGTCATGCGATGTGTGCGCGGGATTTACTCCCCAGACAAGAAAGTCAAGACATGCTGACTTTTTGTTTTACTCCAACCTACTTAAGGCTGGGGGGGGATATTTGGGCACAGGACTCTCCGTCCAAGCGTTCACATAAAAAGAAAAGCGCAGCTTCCTCTTCGGAGGGGTCAGCTAAGAAGGCCAGGGTGTCTAGGGACCCTTCCCCTTCTCCTGCCACTGTATCCTCTGCACCAACCCCTGCTTCTCAAACACCATTAATTTCTGTTGATTCCATTAATGCCTTGTTTCAGCAGCAGATGTCCTCGGTCCAGTCAATGAGAGAGTCGGCGCTGTCGGGTTTCCGAAAGGAACTTGACGCCCGATCTTCATTGGGCAGACATGGTGGTTCACTTGAGGGAGGCCGCGGCCCGGAGAACACTCCTCCCTCCGGGCAACGGTCCTGCGCTTTGGGTGCACCGACAGAATTGCCTAGGGCAGTCGGCCCCAGCTTGTCCCGTGGGGCAAGTGGGGCAACGACGCCCGGTGTCTGCGGCTCAACTTTGGTGAGCGCGCCTAGTGCCACGGCGGGCAGACAGCCTAGTGCTGCCCAGCCGCTGGGGGCATTGGCACCCCGTTCTTTTCCCTGGACTGTCTAGTCACCCTCCAGTGGGGGGGCTTGTCTCAGGTGCCCAGGAGACCTAGTATGGGCTCTGGCAGGGGCGAACCTAGTGTCTCGGCCCTTCTCAGTCCTTCTGTTCCTTCGTGTTCCGTCTCGGTAGCGCCCTCGGCAGGTTCGCTTTATGGCGAGAGTTCCCTGTCCGAGGAGCGTGAGGAGATAGATATGGAGGAGGAGGGCATTGGGGAGGAGTGCGAGACAGAGGTCCCGTACTCATTCGGTTCATCCCTTAGACAGGTTCGGGAGAAAATTGCTGAGGTCCTACCTCAGGTTTTCATTCCTGTGTCAGAGCCCGACCCCTTGGAGTTTCGGCTTCCCGGGGAGGCGTTCGCTCCTACTAAGGTCGCCGAGGCGAGGTTGCGCATGCTCCCATCACTGGTTGGGGAGATAGTGAATCCCCTCCTTTCGGGTACCCGGTCGCGCTTTTATCTTCTGGAGATCAGCCGCCAGTATCAGTTGGACGAGGATTCACTGTTCGAACCGCCGGTGGTGGACGAGTGTGTGTACGCCTCGGTCACCCTTGAGGGGATCCTCCTCCTCTTCCTTGGCCTCGGCCAGGCAGGGCCGGCGGCTGCCGCCCTTCTCCACAGCCGCTCCTGCGCTGAGGTCCACCTATCGTTCCTTCGAGGATTCATATAGGTGTGCGGCCCAGCAGCTGAGAGTCGTGGTTCATTCAGCTTACCTTTCTGCTTTGCAGGGGCAGCTGTTGGACCATGTGAAAAGGCGAAAGGCAAAGGCAAGGGGCCTGTGTTGCAGCAGTCGCAGCAACAGCAGCCTTTTCGGGGCAAAGGGAATTGCTATTCCTTTCTGAATGGCAGGCAGCCACTTCAAATCCCTGGGTCCTCTCCACGGTCAGGGATGGCCATATGCCACAGTGGAAGCGAGACCCTCCACGCTTCTCAGGGATTCAACACACGCCGGTGCCGTTCTCCCGGGAAAAAGCAGAGGTCCTCTGTACCGAGGTCATGCAGACAAAGTGGTTCCGGAAGGTCAACAAGAAGACAGGTTTTACTCCACGTACTTCCGAAGGACGGAGGGTTCAGACCTATCTTGAATCTCTAGGGGCTGAACAAGCTCATAGAGGTTCCGTCCGTCAGGATGGAGACACTGCACTCAGTGATCAGTTTCAGTTTCGGGTTCTGCCCTTCAGCATCTCCACAGCGCTGAGAGTGTTCACCAAACTTATGCTGATTCCAGCTCAGCTAGCCAGGTCACAGGGCAGGTGTTGTCATCCGTACTTGGACGATTGGCTTTTGAGGGCCCTCGGGCTCCTGTTATCACACGATGCCACACAGCAAGTGATGGACATCCTGTTGAAGCTCGGCTGGATCATCAATCTCAAGAAATCAGACCTGACCCCCATGCAGGATCTGGTGTTCTTGGGGGCACGGTTCAATACGGCACAGGGGATTGTTTCCCTAGCCCCAGACCGCATCGTCAAAGTTCAGAGAACTGTACTTCGGTTTCTCGAGTGCCCCAGGGCCACAGCAAGAACTTGGCTTCGTTTGCTGGGCACTATGGCGGCTACAGTGGACGTGGTCAGGTGTGTGAGGTTGAGGATGCGACCCAGTTGTGTTAGCCCAGTTGTGGTCCCATTCGGAGAGCTACAAGATTGTTCTCGAGACTCCCGCTTGGTTGATTCCTCACCTGCTGTGGTGGACAGAAGTCGGAAATCTGTCCAGGGGGATCCCTTAGAGACGCCGACACCTTCCCTCTCGATTCAGACGGACACCTCCCTCACAGGCTGGGGGGGCATCCTGGGCGAACTATCAGTGTCAGGCTGTTGGGCCGAGGATGAAGTCACCCTACACATCAATGTGTTGGAATTGAGAGCAGTCCGCCAGGTGTTCGAGAGCTTCATCCCTCCTTCAGGAGGCGTGGCAGTTTCTGCTGTGGTGCGACCAGTTCGACATTCGGTTCTCCCCGTATATCTCCCATGCGCTATTTAGACGTATACTAGCCCCACACCAGTGAATGCTGCATCAGGGGATATTCGAGATTATTTCCCAGTTCGGGTCGTTCCAGGTGGATCTGTTTGCCTCTGGGGCGACGAATCAGACTCCTGTGTTTTGCTCAAGGATACGGGATCCGAGCGCGATAGCCAAAGACGCCTTTCTGCTCGATTGGACAGATAGAGTGCTGTGGGCGTTCCCACCAGTTCCTCTGATCTCACGAGTCCTCTCGCAGCTGACCGCACAACCGGCTCGACTACTTGTGCTTCTGGCACCGCTTTGGTCGGCTCAAAGCTGGTTTCCCGTAATTCTCAGGTTTCTGGCTCAGCCTCCTGTACTATTACCCTTTCGACCGGACTTACTATCCCAGAATAGAGCGCCACACCCGAATCCCAGGATTCAGTGGGTGTCTTGGCCGCTGTCTGGCGTTGCCTCCATACGAGAGGAATTCCTGCATCAGTTGCAGACACAATTCTGGCTTCGCAGAGGGATTCAACGAATGTTCAATATGAGGATAGATGGGCCTGTTATGCGCGCTGGTGTGTCGACAGGGGGATTCTCGATCCCTTTTCTGCAGATCTAGTATCTGTGTTGGAGTTTCTACAATCTAAACTGGAAGCCAGTCTGGCCGCTTCTACAGTTAGAGGTTACTCCACGGCAATCTCTGCCTTCCACATTCCTGCCGATGGTGCATTATTGGGGCAGCACCCTCTAGCAGCACCCTAGGCCTGGACAGAATCCGTCCGTCTGTCTGGCGGATTAGTCCCCCGTGGGACTTGCCAGTCGTTCTGGATTGGCTATCCTGTCCTCTTTTTCACATCCTGTCGGCTCTACACGTTATGTCTGCCAACCCTGAATTAACGGTGTTTCACAAAGAGAGAGTGAGCATTTGATTGCCAGATACTTACCATCCTAAGAGAGATAGCACCTTTCATGTAACGGCGCCTATTGAGCTCCCTGCTTTCACGCAGCCTTCACCGCCCGGTACCTCTCTTTGACGTGCTCACGTCTTAGATGTCTG
This sequence comes from Haliotis asinina, assembly GCF_037392515.1. Lineage (NCBI taxonomy): Eukaryota > Metazoa > Mollusca > Gastropoda > Lepetellida > Haliotidae > Haliotis > Haliotis asinina. Next base: position 12,556,175 of record NC_090284.1, read on the forward strand.
TAAGACCCTTAAGGCTTATATCAAACGAACAAAAGAGGAAGAATGATCAATTGTTCTGCTGTTATGGTGGCAGCAAGGCTGGCCTTCTGGTGAACAAGCAGACCATATCTAGGTGGCTTGTCTCTGCCATTTGTATGGGATACACCTCGAAAGGTTGTACGCCCCCTGAGGGTTTGAAAGCTCATTCTGTTAGGGCTGTGACGACGTCTAAGGCATATGCGTCTGCCTTGCCCATTTAGGAGATCTGCTCCGTGGCTATTTGGAGCCGACTGAGCACGTTCATCCGTCATTACCAGTTAGAAAGACTGTCAATTTTTTATAGGCACCCTATGGCTTTCTTGTAGAATGGTAGGGTTAGACCGTGTACTAGCTTGGCCCTGGTCCGCACCCCTGCCGCAAGGCACAGAAAGTCACGTGACCAGGTAAGTTTGATTCCTTGTTACTTTCAGTTCGTTATAAAGGTTATCATCTTATGTCAGGTTTATGAGCAGACAGAGTGCCACTCCCTAAGATCAGTCTTTAGGAGTCTGTCTTATGCTTATAAGTACCCCAGGGAGGATCTTTATGAAAAAGAATCGAACAAACCTGTAGAGGTTGCAGATTCTTTGAATAGAGTCCTCCTTGGGGTAAGGCCACCCACCTCCCCACATTCTGTCTGTATTGCTTACAGAACGGAAGTGTTTTGCTGGAGGCTATAGTCTGAAGAGTTACCTGCTCTTGGCTGTCACGGGGCCAGGGGTCCTGTAGGGGTGGTCTCACAAGACAAAAACGATGTTTTTTGTTTTGTACATATTTTATTGAAAAAATATAGTTACAACTGTCGCAAGAATTGAAAGAACATTTAAATGCTTATAAGTACCCCAAGGAGGACTCTATTCAAAGAATCTGCAACCTCTACAGGTTTGTTCGATTTGTCAGCTTGTGGGCTTTACCAAAGTGGCAGACGTCCATCTTCTGCATCACTTTGTTCCCTCCCACATCAAACCTACTCACTGAACTAACTGAACTGCTGTTTAAAACAGTGTTGATCCCAACTCAATCATAGTCAGAGAGAGTAATGTGACAGACAACTAAACAGACACCTTGAGCGATGGAGCAGGTTGCCACCCAGCTCACTGACTATTGTACACGTCCTAAGATGGACTAGCCTTTCCTGAGCTGCCCCATTGTTTGCCATATAGAATAACTGTCTATTACTGTTTATCACAGCCAAGTGACTACGGAAGCTCAGAGTGGGAGACATCAAGTTCATCAGGGTCAGAGTCTGGTACTGACACGTCATGGGAGACAGAGAATGAAGAGGAATTGATGGATGCAGATGATACATTGTACAGGTCAGTGACATGTTGAGGCACCTTGATATACAAGTTAATCCAGGTACGAACCCTGGTCTATCAGCATGCAACACATTTTTGTGTGTCGCATTAGAATGTGTCCCAAGCAAGTTTTCAAAAGGGTTCTAAATCATTCAGGTGGTTAGGATCATTGATTTTGTAGATGGTGTGCTAGCATACAAAGGGGTGATTGTTGTTCAGAATATCAATCACTGGATTGTCTTCCACACAGCAAGAATTATGTTTCCATCACTGATGTCAACAACCATGCTGAAACTGTGTCCTATAAAAAAAGTTATACCCCCTGACTTATATTATAGAAATACAAGTTACAACATGGGAGAAATATTCAGCATGTTTCTATTGTTTCAGTGATGGTGCAAACAAGTCATTCTTCATGCTGTGTACTCACAAGAAGTCAGAGTTGGACACGCTCCTGGTGCGAGCACAGACAGCACTGTCCAAACTCGAATCTCTCTTCCAAGGGCTAGACCAGAATCTTCCCAATGTCAGTACCTGCTACCATGACATTCTTCGCATTTACAAAATCTGCAAAGATCTGGACAAAATACTCAAATCCAATTTCTTTGAGGAGGAGGAGATCACTGATCTCATTTCTGCAGTGCGACAGGAAATAAAGTGTGAGAAGTCCCGGAAACTGGCCAAGCACTTGGAACAGATGTTCCAGTCTTGGCATCACGGACTGTCGGACCACAGCAAGGACGAAGGTCAAGGTGATGATGAGGATCTTGACAACTCTACGGACTCCAGGAGTCTGCCAGGGGAGATAGAGAGGAATATATGTGTTAGTGAGGAAGAACTGGTGAAAAATTTACAAAATAAAGAATGCTCAAAGAAAGGTGATGAGGACTCAAATACTTCTAATGATTCAGGGACGGAAGTTTCGGCATCGTTGAACTCTGAGCCTATTTGTGATAGGGCGTCTGCTCAAGGAGATGATGCTGCAAGGTCTGGTTCAGATGCTGCTGTGAGTGGTGCATCAGTAAGTGCAGCAGGAGACAGTGATGCTCAAAAGGACAGTAATCCAGACCCTGTTTCAACACAAAACGCCAAAGAGTTGTGCTTAAAGATTTGTCGTAGACTCCATGTCTTGATGGCCAAGATACAGGAGGAGGTGAACCTGAGATGGAAGAAATGTGAATCGACACAGACTGACCCAATTGCAACACAGACAGATCCAGCAGCTATACAGACTGCCTCTCAGCTGTCACAAGGAGACATCAGTGATCCTGATGTCGATGGAAAAATTATCACAATATCAAGCCATCAAGTGACTACTGGTACAGGTGAAGGTGATTCTAAGGAGATGAATGTTGGGGAGGCTGAGCCGTGTTGTGATAAAGTGAGGGACAGTGACTCACAGACTGACGTGACGGAGGAGCCGAGCTGTAAGGCACCATCTTGTGTGCAGCTGAAGGAGACAGGGTTTACCCTGGCAGAAGAGGTGGAGAAGTCAGAACAGGCCAACTCATCAGCTCCGACTAAAGGTAGCAAATTCATCACTCCTATATTTCAGGCGATCTTGGTGTAGAATGATACCAGTTACGATCACCGTAGCTCTGACATTTGCTCAATGCAACTAGGCTCTTGGCAAGACCTTTTGAGGATGTATCTATTCTGTTTTCAGAATTGCCTCCCACAAAGTGTGGTAAATAAATGATAGAGGAAGGGGATAGTGGATACTTCAGTGCATGTATGATGTTTGTGTTGACATAGAAACTAAAGTGAGGAAAGGTACTAGATAAATATAGTGAATTCATTTTAAGTATGTTCTGATCAGCGTAGGATAGAAGCCTTGAGTACCCACATTTCAAATGAGACTTGTATGTGTAAGTGTTTCCATTTTCTGGTATACACCTGAAAATCGCTTGTAAGATTCGTTGGGTTTGGGACTGGTAAATTGAAAGCCAGTTGGAGACTCTGTCCATTTGACAATCATGTACTAAAATAAAAAACATCATGGATAAGCAAAGTGTCAGTTTTGGCTGTGCATTCATGGTCACAAAAACTGTTTTGTTTCGGAAATATCCAGGCTAATAATAACTTTAAAATGACAGTCACCACTGACTTCCTGCGTTTTTCCTGTGTAAAAACAAAATGTTGGCAAATAAGTATCAAAATATTACTTTAGTCAGTCAATAACACAGGTCTTGGGGTCCAAGGCTACAATCTGTTTGGGATTGATGAGATTAAAGTGAAATTGTTGCTGTTGCTGTGGTCGTGAAAAACGAACCCTTTTGAATATGCAACATATGTCATATTTGGGATTTCACTTTCTTAGGGAGCCGTGCCAATTTACGTGTAATCATACCTTTTGAATATGGTAAGTGTAAGCAATCTTGGTTTCTCCATTGTTACTGTAAATAGTTCTAATGAATGAAAATGGGATTGAATTTCCTCAAATAAAGTGTTTTTTCTGAGTTCATACGTTCTCGGATGGCGGAGTTTACCTGCGCTATAGCGTGGTGTGTTGCATCACTGCAAACATTGAAAGTACTCAGCAGCTGGCAAGTTACAGTATTCATCTCATTATTATTGAGAATACCTTAAATGCATCTGAAAAACCATGGATATTTACAATAAACACTGTTAATTGCAGTCCGCACTAGGCAACTTTTTGTATTGATTGCTCTGTGGTTTAAACGAAACCGTGGTATTGCAAAGAGCAAAGAGGGATGACTGTAATAGGAAATTTCATTCATGACTGGTAAAATTTTACGTGGCCACACACAATGTTCAAATAACATGATAGCTAGTTAAGTAAGTAGAAACACATTAAATTCAGTGACATTATGTTTCCATGTGTTAGTTACAACATACACAAACAACATAAGCCATTGGAGAAGTCTGGGCTAGACATCTGTTTTGTCTGTTTTAGAATGTCGCTCCGTTCGCAAATGTTTTTGTTTGTTTTGTTTTCTGTTGGTTATTATCAGATATATTAATCTGTTGGACAACATAGTGTAATGATTTGCGTGATTGTTTCATAATTCAGTGTTTTTTATTATAGGATTTCAAATGGAAAGTGAAGTACCAGCATCTCAAAAATTTCGATCTCAAGAACATGTAGCTACTGACCAGAGGGGCTTCATGACAGCAGTTAGGAAGGAGGTAAACATGCCACATCCTCCTGATGGTGCATATGCACACACCTTCAGTGTACTTGAAGGCTGATTATTGAAACCTTATTTTTCCTTATCCTGAATCATGCTATTTGTTTCTCTCTTTTTTGACCTGAAATATGGAGGAAACATTCTGTTATGTTCCCCAGTAACTGTAAAAACATCTCATCCAAATGCATACTCATCTTTGCGTGTCACTTTGTTTCTAACTGAACTTGTCTGCCATGGTTTTATTGCATACACTTATATGAAGATAGTGTTACATCGTGTTTCCATGTCTATGTTCATCCTTGTAAGACTTCATTCTTTTTGGCAAACGCTGAGTTTTGTTTGTTTTCCAGTTAAAACTGTTGAGGACAAGTCTTCCAGATGGCATCGTGGTCAAGGGTTTTGAAGATAGACTGGTAAGCGATGTGTGACGATTACTAGCCAGTATTCCAAGAGCATGTCCAAGTTACGGTGTCGCCATGTAAATTGTTGTCATAAAGACCACACAATATGCATCATTGTTGGCCATCACAACCCCAAGTACTTTGCATCACAGCCACAGGTACTGCGTATCACAACCCCCAAGTACTTTGCATCATGACCCCATGTACTGGGCATCACAACCGCATGTATTTCACGTCATGACCCCATAAGTACTGGGCATCACAACCCCAAGCTTCTCATCACTACTCCATGTACTGGGCATCACAACCCGTAAGTACTGGGCATCACGACCCCATAAGTACTGGGCATCACAATGCCAAGTATTAGCCATCACAATGCCATGTATGGGGCATTACAACCCCAAGTACTGGGCATCACAACCCCAAGTACTGGCATCATGACCCCAAGTATTGGGCATCACATCACAATCCCATGTACTGGGCATCACAGCCCCAAGTATGGGGCATCATGACCCCAAGTATTGGCCTTCATGACTCCAAGCACTGGGCGTCACTGCCCCAAGTATGAGGCATCACAGCTCCAAGTACAGGACATTACAACCCTAAGTGCTGAGCATCTGTCCAAATCACCCCTCCAAGTATTGGGCATCACAACCCCAAGTGTCGAGGAGCCTAAGTATTTATATTTAAGAAATACTGTTGGCTCTACCACCATGTATAGTGTAATAAAGCACTCTTTCATCCTGAACTGTTAATAGTTAAAGCATAAGGACGTTTGACGTCATGTATTACTATGCACATATTTTTGACGTCAGATATGTGGACACATTCCATAAAGTTTAGTTTCATGATTTGTGGCAAATGAAATCAGATTTTTTAAAAAATTATCAAGTAAGAATGACACTGTGTGATAAAAAGGTTATCACACTCATGTGTTTTGGGATGGTTAATATCCCGAATTAGGAATGAACACTATGCATTTAGCTCGCCAAAGTTTGCTAAATACGTTTATTCAAAATGTAGGATAATAACCATCCCAAAACACACTTGCTTGATAACCTATATGTCTGTGTTTTGAAACATTACTATGTATGCTTTCATTATAGGATTTATACTCTGTGATGATAGTTGGGCCAGCTAAAACCCCATACGAAGATGGACTGTTTTTCTTCGATGTCCAGTTACCAAATGACTACCCCAACTCTCCACCAATCTTCCACTACCACTCTTACTGCTCAGACCGACTCAACCCAAACCTATACGAGGATGGCAAAGTCTGTGTAAGCCTCCTGGGCACCTGGTCTGGCAAGGTTGGTCACATCATGAAACTGTAGTAACCATGGTAACAGGAAAAACAAAAATATCTCGTCTATGTCACACCATATTCATAACATAGGGAATTATTATTGTGCTCTAATGTTATCCTATTCCAGGAACAGACCCGCAAATGTCTGGGTTAGAAAAGGTTTTAAGCAACCCATGATTGCCATAAAAGTCGACTATGCTTGTCGTAAGAGGCGACTAATGGGATTGGTTGGTCAGGCTCTCAGTCTAAGTAAACTTAGTCTCAGTGTATTTCGTTACACTCCACCACTGAGTCTAACAAAACCTAGTTGAAGGTCGCGTCAGGTAACCTTTGAGCGACAAATGACCGTCCAATCAAACGCGAGACAGTTAAATAGATTTATCCAATCAGACAACGGCTACTATTTAGGGATTGGAGGGACTTTCAAAATATTCAGTTCACTGACACAGATCTCTCCACAAACAAAAATCTGCATATAAGACCGTTATTTGACCTGCGGTATATACGCATTGTGGTTTCTGTTGACATGGTGACCATTAGCTATTATTTCCGCCAGATAACATCTTTGAATATTGCCCAAGACATTATTTTCAGCGACTGTTTACTCTCCATTGTCATGGTTGTATATACGCCGTGTACCCAGAAGCAAGGGTACGCTAAGTAGCATTCGGAATTGTTTGGGTATAAACCTTTTGGAGAGGTTTTGTTAGACTCAGTAGTGGAGTGTAATGAAAAGTACTGAGGATAAGTTTACTTAGACTGGTCAGGCTCTCTGACTTTTTTTGACACATGTCACTGGTTCCCAATTGTGCAGATTGATGCTCATGCTCTTGATCACTGGGTTGTCTGGTCCAGACTCAATCATTTACAGACCACCATATAAATGGAATATTGTTAAGTGCTGTGTAAAACTAAACTCACTCACTGTTTATAGACCACAGCCATAGAGCTGGATTCTTTTTCAGAAGAAGTCCTCCTTGGGGTACATATAAGCATTTTAATGTCCATCAAAAATCCCTACGACAGTTGTAACTATTTTGATAATAAAATATTTACGAAACAAAAAACTTGTTTTTCTCTTGTGAGACCACCTTCACAGGAGTTCAGGCCCCCTTTAGCCAAGAGCAGGTAACTCTGGCCGTCTACCTCACACCTCTCTTTTTATGCTGCTTTGTGCTATCTACCTACGGAATTATGACTGAGAAAGAGTCAGCTACTGTATGTATGGTTCCTTTTCTTTCGCACGGGCGTTAGTTGGAATTTCTTGGCTGAAATTTTTATTCATAAATTGTTGTAACTTTTCCGGTCGGGTCCTATCTTCCTGTCATGTGGCTGGCAATATGGTGGCCTTTATGGCTTCTTTTTTGTGCCGGAAGTGTTTTGCTTGCGTCTCACTTATTCCTGCGGGTTTCTTGTTCGTATGTTTTTACATGCTAAGATGTCTTAACCCATTTTTTCTTGTCTCAGTCAAAATGTGTAAGTTGGTTTCAAGACCTTTAGTCTTTTTCATAGCATTACGCAATCGTATGTGCACACTTGTGGCTTGCATTTATCTGCTTATACTTTGTTGTTTAGCTGGGTTAAATGTATTTTGGCAATTTGTTATCGCCTGTGCATTTATATTTTGCTTGTTGTGTGTTTGATCGTGTATGTTTTTAGTACATCAGTTACCATTAGTTTGGTTCTGATTGTTACAGTTTCACCTCTGCGTTACCTACTAGCTGGGGATAAGCGGGCTAAGTTGGGGGATAAACCCTCTTCTTTCCCTCTCCCCTCTACTTCTCAAATGCCTCCTCCCCACCCTTGCAGCAGCAAATGTCATTGGTCCGATCCCTGGTCATGGATCTAAGGACTCTAAGAGCTTGCTCGAATAACCCTCAACCTCTTGCACGTGGCGTTCGGTCCTTAGCTCAAGCTGCCTAGTGACTCAGTCAAAAGATGCACCGAAGAAGTGGACTGATTCTCTACAGGAACGAAAGATCAAGGTGCAAGGCAGCTTCTCAGCAGCCTTTTCAGAGGCTTTCCGTGGTCTCAGCACAAACTTGGTTCAGTTGCTTGGCAACATGGCTTCGATGGTGGACATAGTTTTGCGTGCACATCTGAGAATGCGTCCTATTCAGCAGGCGTTGGCACAGCAGTGGTCCCACACAGAGAACTACGAGAAGAATTTGGCTATTCCCCAGTGGTTGATTCCCCACTTGCGGTGGTGGACCGACACTGGAAACCTGTCTAAAGGTTTACCTCTGGCAACTCTGGTGCCGTCACTCACAAATCAGACGGATGCCTTCCTCACAGGTCGCGGGGGCGTCCTGGGTGACCGCAGTGTCTGGCCTATGGTCCGAGCACAAGGCGACCTTGCACATCAATGTGCTAGAATTGAGAGCACTCAAGTTGGTGTTCGAACACTTCGTGGATCAGGTTCAAAGCTGTGTGGTTCGTCTGGAGATGGACAACCAGACGGCGATGTCATACATTCTGAAGCAAGGCAGTACGGTGTTTCCATCGCTTCTTCACGAGGTGTGGAAGTTTTTACAATACAGATTATGCCTGTCTATCTCCCTGGGGTGGACAATGTGCGTGCAGATGCGCTCTCACAACATGTGTTGCTCGATCAGGAGATTTTCAGCATTATCTCCCAGTTGTTCAGGTCATTCAAGGTGGATCTGTTTGCCTCTGGGGTGACAAATCTGATTCTGGTGTCTTGTTCTCGGATTCCGGATCTGAGAGTGATTGCTGGGGACACCTTCCAGCTGAACTGGATGGACAGGGTGATGTGGGTGTTTCCGCCAATTTCCCTGATTTCCAAAGTTCTGTCTCAGCTTGCCACCCAACCAGCACGGCTGCTAGTGCTTCTTGCACCTCTGTGGTCGTCTCAACACTGGTTTCCGGTAATACTCAGGTCGCTAGTGCAGCCGCAGCGACCGAACCTATTATCCCAGAACGCCCAGCCACACCCCAATCCCAGGATTCAGTAGGTGGCCTGGCTACTGTCTGGAATCGCCTCCCAAGCGAGCAGAATTCCTGCATTAGTTGCAGACACAATTCTGGTTTCGTGGAGGTATCCCATGAATGTGCAGTATGAGGATGGATGGGCCTGTTATGCGTGCTGGTGTGGAAATAAAGGGATTCTCGATTGCTTAGTTGAAGTGTTGGAGTTTTTACAGTCTCAATTAGAATCCGGCTAAGCCGCTTATACTATTCGAGGCGACTCCACGGCTATTTCAGCCTTCCACATACCTGTTGAGGGTGCCTTGTTGGGACAATACCCCCCTGGTACAGTGTTTTCTTGCAGGCGTGGACAGACTGCATCCGGTCGTTAGACGGACAAGTCCTCCATGGGAATTGTCTAGAGTATTGGAATGGTTGCCCACTTCTCTTGTTTATGACTTGGCCAACCTGTCGTTACAACTGTTAAATTGGATAACGGCTTTTTTAGTGGTGGTTACGTTTGTTTGACGTGTTAGCAACTAACACGTCATGTCTTCAGTCTCGGAACTTACTGTGTTCCATAAGGATCGAGTTAGCATATGCTTACCGGATTCATACTGCCCAAAGATCGATTGTTTGCTTCATGTGACAGCGCCTATCAATCTACCTGTGTTTATGCTGCCTGTGTCGTCTGATAATACATAAAGTAAGACTCATGTATTGGACGTTAGGAAAACTTAGGAGAACAGCCTTACTTCCTAAGGAGAAACAGCTACTTTGCTGTTAAGGTAGCTGCAAAGCTGGTTATCTGGCTAACACACTGACGGTATACCGATGGATTGTATCGGCAGTCTGCATGGCCTATACATAAAGGCTCATCTCCCCATGAGGGGTTGAAAGCTCACTCAGTGAGAACAGTGACCATGTCAAAATCGTATGCCGCGGCCCTGCCCATTGAGGGGATATATTTGGAGTCGTTCGAGCAGGATCATCCATCATTACCAACTGGACAGACACTCACAAGAGCGTGCTCGGTTCGGTCAGTCAGTTCTCTGCAGTGGACAGAGTAGATCTGCTCAAGCTGATTAAGCTTTGTCATATGACTATATCTGTTTGCACTTGGTGATGCGTTACTATCCATTCCCATTTTATCTGTGGTGGTATTTGGTGATGTTTTTTTAGTCCTGCCCCCACTTTGGCTGGGTGCCTTACTTTCCTTTCCATTTCCCCACTAAGCTTTCCATTTCCCCTTGTGTGGACATGGTTTAGTTTGGCGAGTTTCCCATACGTCCAGGTCTCCAAACTTTGATTTGGGTGGGCAGGGTTTGTCATTTGGGATTTCCCAAATTCTAGCCATTGGGCATATAAGCTTAGACAAGTGGCTCCGCTTTGTCACACCCCTGCCTTTAGTGACATCAGCAGTCAGGTGACAAGGTCGGTGCCCTTTCTATTTCTGTGTGGTTGTCGATTTGCACTTCGATCGAATGGACTGTACTGTCAGACAGAATACCACTCCCAATTGTTTCTCTTCGGAAGTCTGTTTAATGCTTATATGTACCCCAAGGAGGACTTCTTCGGAAAAAGAATTATACAAACCTGTACAGGCTATGAATTCTTTGAAGAATGTCCTGCTTGGGATACGGCCACCTGCCTCCCCTCATTCTGTCCGACCTTTCAGCATGAAAAGTGAGGTGCGAGGTAGACGGCCAGAGTTACCTGCCCTTGGCTGTAGGGGGCCTGTGGGCCCTGTAAAGGTGATCTCACAAGGCAGAGTTTTTTGTTTTGTAGAGATTTTATTATCAACATAGTTACAACTGTCGAAGGGATTTTTAATAGACATAAAAATGCTTATATGTACCCCAAGGAGGACATTCTTCAAAGAATTCATAGCGTGTACTGATTTGTATAAATTTTGCTGAGAGTAGTTTAAAACTGAACTCACTTGCTCATGTTTCACACATCTGTTTGATGTCAGGTCATAGCATTAATTCTAGATTTGCTGCAACCTAGAAACATTTGTCAGAGTGCTTGTTTCCTGCAGGGCAATGAGGTGTGGACAAGCAGCTCAAACCTCCTCCAGGTCCTTGTCTCCATACAAGGTGAGTTGGACATCCAGGCATGTTATCTATATAGCTGAGTGTAGCTGTTTAGGTGTAAATACTTGGCCATATGTAGCTCTTTTTGTAATTATATTTAGCAATGCTTTCTTCGGGTGTTCATACCAGTGAGCTGTCTTTATTACTTGTCTTTGACAATCCAGATGTTCAGACATCTTCTGAACTAAATTGAGTAAACTGGTGTCTGTAAATAACAAATGTGTATTTTGTGATGAATACTGACAGTGGATAATTATTGAATAAGTGCTCACATCTTTGGTTTAAACCTAATTTTCAAATTCAAGACCCCAATGTGTTGCAGGTTTGATCCTGGTGGGTGAGCCCTACTACAATGAAGCTGGCTATGAGAGACAGCGTGGCACACAGCAGGGTCTGGAGAACAGCCGCATGTACAATGAGATGGCCATCCTGAAACTGATACAGGTCTGTACCAGACAGTTTTTTCCTCCCAAGACAATCATTTTATCAGTGCTATCAAGATGTTTTAGCTGAGTTACACATTTTATTGATATTATTCCATATTTCAAATATCAAATCTTTCAACAGTCCACATACACAGATGTGCAAGAAAGACTGCCTGTCAGAGTTCTCAGGCATCATTTAATCTTGTATTGTGACTCTCCTAGAAAGTTATGAGTTGCAAATATAAGGTGTTGATCTGACAGGGATCACTGTTTGATGAAGGTACTCTTTTCTGTTGCTTTCTTAGTCTCTTACAAGTATGGTGAGATACCCTCCGGAGTTGTTCCGCACAGAATGCCACAACCATCTGCGAACACAAGGACTCAAGTAAGTAACACAGAGTCATGCCAACCATTGCATGCCAACCATTGCTGAGAGAATGTGCGGGCGTGCAAGTGTGCGTGCAGGCGTGTTTTTGTACATGCAGATGAACAAAATTTTGAAGATTACATGTCTTTAGTGTGTATGCTTGTAAACTGTCAACTGAAGTTTTTCTCGTCATATGTTCAGTCCCATTACAACTCCTTTTTAACAGAATGATCCGGAGGTTAGAAACATGGCTGCATCATGGACCAGCACCAGGGAACCCCACTCCAGCAAACCAAACCAGCAGTAAAGAACACACAGATCGGAAATGTGAAGGCTCGGACAACTCCATTCCTCAAGCAAATGCTAGTGCAGAATCTGAAACAAACGACAAAACCAGTGTTCATGACCAAGGGGAGATAACTCAACCATCTTCAGCAACTAGCAATGGTACAACCAATGATTCCTCAAAACCAGACTTCCCTCTTCTTCCAGCTTCCAAAGGGTTTCGTCTGTCCTTGCAATCCTATCTGGATCAGTTCCGGAAAGCCCTGGAAGTCGTGCAGACCGACAAGGTGTGACGGTGATGTTGGACATATTGACTGTTGAAGTGAGCTGCTGCCCTGTGATATGCTAGACTGTATGTAGTCAAGGGATCATGTCAACAATAAACATTAGCTGTACACAATCACAATCTCTGCAAATAATCTAGTCAAATATTGTTTTGATGTGACACAATCCTGAATTGTGTAATGCCATGCCATGTGGTGTGGTATTATTGTTAAGTGTAAAGTATCCAAAGTACCAGGGTCCCATTTCACAACATGAACTTCAGGGGACCTCAACTCCCATACTTTAGCATAAGCTTGCGAACACTGATGTGCTGTGATGGCTTTGGAGGCCAGGGCAGTCCTGTATTTACAATTCGTACTTCAAGTTTCCATACCAGTGTTTCAGAATGGTTCATTGGCTCGGACATTGACTTGATGTCATTTAGAAGACCCAGGAAATAGTTTCTATCTCTGGTCAGTATGTCTTTCCAAAAGTTGATGAAAACATGGAATTGACATGTGTCCCAGTCTTCGCAAAATCACTAATCCAATAATATGTTATAGTGTCATGTGGAAGATGTTACGTTAATAGAAAGTCCAAATGCCCTTGTTGTAAACATGAAAAAAAAGTTGAATTTTTTTTGGTCAGTCCTGTTACAAAACTTTGGCATGGTCCCTGTAGGATAGAAGTCATCCTGCCTCTCCCCTTCTCTCAGGTCCCAGGTGGTTTCCATCCTCCCCTTTGTCTTACAACTGTATATTTCTGTTATACTGTGTGATGTCATAGCTGTAACCATGGAAACATGTTTCCTTTGTCACAACAGTACCTTCCATGAAGTGTTCATGTGTAGTCACACTGAGAATCTAGTGCCGCGTACATTCATGTTTCCCTGTCAACTACGTAATTTATGACTGAAATGAACTGAAGTTACTGTCTATCTGTGATGATGTCTCCTACTGATGTTATTTTTGTCAGGGGAACAGTGTTTTCATATTCAACTTGAATTTCTGCTCATTGTCAGTTTCCGTAGACCATTTTTCAGGTTGAGTTGTTTTTTTTAATTTTCATTGAACCATGATCATTATTAGGGATGTTCATGATTTAAGGCTAGTGGGGTGAACATGCTGTTATCGAGGTCACCCATTTTTTTCTGGGCAGAAGGGAGGATCAGCAATTTTGCACATTAGGTATATTAAAAAATTAGGGGTAGGGTCTGGGGCGGTATGTAATTGAATTTTTAACATGACATGCATGGGTCACTAACTTTGTACATATTATTGGTGGGGAGTTGGTGGGATGACGGTTGTGTCATTCACATTGTACGTGCTTCTCCATAAAAATCAGGATCACCCACTAGCCATAGTTGATGAATGGTCCCTTATAATGTGAAATAATTTAAAGCAGTTAAAGTGCTGAGTAACCCACATTATGGTCACCTTCACCAGATAAACACGAATATGTTTTGAAACATGTCTTGCGTGATTGTGTTATTGCAAGTATCGTTATATTCTATATGCACCTAGATATGTTTTGATAAACATATGACTGAGTTAAGATTAACCTAAAGATTAACCTAAAGAACTGCTTGGGTCAATATTTCACTTTTGCAGTTTAATTATACATTTTCAGGCCATCTTTGTACAATTTGTTCCAGAACCTGCCACCGAGCTTGCTGAGTTACACAACTTATGTATAGCAAGCCCCATGGTTAACAATAAAAACAGGAAAAGATAACTGTGTATGTCATGTCATTTGTTTATGTGCAGGGAAGACTTCTCTCTTTGTAGCAGTTCCAGTGTTAACGCATTTCAACTACAAGTTGTCTGACATCCATTTTTGTGGAATCTGTGGTGGATGCGTGTGTGTTAGCCAACTGACTTTGTTTGCTGGTAGTTAGGTACCTGACTATTAGGTTGTGGGTTTGAATCCTGCATGAGACTTCACCCAAGAAAAGTACTAAAATCTGTACTTTACTAAGAAATCGTAATCCCAAATGAAACATGTTACAACTGACCACTTTCTACATGGCATCGTGTAATCATGGTCACTTGAGTTCTTGTAACCATACATTACTACTTTACAGTGTTTTCAAAAATATATATCAAACCTGAACCAGAGGTTTTGGTAGACCCCAGAAAATGCTGGATAAAATGTGAGTTCTTTCTCCTCAAGTGCTGATTCGGCTGACTGCACTTCAGGAATCTACAGATTCTTGTAATTTCTGTAACATAACTCCTTTTATGGTTGATACAAACTTATTTCTGTCATTCTGTATTATGTCATAATGATGGCTTTAGATGTAAAAATGATGTTCAGTATGGCTTGTGATTGACTCACTCTGAATCAATAACTGCACATTATAATGTGACATGATTGGAATGGCCTCATGTATTTTGAAGGGAATCTGAGAGAGATTTTTGTAAAATCATCTTTTACTGTAAAACTGTTTCTGCACTGTGGAAAATGTAGCTAAGGTAATCCATAATTCATGGAAAAATAGGAATAGTGGGACAGGTGAAGGGGAGACCACTCATTCTGACCACTGGTATGTACTGATGTCAAAGAGTGTAGCAAATACAATTGTTTTTTATGCATTTCGGTTTCAAGTTGATTTATTTTTCAGATTTTGATTAAACAGTTGTTGAAAATGAAATTGGCTCTTTGGCTTAACTCTCCTGACAACAGGTGAACTGTCAAGCACGTTTCTCGTCATCACTTCACTGGCTGATTGACTGTAAAGTTGTATACAATGTTCCAAGTTCACACTAATATTATGTATTTGTTGGATGATGAATGTATGTTCTTCAAAAGTGAAAGATTTATCTAAAAATATTTACATCATTTTTTCTTTTTTAATATTTCATACACATGAAATAGAATTTCACATTACATTACCTATAAAATGTACAATGTTCATGCTGACATCAGTATCACACCAAAGCCTTCAGTTGACATGTCGTGAAATTCCTTCCACATGTTAGTGGTGGTGGCGTAGCCCAGTGGTTGAAGTGTTCACTTGTAAAGCTGAAGATCAGGTTTTGATTCCCCATATGGGTCGAATTGGAGAAGACCATTTCTGGTGTCTCCCTGTCCTGGTATTGCTGGAATATTGCTAAAAGTGATGCTAAACTTACTCACTCATTCCATGATAAATCAAGAGTTATGTCCCTTGTCCTTGATACAAAGACATCCCCCAAAATGGCTCTCTTTGTTTTTGACATATATTGACTGAGTTACCATTAAGGAGTGGTGCAATCACTTATTTCCTGTTACGTGTTTCTTCCTACAGGTAATATTATTTAAGATATTCTGTGATCCAGTGAAAATCCTTCACTTTCAGCTTTGGACTTTCACAAAAAATGACTAATGGCTGTGATCCAACTATTGAAAAGAAATATTTGTCTTATAACCGCATGGAATCAGTATTGTTTTCCGTTCAGTAGCAGCTTATTAATGTTAAACATAAAGTATTTGTTTCCTTGTACAGTATAAAGGACAGTGCTGAAGGATTTGGGAAAAAGGGGAGTGCACATAAATCATGAAATCCAAGGGTTCATGGGAAATGTTTTTTGTGGATCCACCCCTGGTGTTGTGGTAGATTATGTATTTGTATACAAGACAGCATCCTCTTTGTCCCCAGGACACCTGTTGCAATAAATCTACACTAGCCTTGATCCATTAACATTTAACAGACAAGGAAATGGGTAAGAGGTGGATATAAAGACATTCCTTACCTCAGAATTTTCCATGGTTTTCTTTTGCATGTCAGTGATTTTTTTTTTCAATGTTCAGTTTCTTACAAACTCTTTTCTGATCTGATTGGTTCATTAGACTGAGTAGAATAGCAAAACAAATTGACTGTGAAATATGGGAGGAGTTTATGAAATTATTAAAATCATTGGAATGGATCTATAGGCCAATGTTGGTCTACATAAATGTAAGCCATAAGGATACAGAGGATTATAAGGCAATGGATTTAACATTCCTAATGGCATTATCATTACCAAAGAAACGTGTCTATTTGAAATAGCTTCATCAAAGCTAGTCATGAAATATGGCAGTATGTTTAAAGCCTGGTTGTGCAGTATATGTGATATGTATTTGGTATTAAACTATGAAGTCTTGTTACCTCACATGTATTATCATCATAATATTCTTTGTGACGTAATGGTTCTGGCAGATTCCATCCAGCATGTGTCTCATATGTATTTGACAGTCCTCACTGTGAATAGCTAAATATTGCTGATGCAGCATTAAGCAGTATACACTCACGCCCTTGATGGTCACTGGAGCTTAAGTTTATATCATGAAATCTTTCATGAGAGTTTCTTTACTAATGAAACTTAGATTTTTTTGTTGCTTTTTATATTTAATTAAGCATAACCTCTTCATTCCTGTGGTTTGTCCTTTTTTAAATGAGATCAATGATGAACTCTTCATTTTGACTGGCTGTTGATTTCAAGGGAGGCAACTATAATTGTTTGATACATGAGATGGTGATCTCCATTTAAGTGGCTATTTAAACACTTAACATGGTGAATTGATAGAGGGCATTTGTCACAGAAAATGGCATTATTCGAAGGTTAGTGTACAGTTATAGTGTATGAGGGGTGTCCAAACAGTGGTCGGCTTCACCTGGATAATTATCCACATTAACCACATATGTGAAATTCTGGATATACCTTTGCTAATGATTCCTTCAAAATAAGAAGGAAACTTTTCTAAATTGAACATCAAAAATATAGTGAGGTCGACCACTTTTGGGACACTCCTCATAGAACTATTGATGGATCTATTCAAGATAACACATGAGAATTGATGACACAAACTACAATGATGGAGTAATTCCTGTCAAAGAATGTACAAAATCATGTCCAATATTCAAGATAAACATCAGGGAGTCCTTGTACAAATAAATCTATACTAAGGTATGGGAGTAATGGTGACCTTTGTGCTAAGATCTGTTTGTACAATGGCACCCAGGATAGTAACATACGTTGTTCATCAGTCTCAAGGGGTTCATATCTCAGTCATGGATTCATTTTCATTTAGTATGTTGACCACAACAAATCTTATTTAGCTATACTGTCTAAACATGCAGGGAGGACCCCATAGTCTGTTTAGAGCAACCAAGTGTTCAATAAGTACAACAAATTGTGTTGTGCACAAAAAAAAAAAAGATTGCTTTCATAGGTGAATGCCGTCCCAAAACAGACTCCCCAAAAGGTTAAGTGATAGATGTTGACTTCATTTTTGTTTCCCCATCACCATCATGCACCTTGTGTTTTGGTTTCTCCAAAGTAGCAGATGTGTTATACATACATTGCTTCTGGCTTTCTTCCAACATTAAGCTGACATGAGATAAATAAAAATGGAAAATCCTTCAATGTGTCTTTAAACAATGTTTCTACCTTAATGATGGGTCTGCTAAGACCTGCAAAAAAAACCAACATATTTTCATGCCCCTTGCATTGCAAATATTTCTGTTTTGTGTTGATCTGATGTCTTGAATCTCATTCTTTGAACTGTATATAAAATACAAGAAAAGAATCTTTCACAACTATTTAATGAATTCATGTAAATATTTGTGTACCACAAATATTGAATAGATTTGTCCAACTCCATCTACAGAGTGTACCAATGATTTAAACCATGCATAAGCTTGGTGATACTGTCATTGTACTATGACTCTGTTGTCTTGTTATTACTAAAATATCTCTGCCTATATGATTTTATATTGACAGATGTAGATACATATGTAATATAATATATATTTTCAGTTCAAGGTTTAAAATTCCATTTACAAAATGTCATGACTGTTATTGTTTAGTGTCACTCCATCATGCTACTGTCATGCCACAAAGGCATACATGTATGAGTAATTTGGTATAAGAATATGAACTTACAGTACCAATAAGGTTTTCATCAAGTTTACAACAAAGGTCAATGCTTCATTGAAAGTCCTGAAGTGTTTATCTGGGATGGTAATGTGTTGTGCTGTCATTGTTAGCTCTATGAGCATGCCTAGTGTGGAGTTTTGTCTCTATGTAAATGGACACACTATTAATATTTTGACCTATATTGTGACCTGACAGTTCAGAAACGTGTCGCTCATGAAGATCTGGGTTAGAATTGATCTTCAGTAACCATGCTTGTTGCAAGAGGTGACAAATAGGATCAGGTTGTCGGGCTCACTGACTTGGATGACACATCATTGTATCCCACTTGTGTATGTCAATGCTTATGCTGTTGATCACTGGTTTGTCCGGTCCAGACTCAGTTATTTGCACATAACCGTCACATAGCTGAAATATTCTGAGATCGGCGTAAAACGAAATTCACTCATTCATATTGAGGTAAAAATTTTAGATTCTTGGGTTCGAATCCCAGATTCACCTTGTTTGTGATTGTTCGTTTGTCAACATTGTCATTACCCATGGGTGTTACCTAGCAACCTTGAGCCTGTTCAGGTAGTCACTGCTTTGTGGAGTGGACCACAGGTTGAGGTGATGGCTCATTACATCAAGTCTGATTCCTCCTCTTGTTGCAAAGGATTATAACAGGAGGTGATAATGTTTCTTACAAGAAAAGTTAAGAGATCTTAGCCTTACAGTTTTGGCAGGCTGAAATTCTGACATGATCCTGTGGAACAGTCTGTCATAGACAGAAGATTAGAGGGACTTACCTCTTCATTATGTCATTGACAGAAACTAAATGGTCTCTTTCATTGTCTCATCCAAATACATTTACATTAGTTAAAATGTTAGTTATCAGAAATATTTTCATCCACAATGTTGGCGATAAGTGTGTAGGAATGTAAGGGAGACAACTGTGGATTCCTTGTCCTGCCTTTTACTTCTGTATGTAGCCTCTGTGTAGATATTTCATGGACAAGTAGGGAGGTGCATGTTTTAACAGCATTGTATATAAATATTCATCCCTGAAGTTAGAAGCAACTGTACTGTGTGCAACCTCTTCAGCAGAACATCATTGTTGAGTGACAGCATTAAACAACATCACTTCTATATCAGTTTCTGTCTTCATTTCTGGATCACTACTAATACAGTGACAATACTTTGCAGGGATATATGTCCTGTATATATTAGTGAATATTACATATCCGGGTAATAAGAAATATGCTTCCACTAGTCTCTGATATATGTGCTCGTTGTTCAGAACAACATGGGCAGTCGGCTAGCCTCATAGTGTTTGCTCGTCAGTGCCAAGAGCCTGTTCGATTTCCCACATGGGTACAATGTGTAAGGCCCATTTCTGGTGACCCCTGCCATGATGTTGCTGGAATATTGCTATAAGCAACGTTAAACCCAAACTCACTCACTGAGAACTACAATCATGCCTGTGCAAGTTTCCCTGAAAACCAAGTCTCCTTCTGAAGCTGACACACAATAGTTTTGAGTGCTGTATGTAACTTGCTAATTCACTAACCTCTGTCAGGTCTAAGAATTGAATTCAAAGTAGGGTCGTGGGTTCGATTCACAGCGTGCTCAAGCTATGTTTCTTGATTTGTCCTGCTTGTGACTTTCTAAGCCCCGCCTCATCTGGGCCTTTCCTGCCATGTCAAACTGACATACAGTGGTGTAACTGGATTACTGTTCTAATGGTTAAACCAGACTGGCGCTGTCCTACATCAGACAGCTGTGGCGGTAACAAGTCTGGACTGCACAAACCAGTTACAGTAAACACCAGTGAGGAGACATACTGCCAGGGCACAGTGACACTAGCCATTCCATACAGCCGCAACGTCATTTTAATAGACTTCCAAGAATGGGCCGCAAAGCGAAACAACTTAGAAGTCCTATATAATTTATACAACACAATTAAAGAACGCCCAGTTGTTTTAACATGACTATAGTTCAGTTGTCTTGCTGGTCATTCATACTTCTAAGGGATGATCTCCCCATGCTAACGTGGCTTACCGCCAAGGACGTTTAAATCTTTCAAAGATCCACGAACCAGTCGGTTGTCTTAAGGTACTTGCTGCGTTACTGACTTTTCTATATTAGTGGTGCATGGGTGTTTTGTCACTTGCCACTGTCTGTTAACAAGCCAGGAGGTGAAGCTGGGAAAGCACTGAAATCCCAGTTAAGGATGGACTAGGTCTTGCATAATGGTAGGCAGGTCAAATATCTTCCGGATTTGCATCAGTTATTTGCGTGTTGTTGCACCACAATCTACATCACACGGAGAGTAAAAATATTGATGAGCGGTTATGTTTAAAGGGGTAACAACGACATGTGACCTCTGCACAAAACCAGATATGATAACAACTCAGGATTCCTTTTACATGGTTTCAAAATAATTCATTCTGTGATTTCTGTCGATCTTAAAGAACGTACCTGGAATAAGTGGTACCTTTCTTTCGTGATAGAATATTCTAGAAACGACAATGTTCAGTGCTGACTGGTCAAACCGATGACATTCGCCGAAGTAGTGCCGATAGTAACTGCAAAACCAGTTGATCTTTGACCCCTGCGGAGCAATACATTCAAGGGACAGTGCGCACTCAACCCAGGGTCGAATGATGCTTAACTCTAGAAGTCTGCTTCTCCTCAACAACAAAAAGCCAGCTTGTTTCTCGGGTATTTTTTCAAAGTAACAGGGCTTTTCGCCGAAGAAGCCAAATGTTCTTGGATCAGTGTGCTCTACCATCTTGAAGGATTCGTGTTCTGTGTTACTGACGAGGATTCCACGGTGCCAGGCAACGTCAAAGAGTTCCTGGAGATATGGTGTCAGGAGGCGGATGGAGGCGTCCAGGTACATGATGAAGTTCCACTGTTTCAGAGCCAGCTGCAAAATGTCTGATGCTAGTTATCTAATATATCATCAACACATCTGTATTCAGCATTCATTAAACAAATCTTACAAAAGACAGTTTCTAAACAAACACAAGTCAAAACAGCCTTTAACAAAGTTCGGAGAAAAAAAAAGAGAGAGAAACCCCACATTTTCAGGGGATCATATTCACTATTGCACACAGTAATGAGACCGATCCATAATAAATCAAATAAAACAATAAAAGATATAAGCTTTTGTTAATTTCCAATTACAATGATTGTCTGAACAAAGAACGTTTTGCCAATCTTCATCTCAGGAAGAGACGATCAGTTTGTTAGAAACAAAGGATTCTACTGATGAGAATAGTATCTAATCTGTTATGTGACATGGTATGGATACGACCGCAGTGAAAGAATTCAACCGATAGTATTAACAGTTAACTCCTTTACTTTTTGGAAGTACAGCGTCAAATCCCGGACCGTTCCATTATCACTCCCTTATATGAAACCGGAAGCAGACACAAATCCTGTAATAATATAGAGGTTATGTGCACGTCGCACAAGTAATGAAACACATGATGACAATTACCTGAACAAGGACTGGTTTCCAGGAATAAACGGTCAAATCTCGGACATGAGCAGGGAAGTCGTGAAACGGGAATGGACGAACTTCACACTTGCAGTGACGATGCATCTGGAACATTACCGTAAACCCTGGAAACGAACTTCCATGGAATGTGTTAATACTTGTGGACGCAGTAGGTTACATCTGTGTTTTGGGTATTCTGTTTCAGGACTCTATGACTAGGGTTATGTTCGCCAACCATAGTAATTTTCATAGTACTTGAGCATAGTAATTTTCAAACACGCGTTTGTTGATCCCAGATTGAACTGGTCTTCAGCAACCCATGCTTGTCACAAGAACCAGCTACTATGATGGGGTGCAATTACCAGACTGGCAGACGTGACTGATGCATGTGATCGTATCCCAGTTGCGAGCATACATTCCCATGATTGTCTGCATTGTGTACAGGCTGTAGATGAATCTATACGGATGGAATATTGTCGAGTGTGGCGTTAAACAACAAAGAAACACCAAATCTGCATATTAAAGATTGCCGAAATACTGTTTAAAGTGACGTAAAACTATACTCACTCGTTCACTCCAAGACTATGAAATCACACAGTCTTCCATTACCTACCTGCTTAAGTTGAAAGGGATCTAGTCCAAGGTCGTACAATACAACTTTCAGTCTGCCATCTCGGTTGACGACGGTGTGCATATTGTACAGTAAAGCCTGAAGCTCCTGGTAGTGATTGGCTGATGCCGCCAGTACAACAGTGGGTTGGATACCTGTTGGCCTTGAACTCCCCGAGGCAAATGTCCATCCAGATGTGGACAATTTGCTAGACGTCTCTCCCTGCAAGGGCAACCCAAGATGACGAAGATACACTCGACTTGCCGGCTCCGCGTCTCTCTGTTTCTTTAAGACATGTCTGATGTTGGCTTCTGTGCTGTCTCCGTAAGGTGAAGGACATGGCTGGGAATGACTGTCAGATGAAACTGGAAACGCCCAATATGATAAAGTTCATAAAGATTGCAGCCATACCACGTGGCCTCTTGGCCGGTCAGATTTTAATGTTTAATGTTTGACAGCATGAGCAACTTATCTATACTTACACGATCTGACCAATCGTTGGAAACAATTTTCATTTTAATCAATGTTCTACGACGACAAAGTAGAGTTTTCAGAAATCACATTTTACTAATTGGTTATTGAAACAGCACAAGTCCCAGGTTCACCGAGCTACACGGCAGTGAGAGTGGATACACAACATACTGGATGCTGATCGACCATCTGACCTACTTTAGAACAGTCTTATTAGAAGTCGTGACATGACCAGTCACAAGACACTTTTACATGTATGTTATGTAATCTAATTCAACAGCTGCTTCGATACTGAGTACCCTACTGCCTGTAGTTTGCAAGCTACCCAATAGCGTTTCCTTTTGTTTTAAAGGCATATATTACATGTACGTTATTTTACATCTGTGTTTACGTTTATAACAGAAACATTACCGTATTTTTATTTTAATTTATTTTTTCGATCTGAAATAAAAAATCATGATATTATTAATTTGGTATTAAATCGTGAGGGAATACAACAATCGTATATGTAGTCAGTTACCTGAGGCGTTGATGTGACGTTGGAGACGACGCACGCTTGTCTGAGGACATGGAAACAAAGGATGAACACTGGATGAACAACTGATGTTCACGTGCTGTTGTTCAATGTATTGTTTTAGAATACTAAAACCCAGACACTGACATACAAAGGTGAAATCCTTGTATGTGCATGATACATTCATCCAGGCTTGACTCGAAATTACAGGAATTATCTCTCTCATTAATATGAAATCCTTTTCAAATCCAGACCATTGACTGATATACAATTTGAGGGAGTGATTATATATACCACCTACTTTATTACAATGAGTGAGTTTAGTTTTACGCCAAAGTCAGCAATATTTCAGTTATGGCGGTGGTCTGTAAATAATCGACACTGGAAGAGACAATCCAGTGATCAACATCAGGAGCATATATCTGCGCAACTGGGCTATATTATAGACATACGGTGAGGGTAAATGTTAAAGAATTTATTTGTTAGACTGATTAAGAAACATCTCTGTAGAGTGGTTTATACCAAAATTGAAGGTACCTGTGCTGGGAAGACGAAGATACAACATAGTGCTAGCCAGGTACCGGCGGCGACTGTGAAGACGATACCGTGCAGCCAATGACGTCGTCGTCCACGTATTCCCATCCTTAATAACTCGAACATGCAAGGTCACCTGTGAAGAAGACTTGAAAATATGTTGACTGTTCGATTCTTACAACACATTATGTAAATGTGTCTTACTGACAGAGCTGATTAAAATCTAACAGGAATTAGATCCGATGCAACAAAACCTTTCTTCCATAGACATATCGATTCAGACTCGCGAGTGAGTATCGTTTTATGTCGGTTTTGCAAATATTCCGGCAATATAAAGGCGAGGGACTTGAGAAATGGGCTTCACACATTGTACCCATGGGGGGATTCAAACCCAGGTGCAAGGAGAACTCTGTAACGATAGGGCTACCAAACCATGGTAACATGGCGATTTGGCTTGCATTTGCCGCTGCCCTTGTCAGTGTAAGACTTTATCATGAACCTTTTAAAGCTGCGTGTGGGTAGTTCGGGATGTGTCTCTTAGTACTGATAGTACACAGAATTTTTTGTTCGAATGCAAGAATTCTGCTGGTTATGGTCCGTGGTTTTGTCGTGACCATGCGTGGCTTTAAACAAAATTTGTAAACACGGAGACAAAGCAAAGCTTGTATGATCATTATGTTCAATGATTCTGAACTTTAATGGAGGAGTAGATGTGAGAGTACCCGTGAATCCACAAAATGTCAAAGATATTAATCAAAACTTTTGTTCGTGTCCCTTTTAAAACCTGAAGTCATCTATGTAGGCAGCGGTTCCAAATGTAAACTCTGGTACATATAAAAATACCAGTCAACAAATACATTCAAGGATAATCCTTAAATAAATAAATTTAAAAAAAATAAATAAATCCCCCCCCCCCAAAAAAAAAACCCAAACAAAAAAACAACAACAACAAAAAAAACAAACAAAAAACCCCAAAAAACCCCAAAAACAACAAAGACGAGACCCCTCTATGGTAAGAGTTCCACTCGTTGCCCCATCCAAGGTAATATTTATTAATTGATACATACTAGAGTCTAATAGATTAACACAATCTATTACAACAATTACAAGAGAACTCGCAATAATAACTAACCACCAACCAACCCTACCCAACTACCCACCCACCCACACCCACATAAGTACAACGTATAAGGTTGAACTAGTTAGCGTTACCTCTGTTAATCTGAGGAAGTAAGATTATTGGGGAACGGAAGGAACTCTTTCCCAATCTATTTACAGCTTTCCATGTTGTAACGACGCTTATCTGTGATATTCTGACCTATTCGGATTATTACATGTGGTCCTTCTCGTGTATTGACTGTTGACAATCGCGCTTCAACGGGAATCACATGGATCACCGCTCTCTGAATATCTACCTTATACTTACTTTATTGTCGGTCATTGTGATGCCGACTGTAAGCAATAGGCACGGCTGTGAATCGCAAACAAATATTACCTGTGTTCTCCACGTCCATGGAGGTGTCCCCTCTTGTGTTGTGGCGCATAAACCCTTCTTATGACAGAGCGGCGAGGTGAATGAACGCCTTTCAAACAGCATAGCAGGTGGCTTAAAGCATGCGCCCCTTGACAAAAGCCCTAGACCAATTAGAATGTCACATGAAATTCGTGCACTTGTCAAATGCACATTGACATATATTCAGACAAGAGTTCCAACTTTTCACTACGATTTTGTTAGACCCAACAAACCTCTCAATGACAGTGAAAGAAGATCTCCGACTGAAGTATTATTGTAGAAAATATCGAAATCAATGCTTCGGCGTTCATTATTCTGTAGAAGGACTGCTTATATTTCTGAATAAAAGCTATACAGATGTGGTGTGTATGGTGAAAAGTGACACATTATGTTACCAGTAAAGAGGTCGTAAATGTCTGTTGCATTTGCGAAGTGATTCTCCATAAATATGTGATATTCCTTTGCATATATTATCAAATCGTATATAATGCCCTAGGTTTAATTGAATTAAAAGATTTTATCAAAAATGTTCGTACATTCATTAAAAACTACAACAGAGCGTGAAAAGGCATTTTCGTAATAAAAAAATGTTTGAATGGACATCAAACGAGACAGAAATTTCTTTCACCATACACGTTCTAAGAGGTTTCTCAGCATCAAAACGGGGACATCCAATAGTTTGAATCATGCATTGGAATTACTCGAATATGTTTTAAACGTTTTCGTAAATAATGTGATTTATATTGCATTAAGCAATTGCCGACCTACACGATAAAAGCCAGCAAATAATCGTGTGTGGCTCAGAGCCGGTGATTCCTAACATTTTATATGTGTGAAGTCCATTGTTTGTGTCTCCCGCAGTGATATTGCCGCTAAAGACGTTGTAAGTCATACTCACTCACCCACTCGTATTATGAAGATGAATTAATGTAAATACAAGTACACGTTAATTATTGAGTCTCTCCAGACGTGTAATATGATTCCATACAAACTAATTTAACATAGTTTGAAACACTGTTACACTTGAATTGTGCGAATATTGAAAGCCATTAAAAATTATATAGTCCTATATGTGTCCTCGATGGAGACGCTACGAGACACCGGGCTCCGTCTGTAAACTCAACACGCCCGTATTTGATCCTACCGTGACATCGCCTAAGCATACAACCAGTTTTGAGCGCAGGTGCCCGGAGAATTAACCAATGAAATTACGCTAAGCGCATCTGTGCGGAACTACCCGGCTATATGGCAACAGCATCAACATGAAAGATATGGACTAGGACACTAAAAGAAGCAACGATAATAGAAGAACAATGTCGTTTATTGATGGATTATTTGGGAAAAGCAAAAAGAGCCAGGATTTTGACCCCATTAAAGAAGAATATGGGTAAGTTCAGTTGATGTTTTGCGTGATCTTGCATGATCGTTGTTCGAGCTGTCAACACTCGATCGAGTCGTCACATCACAACCTGCATGTTGAGATGACTGAATGAGACACTTAACTATTACCTGTAATGGATTAAAGACGCTTAGTTCCACAGATTTCATAACAGATCATTCGAATTAAAATGCGATTATGTTGTTAATATTCATATTGCCAGAAAATATATTTTCAATGTTTGAACAGTATCTTTAATTATCAAAATATTAGACATGCATATTTGTTCTCTTTTAAATAATTGCAAATGTATAAAATTCTAAATGTGATTATAGAAGTATAATGAAACAAACCAAATATATGTCACTAAAATTTACATGTACACATTTGCAATCATTGGGGTTAGTTGTTTTAGAAACATGGTCGATTACCCCAATATCTACATGTAGTCATAGAATCCTTGAACTTGATAGTGGTGACCATATTCTGTAGCAATTCCTGTTGTATACATTTGACAGGGAGGAGAAACAAGATCAGAAGAAGGACTCTGGTGATGATGATGACAGTGTGAGGAATGAAGATATAAATGATGATGACGATGAAGACTTTGATGATATTCTTGGGTTAGTAGTTACATAATTTTGATTAACTAAAGGGGCAAGGGCATCTCAATTCAAATCACAGAAACAGCTTTTGTTCTGAAATAGAGGATCTCCATTTGATATGTATTTGGCAAGGAAGGGAAGCGCATATTTAAAACCATCCTACTTTCTTAGTAGGCGGCTGACTTTGTGTGCTGGCGATTAGGTGCCTGACTCTGAGGGTGCGGGTTCGAATCCCGGATGGGACTCAACCGAAAAAAGTACTAGAATTTGTACTTTACTAAGAAAGTGAAATCCCAAATATGACATATGTTGCATTTGACCACTTTCTAAATGGCATCGTGTAATCATAGCTTTCGGCCGTGGGAGCTGTGCCAATTTACACTTATCAGAGGGGTACACAAAGTACGCAATCTAGACTACCAGTTGTCTGACTTTCATTTTTGTGGAAGTCGCGGTGGCTGAGCAGGCTAGGCGGCTGACTTTGTGTGCTGGCGATTAGGTGCCTGACTCTGAGGGTGCGGGTTCGAATCCCGGATGGGACTCAACCGAAAAAAAGTACTAGAATTTGTACTTTACTAAGAAAGTGAAATCCCAAATATGACATATGTTGCATTTGACCACTTTCTAAATGGCATCGTGTAATCATGCCAACAAGCAATTCATTGGTGCCAAGTTATTATTGCCATCTCTACACTTTTGATGACTAGAATTAACAAATAGGTTCGGGTGGTATCTGTTAGAGTATGCTGTGAAACATACAGGAGAAAGTGTTTTTTTCTATCTTACTTTCATTTATGTATATCACAAAATAAGATAGAGAGATTTTCTATAAAGATGCTCAGGGAACACATTCATTTATGGTGTTTGGGTTAAAAATGAAGTTATGTACTGTTCAATTCGAGTGCTATACAGCTATTAACATTGACCTTGAACCACAGACTGCAACAAGACTGCGTATATGTTTCATGCAAATGTATAAAGTGAATTTCTCTGCATTTCCTTTAAGAAAATTCTAAAACATGCTGTTTTTTAAAATAGGGATTAGTTCCATTATCTTATAGATATTGTTTTATCCACTGACAGAGACTCTGATGAGGAACGAGAACAGGCATGGCAGCCTGTCCGTATCCGCCGTGCCAGGCCACCTCATCCCCTAACCATCACCCATGTCAACCAGACCAGAGACCTGCTGGTTCGTACCAAAATATATATACTGGGAAACAATGCACATAAATTCAAATATTTTGTGTGAGTGATGAACAAATCTTAGGCAAGCCTTATTTTATTGTTTTAAACAGGACTCTGGCCTAAGATTTACAGACCAACTGACACTGGAATAAACACTTTACTTATTGAAGATATATGACATTTCTTTCAGTACAGTGAACACTAGCAATACTGCTGATTCAGCATCTAGCGATCTGAACTCATTCATTCCCCATAACTTTAAGCTCATAGAAATGAAACTGATGGACAACAATGCATATGAGTTTGTTAAAATTATTTGGACTCAGTTATGTTGGAATTTTTGCCAAGAACATTTAAAAAAATAAAAAGCAAAAAAAAAAAAAGACCTGACATATCCACCGTTTACCAATTACAGTGTCTTGGATGTTTGTTTTGCCCTTATGAATCTAACCTTGTAAATGATTGTTTATCTTCACATGTTTTAAGTAATGTTGAGGTATTTAGGGTATTATGATAATTACTTTTCAGCGTATGGCTGATGTTCAGGCAATGGTCAACTCTGAGAAGCAGAATTCGCAGGAATGGCTCAAAGTGCATGATGTGGATTACTTGAAACTTACGCTCAAACACCTCATTGATAAGGGCAAAGTTGGGAAGTAAGTAACAATACCTGAGGTGATATTAAGACTTAAGACAAAATGGAATGGTTGGGTAGCCCAGAGGTTAAGAAACTGAATGCTAATTTTCATATTATGTTCCATAACTTTTGAACTGTAATTTATTCCATTAAGTTATAAATAAATTGTGAAATTATCCCAGTTTCCTGTGCTTATCATAAGAGTTGATTAAAATGAGGGTCGTGCTGTCACAATGTGTGCCATAACTGATTAACCATGTCAGTGAACACTCTTTCATCATAAATTGATTTACCTGGCAGAGATTCAAACATTTATAATACTATTGTGATCTGTACTACTAGAGAAAATTTTAGAATCACCAAATTCACTTTCACTTGCCATGACAGATTAACTATATTAAACTGAAAGAATCAGTTGGTCCTTAATATCATTTAAGTGCTTGGAATATTACTAATTCATGAGTATTTAGAACAAGACATTTTGAGGTTGTAAGACTAGCATGTTTATTGTGATCAGATTGTCACCAGAGAAGCAGACAGGGAAGGTGAACCACCACATCCAGTTTGATGCCTACGATGTCAACGAGTTCGAGTACAAACTTAACATGTAAGTGATTTATTTTTCATGTTTTAATAAATATGTGTATGGTAAGTATTTCGCACTATGTCAGAGAGATGTATCCATCTCAGTTATTGTTCTAAATATTTCAGTGAAGTTTAGAAACTCTCAGGAATTTATCCAAGACTCAGAGGCCAATATCTGCAGTTACAGTTCCCATATTAAGAAAATATCTTTCTCAGTTTTGCAGTGTTAATTAATATGACTTGTATTTGAATTGTTACACTTACAGGATCAATAAAGAGCTGTAATGCTTTGTTGTACAAAATTGCATTAAATACCATCTGTAGATACCCCTGAATTTGAGAAAATGGCATTTGTTAAACAATTGTTCATTTCAAATTACAAAACAATTTTCATCCACTTTTCCAGCAAAGAGTACTTAGTATGTAATTCCTGATAAATTCAAGACCATGTTCTGTAATCCACTGATAAATGGGATAACTTCTTTCTTCAGGGCTATAGAGGTTTATACGAAGAGAATCAAGTGGTTACTTCAAGGCAGCAAAAGGGTGAGCATGCCTATAGTACTTGACATGATAATAATAATAATAATAATAATAATAATAATAATAATAATAATAATAATAACTTATATGGCGCCTCATCCTTATCCACTAAGGGACATGCTCTAAGCGTATAACATACTGAACATCATTATTAAGCGCTAGAAGGTTATAGCTACATGACTTTATCTCACGGGGTACCCATTTTCTGCTGGGTGAATAGAGGCAATTTTGAACAAAGTCACTTGCCTAAGGTGAGACCACATGTTTCACATGTGCTTCATTGTGGGGCAGGTCCTAGAAACTCTCAGGAGTCAAACTGCCAAACACGGCCACCCATCCAAGGACTGTCCGAGCTCAACGGTGCTTAACTTCAACTGATTTGTGACCTGAGCACTATGCACAGGACCACTCGCCACCACATGGCATGGCTTTTAACAATATGGCTACTACAACATTCTGATGTATGTAATGTTGATTTTGTGAAATATAACATGTCTGTGTTGTCTGTAGATGTTTGGCCATATACAAGGGGAGCGAGTAGCTGTGTGTTTGGATGTATCAAATGCCAACATGGGCTTCGGGCGTCAGACAGCATTCCAGGAGTCACTGATGGTGAGTGTGTTTAGTATGACTGACCACGCAGACTTGATCTCTTCTAGTCAGATCTTTACAGACATTGTTCTACAGTATTGGAATTTGAATATTCTCAAATGAATATTTGTTACAGAATTCTTAAGCTTAAAATTCAGTGCTGTTATTAGTCACTGATGTGTGAACATGCTCAATAGAAAACTTGTTAGACATTGTTTGTGAACTATGTATATCTGTTTATATCTCAAGTTTCTTTTAGTTGCTGTGACATATACCACTTAAAAGAAATAAAGGTTCACATGATTCTTTCACATCAATATAGCTAATCTGTCGTGATTGGGGTGCTGTTCAACTTCTTTTGTGTAGTGTTGCTGGAATCTTGCTGCCTGTGGTGTATAATAACATGCAGTCTTATATTGTTCCTTTCAGCATTTCCTGGATGAGCAACTGTCACGGAAAGAGAGTCTGTACCTACTGGAGTTCGGGACTGACATTGAACCCCTGTGGCCGGTCATGAGAGATGTCAATCGGAGGATGTAAGTCTGTCTACTCTCAGTCAGTGAACCGTGAAGGTCCGGGGTAGAATATGCCTTCAGCAAGCCATCCTTGCCATAAAAGGCGACTCTGCTTGTCGTAAGAGGCAACTAAAGGGGTCGGGTGGTCAGACTCGCTGACTTGGTTGACACATGTCATTGGTTCCCAAGTGTGGAGATCAATGCTCATGCTCTTGAACAATGGATTGTCTGGTCCAGACTCTATTATTTACAGACAACTGCCATATAGCTGGAATATTGCTGAGTGTGGCGTAAAACTCACTCACTCTCAGTCAGTTTATCCAGTGTATAATGTGGAACTGTTTGACTGTGTTCTGTTGTGCTATGAAAAGGTATTCTGAGTACAATATGTAGATGCTTCATAGGTGTTAATGATGTTGATGTTGTTTGGATGCAGTGTGGAGACAGGGAAGGAGTGGGTGTTGATGTCACTGTTGTTGTTGTGGTGCATTATGGAGGAGGGGAAGGAGTGGGTGTTGATGTCACTGTTGTCGTTGAGCTGCAGTAGGGAGGAGGGGAAGGAGTGGGTGTTGATGTCACTGGTGTTGTTGTGCTGCAGTATGGAGGAGGGGAAGGAGTGGGTGTTGATGTCACTGTTGTTGTTGTGCTGCAGTATGGAGACAGGGAAGGAGTGGGTGTTGATGTCACTGTTGTCGTTGTGCTGCAGTATGGAGGAAGGGAAGGAGTGGGTGTTGGTGTCACTGTTGTTGTTGTGCTGCAGTATGGAGGAGGGGAAGGAGTGGGTGTTGATGTCACTGTTGTTGTTGTGCTGCAGTATGGAGACAGGGAAGGAGTGGGTGTTGATGTCACTGTTGTCGTTGAGCTGCAGTATGGAGGAAGGGAAGGAGTGGGTGTTGATTTCACTGTTGTTGTTGTGCTGCAGTATGGAGGAGGGGAAGGAGTGGGTGTTGATGTCACTGTTGTTGTTGTGCTGCAGTATCGAGGAAGGGAAGGAGTGGGTGGAACGCCTGGAGCCAAAGGGAGGAACTAACCTGCTCAAGGCCATGAAGCATGTGATGAAGCTGCAAGATGTTGATGCAATTGTCATCATCCTTGGCAGTGTGTGAGTACTGGGTAGTTCAATCATTCTTCATAGTGATTATAATACTAGTTTTGCTTCATAATTCTGTTTAGAGTTGACAGGTATACCTCATGAGGATTTTGAAAAAAAACCTCTGATTATCACTGAAAGACTGAGTCTTCTCCTGAACAAAGACAAAGTGTCTCTTAACCAAAAAGCATGTCTCTCAAACATTCAGGCCTATTCTTGAACTAGTAAACCTTAAAGCAACTGATGCTCTTGAGCTCAGGATGCAAAGCATGTGTAGGATATTAAACAGTAAGACGATGTGCCCATACACCAATTCTTACTTTAATCTGTGTTCTGTGTTTTCTGTTTGAAGACAAATTGAGGCTTTTTGCTTGAGGCTGTGAAGTGTGTGTAGAATATAGGACTACTGTTTTAGCATCCATTGTTAAAATGTGTGTGTTGTGTATTTGCAGCCCGGACCAGTCAACAGAGATCCTGTGTGACTACATCCAGCAGTTGACTGCCGGCCGCGACATCCCGCTCCATGGGGTGTCCTACGATTGCAGCAATGAACTCACCAGTGTGAGTCTGTACATATCATTCTTGAATGTATAACACAAACTGACGTATCTGACGTAGAATATAGTTACAGAAGTTTATGAGGGGGATTCCGTCCAAATGTGATTCTAAAGTTTTCCATGTCCTTGTGTGTTTCAGATAACACTACGTAGTATAGCTGCAGCCTCCCAGGGCAGTTACCATTGCTACACTTCCAGCTGTGAGGTAGGAGACACTGTATAAGTCATGTCATGTCACATGTAGAGAGTAAAGGTTACCATTGCTACACCTCCAGCTGTGAGGTAGGAGACACTGTATACGTCATGTCATGTCACATGTAGAGAGTAAAAGTTACCATTGCTACACCTCCAGCTGTGAGGTAGGAGACACTGTATACGTCATGTCATGTCACATGTAGAGAGTAAAAGTTACCATTGCTACACCTCCAGCTGTGAGGTAGGAGACACTGTATAAGTCATGTCATGTCACATGTAGAGAGTAAAAGTTACCATTGCTACACCTCCAGCTGTGAGGTAGGAGACACTGTATACGTCATGTCATGTCACATGTAGAGAGTAAAAGTTACCATTGCTACACCTCCAGCTGTGAGGTAGGAGACACTGTGTAAGCCATGTCATGTCACATGTAGAGAGTAAAAGTTACCATTGCTACACTTCCAGCTGTGAGGCAGGAGACACTGTATAAGCCATGTCATGTCACATGTAGAGAGTAAAAGTTACCATTGCTACACTTCCAGCTGTGAGGTAGGAGACACTGTATAAGCCATGTCATGTCACATGTAGAGAGTAAAAGTTACCATTTGCTACACTGTAAATGTAATATGACCATACTTGCACTGACATAAACACATAAGACATGTTTCAAAACCTGTTCTTGTTTATCTGGTGAAGATGACAATAGCGTTGTTAATCAGCACTTACCCTGTTATATGTTGTTATACATTGTAAGGGACCATTCATAAACTATGGCTGGGGGTGAACATGATTTTTATGGTGATGTACAATGTGAGTGGACCCACGCCTCCCTATAAATTTATGTATAGTATATGTGACCCCCTACGTGTCAAATACAGAATCAATGACCCCCGGTCCCCTTCCCATAATTTTTAAGCTTAATTTAAAAGTATTATCATGCACAAAATTGCTGATCCCCCTAGTACAAATTTGATGACCTTCCCCTGCTCCACAGAACAAAATGAAATCCTATGATTGTGAGGTTGGTAGGGTAACCTTGTTGTTAGGGTGTTTGCTCATCACCTGCATTGTGTCTGGATCTGAGATATTGCTAGAATAAACCACACTCATTCACTTACTCACACAATCACTAATGCTGTATAGTGATTCTCTCTATGCATGTGCGGACACTGTAAGCTGATGTTGTTGCAGGAGAAGATCTACACGGGGACAGACATCAGCTTGCTGCTGAAGGAGATACAGAAGGCGCAGGATGTCATCAACAAGATCAAGGAGATGAGACAGGGCATGATGGGAAGTGCTCTCATCAGCATCATGAATGAGGTAAGTTTCTGACGCTGACCAAATATTTTGTTGTCTCCGCCAAATGTAGCAAACGATTTAACACTGAAAATTGTGTGGTTTCTATATTGAGCGAGATAACTTTACATGTAACTACATGATCCTTTCCTTCATCCACAGATCAGCAGCGAGGTACAGAAACTACCTCAGTCCCGCTTTCTTCCACGTCCGCCAGGCCATGAGTTACCACTCAGACTGGACATGCCCAAATTCCAGCCCCGATCATCTGTCGACTGGCTCGCTCAACATGGCCTCAAAGGTACTTTGGTTGAAATACTCTCTTTTTCCGATAGAAAATGTAGACATGTTTTTTTGACAGAAGTTTGGATGTATGAAACCAGATCCCCCTGTCATGATTTTTTGTGTAAGCATGATGCATGTCACAGTCCTTGAGTTCAAACAAATTCTGTCACATCGTAGTTAATTTAAATAAGCGAATCATTAATACTCTGATTTCACTGATAATCCAGAATTAATAAGATTGTGACATTGATGAGAGGAGACTCAGTTTGCAGACTGCAGTACAGTTTGTATTCTTGTCATGTTTAGGAGAAGCAGTCATTTGCTACTTAGGAGCACTAAAGTGGCCCAGCGGTTTTATCTTCTGTTCATAATGGCTGTGTTTTGTTGCAAGTTCAGAATCCTCCACCTTATTTTTTCTGGATTATTGCTGTCAGATGAATAAAAACATACTCAGTCACTTCTTATTTTCAGCCAAGCGTCTGGACTTGTACCAGGTGCTGGCTCCCAATGCCTACTCATACCGAGAGGAGTTCATCCCAATCATAAAGAAGGCTGTGCAATCACAAGTCCATGAGGTCAGTGTCTCCTCGTGGATACTTCTACACCTTACTGACCGATGAAACCAGTATACACACTATACACTACAAATAATTTGACTTAATGAAAGTCAAAATGAAACTGACTGAACTTTATATAGCCAGGACAGGCATTTCAGAAAGCTATGGTTTCATTCCCGTTCTACAAATTCCCTGCTTCTGATTTTATTAATATTTTACCCACCAATCAAAAGTTGGCATCTGGTACATTGAGAATTATGGGAATGAACCTAGGGGTTAGTGTATGTGTAACAAAAATTAGCATTTCAAGACCCTCCTAACTAAGTGCTGATGTGCATTAACACATTTCCTTTCATGAGTATGCTCGTAGCATCAGACCTATTCAGATTTGTCACTACAAGTTATCTCGTAGCTACATCAGTGGTATTTTAGAAATAGTTTCACATGTTGGCAAAATAGGCACAAGAAACAAACGTCACCTGGTGTTCTTTGCTACCACTAGAAGACGATTGCTTCGTGTGCCTGTTTGCCAGCATGGGAAACTTGTTTTAAAATACCACTGATGTAGCTACGAGATCTCATAGTGGCAAATTCCACCAGGTATTGAGACTGCAAGTGTACTCGTAACAGTCAACACAAGAGAATTGCAAATGAAAGCACCTTTAATCTCGCCACCTTCACTTCTGCAGAAAGCAATGGTACAGTTCACATGGCATGATGGCTCTGTGAAGAACATCCATGTTGACATGACGCAGCTGTTTGAGTACCAGAAGCAGCTGAAAGACAGTGTTGCGCTGTATGAACGCCGCATCGACTGGCTGACTTCCGGGAGCAGGAGACTCCTGGGCACTGTGGTGGAGAGGAAGTGAGTATAGGACAATATCATCTGTAACGATTGAGTGACCAGGGGAGATAACTTGTATATATTTGCTCTTGCATATGATTTCTCATGCTGTTTAGTTGTTTAGAAGTTAGTAAAACTTTCATTGTACATTGCACAGTAGGTTGATCATGTTTTCTCATGGCCAGTGAATGGTTATGTTTGTACTGTAGGACTCATGATAAATATGTCCCTTAGTACTCTGCTGCTGCTTGTAAGAGGGATGTTACTCATATGATCAACCACAGTTTATTACATGTTTTGGGGCATGTTATTCATATTATCATTGACTGTGGCATGCAACAACAATAACTCATGGCAATGTCTCGGCTGCTAGCTGCTCCATCACTTCTACTTCTGTCTAAGATCTAACATTTAGTGTTTGTTGTACCAGTGTGGTGTTCCTGATTGACACTTCGGTCTCCAACGTCAACTACCTGATTCACATCCAGCATACACTGCGTCTTGTCATGGAGCAGCAGATGGCCAACAAGGACTACTTCAACATCATCGCGTACGTCATGTTGCACTATGTGTATCAGATGGAGGTTCATGTCCTTTGTGTTGATGTATATAGCTAGAGGCTTCAGTTGATACACGGTTTTCATTATATCATGAACATATGTCTTTGAAATTGAATTGATTTCCTGATATTGCCAAGGAGATATAGTGATAGTTTGAACATTGTACTCGTAAAATACTCTTATGCACTTTTTCATATATGAGATTACGATAAAACTCATATATGTAGAACTAGGGATTGATCTGATTTTCACATTCTGTGGTTTTGCGTACAGATTTGGGAGTGAAGCTCGGCGCTGGAAGCCCACAATGGTGAAACCCACAGCCCTGAACCTCCAGGATGCTTGGAAGTATGTCACACATAGATGTTGTAGTAACTTAATTAGATTTTAACCTTCTTTGAATCTTTTCACTAGCTGTATTATATCGAACACCATTCATTGCCACATATCCCTGTCCCTTAACCTCTTTCTGTAACCTTGACGATAACTGAAGAATGTTCTAGGTCAAACAGTGTTTAAAGAGTGGAGCACAAGGAAATAACTGTGCACTTTTAGTCTTTCAGCATTTAATGGTCAGTATTCATAATAGTCCTAAAATCTATGTCACATTAGTCAACAAGCCTGTATGTTAAATGGCAGAATTTCTGCAAGTAAAATGACCAATATTTTTCCATTAAAGCTTAAAAATGTGTACATATCTTCATGATCCTGTGTGACAGTGTGTATTGCTGTTGTCAGCTGGGTATTAGAGCTGCAGTGTGGTGGCAGTCGGAACTTTATGTCTGCATTCCGAATGGCAGTGGAGAATGAAGAGGAAGACAAGCATGGCGTCCGTGAGTCGGTTTTATCTGCACTTGCTTGGTGATAAATGTATACATGGCTTTCAAATGGTGCTGTTTTATCTTTATGT
Organism: Haliotis asinina; assembly: GCF_037392515.1. Taxonomy (NCBI): domain Eukaryota; kingdom Metazoa; phylum Mollusca; class Gastropoda; order Lepetellida; family Haliotidae; genus Haliotis; species Haliotis asinina. The sequence continues at coordinate 12,594,080 of NC_090284.1, forward strand.
TTTAATGTCAGTTTAGATTTGATCTGAAGCATTTGCATAGTGCAGTTTAAGTGAGTATTGATGTTTTTTCACAGGTGTGCAGGGCTTGTATTTATTTACTAGTGGTGTGCCAGACCAGCAAGGAGCTGTTGTCTCCTCTTTCATAGAGGAGGCTACCATTGGACGGGATTTCAGACTACACAGCATCCTGTTCAATGTTGATGATTATGACGTGAATGGGGCCATTCCAGGTCGCTATGCCAACATCACACGCACAGCAGAATGTCTGCGGACAATGGCACACTGCAGCAGAGGCCGCTTCCATTGGTTCAGGGAAACAGGTGAGATGCTGACCATTTGACTACTACATTCTGACTATGTGCAACATTAGCTCCTGCTGAAAACATTGTGAAGTCTCTACACTTTGGGGATTCTCTGAATATTTGTTTGCACACCTTTACTACAGTCATGACCCCTTACATAAATTTTAGGGGGGGTCATTCACATTGTACATGCTTCTCTGTAAAATCATCATCATCATCATCTCACACTTCAGAGATGCATCATTCATGTAGTGCTTTAAACAGTATTTGCTTTTGTACAATAGACTTGGAAGCTGGAGAAACAGTGAGGATCAGAGTAAGACTGACACTACGTGTTTGTTGATGTATGATAAGATTGACGTAATGGTTCCAGGTATCATAGAGAGTGATGATATACAACTTGTCAACTCCGAGGTGGACAAAGCGCTAAACTTCTCCCGTAAATGTGCCATGCTGGTGGACAATGTCAAGAAGAAGTACAGAAACAGATTTGTAAGTTGTTGGACATTTTACGTCAGAGTGTGAGCAGGATTATCTTTTCATATGTCTGCTTCATTGCTTTGTGTGGATGGTAGCCATATTGATTCCAAGTCTGGTCCTCAGTAAGAGCTGATGGATGAGTGAGTGAGTGGGTTTTGTTTTTCACTGCCTTAAACAGTATTTCAGAAGCATTTTGACATGTTGACTGGATGTGAGGAAAGTTCAATGTGATTCAGGTGTGGTTAGTTTGAATGTCTGTAAAACACACCAGCAAACCAAACATTCCACATGGACACAACACTGCAATCCTGAATTTGTAGCATTTGTGATATTGCTACCAAACAACATGCAAGCTGGCTTTTTCATTCAGATTCCTTACCTTGCAGCAACATCCATACATGGAGCAGATCAAGGCCTTGGCCCCACCAGACTCAGACTACTACAGTGGAGAGTACAGCATCAAGGCTCTCCCTCCTCCTCCACCCAGACCCTCTTCCTCTCGACTCAGGACTAAACAGGTTGGTTGCCATATGTCTACCACACGAAGACTAGACAGATATATCAGCAATAGCACTGTATAGTTTTTTCATCTTCCTGTGTAGGAGTGTAACATATAGCACAGTAACACAATTACCATGGTTACACGCTGTGTGTGACTGTTGCACAGATCACTGAAGGACAGAAGGACAGCCGGGAGGCATCACCCAGCACCAGACAAGCGTCCCCAAGCTCCACCAGGGCCATCAAATGGCGCCCTACAAGTGCATCAAGCGCCAGGGAGGTGCGCTCAACACCCAGATGTGAGTACATAGTAACCATGACAACTTGAATGAGGATGAGTTTTGTAGAATACTTGTTCCATGAAATATACCAGATCCACCATAGAGTGCATGTCCATATCAAGCACTGGCAATGATATTACAATAGTTGTAATATTGGAATAGTATTCCTGTACAGTTCTCCCTCAGTTGTACCCTGAGGAGGACTTTCTTCAAAGAATCAATAACCTCTGTACAAATTTAAGACATTCTTTCATCGTTATAAATTAGTTAAAGTCTGGTTACTAATTCCACCCCAATTAATGTTCCTGGTATGAAAGTTATCTTCATGTCCATTGTAACATTCCTGTATGGATTTCAATTGTGTGAGTTCATGTTCTTTTCCATCCTCGATATCTCCAGGGTATACATTCCGATAAGTCTCCACTATACCCTGGACGCATCTACGGCTCTGCCTGATAAATTTATTACCACCCTTTGCTGGCTCCGCCTTCTCACAGTAGCCAATCAGCTAGGCCACCGTTATAACCGAGCTTGCCAGTGTCAACAAAGGTAGCGGTCGCAACTGCGAAGGTTTGCTCGCAGTGCGTCCCAGATTTTAGGGAAATCATACAAACAAATTGACAGGTCCGAAATTTTAAAACAATATACGCAAGAATGCCTTCTAGCTCTTCCAGAGAACCTCTGCATGGTTTCTGTTGCCAAGTATAATCGGTTAGATTATTAAAAAAACGAAAGTGAGTTGTGATTGGTTCGCCCAACTTCCCAGCGTAGACAAACGACTGGATCAAAAGACAGTCAAGGGAGGTAATAAATTTATCTGGCAGAGCCGTAGATGTGTTCAGGGTAAAGTGGAGACTTATCAGAGAGTATACTCTGGAGATATCGAGGATGGTTCTTTTCATGAAAGGAGTTGTTCATGCAGATATGTTTATACTATATTCTATGACTTATTCACCTTGAAGATGATGAAACATAATTGTTTGATTGTTATCTGTAACCAATCTATTGTCTGTGAGTTTCTAAGACTTTGGTATTCCAATGCTGAAGCATATGTCATATGATAAAGACAGTACTTTATTATCCTTGAGGGAATTCTTGTGTAAACTTCAGAGCGCAAACATTTATCAGATTATTAAATTATTTTCACTCAAATAAAACACATATAACATGCTAACAAGGTAAGACAAGCACTAGGAATCATTGAAAAGATTAATAATGACGTAAAAATAGGATTTCCCTTGTTTAAACATACATTTGTTCATCCAGTTAGTGATTGGCTACCTTGTGGATGAAATGGTGATGTGATGGTACACTAGAGTTACCTTACTCTCAATTAAAGATATATACTCCCCAGGAAGCAGAGAATGTGTCACTGATCCACTGACCTGGAATATAACAGCTTGAGTGACATTAGTATTCATTTTGTGGATGGAATATGTCACATGATAAATGAGTATAAATTAATTTTGTTATTATCGTTATTATAACTGTCCCCATCCAGCAATGCGAGACCGCCCCATGTCGGCTAAAGATCCCCTACAGAGAGTGAAGACGGCACCCCGGAAGATACAGACTGCCTCCTTTTTCTTGGACACCAAGCATGACATGGGTGAGTCACAGTACAGACTGGGTACATGGGTTAGATTACTAAAGAAATGAAATTAGATGAAATTCACGTTTTTGAGAAATGATTTCTGCTAGATTACTAGAAATTAGTCCCAAAATATGACATTTGTTCAGAAGCTGATTCAGAAAAAAATGTTGGGGCATCCAAGCCATAGGTACATGTTTGTCACATGTTGTGACTGACAGACTGTATGGTTTTAAATATTTCAATAAATATACATTTTTAGATGTAAGGTATCTGAAAAATTGTTGTACATCCTCTGAACACCCATCTGGTTCCACCATTGCATTTGACTACTTTAATTCTTTTGGGGTTTGGGCCAGGTCAGGCTGGGTCAGGTCAGGACAGGTTGGATCAGGTTGAATCAGGTTGGGTCAGGTCAGGTTAGGTCAGTTCAGGCTGGGTCAGGTCGGGTCAGGTCGGGTCAGGTCGGGTCAGGTCGGGTCAGGTCGGTTCAGGTCGGGTCAGGTCATCTAGATGTATGGAGTCAAGTGTTGCTATGTGATAGAATCTGATATTGTGCATCATTGGTGGGAGGTTAAATCTGACTGTATGTTATAGGCACTGTGTACACCAAGTATCAGAACACAAAGGTTCACAGGAAAAACATTGGTCGGACCCAGATACCAGAAAATGAGGATGCCATCTCATCTAAGGAGGTACGTTGTATGTACAAAAGCGTTGTGTAAATACACTTCTTAAAGAAATTAAGGACCACCCAATTCTTGACAATAAACCATCATTCTGAAATCTATCTACGAGATTACTTTGTTTCAATTTGAGAGACATGTGTATGACATTGGAGTTGACAAGTGGATTGATAAATTATCAAGTCCTCCTGTCACTATGTTCCTTGTTCTGTTCAGTGGCTGCGCTTATTTGGTCTGGGGAAACTGAAGCTAGACCTTGCCAAGATGGTGTCAGGCCCAGATTGTAAACACAAAGAGAAATCTGTCAAGTCTCTTCACAAGAATGTATCAGCAAAGTAAGTACTTTGTGGTAATTTGACTTAAGACATTCATAACAGCCACAATTAGATGAGGTTCAGTATCTGCACAATTGGAGACTGCCACCTTGGCTAAGTGAATGGGAGAAGATTACAGGTTTGATCCGTAGTTACATCATACCAAGAGATGGTTGTTTCCTGGTGTTGTTAAAACAGGGACTGGTCTGAGTGAGGATCCATTTAGCTCACTGTACTGTGTTATAGTCTTTAATTAAACACCATTACACTTCACTCCCACAGAAGGATCTGGATACATTTTTGGAGGTACTAGTAACGTTTTTGCAATCCAGATTTCCATGTTCATCTCTAAAGTGCTTTCACAGCATTATGTTCCTATTTTAAGAAAGCAGATAATAAGCAGGTAAACTGACATCTACTGGTATCACAGTATTACACCAGTAATATTCAAGCTAATAGATCACGTGTGTCTGTTCATCATATAATGTGTCATACATGTGTCTGTTCTTTTAATGTAAACACATGCTGACAGTGACGTTGTGTATTTGTGTATTTGCAGATACTGTGACATCTTCCCCTCCATCAACATCAAGGGCACAATCAAGCACCTGCAGCTATTGCCACATGAACTGAAGGACTACGAGGAGCAGCTGGAGAAGGTGCTGAGGCGTTACATCAAACGTCTGCAGTGGCTTCTCAGTGGTATGTTGCATAGTCACAGACTGACTTACTTGAATCCGACGCTGCCATGTTCTTGTCATGCACTGTCTTGTTCTTGTCACACACTGTCATGTTCTTGTCATGCAGTGTCATGTTCCTGTCCTAAAATGTCATGTTCTTGTCCCACAATGTCATGCTCTTGTCATACAGTATCATGTTCTTGTCCTACAATGTCATGTTCTTATGCCACAATGTCATGTTCATATCCCATGTTATGTTCTTGTCCCACAATGTCATGCTGTCATACAATGTTACATTCTTGCCATACACTGACATGCTAATCATACACTGTCATACTCTTGTCATACAGTGTCATTTTTTCGCTTATGCTATCATGTTCTGTTCCTTAACTATCATGCACTTGTCATACACTCTCATGCGGTTCTATCAGTGTTCAAATATGTTTGCCAAATGAAACAATATCATGAGGGAATTATCAGTGTAAGTTAACCCAGTGTCACTGCTGTCAATCAAGTACACTTGACACTGACGAGATACTGTATGTAATTTAGGTAGCCGGCGCGTGTTCGGGTCGATCATCGAGAAGCGTTGTGTGGTGCTGATCGACACCTCAGGCTCCATGAATCCTTTCATGGATGAACTGAAGAAGGAGATGGCTGCTCTCATCTGGGAACAGCTGCATCGACTCAGGATCAAGTAAGTCAGTTTTGACAGTCACTCATGTATTATGAAGTACTGACTGTGTGTGCATAGATATTATTTCAAGTGCGTGGTGTCTTTAACAAATGCAAGAATAGGATCTAGGAAATGTAGTGTTATTTTAACAGCACCATTATGACACACATACAGTGTAATAATTCTTCATCACTGACACATTCTATCAGAGGAATTTCATTCAATGGATTGGCATAATCATGGGTAGTTGATCATATGTTCTGATGTTGCATGGGGAAACATAGTGCTGGTTCCTGTGTTATTTTCACCATACTGACCATATTGAATATAGAGTACATACAGATCCCCTCAACTTCCTATAGTATATAGACATAGAACCATTATGTCAAGTGTTTGATTCCTGAGCATAGACTCATATTGCTCATGCACAGACCTTGGGTTTTACTTTGTATTAATCCAGGATGTTTTTTCATGTTTAGGTTCAACCTGATCAGTTTTTCTGGGACGTGTTCCAAGTGGAGGAGCTGCATCCAGGAACCGACAGAGGAGAACTGCCATGATGCAGTCAAGTGGACGTCCAAACTGGTTGCGGAGGGCAACACATGTACCTTGGAAGCCCTCCAGGTACGTCTTATTCTTTTCTTTATGAAACAGTTTATTTCATGTGTAGAGTAAGAGCCTCCTAGAAAAATCAATCAATAGTTGAGATAAAGGGAGATTGTGGTACCCAGGAAATTTGCCACGGTTGAATCTTCAGCAGACTGGATTTGTTGTTGCTGTGTACCTTACAATTAAACTGTCCTTAGCAAGAGGCGAATTTTGAGTTTTCAGATGATTGGAATCGGTTCAACTGTTGTCAGTCAAATGACCTCTTGACCTCTTGTTCCAGCTGGCATTCTGTGACCCTGACATTGACTCTGTGTACCTGTTGACTGATGGGAAACCTGACACCAGTACGGCTCTGGTGCTGAAGGAGGTCGGGCGAATGAACTCAGATCGGCAAATTACGGTCAACACCATCTCCTTCAAGTGTTCAGACAGGTGAGTGAGCCAAAAATAGATTCCGGGTCAGGATGTGTCCCCAACATCGTATACTGGTTATAAATGGTGACCTACTGTCTTTATTGGCCTGGCTCATTGGTTCAGTGTATGTCACATAACACCAACTTTCTAGGACCCGTGAATATCTGGGTTGGAATCGGTCTTCAGTAGTGTATGAGTTTAGTTTTACGCTGCACTCAGCCAAATTCCAGCCACATGGCAGTGGTCTGCAAATAATCGAGTCTGGACCAGACAGTCCAGTGATCAACAGCATGAGCATCGATCTGAGCAATTGGAAACCAATGACGTGTCAACCAAGTCAGTGAGCCATACCACCTGATCCTGTTAGTCCCCTCTTACAACAAGCATAGTCGCCTCTTGTGGCAAGCATGGGTTGCTGAAGACCTATTCTACCCTGTCTTCAACAACCCATGCTTGTCATAAGAGGTGACTAAAGGGATTGGGTGGTCAGACTCACTGACTTGGTTAACACATCGATGCTCTTGATGCTGATCACTGGATTGTCTGATCTTGCATTAAATAGCTGGATTCTTTTTCATAGAGATCCTCCTTGGGGTACTTATAAGCATTTAAATGTTCTTTAAATTCTCGCGACAGTTGTAACTATATTTTTTTCAATAAAATATATACAAAAGTAGTATAGGGAATGACAGTCCGAAAACACTTTACATATAGGGTGTGCTAAAGCTAAGCAAAGCTAAGCAAAGCTAAGCAATTTGCTTAGCTTTGCTTAGCTTTGCTTAGCTTTAGCACACCCTATATGTAAAGTGTTTTCGGACTGTCATTCCCTATACTACTACAAAACAAAAAACATCGTTTTTGTCTTGTGAGACCACCCCTACAGGGCCCCTGGCCCCATGACAGCCAAGAGCAGGTAACTCTTCAGACTATAGCCTCCAGCAAAACACTTCCTTTTCTGTCGCCCGCCTATGCAGACGTGCTTCAGCGTTCTCAGAGATTCTTGCTACAAAGACATAGACAAGTACTAAGATGAGTACCTCAGAGGCTCAAACTGTATGTATGGTTTCTTTATTAGACGCATGGGCGCATTAGGAATCATTTTTTACAGTTTACTTGTCAAACTGTTGTAACTTTTGCCGTCCCTGTTGGTAGCCACGTGGTTAGCGTAATGGTGGAAGGCAAACCTTTTTTCCCGCCAAAACTTTTTAGTTTTATGGCGGTCTTTTTTAGAAAAGTAAGCTTGTGTAGCTATGCTTTTATGTACTTTATTCTTGTTATCTCCATATTTACTACTATTTTTTATAAAAATGTGTCGTAAGCTATGGTGTCGTGGCACTTAGCTTTTACCTTAGCTATGTACGTAGTTTTAGTTTTAGCTTTGCGCCCATGCGTGTCTTGTTTTATTGTTGTTTATTATGCAACACTAGGAGGTTATTTGTTGCCTTGCAGTTTAAATCCTGCTCAACATGCAAATCCTCCATTCCGGCTAAAGACCTGCATGATGTATGTCTAAGATGCCTAGTGGAATGTCATCACGACGATCAGTCTTGTGATGTGTGCGCGGGGTTTACCCCTCAGACCAGAAAGTCTAGACACGCGGACTTCTTGTTCTGTTCCAACCTACTGAAGGCGGTGGGGGGGGATATCTGGGCTCAGGACCCTCCATCTAAGCGCTCCCACAAAAAGAAAGGCGCAGCCTCTTCTTCGGAGGGTTCGGTTAAGAAGGCCAGGGTGTCTAGGGACCCTTCCCCTTCTTCTGCCGTTGTATCCTCAGCACCTACCCCTACTTCGCAAGCACCATTAATCTCTGTTGATTCAATTAATGCCTTGTTTCAGCAACAGATGTCTTCGGTACAATCAATGATAGATTCGGCGCTGTCCGGTTTCCGAAAGGAACGGGACGCCCGATCTTCATTGAGCGGCCATGGTGGTTCAGTGGAGGGAGGCCGCGGCCCGGGCTTAGGCTCGGAGAACGCTCCTCCCTCTGGGCAGCCGTCCTGTGCTTCGGGCGTTCAGGCGGATGTGCCTAGGGCAGTCGACCCCAGCTTGTCCCGTGGGGCAAGTGGGGCAACGACGCCCGGTGTCGGCGGCTTGACCTCGGTCAGCGCGCCTGGTGCCACAGTGGGCAGGCAGCCTAGTGTTGCCCAGCCGCTGGGGGCATCGACATCGTATCCATTTCCTGGGCTCTCGGGTCACCCTCCGGTGGGGGCTTGCCCCAGTTGCCCAGGCGACCTAGTTCGGGCTCTGGCAGGGGCGAACCTAGCGGCTCGGCCCTTCTTAGTCTCTCTGCTCCTGCGAGTTCCGTCTCGGTAGCACCCTCGACAGGTTCGCTTTACGGTGAAGGTTCCCTGTCTGAGGAGCGTGAGGAGATGGATATTGAGGAGGAGGGGATTGGGGAGGAGTGCGAGTCAGAGGTCACGTACTCGTTCGGTTCGTCCCTCAGACAGGTTAGAGAAAAAATTGCCGAGGTCTTACCTCAGGTTTCTATTCCTGTGTCGGAGCCTGACCCCTTGGAGTTTCGGCTCCCTGGGGAGGCGTTCGCGCCTACTAAGGTCGCAGAGGCGAGGTTGCGTCTGCTCCCATCGCTGGTCGGGGAGGTAGTGAATCCTCTCCTTTCGGGTACCCGGTCGCGCTTTGATCTCCTGGAGATAAGCCGCCGGTATCAACTGGATGAGGATTCGCTATTCGAACCGCCAGTGGTGGACGAGTGTGTGTACGCCTCGGTCACCCTGGGGGGATCCTCCTCCTCTTCCTTTGCCTCGGCCAGGCAGGGCCAGCGGCTGCCGCCCTTCTCCACGGCCGCTCCAGTGCTAAGGTCCGCCTATCGTTCCTTTGAGGAGCAATATAGGTGTGCGGCCCAGCAGCTGAGAGTAGTGGTCCATTCAGCTTACCTTTCTGCTTTGCAGGGGCAGCTGTTGGATCATGGGAGCACTGCTGAAGACTCTCCGTCGGCAATGTTGGGTCGGCAGCTTACGGACGTGCACTCTCATCTGGCGAGGGACAGCATCAGGTGCTATGCCAGCCAGATGATGGGGGCCATCATGGGGTTGCGTCGGCTATGGCTATCCGTAGCCAGGTACTCTCCCGCTACCCAACAGGCACTCCTGGCTCTGCCCTACAGGTTGGGATCTTCCCTCTTCCCTGGGGCATTACAGGTTGTGCGGGAGGCCGCGGAGGCTGTTAGCACTTTCAAGGACTCTAAGCCCTTGTTAGAGCAACCCTCCTCGTCTCGCCAACGGCCTCCCACTCTTGCTTCAGCTTACCCTTCGGCGCCGGCGAAGGAAAGTGCTAAATGGACTGCTCCACTGCAGCACAAACGTAGCAAGAGGGCGAAAGGTAAAGGCAAGGGGCCTGCGTTGCAGCAGTCGCACGCAGCAACAGCAGCCTTTTCGGGGCAAAGGGAAGCCGGCCCCGGCTTCCCGTTAAACTTTTGCCCGGAGCCTTTGGTGTCCCCCACACAGGCAGGCGGAGAACTGTCGACGGTGGGGGTACATTGCCTTGCGCCAGAAGTCCCTGTAGGCGGCAGGCTGTCACTATTCCTTTCGGAATGGCAGGCAGCTACTTCAAATCCCTGGGTCCTGTCCACAGTCAGGGATGGCCATATGCCACAGTGGAAGCGAGACCCTCCATGCTTCTCAGGGATTCGGCACACGCTGGTGCCGTTCTCCCGGGAAAGAGCAGAGGTCCTCCGTGCCGAGGTCCAGTCGTTACTGGACAAGGCTGCCACGTACTTCCTTATGACCAAGAAGGACGGAGGGTTCAGACCGATCTTGAATCTCAAAGGGCTGAACAAGTTCATAGAGGTTCCGTCCTTCAGGATGGAGACACTGCGGTCAGTGATCTCTTCCGTAGAAACAGGGGATTGGCTCACGTCAATCGATCTCAAGGACGCTTACCTCCATGTTCCGATACACTCCGAGTTCAAGAAATACCTTCGGTTTTCGTTCGACGGGAAGTGTTATCAGTTTCGGGTTCTACCCTTCGGCATCTCCACGGTGCCGAGGGTGTTCACCAAACTTATGTTGATTCTGGCTCAGCTAGCCAGGTCACAGGGCAGATGTTGTCATCCGTACCTGGACGATTGGCTTTTGAGGGCCCTCGGGCTCCTGTTATCACACGATGCCACACAACAAGTGATGGACATCCTGTTGAAGCTCGGCTGGATCATCAATCTCAAGAAATCAGACCTGACCCCTACGCAGGATCTGGTGTTCTTGGGGGCACGGTTCAATACGGCTCAGGGGATTGTTTCCCTAGCCCCAGACTGCATCGTCAAAGTTCAGAGAACTGTATTTCAGTTTCTCGAGTTCCCCAGAGCCACAGCAAGAACTTGGCTTCATTTGCTGGGCACTATGGCGGCTACAGTGGATGTGGTCTGGCGTGCGAGGTTGAGGATGCGACCCATTCAACAGGCATTAGCCCAGTTGTGGTCCCATTCGGAGAGCTACGAGACTATTCTCGAGACTCCCTCTTGGTTGATTCCTCACCTGCGGTGGTGGACGGAAGTCGGAAATCTGTCCAGGGGGATCCCCTTAGAGACACCGACACCTTCCCTCTCGATTCAGACGGACGCCTCCCTCACAGGCTGGGGGGGCGTCCTGGGCGAACTATCGGTCTTGGGCCGTTGGGGGGAGGACGAAGTTACCCTACACATCAATGTGTTTGAATTGAGAGCAGTCCGCCGGGTGTTCGAGAGCTTCGTGGAGTCAGTGCGGGGTCAAGTGGTTCGCCTAGAGATGGACAACCAGACCGCTATGACGTATATCCTGAAGCAAGGCGGCACAGTGTCTCCGTCCCTCCTTCAGGAGGCATGGCAATTTCTGACTTGGTGCGACCAGTTTGACATTCGGGTGCTCCCTGTTTATCTCCCGGGCATAGACAACGTCCGCGCAGACGCGCTATCAAGACGTATACTAGCCCCACACGAGTGGATGCTGCATCGGGGGATATTCGGGATTATTTCCCAGTTGTTCGGGTCGTTCCAGGTAGATCTGTTTGCCTCTGGGGTGACGAACCAGATTCCTGTGTTTTGCTCAAGGATACCGGATCCGAGAGCGATAGCCAACGACGCCTTTCTGCTCGATTGGACAGATAGAGTACTTTGGGCATTCCCGCCAGTGCCTCTGATCTCACGAGTCCTCTCGCAGCTGACCGCACAACCGGCTCGGCTACTTGTGCTTCTAGCACCGCTTTGGTCGGCTCAAAGCTTGTTTCCGGTAATTCTCAGGTTTCTGGCTCAGCCTCCTGTACTGTTACCCTTTCGACCGGACTAACTATCCCAGAACGGAGCGCCACACCCCAATCCCAGGATTCAGTGGGTGGCTTGGCCACTGTCCGGAGTCGCCTCCATGCGAGAGGAATTCCTGCACCAGTTGCAGACACAATTGTGGCTTCGCGGAGGGATTCGACGAACGCTCAATATGAGGATAGATGGGCCTGTTATGCGCGCTGGTGTGTCGACAGGGGGATTCTCCATCCCTTTTGTGCAGATCTAGTATCTGTGTTGGAGTTTCTGCAATCTAAACTGGAAGCCGGTCTGGCCGCTTCTACAGTTAGAGGTTACTCCACGGCAATCTCTGCCTTCCACATTCCTGTCGATGGTGCATTATTGGGGCAGCACCCTCTAGTTCAGCGCTTTCTTGTAGGCGTGGACAGAATCTGTCCGTCTGTCCGGCGGATTAGTCCCCCGTGGGACTTGCCAGTCGTTCTTGATTGGCCATCTGGTCCTCTTTTTCACAACCTGTCGGCTCTGTCCCTCCAGCTGTTGACATGGAAGACTGCTTTTCTTGTGGCGGTAACCTCTGGCAGGCGGGTAGGCGACATACACGCTATGTCCGCCAACCCTGAATTAACGGTGTTTCACAAAGACAGAGTGAGCATTCGATTGCCAGATACTTACCGTCCTAAGAGAGATAGCACCTTTCACGTTACGTTATTGTTCTGCTGTTATGGTGGCGGCAAGGCTGGCCTTCCGGCGAACAAGCAGACCATATCTAGGTGGCTTGTCTCTGCCATTTGTATGGGATACACCTCGAAAGGTCGTACACCCCCTGAGGGTTTGAAAGCTCATTCGGTTAGGGCTGTGGCGACGTCTAAGGCATATGCGTCTGCCTTGCCCATTGAGGAGATCTGCTCCGCGGCTATTTGGAGCCGACCGAGCACGTTCATCCGTCATTACCAGTTAGACAGACTGTCAAGCGAGCGTGCTCGGTTTGGCCAGTCAGTTCTCACCAGTGGGCAGGGCACGAGTGCCCTAGCCAATTGAGCTACCCTTGCATTTGACGAACGATCATTTGACGTACGATCATTTGACATTGTAGCTGCAACAAGTAGACTGGTGGTGGTGTCTTACTGTATACTTTCCATCTTTTATCCCGGTGGTGGGCTCTATTATGGTGGTGGTATTATGGTATTTTTTGCTTTACCGGTCTAGACTGTTTCAGGTCTTCCCTAGCACCTTGGCCTGTGCACGAGAATGGACCCTGATATATCGGTCGCCTGTCTCGACTCCCGTTTTTTGTGAAAAAAAAAAGGGGGGAGGGGGCATTTTTTATAAGCACCCTACGACTTTCTCATAGAAATGTAGGGTTAGACCGTGTAATAGCCTGGCCCTGGTCCGTACCCCCGCCGCAAGGCATAGAAGGTCACGTGACCAGGTAAGTTTGATTCCTTGTTACTTTCAGTAAATGTAATAAAGGTTATCATCTTATGTCAGGTTTATGAGCAGACAGAATGCCTCTCCCTAAGATCAGTCTTTTGGAGTCTGTCTTATGCTTATAAGTACCCCAAGGAGGATCTCTATGAAAAAGAATCGAACAAACCTGTAGAGGTTACAGATTCTTTGAAAAGAGTCCTCCTTGGGGTAAGGCCACCCACCTCCCCACATTCTGTCTGTATTGCTTACAGAACGGAAGTGTTTTGCTGGAGGCTATAGTCTGAAGAGTTACCTGCTCTTGACTGTCACGGGGCCAGGGGCCCTGTAGGGGTGGTCTCACAAGACAAAAACGATGTTTTTTGTTTTGTATATATTTTATTGAAAAAAATATAGTTACAACTGTCGCGAGAATTTAAAGAACATTTAAATGCTTATAAGTACCCCAAGGAGGACTCTATTCAAAGAATCTGCAACCTCTACAGGTTTGTTCGAATATTGTGACCTTAAACAACCAACCTACTTTGTGGATCATTGCTTGTGATATCAGTCGCTGGCAGGCCATCATGTAGCTGAAATATTGCTGAGTCAGGCATTAAACATCTGAAAAGACAATAGTGAAAAAAAGAAAAGAAATAAAATTAAGTGAAAAATTGGGGAATCCTGATACCTATATGTATGATAGCCATGTCTGTGTATTCCTCCCCAGCACGGCCAACAGTTTCCTCCACCTCCTGGCCACAGAGACTGGCGGTCGGTACCACAGATGTCATGAAGACTTTGATGCACATTTATTTGCTCACAAACTTCTGTCTGAAGGTTTTCAAGATGCAGAGGTAATGATCCATTGTGAATGCCGTTTTCAGTTTTTCCTTCAGTTATCAGATTTTCCACATTTACTTATTTGGATGTTTGAATGTTAAAGACCAGTAATGTATTGTAGAGGTAGTTTATTGTAGACACACTTAGTCCCAGACCCACACACTATCTGAGGCCTGCAAAATGAAACTGAAACATTTGCAAGAGACAGCCTGATAGTTCCAGACGAGTATAAGCTGGTGTTACATTTGATATTTGAGTGATGTCTGTGCATAATGTTCTCGGCAGGCCTGCATAACAGTGAATGTACACTAACACATTTTCTAGACAGTGTGAAGCTAACATATTGCTGATGTAGCATAGAACTCTTGTGTTCTTCACTTCTTCCTCCATCACTTCTGTTCCAGTACCCCCACCTCCCAAAGTTTGAGGGAGATGACTTGCGACGACTTGCTAATGAGATCGCCACAGCCAGAAAATACCTAGCACAGGGCAGAACATTCAGGTATGGCCATGCACTGTTAACTCAAGCATGTGGTGAAATATATCCTGAGAACCATTTTTGAAGCAGCAATAAACTTGACTTGTTTCAATGTGGAACTGACATTTTGATGAAGCAATTTCAGTGTGATAAATGAAATAGAGATTCTGTAATCCTGACATATCCTCTGGTTTTCTTCTCAGAGCTTTGTACAGTGCCAAGGCAGCAGGATCAGAGAAATCAAGTGAAAAAAGTAAGATAGGCACTGGAGTGTATATTTCATTACCTTATGTCAGGCGTCAATCTTCTGTATGATGTACTGACACATGTGTGACACATTATATAAACACATATGACACATTACATTATGAACAGACGCATGAATGAGATGTAACACATATATTACACATTACACATTACATGATGAGCAGGCACATATGACGCAATACTTATGAATAGTTACATGTATGACACACTAAATGATTAATAGACACATGTATGACACATGACATAATGAAAAGGCACATTTGACACTGATTAAATGAACTTGTATGACATGATGAGCACACTCATTTATGACACATTAGAAGATGAACAGACACATGTATGACACACATGATGCATATATGGTACATGAGGATCATTTATGACACATTAAATGAACAGACACGTGTGACACACATGATGCATATATGGTACACAATGATCATTTATGACACATTAAATGAACAGACACATGTAGGACAGATTGATTGTGAATGGACACATGTATGACATGATGAAAAGACGTGTGACACATTAAATGAACAGACACATGTGTGACACATTAAATGAACAGACACATGTGTGACATACATTAATGATTACCAGACACATGTAGGACACATTATATGAACAGACACATATGATGCATTAAATTAACAGACACCTATATGAAACATTACATGAACAGACACATGTATGATATACATCATGTGATTACCAGACACATGTACATGATTTTTTGATGGATGTTTCAGTGACAGCCACCACTCCCTTCCTGGTGGGCCGACCCCGGAGTGCTGCCAGATAGGACACTCCATACTAACATCCTCAATGGTGCATCAGCATTTTACATGGATCACTCATCAGTTGGTTTCCTAGTTACACTCTTGTTGCTATGGAAGTCATTTCCACTGAATAACTGGTTGTTGTAGTAATCCTGGCCCTGTGATATCAACAGCCAGTGTGACATCACCAGGGTGAAAGATGCTTACAGAGCAGTGGCAACAAAGAGGAACAGTTTTTTAGTTACATTTCAGTTATGCTTTTATATCTTTTCATTTTGATTTGAAGGCTATCATGGCTGTGAATTTGTATATAAATTTATGTAGAACATCTGAATTTAGGTACATTTGTTTTACAGCAAGTACAGAGACTGCAATTAATGTTATGTATAGAATAACTAAATACTATATTCCATATCATGTACAGATAAAAATGGTATTTTTGACATTTTAGTGTAAATTTTACTATTTATTGTACATAGAGTGTACATTAATATATTTGAGGGGCAGGTAACTTCCAATGACCTCGGATGAACAGATTTTATAATCGTCCTATTTACTTGGTGAGTCCAAGGTTATACTAGTTTGTCAGCAAATATATCAACATGCAATTTTGTGAGTAACAACTTCTGGTGTGTTGCATATGGTGACATTTATAAGTAGATTCTCACACCATTATAAAACTGAAGGAACCAAGTGATGTGAGCTAAGAAAATATGACATGTTGAGATAAACTGCAGTATATCAGGAGTTATCCATGGACATTTATGTTGTCATCTGTTGGGTCCAGGCAAGAAAACAAACTCACTGTTAATTTTATCCATTTGCTTTGGAAAACATATATGTTTCATGATGGAATGTATTGTGCAGGAATCATTACAATAATAATTTAGCTTTCACTTGATATACCATGTACAGAAAAAAGTAATACTTTTAGGGAAAACAACATACTCATCATTTTGTGAACGGAATATTTTCCCGTCATTTGACCCTATAAACAAATAATGCAATCACTTGTATGGTGCAGTGAAACTGGTGGTGGGGTTGTCCCCTAATCTGAGTATTCTGACAGTTTTTTTGTGAATCATTTCATACAGTTACCATGGAAACAAAAATGTGTTAACTTAACATGAAAGAGCTTCTTGTAACACTGACCTGACTACCTGCCTTTTATTACTGCCTTGACTTAAGTGCACATTTAGCTGCTGTCTGTAATCCAGTCATTAGTTGCAAACTGTCAGCAGAGTAGACAGTAGATATTTTGATACTGTCAGGTAAGGTTATACTGCAATGAAAACCCCCACAATGAGGGAATACTTGTTAAACTGTTAGTTGTTGATGTCTATCTATAAAACTGAAAGCTAATAAAAGCTTGAAACTTGCACCATGTGTTCTTTTCTGTTCTGGGTTGCTCTGTGGTTAAAGTGTTTGCTTGTCACACCACATACTTGGGTTGGATTTTCCACAAGGGTGTAATGTGTGAAGCTGAATGTTTTATTAAGAACAAGTCACTAGTAACTGGAAAATCATCACGATGTACAAGTCAGGAGTCTGTCAAATTGACCTATTTGTTAAGAATGTCCATATAACTTAATGTAAAGCGACAGAGTATTGTGCAAGTTATATCAAAACAAATTGTAAACCAAAAGTCACTGTGTTCTGTAATCTGATTGGTTGAAAAACATGATCAAATGGTATTAGATTCCCGGAAACTGCAAGACTATTCACTGCGTATTTACAGTGAATGACGTCACAAATGAGCAACTCCAGATGCTACCATGGGAACCAGCTGAAATGGCCAGCTGATGACACTTTACTGCTGTACTCATACTCGATGTAAACGAGTGCAGACAGTAAAATCCCTTTGGTTTACTTTTTTGTTTACAATGTCGATAAACATCATGTGTTGGCCAATTTCCGGGTGTTATTGAGTATTTGAAGCACGGGAATATTTCATTTGAAACCTCCAGCTGATGCCGTCAGTTCCAAATGCATTCCCGTGCTTCAACATTCCCGTGCTTCAAATACTCAAAAATTGGTGAATATGTGCATATCATGCTGTGCATGTGTAATCTACATGAGAATCTCTAACTTTGTGTTAATGATTTGTGTGCATTGAACTAACCTGTATATTTGAACTGCACATGCATTTTGTCTGATTTCAATCATGTAGCCAGAATGCAGGAATTCAGTTTTAATGCATGAGCTGACAATTGTGTTCCAAGGAGTAGGTTATAGATAGTAAACCTACTGAAACCAAAGTTACAGCAAAACTATCCAAGAGGTTGGTAGAAATTATGTATGGTGTGTCCCTCCTTCTAACAAAGACTAGCATAATCAAGAGGACATGTAATAATGAGGGAAGATATTGACTATTAGTATTAGGGGACAGTATTTCAGTTGAGTTAAAATCCAGTAGTGTGGTCTTAACCTCAGTTGTGAAACCCATGTACAATGTGCTGGCACAATGGAACAAGAATATTATCAAGGCCGATCTGTGATTCCAGCAGATAAGAAGCCTTTGATATTTAGGTTATGAGTTATTCAGTTCATGAGAAGAATATTATAGAACTTGCCACTTGCAAAATATTTATGAAAATGGTGATTTGTAATGAAGATAACTGCATGTGTTCCAAAAAAACTATGAAAGTAAAAACAAGCCATTCCTGTGACTCAATTTAGGGCAAGTCAAGTTATAACTTTACATCAGACATTGACATTTTGTAAATCGTATTTATGGGGTGTCATATTCTCAAAGTCAAAAGCCTTGGGGCTCATTTTATCCTTATTTGGATGGCCGAAAACAACCCATGTGGTTCTCCGTATCCCACAAGCTTAAAAAAATGTTTGTCACAATATTTGTAGAACTGGAGCAAAGAAACAATAAATACATTCAAATAGAAATAGCTTTTGTGACACACAACAATCAAAATCACTCTTGTGAAAGAAATGTTACATACAATATTGTTGCTGAGGAAGTGCATGGTAATTTAGTCTGCGTCACCAATATTCCATTCATATTGCAATAGTCTTTAAATAATTCCCTGTTGTGGTGACAAATCCTTTACTGTTGATATACTTTCAGTACTCACACACCCCACCACAAATGAGATGTAAGATGGTATTTATTGTTACTGTGCCTGGTCCTCCCCATGAAGGTGAAACATGCATACCATGTGTGGGATATCCATGTTAATGTGCAACATGGTATCTCAGTGGGATGGGATGTAGCTATACATCAGTCCCTCCTGGATTGAGGAAGAAAGAATCGCGGTCTGGTCCGCTGAAAACGCATTTGCCACTTTTCTGCCGTGGAATTTGTTCATTTTAAAAACTGAGTGAAAACTGACTGTCAACCGAAACAAAAAGTATAGCTAATGTCAAAAGTAGGTTTGGTTACACATAAAAAGGACTGACATATTTATTGTGACATTTTCAAAATAATCATGATTAAAGATACTTTATTAATAAAGCATGTTTTAGGCATTTTTCAAATAATATTAGATGAATTTGACACTGCATGCGCAATTATATTCTCAAAATCGATCATTTTGAAAATTGAAATTGTTTCAGATTTCTTTTAGGTATAAAATTGTCTGTATGAAACAGGAAGTTGTTCGTCTGCATCAAATTTACAATTGAGAGGAGAGAAATAACTTTCAGCAAGTGTTTAATTCTCAAACACAGAAAAAGGTGTGGGTGCTTTGTCACTCAAGATGTGATGTGTACTGTTGACTTAACTTTATATCTGTGTTTGAGAATTAAGGTATGAAGGTCTGTATAATGTTCTTGTTGCTTTTTTCGAAATGTTTTACCCGCAGAATGTTTTGCAGAATATTGAAAAGTGGGGTGCAGAATTTGCTTAAATTTGCAGCAGAATTCTTAAAAACTTGCTGCGGAATCCAGGAGGGGCTGATACATGTACAATACTCCATGAAGTGAAGTTCAACCCCATCTCCCATCACCTGTCTGCTCTCATACTGAAGCAGCTCTCCTCATGGCTGCTGTTAAATCCACTAACTCACATTGATGGAGGTGACACTGGCAGAGGATTATCTGTGATTCTGTTAAAAATATTCATTTGGAGTGTAGATTTCTGGAGGGTGTGCCAACCATACCCATATTTCACTGACTGTTGGCTTGAGGTGAGAGGTAAACCCTTCAGCACCTATGGTGCTCACAACCTTGGAAACACAATCAGAGCAAATCTACATTCAATCCCACAATTAAAGGTTTAATGAGTCCAAGGGGCAAAAGTCTGCACAACAAAATGCAGTGTCATAGAATATAACTTGCCTTTAAGCATCAACCAGATGTAGTCTGAAGGAACAGGATGTACTTCAAGCCTGGGTATTAGACCACAAAGAATGTGGAATGGCAGCATGATAAAAATACAAAAAAAGGACCAAATGTGTTTGTTTTGATATTTATTTTTTCTTTCATTCAATGTTGGCAGTATAAATATGAATCAATGTCATGCTGTTAATTGCAACAATAGCAGTGACACTTGTTGATGATGAGATGATCTTCATGCACAATGGTGTCATTGGTTTAGAGTGTTGGCATATTTGATAAGTTCATCACAATATTTCCCTGTACGATGTTTATGTTTCACACTGTCAACTTCTGTTACCAACATGGAAGGGCTGATCTTTGCTGAATGCTTTAGTACATCTGAAACATAAATAAAATACTGACTTAATCAACATAAAATCTGGAAAGAGAGGTGTATGTGCCTATCAGAAGGGCTGAAAAAGCTCAGAAAAATGCATGCCATGCTGATTATCCAAACGCCATGATCAGGAACAGGTGATCCAAACTCCATAACAACAGATCTGTGATCCATATCACAGCTAAATAAGTGAGTTGAAACCATTGCTGTTGGACCTGTATAATACCTCATGCAGGTATATCCTAGCACTGCAAAAGGTCTCACTTGCAAATTACAACACAATTCTGTCTAAAAAGGCCACCCATTCATGATAAAATTATGGGAGCTTGAACTTGTATTTGAAGCATGAATTCCAACTAAAATGCATTGAATGACATTTTGTGATATTACATCCACAATGATGTATTACAATTCACTTAAAGATCACATATACTCTAGTAGGGTACAAATACAAAATCACTTGCTGATATCGCTATAAATGAAACCCCGCCATTAAAACTATTCATTTCGACCTTTAACTAACTTATATCGACCTTTTTGTCAACAGTGCACAATTCCCAGCCGCAAATAAAATTTCAACCAATCACTTAAGAGAAGCAGAATGCAACTAACCGAGGATGGCTTCTTGTATGGATATCTCTGGGTCATCGAGGTGAACCAAAAGTCCTCTGTATATAGCCTCTAGGTGTGCACGATACAGGCCAACATCATAACCACTCTCAAAGCAGTCAAAATAGGCCAGAAAGGTTTTAGCCACGATGAGTCGAACCTCGTCGCTGCTGTCATCAAGTCGTTTAAGCAGTTCTGGGTACATGTTGTGTAGCCTGTCCTGTGATAGGGATGTTCCCATCAAGTCCAGGAGGCGGGTCAGGACTCGACAGCTGATGAGGCGTGTACTCTTGTTGCCGTCATTGATGGTGCTGATGAGCTGAGTCAAAAAGTCTTCCACCACAGGCAACATCTGCACAGGACAACATATCATATATGAACCTCTCATGTGACATATAGCAAACACATGTTGTTGGGGTCCTATTCAAACCCTCAGTGGATGCTTGACTGAGTGATGTGGGTTTAATGCTGCTTGGGTTTCACAGAATTCCATCTTTATCAACATGTGTCACCTTAATTTGAGAAGAAAGCTTGAAGTGATACAGGTTTAACCCACAAGAATGGGTAATGGTGAAGACAACCCTTTAATAAAATGATCAGGCAAATAGGACTTGAACCAATGATCATTAACCTCTTGAGTGTTGAAGGGACACAACTCGTAGCAAATTGCATAGCCTTAAACAACCTGGCCACCCTAGATGCACGAAATGTATTCAAGTCATTATCATTAGTGTGGGAATTACATCTTGCGAAAACAAACAGAATTGAATAATGTTGATCCCACTCTTTACCTTTTCCTTTGTGAGCACCCCACTCTGCAGCAGGGCCCAGGCGCAGGAGACAGCTGTTGTCCTGATGGCCCCTGATGTCCGGCCTGCTCGCCACACACAGTTAGGTATGACCATGTCTTTCAACACAATCACAGCAAAGTCACCAAATTGTTGTCTGGAGTCTACAGTGCCTGCAGCATTCACCATCAGCCGAGACAGGAGGGAGAAGAACTTCAGTCTCATTTCTGGATCTTTGTCTGGGTTGAGATTAGCTACCAACATAGGCATGATGGTGCCCAGGTGCTCCCCAACCACTGGGCCTGCAGGGACAAGCATTTAAGGATTGAATATTCAGTGTTTTACTTATCCTGCTGGTCTACGGCCAGAGTCTACACTTCTGTTTCAGAAGGATTATTGGTATGGTTTGATTGTGATGTCCTGGTAACCAGTTAGAACGGAAGCCAGTTTTTGATGATGATGAATGATAAAGTCTTTTATTCTCATACACAAAAACATATTCCTTTCATAGTGAACTCTGGACCACAGATACCATAGGGCACTGACCTGCCTCCACAAGGAGTGTATCAAACACTTGTCTCTCCACACTATGCAGGGTCCAGTGAGGGTAGTCATCCTGGTAGGAGGCAAGGATGGTCTTGGTATGTGCTCTGTACACTTCTTCCCTCTCACCCAGGCCCTCCAGTGTGCCCACCTTGCTCAACAGCTCATTCACCTGCCAAGTAATAATGTCATGAATATGTTATTTTAAGTGATGATAGCATTAATAATGAAATTTGATTCAGATAGTGTTCACTTTCACTATACTATATTGAAAAGAGCTATGAAAACACAAACATTTGTTCATTGTCTCCCATTCTACCTTATCACTTTTGTTGTCTTCACATGTACATATATAGCAGTCTGGCTTCTAGCTTTCATTCACCTGATGAAGGAGTAAGAATATATCCTAAACATCATGTGCCTCATGATACAGAAGCTGACATTCACAGAGTTCATCCTTTCTAAATGCCAGTCAAAGCTAAGTAACTCAGGGCTTGTCTGTTAGTTGTGGAAGGTGAATTTGATGATATTATGCTGAATGGGAGTACACTTTGTTGTTCAAAACATTCAGGAATAATGCAAAGGAAAGCTGCAATTAGCTGATATAGTCGTCATTACCTGTTCCTTGATGTGGTCATGTTGAGTCAAGGCTAGGACAGTGATGAGGATGGTAAAGAGTTGATCTGATACAGCTGAACATGAGTCCTGCATCACACTCAACAATGCATCCACACAGGCCAGCAGTTGAAGCTGTACCTCCATCTGGTGGACACATAAGAGATATAACACTAAAGAAAAATGCACTGTCTGATATTCACTAAGTAAACTATACTAAAGAAAAATACCAGAGTGTCATTGCACAAAGCGATCCTAGAACTAAGGTTGTAACTTACAAAAGACTTAAAAATGTTGTAGCACTAACATTATTTTGTGCAACAACATTCTGCCAGAGAAAAACATGTAGTATGTACTAGACTGACATGTGCCCATTCAGCTATATCACATAGGCAATTTCATTGCTTAACAAGACAGTCCACTCACAATTACATGATACTGGTTGCAAGTCATCAGATGATCAAGATCAAATCCAAATTTCATAGATTGATGTTCATGATGTTGATCATTGGAATGTTTGTTCCAAACTTGAGTATTTACAGATATTTGCCATATAGCTGGAATACTGCTGAGTGCAGCATTAATCAACAAACCAATCAGATTATCAAACATGACAGTCAGTTGTCAGTACTTTAAACCTATTCCAAATTGCCTCTTCAACAAGTACTACACCAGAATTCACAATTGAAATCAATAATCGATACAATAAATTTTAAAAATATCACACAGAATTGTTTTCCAACCTGCACAGACTGACAGATATCTGGTGATGCTAGTGAGTCTGCCACTGGTTTCATGTATGCATCAAGATCAGACTTCAAAGTACCCTGAGTGACAGATGCGAGCACCATTAGGGAACCAGCACACTGTGTGGCCTTCACATTGGCTATCACCAACTTGGTCCATATCTCTGGCTTCACAAAGTAACCAATAAGTTCTGCTGATCTCCGAATCTGAAACCACATCAATGAGACATAAACACCTGAAACGACAGAGTCCTAATGTACAGATATCAGAAACCCTCTTCTTTGCGTCATGACCATTTATAACAGTTGAAATATTAATGTCATATATATTGCACTTATATAGCAAAATTCATGCATGTGTGTGGCTGCTTGTGCTGATCCTGACCTATGCAGTTTTAATGCTACTTGCCTAGTGAGATACAATTGACTTCAAACAAACCAGTATCTACTTAAACTCCCAAATGCATAGTGTTAGGCAGGGTATCAACAAGTACCATCTTTAAATGTCGTTTGATATGAAGCATTTGAGAGTTACATCCTTCCCCTTACACTCTCAGGGAAGATGTCCACTTGAAAATGAGGTGTTCCCTGATATGAGAGCAATGATAGTCTAAGACTGATCATGTTATTGGGAGCACTTGGTATCATTTCCAGATATACTGAGCTTTGGGGGGGATATCTAATTCTTTACTGTGATGATCAGCGGCTACTCACATCAGCGACCACTCTCTGATCCTCATCCATGCAGGCCTTGTACAAACTTGACACCAGTTTCTCCATGTGCTGTGTCACGTAATCCTCAGCATTCAACAACAGAACATACAGCAGAGCTGCCGACTTGACACGAGTCTCCACTACCCAGTCTCCGACGTCCCGCAGCAGACCTACCGGGAACCACACAATACAACTTGTAAAACTAGCAGCATATGAATGCCTTCAATGTTGCATGTAATTACAGGTTTAAAATTCGTATAAGACACATGGTTATTCATAAAAACAACACTACCATATGAATAGTGAATGCGTGAGTTTAGTTTTACGTTTAGCAATGTTCCATCCATACCACATCAGGGGACACCAGAAATGGGCTTCACACACTGTACCCATGTGGGGAAATGGAACCCGGGTCTTCAGCATGACTAAATTACCCCACTGCCCTGATCATATGAAGAAAGATTACTGTTATTGTATTCCTGCATATACATGTATAAAGAAAGCACAGGGGAAGACAGTGAATGTCTATTTATGGACAGTAAACTTACCTGGTAATATCTTTGACAAATGCCTCATGACCAAGGTCCGACACCCAAGATTTGGTCTTTCAACTGAAAGGGTAATAGCATAATCAAGACATCACTTCCACATGTTAGAAAACTGTTTACCTATACCATCACAAATTACATAACACTGATAATTATTGTCAGGTTTACATTTAATCCAACATCGGTGCTTTGTTCATTGATAAAGTCCAGAGCTCCAGATAAGCTGGGTATTTGCATTAAAAAACTATAGAAAAGTTGAAATGTATAAGAAAAATAAATGCCAACATATGAAAAAACTCGCAATATTTACGTTTGCGCTATGTCAAAATAACAATGCATATTTACTCAATACATCAAAATCATATTGAATATGGTATCAATTCAAGCTAATCGAACTTAAAGTTTTTCCTTTCTAAATATTTGTAACCTTAGCTATTTGCGATGGGGAAGTGAATAAAAAATGGGAGCAAGGTTTTGAAAAAAACTAACTATTTGAGGGAAGACATGGCTGTTATATCACCTAACAGCCATCCTGGTATCTTGTATCACACCAACACGGATGTAGAGTAAGACACATCATATTTCTTACAACACACAAGGATAGAGCTGTATTAGCTATAATTTGCCATTGTTGGGTGGATTTGGTCATTTTCTTTTATTGAATAAAACAATGTTGCACTGGTTATACCCATTTGAAATGAATACCCAGATTTTGAAAAGATGTTTGGTATCTAAAACTATAGATGTGCTCTTGAAATTGGAAATACCCCACTTTGTTTCAAAACCATGGGTATCATACTCACATGACCAACAGCTTAAATCCAGCAATGAATGTCACCAATTGTTAATAAAAATGTTAATTGAAACAGATGTAAATACGACAGATAATTGTTATAAAGTCTTTTTATTTTCTGACAAGATGTCATGTGTACTAGCATCACCATGGATGATAATTAGTACAGTCAGGCCGCGTTAGTCCGGACCCCGACAATCCGATTCCCACGATATCCGAACGAAAGCTAACTGTAACCAATCTTGTTTACTATGTAAACTCATTACCTGTTGATTCAGTAATCTGGTGCTTCACTCTCCGTATCCGAACGTTAATCAGCGGTAACAGATCAGCTAATTACACATAGTTTTGCTTCATTAATCCGGCGGTACATCAAAAAGGTTGGGATAATCCCTTCACACCATGAGCCCCATTCAGTGGTAATTGTTAAGTGACACTTGCGAGTTGAAGATGTCGTTAGTTTGTGATTTTGATCAATTTGTTGGTCTCACTTTTGGTTAGTTGGAGTAATACCTGTCATGCTTACTTCCTGTATAAAACACTGATCATGTCAAAATGAGATCACCTGACGCTTGTCAGTCATAATGGAAAAGTCCCGCCCCTAGGCGTAAAAGATGTGAAATTACTGCCGCACAAAGAAAAAAGAGAAAACCCTAAAGCCAACTTTGATCTTATGTGTAAACATTTTGGTCAAGAATTCGGACAGTCTATCAGCAAGAGCACAATTTCGGACATCAGATATGTTTTGTGATTGGTATGATCGTTTGACAGACAGATGCAATCACATGGTTGACACGTGATCTCAATGTCAAACCGACCAACGTGAAAGTTGATTTCTTGCCCCCAAACACCACATCGCACATTCAGCCAACTTGTATACGTTCGTATGTTTTTGTATTGACATGTCAAAGGGAAGTAACCCTACTGTAGTTGTGTTCATAAAAGTTCGTTTCAGTAGTCCGTACGTTTCACTATCCGACCGTTTTTGATGAAAAATGGACGTGTTCGGATTAACGTGGCCTGACTGTAATTTAGTATTATTCCAGTGAAACAGATTAAATATATAACTGACCGTTTGGAGGATAATGTGATGGATTGGGAGCTGCAAAATCTATCTTGTCTTTCATCTCTTCTTCATTTTCTCTCTCATACTTCATTCCTGGAAAAATACAATGATTGAACATGACCAGTGTTATGACTTTAATTTTCAGTTTGGAACACAGTCATAAATTTGTCAAGGTGAAGTTTACTTACCTATGTCATACCACAGTGTATCTGCTAGCTCCCTGATATCAGTTTGCTCATCTGTGATGCTGGTGAGGATGAGAGGTATCAGTTTGTGGTGGAATGAATAACGATCAGGAAGGTCAAGTAACCAACCACCTACTACTTTTGTCACTTCTTTCCTCACAACTGGGGAATGGTCGAAGAGGCGTTGTGCTAGGTGGGAAGTCACTGTTTCCACAGCTTTCCCATTTCCATATTGAATGACAGTTCCTAGTTTGATAAAAGGCAAATATTATATTACAGATTCTTATGATGATTCCAAGTTAACATATAACGTTCAGTCAAATTCAGGTTTGACAGCCCTAAATACTATGCATGCTTCTGAAGTAATTATTATGATAAATAGATACTGCTAATTACAGTGTTCAGTATTGTCGGACATTATGACTTATAAACAAAAACATAATTTTGACAGAAACTGAACTCAACATTTACATTAACTGACCTCTTCCCACTAAACTGCAATAGTAGCTTGAACATACTCTTTGTTGTCAGTGGCATGTAACCATGGCAACAGTCAAACCCAAATATGAATTTAGCACAGAGCAGTATTTTAAAACAAACACCTTCAATAATCTTGCTAATTGATAACACGACAAATACACGTTTCAACTGCTCTCACCTACTGTTTCCACCACAACTGTCCTGACTTTTGAATGTTGGTGCGAAATGGTCAACATCAGTGGTTTGATAAGTGATTCCGACTGCATATGAAAATATTCAGGGATACTTTTGGCCAGTTTTGATGAACATCGACAGCTTTCTTTCTTCACCTCGGGATATGGGTCGACAATTGTTCTTTGAAGTATTCGGATAGCATCGTCCAGGTATATTGCCATCTTTTTTCCAGAACATTCTACGATTTGAGTAAGCAGTTCCACTAAAGACAACCGCAACTCTTCCGATGGTTCAATAATTTCTTGCTGACCTAATCGCGCTGAAAGAACTGGGACTATATAAGACAAGTGTTCGTCAGGCTTGTCTAATACGTTCAGATAATCAGAAATCAAAGTTATCGCCAATTCTCTGCATTTTTCCACGGGATCCGATAGAATTTTCAAAACAGGTTTCAACACCTCACTGAAAATAAGAGCGTGTTCGTGTGAATCAAGTGGTGGTTTTCGTCCAAGCGTGTCAGTTCTGATACTTTCAAGAGCTCTTTTTCGTGTATTTCGGTTTTCCTCGGATAAACAGTTGATGTGTCTTGCGATTCCTTGAAGCACAGCATTGGAATTTTCGTCTAACGACGCCATCTTGTTGATCGCAACGCCTCGTTCTGACTGAAGCGTGAAATATCTCTTCCGCTATAAATGCGTTCCTCGCATCGACGGTAGAACTCGCACACGTTGACGAACACCGTTTAAGCCATGTTAGGAGTTTTCAGTACTCAAGAGTTGTTGCCCTTCGTAAATTGGAGAGCACCTGTCAGAAAGTTGAACTGTAGCACGTGTTGACTTAATATTGATATATGTTTTATTTATGTCAGTCGGTGTTTTTCTACCAAAGACAGAGAGTGGTATATATTTAAATCCGCACAATTTTCCAACTACTGTTGGATGGATAGATAAAACCACCATACAAATGATACATGTGTACTGGGCAGTAAGTATAACATTGGGAAGAGTCGTTGTCCATGTCGGTACATCTACTAAAGATGTACGTTTCCGCATTGTTTTCAAAGGTTTTCTGCGGAAGATTATCACCTACCGTACCTCATTTTTATATGATAGTAAAATTGGTCCGTAAAATTAAGCATGGAGATTCAGTGTCACTTTAGGCAAAGTTTTGCCTTGTAAAACTATTACACTGATCCACAAACTGTTTTCGACAATCATTTTGCGTCTTCTCACCAGGAAGCAAGTTTAGCAGTAACCCACTTGTAACATGTTGATTATTGAAACTAATTCAACGTAGGTGAAGCTGCTGCTTTTGATATAATTCAGATTCTTATAATCAGGAAACGTACAATGGTGATTGGGATTCTCACATGACATGGTGGGCTTCAACCCAGACCAGACAACTCCATTGGCTTCAACTCAGTATGCCATTGCTGGAGCTGTCAGTGGAGCCATCACTAGAGCAGTATGTCAGCCTTTTGATGTGTTGAAGATAAGATTCCAGGTAACTAAAGTGACCATTGTTATCAGTGGTGTGGGTGGCCCTGTTATCATGTCACCACAATTCCTCAGATATGCAAGACATCTATTATTGTGTAAAGAATGACATATTTGGAATTACAAGCTCTCTGTAAAGTACCATGGAATTCGTCATTTGAACCCTCTCACAGTGTGTTTTCAGCATCCCTGTGATAAACACCTGAGACCTGCATGACTTTGAGTTTCTTTCCACATCAAGTTGATATGTGATAGAACCTAAGTACTGCATATTGTGTTGTTTAACCAAACACAGTCCCTAACTTATGAATACCTATAGAATTGATATAAGGTTGTAAAGTGCATTGATGTCTTAACTTGACAGAAATTCACATGGAAAGCACTTGGAAATCTGTTCAGAATAAATGAATTTTAGCTGTTGCATATGCCATATGTAATATCATTAGTGTTATATAGTAGGAAATGCTAGAGTTTGAAATTATACAGTGAGACTGGCTTTCCGAGACACATTCATTTTTGTGTAAAGCATTCGGATAACCGAGTATCTGGATATCTGGATATTTCCTACACCTCAAGGAATGTCCAAAATGTTCGTGATCATCAAAGATTCAAACATGTCTAAAATTCTGCTAATGTTATCTAAGCTTTATACTTTGGGATTTTGTTCTTTGGAAAGACAAATATATCTCGTGTCACGATATATGGTACTCTTGTGCTTCACTTCACATGGTCAGTTGAAGATCAAAGTGAGTCAACTTTTTGTTGATTGAGCTGGTTGGGTTGTAAGATTTACTGCCTTGAAACGGAAACCACACGTCCATTATAGAGAGTGACTTTTGTAACTTAAGAGACTATATTTTATGAATACTGACTAAAAGACAAGGTCTCTGGATATCTGGGGTCTGGTTGTCCAGTGTCTTACTGTATTACCATCATGATCATGAAAATACATGCCACTTTTTGAAGTGTCCAAAATTCATTTTCTTAAACATGTTAAATGTTTGTTTTCAGTTACAAATTGACCCCATTTTGAAGTGTGATGTTTCAAAATACTGGGGTATCCGTCACGCATTCAAAAGTATATTGCAAGAAGAAGGTTGGAAAGCATTCTGGAAGGGACATGTTCCTGCCCAGGGCCTATCTGTTGTCTATGGAATTGCACAGGTATTTCAGATACATGTACTTGCCAGAGTGATAAAGGAAACTGTTTCGTTGACTTCAGTAACGGCATATATGGCACATATTTAGTGTAATGTATAAAATAGCTTATACACAAGGGTCTTTCATGGACCCTAAGACAACTATTAGGGTGAGGGATGACTGTTCTAAGCCATTACAGGGCAAGTACATCCTAGTTATCAGAATTTTACTCTACAAAATTGTTTCAAGTTGGACATACATTCGCTATATCAGTGTTTTACTGGAGGCACCTAGCATAGTTATCTTTTCTTATCCTGACTCATGCTTTATTGCTTATCTCCCTTACTTTTGAACGGTTAGCGGAAGCTTGAATCCCTTCAAATTCCCTTGAAGCAACTGCACAGTCACAAACCTTGAGTCCCCTCCCTTTTCCCGCCAAGAGTGACCACACACGTCAAACCTCACTCTCTCCTTGAGGAGCGGACGGTTGGACGGTGTTCCTTCGGTCCTTTCATGGCTTATCTTGAGTTTATTTTTTTAAATTTAGCCCAAATTCTGCCGTGAATGTATTATTCATCGTAATTAGAACAAATATTATCAAAATTTTGTCAATTAATTTACATCATTTTTCTTATACTGACTCATGCTTATTATGCTCGTCTCCTTCCATCCAAACATAGTGGAACACTTGAATCCCTTGAAATTCTTATCTTTAAAGAGGACCTAAAATCAACACTCACCCAAGAGTAGCCTCCCTTTAGCCCATGCATTGACGCTCACATCGGTCATATGACCATCCATGTTTGTCACTCTGTCCATAATTCCATAATTCAGACATGATTTTTACTGGGAATTCAGCATGCCTGAGTTGGGCGACGACTTTGAGTCTATCACATCC
Organism: Haliotis asinina; assembly: GCF_037392515.1. Classification (NCBI taxonomy): domain Eukaryota; kingdom Metazoa; phylum Mollusca; class Gastropoda; order Lepetellida; family Haliotidae; genus Haliotis; species Haliotis asinina. The sequence continues at coordinate 12,625,079 of NC_090284.1, forward strand.
CGCCGATGAAGCCCATCTCTGATGTTGCTGATAATTTGAAAGCAGCTTTTGTTACAGCTTTGAAGACTCATGGTCAACATACTCCAGCTTTTAGTGCGAGAAAATATAGACATCACAACATGGAACATTTTATGAAAGCACCAGAGGTAGATGAAGATTTCTCCCTGACCTCTGAAGTGAAGTCATGAAGCTACGGAGTCAAAGATAAGAGGTTAGCCCAGCTTGATACAACAACCCGGAGGGCTTTCTTCAGCTTAGCAAGATCCAGGGCGATTAATGAGTTGTTTTTAAGTGTCTCCTAGAATGCCAAGACTGAAGAAGAGCGGATGATCGTGTCAGCACTTGTTAAACAGCATAAAGATGAAGGATTTATCTCAGATCATTTGGCATCTATTTTGGCAGGTATTACACTCCTATGTCATTAAGGGTTGTATATGGCCAGATGGCAACAGATGGAAGACCATACAATCGTCAGTACCAGAAGACCCCAGCAAGCCTCTAAACCTCAGAGCATGGCAGCGTCTTCTAAGTTTACTGACATCAGCACTGGATCTTACATGCAGAGGAAGAATGCAGTTAAGACCTTTACAGCACTTCCTGATAAAACATCTCAACGATAGGCTGAACTTCTGTGTCCTGTCTCCGTTTGGATCAGAGCATATAAAGCAGATGGATTAGAGCCTCCAAGAGCTTCGAACCCTCATGAAGTAAGAGCATTAGCCTCAACACTCACCCTCCATGGGAACTGCTTGACTTGTCAATTATGGAAGGTTGCTTTTGGAGATCAGACAGAGTCTTCGATAACCACTATTTACGAGATATAACTGCGGAAAATGTATCCAGTAAACATCAGTTTGGGCCTCTAATGGTAGCACAGCAACTCCCAATGGCAAATGATGTTGAAGAAACTATCACCTTGTCACACAAACTTGTTGACTCCAGGAAGCTGATCCAGCAATGAGTCCACGTTCCCCTGCCTTACAAGATAAGTCAGCGCATGGGTGAACTAAGGTTTGGTAAAGTCATTACCATAACATATGGGTTGCAACATCAGTTTTGGTAATAGTTCTTACCTAAAATTGTAGGTTGTTCCAGATATCTAGACAACGAGGCATCTAGAATGTCTAATTCAACATAATCTATAAAGATTACTTCTCATACCTAGTATGAGAATGTGGTCCTCTCTGAGATCTCAGGGAGAAATCCAGTATGCAGCTGCGAGAAGAATTCCAAGGGAGTGTATAAAATCGAACTTGGATCTGAGTACAATCTAACAGGGAATCTTGGAGGTGGTTGACCTGCCACCTTTTCTATTGGATTTGCTAAGCAATAAAGCATGAGTCAGGATGAGGTGAAATGTGTGATTTTTAGGATAAAATTGATATTTTATACTTATCCTGACTCATGAGATGAAGCCCTCCCACACATCCCAGCTCAGGCTTCCCTGTAGGACTGTGTGGAGGTGTATTGTCCGAGAGTGATGTTTAACATGTGTGCAGTCACATGGGCACTTTTGGCGGGAAAAGGGAGGTGGCTCATGGTGAGTGATTGTACGTTCACTTCTAGGGAATTTGAAGGGACTCAAGTTTCCACTAACTGTGTGGAAGGGAGGGGAGATAAGCAATAAAGCATGAGCCAGGATAAGTATAAAATATCAATTTTATCATAAAAATTACATATTTGGGTGTTAACATATGGGCAATGATTAGCAAGGCTTTCTATGCTGAATTAACTTAACTATTCATGGACATTTGTCAAGAGAGAGTCTTGTTACAGATTTGTGCTGTAAAGACTTCTTGTTCATCACCCAAATTTATTTTTTGTTTGATTTCAGACATTAAGAAAGCACTGGACAAACATAATGGAATGCGCTTATTCTCACCATCGGTGAAACTTGAATTAGTTCAAATTTATTGGTTTTCAATATGGCCATTTCAACAAAAAAATACATCTTTGAAAAGATTATACCATCATTTGGAACATGTGTAGTTCAAAGGGGAACTGAACACTTTTATTTTTTTCAGTATTTTATTTTTCAGTCTTTAATTTGATAATGGTTCTCAAAACATCTTACCTTTTGAAACCACTTGACTATTGAAGCTGGAATGCTTATTTCCGTCAATAATGACACCTAAATTCAAATTTACAATTTCACTTTATCTGATCTAACCAAGACTTGTCAAGTGTTCATTGATATTTCAGTACACATCATTTGAGGTGTTCACACAGCTTGTGTGGGAGCATCTGCCAGAGCACATGACCCGGGAGTACCGACCTTTGACTCATTTATTTTGTGGGAGCTTGGCAGGATGTGTTGCTACTCTCGCTGTGCAGCCAATGGATGTCATGCGGACAAGATTTGTTGCTCAAGGGGAACCCAAGGTAATTTGTGGGCTACTTTACCATTAGCCAGTGTGTTGACTATGGAAGGGCTTGTAACTTATTGTAGTGTCAAGGAGGACTGAAACATGAGAAAGGGAGAGCAAGTTTTATGTCGTACTCAGCAGTATTCCAATTATGTGGTGACAGTCTGTAAATAATCGAGTCTGGACCAGATAATCCAGTGATCAACAGTATTGATCTACGCAGTTGGGAAACAATGACATGTATTAACCAAGTCAGCAAGCCTGACCACCCGATACTGTTAGTCGCCTCTTGATAATAGTAATAGTAATAATAGCAAGTCATCTTCTATAGTGCACAGTCTCTCAACACCAAATAATTGCTCGCTGCGCTTACAGAAAAGGGAGAGAGTGGGTTGGCAGGATAGTAACATGTGAACATAAAATAGCATTCAACAGTACAATATTTCTCAAGTTCAAATTGAAAAATTCCTTTGCATGATTACCTATGAAATCATATCATGTTATAGCAACTTTTGTCCCTGAGTATTTGATGATTCAATATATGGCAGGTGAGCTGAAGAAATACTTGCTTTTATGAATAAACTAATGTTCATTTGTTATGTATAGTAATTCCAAAGGTACTGAAGTCAGATTGTGTTCTCCTTGCAGATGTACATGAGTCTGGGTGATGCAGTTGTATCAATATGGCGGCAGGATGGTGTTGTAGGCTTTTACCGTGGTTTGGTGCCAGCGGTTACTCAGGTAGCTCCACAGATGGGGCTTCAGTTTGGCCTGTATTCTCTCTGTAACTCAATCCGGAATGCCACCAAGTCTAATGACAGTGTTCTCCCAGGTGTGTATGTTGGTCTGTAAAATAAGCCCAGCGTCTTATGTGTGTCTGCAGTAGCCAATTTTTGTCTGACGTTGTCCGTGGTTATCTACACAACCCAATGCTTACAATATATGTCATATTTGGGATTTCTCTTTCTTAGTAAAGTACAAATTCTAGTGCTTTTTTTGCTTGAGTCCCATCCGGGATTTGAACCTGCACCCGCTGAGTCAGGCACCTAATCACCAGTACACAAAGTCAGCCGCCTAACCCGCTCAGCCACCGTGTTGTGGGAGCTGTGCCAATTTACAGTCTAGAGTACCAGTTGTCCGACTTTCATTTTGTGGAAGTTGCGGTGGCTGAGCGGGCTAGGTGACTGACTCTGAGGGTGCGGGTTCGAATCGTGGATGGGACTCAACCAAAAGAAGTAGTAGAATTTGTACTTTACTAAGGAAGTGAAATCCCAAATATGACATATGTTGAATTTGACCACTTTCTAGCCCGTGCTTATCTTTGGTACTCTATGCTTGTTTTCGGTATCCTGGATTATCGGGAGTAGTCGATACTTGTCGTCAGTGCCCCATGCTTGTCCTCTGTACCCTATGATTGTCTACAGTACCCTGTGCTTGTTTTCAGTATCCTGGATTGTATGAAGTATTCTGTGCTTGTCACCAGTCCACTATGCTTGCTTTCAGTATCCTAGATTGTCTTGAGTACCCTATGCTTGTCTTGAGTACCCTTGTTTTGAGTTCCCTATGCTTGTCTTCAGTACCCTATGCTTGTTTTCAGTACCTAGTCCTTGTCTGAAGTACCTATTCTTGTCTTGAGTACCCAATGCATGTCTGAAGTACCCTATGTTTGTCTCAAGTACCTTATGGAGTGTCTTAAATACCTATGCTTGTTTTCAATATCCTAGACTGTCTGAAGCAGCCCTTGCTTGTCTTTGGTAGCCTGTGCTTGACTTCATAACCCTATGTCTGAAGTACCCTAAATTGCCTTAAGTTCCCCATGCTTGTGTTCAGTACCTTATCTTTGTCTTCATTATCCCCTACATGCCTAAAGTACCCAGTGTTTGTCTGCAGTACACCATGTCTGTCTTCAGTGCCACATATTTTCTAGTAATTTTTTGTTTTTAAGAAAAATCTATTTATAAAAAAATGACCATATATTTTTTACCTTTGAATGTCAAACGCATATTGTGACCGATGAAATTCCCATCCTGAGATCTGAAATAAGAAGGTTGCTTTTCAGGGGTATATGATATGCCTCAATCTGACCATGACCTCAGTCTAAGTAATCTTAGTCTGAGTATTATTGGTTACACTTCCTACACTGAGTCTAACAAACCCTTGTAGGAGGTAGTGTCAGGTAACCTTTGTTTCACCTATGACCATCCAATCAAAAGCAAATGGCCAAAAGGATTTAACCAGTCAGACAGTGGCTACTATTTATGGTTTGGCAGGACATGCAAATTTCCCAGTCACTGACAGATTCCTCAACAAACAAAAATCCACATAAAACACAGATATTTGAGCTGCAGTGTATGCTCTTGGGGTTATCATTACCTAATATTTCCGCAAACTGACATCACTGAATATTGACAAAAACGCTATTTTCAGCAACTGTTTACTCTCTGTTGTAGCATGCTTCATGAAATGATTGTACAGAAAGAAGCATTTTTGAGGCAAAGGTTAAATGATAAGCTGTGTTCTGATTGGCCAGTCACAAAGGCTTCCTGATGCAACCTCCTACTAGGGCTTGTTAGACACAGTAGAGGAGTGTAACAATTAATACTGAGGCTAAGTTGACTTAGACCGACCTTGACCTTTTTGTTGCAGCTGTTTTACCAAGCCTTGCATGTGGATCAGCGTCAGGTCTGCTAGCCAAGCTGATCATCTATCCTTTAGACGTTGTCAAGAAACGTCTTCAGGTTCAAGGGTTTGAGAAGGCCAGAGAACCATTTGGCACTTTCCACCAATACAAAGGTTTTATTGACTGTATTGTGAAGGTTTTAGCAGCTGAAGGAGCCCTTGGACTGTACAAGGGGTTGGTTCCCAGTCTGATCAAGGCTGCAGTGGTAGCTGGTTTGAACTTCTGTGTTTACGATCAAGTAGTGTACATCATGTCCAGATGATGTTGGGCTTAATATCTAGTACAACCGGTTTCTGCTGGACCCTGGTCGTTTGACAGTGTGAGCTGAACAACCATTATTGTAAACATAAGTAACAAAGTACAGAATCAGTATAGTAATTCTCTGAGCTGCATTGATTGAAAGTCAGTGCTAAAGTGAGGGATTATACAGCAGCCATATGTATTTATGGGTGGTGTGGAAGTAATGACTGTACACCTGTGAAGTATTGGGAGCTTGGTGTGGAGTATTGGGATGTAAGGATTTACAAACACATCAGAGCATTGTTACACTCCATGTTGTGTATCATTAGACTTCTACAGTTGGATACAGTTTATGGATTGGAAATAATTTGTTAAACAACTTTTTCCAGTCAGTATTGATTTCAGAAGTTAAATGGCAAAAATTAATTAGTCCCCACAGAAAACAACTATCATAGATTTTTAGTATATCTCTGTTGAGGTTTCTTAATGTGATTTTGTGTGACCATTAGTTTTTTTTTATTATTGATCCTTGTAACGCCTTTTACATGACAAATTCTGTATTGTGTAAGCAATGAAACCATCTTGCTCAGGGCCCTGTTGTTTTTAAACACTTCATATTGCAATATATTACGATGAAAAACCATATATATATATTGCAAACTGTTGCAAGAATTGTTTTAAACAAAAACCTACTTATAATCGGATTAATGCTTCATTCATAAAGCAAAAACACAACAAAATCACTACGCTTGATTAGGCTTTAATAAAACCTTTACATCATGACAAAATAAATATTTTGGAACAAATGAAACAAGGAAAAGATCATTAACAACAATTTAACATCAACACAGTGTTTTTTAGTTTGAACTAGATTTTCCATTCTCAAATCAGGAAAGAAATTTACATAATTTAACTCGATGGCGAGTGGTGACACATTTATGCACTTATGAACAAAATTAGTGTTCTGAGCATAATCTGGAAGTGAACCATGAATAAAGACATAACTAAGTGTATTATGTGAGTAAACTGAAACTGTATGTCGTCATAATTGTTCGTGTACGACATTATCGGTGACATAATTTCCATATCATTTATTGCTAATAAAAACTTGACAATGTTACTAATTCGGGATCCTTTTAGCCAGCCCTGCAACAGTGATATGCATTCACTCAGATTGTTATTATAGATACCAGGCCAGTGATGAGGCTGCCATTGCTTAGATTATCTCATGTACAGTACAGCAGGTTGTGGGAACACAGCCTCAGAACTGATTGTACATTTTTACCGAGCTTGCTTTACTCATGTGCCATACTTGTCAATCATTCCTCTGTGCTCTCTGGAGGAATGATATCCGTGATAATACTCTGGTGATATCTATACAGATTGTTGTTACCATGTTATTGCTGACACCAGATGTTATACAGTCTCTTCCCATAAAGGTTACATGTCATATCTTCCTATGTACCTCTGTCTGATAGAGCCATATATCTCGGTTCTCACAAAATTGCATAGGGCCAAAAATTGGAAGATATGACAAATAACCAATGTGGGGAGAGAATGGATGTTATAATACTCACTGCATTTAGTGTGGGTGGGCATGTGCATTGGTGCATGGTAGGTCTGCAACGATTCACCCAGAACTCGACTTCATTTGATTTTCAATTTTGGACCGTCAATTCAATCATTTTCACTTCGGTTCATCATACAAATAAAATCATCATATTTCAATTCACAAACTCTCAGAGTCGGCTTTTTTAGTGTAAAATCCATCAATGGGCCGAGATTTCAAAGCTCTCTTTAGCGCTAAGATAGTCGTAAGTTAATGTTAATGTATGGCACTTACGACTTGAGAGCTTTGAAAATCTAGGCCCTGCGTCATGGAGGGATGTATGCTAAGAACAATTCTAACTGGATAATTAACCCAGAATCAACCAATCACATTTCTTCCTTATTTCAGTGCTTTAACTGTGCAACTTCTAGTGAGAATTATGTTCTGGCTGCATGGAAATAATTGAAATAGTTACTCAAATGTGTTAGAAAACTAATCTGTTAGATTCGATTTTCCATGAATCGAACCGAATCGTTGCAGCCCGTGTGCTTGTTTGCATGCATGTGTGAAAGCAGTTCGAAGTTTACCAATGTGAGTCTTGCTGCTTTTATGAGATTGTTCACAGTTTGGGAAGAATGAGGTCTTAATTAAATACTGGAGAGGTGTTGACTTTTTCCCGTTTTATAGTACATCAAAGTTCTATTTACTCTATTTATTAAATCTTTAACCTGTGAAGGTCCCGGGGTAGAATAGGCCTTCAGCAACCCATGCTTGCCATAAAAGGTGACTATGCTTGTCGTAAGAGGCGACTAACGGGATCGGGTGGTCAGACTAGCTGACTTGGTTGACACATGTCATCGGTTCCCAATTGCGCAGATCGATGCTCATGTTGTTGATCACTGGATTGTCTGGTCCAGACTCGATTATTTACAGACAGTTGCCATATAGCTGGAATATTGCTAAGTGCGACGTAAAACTAAACTCGCTCGCTCGCTATTAATTCTTTATGGTGACTATGCATGGAAATGTGCTTCTATGTGTATTGTTAATATCATTCATTTTTAGCAATCTTAATAAAAAGAGACTGTTCATAATTAATGGCTAGTGGGAATGATGATGACTTTGAGAGGGAGGTTGGGAAGGGTGTTCACTCAATTTGTTCTGGGAAGATACGGGGATCCATTATCTTTGTACACATGCACTAGATGGGAGGGTTTGGCAAGTGTATATATAAAAATGCTAAAAAATTAAGCTTAAAAATTATGTGATGGGGGGGGGGCATCACTGATTTTGTACATGACATGCAAGGGGGTGACTTACTTTGTACAAAACCTTGGGTGGGGGTTGGGATTCACATTGCACAGCATAAAAATCATCATCGCTGCCTCTAGCGGTAAATTATGAAGTCCTTAATGTCTTATTTTTTTATTTGTTGAATCACTGAGTTGTTTTGTTAAATTTAGTAGTTAATGAGAGAAGTTGTCTTCATCAGTTTACATTAACTTCATGTTTTTCAATATTTGTCATAGAAGGTTTTGACAAATCAGGAGCTCGGTGATCCAAGATATAAAACTAACTTTTGATGGCTTTTAGGTTTATGTTGAATTCAGTTCTTTTTGGAGGCTGCCACCCAGACTTGAAACTTGAAATTTTGAAATGAGATAAGCACACTCTCTGAGACTAGCATGTTGTGAGTATTGTGTAGTGATCTGATGTTTTCCTGGAGCTTTGCGTGCAGTTTAAGTGCTGTTGTGTGTTTAAATTGTTTAGTTTGAATTTTATTTTGTTTTGATGTGAAATGTTCATCACTGCCATGATATGAATAAAACTGTTCCAAGAATTGTTTATTTCCAAAAGTTATTTGTTGCAGTTATTTTTGTACAGCTCCTTTTTGAAATGTGTTTTTAAGATTAATGTTGGAAACTGGGACACCTAAGGGAAGCAACTATATAGTGAGAGGAATCAATTGACATGACCTAGTCACCCTTGCTCATTTAAAGACAGCTGAATATATTATCTTTGTTTACAAAACCTGACTATCCAGTGTACTGTGTGTTTTGTTTATGGTTTATTATACCTTTATGGAAACAAAACATCTGTAGTTTATCTCATGAGAATTCTGAGGAAACAATATTGCCCGTGAGTGCAGTGAATTAAAAACAACCTATGTTTGTGAGATGAACAGCTGTTGTTTAAAATGTATTAAAATAACTAACATTTATTATGTTGTTTGTCTTTTGTTTAGTTGTTGAGTCTTATTCAGAATATTTGAGATTTTATGAGCTCGATATATTTATTTGTACAGAATAATTGTTTATCTAGACCAGCTCTCACTGGAACAAATACCATTGTGGGTGAAGAGAATATCTAATATTTTTAAGTGTTATGAAATAGAACATCCTATCTGACTAGTAAAGGCTTTCACTTGATTAAGCCCAGAGTACTGAGGCCCTGATAACCTGTGTATCTAGGTAAAATATGCATAGAAAATTTCCAGTTATGCATTGAAAATGAATGATTGTAGTGTACCAATAATACATTTAAAATGTTAGATTGGCAAAAAGTTTGAAACATACGCAGATGGAATACAATTATAAAATCGTTATCGTAATGTTGCTATCAGTCTGTACAGTAAGTAGAGGACTAGTGTTGTACTGTCAGTATAGGACTAGTGTTGTACTGTCAGTATAGGACTAGTGTTGTACAGTAAGTAGAGGACTAGTGTTGTACTGTCGGTATAGGACTAGTGTTGTACTGTCGGTATAGGACTAGTGTTGTACTGTCAGTATAGGACTAGTGTTGTACAGTAAGTAGAGGACTAGTGTTGTACTGTCAGTATAGGACTAGTGTTGTACTGTCAGTATAGGACTAGTGTTGTACAGTAAGTAGAGGACTAGTGTTGTACTGTCGGTATAGGACTAGTGTTGTACTGTCAGTATAGGACTAGTGTTGTACAGTAAGTAGAGGACTAGTGTTGTACTGTCAGTATAGGACTAGTGTTGTACTGTCGGTATAGGACTAGTGTTGTACTGTCGGTATAGGACTAGTGTTGTACTGTCGGTATAGGACTAGTGTTGTACTGTCGGTATAGGACGAGTGTTGTACTGTCAGTATAGGACTAGTGTTGTACTGTCAGTATAGGACTAGTGTTGTACTGTCAGCATAGGATGAGTGGTTTCTTGTAATGAAATTATTTCCATTGTATTTAAGGTGGTTTTGATTTGGTATGACATAAGGCAGAACCAGGGAGACTACATAGAAAGGGATAAGAAACTCCCCGAAAATCCCCTGAACGTATGTCTCAGGTCGTCGCATAACCAGTTTAGCCAATATGGTGGAAACGTAGTATTTAAAATTGAGCCTGGTATATTTTCATCACCTGATTAAATTCGCTGAGTGTTATGACAACTGGAATCCAACATGTAGAAGATAAGTTAACTATTTTGTCACTTCAGTTTAAGGCAAATAATTGGTATTAGTGTCAGTATTAGGACAGTAGATTTGTAGTAAAGTTTCAAGTCCGTATGTTATAGCTCACGATACTTTTGCATTCTTGGACACATTTGGGGAGGGAAGGCTTCTTTCATTTATTCACATATGTATATCTTTCGTTTATTCCTTTTCTTTATTTCTTTCATTCATTCATGGATAATTCTTGCACTTAATTCATACTATCATTCATTCATTCACTCATTGTAAAATTCCGAATGATACAATAAACTGGATGAAGCTGAAGTTGCGCTGGAAACGAGCCAAGTCACTGTGTGCATGATGAGCCACAAGTTAATTAGTACAAATGGTAAAGAAAGCAATCGAGTGACCTATCCCTGTTGTAGATTATACCTGGCAGAACATACTTGCTTAGTAACCTACTCAGTGACATATACTTAATTGAGTAAAATCACTGAAATACCCACATATTTGAATGCAGTGAGTAACGGAAAATGAAATACCCGATCAAAATTCATAATAGAGTTCAGTATCCACATGAGCTAAATCTTATGTAGATTTAAAAAGAACCAAAAATGTAGATTTGTTTGGTGAAAAGAACGTGTAACAAGTATCACAGGGACATGTATTCTTGAAAATAATACATACTGGGTCCGACATGCGCACACTGATATCTATAGATGTATATTATCGTATATGACAAGTATGTACAAACAACTTTGTTATCGGGTGCGTTGCGTTCTGTAAATCATGTTGTGTGGCGTATACAGTTACCTCCCCTACCGGACATTAGATTATGGAATACAATATGGCTGCCAAAACAAACCTTTCCTAGGGAAAAACATACTCTATGATTTATCGTGGTTACTCTCACGTCATTTGATACAGTGGTATTACCAAGTTGGTAACGTACACGACCGGACAAATGCCTTCTAAAATGAGCGCTGTGGATTTGAAGAATCAAGGCAACAAACTGTTTTCTGCACGGAAATACGACGACGCGATATCCTGTTACACGAAAGCAATAGTACGCTCTACTAAAGTTTCTAATGAAACGCTGTCGTGATGCGGAAATAGTATGAGGGCCTCTATTTGACACACATTTTCAGTTATCTATCAGCTGGGCACGGAAGATCGAGCTTCCATTGCCAGATTTTGCTAAGACGTAGTTTGTAAACTTGTAATGGGTTAATCAAACAGAATGTTTGTTTACTTCGTGATTCAGCATAATTTGTTTTCCTTATTTCAATAAGTATCAACATCTAACCCAGATGGTAAACTGCTTAATTAGAAAGGGGAGGCAAGGCTAAGAGTTTAAAGGTAAACAACCCTAAAACATCAAAATCTTAGGAACCGACTTTAAGAATCAGAGATCAGTGATGTGGCAACCTTACAACCTCCAGATGGAGCCATTTAGTACTTTAACCCCCCCTGCCGAGTGAACTAGTCTAGTCACAGTGATACGTTGTTGATAGACAGGATGCTGTCGAAAACAAGTGTGTTAATATGCTGTCAACATATAACCATATGTTTACAGATGTTTCGGGTAGATAGGCAGTGTTGGCTCAAGAGAGGGTTTTGGAGTGTTTTGACTCATCAAATTCAGTGAGGACCCACTCTATTTTACATCTGCCCATCTATTTAACATTGGAGGGGGTCCAGAAAAATTATTTTCATCAATTTGGACCCACTCAAAATTTCACCCAAATCTAATACTGGATAGGTACATTATGTTGTATGAGATTACTAAATGAAATATATTATATAAATATCGTCATCAAGTTTTCTTTCTTATACTATGATAGTACAAGGCAGTGCCAGAAATGTTCAAGCCAGCTCCTCCACATTTAGACAGTGGTTATTATTGTGACCGAGTACAAGCTGAATTTATTATCTCACTAGCAGTAAGAAATTTTACCAGCTTGGGCTTTGGTTTAATAAATAAAGCCACAGACTGCTATACACAAAACCCACCATTCCTCCTATTCCGATGAAGTCACAAAACCTGTGACAATTGATTCTTTTCTTTTTGACAGAATAAAAACCCTGGCACTGCGACATTCTTCACCAACCGTGCTTTGTGCTACCTTAAATTGAGACAATGGGAGTTTGCGGTGCAAGATTGTCAGCGTGCTCTTGACCTTGATCGGTCTTTAGTTAAGGGCCACTTTTTCATGGGTCAAGCATATGTTGAACTTGGGCAATATGATGAAGCTATCGCAAGTTTGAAGAGAGGTAATGACATTAATATAAGAATCATTATATTTATAAAATGCCTTTAAACAACCCTGATACTGCTTAATCTACCCAAATAGTCCTATTTATTACCCATTTCATTGTTCAGCTACAAGAAGCTCAATGCATTCAAAAGCATCTCCTGTGATGTGTATGGAGCAAAAAACGTTCACTGGTCTTTGCTGAGTTGTCTCATGGTAATATCACTGTTTGAAATTGCCACGAAGCATCATAGTCCAGGGGTAATTGTCATGAGCCCTATGTTAAAAGTGTAACATTTAGTATTTGTTTAGTATGTTTTGTTTACCAAGCAAAGCTCAACTACGTTTATTTCAAACACTGTTTCCCTCTGTGTACAGATTACATGTAACCATGGTGATGCATATGGGTATATCAGAACGAATTTTATAGATACCAATGATTGCTGAAAAAGTCTGATGATACATGCTAGTCTTAACATTACACTAATCCTGATTTAATTTCTGATTCACTTTCATACTGCATTTAGATATGATATATTTCTTTATATAATAAAAATCATGTCTGATTTTACTAACTTAAGTGCCTTGAATGATAGCCCTATGTTCGTAACTCATGTACAGTAAAATGAAGAAAGGTCCTCGAGAACTTTTGCTAGATTGTTTGAATTGTTTAATCTAAACAGTCTTTGGTACTGCAATTAATGTAAGGTCTTTGGCAATAATGGGCAATTTCATTCCTAATTCAAACTCTGATACATGTATTCAGTGAAATTGGTATTAAAATAATTTATTCTGTATCTGAAGATAACTAAGTCAAGAACATCCCTCAGTCTGTTTGACACAATGCAATATTTCTGTTGAGTCTTTGCGTGTGTTTTTAGCCTATGATTTAGCCAAGGAGCAAAAGTTGAACTTTGGAGATGACATCACAGGTGCTCTGCGTCATGCTAAGAAGAGACGCTGGAATATGATAGAGGAACGGCGCATACAGCAGGAGATTGAGCTGCAGACTTATGTGAATAAACTTATCAGTGAGGACAGAGACAGGTAAGACATGGAGATGTAGTGGTATGTGAATAAACTGATGCTTGGGTTGTACTTCAATAAGCTTATTCAGTGATTGTAACATGGTGAGTGAGTTTAGTTTTACACCACGCTCAGCAATATTCCAGCGGCTATGTGGCGGAGGTCTGTAAATAATCGAGTCTGGACCAGACAGTCCAGTGATCAAGAGCATGAGCTCAGCAATATTCCTGCGGCTATGTGGTGGAGGTCTGTAAATAATCGAGTCTGGACCAGACAGTCCAGTGATCAACAGCAAGGAATCGATCAGCGCTATTGATGAATTGATGACGTGTCAACCAAGTCAGAGAGCCTGACCACCCGATCTCAGTAGTCGCCTCTTATGACAAGCATGGGTTACTGAAAATCTAACCCAGGCCTTCATGGGTTGTAATATGGAGCTTTGATGTTCATGGCAGTGTTTTTTTTCCCTTCCAGGAAGAAGTCTGCGCTGAAAGAAATGTCCGAGCAGCAGGACTGTAATGAAGAGTTGGACAGGATTGATGAGTTTCACGTAAGTTGCTTGCACAGTGTGTTATCCACTGTTTGTAGCATTAGACTACACTTTATAGACATACAGATGTTGCTGTCTATGACTGCACTTGTTTTATTACGGTAGTGAATAACACTGTGGCCATAATGATATATCAAGCTATCGATGGATTGCAATTGTTGAGTTTCCGATAGCAATTTATCAATGGTAGAAATGAAAAACTGTCCGTGAATTGATAATATGTGTGACTATCGCTAGTTGATAGTTTCTGTTGATAAACGCACAGCACAAAATACAGGAAGTACCAAATTTGTTCTCTTTGAGTTAGAGTTATCTGCCCCTGTTATGTTTTAACTGTGTACTTGATCTTGGTTTCAAGTTTCTTGTCAATTATTAAAAGAGACTTAAACTACATCAACTTGTTTTTATTTCATATAAATGATACATTCTTTTGGGAAATGACTTCAAATGAGATAATTCAAGGAAACAAAAACTATTGCAATAGTTGGTTGCGATAGTATTTTGCAACAGACTGTTGCTATCACAATAGCTGTTTCTTCCTCAATAGTCATCCTAAATAACAGTAACACACACATTTTTTTTTCTGTTTATTTATTTTGTTTCTGTGCAACATTTTGAATTCTATATGTGCTGTGGAAGGCCTTGAGTATGAGAAGCTAGTTGCCTATCAGGAAGTCACTTGTACGTGTAACAGGGATTGCATGTATGATGCCTTCAGTGGGAACCAGAAACATTTAGGGAAGGACACATTTATTAAGTGAATGTATATTTGTATACTTTTCATAACATATCAACATGAACCCAATGCTATGGTCTATGTTTTCTCCTTCAGGAAAACAAACTGAGATCTGTGAATAACTTGTTTAGTCAGTTGGATGACAGGAGGAAGGTAAGAACCACGCTGGTCATCTGTCATTTGTTGTGTCTTACCTGGGTGAAAGGTGCTGTTTTTAATGTGCTGTAATATTTGTTAGAGGAGAGTAGTAAATGAAGCTACTGCATAGTGATCAAAGGGAGGTTACTCTGTGGTGTCAAGGTACATAGCTTTATCATGATGTGGCTTACAAGAGGATTAAGGAGTACAAGTGTGACTTAGCTAGCTGACGGCCACACCCAAGTGGTGTGTATCTGTGCACATACAGTAGACCAGTGCTTTAGGGAGTCACTCTGCTTTTAAGAATATCACAGCTTGGGACTTATGGATCCACTATGAAGCAGCCATGGCATGTATGATGCATACAGGGTAACAAATATGAATATTTATCACAGGTTGATGTACCAGTTGATGTAGTCAGTTGCTTAATAACACACCGTAATAATAAAATATATTTTACATCATGTTTTGACCATGTCCATTTGCTGTGACAATGATTAATGACTACATTACTGTCTTACAACGGAGTTGGCTATTTTCATGCCTTGCTGTGATACATTTCATTTTTTGTCTCTGTTTGGTAAATAACAGACAGATTCGAGCGAAAAACACTCACGAAACAAATTCCTGAATGATGAATTGAATTTATGAAGGACCACACTTTGATTCAAAGAATTCACAAATAAATCGCAACAGCAAACTATGATGTAAAAGAACATCCGCTCACTGTCATCATAGTTTGTGTATTGGATGGTCATAATTATGGTGAAGAATGTTTGTCTGTAAGAGGTCAAGTTTAGGTTATTAGGAGATCTCTTTTCAGAGTTTATCATGAGTAATTAATGTGGGTTATATCTGAAGCTGATGTAATTTTGTAGGCATAGGATTGTTACATTTTGCCATTCACACAATGTCTTTATGTCGGTCTTGCAGAAGCGGGATGTGCCTGACTTTCTGTGTGGGAAGATCAGCTTTGAGATTATGCGAGAACCTGTCACTACCCCAAGTGGCATCACCTATGACAAGAAGGACATCATTGAACATTTGCAGGTAACTACATACACTTGGAGTAATGTTCAGAGTAAGATAAGCGGTAGGAGTGTTCAAATACCTGCACAAAATCAAAGGGTCCTACCAATAACACAAATGTTGGAGGTTTTAGATTGAAGGGTTTCCCAAAGTTACATCCAATGTGTGCAAATCTCACAGTCCCTGGACCCAGTGAATTTTGAACACAGACCACCCCTCCCCCCCCCACTTTAGCATGGAGGGTTGTAAGGAATCAGGAAATCCTGTCAGAAGCTCCTGGTTGTATTCTGTCTCTAAATGGAGCGATAGGGTAGCCTTAAAGTTAAAGCATTTGCTCATCATGCTGATGACCAGGGTTAGATTCCCCACATGGGTACCATGTGTGATGTACATTTCTGGAAAATTGCTAAAAAGCAGCTTAAGACTAAACTCACTCACTGACTCACTTGGTCCATAAATAATAGTTTGATCTGCCATGGCATTCTTTTATTCAACATATATCTCCAAGCACCTGCTCATGTTAAAGATAGCATGTGAAACAAGCATTCTGATGCCTTCAGGATTTGACTGGGTGAGGTTTTTAAGGGCAATAATTTGGAAATGCTTCTGACCATACATCAGTGATATGTACTCCCTCATTTAAACCAAGCAGTAATCCCATTGTGTAAATCTTGAAGTCTCCTTCTCTGATGCTGTGCATCTGTAGCTGACAAAACTGTGGTATAGTACTAAAATGTGACTATTGATTATTTTCAGAGGGTGGGTCACTTTGACCCAGTAACACGTACAGACTTGACCCAAGATCAGCTGATTCCAAACCTAGCCATGAAGGAAGTGATTGACACATTCTTGGAGGAGAATCCTTGGGCAGAAGAATACTAGCCTTTGTGCATGTGTGTGTGTGTGTGTGTGTGTGATGTGCATGAGCGCATGCACATGTGTGCACAAGTATGTGTGCATGTGTGAGTTCAGACAGCTGTGATATCAGGATATGTGCAGGATTGAGAACAGTTATTGTTATTGTTACAAACTGTAAACTTTCACTTCGTCTCTTATCATGCTCAGTAATTTCGGTCACATTAATTGCTCAAAAGCTTAAAACTCTTCATAGATGATTTATTCGTAGATGAATAATTATAAAAAGGTATTAGATTATGATATTTGTTGTATGTAAATCCATAAACCTTGCTCGAAAGATAATATCAAAAGTTGTGATTGTTGCGATATATTACAAGCTGTTCACCTGTCACAAGGGGAGCAGGGAACATAAACATACATTGAGAGTACATCAACCTATGGAACACGAGGCTGCAGTGAACAGTATATTTAGTTTACCTATTTTAACACCTCAGTGTTAATTTTGAATTGTCTGAAGAACGGCTATGAAAGGTAATGCAGTCACCGCTAGATTTTGCAGACAAGAAAAGTAGATTTAGAGTTATCTCCCTTGTATTGATTTGCATTTGCAAAATATCAGTAATTTCCATGTCATACATGAGGCAGATTTTTTTACCAGATAAAGAACTGCCACCACAAAGTACCAAATGAGTTTAGCATACCCATCAGGGTACACAGAAAGTGTTTCTCGCTTGTAAGCAAGATACATTGAAAATGATATAGGAGTGTTCAGCATTTCAGAAAACGACATTTATGTGTAAGGCAAGACAGATGTCAATTAACTACCTTTCTACTGAAAGTGGAGATCTAAAGCTGTGGTTATCCTAACCCTAACGTGCTTCCAATAAATGATTTTTTTTATGGAAACAAGTCTTTATCAGAATATCTCTGAATCTGAGATGAGGTGAACACAGCTGTATTCAAGTTCACATAAAGCACTTTTTGTTATTTCATTTAACTTCAGCTATTCTCTTAATTAAACATATCCCTTCTATAGTCAATCATAGTCATAAGATTTACATGTGAATGGATTTGACTGGAATGCATTATGAAGTGTATATGTATTTATATTACAATGTATTCACGTGAATGCATGAGCACATAGGTTAGGAGTATTGATGTCCTGAGTATTTTTAAATTGTCTTAAAACTATCATGAGGGTTATAGTTCGAACAGTATGATACATTGAGGATTTGTGAAATTTTGACATGATTGTATCTATGACAAGATGTATGCATGATATATTACAGCTGAAAATCACATCAGTATTTTAAAAGCTTTGTTGAGTCACCTTGTTCCATGTATACTACTGAAAAGAAGTTAAGTACACCCCTTTTTCTCAAATCAATAAAGTTATTGTCTTGTCCTGACGGATTACCTAGTCATCAGACCAAAACAGGTGTTCCTTAACTTCTATTGAGTAGTATGTAATATATATATATCATAGCAATGTTAGCAAGCATATAATGTTAATATAATGGGATAATGTTATGGTTATGGTTATGTGTGAAACTTTCCAGGCCTGAACAAAACTTACTTGCTCACAAAATATCTTCATATATACATGTGTAAATTATAACCCAAATGTGGGGCAGGTGAACTGAACAATCTGTCAGTCCATGTTGAAAATAACCCATCTCGGGCACTTGGGCTGTCAGTTTCTCCGAATGCTGATGTAGCTATGTTATGCTGTCATGATGCAACAGATCAGCAACAGAAAAGGAAAGACTGTCCTTGACTATTTTTGAGTACTGTATTACCTTCATGATGATTCTGACAGTGGCCAGGTGAAAGAATGAGTGAGTTAGTGAGTGAGATGATATTTAAAGTGTTAGGTAGCAGTGTACAAATCATCCTCGATATCTCCAGTGTATACGTTCTGATAAGTCTAAAATATACCCTGGATGCATCTATGCCCTGGCCTGATAATTTTAGTACCTCCCTTTGCCTCTCACAGGAGCCAATCAGCTTGGCTGCCATTTCTACCAAGCTTCCCACTGTCAACAAAGATAGCAGTTACAGATGTGAAGGTTTCGTCCCAGCGTAACTCAGATTTTGGGAAATCTTTCAGACAGTTGACTGTTCTGAAACTTTAAAAAAATATGTGCAAGAACTCTTTCTACCTCTTTCAGAAAACCTCTGCACGATTTTTGTTGCCAGGTTTAATCATTTAGATAATTTAAGAAGCGAAATTAAGTTGCGATTAGTACGCTTAACCTCTCAGTATAGACACCTGATTGGATAAAAAGCCACCCAAGGGAGGTAATAATTTTATCGCACCCAATTTATCGCATCCAGGGTATAGGTATAGTGGAGATTTATCGGAACGTATACCCTGGAGATATCGAGGATGTGTACAAACGTGGAACATTGCAACTGTTGTATAAAATTGGTGACAGTGTTTGGACGATTCCTGGAGAATATTATTGTTTGGTTGATATGGTTTTGAGAAATACTTGTGATTCTTGCCCTGATCACGTTACTGTAAATACTAAGAGGTAAATATGAAAGGGTTCAACACCTTTGGGCCCGAGTGTGTGTAATAAAACTTTTTTGCAGTCATCAAAATCAGATCATGATGCTTGCAATTTGGCACTAAGATCTTGTTGAAATGAGTTTGCTAACTTTATGAAACACTTTATTTGTATAGTTTTAGCATCTGTTCTACATGGGCAGATATATCTGTAAAGTATGTGTCATATGAATGAATGAGAAAATGTGAAAATTAAAAAGATATGAGATGCAGAGAACTACCATTGTATAAACATTCAGATTTGTATTTGGATGAATCATTATGTTTAGTTCTAGTGCCATGTTCTTGCGTGTCTCAACCCACAGTGTCACAGGTATTTGGATGAGGACAGAATCAATCACTTGCACTCTATATTTGGGGCATATCAAGGATTTTAGAGACTGGGGAGGGTTAGGGGATGGGGTATTGTTGTTGCACACATGAATCATAATATCCAAAGGTTAAGGGAAAATGATCCGCAGGGAAGATGTTTTTCGGAGGGAAAATGGGTTTGGGTGTGGACCCCAGTTTGGATCTGTCCCTCTGATTGGGTGATTACTGTGTGACCTGCTTGAATGTGTTGCTGCGGACTATTGTAAAATGTTATCAACCCGTAGTAAACTGAGCCTAAACTGTTTCTTATTTTTAGGAGCATTTTATCAGTCAGCTAGCCTGTTGGTGACTTTGGTGTAAGGTAATCATGGTACAGGTAATGGTATGGAGGTGATGTACAGGTGAGGGAAGTTGGTGTAGGTATAGTAACATTTTAGGGCTATTATTCTGAAACAGTTTGCATAAATACAGTTTTGCTACGATTTAGAACTGACTAGCTATGTCACTGAAAAAGGGTTTACACTCAGTGTGCAAAATAATTTCCAAATTATGCTAGGCCAATGGGGATAGCTATGCTTGGAAATTACTGACCTCCAAAATGAATCACAGGCCAAATTTTGAATGTACTAAGCAAAAGATTACAAAAAGGTACATTACCATCAAAAACAAATGACATAATGAAAATTCCCAAGTCAGTCAGGTCAGTGGCTATGGAGAGTAACTGGCCTGACTGGATTTTTACTCCCCATGGTCAGTGGGCCAGTGGCTATACCGCACACTGTTTACACTGATGTGAAATATTCAGATATCTAGTGTTGATGGTTCTGCAATTTTTTCACCAGATAGATAAATATGTACTGTAGGCTTGATTGGGTGCAGTCCCTGATTTCAGTTAACCTGATTTGCTGAGTCATCCTCTCTCTATGACTCTATGGCTGTCAAGTCCTCCCATCTCCCATGGTGCATTGTGTTATGGATATACTATGTTCCACACAACTCCCAGTTGTTATTGTAAACATTCTTCTATAATCTGGTTGAACCTCCCCTATCTGACAGTGTAGAATGCATACTAATCATATTACTACAGTTAATCTGTTAATTATTCTTTATTCTCCTTTGGGTAGATGCACTAGTTTTTTTTAACTTGCCAATTTTAGTATTTTAGTAAAATCAATAATTTAACCAAGAACAATAAAACAATATCTTCATAAGAAGAGAGTGCTGCCAAAGATCAGATGTTAAGTTTTGTTAGATAGAATAGAAGTAATTCTTTCATATGGAGGTGTGCTAATGTTATTTTATCTTTGGGTTTAATCTCTGATCTTAAGAAAAGGGTACTTAAGTCTCTTAACTTGATGAACTTCTGAATTTTGTAAACGATTATAGTTAATTCCTCCTGATGGAACAGCTCAACAATAGTCGTCTCAAACAAATCATGAGTTCTGTTGAGTGTTGTACTTCCTTTATATAGCCAACTTCCATGTTGTTGAGGAGGACACATGTTGTGATTGCATTCAGAGGCAGGTATGGTTTCTTATAGACGTATTTATTATAGTTGTATTTATCTATAAGTTTTTTGCGTCTACATATTGTCTGTGAATTATTATAAAAATTTGCGCTTTGTTTCTTCACTTAAAGACATTTCTTTGTTTTAAGGAAGTAAAGGTGTGAATGATTTGACTTGTCATTTTAGTGTGTTTCATTTGAATAGAGGTATGGCCTCCAACAGAAGAGGAAGAAACTACATCTTTGACATGTCACGTGGTATACAAATGACCAGTTAACATCACATGAAATTCGCAATAAAATGTAGACAGCCCGTTCCTATGGCCTATGAGACACGATAACAGCTTTAAATATACATACAAATGTTAAAAATAAGACAAGACTCAAACATTAAAGTATTAGTAAATGTCATGATGATTATTGACTGGGACTAAAAAACGTGTTTTTGTCTGATGCACATGTACGTTTGTGATATTGATGCGGCAAGAGGCTAACACTTAATACGAATATGGACTGAGCTTTTGAAGACAGTATGGCCTCCAACAGAAAGAGCACTATCTTTTGATAAAGGTTATCCTGTTCAGGAAGGCCCATTTGAAGGCACGAAGTACTGTCCCTGTCAAGGTAACCATAAAAGGGGATAGATTAGTATAACTCTGCACAACAACAAGAGATATATGGGCACTTGTTTTATCAGCGTGGAGATTTTTATGATCTTGTTAACAAGTGTTAGCAGCTCTCATTCTACTCAAGTCGTCCTTAACAATGGGAGTCGCATTTTGAATTGGAAATGTCCTTGTGTGGAGTGCTGTTTTATATATTATAGATGAGTAGATATTCTGGTGTTGTTACCTCACCATGACAGCCACATTGCTAACACAGCAACGAGACGAGAGCTTTGTAAAAGCCAGGGCTACTTCTAATTTCCACGATGTGAGCTGGATACAAACGTTTTCAACGGAGCGCTAAGAATAGTTCAAGAATCATTGAAACTTTTAGTTTGATGGCCAAGGCAAAGTTTTACCCAGAGACGACCAGCTCTCGCCTTATCCCCTTATTGGCGAATTCCACTCAGGGTAACAAAAAGTAGCACATTGTAATGTTCTTTAGTGCATGATGAATTGGGGGATGGAACCAGTGTACGAAATTGCCACTGGCCCACTAGCCCTGTCGTACCCGTAATGTTAACAGTCACTGGCCCGACTGGCTATTAAATTTCATAGGGTTATGTTGTGAATATCACTCTCACTGACTTAAGTCATAATAAACTTTAAATCCTACAAGATTATGGTCAGATAAAAATGATCATCATATAAACAGCTTAAAGATTAAACCCTTGCCATGCCGATAGCATCTCATCCTGATCTATTTTCGTAATCTTTTGCTCAGTATTATTCAAATTTTACATTCAAATTTCGGGCGAGTGAATTATGTGGTGTGCTAGTAACTTTCAAGTGTAGCTAGCTCGAGCGCATAGTAAAATTTGGAAAATATGTCGCACACTGGATGGAACCACCGACATTCCCCACCTTCCGATGCCATGGCACCTTTATCATGCTCTTCACTGTCTTCTTTCAAGACAGGATTTCACAGAACAAATAAGAACTTGCAAATTATTGAATTTGTCGTAGTAAACATTTCAATAAGCCCCGCACCTCGTCCTAGCTGATGTACCAAAACACTTACTTCGGGCTATGATGGAATCGTTACACGATAAAACAAGTCATCAATATCCCCCGCAGTGGCAAAGACCTCTTCATGAGTATGCCAGGTAGTTATGACTAAGTAAAATGTTTTGGAGTGAGTGAGTGAGTGAGTGAGTGAGTGAGTGAGTGAGTGAGTGAGTGAGTGAGTGAGTGAGTGAGTGAGTGAGTGAGTGAGTGAGTGAGTGAGTGAGTGAGTGAGTGAGTGAGTGAGTGAGTGAGTGAGTGAGTGCCACACTCAGCATTATTCCATCTACATCTACATCCAATTATATAGGCATTAATTGGTAACAAGCTAAAATCGTCCGGGAGAAGAGACAGCCGGATTTTCGGCGTCCAGACGAACGAGGCTTCAATGTAGTGAAGTGCAGAGGTTCGTAAATAATAATAGCTGGATATAATAACAGGACACGAACATCGATCTACACAACTGAGATACAGTGATATGTGTCAGTTAAGCCAGTGACTATTTTGCGAAGTGGAAGGAGAATATTGAAGTTCTGCTCCGGAAAAGAGCACCAATGAAATTTTCAGTCTAAGGAACCATGGAAACGCAAAACTTTTGTAACCAGAAATCCAAAACTACCAAAAGGCACCAGTTCACCACCGATCCGATCTATGTGCTGAGTTTGGTGAAGAAATATGGAACGGTTTTTAATTTTGTTCTGAGATACACACCAACACCAGTTTCACTCGAAGTGAAACTTGTTGCCATACAAACGCAAAAATAAATAAATAAATAAAAAATTTAAAAAAAAATAATAAAAGAAATACCTCCCAACAAAAAACACCCCCCCCCTAAAAAAAACAAAAACAAAAACAAAAAAATAACAAAAACAAAAACAAAAACAACAACACAAAAACCCCAACAACAAAAAAGTTTAGTAAAGAAATATGGAAGGGTTTTAATGTTCTGGCATCAAGAAGTAATCTTCGTCGTGGCCAATGTATGAAGCTGCTGACAGCGTCGGTATAACATGGCGTCCAATAGTTATACCCCAACTCTTAGTAACTGGACGAAGTGAACACAACGATACAACAGTGACGAAATAGATAATATGTGGTACATTGAGATGCCGTTTCACAAAGCTGTCGTAGCGCTACGACTGTCGCAGCTCCTATACTCATTACAGTGCGCGATGTAGTTTCCAAATTTCGCTAGTCGGGCTAGCCATGTCTGAACGTTACTAGCCCACAAACTAATTCACTAGCCCGAAATGTGAATGTAGAAACTAAGCCAAAGATCACGAAAGGGTGAATTCATCTTTAAAAGTCATCAGCCTGTCGGGCCAGTGACAGTGGGGATTTACTGGCCCGACTGGATTTTTACTAAGCAGGTGCCAGAGGGTCAGTGGCTATTTCGTGCACTGGACTATGGCAGTGAAAAGGGGCCGTGATGCAGTAATTGAAACATTGACAACACACTGGGCGTATACATCCTCCCCATTTGACTAAACCTGTTCACCGGTAACTCTGAACGCACCATGCCTTTCACACGGGGCATGTTTCATACATAAACATACGGGAGTTGGTGTTAGAATTTGCTTGATACACGCATGTTTGTCACTTTTAGGACAGTCGGTGGTTATGACAGTTGAGATCACACTAAAAACTCTCTGAACGGATGGCGAACTAGCAACAGGTCGGTCCGACAATATCACTGTATTTCGCGCAGACAACTGTCGTTACTGAGTTGAAAGACGTGCCCAATGTACATTAAACACTGATGTCAGACTGAGATAAGTTCACTAGTTCATTATTGTCACACTGCAGGCAAACAGAACCACAGGTCATTATAGACGGTCATTGCAAGAGAAGAAAATATTCACACTATATTCTGTTTGCAGTGGAAACGCATCGATGAATTTCTCTTTGAACAACAGATAATTCGAATAAAGTGAAATTAATTAGGTGCCTGACTCTGAGGGTGCAGGTTCGAATCCCGGATGGGACTCAACCAAAAGAAGTACTAGAATTTGTACTTTAATGAGAAAGTGAAATCCCAAATATGACATATGTGACATATGTTGAAAGTGAAATTAAGATTGCCAATCCTCATAATTTCCACTTGAATATTTAAATCTCAGAATTTTATTCGACTTTGGATAAAGGTTGTTTAACAAATGAGTATCGTTTCAAATTGCTTTTATTGTTTTGTATTCCCAGGGAGTAAGCACAGTAGTTGGAACGGTGAAACAAATTGCACGTAAGATGTAACGTAGACTAGCCCTATTTGTTCTCGGTGTTTCATTTAATGTGCCCACTCCCTTGTAATGCAAACCAATAATAGCAATTGGACACTATAATCGTTTGTTAAACAACTTTTATCCAAATTCGAATGTAATTCTGAGATTTAAATATTCAGCTGGAAATTATGAGGACTGGCAATCTTAATTTCACTTTATTCGAATTATCTTTTTGTTCAAAGTAATATTCATCGGTGCGTTTTCACTGCAAACAGACTTTAGACCATCTTGCGAAAGTGAATATGTTTCAAGATAAATTACAAGGATGTTGCAGCAAGTATTATTATATATGTTTTGTACACCAAAAGATGCAATAATTATGCAGTAGTTAAATACGAGAAACAGGATGTACGAGAGCTTGTGTACGCTCTAACGTTTGAAATAATACTGAAGAGCTAGCAGACTGAGATTCCAAGTCGTACCTTCATGGCAATTTGTGCCTGTAGATCAGAACCAAATACCTTTTCATGGCACAAAAAATAAATTTTGATTATTTTATTTATACCTTTTTCACACACTGTCAAATGATCGTTCTCGAAGGGTGGGCACAAGTCCTAAGCCATCACCTTGAGGGCCATCAACTGCTACACCGTTACTCATATAATCAAGATGTTTTCAGGACATGACTCTGTTCTGAAGGGGAATAGAACACATCGTAAAACTAAACGATTTGACACACACGAAAATCATCCCATCCAGACCTGTTGAAACACCAGGATCTGGCCATACCCCATATTGTACTCTCCATCGACGCATGCCAGCCAACTAGCCCCACGAAACGGGCATTACACCCCTGTATTAAGGAGGGTTAGTCGACTAGTGCGTTTAGAGAGGCACGAGTGTCCTTATAAATATTTACGATGCTAATGGTAGGACTGTAGCGATAAAAACGACCGTTTCTGATAATGCGCCGTAAAACTTGACTTCGCTGATAAATTTCACACTCAACACATTGTAAACTACACTAAAAACTGTTAAGAATTCCGAGTGAAATGAACCAAACTATTGAAAAAGACTTCGTAACTTGTAATTTATTACAGGAATAGGGGAGGGGACGGATGAAATTTAGGGAGGGGGTGTCATGACCATATGACACACAAAAGAGGGGAGGCACCAATCTGATGTCCCTTCTCCTCCAACCCCTTACAACAAATGACCATTTCCTTAGCTACTGGATTACAATTTACGACAATAGTAGGCAGACGACAATAGCAGGCAGACGACAATAGCAGGCAGACGGCAGTGTCAAACTAATGGTTATTCGCCGCAGCAGAGACATTAACACATGCACTGTTTTAACACAATGACGTCACCGGGAAAGGGTGTCGATATCTAATAAACAACTGGAGAGATCCAATGAACGCTTCCCTGCCGCAGGTGGGTTCGGACATCTCCGGAACTATACTAAAACATGAACAAATGCCTAGGTTGAGAAATCATTAGAGAGACAGGGCTTACTAGGATACGGAACGGCGTCATACGTGTTGCCAGCTTCGCTTGGGTTTTTGTTGTGAAACCGTCATTGTGAGTATTGGTATACACCTTGCCATGCAGAATGCTGCACGTACAGACTACAGTTTAAGAAATCTTAAATAAGAAATGGTAGTTATATTTTAAGTGACATATACATAACCTGCCCATTATGAAAGTGAGGTCACACCCACTCCCAGTACTTAGGCATTGATACTTTCAGGGAGCATATTCTAAAAGCATAAACTGATTAAATTCAAACTTTGAGCCTGCATGTATTATCTCCTTCAGCGATTTCCGAGACAATGGATTTTTACTGAGTAGAATCTAAGAACATTTTACACGCAACACCTGCTCACATCGACCACTACCTTCTTTTTAAAGTATATTTTGTTTTTAAGTGTGGCGAATTCAAATTTCAATATTTTGATGACAGTTGTTTTTAAATAATTTCAGAATACCGAAGATGATGGGTAGAAAAGTAACGGTTATCTGTTTTATGTTCGGTGAGTATTCGCAATTCTCATGCTGACGTATTTAATGGTTGGACTTACGCCCATAAGAAGCAATTATTGTCACAAGCCCGAGACCGACTATTGTACCTTAAGTATGTAAGTAGCTGGTACGATAGCAGTTAGGTTTGCGTGAGGAAGATCAAGATCTCGTGAGTGTTAGGAACAAAGGAGACAAGTAAAAGAATTTGAAAAACGATCGCCAACCTTGCGAGGGTGTGCCTTCACAGCGCAGAAACAAAACGTCGCCTTGTTTCTACTTGAAGTATTATTTTTTAGTATTATTTTTTATATACAAACAGTGAAATAAATATGGATGTCATTCAATAATGCCTTTCTTGTTGATAATCAGATACAATAATCAGTTTGTGTTGATTTTTTCAACATAGCTTCTATGAACAGACATGAAATAGGTGTGCAAGCTTTGAGATAAATATACCGTACCGCAAAAGAAACGCACACTGATAGAGGTTTCTAAAACCACACACTTTAATTCGCTCTATTTAGCAATCAGTGGCGTTCAAACTTGACAGTGTTGGTTAACCCAATTTTGGGAATCACATTTAGAGTTCACATGAACAAATTCACACAAAATGATACCGCTACGACACCTCAAAGTCAGCGTCGTGTTGGCCTCCATGGGCATCGATGACGGCGTTGCGTCGTCACGTGCCACAAGCCACGTGGGTCCTTACTCTGTGTAATGCCTGATCCAGTCCAGCTTGAGCTGGCTGGAGCCGGAGGTCATTCAGTCTTCTTTGAATATCGTGCCAAAGGTGTTGGACTTATATCCGTAATGGAATGCAGGCTATTGCAAGGTTTGGATGCCATTCTGTCTTAGGAAGTCCAATGTTGCTCGGCAGTGTGGGCACGAGCGTCGTCTTGCTGGAAGAGGTGATTTCTGTGACGTTCAAAATGTGACGTTCAGCTGTCATACATATAGCATGTGCTGTAATTCCGGTACCTGAATCGTAATATATTACAAATATACGGCTCTATTAATGAACACTGCTGTATGATTTTGTCTTTTATTTTTACAGTGCTTGTTAACAACCTAAAAGGCTGTCTTTCTAAGGGGCTCAAAATCAATCATGTTCAAGAACTGGCATCGGAGAGTGAATTGTTTGATAAATTGCTACTTCGAAGGGAAAGAGCCGTCGCATCCTTTCCAGTAAGCACAGAGAACGTCACTATATCGTCACAGGATGTGACGTCGGATCCAAGTAACTCCCCGGTAGTTACGCAGACAACCGATGATCCTGGGTCAGCCAACACAACTGACGCCTCATCAGGTCCAACTGTTGATACGACAATATATTCAACTAGTGTCGTCGACGAATCTACAGCTTCAACAAGTGACGTGAGTGATATATCTTCATATCCAAGTAGCGAAGCTACGGACTGGTCGACACAATCAACCAGTGATGTGAGCGACATGTTTACATATTCAACCAATGACGCTAGTGGGATGACCTCAAATCCAACCACTGACGTCACAGACTGGTCGACATATTCAACAAGTGACGTGAGCGATATGTCCACTTATTCAACCAGTGACGTCAGTGAAAAGACTTCAAATCCAACCACTGACGTCACAGACTGGTCGACATATTCAACAAGTGACGTGGGTGATATGTCTACATATTCAACAACTGACGTTCCAGATTGGGTTTCATATTCTACTACTGATACGACTGAAATGTCTTCAAATCCAACCACTGACGTCACAGACTGGTCGACATATTCAACAAGTGACGTGGGTGATATGTCTACATATTCAACAACTGACGTTCCAGATTGGGTTTCATATTCTACTACTGATACGACTGAAATGTCTTCAAATCCATCCAGTGACGTAACAGACTGGTCGACATATTCAACAAGTGATGTGAGCTATATGTCTACATATTCAACTAATGACGTCAGTGGGATGACCTCAAATCCAACCAGTGACGTAACAGACTGGTCTACATACTCAACCAATGACGCTACAGACTGGGTTTCATATTCAACTACTGATACGACGGAAATGTCTTCAAATCCAGTTAGTGAAGGATCTACAGTTTCGGAATCAACAATTCCTTCTTCAGCATATACATCCGGATCTACAGCTTCATCCTCAGAATACCCTTCAGGATCTACAGCTTCATCTTCGGGATATCCTTCCGGTTCTACAGCTTCATCTTCGGGATATCAATCTGGATCTACAGCTTCGTCGTCAGGATATCCTTCCGGATCTACAGCTTCATCTTCAGCATACCCTTCAGGATCTACAGTTTCATCTTCGGGATATCCTTCCGGTTCCATACCTTCATCTTCGGTATGGCCTTCCGAATCAACAGCATCATCTTCAACATATCCTTCCAGATCTACAGTTTCATCTTCAGGATATTCTTCCGGTTCTACAACTTCGTCGTCAGGATACACTTCTGGATCTACAGCTTTATCCTCTGGATACTCTTCTGGATCTACAGCTTCATCTTCGATATCTCCTTCAGTATCTACAGCATCATCTTCAGGATATTCTTCCGGTTCTACAACTTCGTCGTCAGGATACACTTCTGGATCTACAGCTTTATCCTCTGGATACTCTTCTGGATCTACAACTTCATCTTCGGTATCTCCTTCAGTATCTACAGCATCATCTTCAGGATATTCTTCCGGTTCTACAACTTCGTCGTCAGGATATACTTCCGGATCTACAGCTTTATCCTCCGGATACTCTTCTGGATCTACAGCTTCATCTTCGGGATATCCGTCCGGATCTGCAGCTTCGTCTTCGGGATATCCTTCCGGATCTACAGCTTCATCTTCGGTATCACCTTCAGAGTCTACAGCATCATCTTCAGGATATCCATCCGGATCTACAGCTTCATCTTCGGGATATTCTTCTGAATCTGCTTCATCTTCAGGATATACTTCTGGATCATCAGCTTCGTCATCAGGATATCCTTCCGGATCTACACCTTCATCCTCAGGATATCCTTCAGGATCTACAGCTTCATCTTCGGGATCTTCGTCCGGACCACCGCCTTCATCTTCCGGATATCCTTCAGGATCTCCACTTCCGTCTTCAGCATATCCTTCTACAACTTCGTCATCAGGATACACTTCTGGATCAACAGCTTCGTCGTCGGGATATACTTCCGGATCTGCAGCTTCGTCGTCAGGATATACTTCCGGATCTACAGCTCCGTCTTCGGGGTATCCTTCTGGATCTACAGCTTCATCTTCGGGATATCCGTCCGGATCTACAGCTTCGTCTTCGGGGTATCCTTCTGAATCTTCTTCATCTTCAGGATATACTTCTGGATCATCAACTTCGTCATCAGGATATCCTTCCGTATCTACACCTTCATCCTCAGGATATCCTTCAGGATCTACAGCTTCATCTTCGGGATCTTCGTCCGGACCACCGCCTTCATCTTCGGGGTATCCTTCTGGATCTACAGCAACGTCTTCACAGCTTCCTTCAGGATCAACAATTTTGTCCTCTGAATCGACGTCAGAATCAACAGTTTCGTCTCCAGTAACGCCTCCTGGAGCAGCGGCTTCATCCTCTACACCAACAAGTGGACCTTCGGTGACCAATTCGTCTGATGCTTCTTCACTTCCCAGCGCAACTCCCTCGACTATAACACCACCGCCGACAACGACACTGTCGGGCGACCTTGTTCTGCCAGATAATAAGGTAAGTTATGATGAGAGGGCAAGACGTAGCCCAGAAACGTCGTGTTGTACATATTAAAGAAGTTTAATCGCTGGTGAATAACCATTCATATAAAGGTCCATCGTATTTTTCATTTTTCATCTTCAGTGTGGAACTACCGGCCAATCACACATGGTTGTTACACTGTCGTCACTTCTGGTTTACTGTATGTTCCCCTGAAAACTGAGGATGACACCCGACACGTAGAGAGAAGAACAGTAAAAAGTCGACATTTTCTTTTCTTGGGAGCAGACGTTAAAATTCATTCACAGGTGTACATGTAACACCAAAATTAGTTCCAAAACGAGGAGGGAGATTAGATGATAATAAACAAAGATCCGGTGAATTAATCCGAATTAATTAGATTTCATATATCTGTACACAGAGCGCGACTGAGTGACAATGATCCGATGCCCATGCATAAGCATGCATAACTCCTATGTAGAAAACAATATGTTGGCTACAGCGTGCGCCCTTTGAGTGAACACAGTTAATTCTATGTAATCCGCTACCATCATTCTAGATAAGAAACAGCTAAAATGTCATACCCTGTACATAATATACCTCATATACACAACACTTTTTCGGTAGCATTCGCTCGTCACTCAGAAGGCCCTGGTTCGATTTCCCACATGGGTGCAGTGTTTGAAACAGATTTTTGGTGTATCCCGCCGAGATATTCCTGAAATATTGCTAAAGCGGTGGAAAACCGTTGGCACTGACCCATAACGCCTTTTAGACAGTGCTGACATGTAACCAGTGCTACATACATCTGGGTTGACACTTTCCCGGCTAACGTATTATCGTAACTTTAGGGGGGCTGAGTCTCTTCTGGGCGGTGGCTGAGTGGGTTAAGTTGATGAAGTAGTGTACCGGTGATTGGGTGCAGAGAATCTACAGAGAATATACTCTACAATGTCTTCTACAGAAAATATATATTCACTGGATTCTACAAAGAATATATTGTACATTACATTCTTTAAATTCTACCTCTTACTATCTTTCTCTAAACTAAAAAAATAGCAATAATTATTATTATGTCCATGATGCAAAGAATCTGTGATATTATTTTATTCTTTCGTGAAATGTCAAGATATGCATATTTACACGTTTGTACTACTTACCTGTTTATATGGATGATATATTTATTACTGATATTGTTTAACGGGTATATTATATTCGTTGTGATGATGTGTGACAACTGACATAACTGAATATTGTCATTGCATTATAAATCGAGACAATTCCATTGCTAATCCTGGAAAATGGAATAAAGAAGATATGGGTGCATATTAATGTGTTTGTTCATCTCCTTCGAGTAAAAACAACTTGATTGCTCCGGTGTCATGCAGGGAAGCTATGGCAGGATTCTTTGTCGTCTCGATGCCGTGTTTTCACAACGCATGACTTTTAAGATTGTGGCCTTGTGTATTCATGTATGTGTGTTAGTTTTAAATGAGTGTACTAGTCCAGCCTAATGCCGGTCTTATGAATTAGCCCACTCAGATACAATATACATACCACGATTATGACCAACCGATCGTATCAATACAAGGATGTTAAAAGGTCTAAGAGTTAAAAAAGCAAAGCCAAATGGACTTCCAACTTTTTTGTAAGCAAGCGTCTATGAATCACGATTAAATAGTGATGCTACAGGGAGGTTGCGGAATGCGGGCGTATCCTGCCCTTCCTGCGTCACAAACACAAAAGGGAGTCAGTTGTTCACCTGTAGAAACACCGAAATAAAGAATGAGTCAAACTAGCGAGCTCCACCTAACATAATTTCTCGCTGAAATTGGAATTTCTCCGCATGACCACCATAAAACCAGTTAAATCTTTGCTGAAACCTTGACTGCTGTTGCACTGATCAAACAGCCTTTAAGCAACAGCGCTATGACGCCACAAAACTGATAGGTAAGAGGTGTTTTAATGTTATACCATGTTGATAAGGGCACACACCAACCGACTCACCCACACCCATCCACTCACTCACTCATCCCCCCACAATACTCTGTGGTGTCATTTTTGTTCGTTGTTAAACGCCGAACTCAGCTAATTCCTATCTCGTGTTACTTTTAACAGTAAAATGTATGCATCTGTTTTATCGTTTCATATCGAATTGAGTTCGTGGTTAATTTTGAAAGAATATCAAGAAAGAAAACGACACTGTTAAGTCTTTCTTGGGAGCTAAATGTGTAAGAAACTCCTCATTTCGTCATCCGACGGTGATTCACCAGTGTAGCATATAGGCTTTATCTGAAAGTCTGTCGGTTTTCATGGCCAAGCATGACACTGGCTTCACATTTGGTGTTTCGTTATAGCTACGAATACTTCCGGGGAAAGAACACCTGTAAGTCTGTCCTGAACGCATTCTCCAACTCTCCATGAAGACCTGTGCTGGAATAATACGACTGGGTCACGAATGTCCTGAAACCTTAAGGTCGGTTCTCGACCCCTGGCTGCTCCGTACAAACATTCTGGCATAGGGACGTAAAAACCATGTGTCTACTATGCCTTGTATTCAGCATGACAAGCGGCTGGCATTACGGGCCAAGTGTAAAGTGATATATCCATGGTATTTCACTGTGTTGACACTTTAGCCGGCGTTAGTCTGAGCTAGTATAAGCAGTTACAAACACGTGCATGCACGTCGTGATGTATATGCAGTATACATTAGTGTCCATTTTGCTTTGGTCCTCCACCTCGTAGTCATATATTTTACTGCTGACTTTTAGTGCTTTGTATTATGTGTGGCCCGGGGCCGGTGAGGTAGCCTAGTGGTTAAAGCGTTCGCTCGTCACGCTAAAGACCTGGGTTCGATTCCCATATTGGGAACATGTGTGAAGCCCATTTCTGGTGTCCTCGCCCTGATATTACCGGAATATTGCTAATATAATTAATATTGTCTGATATTTTCCAAAATGCAGAAATCACTGTCCTACTGATGTCTCAGTCGCTGTTACCGTCGTTTTAATCTGTCTAAATAACCACTTGTCATAACCCTCCACGCTTTGCTTTTAAAACGTCAAGTTTACGGTAATAAATTGTCAGCAAGACAGAAAGCACTGTCTACTCTGTTACCCGGACAACGTGTTACTGGAATATTGTTTTTGTGACAGTTTGTCGTTATCTTATCGCCTGGTGACGTCACCAACAGCGATCAGCGCCGTCTATCTGCGAGGTAAGATACCTACAGAATACATCGTGCAGGTGCGCCCTCACACGCATTTGATTGCATTTGAAGGTAAGTGAAGTTCAGTCACATTCTATATTTTAATCCAGTCTAAAATCATACATCCAGAGGTTTCTCAACATAGGAACTTCACCGACTCTTAAATACACTGGAATACGTTTAGGCTGACTGCATATGATGAAATTTATTGTAATTTTCTTTAAAAGTAAGCAAACGGGAAATTGTGTTGGGTCAAACACGGGCAAACTAATGCGTTGGAGGATCGAAATCGCAAAAATAGTACGAGTATGCTTATGTTTTGTTATTCGAAGTGGATCCTCTGATTATAATTTAAGGAAAAATATAGTTGTCTAAACCCATGTGGGTTAATGAGTCACGAAATAAAATGGCGGGAATACAACGGAGAGTGTTTGCAAAATACGTAACACTAAAAGCGTGTAATTGTATTCTCTTACCAACTAGATTTCCCTGTCGAAAGAATACTACACGTGTAGAGGCACGGAGCTCGCAGCTTGACAGGCTTGACCACAGGCAAACTGTAGCGCAAACAAGGTTGCGCAACAGAGAGAAATATGACCAGTCTTTATGGTTGTATATAGAAAGACTGCTTATATTTTTCTCTGCTGCGCAACCTTATTTGCGCTACATTTGTCCTGTGACACGCACACCTGCACATGTGATTCAGCAAATCCGAAAAAAATCATAAACTACTAAATGTGAGGTGATGTTTCAGGTGAAACGGTTTTCAAGAGCAATTCGACCTGTGCGTGTGCGTGTGCGTGTGCGTGTGCGTGTGCGTGTGCGTGTGCGTGTGTCTGCTTGTATTATTTATCACTGATGCTAGTTTACAGTACCAGCCTACTGAAACACCATGTGGCAGTGTAACAAGTATATCTCCTTGTTTATCAAGGACGGTGAGGTAGCCTAGTGGTAAGAGCATTAGCTTGTCAGTCGAAGGCATGGGTACAATGAAGCACATTTCTGGCGACCCTGGCCGTGATATTACTGGAATATTTGTAAAAGCGGCATGAATAAAGTCGAATGTACTCTTACCGAGCTCCAGGTCGGGTAAAATTAGATACTATCATCCAGGGTACTTTGGCAATACATGGCCCAGGATCGAAAACTGTCCTGCAGGAATATTGCTCTTTTTGGCTTTCGATCTGTGTTTGATGTGTGCCATATATCCGTGCACCCGTCAAGGTGGTGTTACTTACAGAAGCGGCGTAAAATCACACTTCCCCACATGTTCAAGTTTCATACTAATATCTGCTGTTCATTTTTCAGTACAAAGGTAACATAATCTCAACTCTTTCATGATTTCTGGTTCATAGCTGCTAACCTAATAGTCACATTTCAATCGAGATATTTCAGTTTTTCTAAAATTAAACGTTTTGCTTTATGAATGTTAAGATAATTCAATTGTGTATGTTTGCAAGATCTGGGCGTTAACCATCCTAACCGCATCATAGATTCGTAGTTATGTATTAACGACGGGTAGGTGTAGGGTCACAACACAGACTGGTTGACATCATATACAGTCGTATTTTACCATAAAAGAAGGATACATTTCTCAATCGTAGAATCAATCACCAGACCAAGGCTCTGCATTGACAGTTCAGACCAAAGCTCTGCGTTAACAGTTCAGACAAAAGCTCTGCGTTGACAGTTCAGACCAAAGCTTTGAGTTGACAGTTCAGACCAAGACTCTGTGTTGACAGTTCAGACCAGAGCTGTGTTGACAGTTCAGACCAAGGCTCTGCGTTGACAGCTCAGACCAAGGCTCTGCGTTGACAATTCAGACCAAAGCTCTGCGTTGACAGTTCAGACCAGAGCTGTGTTGACAGTTTAGACCAAGGCACTGCGTTGACAGTTCAGACCAAGGCTCTGTGTTGACAGTTCAGACCAAGGCTCTGCGTTGACAGTTCAGACCAAAGCCCTGCTTTGACAGTTCAGACCAAGGCTCTGCGTTGACAATTCAGACCAAAGCTCTGCGTTGACAGCTCAGACCAAAGCTCTGCGTCGACAGTTCAGACCAGAGCTGTGTTGACAGTTCAGATCAAAGCTCTGCTTTGATAGTTCAGACCAAAGCTTTGAGTTGACAATTTATATTTTTAACTTCAGTGTCCCTAGATCAGGCCTAGAATGACAACAAATATCCCATAGAATTGGAAGTGCATCTACAGCACACGTTTAAGATGGTTACAACACAGAATTTTTAATGTTTTACCTACAAAACAAGTTTTGCTTAAGACTAAGTGTATCGATTCTCCCATCAGTTTGGTTTATTGAAGTAAGCGTACAACAACAAGGAGCGATCCACTGCACAGTGTAGAGAGTTGCGTCCCTTACTCGTGGATGCAACGTAGTAGTCGTGTACGTGGAAGATAATATCAGCATCGTTATCCCAGTTTAAGTGGTCCATTGTACATGCACGTATAACGTGATCGATGGTCATCCCGACTCCCAGTAGAGTCACCTACCTGTCATATCTACGTAACATCACGAATCTTATTTGCTATTGCTATGCAGCAGTAAAAATCATTGTATTTTGTACAACTCCTTCATTATCATAATTAGAAATGCATGCAGAGAAACGACACTGTTAACAAATGCAATTATTTCGTATATGTGAGGTGTATTTTGGCCACGTGATCCCCGTGAATCTATCATTTATATGTAAAATGTGAACCGTGAAAGAATAAATAATAACGGTATATTCTGTTATATACTGAGTTTAGTCAACCAAACCACGAAGAAACTATATTTACTCTTTTGTTAAATTTCACTTTAATTTCATTTCGTCTAGCCACTGAATTATATTTTAAGTTTAAAACAGAGCACATCCTACATGTTATCTATCATAGATACACCTGCGTGTGAAGTGCCTCTGCAAACACAGTGGCTGATAACACCTATATTACACGGCGTTTTTAAGTGATACTAGGAACACCAAATCTGTCCGCGTTATCGACAACTTTGATAACGAGCATCAGGGAACACAAGTGTTTGTCACTGTAGTCAGAGAGTGAGCGGATATTGCTCTACGCCGAACTCAGCAACACCCTTGGTTATACCACGAATGCATGTATGTAACTGAATCTGAACCACAAATCAGTGGCTGATATCAAGAGCAACGATCCATAGTGGGGTACGATGACATGCCGTCAACAAAATCATCGTGTCTCACCGACACTAGTCATTACACCTTGTACTACGAGCATAGACTATTGGGAACCAATTCTATCTAAGTATATCACCACAGTCAGAACGTTATGAGGTACATGCTGGTACACATCTCTCTGAAAACACTGGGCACTCAGAGACAACAAGGCTCATATCTAAGATGAAGCGACTGTAACTTCGCACTGTGAAACTCATGTAATACAGGTTGTTGATAAATGACGTATACAGATATCTCAGTATCATTTCTAGTTCACCTCGCCTAGATTAGATGTTAAAAATGCTCTGTCAAGATTTGTGCAGTGATCTACTTCTTGGAACAATTTCCCCTCCAACCTGAAGTTGGTTACAGGGGAAAACAACATTATTTAATTCTGGCAAAAAATTAGATCAGTTGATCATGTTGAGTGCTTATTACATGGAAAAAACAAGAAGCTACCACTCGCGCACGTGTGTCATACATTATAGTTAACAATTTATTCAATTAGGATAATTCTGGTAGTGAAATAAAAAAAATCCGCCAGAAATTTCTGCAGGAAAAAAACTTTTGCAGCCAAAAAAAATTCTGCCAGAAAGTTCTGGATAATGCATTTTCAGAGCCTATATGTGAGCTTATTAAAATGTGAACAAACTGGCACATGAACTTTTGGGCTTGATCTTATCGAGATCTTTCCAATGATGTAAAATATGTCTTTGTAGCTTGCTCCCTTCTGTGTGTCAAGTTAGGACTCGCTGGCCATTCCTAAGTTGTCCCACCCGGCCTTTGGACACACCAGTGACCAATGCAACTCGGCAAAAAATGAAGAGCATCAGCCACACAGATACAAAACATCGTCTTTCACTAAAAGGAACTCTGTCCACACTCAGAAGAAATCTTTGCTGAAAGAAGAGTCGTTTCTGACTGTATCGCGAGCAATGCACTAATCTTTGTCGTGCTTTGTCGTATGACCTTTATCGTATTTAGCACATAAGTATAATTGGTAAGCTGTGCATAGATAGCTTCAGTGTTAACAAGTACACTTAATTCGTATATACAATGAGTATTTTGACCACCTGATCCCCGAGAATGTATCCTTTTATGTAAGTGAACCGTCAAAGAATTGAATGATAGAACTATACAGTGTATTATATACTGAGATTAGTCAGCCTGACGAGACGAGACAGGTGGAGTAGGACAGGCACACCCATTCGCTAACACCTGGTATCATAAGTATTTAATTGAGTTTCATAAACACACGCTCTGTCAGTGTATCTCATGATGTCAGTTACTGGATTACTGAATAACAGACCGACATCAGCTGATGAGGACGATACTCGTAATACTGGGAGTGTGTCTTGACACAACCAGCCAACAAACCAAGCAAACACACATATATACTACAAGCAAAAATATGGGAACACCATAAGTTTTGATAGTCATATACAAACTTAAAAGTGGTGAGGTTATTATACTCAAATGCAAATGCAACATTGTGTGTGTTTAATAGGCACTTAAAACGATATGTTGGAACTTGCGGTGAAGCAAATGATTCAATATCTTTTAGCTTGAGTGAAATGAAACACTGTCAAAAACGGCGAAAAACAAGGGTACTGAAACACACCAGAACCATGTCTCATTCAAACTTCCAAACACAACAGACTAGTGAATATGGATGACAAACTTTCCATGCAACTTGTGGCAACGTTTCTTTAAAAGTAGGGTACAGGCAGCATTGAATCCTCACAACGTGTTCACCATGCCACATCGCATACCGTTAAACACCTATGGCAGAAGCAGGGCCATTGCATGGCTACAAGATGGAGAATCAATATGAAGTGTTGCTCGCCGTCCTCAGGTGTCTCTCTCGTAAACAGACAGGTTCCAGGCCACTGGTAGAGTACGAAACAGACCTTGCTCTGAAACACCCAGTAAAACATGCAGGGCAAGTGCTTCGGAACCGGGTTACATCTGCCAGTTTCCAGGTGCCACAAGCTGTGCAGGAAATCTGTCTTCCACATGCACCAGACTATTGTGTTTGGGCGTTTGAATCAAAGATAGTGCTGGTGTGTTTCACCAACCTTGTTTGTCGCTGTTTATGACAATGTTCATTTCACTCAAACCCAACAAATATTAAACCGGATGCTTTATTGGATGTTCTTACACGTCGTTTAAAGTGCCCATTAAGCACACAAAAAGTTGCATTTACCTTAGAGTATAAATGACCTAATCACTATTACGTGTGTTTATGACTATCAAATTTTAGGGTGTTCCTATACTTTTTGTTTGTAGTATATTTGTGATTTCCCCCTAGTATTTACATCGCTGAATGTTACCTAACATTTATGCTGATCCTTTAGTACACTCATGACAGCATGACATCATGACATCATGACAACATGATTATAAATAGAAAGCACATATGACGAAACCTCTTCTAACCGACCAAAGTATACGGATAGAGACAACTGATGTACGACCTCAGTCGATAACCTGGGCTCTCTGAAGACTCACGACTTACACTTTTACCTCACACCGAACCTTGACCTCACCTGACCTATTAGACGTGTGGATAAGTGCCCACCCCTCTGACCGATTTTGAAATTTTCAGATGGATGTGCTAGTCAGATTTGTGTCCTGTGTTATATTACTGCGCCCTTAAAGTATGTGTGAAAATGCTTGGTATTTAGACAGTTGGCATTTCATTAGACTAGCATCTAGTCTCTGAAATCCATGACTGCATTGGGTATATGTGGTTCAGGGTCTGAATGACGAATTAGTAGGATATCTACTCCGCCAACTAAGTCAACGTCATTATAGTTTCGTGACGTTTGCACCAGCTTCTCTGACGTAAATTGTACATAAGTGTCAACGTGATGATATATGTCGAAATCGTATTTCATCATTAGTACATAAACAAGATCACAATAAATGCATAATGTCTTTTAGAATGTATAAAAATACAGTCAAGTCGGTATGACGAATGAACCTTCACTAACGTTTAACGACATATCAACAAGAAAAATGACATCAATTAATTCAAAGGGTTCAGTAATGAAGACTTGTATTCGCTTGAAAGGTGAAACAGTCACAAAGTCACAAAGTTAGTGAAAAGCTGTAGAGGGGCATGTGAAACGGACACAAGCACATTTGTTTAACTTTAACCATTTTTATTTGTTTCAGTCCCAGAATTTTGTAAGGCTATAAAGTTCATACTTTAAGAGTACAGTATTTCTACAGAATACATTAAGAATCTGGCCTTTAATAGCAGAAGAGCTGGGTATCCCCAACATTTGCAAACATCAAGGTGATCTACCTGACTTTTATATTGACAAAATCCGGAATACAGAATAAGGGAGACGTAGGCGTGTGAAACTGACTCAGACATGAAGATAAAACTTTTTTGGCATTATCGGGTCAAACTGGAACAACATGTTATCTTGGACATTAATAGAATGTCGTTATCCCAGACAGCACAGGCATATAACATAGTATCCACTATGCCATTAAACTCGTGGCATATTTTGCAATGTTCTTAACAACAAAAAAAACATGTCAATGTTATGGTAAGTACTGGTTTAACGTTGAAATTTAACAGTTATAATGTGTAAGCTTCTAAAACGAACATGTTCAAATCGTCTTTTTGGGACTTCTCAACATCCGGAAACAGACATGCCTAACTAAAGGAATGAAAGGGAAGATTTTGACACCCTTGATATGACTGAGTTTAATACGAATGCGAGTGTCGTTCTCGTCAGCCTCTAACATGCAAAAAAAATAAATATATATACAACAATAAAAAAATAGTAAATAAATAAATAAATAAATTAAAATTTAAGAAAAAAATGCTTATTTGCAGAGTTGTCTGAAAAAAATTATTTTGAATACATTATCCTTACCTCCTTACCTTAATCATTATAAATAATTCAATATATACAAATGTCAAAAAGAACAAATCAATTAAGACTTACACTGATAACACAACCATACTCTGGGGCCACATCATTTCGACAATTGACGCACTCTCAAACTTGTTGAACTAGGAGCAGGCGTCGAAACGTTGTCAAGATCCAAACTACATCTGTTATATCCGTGTCAAATATATCTGTTATATCCGTGCCAAATACATCTGTTATATCCGTGTCAAATAATCTGGTATTTCGTTTCAACTTGCACTTTTTCTGAATTGACGAGGGGCGTTAGGGGAGCCTATAGTGGTTAAAGCGATCGACCATCATACCGAAGACCAGGGTTCGATTCCCCTCATAGATATTGTTGGAATATTGCTAAATGTGGCACAAATACCAAACTCACTCATTCACTCACCAAATCCCAACAGACCAGAGGAAACCGGAAGTGCCGGAATAATTAAGACTATTTCAGTTGTTGCCATAGCTACAATCCTCTGCGTGATTTCACCACTGCTATGAGTGGCGTAAAACCATACTCACTCACTCACTCACCCTGATGTGATGAATAGAGGATTATGGCTAGTCTACGCCTGTTGATTGTAAACCATGTTGTCGCCTCTGTGACAAATGGCCACTGCTGTTGGAATCACCCCGTCATACTGATGAGGCTCTATATCAGGATGACCCAACTCGTGATTGTCTGCTTGAGTAGTTCAAAGTTTTCACATTGCGACATGCTATGTAAAGCCTATCTAGACTTGTCCTCGCCTATGAGTGTCATGAAGGGGACTCCATATCAGGGTTAATCACAACGCCTATCTTATCAACGAGCAGATATAAAAGTGGTATACTTTCATCATATCATCCTTTTACACCTCAGCTGTGCCCAGTTGACAGTCGCAGAAGGTAGGGGAGTAACTCCATTTTGCTTTGACAATAATCATTGTGCATGGCAGTTTGACTGTCATACATGAAAGTGTGAGCACAGTGTCTGAAAATTTGACTTTCGAGAATAAATCTTTAATTGATATTTCGAAACCTTTTAGATAAAACATATATTTTGAAGGTCGTTCATGATTGTGATGAAGCTTTGGCAATCGTAGTGGAAGTTTGACAGTTGAAATTTTTACTTTCATGCATGAAGTTTTAATACCTTATATCATCAAATATGACAATACAATGAGGTTCATGCTATCTGCTCCAGCTTTGACCATTCGAGTGAGACAGTTCAACTGTTACCATCGACGGCGTATTACCTTAACTCAGGCAGTGATGTGTTGTTAATGTTGGACATACATGTCGCGTTATGTAAATAAACTATAGTTACACCGAACTCAGTGGCACGGCTAACTGTAGTTCGTCATGACTGTAGTTCGATATACACATTTCGACTAAAACACACAGGAACCGAGAACTAGGTTCGACACATCCGTCAGTTCGTTATAAACGGTTTGCTATAATCGCAGTAACTGTAAGTCCATGTCGCTGGATATCTGATGTCTTTACATAGTCGGTGTAGTAATCACCAGGTCTACAATGTTTGATATCCGGTTGTATCTGGTGATACTGTTATCACATGTACTATCTAGCAGTCTTGTGATCCGTCATGTGATCGCGTCTCATTAGATGACTGTACAAAGTATTCTCCATTACATATGACATCGTTCCGATTAGGATTAAATACCTTCCCCTAACAACAGACCAATACAGAAACATATTAGTCTGCCGAACACCCACTTGGTACTTCCTATCTGCCAGTGTCAGTGTCATTTTGACTTCTTGGGCTACTATCCTGATCCCTTCTAAATCACATAGTGAGTCGCCCTAGGGAAATGACTTCCTACGAAATATACCTCTGTTTTCACTTTCCAAAGTCAATGGGTACCCGTTTTATAAGATGATGATTACATGTTTGTATACTTCCCAGGACACTGAAACTGAAACTCCAAATAAGATTATTCCATAGTTTACGTACGTGTGCGTACATATGTAAACACGTACAAACACACCCATGTTGCAATATGGTTTGATTCGTGGCATTTTGCTTGTCAATAGATCCCCGGACACAACCGCCACAATGAAGTTCCTCTCCGCATCTCTTGTCCTTGTCTTGCTGGTCTTTGCTATCGTAGGTGAGTACAGTGGTCGGGCAGAATAGGACAGACACATGCTTTGTGTCAAGTTTCCTCCAGACGCAGACTAAACACAAAACACGGGTTTAAACACAAGGGTAAGTTATACATTACACGCATGTGTAAATCACACTTTACACATATTTATAAGTCTCAGATTACACACACTGGCAAATGACTGGTTAAACACACCCATAGTCACGTATTGGGATATGGGTAAATTGCAGTTTAAGCACATCCACAGTCAAACATTCAGATTATGGATAAATAGCAGTTTGAAAACATCCACAGTCAAGCATTCAGATATGGGTAAATAGCAGTTAAGCACAGCCATAGTCAAGCATTCAGACTATGGATAAATAGCAGTTTAAAAACATCCACAGTCAAGCATTCAGATATGGGCAAATAGCAGTTTAAGCACAGCCATAGTCAAGCATTCAGATATGGGTAAATTACAGTTTAAAAACATCCACAGTCAAGCATTCAGATTATGGATAAATAGCAGTTTAAAAACATCCACAGTCAAGCATTCAGATATGGGCAAATAGCAGTTAAGCACAGCCATAGTCAAGCATTCAGATATGGGTAAATTACAGTTTAAAAACATCCACAGTCAAGCATTCAGATATGGGTAAATTGCAGTTTAAAAACATCAAGCATTCAGATATGGGTAAATTGCAGTTTAAAAACATCCACAGTCAAGCATTCAGATATGGGTAAATTGCAGTTTAAAAACATCAAGCATTCAGATATGGGTAAATTGCAGTTTAAAAACATCCACAGTCATGCATTTCAGATATGGGTAAATTGTAGTTTAAGCACATCCACAGTGACTCATTTCAGATGTGGCTAAGTCACACTTCAGACATGTAAGTGACACAATAAACACAGACAGTTGATACTTCACACCCATGCGTTCAAAATTGGAATATAGAAGATATTTTGCATTGTAGAAACAATGAAAAATTCTCCGCATGTTAAGACATAATACTTAAATTGTTGAACGGGTGCTGGCCTGAGATTCAGTACTATACAGTCGCAATCCGGTTTCATCTAACAGTTCTTACTGATATATCAATTTACTTGTAGGAGAACATATTACACGAATGAAAGAAGAAATGATG
Organism: Haliotis asinina; assembly: GCF_037392515.1. Taxonomy (NCBI): domain Eukaryota; kingdom Metazoa; phylum Mollusca; class Gastropoda; order Lepetellida; family Haliotidae; genus Haliotis; species Haliotis asinina. The sequence goes on from NC_090284.1 coordinate 12,669,467, forward strand.
GTCTTTCACATCCATTACCTATACATTTTCCAGTGAATGTATACTGAACAGCAAAAGAAACGCAAGTCCTGAATAAGTGCAATCTTAGAAAAGTAAGCGTTTATGCTTATGTCGTGTAGTTAAAAAAACTTGACCAAACGTCAGAGCTGCGTTTCTTTTGCTGCTGTTCGGTATATTTTACATTTACGTTGGTCAGGATAACATCTGGCAATGGACTATTTTATGTGTCCATCATCATAGCGTACGTTCGCTGAACGAAACTCGCTTTCACGTGTTCATCATTCCACAATAGGTACCACACATGCTGCTACCACAGACCCAAGTGAGGGCACGACCGACATGACCGACGGGTCATCGCCTCGGTCATCATCACCATCATCGTCACCGTCATCATCACCGTCATCTACACGATCTTCCACCGAAAATACGTCGAATGGACCAACGGCGTCTGGTGCGACCGAACCATCAAGTACACAACAGTCTTCCGAAGCGTCATCACCAGCGTCTCCATCGGCGACTTCTCCAGCTTCTCCACCAACTACACCTTCCTCGGTAGGAACACCACCATAGTCAAGCATACCTTGTCATGACCCCTGACGATCCGGATTAGAATTGATCTTCAGTAACCAATGCTTGTCGTAAGATGCGAATGACGCGATCGGGTGGTCAGACTCGCTGATCTGGTGGACACGTGCCAGATCGATAATCATGTTGTTGCTCACTGGATTGTCTGGTTCAGACACGATTATTTACAGATCGACGCTATATAGCTGGAATATTTCTAAAGGTGAAAAGCCAGCAAACAAACACATTATCGTGACGATTGATAGTTCACGCATGTTCGATTATGATCCCACTTCAGCGTTATAGAAATACTGACGTTGCGACATTCTGAGGGCTATGGTCATGTTATAAGGCGCGCCTGCTCTGTGTGTCCTGAAGGTAGTGAGTGACGAGGGTTTTGGCAGTGTTACGTTTGTATATCCCGACGTGCCTGATTGGTATTGGAATAAAACCAGGCCTGCTATTCTCGAACCTTCGTAGCCCTGCCAACTTCTTAAGCCCATTCCTAACACACTGGGTACGGTGAAAGTTACGAATTCTTAGGGCTACGAACGTTTCGAGAATAAGGGCCCTGCAGACCCAAAAGTCAAGCATTCTACTAATTCGTGTTTATGAGTAAGTGTGTGAGTAAGAGGGTAATTAGATGAGTAAGTGAGGGTGTGTTTTGGCAACATTCCCTAATTAATCTCAGGTGACATCGAAACCAGACTTAATACCTTTGTTCCTATATGGGTAATTCGCATTGCCTATTAAGTTTCCGCCTCTAGATGCAACATCAAAACCCCAGTACATACTGTAAGATGGGAAATTAAAGGGAACAGTTACGTATATTTCACCTTTTGTTTCAGGCTGTCAAGAGTGTTCCCAGCATGCTGTTCTGCTTCCTGTTCCTTGTGATCGCAAAGCTCCTGTAGGCGTGTCACGTGACCAGGACTATCAATCTCATTCATGTACATAAAACAACTCATTTTGTATGACAACTTCCTGTACGTACTTCCTGTGGCTGTAGGCGGTCGTCGACGATGTTGCTTGGCCTTTTGACTCTACCATTGTGATGATGGGCCCCGTCATTGACACAGCTTGCTGCACGAAAGGGCTGGCACTTCTCCTGCATTGTAAAGACAACAACTTGTCTTTAACATGCGTCTTGTGGATTTCTGCTTGCATAAATACGATACAACCATATGCTTTGTTGTGAAGGGCGTGTGGGCAGATCAATTTCTGATTGTGTAGAAAGTCACAATTGAATGTTAGAAGAAATGAACCCAATGTACTGCTTCCTTGGTTATCGAGTGTTGAGGCCTCGTTGTAGTGGCGTATGTTACTCTGTAAGGTTTGCATGTGTTTCGAAAAGTCCTTTGTACAGTTGTTGAGTATATTTAACATTAAACATCTTAACATATAAATATCCATACACTTATGGTTACTGGATGAAAACAACCACAGTTCTAGCAACTTCCTCCCACTCAGGATCTAACCGGTCCTTACAACCCTGTTCTTATCCCTATCCAACCTATGTAGCTCGAGACTCTGCCTGGTTTCGGTTCAAATCCAATTTTTACTCCAGTTATGATCCTTTGTTATCTGCACCATATCCGGACGCACGGTGGCGATGGTTCACGACATGTCTTGTGGACAAGGCTGACAGCTAGTTAAACTATTAAAGACAACAGAACACCCGAGACACTTTCTCGCTTACATCACTCACATTGGCATATTATGGTCTGGTCAAGCTGTTCGACAGGAAGCGCATGTTGAGCATGATAGCAGGGTTCTAAGGGAGATAACCCTCGTAACTGAATTGTAACTGTCAGTTACCATGTTCAACTTGACTGATTAGAGGCTGTGTACCACTAGTATACTGATTAGAAGCTGTGTAGTACTATGTTGTACTGCTGAGTTGAAGGACTCCTTGACAAAACGGACTTTTATGTTAACAAAGTTATCACATCGCGAAATGACGCGAGTTTCATTAAAATCTTAGTACCAAGTAGCCTTAGCCCCATGCAGTCAACTTTACAATCACCATATAACTGCCCTTCTCCATCTGCACAACGCCATTTTGTCCAAAACCACAACAATATTTGCTGCTAAGACTGGTCCGGATCAATGGTAATTTTCTATAGTATAATTCTATACTATACTATACTATCAGGCCAACAATCAGGTTTCAGCCCTTTCTAGCAAGTCGGCTTGGTACAAGATTATGCCTTTGCCAGTTCTAGAAAAGGATTAATGAAGCAATGACAGTGGGGGTTAAATCTGGTGGGGCTGTGTTAAAAAGGTTACAGTAAAAGATATTTACGACTGGCAAGATGTTGCACTCTTAGTGAAAGCAGTAAATGGTGAGCCTATTTCACTGAAATTTAGAGTGAGACGACTCTATACTGTCAAAACAGTAATACACTATCTATAATTGGCGTTAATTGCTTCAAACTACACCGGCAAGTCGTCCTGGTGCACCTCTGTGTATGCCTGTTTGGTACAAAGGTCGGCATCGCAGAATGCCACTTAAAATGGTCTTAGCCTACAATCGCTTTGAGCAAATGGATGGCGATTGTAGCCAAAGCCTAAGATCGCGTCCTCAAGTGTTTGTAATCTTTGTAACGCTAAGATGGGTCTGTGAATGTTAGTCCTGGACTCTCGAGGTTTCAGTCTAGCACCTGGGACGTGAACATGTTGCATATTTTACACTTATGGTAACTCTGTAAGCACTTTGCAATAGCATTATATCGACTCGGTTGCGTGATATATCTAACGACAAGCGGTGTAACCAGATATTCATAACTCAAAACTTAAAGAAGCGTCCCCACAATATCACATAAATGTCTTTTTGCATTATTTAGTTTTGATATTACCAGACTCAGCAGATTTAGATAGATTGCAAATATCTAAAGCAAAGGCACAAATTTAGTGCGTAAACCAGCATGTGTGTTGACCTGCAGACATAAGACTGCATCAAGAAGGAATAGATTTCCCACTGCTACACCTATAACCAGTGACACAGTTTACTCGCATTAAAGGTCACATGCAACGTTAAACGCAACTTTGCTGATTCTAATACCTTTCGGCTTGATCCGAAACAAATCATCAAAAATGCTAATTCAACCTATAAAGTTGAACTGGCGATGAAAAAAAGCCCGCGAAATCGGAGTTCAATCGATTCACTAATTTCCCCCCGGCGTTGGGGGAAATGCGGTTTCAACATCTATGCTGCGCTGCGTCCATACCACATGCGCGGTGAATGGGTTCGCGGAGCTTGCAACAGTATACTTAACCGGAGTATGAAGTCGTAAGCAGTTGTCTAATCTTAGTTGTGTACACAAACAAGTAAATAATCTGCTCGTTACATAACAAACAAAACATGCTGACTGTGATAAACGGGGACTATGATCTGCAAATGAACCAGTGGCCTATGAAAAAGCTTCGCTACATTTGAGTGCACACCCACAGGCTCCGACTGGGTTCGGTATCGCGACTGCTTCGTTTCGATGGAAGTACAAAGTATACAAGTACAAAGTGTTGCACTTTTGAATTGCGATTATACGCTTTTAAACCTGTTTATTTGGTTTTTTTTATTTCATATGTCATTTTATATATCATGAATAAGTGATAAATTGTGTTTTAGTTATGTTTGATTTTTTGGTTGCATGTGACCTTTAAACACCATGTACTAGTATGTTTACTGTGAGCGGGAAGGTCGACTGGCGGGAATAAACCTCCTAGATGGAAATGTCTAGGTTTATCAAAAACATCAGATATTCTTGCCTGCCGTTGATCACACGTCACCAAATACACAACCGCACGTATGCAGTACTTCCTGACCACCCACGGACACATACAATCACACAGAATATTACTTACTGAAGAGCAAGTTAGCTGTGTGTTAGTGTTTGTTTTCAAAATACATCTTCTCAGAAAATCATCTATGTAAGGCCACCATATAACAATATCACAAATCACGGCATATTGTAATGACAAAAAAACCAGGATCAAGAAACAAGAAAGTAAATAGTTTCAAGACCTTGCTAGTGAAATATATGGACAAACGTAGAGCAACCCATAGGCATGATCTAAAATTGTAAAATTTAAATTTCCAAGCACTTTAAATTTTAATCTGCATCGGCACGGACTTAAATCAATAAGATTTTAGGCTTGGGTGATAAAAATATAATACATAACCTTCCCTTTAATATCATGGATGACCTTAGCACTTCACAAAAAGTAAAGTTCTTCCAATTAGACATGATTGCCCTATCGACAAAACAACAATACTTCGAGATGTGGATGTACAACTGTTCGGGCAAAATGTCATCAAGCAAAGTGGAGTAGTATTTTATGGATAGGAATTAACATTTGAAAAGTATAACAGCCACTCTATACTAAAATCAATGCTTCGTTAAAGGTGTAGTAACACAAGATACACGTAAACGTCGTTGCAGAATTTTTGGGGACAAACGTTTCTGAGCATCAGAATCCACAGCCCACACACTGTCACACATACCGTGGGTCCCCCATGTACCCGATGTCCCTACTCACTGTCACACATATAATGGGACCTCCGTGTACCTGATGTCCCCACACACTGTCACACAAAAAATGTGTCCCCTGTGTACCTGATGTCCAAACACACTGTCGCACATATCCTGGGTCCCCCATGTACCCGATGTCCCCACACACTGTCACACATATAATGTGTCCCCCGTGTACCTGATGTCCCCACACACTGTCACACAAAAAATGTGTCCCCTGTGTACCTGATGTCCCCACACACTGTCGCACATATCCTGGGTCCCCGTGTACCTGATGTCCCCATGCACAGTCACAAATACCGTGGGCCCCCCGTGTACCCGATGTCCCCACACACTGTCACACATAAGATGTGTCCCCCGTATACCTGAAGTCCACACACACTGTCACACATCTTCTGGGTCCCCTGTATTCCTGATGTTCCCACACACTGTCGCACATATCCTGGGTCCATCGAGTCCCTGACGCATACCGCCACCTGGAGTGACATGTATTGATCACTGACACAGTCTCTCCTCTCAGTCATACGTCCTCGGCGCTACATGAACAGGGTGACACAAAATCGTGGAAGAGTGAGGAGGGAGAGCGAGGATTTCGGTTTCACGAAGTTGATAGCCGCGTGAAGGAGCACGGCCGGTATATGTTTTAACAAGTGCCTATAGAAACCAGGTGAGTGGAATCCTATGACAGCTGTCAAAAACACAATGAAAAGATACAATTTCTCGTATTTCCATATAGGATTTATATAATCATATAGATATCACTTATATTCTGTACAGGACAGAAAATGTCGCACCTGTGTCCAGCCAGTGTGTGTATGACCTATTTCTGTCTCATAAATACAGCATGCCGTGAGTGTTTGATTTATCACAAATCTTTTTCCTAGACCTTGTGTTCATATGAGTTATCACTTGGTATAACATGTCATGTCCTGGCCCTACGGTGCGACTTGAGAACATTTGTTTGTAACTTGGTACATTCTGTGATATCCTAGACCTTCGCTGAGTCAAACGGCAATTTGACTGATCACCTTGAACACAATGTCAGCTCCTAGATCTACAAATTTCGGGAAATTTATCACCTGAAATACTTCGTGATGTCCTAGATAGAGAATCTAATGTCTATACGGTTTATCATCTGAAACACACTGTGATGTCCTAGATCTATAGAGAATCAAATGTTCATAAGATTTACACAATGTCGTGTCCTGTGGCCTTTGGAAATGTGACAAAGGTATGTGCAGTGATGAAGGACCTGCAGATGATATGATGAGATGTTATGACGAGAATCCCATTAATGCCAAATCACTGGCCACCATGAAGCTAGTTCTGAGGGCATTACACAGAAAAGTCGATGGTATAGAAATTCTGGCCGAGAAAGTGTCATGTAGGATTGCAATCCTTCTGACATTTGATCAAAAAAGCTGGATGAATTCTCTAGCTTGGTTAAACGAATGAAACCTGCATACACATCTTCTGGTCGGAGACGAAGACCTGCCAAAACAGTGGAAACATCCTCACTGCTATACACGTCAGAAAATATCCCATCAGCTGGAAAGGTCAAGGTCCCCGTCCTCCGGGACGTCTATTATCGGCCTCACAGTCCCCGAACCGCATCTCTTCTGCCCAGTCCTTTCTGAAATGCTAAATAAAGCATGTCCAGATTTCTCCAAGTTCAGAACCTCCCTTCTCACTGAGACTTCTCTTCAACTTAAAATTCTGTCAAAATTATATTCACAGGCGAAATTTTAGTCTGGGGTGTCTTTCCCAAATCCCAGCAATAACTGGAACAGATCAGTGGAGACCGAAATGCCGGAATGAATTATGTGGCTTCACCACTGCAAATCTTTCCTATGGAGGCTCTGAACTTCTCCGACTACCCTTCAGTCCACAAACGGCCAGTGTTGTCTGAGTGTCGGCGACAGTTTACATCTGAACTTTTAGTTATTTAAACGGATATTTATTGGGACAGTTAAACGGATATTTATACGGTTTCAACAGATAGAAGGTAATGTTTCATGCACATATTATTGATGTCTGATATACGCAGTACTAACACTTGTGTCTTTTAACTTTATAGTGAGTGAGATTAGGTATACCCCATACTCATCAAGATTCCAACTATATGGAGGCGGTCTGTAAATAATCGAATCTAAGCCAGACAATACAGTGATGAACATTATGAACATCGATCTGTGTAATTGGGAACCGATGACATGTGTCAGCCAAGTCCGACCGATCCCGTTAGTCGCCTCTTACGACAAGCATAGTCGCCTTTTATGGCAGGCATGAGTTGCTGAAGACCTATTCTACCCCGCATCTCTTTTCACTTTTAATATATCTCGTTTTTAATGTAACAACCTCACCCATAATTACGTTTGGTTTTAACTTTCATTATTTTCTAACCAACGGCTCCACAACATGCAATAACTGTTCCACTGTTGTCCTCGGCGATAGTGTTCCCCTGTCGTGATGCCGTACATCAAGTAACAATGTACCCATACCTTTCCATATGTTCAATAACTGTTCCACTGTTGTCCTCGGCGATAGTGTTCCCCTGTCGTGATGCCGTACATCAAGTAACAATGTACCCATACCTTTCCATATGTTCAATAACTGTTCCACTGTTGTCCTCGGCGATAGTGTTCCCCTGTCGTGATGCCGTACATCAAGTAACAATGTACCCATACCTTTCCATATGTTCAATAACTGTTCCACTGTTGTCCTCGGCGATAGTGTTCCCCTGTCGTGATGCCGTACATCAAGTAACAATGTACCCATACCTTTCCATATGTTCAATAACTGTTCCACTGTTGTCCTCGGCGATAGTGTTCCCCTGTCGTGATGCCGTACATCAAGTAACAATGTACCCATACCTTTCCATATGTTCAATAACTGTTCCACTGTTGTCCTCGGCGATAGTGTTCCCCTGTCGTGATGCCGTACATCAAGTAACAATGTACCCATACCTTTCCATATGTTCAATAACTGTTCCACTGTTGTCCTCGGCGATAGTGTTCCCCTGTCGTGATGCCGTACATCAAGTAACAATGTACCCATACCTTTCCATATGTTCAATAACTGTTCCACTGTTGTCCTCGGCGATAGTGTTCCCCTGTCGTGATGCCGTACATCAAGTAACAATGTACCCATACCTTTCCATATGTTCAATAACTGTTCCACTGTTGTCCTCGGCGATAGTGTTCCCCTGTCGTGATGCCGTACATCAAGTAACAATGTACCCATACCTTTCCATATGTTCAATAACTAAGTTTCTTTCAGTATTCACTTGAACAATTCAAACTGATGTAAATCATCGGAAACCAATACAGTATTTGTAGTTTATCAAGCTGGCTGAATCGATACATACCTTAACGATTTCGTTTAAGATTTGTAAAGAAATTCGATTAGGATAACGTGGAACATCCACCGGTCGGTCTTAAAGGGACAATAGTGCTGTGTTCAAAGCAAGTTGCATCAATAGCTTGTCCACCATAATCCAGTGTGTTATATTACGTCTCTTTTCATGTATTCATCATGCAGATAGCCCGCATTATATGATCGCGCATCACAGGCTTGTTTTGTTGAGAAAAATAATGTAAAGGACTTAACACACTATATAATCGGGGGTGAACTAAATTCTTAGCCCCTAACGTTTCAGGCGAGATTATCTACAATGTAAGAGACAGTAACGGCAATTCCATGAGGAATATATTGTTTTGTAAAGAATTGAAACTTGATAATAGTTAAATCAGAAATGACAAAAAGCACAGAACTGCATGAGGTTTTCGAGTATAATCACTACCAGAAGGAACGTTAGTGGTCAAAGGAAAATAGACAAATGTTTCAGTCGAAATTAAAACTACTTTTAATAATATATTTGCAAAAGGAAGAGCTTTAATCACTTAGATGTGTCAACTCAACTCTTTAAAAAATCAGTTGCTGCAGTTAGACTGATACAGACTGGATTTCGAACAGTGCGACGCTTACGGTTACCACAAAATCACCAACAGCTGTTTAACACAGTTTAACTACAAGGTCATGTTCGATACCAGCTGGCTGTGTGTTATTTGCACCTTTATCTCTTAATTCTCCACGGCGGATCATCCAATGGGCGTTCCCGATGAAACCTACCACAATAACAAGCTGGACACCTTCCCATGTGGAGCTGCTGTACCAGATATATTGATTTTGTGAATTTTTAAACTTTGTTATACAGATCGGTGATATTCAATCAGACCAGCAGGTAAAAGAAACACAGTATTAGAGCCCGGATGTTGTGGCAGTTGGAAGCAGACTGTCGTAATTCGAACACCCCGGGGTCAGGATGGCAAGGTGGCGCTGTGAGGGGATGAGTTGAGATGACGTTTGTAGTCCTGTGAAAAGGCAACAGGCATAGTGAACGACACCGGCGAATATGGATTGAGTATCATATTTATGTGTGGTGTTGCGTCCAGGTAGTATCTAAGTAATCCTGCTCAGGATAACCACTGTAAAGGATATACATCAAATTATGGGTATATGTGGATATAAGCAGAGATTAAATGGCTGAGGACATGTTTAATGAACAGTCTCTTGTTGTGGGACTCAAGATGCCAACACAAGACATGTGACCAATATTCAACCAGATCATTCGTGATGAAACGCTCAAATTCATTGTCCCAACAAAACGGAGTAACAACCAATAACGCGTTGTAATCTACGTGAAGTATGACACTGCCATCTCATGTTTTCAGTATGTGTCTGGATAGGTGCCAAAGGAACATTCCTCCACTATTCAAAAAGATCATATCCAAAGCCCCGTTCCCTTAGTCCTCCTAGTCACGCTGGGATTCTGAAATCTTCGTCACACGAACGCACTATGATTTATGAAGTCTCCTTTGTATGATCACGGAAAACACTGAAGAACAGTCCCGATTTGTCAAACTGACACAATCTTCATCATCAGTCCGAACTTGTCTGCCTGTGGTGTCGGGTTAGTGGGGTGCGAATGCATGCCCTTTGTCTCCGAGGAAACTCTCCCTGCTGTCGTTCAGCAGGTGATTTCTCAGGCTAGTGGCGGACATGAAGTAATGGCGGCAAAGTGCAGTCAGGAGTAACATGACAATGTCAACCATCTGCATATATCGCTGTTAGCTGATCTAATATCCACTCTATGCTTTGCTGACCACCCCTACAACATGCCCTTGTATTGACCCAATTTCAAGTACGCCTGTGTGTCTGCCGAATTCTTCGTCGTCAAACGACTGAGATGCACAGTTGTTTTCAGTCCTCAGTAACAAACATTGTGGTGCTTTCTCATATTATATATCTCAAAACACAGTTGTGAGCAAGCCACATCTGTCTATTTTTTCAGTCGTCAAAGGCTGAAGTTCAGAAGTACATTCACATGTGGCAAAATGTTAACTTAAAGTACTCTGATAGTGAAGTGTATTACGTCTCGGATCAATATCTGCTTGGGGTTCCGGGGATTTATTGTTTGTACAGTCCGGGATATGATGATATGATGGGGTGATAAGATATGAACATACGGTATGAGGGTACTTATACTGAGCATGCCACAGAGGGGCATGTCACGTGTTTTGTGTTGGAATCTTATATATACATATATATACGTTAGACGTTATTACTTTTTCTGTATAACAGTGCTGTATGTCACTTGTATATCTGAGCATATGATAATAGTGGAATAATACATATTAAACGCCAGGGTTCGAATCCACTAAACGGTCTCATAGCACTACGATATTCGTTAGAATGTGACAAGCTATAGAGTTACGGACGGTTGTAACATTACGAACGCTTTATGTTATGGCATAGTAGTTAGACTATCACACACACAAAATCACGCACACACACGCTCACACACTAACACACACATACACACATCATCAGCAATAATCAGTTATTTAACAAATAATAACTGTTTATTGGCATTCGAAAGTCAGAAAGGATCGGGTCCCAATACTAGCGGTTACTTTTGCACATCGGGCTGATTCGAGACCCAAATACGGAAATAACCGTGACTTTAATGACCATATCCAACTTAACACCAAGTGCCAGATAAGCTGTGAACGAATGCCTTGAACTATGACAGTTTTAAGTATTTCATATTAACGGTATAGGTAACACAGACAAAATGTTTCATACAACACCAGAACAGTCTCTCTGTTAGTCTTCGGTTGGGTCCAGATTCCGTTACGTATACATACGGCATACGTATAGTTGGAATATTTGTATGTTCGGGGTTACACAAACTAACAAATGATTAAACAATTCACAATACTATGCAGCAGAGCTGTATATGAGTCCACTGGATGCAGTTTCATTTGATGCATTTGCAGCTTTGTTCAGAATTATTAAGGCGTTTTATTGTGCTGTGCGGTTTTCACACAGTTCGATTTCACTTGATATCAGTTTCATGCTGGCCAGTCTCATTTGATGGGTTTTCACATCGTCCAGTTTCACTGAGTGTAGTTTCCTTATGGTTCAGATTCATTTGATGTGGTTTTCACATGGCCAAATTTCATTTGATGTGGTTTTCATTTGCTCAAGTTTCACTGGATGTGGTTTTCATATGACCAAGTTTCATTGGATGTGTTTTTTATATGACCAGGTTTCATTGGATGTGGCTTTCATCTGGCCAAGCCAGGTTTTATTTGATGTAGTTTTCTTATGATAAAGTCTTATTGGGTGTGTTTTCATATGGCCAAGTTTCATTGGGCGTGGTTTCTACTCTTATTTAATCTGCCTACATAATTTAGCTGCATGCAGTTTCAGTGATAACCGTTGTAATTTTTACTTGCATGCTCTATCGTTACTGTTACTGAAATATTATTAGTACATACATGTACATGTTTACAAAGTATCCCACTGGTTGTGAAATATCAACCCTCAACAATATTGCGAAATATGTTTCTCAGCCATGGCGTGACCGTACAAGCCGAGGTCGCTGTTGGAAACAACAGGTCGGTAATCCATACTAGGTAGTTATAAATATTTAACATTTATTTTCAAATCTATTGATTATGGTAATAATAGAAACAATATTCGGAGCTATAGGTCAATAGCCTGATCTACAGGTACACCACAACCCATTCCATGTCTGTTCATTGGCTAGAGAGAAGCATCTGCTTTACAGCAGCACGACAGCAGCGGCACCACGTGATCTTGTATATACATCGTCACGCGAACAACCTGACTCAGCGATGTAATGTATAATATATTGGGGAAAAATCACACGAAAGGACAAGGGTTCTCTTATTTTTCCACGGTTTCTTCACAAGCTGTGTGTCGCATACCTTGTGAAGAAACCGGGAGACATTTAAAAAATTTTTTCCCCTCAGTATATAGTTAGAGTATTTAGAGGACTGGTATATCGTTTATGTTTGTAAACATAAGAACATGTATCCTAGTATCATTTCGACTTTCGATTTACTTTCCAATTTTCTTTGCGTTTGCAGAAATTGAACGAGTGGTCAGATGTGTTCATAAGTATAGTGTAATGCTAATATTGAGTGAGGCGTTCGGATGTTATCTTCACACTTTCATGGTGCTTTTTGAAGATGAGTTTTTCCAATAACTTTACATCTGAATGGGACCTGAATGCGGAAAATGCGTCGATGAGATTTTTTCGACTTTGTTAAAGAATAAGTTTAACTGCAATTTCATAATTAAACATTTTAGAAGTCACAAGGCTTTAGGTTTAAGCGATTCTTTTTTTGTCACCCAGTTATTTTCAAAATCTTCGGTTGCAAATTTAACAGGTAAATGATTGGCAATCTAGGTGATTGGAAAGGTGGTGGGGTTAAATTTTAAAATATATGAAAAAATTAAGCAGAGAGTTATATAGGACCTGGTGGATTTTGTTTGTTCAGGCAATTGTTGAATTTAGATCAGTTTTAGTAGAACTGTTTTAAGCGTTTACATTATGATTGGTTGGTTGGTTGGTTGGTTGTTTAACGCCGCTCTCAGCAATATGGTTTTCGCTCTGTATGGATTCGGTCTGCAAATAATCGAGTCTAGGCCATACGTTCCAGTGATTAACAGCATGAGGATCGATCTACACAAATAGGATACAATGACATGTGTCAACCAAGTCAGCGAGCCGAACCACCCTATCCCGTAAATCGCCTCTTACGACAAGTATGAGCTGTTCGAGAATAATTCTGTAAAATCTTGTATAAAGGAATCAGCCCACAACATACAACCACATAAATCATGCGATGGAAGTGGAGTTCTTACAGGGAATCAAAAGGGTTGTGTGATCCAGAAAACCAAAAAGACATCGTTCGCAAGATATACTGTATCGTCTGTAAGGCCCTAGGCCGCTTTTAGACTACAGATGGAACGATATTCTGTCTGTTGTCAACGCTGATGACGTTCTGCTTGTGGCGTCAGTAAGTGCTTCAAAACCATTACCACCTCAAGGGCGTTGTTGGTTCCTGTGTACAGATTGAATTAAACCTTCACCAACAACACATTAACCTAACTCAGCTAGAATCTCTTATTGCTTATTGCATTTCGCCCTGATCCAACTTGTTCGCAGCGTTTAGCTGGGACAGAAATAGACAGCTGTAACAGCTGTGTTGCATAACGAGCAGAGGGTGTGTGATTGTAGCACTCCGGTACAAATGACCTAGTGTAATTTGACTGTGCATGTGCGAGATGGTGGCGTCATGAGGAGCCTGCACGTGGCGTTGCGTGGCGTGGCGTGGCGTGGCGTGGCGTGGCGTGGCGTGGCGTGGCGTGGCGTCAGTTATTGTTTCCCATCTACAGCCTACCTGTTCCTCTTTAACTGTTCCTTGTTTTGCACAACCGTTAGAAACTGTGACGTGGATACTGGATATAATTTAGTGTTGGTCCAGCATATGCCGACAGGGAATTATGATGTTTAATTTGAGAAACGCATGTCAATTTCAAGTCACTGTCAATTCGTGTCGCAGCCTCGCGAATCCTGCGCGAAGCTACCACTATTACTCTAAAACTGCACCCCGCCGGACCCCATACAAAGGATAGCCTTCAGGTGAATCGAAATTAGGTATTCCGCACGAGAGTACAATTTTACTCCACTTTTAGCAATATTCCAGCCATATCACGACGGGGAACACCAGAAATGGGCTTCACACATTGTATCCATGTGGAGAATCAAACATGGGTCTTCAACGTGACGAGCGAACGCTTTAACCACTGGGTCCCTCCGGCCCCTTCAGCATGAAGGCTAAACCACTTGTTAAAGTACACCAGTAGTGTGTATATGTCAAACCACTGTGGCATACATGTATGTTTCCCGTGAGTGCTTTGAGCAGTTTTTCAGTTAAATCAGAGAATATTTTGAGGAATGTCACACACACACTCACACACACTCACACACACATATATTACATACATACGTACCGAATGTATGAATCCTGAATAAAAACACAATATTCAGATTCCGGATTCGAATCCCCGAATCCGTATCTAACTTCATGTTACTGGACGTTTACCGCTATGGCTGCGACTACAAATAGGGTTGGCCGGGGCGAGCCGGGATTCGAACCCAGAATCATAGGATTCTTTCATTCCCTTGAAGATTAAAAGTAGATAATTAACAGTTATCACTGCTGGTTTTGTGACCCCAAGGCGTTTTATATTTTCACTCAAACATAATTATTTGTTTAAATGAAATACTCTGTATTGCAATCTTCAGTTGTCGCTACAAATAATCGAATATATTTTGAGCACACAAAGCGAACTCCTCACCGATAAATTAACATACATAGTTCATGGACGTTCAAAGATACATATAGAGTTACTTAGATGAAGGCATATTACATTACGATCAATAACCCGACAGCCACGTCTAATGGCTTTCCTGGTGTGTGAATGAGCTGATTCACAGCGAGAACTGCCATAACTATATCTACACTCTCCCTGAAAAGAAACGCTCGGTGATATTGATATATGCAATTTCAAATATTTTTTCAAAATTTGCGTGTGATTGCTAAAATTTGCCATTATATCGCTGGTTTCTAACGAATGCCCAGCACACACACAAACACACAAACACACACACACACACACACACACACACACACACACACACACACACACACACACACACACACACACACACACACACACACACACACACACAAACAAATAAAAAAAACCCCAAACAAAACACGTACTTTCGGACATTTCATGCACGTTCACGTTCGAAAGTGTCATCTTCCATGGAAATACATGTATCATGGTTCGCATTATGCACGTGCAGGTCAGAGGAACCGTGACCAGTGACACTGCCCGTAAAGCCCGTTTTGCTTTTACTGGCATATTTCAGGTACATGACACTTAAGAATAACGTTATGCAGCGACTCACTGCTTTAAATCGAAAATTTGCCACTGGGCGTCTGGAGGATGGGTAGACACAATCTGGCGTTGCACGCCCTGTCGATGTTCACCAGAGTAAATCCGTCGTTCATTGGTTGGATATCAACAATCTTATTCTTCGTCATATCGTCCTCGTAGTACCTAGCATTATCACGGTATCATGCGGTATATATACATGCGGGTACTCCATTAGCAGTACCCGTGAAGGTCCGGGTTAGAATATTGGCCTTCAGTAACCCATGTTTGTCGAAAGAGGCGACTAACGGGATCGGGTGATCAGGCTCGGTGACTTGGTTGACACTTGTCATCGGTTCCCAGTTGCGCACATCGATGTTCATGTTGTTGGTTACTGGATTGTCTGGTCCGATAAGAGTGTTTTGGAGATTGTTGTCATATAGCTGGAATATTGCTGAGTGCTGCGTAAAACTACAAGCAATAGCCTACACAGAGAAGTCTAACTTTATGCAGCTAAATATTATTCAGTACACAGACCAAACCATACAGGACATGTAACAATTCAGTGTCTTCAGAATGAGAACAGAACAGTGTTTCCATGGCCTATTAAATCACCCTAAAACAACTCCATTGAGCATGTGTAGGACGCGCTCGGCCGACGCATATGTGAACGTCAACCGGCGTCCCAGACGTTTGGTCAGCTATCGCAGGCATTGCCAGAAACACAAAGACTTTCCAGTCCATGCCGAGACGATGCTGAGGAGTTTTGGGGACTCATGTTGGCAACAACAAACACTGAAGACTACGTCGAACTGGGGACGGACGTTTTCACTTATGTATTTTTCCTAAGCTTTTTAACAAGCATTTGATCTTTTATGCTGTGACGTTTAGCTACAACTGATGTGTTATCCCACTTTGATAATAAATTTGTGAAAATACACTTTTGCGTTTCTTTATTGGGAGAAGTATAGTTGCGAACTTTCCGTTGCACGTACAATCACCTGTTTATGGTGCTTTTCTTCGCTTGGAGAGCTCTCAGAGATAACGGTATCTGATTTCAACTGTAGCTTAAACGATCCATGGCTCGGACATCGTCTTGACATTAAAGTGACCGGTAAGCAATGGATTCAGGCTCGTTGCAAGTTGGACATACTTTGTCAAAGTGATTTTTGCGTCTTGAGTGCTTTGAGTCACAGGTATGAGTAAGCAACGACGACTCTCTTCCATCTGAGTATAGGTATGGCTTATGGTTGGTCTTGGATTGAACTGCAAATACGATGTGAAAGTTTTCAAGCACAAGCTGGCTGGGTAACAAACTCTATGCGTCCGACTCTTTACACACAAATAATGTACATATCTCGAAAGCTTTGATAAGCAATCAGTGCCGTACACCAAACAATGAAACACCTGTTGCTATTGTTAGGGGTTTGTCACATAATTCATTGTTTATGGACAGATGCCAGCTGAACAACAAAGGGTTCGATAGAGCTAATGGTGAAGTGATTGCTATCCGTCCACTGGCAAGCACACGTGGACGAGAGAAGTGGACGAGATACACAGTTGCACAAAATATCGCAATGTGAGCGTTAAGCCTTTCCATTGATATCATATACGCCATCTTGTTTTATGTTCATCGAATTTTAGGAATCGGTCGTAGATGGAATACCAACTGTTCAAAGACACTCTCAGTTACGTTCCTTTCACATTTGTGAACGTCTGTTGCATTGATTCATAAACCAAGTGGGCAAGGAAACCATCACAAGGCTTTTACTGGGCACGGTCTTCAAACTCACACCATAGCGTTGCTCAAGGCGATAGAAATTACTAATGAGACAAACCTCAGTGTTTCTGGGTCCGTAGTATCTTTGCCACATATTGCGTCCTTGTCGTTGTAATCATTGCCACCCTTCTGCACGATGTAATCTTGTTTTGTCAATCTGCTTCTGGGTGCAGTCGTGTTGTGGCAGCCTTTGCCATCCTGCTTCTGCTCTGTGGTGCAACCTCCCTGTCTGCCTCTTACGGGTCCAGGAGTCCCGTTTGTAGTCTGCCTCAATTGAAGACCTCACTAAATAACACATAAGAACCAGCTGGACATTGTGTTTCCGACGTTCTTGCTGCTTGCCGAGACGTCGAGTTCATATAGGTTCTTATGCACCACGAAACATGAACAGGCGGAACACGCTCCAGTAAAATAACAGCAGCCCCAGCACCGTTTCAAAGTCAACGTGCTAAGCTTCTACAAGCACCTGTCCAATCTCCCACCTGTACTTTTAGCTTTTTCACACACACATTTACTACGACACATTTACTACGGGACAGTGATAATGCTGACACAGCATGTGAATCCTGTTATCAGATCAGGAGTGATTACTAGTTGTATGACAAAAGTGTTTTGAAGAATCAACTGTTAAACGTCTCTGTCATGACAGTCAGTGTATCCGCTACAGTCACTGGCAACGCTAGTGAATGTCACGGACACCGCAAGTCCCGTTCAACTGATCTGGATAAATCGAGTTCAGATTCTGTCTTATCGGTTGTCAAACATAACGCGTTGAAGACCGAAAACAAATATAGATTGCTGAATGACAATTACATAAATGTTTTCAAACACTTAACGCATGACTCTAAAGGGGCCAAAGGCAGTTTCTATTGGGTGTAAGAAGCGAAATCGTAGAGAACGGATTAACACCTGATCACTGAACATCGGTGATGGCTCCAAGTGTTCCTGAAAAGCTTAACGACTTGAAGTTGTTTTAGAAACCACTTAAACATACTTTAACAATGTAATGAAAAAGATGCTGCAAATCTTTCTGTGTTTCAGTTCATGTGCTTGTTTTTATCTCCCAGTCATCAGAGATATTTCATGCGTTATCCATATGTCAGTAAGACTCAATTGTTTGTTTCAGGCGTCCGGGCACTGGTGCACTAATTTACATCTGGCGGGGTGCAGTGTGAGAACTGGCCAAAGCATGTCTGAGGCTTCCTAGCAGTGAAGGTAAGGCGGCGCTGTCTCAACATCATTCTAGAGTAATGGAGATAATATTACAACATCATTCTAGAGTAATGGAGATAATATTACAAAATCAGTCTCGAAAGATGGAGATAATATTACAACATCATTCTCGAGCAATGGAGATAATATTACAACATCATTCTAGAGTAATGGAGATAATATTACAACATCATTCTCGAGCAATTGAGATAATATTGCAACTGTACATCATTCTCGAGTAACATCATTCTACATTAATGGAGATGGCATCACGACATCATTCTAGAGTAATGGAGATAATATTACACCATCATTCTAGAGTAATGGAGATGGTTGTGTGTGAGACTGGCATTCTAGAGTAATAAAGATTGTATCAGAATGACATTCTTGAGTAAAGGAGATGGTATTCAAATATCATTCCGGCGCATTACAACAGCCTACAGCATACAACACAGTTATGCACCCATATCAAACACATCACCATTGACTGACCGTATCTTGTTGTCATGTACTTTCCCTTGTCCGTCAATTCAAACACCAGGACAAGTAATAGTGAAAGGTATTTGCATGTATACGGCTCTAGAACCTCCACTCAGATACTGGTGGACTGATCAGATTGTGTTCTGGATATAATCTGAACTCCTTCAGGATAATACACACCAAGGTGCTGTTCGGCTTAAGAAAGGTTTGCATACACATTACCATGTCATCCTACTTGGTACCCATGGCAGTTGAACAAACGCATAAGTACAACAGACGCAACTAAAGAATCTTCCAGTGTGGAGAGATTGGAATTCAGTTTGCTATGAGAGACTGCGTCGCGAGGCTATGCGGTATCATGACCTCAATCAAGCTGAATCACGGAATGTGTTTAGTTGAAAACACAGGCGACCCGTCTGACTAAAAGCTTATTAGAATTTGAGAACACATTACCCTCAAGCAGACCAATCCGGTCAGCTTAGGCGCTAACACTGAACGTTGCGGTCGGCCACGTCAATCTCCAACATAGGGACAGTGTCTGTTCATTTCCTCGCTCTGCGGGATAGGAAACAAGCCCTAAACCTGCATTTGTTCTGCGGTAAATGTCAACTGTTAAATGTGTACAGGTGTCCCGTGTGTGGGCAGTCTGGAACCAGTGGCCTTACCATAGCCTATAGAATGACACAAGTGAAAGACCGACGTGGACATTTTGCTTTAAGAAGGAAGGATACACTCAGTAGTCTGTATAACAGAGGTGATCAGTTATGCTCAAAAAACCTTGTCGCAATTTGACAAATTGGCATTTCGACTACGTATGGTATTGTGTGAAAAGTGAGTGAGTTTTACACCGCTTTTAGAAATGTTCCAGGAATATTCAGAAATGGGCTATGTGTGTGTGTGTGTGTGTGTGTGTGAGTGTGTGTGTGTGTGTGTGTGTGTGTGTGTGTGTGAGAGAGAGAGAGAGAGAGAGAGAGTGTGTGTGTGTGTGTGTGTGTGTGAGTGAATTGTCAGTGTATCTCGTCGTGGGTAACTGTGTAATCGGTGCGGTGACCAAATCAAAACACCTGCTATCACGATCTGATAACAATTAGAATAATCAGCGACGTTACCTTTGAAGGAGCAACTCTTAATGACCAAACATCGACCACATGTCTGCTTGGTCATCTTTGACTAATGTATATATATTTAGATCGCGCAATTCCCTACGTGGTGGTTTCTGTAGACACGCATGAAAGCAAATATCTGGCACCATTAGCGAGTGAGTGAATGAGTTTCATTTCACGCCGCACTCAACAATATTTTAGCTATATAGTGGCAGTTTATAAATAATCGAGTCTGATCCACTGATCAACAACATGAGCATCGATCGCAGTAGGCGTACGATGACATATGTCAACCCAGCAAACGAGTCTGACCACCCTTTCGACAAGCATGGGTTACTGAAGATCAATTTTAACCCGGATTTTCACGAGTCATGACAAGGTATGCTTGACTATGGTGGTGTTCCTACCGAGGAAGGTGTAGTTGGTGGAGAAGCTGGAGAAGTCGCCGATGGAGACGCTGGTGACAACGCTTTGGAAGACTCCTGTGTAGTCGATGATCCGGTCGCACCAGACGCCGTTGGTCCATTCGACGTTGTTTCGGTGGAAGATCGTGTGGATGACGATGACAATGACGACGACGATGATAGTGTTGATGAACTCGTGTCACCATAATAGCAGTGTATTATTAGAAGTTATAACAGTGCACCTGACGCGCGGTTTATAATGGTATGTTATAATTTCAAAAATATGAAATTACGTTTTAAATATCAGTAGATACCGTCTAAGGCTTTACATGACGAATATCATAGGATACAGGTATTTCGCATCGCGTATAGAATAGAAAGGCTTGCGGAATACAATTTGTACTCCTAATATGTGATATTACCATAGTAACTCAAATCATTTTGTCTCACGCATATGTACAAATCAATCCCGTACTGTTGCACCGGATGTGTCTATACATACTTATTCCATGCTATACATTTGATAGCCAAATCCATTTCCTTATTTATATGAATAATATCATATCGATCCTTCTCGATGGTCTAAACAGCTGAAGGTGCGCCCACGAAAATGCCGTGTTATATTTAACTGATTTATTTGAATGGCAGTGGTTTTTTTACCGACGGGAAATTAACAGGGAGCGCATTCCTCTTCCAGGAAGTAAGATCAGGTCTCTGAGGAGTGATACAGATTACTGGAAACCCAGGAAACGAATGTTGATTGAAAATTCCAATTATTCCACGTAACAGTGACTATTTACGTGGCTAGGACAGCGTGTGGCCTTTTGACGCCACTGTTGGTACTGGACGCCATTACTTGGGCAACCCAAGATAGTACCTCCAATTGAATGAGTAGAGCCGGTAACAGGTCAATTTTGTTGCTAACAATCCTCGAGCTACATTAAGCAAGTGAGGACGTCATCCTTGTACCAGTGTCAACCAGTGGTTGCTGAGATCCACACGTCGTAACGCACGGTCAAGCCGTGTTTGGTTTGTCTTCCGCTGTAAATGGAAGTATGTCTGTTGAAAGGTACAGCATTTATTGAGGGATGGAAATTGTGCCAAGGTAATGTTGCCCTTTTTCCGAGAATGTCGTGTCATACTAAACTGTTGTTCTTCGTTGAACCGATTTCATCTGTTTTGGATCCCTCATACTAAACGGCTCACCGAAACAAAATTATACATCCATGTTTGTTGACGGCATAACCTGAAACAAACCGGAAATGGCTATTTGATGTTTACGTGTTTCATAGTTTTGTTTTGGTCCTTTCAACTGCAGTATTTCAGCGACTTGTTCTAGACCAAAACATTTTTAATGAATTGTAATGTGTCTTCATATATTCCTATATACCTTTTTATACCTATTTTCAAGTGATTACTTTTTATGTCCGCACTGTGAAGGACATACTCGAATGTATTGCACCATGATCATTATAGATAATAAATAATACACGTCGAATTTGAAATTGTAGACAAGTGTACTTGATTAGGCAAATGTATCATCATGCGTTTCCTTTATAATATAATGCACGTTTCCTCAGCTATGTTACCTGAAATTAAGGTCACTATCGTGGTAACATTTGGTGACATTTTCCTGTTTGCTAACGTTCATGTTATTGCCATGACATTCTCGGATGAACAGATGTTTGTTATGAAAACGTGTGTGTTTTCAACAGTGTCAGTGATACGAGTTAAACAAACAGGATTTATTAATGCTTGCACTATCTCGCAAAGCTGTTGTCAGATCACTGTCGCTAATATGCAATGACATGCGAGGGACATTATTTTTCTTGTTCCAAGTTAGCTAAAGAAACCGCGCACCTGTCGCAGAAAATCCATAAATAAACACATGCTGTTAACATGTTGTTGATGAACACCCCGGGATGAAGTATAAGCGTACAAGGACTATTCCGATATAAGCCATGGTGACCACAATCAGCTTAAGAAGGCAAACACTGGTCTCTAATCTGTGCACTGGTTCCGTAACATTGAGTATGGTTTTACGCCATGGTGACTTAAAGTCACTTAAGTCACTCGACTTAAATGTCAAAATGGTGTTAAAAATGATGTGAATGCATCACTGAAAATCAGTGATGACACCAGGTGTTCATACACAAACTGTAATTATCTCCTGCTCAACAAAACAAACTTCCAGGTGCATCTGTAAGGTTTAACGTATCCGTGCCCAAATACATCGCGTGACAGCAGAACAACATCCAAAATCAAAACAACTTTATGAATAGAAATATTCGGAATACGGAAATATTACTTTATGCACAGAAACGGACATTGATGACAAACCAGTTATTCATGTGTCATAGATGAAAAGCAGGTGTCATTACAGAGGCGGATACGTCCTGTAGATGAGTGTCGAGTACTCGCGAAACTGTAAGACGATCGGAGAACCATCCCTAGCTGGACAGCAACCTACTCGTAGTCCTGTACACTCCCGATAACGCTGTTTAGAGATCTAAGTCTAGAGATAATGCTAGTAATCTGCAGGATAGGAAGGTTGAAATGAACAATCACCAACAGCGTAATATGGTTCACTATCGCGTTATATGCCATTGATCTCGGTGGTTTGGAAGTTTTACAAGATTAATATTCACGATCAAAACCTTTTCAGAGCAGGGTTGGGTGTTCACAGAACCCATTACAATACGACGTTACAACGTGCGTCTCCTGACAGGCGGTCCGGCACCACATCCTCAGTCCCGTAATGTAGCCATTAAGGCCACTAACATTGTGATTTTAT